>NC_037593.1:28873789-30216289 GCF_003073045.1 Pomacea canaliculata
CCTCCTGCTTTGCTCAAGGATTATCACTTCATTACCTGTGTATTCTTTAACCTTCTTAGCACTGCATAAAAAATAATTGCGTACTAAAAACAGTGGCATTAGTCGGTGATGCTTGTTTTTTTACTTAGCTGCTCTCAGGTTATTAGACCACGAAACCTATAATTTTCTGGAAAGGAGAAAACTTGAACTTCGCAATAAAAGTAATGAAAATTGTCTACTTTCCACTTGATAACCAATAATTCCAAGAAAATTCAGTTATATATTGGTCATATAAGGTCTTTATCGAAGTCTGGTAGAAATGACTGCAGACACGACTGCTGTGGGTTTAATATACAGGCGTTCTTAGCCCCGGGGCGGGCAAAGGGCATGTGCGGGGCCTCAACGCCCGGCTGACTAACTTCCATATGCCTAGTTACATATAATCAAGAAGCGGGGGCCCTACGGCAGATGCTCGTCCCCTGCCCTAAGCACGGCCTGTTTATATATATAATGAGCTGCAACTGAATTGGCCGCTCTAGGGATCAATAAAGTATTATTTAATCTTATCTTATCTTATCTTATATGAGCACGATCGTGGCCAATCGCGCTAATTAACCTATGGTATAATAAATTCGCTTTAATTTATATTAAATAGCCAGTGTTTTTATTGTCATCTCTTTTTTTATTATTGGTCAACGCAGCATCACCAGCAGGATAAAATTGCTCCATTATTCTTATTTGGTCATAAGGAATACATTAGAGTTTGCCTTACTTTTTCAATTTTTACATGTACATGAAGTGGCACTCTTTTTCACACACTATACCAGTAGGTAATATCTCCAACCGGAGGCTGTTTTCATGAAGTAAACTCACAAAAAACATAGCATAATATACACATTAATGATATACAGAGTACATGCATGTGTTTCCAATTTTATGGTGAAGTCTCCATCCATACAATTTGTTTGTTGAATTCAGATCAGTAAATGGATGCTCAAAAGCAGAAACGGCTTCAAAGATTACCAGTTCTGCATGTGAAAGGGAACCATTTTGATGTAGGATATGTGACTGGAAGTACCTTCGCTGAACATATTCGTCTGTATATGTGTGGTGATGTAGAATCTGCCAAAATAGTACAAACCTTTTATGACTCACCTGATGGTCGCCAATTATGTGATATCCTCCGCAAAAAAGGTGAAATTTATTTTTCATGGAAGATAACTATTATAGTTTTATTTGTTTTTTAATCTTTAATTCACTTTAATTCAATTTTGAGAATTGATTTGTTTTTGTTTGACTTCACCTTAGAGTTTAAAATATTTATTCACATAGACTGTGTTGGAAAGCAAAGTGGTCCGCTATTATGGCTGTCTGGCGAAACAACTATCTGATCCATTGCTCTAACAGCTAGAAGATAGTCCAGTGGGCACAGATCTCTGGCAGATGTTCTCTCTGTAATGCATCATCTATTTACTAGGCTTTCTACTGTGCTACAACATGGCCTTAAGCAGATAACTCAATATAAAGTACCAACAACTTTCAGATTCTTTACATATTGTTTTTAGAATTCTTTCATGTTTGCCTAAGTTTTTCAATGCTTACAAACAGCTCAGATAATTCTATATAATCAATTCAAGTAAATGGAAAGATGCAAACTGTTGCTGTTTATCAGTTGTCATATGTCAATGTGTCTTGCAAGTGGAAAACATTTAATGCTTATGCTTTGGTTGCAGGAGAAGACAACTTTCCTCAGTATATTGCTGAAATTCGTGGCCTGGCCGCAGGTGCCGGAGTATCCTATGAAAAAATGTTCCTTCACAACATTGCATATGACATTGCATCTACTTACGTGCGCCCAGATATTGCTCAATCTCTGTCACTGCACAGTGTGAAGGCAGAGCCTGTGCATCACATTTTAGACCATTGCAGCACCATTCTGCTGAACCAACCAGGAATCAAGGTCATGGGTCACAATGAAGATGGCAGCGAAGTCCTTCACCGTTATGCCTACATGGTGTCTGCTCAGATTTATGATCCAGATTTTCCACCTATCTTCCCTTGCAAACAAAATATCAGTGAAAATAAAGAAGGTAGTCTGGCCCCAGTTGTCACCCGTTTGTTTCTTTGTTTTAACCATCTTTGATTTCATTCAGACCCTGTTTAAATGTATAAGTATTTGATCAATAAAATCAAAGTGCAGTGAGATGGACTCAATATAGAGTACATTGAAGAAGCTGTATAATAAGGAAGATAATCACATCTAAAGGGTGCGTAGTGAATGAAGATGAGCCAGTACAAATAACAGAAAAAATTGCACACAAAGAGATCAGCCAGTTAATATTTTTTGAAAAAACATTCTCTCACATAAAGAGATCAAACAATCAGTGGCTTCAGTAGGAACGTTCTGATATCAGAGTAGCTTGAAATGTGCAGGTCGTGCATGACAAGAACCAAGCAGAAGAACCAAAATGGCAAAATTAGAGAAATAGCAGTGAGAAGACAACAGAAAAAGGATTAATTTACCAAAGCTTTTTGACATTTCAGACCAGCAGAATTAAGTTGCAAAACAATTTTTAATGTAATTTTGCCTTTGAACTCTTTTCCTCTCTTGTAACTGATAGGAATAAAAAATATATTTATAGCTCACATGCACAGTGGCTTGTGCTATAAACATTTTACATAATGCAACTTCTTTAAGTACTGATGCCCTTCGATCATTGCGAGAACAGTTTTAAACTTTCAGCCAGTTGAAATTAACACTCAGACATAGAAAATTAAGCATGTTTGTCATCAAGAAAATACCTTTCTAAGCTCTTCATTTTATATTTTCATCTTTTAAGATGATGCTTTTATGTATTGCTTTGTAAACAGTTTAGTCTTTGTATTTTTAATATTATAATAACAGTGAACATTTCTATTGCACTTTTTCAAATGATTTGCTCAGAGGGCTTTACAGAATTGATAGACCGATCTACGTAAATGGAATCACTGACAACCTTTCACTCATATTTACTCACGCCAGATATGCTCACTTCTACAACAGACACACCTACTCATACACAAGGCAAATACAGAAACATTATGCATGCTCGTGGTCAGAACAGGGTCGGCGTGAAGTGTAAAATGTTCTTCTTACAGCAGTGAGAGAAGAATTATAAATGTTATAAAAAGAAATTATGAGCAAAAACTTTTTCTAATCAAGCAATTATTATAAATATTTAAATATTTTCAGACAAAAGTGAAGGTGCTTCTATGGGCAGCACAGACGAATTTACTGCATACTGTTATCCAGGATTGCTTCCCGGCGTGGCCTTCAGTTTCAATGGCCATGGTTTGGTGTTTGGTATCAACTATCAGTATGTTGACATTGCCCCTCTAGGCACACCACATCTCTTCATCATGCGCAGTTTACTTAGTGCATCTTCCATAGAGGAGTGTCACCACCTCCTGGAGAACAAGAACCGAGGAGGAGGTAAGGACATAAGCCTGAATTTTTGAATGCTTGTTTATTACTAGCACAGATAAATTTATGTTCCTTTTGTTTTCAATTTTTGTTTTGCATTTTTTTGTAAGTTCTCATTTGTTGAAAATAATTGCGTAGAAAATCATTCTTTGACCATGTGTTCGACATTTCTTATGTTGTTAGCTCTTTCATAAGTGCCAGTTATTTGGCTTCCCTGTATAGCAACGAAAAATAGTCTCAGAATGTTTTAGAGGCATAACCATAACATTCAGCATCACATGGACCTTAATGCATGACTCTTATGCCTTTCCAAAATGGGGCTCATGGGCTTCATGATTATGAAGAAGAAAGGCTGAGAGCGCTACAAAGATAAGGTGGCCAGATGATTGCTTCATTTGTTTGCCAGTAATAAAAAAAAAGCAAAGCTTTGAACTGGAAAAATTTGGGGAGACAAATATACAAGTTTTCAATATAGGTATTAAGCATATAGCAGGCCTCTTGTGAAAACTATTTCAATATATAAAAGTATAGTTGACCAACTCTACAAGAATCAAAGTTTAGAGCAAGTTAAAAAATTATTTAACAAATGCTTGCGATGCTTGTGACATACAGTAATGTAGGTCTGTATGCATCGGCCTTTGTTAACATTTATTTGTACTTGATGGTAGGTGTGCAGAAAGGATTAAAAAGTAAACAGCAAATCTAATGTTGTTTTCATGTTTCTTTTTGAGAACTACTTCGGAAACATGTCATACAAAAAGTGTAGGAAACATAAATGTTAAAATTTTTCTAATTTTTAAACAAATCTCCATCCATCCAATACGGATGTTAGGCAAGAGGGTATATGATCAAACTTTGATGGTGAGGGTGATTTATTTTATCACAAAGTTTGGCAAGAGGCAGTGTGAGTGAGAAAATTGTTGGCAAGATAATGATTTGTGACTGTACTGTAACTAATTTGTGAATTATTTTACTCTGTGCAGGTTCAGCTGCAGGTTACCTGTATCATATGCTTACACCTCCCTCTAGACACTACATAAACATGTTGCTTTGTTGTTTCCCCTAGTTAAAGTCATAATGTTGAGACTGAAAAAATACCAAATTCACCATCCATGCCCTGTGGTTTCTTATTCACAGGAAATCTTGGCTTCAGTGTCAACATTGCAGACGTGAAAAATCAAGACACTATGTGGTCAGCTGAAGTGCAGCCTGGTGTAAATAATAATACAGTACATATACACCCAGTTCCGGAAGGCATTCCAAATAGCTCAGAGAAAAAAGGGTATTATTTTCAAGCCAACAGCTTCCAGCACCTTCCCAACTCAAAACTGTCTTCAAGACTTAAGTCACCTCTGGCAAGGCTGGCTCGTGCAGCTGAAATGTCACCATTTTTGACAAAGCAAGACGTGTTACAAGCACTTGGAGACACAAAAAACCAAGATACTCCTATTTTTCGGAGCATCAGGCAGCAAGACTTGTGTGACACAGCCGCCACAGGTTTATTTGATCTAAAAGAGCAACGCCTGGATTTGTATTTAGGCAACCCTACAAATACCTTACCATTGCTATCATTCCCGATCAAATACCCACATTAACCAGGTTTTAAAAATGCAATCTTTTTTGTTACTAGGTGTGAGCTCTTCTTTCAAATCAAACTTTATTGTCTGTCCGAGGAAGTCCAAGACAGAATTTTTCTTTTGCTCATGTAACACCCATGACATTTAGAGAAAATGTCATGTGTATTTACACATTTATAAAAGTAAAATAGAGCTATATTTTTTTATGTCGAACTCTCGCGGTACGGAGTTTGACGAGAGTTTGATCCCGGTATAAATAACTTCCGGTCGAGCTGAGACTTCCTTTCTGTTGAGTGTCGAGACGAGGGGTCGAAGTGGAAGTTTGTCCTAAATCAGGTTGGTTAAAATAACCTTGTATTTCATTGAAATAACCTTGTATTTCGTTTGCCAAGGCTTTGGCCTAAAGAATGTTACAGTTTTTTGTGGAGGTTGGATTTAGTATTTAGTAGGATGTCTTATGATTTCGTTTGAGGGGGAGGACTGCTCCCATCTTAGCGTTTGAGGCTATGGCGACCGCTGATTGAATAAGGGGATACTAGCTAGGGAATATGGTGGTTAAATATCTAGGACCATATTGTGAAAGGATGGATGTAGTTTTTGTGTGCCTTGAGTTTTGAAAATACGTAGGTTATGGGTTTAGGTACAGAGAGGGTACCACGTGTTCTCCACGTGTTCTCCACGTGTAGCAAAATCCGTGTAATGATGATATCATGGAGATTTCTGATGTTAAACTTGTTTGAGGGAGAAAGGAGGTGTGTGCAATGGAATTTGCTGTAGTAAGATTTGTGTATATGTTAGGAAATGCCATGAGGATATAATGTATGTTAGGGAATTTGCTGTAGAACGATTCTTGCATATGTTTGGGCAATGCCGTAAGGAATATAATGCATGTGATGGAATTTGCTGTAGTAAGATTTTGCATATGTTTAGGCAATGCCATGAGGAATATAATGTATGTGGGGAATTTGCTGTAGAAAGACTTTGTGTATATTGTTGGGGAATGCCATGAGGGATATAATGTATGTGAGGAATTTGCTGTAGAAAGATTTTTGCATATGCTTAGGAAATGCCATGTGGAGTATAATGTATGTGAGGGAAGTTGCTTAGAGAGATTTTGTGTAATGGGACTTTCTTGTTCTGATTTCAGGGCAACATACTTTAACTTTACCCCTTACCCTTCACTTTTCCCCTTCACCTCATCCCAATAAAGAATTCGGGTTGACGAACTTGTGTTTGGTCGTACACGTGATAAAAGAAGGAAGTGAACCTCCCACACACCAACTCTCAAAAATCGTGCCCGCTACAGTTTGGCGCCCAATGTGGGGCATGATTTGAGAGTGCCACGGGAGAGAGACTTCCTAACACTTCGTGATGGACGGAGAAGATCAAGTCGCCGAAGGACCAGGCCAAGACCCAAGTACCTCGGCCGTAATGAGCGAGCTGCTGCAGCTGCAGAGAGACTTGGTGAGAGCAATGACGACCATGAGCCAACCAGCAGCAGTTAATGTTAACGTGAGCTCCCCGCCACCCCGGCTGGGTATATTCACGGGACTTCCGCCAACAGGGGGTCAAGAAGTAAAGTTCGCAGAGTGGAGGGAGAGAGCTCTTGCCTACCAGGAGGAGAGCACAGACGGGGAGGACATCAGGGTAAAGAGACTGAGGGCCAGTCTGAGAGGTGTGGCCCTACAGCAAGTGAAGAACTGTCCGAATAGCAGAGAGATAGTTGCCACCTTGAGGAAAATGTATGAGGTGCGAGAGAGTGGGGAGGACGTACTCGTTGATTTCCTCAGCATGAAGCCCCACAAAGAAGAAGGAACAGCAGGATTCCTGCTGCGCCTATGGGACAGGTTGGCGAGGAGCGGAAAGTTTGAGGAAGAGAGATACGCCGGAAAGTGTACCATCCCTCCTAGCTCAGCTCAAAGACAGCCAGCCCTTACTAGCGCTGGAGCTGCGCACTAACTTTGGAGCCCCTGGCCAGGCAGAGCCCGAGCTGGCAGAAGTACTGTGCCAGGTAAGGGAAAGGGAGAACAACGCCCCCAGAGCACCCAAAAGGTGCAGCACAAGCACATAGCAGCAACACGCCGACTTCAGAGGGTGCGAAAAAGGGAAGAATTTTGACTGTGACGTCGAGCAGCTAGCAACGCTGGTAGCCAAAAGTTAAGAGGTGGGCAACACTACACCAGCACCGCCCCATCAGCTCAGTCAACACACCGACTTCTTCGGAGAGGATGCACCCCGTGATCGCCCAGCTGGACTGCCACCTCCATGCGTCAGCACGGGAGGGGACCGTGTACAGGTGTGGAGTTCAAGGACATCTGGCGAGAGAGTGTCGGGCGAGTACTCCGCAACATTTAAAAGGCAACCAGTCACTGTCAGGGAGCGGACAGTGACTGCACCAGCGACACCTACCTTGAGGACAAGGGAGCTCCAGAATGTTCATGCAGAACGAGACTCGTTCCAGTATTTAGATGCTGTGTTGGGACCCTCTTTTGAATGTGACGTTACTGTTTGTGGTTTTGTTACACGTGCCTTGCTAGACAGTGGGTCTCAGATTACGACCGTGGCAGAACAGTTCTATCGAGACAATCTCTCTCACATTCCCCTATTGAATGTAGAGGAGATTTTGGGTTTTTAAACTGTCAGTGAGGGGAGCGGGTGACCAGGTGGTACCTTACATAGGTGCCATCAAGGTTAGCTGTTGCTTACCAGCGACAGTAGCAGGAGCAGTGATATTGTACATGTTGTTGCACTAGTAAGTAAGGACACAGAGTATTTCTCTAAAGTACTATCATTATCGGGAAAACCTTTTTAAGCAGTTAGCGGGGAAGGGAAACCTGAGGCCATTTTTCAGCAGATCCCCTCCGAAGTCGCGCTAATGTTCAGCTAGCTGTGTCAGGGAATGACACAGAAGGGTACCTAGGGGCGGTACGGCTTAAAGGGAGTGATGTCATTCTTCCAGCACATTCCCAGGTCATGGTACAAGGAACTTCCAGGGGAACAGTACCACGGTCAGGTTTTGCAGTCTTAGTCCAAGAGCCCGTTCACAAACCCCTTCCAGAAGGTTTAGGTGTAATAACCACAAGGTAGTGGTAGCAGATTCGTCCAATATCGACGTCCTGTTATGTAATATTCTGGCAGGGACGTGAATCTGAAGGGGGGTCTGTGATTGCAAATATTATGCGTATCGAGGCCGAATATGATGTCTACCAATTGTTACAGGAATTACATGCCGATGTGGTAAGTGACCGTGCGAGCCCTGAGGTCCAAGGTCAAACTCTGACAAAAAATAGTAAAATATCCTTTCAGTTTGGACAGAACGTACCCGACGATTGGAGGGAACAATTTGAACAAAAACTTCAGGAATATAAAGATCTTTTTGTGCAGGACGAGTTTGACATTGGCCGGGCAAACACGGGCACAGAGTTTAATATGGAAGTCCACCAGGGCCTGAAATTCGGAGCGCGCTAGGCCGCTATCACTCCAAGACTTCCAGGACTGCAAACGGCACATCCAAGGGTTGCTAGATGCGAGATTATCAGGCCTCGACATCCTCCTTTGCCAGTCCTATTGTTTTGGTCAGGAAGAAATCAGGGGCCCTGCGTATGTGTGTCGACTATCGCAAGCTGAACAGTCGCACTGTGCGGGACAGTTACAGCATCCCGAAGGTAGAAGACCTTTTCCTTACCCTAAGTCAGGCAAGATATTTTTCCAGTATGGACCTATGTAAAGCTATTACCAGATTCCAATGTCCGAGGAAGCTAGAAAGTTCTCGGCGTTTATAACGCCATTTGGACTGTTTGAGTGGGACAGGCTTCCACAGGGACTTTGTAATGCGCCAGCCTGCTTCCAACGTATTATGGAGACCGTATTTCGGGACATGAACCTGGTAGAGCTCATTGTCTTCCTAGATGATATCCTAGTTCACGCTCAGACATTACATGAGTTAGAAGAGAGGACACTCCGCGTCTTGCAAAGGCTGCGGAAGTACAACCTAAAATTAGATCCGCTAAATGTACATTTGGTGCGACGGAGATTAGACATCTGGGATACGTTATATCTGAAGGGTGTATCCGCCTGACCCGGATAAAATATCTGCTGTCACTTCGTGGCCGAAACCCACGACAGTGAAGGAAGTGAAGAGTTTCGTCGGTTTTGCGGGTTTTTACCGCAGATTCATCCCTGACTTCTCACAGCTAGTGAAACCTCTGAACGATTTACGGTGGGTTATGTCCGGCAAGACGAAAGGTAAATCGAAATCGCAGGGAAATGTCCCGCTAAGACTCTCCTCGGATTAACAGGGCTGTGGGGGGTAGAACAAGATCAAGCCTTCCAGAAGATCAAGGATGCCCTTACCAGTGACTTAGTCTTAGGGTTAGCTGATAAGACTAGGCCTTCTTTTTGCATTGCGATGCAGTGGCACCGGAATCGGAGCAGTCTTATACCAAGAATTTGACGGGGAGATGAGGTTATCGCTTACGCTAGTAGGGTCTAAACGTTCTGAGCAGAACTACCCGGCTCATAAGCGAGAATTCCTTGCCCTGAAGTGGGCGATGAGTGATAAGTTTTGTGATACTCCTGGGGTCTAGTGTTACAGTTGTCACGGACAACAATCTCTCTGTTACATTCTGGAAAATGCTTAAGTTGGATGCAACGAGCCATCGTTGGTTAGCGTCTTTGTCCAGATTCGATTTTCAGCTGCGGTACAAGAAAGGCAGTGGACACATCGACGCTGATGCATTGTCTAGAAGACTCAAGGCCAGCAGAAGAAGACGAGAACTACAAAAGAACAAGAGAGGAAATAGCATTTTTAGTAGAGAAGGCTAGAGAGTTTGATAAACAGTCAGACGGGACAGTAGTAGACTCCCATTCAGTGAGAGCAATTTTGAAGATGCACAAGGTGAGTATTCCACAGAGTTGTGAAGCTCGTGCCTCCAGTCAAAGAACCCGGGGCAGTAAGTCACGGCCTGCTGTTGATGTCACAGAAGATGAGTTCGTCCCTGTTGTAGAACAGATGGTCATGGACCCATTCTTGATTCCCGACGACGTTTTGGACCCAAAAAGTTGGAGGCAAGCACTGAGCCATCTCACAGAGATCAGTGGAGGAAATTCCAGTTAGCAGATAGAAATCTGGCTGTTGTTATTCGCAGCATGGAGACAGAACGCAGTTGACCACATTGCTCAGACCCAGGTAATCTCGAGCTAAAGGTGTTTGCTCGTGAACAAAGACGGTTGCAAATGAGAAATGGCGTTCTTTACCGTAAAGTGGAAGAAGAGGTGATATTAGATGGCAGTTAGTAGTACCATTTTCGCACCGGAGACAAGCATTAGAAGGGTCCATGAAGATTTATTTCATACGCATTTCGACACGCGAATAAGCCAGCTTCGCATGAGATTTTTCTGGCCGTATATGGCGAAAGACTTGGAAAGCAAGATTAAAAAGTGTCCCAGGTGTATCAGAAGAGGAGCAGTGCCCAGAAAGCACCGATGGAAAACATCATAACCACGTTTCCTCTTGAGCTGTTGTCCATAGACTACTTGACGATTGAGGTCAACAACCAAAGCAGAACATACTGGTAGTGATGGATCACTTTACAAAGTTTGCAGCGGCATTTTGCACAGAGGACCAAAACAGCTAAGACAGTAGCCAGGACTCTATGGAAGAATTTCTTCATGGTGTATGGATTCCCAAGACATACTGTCAGATCAAGGCGTGACTTTGAGTCACAACTCATAAAGGAGCTTTGCCAGATTGCAGGCATAGAAAGATCAGAACAGCCCTACCATCCATGTTCGAATCCAGTAGAAAGGTGGAATAGAACCCTTCTGATATGCTACGTAGTCTGGAAGATGATAGGAAGGCAAGTTGGAAGAGAAGCTACCAGCAGTAGTTCATGCCTACAATTGTTGTATTCATCAGAGTACGGGTACAGCCCATACTATCTTTTCTTTGGCCGTCACCCACGGTTACAGTGGATATAGCTTTTGGAAAGAGCTAAATCGAAGGCAGAAAGGAAGTACTAGGAAATAATACAGAGCTTCAAGGAAGAACTTTCTAACGCCTACCATAAAGCTGTCACCAACATGGAGAAGATGGGTTTCCGTAACAAGGTTCGTTACGACAAGTCAGCCCATGCTGCCGAGTTAGAGGTGGGAGATCGTGTATTAGTAAGGCGTCTAGGCATCGAATCGGTTCGAAAATTCGAGGACAAATGGGAAGAGACAGTATATGTTGTGGTTGCAAAGTCACCGGGTTTACCAGTGTACACCGTCGAGGACGAAAGAGGGGAACACGACAAGAGGACGCTGCACAGGAATTACCTATTGCCTGTGGGGGCGTTAGATATCAACACGCCGACCAGGAAAACGGTCAGCAGGGAAGAAAACCCGGAGACGTGAGAAAAAGCAGTCAGAAGAGGAAGATGGCTCAGGAGATTGGGACGATGAAGCGCGAGTGGTAGGCGTGGAAATAGGGCCTACACCCACTCCGACACTGAGGCCTGAGGCGCCTCCATTGTCCCAGGAACATTCTAACGCGGAGGGTCAGCCAGACCCTATGTGCGAGCAAGGGGGAAGCAGCTCCAGACATTTATTGCCCTGAAAACCTGCCTAGGCGTTTCCAGAGGAATAGGAGGCCGGTGGACAGGATTGAACTTGATGCACCGATGTGCCAGCGGAAATGAAGGTTGAACGATGTCCGACAGAAGATGAAAAAATCTTTTAGGTTGGGATCAGAGAAACCTCGAAAGTGGTACATTGCTTAAACTGGGCTATACACGAAATACTGGAGGTGTTGGATAAGTGGTCTAGTCCAGCAATAGTCGAAACAGATGTGTGAAGGTAGAGGGTGCGAATTTATTTGTTAGGGTTGCGATGTGAAATGGTCACATTTCTAGGGAAATAGCGCCCATTTTATTTAGGGGGGGTGACTGTAACACCCATGACATTTAGAGAAAATGTTGTATTTACACATTTATAAAAGTAAAATAGAGCTATATTTTTTATGTCGACTCTCGCGGTAACGGGAGTTTGACGAGAGTTGACCGGTATAAATAACTTCGGTCGAGCTGAGACTTCCTTTTGTTGAGTGTCGAGGAGAGGGGGTCGAAGTGGAAGGTTGTCCTAATCAGGTTGTTAAAATAACTTGTATTTCATTGAAATAACCTTGTATTTCGTTTGCCAAGGCTTTTGGCCTAAAGAATGTTACAGTTTTTGTGGAGGTTGGATTTAGTATTTAGTAGGATGTCTTATGATTTCGTTTGAGGGGAGGAACTGCTCCCATCTTAGCGTTTGAGGCTATGGCGACGCTGATTGATAGGGATACTAGCTAGGGAATATGGTGGTTAAATATCTAGGACCATATTGTGAAGGATGGATGTAGTTTTGTGTGCCTGAGTTTGAAAATACGTAGGGTTATGGGTTTAGGTACAGAGAGGGTACCACGTGTTCTCCACGTGTTTCTCACGTGTAGCAAAAATCCCGTGTAATGAATGATATCATGGAGATTTCTGATGTTAAACTTGTTTGAGGGAGAAAGGAGGTGTGTGCAATGGAATTTGCTGTAGTAAGATTTGTGTATATTGTTAGGAAATGCCATGAGGAATATAATGTATGTTAGGAATTTGCTGTAGAACGATTCTTGCATATGTTGGGCAATGCCGTAAGGAATATAATGCATGTGATGGGAATTTGCTGTAGTAAGATTTTTGCATATGTTAGGCAATGCCATGAGGAATATAATGTATGTGGGGGAATTTGCTGTAGAAAGACTTTTTGTATATTGTTGGGGAATGCCATGAGGGATATATGTTGAGGGAATTTGCTGTAGAAAGATTTTTGCATATGCTTAGGAAATGCCATGTGGAGATATAATGTATGTGAGGGAAGTTGCTTAGAGAGATTTTGTGTAATGGGACTTTCTTGTTCTGATTTCAGGGCAACATACTTTAACTTTACCCCTTACCCTTCACTTTTCCCCTTCACCTCATCCCAATAAAGAATTCGGGTTGACGAACTTGTGTTTGGGTCGTACAACGTGATAAAGAAAGGAAGTGAACCTCCCACACACCAACTCTCAAAAATCGTGCCCGCTACACTCACAAACCCAACCACATATACAAACATAATATGAGCACATATATATATATACACACACACCATAATGGGCACATATATATATATACAACATAATGGGCAGACATACCCATACAAGACATTCAACACACATGCACATCTACACCTCACACATGCATGCAAACCTTCTAAGGAGGATGCCAGGTGGTATGGCGCCCCTATGAGTCCTTGTGCCTTTTATTTAGGATGGTGGTGGTGGGTGCTGGTAGGCAGTTTTTGGTGCACGTGGCACTTCGTAGCACCTGCCTGAGGGCAACAGCTGAGATTTGGGATGGAGAGGGTGTGTTTGGTCTGAGGTGATGTTTGTGCCATCTTTCTGACTGCATGAAGGTACAAGTCAGAAAGTGGCAGCTGTGTTGTATCAATAATTTTATTTGCCTGGTGAATGATTCTCACCAGCCTTGCCTTGCCTTTGACAATGAGGTGACCATACCATTACATTCGGAAGCAGAGCACTTTTATCAGCTTGTTGAAGAATCCATGCAAGTGTAAGGCTACAAATCGAATCTGTGCTGATGGCATTCACCTTCTTAACATGAGTGGCTATGATAAAAGGGCATGCAACAAGACCAACTTTCATTATTATTTGTTTTTGCTAAGCACTTTAAGGCTCTAGTGATTGTGGGGGCATTATATTAATCTATTATCAACTGGGAAGTATGCTGCATTGAACCAACTAGTGTGCACACACCTACGCCAGTACACAAATCTGTCAACTTTTCCCTTCCACTGTCACAAAGCCTTGTTTACAATTACTAATTTTATTTTCTTGAGCTGTCATTTGCTACAGCATCTATGTTACAAAATGTCAGCAACATGAGCAGTTATAATTTTTTCAGAAAATAATGGGTGCATAGCTGTTTTGTATTTTATAAGAATTAGTATTCTTGTTAACTTCACACTGAATTTTTACGTATATATATATATGCATGTACAGCTTTGGACTGTTTAACTTGGTGTAATTGACTCAAATCATGCTGCTAAGTATTTCTGTATTTTAACATTATGTGGGTGTTCAAATATACCTATGAAAGAAAAATTGATATTACATTAATTTGAAAAAAAGCATTTGTTACATTTCACTCAGCACAGATTTCTATTTCTGATGATAAATGTAGGAGAAAGGCGATAATGTATCCAAGATCCATGGGGGCGAAGCGTAAAAAAGGGACATAACTCAAATTCTCATCTTGTTGATATAGTCAAAGGTAAATGATTTATGTCGACTAAAGCCCTTTTGTTTATCCAGTTTCTTCCTGGTATATCGTCATTACTCTATTGATCCTGTTTATGCTACAAATATTGGTACATTAAAGACACATCTGCAGCTAAAGGCAAATTACCTGTAAGAGGACTACATTAAAAAAAAAACCTACTTTTACAATTTTTGCATTTCCATATTCTCACAGTAATTTCCTGTGTTGCACATGCATGTTGTATGTCTAAATTATGTATGCAATGTGCCCCCAAACTTTGTTGAGAATGGCACCCAATAAAAGTGTTTAATTATAAAATAGATTATAAGTAAATGTGGTTTTTCAACTCGACCTGTTCAAGTGAGCTGTAGAGAATTGAAGAAACCTGTACTATAATTATGGCATCAAAAAGATGTTCACTGCAAATGTATTTAGTTTCTCTGAAGCATGTCCACCTGTTTGAAATTTATCTTCATGTATGGTTTTATAACTACAGAAATTTCAGGCAATCTCTCTATTATACAACGACATGCAAGCATGTTTCACATTTGCACACATTTCCTTTTATTCACAATAGCAGTCGTGGGAACAAGCTCTGCTGACAGCAGTCTTTGAAATCTTTCTACATGGCATGAACGATTTTTGAAGTAGATAACATAGAATTTATTAAATCTAACAGCCATATCCATTTTAATGCTACAGGAATTGCGATGAGCACAATTTTCTGCAAATCTGATGAAAGTTGGAGGATGAAATCATAGCTTTAATGAATACAACTAACATTTTAAGATTTCATTTAATCCAAATTTCAGTATCATCTTCATTATATGTAGCTCCTTAACATAATTTGTACCAAAATCAAAAATATGCAGACAAGCAAATATTTAACATGGTGCACTCACCATCTGCTAATCTCTCATGCCAGCCATAAACTTCAATATACAGATGTAATCCCTAGTTGCTGAGTAAGGTTACAAACATGACTTCTGACACTTAGTATTGCTCTAAGATGGCTTCATCCTGTACCATGGCAGCAAGCATTCCTTGAATCTTTCCCATGTCCAGGGAACGCACAATTTGGATATTAGCTTTACCCCATACCAAGCCCCAGTCAACTACCATCATCCCTCTTGCCAGTGTTCCACCAAGCTCTACTCTAGCAAAAACCAGTTCCTGGTCGGTAGCGATGCTTCTGTCGATGGCCACAGCCATTGCATAAGCACAGCCTGGTGCATAGCCATTCTTATTGTGCAGCTGGAGCCAGTTCTCATCACTTGATGTTCTGACGAACTCCGACTTGACTGTGCCCAGGTGCACCCAACTGTAGAAAAAGTCCTGCAGGCAAAAGTGAATGAAATTCACCAAAACATTTAGAAAATAAAATGCTGTGTGCAATAAACATAATTAAAGCACTAAGTTTTACACACAAACTCAATTTATATAAATATGCTCGATAAACAGTATTTTACTCTGTAAAATCCTACAGACATGAAATGAAGTTCTACGTTTTACACATATTCAGAACACACAAAGTGGAACAACACTACGGCAGCTATGCAAATACCATATGATCAGGCACTTCTTAAAGTCTTTGGAAACAAAAGGGTGCAAAAGTACTTTACAAATGGGCATCAATAGCAGAACTGAATCATACAGACCCCTGCGAGGACATGTCGTGAGCAGACTTCATACGGCAGAAGTGTGATGTTGCTGGTCTCTTGTAAAACAATATGGGCTGACTCGGGATCAAAGTGGAAATTCTGTTCTGCACAAGGAGTGCTGGAACCACGACCTGGTCAAACCACACATAAAACAATATCAATATTGAAACATTTTTTGTTCATTTGCAGCATGCTAGATTTAAGAATTAAATATCATTTAATATTTGGTATCAAGAGTTACATAATGTTCACCAATTGTGCTCTCACCTTCAATGTTGCCACCCAGAATATAAACATTCTTAAGCTTCTTCCCTACTTGTGGGTCCAGTCTCAGTGCCAACGCTAAATTTGTCAATGGACCAAGGCAGACAAGGGTGATCTGTCCTGATAAAAAAAAATATAGCAATAAATGTAAAGCAACTGCTTGTAAATTACAGTGGCAAGATTCATCATGTTAACAAAAGTAAATGGAATGCTGAAAAAGCTGGCTTTCAGGCAATTAGATCATAAACATTGCCAAAAGCCTGGGCAACCAGCATTACTTCAGCTGTTTCTGTGAAAAAGTCTGTTCCAATACTTCAAAGTACAAAAGGGTTAACATTTTATTGGACAATTTAAAGATTTTCCCCTATAACCTCACACTTAGAGCATAAAAACAGTTTGGAAAATTGGCCATGTGTATTCATGTGAGGCTGTGTATCAGCATTTGATTTCACTGCAGATTTACATAACCCAGAGAAAACATCCAGTTAGATATGAACAGTATAAATCTTCCTACACTTTTTAATTAACCAAAAAATTAAAACTTTTTGTGCTCATTGGAAACCTTTTTATACATGGGAAAAAATGCTCTGAATAATAAATAAGTGTGAAATGTGTGCCAGCAGCTAAAGTTACGAAGCTGAAACAACGCCTATTCACCAGGTTAATTGTGGTGGCTCCCTCACAAAAACATGGCCCTATGATATAAAAAAAAATTACACCACTCACAGAAATGATTACTTGTAAAGGATTTTGAGCATCATGCAAAGCTTAATTAACCATGAAAATGTATCAGAATTAAAAGGAAGTTTGGGATAGGGAAAAGTGACCAAAACATCGTACCAAAACATGTTAAGAAAACATTTTTAGAAGTTTTTGTTTCCTCATAACAAAATCTTTTATGCCAAAACAGTGCAGCTCTACCCCAGCTCATAAGTTGGCAAATACATTCTCTTCAGGTTAAAACAGACAGCTTATGTAGCAAGTTCATCTGCAAACATCAAAACAAGATTTGTATCCCCTCACCTGGATTGTCATTGACGAAGCGGATAAGAGCTGAAACAGCATGCTCAGGCTCAATCTGTCGAGTATCAACACTGCTGTCCCATGCAACTCCAACAAGGTTTTCTGTTGTCTGAGTAGCCTCCCCTACTAGAGGCTTTTCTGCTCCACGGAAAACTGGAATCTTCATGGACAAGAAACAAATATTTTAAATACTATGACAACTGCACTCTGACCCCTTTAGTAAACACTGTTGACTAACCACAATAAAGCCTTGCTTTGTCCACAGCATCTGAAGTTTCTTCTCTCCTGTGGGAAACAGTCTATCCCAGTGTCACACTTACTTCTGAAGCACTAATATCACAGTCATGAACTAAATCCTTTTATTCTGCAATCAGTTTGACCATCCAGATTCACTTACCACCTTAAGGCATTTTGATCACTGATGCTCACAAAATGAGATCACAGTCCTCATTCCCCTTATGCTGCTGTAACGCTAATATCTCTGAAAGACAAGTAACATGAGACTGAGAAAGAAACACTGAATCATCCTCACAAATGAGACATGTACTTAAAGAAGCACTCACGTCTTCCCGATTACAGGCCTTTAAAACTCGCAAAGCATTGTTACAGGCATGCTCGATGGTGACAATGCCACTGACACAAGTGACAGCCATCACGTCCACGTCAGGTCGGCAGGCTGCCAGCATGAGGGCCTGCCCAGCATCCACTCCCATGTCTACATCAAGGATCACCGCATGCCGCTGTCCCACAGATCGTGTTCTGCGCTCAAGCTTGATTCGCTTTGGGGGTGGTGGTGTTAGGACAACAGGCTGCAACAAAATCCCAAAATCTAATTATTTTGAAAGCAAGGCCCCAAGTCACTAGCACAAACATGCCCCACTCTTTCAACATTCTTCAGAAATATGTTCTCTGTATTAAACCCACATATTCGCTTCACATCATTCCTGCTATGTTATTTTGAACAATAGACACAATTGGGTATTTGCTAGCTTAAGGAAGACAGCTAGATCTGAAGAAAGGAAAGGGAAAAGGGCAAAAGCATTTAAAATGCCCAGCTTGATGATACTGACTCAGCTCAAAGAGCACACATCTTGCAAAAACTAAAGCTTAAATAGAATTTGACATAGCAACAGTTTTGCTGCTGACCTATCCTTGATTATTTTAAGTGATCAAAGAACCCCCTTCCCCCCCAAAAAAAGTATTTCAATAAACATGTACATGTATTACTAACAAAAACACTAATGAAAACCATAATATATCGAATTGATTTAAGAAAACTACAAGTGTGTGTTTTGTCTCATTTCCAGCCTAAAGATTCTATGTGATTTAATCCTCATGACAACTGCCACCCTTACCCACCCCCACTTCCCAAAATAAGAGAATATTAATCATGAAACCGAAAAGCCAAATAAAATTCTCACCATTGTGGGATTGTGTTCACTGTGAGTTCTTAAGTGGCGCTGGTATGTAAGTTTCTTCTCAAACTGTTTGTTGCAAATATGACAGTTGAAAATGACAACAGGATTGCCTTGTGGAGAAGCAGTGACTGCTGTTCCATCACCTTCCATGGTGACTACATGGGTCTGAGTTTCCATCTCCTTCAAAGCACAAATATCAAAGTATGATAACGCTCACCATGAAAAATTTAAGTTCAGCATTATAGAGAATTCTTTCTGCATACCTACACTGAGTCGAGCATGAATCTCAATGTCACTGAATGAATATTTGCAGTCAAGAATGGATCTCAATGTCAGTTTAACCAGTTCTCCATTAGCATTGCTAGGAATCTTAATATTGTACTAATTTTATCTAGCTTTGCTCTCTTACTCAATGCTGTGGATATTAAAATTCACAAAACAGAATCATTTTTGTCTAAGTAAACGAATGGTTGAAAATGTCACAATTTTAAAAACAATTACTTTTATAATCTGCATTACTCTGAGATTTTTCTCTGAAGCTTAGCAGAATAATTTTGTAATCTTTCTGTACTATTATGACACACTTTTTTCAGAAAATATAGCTGTTAATAGGTGGTTTTCTAATTCTACCAGTTACAATGAACTTGATTAAAAACCATTTGTCTACATCAGGAAAGTCAGCTTTTATTTTATGGAAAGATGTCGTGCACTTCTTAATTGACTTACACTGTGAGCACTGTGGTGACCATCCAAATGCACCTGAGAAGGGGCTTCAGATACAACAGCCACTGTCTGCCCATCCTCTGTCTGGTTCAAAGTAATTTCAGCGATGACATCAGAATTAGAAAGCCCTTCTTGGGCAATGATACTCTGAATCTGCAACCCCCAAAGATTTTTTGTCATATGTGCTTCTTCTTGAAAATTTTGCATACAATATACAAAACACTCAAGGATAGCACATAAGAACATAAAATAACACAAAATTAAAATATTATCATTACTTCTACAACAATAGAACAAAAGTAAAAGACAGAACTAGATGGGAAAAAAAACCAACAGCAAAACACTAGCTGGGAAAATTGCACTTACAGCTGAAGCCTGAAGAGTGCCATCTGCAATAATTTCTGTTGTACCCAATGCATCAAACTGTGTCGGTGACGTTGTGGTCACAACAGTTATTGTTTGATTCAATTCTGATCGCTGGAAAACAAAGAAAACAAGTTATTCAAAATCCTTTGAAACATTTTCACTTGTGAATAGGTTTATCTCTGACTATAACCCTAAACATCAACTTCAATAGCCTGTCACAATGAAAAATAAGCTATCATTTACAAAGTTCTTAAAGGTTCATATGGACTTATCATCAACACAAGCTTTATTGACTTCTCATTGAATGAAAGTGGAAAGATATCTATATATCCACTCACATTAATGCTGCCACCATCCACAAGCTTTGTTGATGGCAATACTGCAGGCGGTGCTCTGTTGCGGCCAATGTAACTCTGTCGTGCAGTGCGTCGACAGATGGGGCACAGCTGGATATACTTTGCCACAAGACATCGTGGCAGTAAAGCATACACCCGACGAATCTGTGAGCACAACAAGCGTAAAGACCATTATATTAACGTCTAAAGCAGACAAAGACTTTCACTTAGGTCAGAAAGACTGAATTCTGCCATCATCCTAATTTTATGAATGTGCCAATCACTGGCAGATATTATTTGAATAAATTTTGATCAATGATTATGCATCCTAGAATAAGATAGGAATGTGCTAAGAATGTGAAAATATGTAAAACAACTATTTTGAACATGCTGCTGATTAGCACAACCAAATACACAAATAAAACAAAATACAGTAGATACTGAATACAATTGTTAATTTAAAATGCTTAATTTCTTTTCAGAAATAAAATTACTAGAAATTTATAAAATTAGTGGAAAGGTGTCCTTACTGCAGCATATGTCTGTGACAGGCCAATGTGACCATTTTCTACGTGAGCAGTGTTGATCAAGTCCCAGAATTCTTCAATTACAGCTGCACGCTTGTACAATGTCTGTAAATATATAAATAGCAGTGCATGTCAAACTGTCAGAAGTAAAAAGTCTCTTTAGCGCACTGATAACATACACCATTAATGTTAATGTTCCAAGTTTTCTAGAAATCTAAATAATAATAATTGCAAGACCTGAAAGGCATTCTTTGGTGTAATACAAAAGTCAGTTCATGTCTCTCTCTCACACAGTCAACAGGGGAAGAGAGAGAAATAGAGCTAAGCACAGTACTAGAAGATCAAGGCTCTTGTTCAAGAAAGAGATAAGTTTCTAAAGACCTTTTGAAAGAGGAGTGTGTTTATCGAGTCTTTTATCAACCAGTCTTTATATTTTTCTTCCTTTAGCCAGTTCTCCTGAAAAAAAAACACTTCCCCTGCATTTTTGTAATCGTCAAGAAGACAAGAAAATATGGTCATCTGTAAAGACTAAAATCTCATGAAATGTAAGTTCTCATCGCAAACCAGACTTGGCAGTCATGTGATTAAAATAGCAGTGAGGCAAAAAATTGTCTGTATTTTGAGACAAAGTCGACTCCAAAAATAAATCTGTGGATTTATAAGAGGAATGAAGAAGAAATCTGTGGTAATATTTTATCGATATAAGGACTTGTAAGGGTCACAGAGAAAATGTAAAGACACTAGGAATTGTAAGGACCGCATGGTAAATATAAGGACTTGTAAGGCCTAACAGCAAAAATTTTCTATGTAAGCCTGCGAACCCTGAAGGGATAATAAAATAGCGCTTTAATATATATGAAAACATTTAAAATAAACTCTTTACAATGCAACCCCCACCTCCACCACCATACACACAAAATTCGCTATATTATAGAGAGAGACCCACAAATACACAGTTTTCTACAGAGACGTTTGTCTCTCCGTTAAGCTGAGAACAATAAACCAAGAACCTCATAAACATAAAGGAGAATAAACTAAAGATCAGGGATAATAGAATAAAGCTTTAAAATATATATGAAAACGTTTAAAATAAACTCTTTACAATGCAATGCAATCCCCCCTCCACCACCACCACACACAAAACCTCTCTCTTTATATATATTTATAGAGACCCACAAATACACAAAGACGTTGAGTTTTCTACACAGATGTTTGTCTCTGGGTTAAGCTGAGAATAATAAACCAAGAACGTCATAAAGATAATGGCTAACAGAATTAATTCCGTAATGCTGCACTGCTGATTTCTTATTCTGGACATAGACTAAATCAGATCATATAGTAAACTCTCTTTATGTCTGAAATGCTCTGTCATAGTTACTTTGAGCAAGATCCGAATGCAACAAAACTTAGAATTGCAACTTTTAACTAGAGACGTTTTGGAATGTTTTTCCAGTCCGAATATCCATTTGAGAATTATTCAAATCAAATATGGCTGACAACAACATGCGCTTTGCAGTAGCTGTACGTGCTGGATACTCAACCTTATGCCATGCAATGTATGCAGTTTGTCAAATATGAAAATAATTTTCAATATCGATACAAACCTCCTCGCCAATCTTCTCATCTGCGGGCACGCCTACTATATCACCTTCGCCGTCTTCAGACTGAATGAGTCTGAACTTTTTCTGTCGAACCCAGAATCGGAACTTGCTGGATGGCTCCGAGTGAGGATCCTTCAAACAGCGGATGATACGCTGGCGTTTTGCATTAGTTATTGTAAAGCTATTACTTACTTTACTGGATTTGGAATATAGAAAAGACAGAAATTTAGCTTTGAATTCGCCTTCGTGTTCCGTCATGATTTCGTAGTACAGAAAACCGCCAAGATATTTGTGATGGGGCGCATAAATTGAAATCACGCACTATCTCGCGAAATGGAGCTGTGCTATTTATAGAATCCAACGGCAGAGACCAAAATCGCTTGTTATTGTTTAGGTGCTGGTATCTGTGACTAGTTAAACAGACAATAGGGGAACAAAGTGTTTAAAGACACTTCCCAGAAGCGAACACGTTTAGATGACTAAAAGCAAACCGAAGAGCAGATCGAAGGAAGTAAAGGACGCCCATACTTGAAGCGAGGTGCCATGGAAAAAAAAAAATCCGATGGTGGCAGTCTCCACTGTTTCTCATGGACGGTTTAAAGTTTCACTGCACGTTTCCATTATCTTAAAAAAGCTTGGGAAAAAAACCAAACATCTTTTCTTAAAAGACATTCCCCCTGCTTCCACACCAATACGTTTCTATTGAGTTGTTCGACGTTTGGTATCACGTGATATGCAAATAAAGGTCATAACCCTGAAGGACAACAACCTCCCTCCTAAATGCTGCTCAGTTTTTACAGGGGAGGTTTTGATCGCTTTGTTTAAATTGTAATAGTTAATCTGGTATAAACCTCATTGTTCATCATTCCCGTAAAAAGTCTAGACTTGCCTCTTCCCCGGAGAATAGTTACTGCAGTAAAGAATAAAACGAGTCAATGACAACTTTTAAACAGTTTTCGGGCCGCAAGACGGCAACGTACACAACTGGCTCGATCTAGTCGTAATTAAATTATAGTTAACAGGTTTTATTAAAATGGTAGCTGTGATTGTATCGAAAGTCTAAAACAATTTTATACAATTCTTTTAAAGACTCTGTTGTTAATTATTCTCCCGATAAAGTGCCACTTGATGAATTTTTATATGGCATTTGTATCAAAGACATTCTAAATTTTATATTTTTAAATTCTTACATTGATGAACAATTCATTATCGGGCGACTTGCGTAACACGTCCACTGTATGATGAGTGAATGTGATTTTCCATAAAAGTACTACCCGTACTGGATAGCCCCTGCTTGCAACGCTTCCAGGAGACATAACTACTGTTTGTTTTATATTAAATTATTAATTATCCCAAGGAATCTGACCAATAACAAGGCTATTCCATCTTTAAAAAAAAGTACAGTTTGTTTCTTCCATTTACACCACTGCAGCTACTAATATTTTTACTAATATAAATTCATATCGGGTCTACTAGTGCAGCTACTAATATTTTTACTAATATAAATTCATATCGGGTCTACATGAAGAGTATACAAAGTATACTGACAGTGATCTTCCCCTGGATATAATGCTTTTGCGATGACGTAATACGGATCGACATAGGGTGTGGATGTCAGTGACGTCAAATAAGCGATGACGCCATCAAAAGAATGGATATTGAATCGGCTATGCAGGCCTGAACAAATATTTCTTCGAAAATTTTCTTGAATTTTACAGCAGAGACAATAATTTCTCCACTCTTCACAAATACTCGCGAACTTTGCAAAGAAGTTACGAATCTCAGCTGTATGAAGCTGCCCGAAAACAACGTGAGTACTTAATAATGAGGTTTAAAAAATTAACTGTCTGTTTTTGCAGCGTTAACTCCCAAAAGATGGCGATCTATGAGGAGGCATCATCCTCTAAGCCTTAGTTTACATCTGAAGTGAGTAATAAGCAGTTTCCTTCTAGGGAGATCAAAGCACTGTTCTCTCAGCATGTGTAGAATCAGAGGATATCCTCTTCCATAGAATGGCTGTGCTTTCTCGTTTTAAATGACTGATTTGGTGTTTAAATTCTTGTACGATCATGATAACGGTTAGCCCATTGTACTCAAATGTATAACACCGAAATACCCCTTGAGCTAATGTTTATCAATATGTCTTATTTCAGGGGTTAGATGTTTCAGGTGCATTCGTTTTTTAATTAAAAATAAAATAAAATAAAAAAAAAATCTGTAACTAAAATCTCACACTCGAGACAATTTGACTTCTTCTAGGACTTTTAATCTAGCAAAACATAAATAAATAGTAATGATTATTATACAATCACACTTAACATTAAAAGAAACTTCGTTTTCATCATTTCCAGAAAGTCTTCAGAAGTAATAAGAGGGGAAAAGTCACAAAGTGAAAAGTTAATAATTTCGTTTAATACGTAAACTATGATGACTTTTTTTTTTTTCGTAGAAATTTCTTATTTAATTGAATTGAAGACAATTGGTTAAGCTATAAAGGCATATACTATTCTCTCCCAGCTATAGTCTGCGTATAGTGACTTCAAAGACATTTATTGCCTGCATGTTGTGGATATGGTTCCTGGTCTGTCAGCTGTAAACGTGTAAACTGTGATTTCTGCAGCTACTATGAGACTGCTAGACATCACCCTCACAAGATCGCCATATGGACACTCGTTTACAATGACATGGGTGCTGACGTTGGCCGTCATGGCAACAGTTCAACAAATTAACGGAACATCCTTTCCGGAATCATCTGAAGACAAAGAAGAGGTAACAACGACTATAAAGGAAAGAGGATCGGAAACTAAGACGCACCTGCGTACCAAAGGTGAAAAAATCATGCTGTTCTAGCCTGCTTGAAACATTTTACTTGTACTGTAGTAATAAATAGAGCTCAAAGAAGTTCACATTTTGATCATTACTATTTATTAAGTTTGTGAATTTTTTAATTGCTCATTAATACGTATTCTTTTAATCTCGATCATGAATACAGTTGTCAAGTTAAAGTGTCGGGGAAAGCTGGCATGTTCTTTGTTGTTGTTGTTTTTCTTTTGGTTTTTTTTTTTTTTTTTACTGTATGTCTCTTTTTCTTTTATCTGTTTTTTTCTCCTGGAGGTTTTAGTGGGTTCTATTTTTTTTTACCTCAGACAGACAGACAGACAGACAGACAGACAGACAGACAGACAGACAGACAGACAGACAGACAGACAGACAGACAGACAGACAGACAGACAGACAGACAGACAGACAGACAGACAGACAGACAGACAGACAGACAGACAGACAGACAGACAGACAGACAGACAGACAGACAGACAGACAGACAGACAGACAGACAGACAGACAGACAGACAACATTTGTTTTAAATATGTTTGAACGTATCTTCTACGAGTGCAGGAAAGTTCTGATGTTAGGATCTCATCAGAATGAAAATGAATTGGCAGTTGAAGGAAAGATTAGCTGACATTTTAACAGGAATTTCGATAACGTTTGTCCTGGCTTTTGCTAACATTTGTCTGGACTTTTGAAACCGTTTGTTCAGATGTGGATCAAGGGTACAGCGGTCTTGAGAAAGATGTGGATGACCCACAAGGTGTGTACCCGGAATTCACTTCCGAAGAGGCCGCTAAGGCTATAAAGGACGTACCGAAAGATACGGAGGACGGCGATGAAGAAAAAGATGATGAGGACCCCGAAGATGTTGTCCGGCCTCCAGCACCCGTAAAGATGAAGCCGCAAAAGAGAGCGGTGAAAGTGTTACTGGGCAAGAGACCGAGACAGTGGCCCCCAGACGTAATGTACAAGCTTACCGATATCCCGACTACACCCAAATGGACAGGTCAAAGCCATGGGTATGTTGAAAGGGTGAAGGAAGAAAGGTGGGGTTTTTTTTTAACTTAAAAGCGGGATTTGTGTGCTTATGAAAAGTCCTGGTCCTTTTTTGAGTAGGTTTCAGAGGCTTGAATAATATTTCAAATGAGAAAATTCGTTGTTCGAGTTGGGGGAAATGGAGGAGGAGAAGGAATCGGCTCCCGAGTAAATAGTTTTGCAGCAATTCCGCGATTAAAGGAGAGAGAGAGAGAGAAAGTAATGCTTACTCACATGAAATGTCCCGTTCATTCGTTGTTTGTTTGTACTCATCTGTATTGCAGAAATGTTCGCCATCAGAAGCCTTTGGCTAATCCCAGAGGCACGGTCCAGGTCATTGTAAAGAAATTAAAAGAGGGTGATACAAATAACAGCACGCCACTGGCAGTTTATCAGATTTTCATTGCTTCAAAAAAATCGAACGACACTGCCGTCAATTCCAGCTCCTTACTGACGAAATCCCCTCCTGTCAGGCGACGCCGAAGAGCAATTTCCGAGACAGCTTACCAGCCACCCGCATTCAAGCCTCTGCAGAAAGTTTCCCCTCGGCATGTTAACCCACCTGCACAAAGCTGGCAAGAAAAAAATGAAGGCGGTGAAAAGATTAGAGAAGAAGATAACGACGACAGTGACAGTGATGCTGTGATCGATAAAGACAAACTGGACAGGACTCTGCAGAAAAGCCATTCTCAGGTTGAAACCAACGGTGTCGAAATGGAATCAGATGACGATGACTATGACCACAATGATGTTAAGTACATGCCTTCAAAGACATCGAAGACAAAAAGAATGGATGGCGACATTACTGACAATCACAAAGACAACAACGATGACGACAGTTACAAAGGTGCTGATTGTTCAGAAAGTGAAGAGTACACTGATGGCGAGTCTGAAATCAGCAAGAAGGAACAGAATACTATCCACTTTAAACCATTCCTACCGTCCCAGAAACCTCAGACACCAGGTCCCAAGCAGAAGATACAAACAAAGCCTCATTGGAGAAGGTTCCTGAAAGCCCCCGTAATGAAAGTTGTCGCGCTTCAAGACCAGGAAGGCGAATACTATGATCAGAAAGACATCGATTATCAGGAACTTGAAATTGCCTCCACGGAAGAAGACTCACTGCAGGATTCTCTCGTCGACGAGCTGGAAGGCATAGGGACTAGCGCCGAGAATTTGAATGACATGTCCAATACCCGGGTGAGGAGAAGGGCCATTCTCGCTGCCGCACCAAACATGTTCCAGAAGCGATCCTACGACCTCCGCGACATCATCAGGGAGATCGACGAGGAGGAGGACGAAGATATTGAAACCGACGACTTCGAAAATTTGATTACAAACCACATCCACGGAGAGGAGACCGAACATGATGACGTGGAGGAAGAGATTATCATGCCTCGAGAGGAGACCGAACATGATGACGTGGAGGAAGAGATTATCATGCCTCGAGAGGAGACCGAACATGATGACGTGGAGGAAGAGATTATCATGCCTCAAGAGGAGACCGAACATGATGACGTGGAGGAAGAGATTATCATGCCTCGAGAGGAGACCGAACATGATGACGTGGAGGAAGAGATTATCATGCCTCGAGAGGAGAGGGGTGCTGCAAATGTCGATGAGAGGAAAGCAGAATATGTCATGACGAGACCAAAAGCGATAGCAAATGCTGAGGCAAACGGCGATGTAAAGAAGATTGCAGGAGAGCCGCGCGACGCTGGCAGGGATGTACGGTCTCAAGAAAGGGAGCGAAAGCATGCCGATAATCGTGATGAACGCGTGGACTTCACAAGGCGCAAGCAAAAGAGGGATGACTCCCACGCTTTTCTTCAGACGATAGACACAGAGTTCTCCCTCGTTCCTCCAGCGGCCCGAGTGCTGCCCAGCATCACACCCTCGAGAGCAGACACACGGCACACCATGGAATTCTTTCACGATGAGACGAGAAGAGAAGGGAAGCACAAAAAGAAAAAGAGGCAAGCGGCTGGAGAATGGTGGAAAGACTCTCCTCCAGCAGACTCTAACGATTCCGGTGGTTTGAATGTGAGAGCGACTCATTCGCGGTCGATAGCAGCCATGGACTCAATCCAGCAGCAGGACATAAAGGCATCACCTGCTGATGACCATAATTACCCTCTCCAAGAAGAACCGCAGGAAAGAAGTGGCGTTAAAGTCGGCGATAGCTTTGGCTCTTTCGACGAAACTGTCAAACAAGATGAAGAAAGAGAGGAGGAAGACGATTCTAGTGATCTTACTAAAAAGCGCGGAACACAAACTCTAAGGCCACAACGGAGTCAGGCTAATGGGAATGAAAACAAAAACATCCCAGATGATTCCAATGACACCGGGGGCTTCAACATTCGCATGTCTCATGGCCGACCTCACGTACATTACGACAACGAAAATTCAGCCAACAAATTTCCTGATTCTTCCCTTCAGAAAATTGATGAATCAGAGCCTGACGAGTATCGTGTTCCTCTGGCGTTATCGGTAGGTGGTACTGATGTGCCTACTATCATGCCGATTTCTTCGCATGACGCCCTTCATGACATGCTTAACATTCCGCGTAATTTACATGATGCTAGCCCGACCACATCCCTAAAAGGACTTGATCAGCAGAGAACTTCAACTACTGCGTTACCGATGACGACTGCGCACAGACAACAGAAGGATATCTCTGTCAAGACTCCGCTGCCATCGACACCAAACGTGACACCTGGCGCTGCTTCTGTTGCTGCTGAAAACAACTCGGTAAATACAAAAAATTACAATGTTTCTTCGGAAGCAAATCAGTCCTTGAAGAACCTCAACAGAGATGAAACTTCTTTGCACGCGTGGTTTAACGACGGTAACGTCACTGCGTACATCCATTCACATGGAGCATATCTCGAAGAAGGCATTATGAAAGAAAGACAGAAGAAGGCGCTGGGTAGCACGAAAAAGAAAAGGTCTATGACGACGGGGAATACCGGTACAAAGTGGCTCAACCTGGAAAGAAGTGCCTATCGTCCCATAGGGAAGTTCGAAATATTTCCACCAAATGGAGAAAACTTTGCTGACAAAGCAGTTCTCATTCAAAATGGAAACAAATATACTTTAGAATCTGCTACTAACGGAGAAGACGACAGCCGGAGGACTCCAAATCGATCCACAAGGTCAACTAGGTCTCTCATACGTCACCCCTTGAAGCCCAGAGAATACAGCCACAGAGAGGACGGCAGCGGCACAATGAGAAACTCAAGACGAAGGCGTTCAACAGACGTGGGATCACAAACTGTCGCCAGCCATGCGCCTATCAAGAGACGTTCGTTGCAGAAGCTGGACATCGCCACCAGGTACAAAGACGCTGACCGAACCCTCGACGACATCCTCTACAACGTACTGCCAGAATCTAGGGGTCATGTCGAGCTGCCCAACATGGGTAGAGAGCTGAAAGCGATGGTGGTGAAGGACAGAGTTGTTAACCCTTTGACCGAGGAAGATAAAGAATTGGATCACGTGATTGGCGTCCTCACCAATTATCATAGAATGCCATCTGTGGTGCTTGACGTAAGGAAAGGAGAGGGTCGGCTCGTGCCTCCAAGGGACTCGAAGTTTGACAACATAATTATCAGGAACGAGAGAGAAGCCCCCAAGACTAGACAGCTTAATCACAGAGCAAGAGCGAAGCATACGCCTCAGGAAGAAAACAATTTAAACTCCGATGTGCAAAACGAAAGGGCAACGGACAAAGTAGATGAAGAGAAAGCTCCGGGCTACGAGGGAGAAGAAGCCAAAAAGGAAAAGATAAGCGAGAAAAATATGTCAGAGAAAGAGAGGATCATGGGAAGGGAAATGACTCGTGGCGTGCTGAAAAGACCTCCGAGCAGCAGTCTCTTAGGCTCGGCCGACAATGACGAGACAGCTCGAATAGAGAGAGAACTCCAAGAGCTGAACAACAGAGCCGTGGCACCCTCAACGCGGAATGATCACGCAGAAAGCGGTGCTAGACGCTGGCACATTCAGCCCCGGGATCTTTCGACAGCCGCTGCAGAGGACATTAGAATACAGGAAGAGGCCGCACGAAGAGAACTGGTAGCGGTGCAAACGGCCGCTGCTGTAGACAATGCCGTTCGTAAGGCCTTGCAGAAAGTAAAGGAAAATATTCGACACACGCGGAATGTTAATGGTGATATCATCGATAATCTTCTGCAGAGTGACGAAGGGTTTAAGGCGACGGGAGGAAAAGAAGAAGGGGACTCTGATGGCAGCGATGTCTATTACAGTGAAGATGAGGACCACAGACGTAAGCGCAATTCTCCTTTCGTGGACGAAGGCATCGATGGAGATGTTTTAGACACCTACAGGAAAAAACGTAGTGTATCTTTTGGGACAGATGGCGCCGTTGGTTCTGCTAGAGCTGGCGGTCAAAGAAAGGATGTCCAGGGACAAGCCATTCGTCTTGCGGAAGCTGCTGGAACAGTAGATAGGACGGGAACTAGGGAAGGAGCTGGGGCAGGAGCTAGGTTTGAGCCTGAAGTAAGCGAGGAGACTGACCTCAACGTAGACGATATGCTGATAGGCATCAAGCAGCTGGCAAACAAAGTTGAGAATGAGAGCCACAAGGTGCAGAGAATCTTGCGCAAGGTCGACTCCTATACTGGGCGCCATAGTGACAATAAGAATGAAGATGACGGTGAACATGAAGATGATGTCGACGACGAGGAGATCAACGTGGAGGTCAACAACGAGGTCAATGAGGAGGATGACGACTACAATGCCAACGACGAGGCCTTTACCGACACCATGATCGTCTCCGCAGTGGACAAAGCTGGACAATTGAAGGTACAGGAGGGCAACAGTGAACCTCTCGTTTTTGAAGAAGATGACGACGGTCCAAACTCTGGTGAGAATACTGTCAGAATTAGTTGCAGTTTACACATTGTGCCACCACCCTACCTTAGGGACTTGCATAAATGTAAACGTTATTCTTTTTCTTTGGCTTTTGTGTTTAGTGGAAAATGGTTTATTTAAAGATGATAAAATTTTGACACTCGATAAAGGCTTTTACACTTTAATACTTTTTTCGGGTGAGATGTGGCTTTTTATGAGGTAGTACGATTAATCAATGAGACCTCCGTGATCCCATAAATATGGTCGGCTGTAGGTATTTCATAGAGCAATCCGAATAGAAAAAAAAACGAATAAAACATGAAACTGTTCATAAAGTACGAAAGCATTGAGAGTTGTAAACATTTTTTTGTCATTAATTTTACTCAATTCTTTACGTAACTCGATTCTTAAAAAACATGAAAAAATATTTTTTGGGGACGAAAGTTTTCTTCTGTATTTTCCTTAGGCTACTCCCCTTGGAACGAATGGAGTTTTTGCAGTGTTTCCTGTGGTTTTGGTCGCCGACACAGGTCAAGATCATGTACAGATATTAGTCGTTGCACGGCCGGTAATGAAGAGGAAGACATTTGCATGCTCTACCCTTGCAAATGAAGTGCTCTCCCCTATTTTTTCCCACTAATTTACAATAGGAGAAAACGAGCAATGCACTACTACCAAATCAGACACCGTTTACATAGCCACATGACGACAACATATGGAATCTTTTCAAGTACCGTAATGTCCTTTTCTTTGAGATACTTTTACTCTTTATTTGCAAACATTTTCAACAGCGTTTGTAATTTTAGAACTCTAGGAGTTTACACTGTTCTGAAAATATGTGTCCAGTGACTATTTTGCGAGAAATTTTCTTGTATTGTATTCAAATTACAACTAAAATCTTTGCAGAGAAAGAAACCGTACCAACAAAACGCATTCTTGATAAATTGCTTCCGATAACTACAACCCATTCACCAATCTTGTTTCTTCTGACTGTCTAAACACTACAGTATCATACTTTATATCTTCCTTGAAGAAAGCTAAGTGTAAGATAACAGTAAGGCATCATGTATGTTCAATGCAAGCTGTGACAAAGGAAGTTTGAATAAATCTATAAACGAACTTTGGTTATCATTTGTGACACACACACAAGAAAAAAGATTTAGAGAGAGAGAGAAAACAGATTTTAAAAAAAGTATCGCACATACATGCACGCACGCATGCATTAGGAGGGATGGTTGTGTTTTACGCTGCTCCAGCAACTTCACTACATCTCAGCGAGACGGAAAAGAATAAGATTTACAGATGATACAACAACAATGCCATTAAAATGAATAAAACAAAAGGCTAAGTGTGTTAAAATGTATGTTGTGGCGTATTAAAAGGGCCATCATTAAAACACAGGTTGTGAATGAAAATAAAATCTTTAGCCTGATGGTAAGGTTTTACTATCTTTACAAACGAAAAAAAAACTGCCGGTGGAATGGATTTAAACAAGAATAATAAAAAGCTATTTTTTGAAGAACTGCTGGCGGACACTCTGGTTGCCTGGACAAGTAATTAAAACGTGTAACACTAAAGTGTCCATGACACCAGGGACAAACTTCGCCTCGTAAAAGGTGTGAATGCGTGGCTTAGGTGTGTCCTAATCCTAGATCTAAAGAAAGTGGTGGCTCATCAGCATCTGTGAGCAAACGTTGTGCTGGAGCAGGACACTTTATTCCTCTTGTCGTGTGAAGCTAAATGACCTGAAAATAAGCCATGAAGTAGTAACTGTGCATGCAGCATAAACAAATCAGCCCACCGCCATTAGCTGCCCACGTGCAACGCGTGCTGCGTCACTGAGCTGACGTAATAATGCTGACACGCCAGGACAGTGTAAATGACGTCAGTAGGAGATGACAACAGAACAAGATGTATATCAGTTCGGCTCTGCGTGTTTGTAAAAAGAGTCCTGTTACTGTCTTATAATTACAGCGAACATCTACTGTGCTACCGCCCCGTCCTCACCCATTCTTGGCACCTCATTGCAAAGATGATTGTGATGTCACCTGTAACCAGTGTGAGTTAAACTATATCTACTTCTGGAATAAGCAACATGCTTAGTTGTGCTGTTGTATGGTAACAGAAGAAAGCTTCACTTCGATTTCGACCTGATGAAACCCTAAATAACGATTGTGTAGCCGACAATAATGCAACTCTGAATTGTAATTTTCTATTCTCAGCTAGTTATACCCAAACATTATGTGTACTTGTACCGCGCAGCATCACGACTAAGATTCGTCTTAATTCGTGATTGTTACTGCCAACCGCACATAAAGCATACAGAATCCAGCAGAAAATATAATGTTTGTGTATAATTGAAGCTGAAATGACCAAACGATGTTGTTAGCAATGAGTTTATACAGTTCTGCTCTGTTCATACGTGGCGTCAAATGACACATTGAAAGCTTTGCTGTGTAGAGATGAAATGAGCCTGAACGACATCGTCTTCAGGACAGCCTGTAGAGACTCGATCACAATGACGTGGGTGCTGATTTTGGTTGTCATGGCAACAACACATCAGGTGAACGGGGCGACAATCAAACGAGTAAGAGTACGTCTGGCTACATGCGAGTTCTTGGAAATATAGATGCCATAAATGTTAATGTCTGGCATCTGACGAGGAAACATTGTAAATTAATCTTCAGCAGTCAGTAGAGATAAGACTTTACTTATCCCAGAGGACAGTTAGAGGCACAACAACAAAACAACTTTACCACGACATACCTATATCCGCTCTGACAAACAGACTCATACAATCATGGTTCAGGATTAAATATGATCTACATTCATTTGAAAATATGTTACTTGAGAAGTCAAATGCACTCAAGCAGTTCTATTGAATTATAAGAATTTTCTCTTCTCACAGTTGCGGCTTATGAGAAGCTCTTATATTGATCACTCTTAACGAAGATTATATAATGAACATTATCTCTTCAGTAATATTGAATCCTTTTCCTTCAGTTCTTTCCTCACCTCGCATTTGCTCCATTTTTTAGCATCTTTATTTTGTTCTATCAATCTTTCGACTCGTAACACGCATTTATATTTATGGTCTAATTTGATAGGAATAAACTTCTTGCCTTCCTTACTTATTGTTTTCTATTCGCTCTCCAAGAATGCACCCGATCCCAATAAAATTCGGGATTTAGAAAACCAGACAAACACAGAGGTGACTATAAAAAGGCTACCCAGCCCTAAGGCTAAAGAAGAGAAAGTTCACTTTGCTCATGCAAACTCAATTAACGTTAGAGGTGAGCAGATATCGCGGTTTTATTATCATTACTTAACATGTAAAGTATTATGCTATTCATACAAATAATAAATATCAGAAAGGATGTATCCTTGATCGAGGCTTTAAACTTTCAATAAAATAGTAAAATATTCTGTTTAAAGTTTAAAAGAAAATTTTAAGTATTTGTGAAAAAGTACCTTTACGTGATAAAATGGCTAGAAGTGGAATTTGTGAAGAAGAACACTATCCAAATGCACTTTAAAGTACATTTTCTTTTTACTAATATTTGGTTTAAAGCCATCCCGAAACTCACACCCGCAGAGGCCGCGCCGAAACACGCGGAAGGCGGCATCAAGCATACTGACAAAGATGACAAGGATCATGATGAGGTGATCAGACCTGCGGCGCCTCTAAAGACGAAGCTACAGAAGAAAGCAGCGAGTGTCTTACTGAGTGGGAGACCAAACTGCGACTACCTGACTTGCTGCATGAGTTTCTCGATATTCCAGGTCCACCGAAGGGTACAGTTCGACGTCGTTCGTAAGTCTGAAGGGTAGAGATAGATAGCATTTCTTAAGTTTACCACCAGTAGGATTTAGAAAACAGTGCACGTAAAAGAGCAAAAAGTCATATCCTAGCGCTAAATTGGGTTGACTGTTGGAGGTGAGTATGCTGAAAAAATAAAAAGAAAAGAGAAAAGACTGCCGTACACCTTCTTTCCTTGTTTGTTTGGTATTTTTCTCCTGTTGGTTTCTGGAAACTGGGCCTGACTACAAAAACGAAAGGGTTAAAAATCTGCGGGTGCAAGAAAAAAAATCCAGATTAAAAAAACCCGCGTTGTTTTTACTAAATTTTCTATTGGACTCTGGGCTCTGCGTTTATCTGCAGCAGGAGTTCATTTGTGTCTTGGGGGGTGGGGTGAAAGGAAGTGAGTTTTTGCGCATGCGTATGAGCGAATGAGAAGAAAATACATTGGTTTATCTGCAGTATGTTTATCCATTGTAATATGTCCGCTAATCCATCACTTTAGCGTCTGTTGTGCAGACAGTCTCGCCCTCCCACGACACGGACTGACACCCGTAGAGGTTCGATCAGGAGGAAGCAAGTCGAGTCTCTGAGAGCGAGCGACGGAGCGAGCGACGTGGAGAAGTTAGCAACACAGAGGCAGACAAACGCACAGTTGTGGCCTCAACAATACTGAATAAAACCGCAGCCACCTCTAACTTAACCCTGATTCCCTCTTCGCCTCTGGGACTGCGCCGCAAAGCACAGACACGGGCAGATAACCATCAGACTGAATCTAGGCCTGTGTCGGCGAGCGTTAGTCCTGAAGAGCATCAACCCAAACACACACAGTCGCAACCACAGGACGTCCATAAGGTCGATGTAAATTATAAAAACGACGAAGACGAGGATGTTGAAATTAAGGATGACGACGTCCTGGGCATGATTCTGCGGAAAATGCGATCTGACAGGGGGAAGAATACTGAAGTCAGTCAGAATTTGAACAGAGAGGCGCTTCCATCGTTGCCGGCGGAGTCCAGGAAAGCAAGAGAACGCAATTTTGACCTATATAGGAATTCTGATGACTACGGCCTTAAACGACAATCCCCCCTTAAAAGGAATAGCAAAACAAGCAAAATTTCAAATGAAAAAGGAGCTGAAAAATCCGCGGACATTAAGAATATTCGAGTTGACGAGGCCGATAACGGCAGAGATGGGGATGAAGATGGCGTTGATGATCGTAATGACGATGTTCAGGTGGTCGATGGCGACGGCAGTGGCTACAATGATGACAGCGGGAGCTTACAGACCGCATTAACATATTCGCAACGAGCACAGACAGGTGAGCGGCGCTCACCAGGTCGTAGAAAAATGAGACAAACGACTGCGAAGCTGATTGTAAGTAAACCGGAAGGTCTTGCTGTCAAAATTGAAGAAGACGTTATTGTTGATGATGATGATGATGACGATGACGATGACGATGACGACGATGATGATGACGACGACGACGATGATGATGATGACGATGATGATGATGACGATGACGACGATGACGATGATTTTGAGGAGGAAGAGGAGGAACAAGATGAAATTGAGATCTTCGAAACGCTCGACGATGCGCTGTCCGACGTTCTGGACGACATGGGCAGCAATTCAGAGTCTTACTTGACCTTCCTCAGACGAAAGCGAGAACTTGGGGACACAGATTTGTCTGTTATACGACTGAAGCGAAAGTACGACCTTCTTGACATCATCAGCGAGATGGACGCAGAAGAAGAGGAAGCCGAGTATAGCGACGAGATTGCAGACTTGATGCGAGATCGGCGGCACTTGAAGCTTAAGAAACCAACGGTAGATTACAAGGGTCTCTTGAAGAGAGGAGTGGGTGATTTTATGCCCATGACTCAAGACGACATTGTCAAGGAGGACTTAAACTGGAGGGAGATCAGCAACATCGCCTTGGATTACGAGGAGAGGACGATTCCAATCATGGAGGATTACGACAGAGATTTGGTCTGGATCAGGCGCAGGCGAAAAAGCGACGATTTCCAGGACTCTCAGAAGGCAGGGGTGTTGCCTTTCGAGCCGTCAGCAGCCCGCCTACAACATTCGACCACGCGCATAACAAGAAACGCGCCGAGCACGCGGCACCCTCGCGGCATCACGCGCTATGGATCAAGAAGAAATGCAAGGCGGAGGAAGGGAGAAAAACCCCATGTCTGGGAGGGCAGCACCCTTCCCCGCGACTCCAAGGACAGTGAGGAATTGAAGGCCCAAATGCGTGACACGTTGTCGAAAAGTTTAATCCAGCAGCATGACACAGATTCACACGAGCCGTCATATGACGATGACCATACCTATCATCTCCAGGAGGAAAGTGCATTACAAGAAAACAGCAGCAATGTCACAGATGACCATGATTTTGATTCGACTTATGTTTATGGGCATACAAACGACACTGGCAAACGAGAGAAGAAAAAAGATATAAACAATGACTCTAAAATACACTCAGAAAAAAACGACTCACATACACTAAAGCGACGACGAAGGCAGGCTATAGGTTACCGTAACATCAGCAGCTACAACATCAACAGCATTCCCGACGATTCCAATGACGCTAGAGGCTTCAGCGCTCACTTGTCTCATGGCCAACCTCACATGAACTACAGCAACGAAACCTCAGCCGAGAAATTCATAGATGCTCCCTTCCAGCTTGGGATTGGGCCGATGCCTGGCGAGTTTGGTGGGAATGCTCACTCTGTTGGGGCATCGGCAGGTTTTCCTGCTGATAACCTACGCCAACTTCTGTGCATGACGCCATTCATGACGTTCTAAATTTACCACATATTCCTGCCGATGGCCACAAGCCTCCTCCTGCTGAATCTTTAGGAAAGCAGGCAGTGTCTTCGTCAGAGACCATGCAGGATCAAAACAAAAATAACTCTACAAAGAGTCAGCGATCCATCTTGCTTAGTCTGTTCTCTCCTTTTTCTTCTCTTGTGGTTGCCGAAATCAACGTGATAATGACCACAACTGACGAAAATCCTCAAACCAACACCACTGAGGAAGACTCATTCACAAAACCTAATGGAGAAGCGCCCTACGTGCAAGCCTGGTATGGCGACGGAAACAACACTGGTGCTCACATTCTCCGTGGAGCATTTCGCGACGAAAAAGTCATTGAAGAAAACACAAAGAAAGAAATTGGTAGCCTGAAGACAAAAAAGTTTTTGAAGAATGTGAACGACGAGGCAAAGCATCTCAACATTAAAAAAGTTACTCATTATCTTGCAGGCAATTTTCAGGCCCTTTTACCAGAAGGAGAGGATTATTTTAGTAAAGGAACTCCCGTTCAAAGTACAAAGCAAAAGACTCCAGTAGGTTCTCGCAGCGTGGAGAGCCTCCGGGAAGAGACAGAGACAGGAAGAGACAGGGGCGGAGGCCAACGCACCTTCTCTAAAAGGCGTCATATTCTGAGTGTCATATCCCGAGAGCAAAACGGCGCTGTGGGTCCCAGCGGACGAACGGGAAGTATCAAGCGAGCCGCAAACGAAGACGTCGAGCAGTCTAGTCATCTCGTGCTAGCCAAGACCTCCATGCTCCCAAGGAAAGGTTTAATGAAACCGGCCTTCATCTCCAGATACAAGGACCTGGACTTCCAGCTAGAAGACGTTCTAGCCAACATGATAGTGGACGCGGACGATGTGCCAGACGACTATTTTGATGGATTCCTCCCGGAGGAGAACGGCCTGCGAGAAATCATGGCCACATTTTCCGACTCATACAGAGTACCGCTGGTGGAGGTGGAGATCAGAGAGAAGGACTACACCAAGGAAAACCCTCACTTTAGAATTATCGAGGAGAAGGTGGACAGGATACGGAGGAAAATTTTTCTGCGACAAGGAGAGAGCGGGAACGCGCTTACAAATAGTGATCGAACCCGGGAGAAGCGCTACGCCAACACGCCGGAGCAAACAGCTAGAATGTTGGATGTTAAAGAAGATATGGACGAGGGCGCTATCGACTTGAAAAAGGAAAATGAGGAGATTAAAATGGATTGGAATGAGGAAGTAAAACTCACAAATTTCCGCGATTCAATGCATCAACAGCACTCAAACAATGTTCCAAACCTTGATGTAAATGGCACAAGAAAAAACGATATGAAGAAAGAGGAAGAGCTTAAAATGCGCATGGCAGAGCAGAAACGGCTCGTGATCCCAACCAGAGACTTACAACTCGAATCGTTCCAAGTTTCAGTAACTGGTCCGCACGCAACGACTGACTCGAAGATTGATATCACCGACAAGCTGGAAAACCTGGAAGACCAGGAGGACTTCAAGACATATGACAAAGCGCTGCCAGAGCATCCTAAACGGCACACGGTCCAAATATGGGGGGACAAGATAGAGGAAGGTGATGACCTTTTAGTGGACGGCAATCTCGATGACATAGAAACGATGTTAGATAAGGAGTCTCTGAACCTGGAGCGTGAAGCTGAAACAGTAAGGCTGAAAGAAGTTTCACACAAAAGTGATATATTAAACGAAGCTATAGTGAATGAGGGTGACATCCCACTTCTCGAGTCTGTCGAAATAGAGGTGGACGATATAGGCGGAGGCGATGACACTTTAGTGGTGGACGACATTCTCGACGACATGGAAAAGATGCCACATAAGGAACTCCTGCTCCAGCTAGAGAGTGAAGCTGGAACAGAAAAGCTGAACAGAGATGATATCAGAAGAAGCTTCTATGGTAGCTGAAGCTATGGTAAATGAGGGAGACATCCCAGCTCTAGACGCAGTCGAAATACAGGTGGAAGATATAGAGGGAGGCGAAGACGATGGCAATCTCAACGACATGGAAATGATGTCACATGAGGAAGATGAAACAGAAACACTGAATGACATGATATCAGACGAAACTGATACATTAAACGATGCTATAGTGAATGAGGATGAAATCCCATTTCTCGAGACGGTCGAAGTACAGGTGGACGAGATAGAGGACACTTTACTGGACGACATTCTCAGCGACACGGAAATGCTGCCACATGAGAATCCACTGAACCTTGAAAGTGAAGTTGAAGCAGAAGCAGAAATGCTGAAAGAGGCGATATTGGAAGAAGCTAATACCGAGACTATGGTGAATGAGGGTATCATCCCAGCTCTCGAGACGTTCGAAATACATGTGGAAGATATAGAGGGAGGCGAGGACGTTTTAGATGACGGCAATCTCGAAGACAGGGAAACGATGCCACATGAGAATCCACTGAACCTGGAAAGTGAAGATAAAGCAGAAACAGAAATGCTGAAAGAGGCGATATTGGAAGAAGCTAATACCGACGACAGGGAAACGATGCCACATGAGAATCCACTGAACCTGGAAAGTGAAGATAAAGCAGAAACAGAAATGCTGAAAGAGGCGATATTGGAAAGAAGCTAATACCGACGACAGGGAAACGATGCCACATGAGAATCCACTGAACCTGGAAAGTGAAGATAAAGCAGAAACAGAAATGCTGAAAGAGGCGATATTGGAAGAAGCTAATACCGACGACAGGGAAACGATGCCACATGAGAATCCACTGAACCTGGAAAGTGAAGATAAAGCAGAAACAGAAATGCTGAAAGAGGCGATATTGGAAGAAGCTAATACCGACGACAGGGAAACGATGCCACATGAGAATCCACTGAACCTGGAAAGTGAAGATAAAGCAGAAACAGAAACGCCGAAAGAGGTGACATCGACAGACGGCAATCTCGACGACAGGGAAACGATGCCACATGAGAATCCACTGAACCTGGAAAGTGAAGATAAAGCAGAAACAGAAACGCCGAAAGAGGTGACATCGAGAGAAGCTAATACCGAGACTATGGTGAATGAGGGTGTCATCCCAGCTCTCGAGACGGTCGAAATACATGTGGACGATATAGAGGGAGGCGAGGACGTTTTAGTGGACGGCGAACTGTATGAGACGATGGCATATGAGGAGTCCCTTAACCTGGAAAGTGAAGCTGAAGGAGAAACAGAAATGCTGAAAGAGATGGTACTAGAAGAAATTGATCCTGACATTGAAACGCCGAAAGAGATGATACCAAACGAAGCTGATATGAAAACTGAAACTATGATGAATGAGGGTGAGATCCCAGTTCTAGAGAAATCTCCCAACATTAATGTTAAGATCAAGATTAAACCATCGAGAAAAAGGATGCACAGCTTTAATAAAGAAAACGATAGGATGCTGGCGATGCAGATCGACGGATTTCTAGGACTTCAGAGACCAACTGTTGACGAACAATTGCGCAGACAGCAGGCCAAGGATATGATGCGCTTCATGCTGGGGAAATATCCTATCTCCAGGCTACTGCGCCATATCCAGAGCGGTTCGATGACGCAGACAGAGGTAGGCATTAATCAAGGGGACAGCCAGCCAACGGTTGCATCACCAACGGATAAAGGAAAAGAGAGCAGGTGCAGCACCTGTAGTACCGAGATCGTTTCCATGCTGCAGCAGCCACGACGGTTATCTTCTGCAGAGAATATCAGCCAAACAACTGGCACCACTCGACTCCAGGAGGAGACGTTGCCGATAGTTGCTGCTACTGCAGGTATTATATTTTGGAAGGAATCTGAGAAAGTGCAGGAGAAGTCTCAACAGGCTGGTGTCATGAGCAGTCAGAACCTTATCGGAAACGCGTCACAGTCTGAAGAATACGAGCATGGGAGAGCTGCCACACAAGCCCAAGTCGACAGCAGCAATGTGGAAAACAATGACTATGCGGGAAAAAGAAGCCGACGCAGCAGCTCTTCCTTAGTCAAAGAAGGCAGCGATGAAATAAGCCTTAGCGGAAGGCAGAAAAACGACCGTGTGAAAAGCAGCCATGCTGACGATGGTGACACCATGGACGAGAATGGGCGGAGTTTGAAGGAGGGCATCCACGGGGTGCTGCGCAGCGCACTACGCAAGGGATTACGGCGTCACGAGAACGCCGTCTACATGCGCCATGAGGCTGAGGATGACTATGTGAGCAACGCCGACGGAATCGCTGGTGACGCAGTCTCCGCCAGTGGGGTGGATGAGGTGGATGCGGTGGCCATGCAGATCGAAAATCGCGAGCCCCTGATGACGACGCTTCATATTCGGGTGAGAATGCTGTCTCCCGCGCGCTGGTTCACAGTAATAATTTGATGTCTATGTCCGTCCATAGATGCGCCTGCGCGGATGTATGTGAGCCTGTGACAACAGTTCAACCCCTAAAATGAGTTTTGTGTCGTACAAATTTTTATTTCTTTTTTATATTTGTTGAAAGTATGTGGCATGAATTGTCCATAAGCGTATTTTAAGAGATGACTACTTACATGGTTCTTGTGCCTGTCAAACGTCGACACGTTACATCGTGTCAGTAAAATCTTACGGTCGTTACAAAGTCTTCAAGTTTCAAGAAAAATGTATAAATTGATGCAAATCTGTTTGAGTTTCTGAGATTCTTAGCAGATATTTAATAAAATTATATACGACTTCCATCGTCTACTAGACAAAAGCAAGTATCTCGCATATCAAAGTATCCGCGAGTTGGGAACAAGGTACCATACGACCGTAGTATAAATTTATATAGCATCCACTTTTTGTAGGAGCGTGTTTACAAGCACGTTGTGTGTGGACATTGTAGAACTTTGTCAGGTTAAAAATTTCAGTTCACCCGGATGTTTGAAACTTCGTAGTGTGAATAGAAATTACGTCAAACGTGACGCAACCTTCACCGGCCATTTTTTTTTTTTTTTTTTTTTTTTTTGGTCAGCGATGACGCAATTCACGCATTTCAACACAGAAAACATGTAAACAACACCACACAGAAGGCCAGTCTTATCATATGTATCTCGTGAAACCTTTATTCATCCATTGATGTAGTTTCAGGTTCAATCAACATGAAATAAAGATGATGTAAGCAATCCGACGGTATGCCAGAAGCGAACTTTTGTCACAAGCTTATATATATATATGTGTGTGCTTACTCCCAAGTCATTTACCAGGTTTACAACTGCAAAAGCAAAATATGATCCACATATTATTTATCCACGCATACACCAGCTCCTTGTCGATGAAAAATTAGATACTTGCCCTTGCACAAGAGGCATGAACACTGAATAATAAGAACGGCTAGGTTTTTTATTTTTACTTTACTGAAATTACCTTCTTTACCTGATTTTCTGGTTTGTGCTTATGTTTCCTTCCTTCTGTTCCTCATAGTTATTCTACTTAGTACACAAGACGTATTGTCATTGATATTTAACGTTTCCTTTGCTTGTTTAACAGGCTACTCCGTTTGGGGCGAGTGGAGTTCTTGTAGTGTCACGTGCTGCTATGGACGCAGGCGAAGGTCAAGGTCATGCCAAGACCAAGGTCGTTGTACGGCCGAAAATCTAGAGGAAGACATTTGCATGATCAACACCTGTTAATGAAGTAGTTAGGTGAAGTAGGCTAGGTGCACAACACATTGCTAGGTCTTAGCTGGTGTCCATCCAGCAATGGCTCACGCGGAATAATCAAGGTAAAATGGAAGATGACAGCAATGACTAGCTACTGACTAGTGACGTGTTCTGCACCTTGCTCCGTGGTGGCACTGATCTAAAACTGCTGGACATATCCTGCGCGCGGTGTATTTGCTGAGCCAAGCACGAAGCCATCTTAGCACTCGTACTGTTAGACAAACCAGGATGAAGCATGAACAGATTGACATCTACCTTCCCAGTTTTGAAATCAAAGAACTCAAGCAGTTCAAACAAACAAAAAGAAAGCAGTGTTGACAGTGTAAAAAAAAGGAGACAAATGCAGTCACATGGCGACTGGAGAAAGTACTGCCCTAAGATTTCCATAATGGCTTCTGACCTATCTAGAAGTCTAGCCATTAGTTTCAGATCAGTGCATGAGGATTATTCTACTTGCTGTCACTTTCTATAAAACATTCAGCATTTCTTACAGTGTCGATAAGTGCACTGCATATACTGCATTTTGTAATCCTTTTACATTTCTTTTTCAAGCTTTTAAAACACATTTTGCACCTTTTAGACAAGTCGCACTTTTCTGATATCACAAAGATTTGCGTATGCAGCTTCTTTTATGTACCACTTCTAGCCACATTTTTCCTTTGTGTATTAAGTTTTCAGCAGTGGAAACTTGTGTATGCCGCTGTCTGCACAACTAGATTTACCTCGGAAAGGCCATCTTGAATGCAAAATTATGTATTTACAAATACATATTTATCTCATTGAGAGATACTAATTACATAAACTTGAACAAACATCTCAGTTTTTGTTCAGAAAATACAAACCTTTAAACATCGAAGTTTTCACCTGGATTTTGGAAAGAAGCCAAGATCTCTTTCCCCGCGAGGGCCCTTGTTTGGCCAAGGACTTTGCTCTAAACTATCGCATTTTTTAAAGTCATAAAGCTTGCTTGACGTGAAACATAATATTGACTGTGATCTTTACTTACTCAGAAGTTAGATCACCTCACAACTTCTTTTCTACAAGAATTTATTAATTTCAGTTTTGCAACAAACTAATGACGGCATTGCGTGTTGTTTAACTGCGAAAAACTTAGAGCTTAGTTTATGCTTCTCGGATTAGCATTTAACTGAAGTAACAAAATAAAAAATAGAAAAACCAACAAAGAGATAACAAATAAGTAAACAATGGATGCATTAATTTACTGCTGCAAACAGACAAAAGCCAGCCTCAAAAGATCTTGTATCATGCATGCTAAATAGACACCAGCCATTTCTTCAGTTTGTGTTTTATTTATCAGCGCGCCAGGTTATCACCAGAAGAAAAGAAAGTTTGTAGAAATCAGTTTTGACTGTCAGTTCCGATCACTCCCCTTTCAGTCTTTCATCTGTAGTTGTCTTTTGTTCTCTCTATCTCAAACACACACACACACACGTAAAAGCATTCCATGAGGACCACAACTATCAGCCACCAGCATTGTAACAGGGTCAGACTTCCAATCGCACTGAGTGTGGAATTTGTGTCAAGGCTGAATCTCAATTGCAGGCTAGTCCACCCCACATCCTCTGCTTTGTACTTTCATCCATGCTTTGTCTCTTTCTATCCGTTTGCACTTTCTTTTCATCTACGCCCAGTCTGTCTTATTTTTATGTGGTCCCATTTGGGTCTTGTTTGCATCCCATGCTCAGTCGGTGTTGAGGATGAGGCAGACGCCCTGCAGAACCCAGTGACTGATGTGCTCCGTAGTGGCCAGGTCAGCCTCAAACACCAAACCCACACCCATGGCGTTACGTCGCAGTGACGTCACGTACACCGGCGTGCGCAATGTATTCTAGTACAGAGATAATAGGGATTTATTCTTTGGTGCTTCTTCTTTCATACTTTCTTTCTTCCTTCCTTTCAATTCTGGACTATTTCATAGCTCTCCTACTTTGCGTGATTTCTTCTTGTCCTTTATTCTTTCTTATTTTGTTCATTCATTCATTTTATTCATTTTTTTCTTTTCCGTTTCTTTTTCTAACAACAAATGTAACTGTTTTGAATGAAGTGAGCAAATTTCTTACTAACATTTTGGAATTTATGCGCTCAGTCTTAAGGTTCAGCTTAAACTATTTCAGGGAAAATAAGAAAAGTGCCAGAGTTGACTGTCAGGAAGAAGAAATAGCAGCAATATGTCTTCCATCACCACCATCATAAAGATCATTTTCATTCCATTCGCAGCATTTGATCAAACCTACATATGGATATCTGCTATGGGTAATCAACTGTGTCCACTACCATTTAGAAACCTCGAGACCTTCAGACTGTGGGAATCGTGAATCCCGATTTTTCGATTTTCTAATTAATGAGATAGTGCATGCCGACGCCTTAGATTGCGATGCCATGCTTACGGCATTTCAGCTGCCCAGACACGGTTTCTTGTGAGATATGAACAAGAGGTATTTCTTCGTGACTCTAGGCTTGCTTTACGTTTGCTCAATACCTAATGCCTGAAAATACCCTGTGTTTTCTGTGGGTAAATCGTTCTCAGAATTAGTAATGATCTGACCTTAAGGTCTGCGCCTGTTTTCAATTCCGGAACACCGCAACGCTTGGGCTTTACTTGTGTGCTGGATGCACCGCTGGCCCACACTTACCCACTGCCGCCTGCAACTCAAAACTGTAATGACCATCGCGACCGTTGACGGCCTTCTCTAGAGCAGATGCCGCCATTTTCTAAGGGTCTGTAACATCACATACTGAGGTAACACCATCTTCTCCCTCCCTGCCCATTCAAGGTCGTTACAGCAGCCGGTCCTCACCTGCAGCTTGAGACGATGGGACTCTATGGGTATGACCTTTAAGACGGGAAGTTCTTGGATCAGCTGTTTCGGTTTCTGTTTGATCAGGCAGCTAGATTCTAAATCCCATCCGGCACCCTCGAGATAAAGTCCGTGCAGTAGGCAACCTGAAAACCATGTCAATCAGATGTAGAGTTAATGTTCTTTCTGTCAAAGCAGATAGAGCTACTCGTCCCCAGCAACGATTTGCAAATCTATGCTCATCGTTTCACCTTTTATGTCAGAATCAAAAAGCCGAATACATCCTCATATTACATTTTTATAACCTGAAACAAAACAAACAATAAAGCTTTTGTATTTTCAGAAATAAGAATTAAAAAGATTAACATGTTCGCCTTATTTTCTTGTTTTTTTAATCCCTATTTCTCGACATATTTTTGATATTTTTGAGTGTTTGAATGGATTAAAAGTAAAGTATTGGAAGGACTATAGAAGCAGGAAAATACACCTCTGCATCAAATTTTCTGTTTCAATATGACAACTTTGAGTAAAAAACAGAAAAACTGAGAGAAACGTGAGCAGATGAAGCTCACCCTGTGAAGCATGCTCCGTGACCTCCTCAGGTGTCGGATCGGAAGTGACACTAGTGTACAGGGTGGATTTATCTAGGGGCCAGCCGTTCTCACGACAGGTGGCTTGCACCAGCGCCGTCAGGTAGGACTCTGGAATGTGCAGCCCCGATATCCACATCACAACTGGTTCTCCGTCGTTCACCTGTCATCGAATAGCCGACGCAACAAACATAACCTTTATTGTTTTTAAGAAATTTTGGTGTTTTCGACACTAACAACAGCATCACTTTTTCTAAAACATCATCGCATGATATAAAAGAACACAAAATGTCTGCTAGGTGACAGAAGACTTGGCAGTTGACTCAGTTCTAGCGCCATGCCATTTAGTATTTTTAAATGACTGGTTTGAGCTGCACAAGCCGACAAACATCGCAAGTGACGTCCCAAATGTACACGGATACACCTAATTAACACATGGTCCTAGTTCCACATTAGATGTTGCCTTGACAACGTGAAGGTGCCTATGTAAGCTTCTGATGGTTTTTTTTTATTTGTGTTGTTGTTTGTATGCGCCTACCTCGATAACAAAGAGGTTATTGACTCAAATTTTGGCAAACAGTATTTTGCGTTGAGCATCGTGACTGTCATTAAAAATCGACTTACTAAACCGTAAACTATTAAGCCTAAATGGCTACATTTTTTGTGTAGGTGTGCAAAAAATTGAAAATTTGCATACTAAATCAAGAGAGAGCATGCCTAACGCTTGTGGCGGAAAAGGGAAATGGTTAGTGGATGGAAGGGGGGATGGAAGAGCTCACCCAGTAGTCGTACTGCAAAAAGCGTTTGCGGAAGTGGATCATCCAGTTACCCAGTGATTTAAGGGTGGCTGGTGCAAGGCGCTGCCACATTTCGGGTATGGAGCCGTTGTACAGTGCGCGTGCCACTTCATCCAACTCGCTACTCATGCCCACCTCTCCAGCAAGAGCCTGTACGCAAATGCATATGCATATACGATCACACACACAATTACATGTACGCACAGACATTTCTACACGCATTTATGCGTTGAGGCACGTATGCACGGAATTCATAGCTTAGGTTAGAATGTTCAGAATAACAGCTGGACTAATATTTTGAGATAAATCTCGATAATTACACACTTGTCAATGTGCACCAGTTTCCTTTGACATTTGTAGGGTTCTATTTGCTACTGACCGGATTTATGCGCCTTTGCTAAAAGAAACGTTGACATAAAGCCTACAACTGTTCACAAAGAAAGAAAGAAAGAAAGAAAGAAAGAAAGAAAGAAAGAAAGAAAGAAAGAAAGAAAGAAAGAAAGAAAGAAAGAAAGATCTATATATAGCTAGCTTAACGAACACAATAACACTCATTTCTACATATGTTTAAGACCCAAACACAAGAGCCTTAGAAAACTCTGAAAACATTGTTATGAGAATGCTAATGCTTTTTTCCCCTATGCAACGATCTGTGGCTTCACTTCATTTCCAGACCCGTGAAACAAGTTTTTACGCATGTTCACTGCGAGTGAATTAAGGGGAGGGGGATTGGCTATACCTGACCTTAAGCGTGTCAACGTGAATTCCAGCAAAGCTGACAGCCGACTCACCCGTCTGAGTGTAGCCAGCGATCTCCCCATCTTCTTGATAAGCTTGTTGAAGCGCTCCAGCTCCTGCAACAGCACCACAGAAGTGGGCGACACGTCCAGGCCAAAGGCTTTGCGGATCTTGATAACGTCGAATTCGGTCGGTAGTTTGCCCAGCACGTCAGTGGCGATCTGCCCAGCACAAGAAGGTCATGAGCTCACCACTTGAAGCGCGCACCTGGGGTGTGTGTCTGTGTGCACGCGCGCGCGTCGTTCTGCAAGCATGCGCTTAGATTATTATTTATAATATAACCATTTATTTGTCACTTCTTACGTCCATGCCGTGCCCATAAAAACATTCTCAGAAATCTAGAAGAGGGCAACGAATCAGCAGTGAGCATGTCCCTGCCCTCGTTATGGCCAGCGCTTTGCACCTTGTCGATGATCTCCTCACGGCTGATACCGGTGGACGTCTCACTGCTCTGTGGCTGCAGGTCCACGAGGCGAGCCCAGATGTCACGTGCTGCTTGAGTGTAATACCCGATCTCGGCATTTGGGTGCAGGCCAAAAACCTCAGGGCTGTTGGCCAGAGGCAGCGTCTCTATGTATTCTGGATGGGTGACAGTAGGGGCAAGATTAGCGCTTCTCGAAGTTAAATATACACCTGGGGCCGTAGTTATGAAGCGAGGATAAATCGTTACCCTGGGGGATGGAGGGAGTGGGCAAAATGGGGATATTAAAGGCAATGTTTTTGCTTAGTGTTTGTCAAGGGGACGCGGATATTGCTTCTTTGCGTTCATGGCATTTTTCTCCACTGGTTTATCACTATGGCCTCAGAGGTAAAGCAACAGTTACGGGTTTTGGAGTTTTGTTTTTAACCCTCGCTTTGTAACTACAGCCAATGGGTATTTTATCTCCTCAGCCAAACATCTGTTAGTCCTTCTCAAAATGCATTTATTTATAGCTTAGGCTTCTGTTTGCCGGATCGAATACTGCCAGTTTTTTATGCAAGATATATAGTATAACACTTTTAGTTTTATAATTGAATATAAGCTATACATTGCCAACGTCGTATAATAAGCAATCCATGACCGCGTTTGTCTCAAATATCTCGATTTCAACTCATCGACGAATAGAACACAAGAACAACTTACCTTCCCTGGCATTATAGTAAGAAAACCCAACCCCTCACGAAGTTTTTTGTAGACATGTTTTCTTCACTTTGGTTTGCTCACTCATTCTTATTATGACTTATTATTAAATCATACATCACACTAGAATAATGGGAGATATTGTCAATTATTATTATTAGTAGTAGTAGGGTTGCTGTTGTTGTTGGTGGTGGTGTTGTTGTTGTTGTTGAGACGACGTCTGCCAACAAGAGAAACTGACCTAAGTGCGCTTCGTAAATACTCTCCGGCGGAATGCTGTAGTCCACGGTATCATCCCTATAGAAGTGGAAGGGCTGAAATGTGTCGAAGATGAAGTCGCCCATGTACTCTTCCATGTATGTCTTGAGAATGCGGCGGTCAAAGTCGTCGATGACTCGACCTCCGTACATCACCTGTACCCACAACAGTTTGCAGATTTGCTGTCATTTTTAATTGTCCTTGACGGTGCCTTTTCATAGTGCACACATGCGCATGTGTGTGTGTGTGCGCGCGCGATGATGGATGGATGATGGATGGTTGATGGATGGTTTGATAATGATGATGATGATTATTGTAACGCCACACAAAACTGCTCAACAACAACAGCCACCGCTGCCCAAAAAAGAAACCACAACAGACTAACACAGAACAGCCTCCCACCTCGCCGATAAGGTACTTGAGGCTGGCCCACGGGATACTCTCGTCGCCGAGCTCCAGGGCTTTTGTGAGGTAAACGTTGAGAATCTGCATGCACACGCGGAAGTCGGACTCGCTGAAGGCGTATGTGACGTTCCAGCCAATCTTGCCGTACTTGCGCCGCTCCTGGACTACGGCGTGGAAGAAGGCCAAGACGAAGACAAGCGTGACGAAGCTCTGGTGGCTGCATTCCTGCAGCGCTGTCACCGGCGTCTTCTGGTACGTGTTGCGCAAATTCAGCTTCAGGCCATTCGGGGGTTCCGTCACCACCTGCAGAAAGAGGTCAAGAGTCAAGTCATTCCAGTATTAAAGACTTCTTTTTTACTCTCGTGAGAGCATTGGAGGTCGGGAGATTATTTGTTCCCGAAGGGAAGAGCTAGATTTTGACTCATGCGGTCAATGTTGTATGTTGAGCTGTCTACTGTGTAGCCGGCTAAGAAGAATTTTTGGCATTAGAAGGATGGATGATCTTTACTTTCTGCGCAATTCGTTTACTAGTAGCAGAGATTTATAACTACTTATCGCTATGCACCTCTCGATCATTCTACGTCATTGCCAGACAATTAGCGGAGCATCACAAAAAATGGTAATCTGTCGTATCACAAAGTAGTTCAGAATTCTCTTCCGCACCTAAAACATAGAATCAAACCACAAACAATATAATATACATATTTATCGGAGAAAATAGCTGACCAGCAGTGAGATGCGCTAAATTATTAAAACATTTTATCAATATATAAAACAAACAAATGAACGAACAAATCCGACTTACTTTCAATGAGCGCTGCAGGATGCCTATCGGGAAGCTAGGCGTGGGGTCAGTGGTGAGCCACAAGCGGAAGTCGGGGTGCGGTCTCTCCAGCTTCTCTAGCACCTTCTCCAGGTCACGCAGCCACTGAACCAGCAGGTGGCAGTTCTGCAGCATCAACCACTGGCCGCGGGAAATGGCCACCTCCAGCAGCTGAATGGCAACCTACACATCCAATGTTCGGCAATGAGTCAGCACTAGCGATGTATATTCCTTGTCATGTTTAGCAGGGGCTCAGAACTATAATTTCCAGCTCTTTTCATCTAAATTAAAAGAATAATAACAGGTCACTCGATGAACATATTCTAAGAAAGTATTCAGCGAAAAACAACAACAAAAAAACCCTATTTAAATAATAGATATTCCAACATAACGATTTTACTTGTGGCAAAAAAAAACCCACAAACAAACGAAATAAAAACAAAATAAGGAAACAAAACCCCAAACAAATAAAACAAATGTTTATTTAAAACGCTTTTTCCCATCACAGAAAATAGGGTCAAAGAATTTGTGCAGAAAGGGATACACATAAGACGCGTGTACCTACAACCACAAATTTACAGAGCAGGCAATAAAATCTTCAACATGTGACAATATCCCAGCACGCACTGACCGTATCCTGGCCTTGCCCCATGGAGAGGAACTTGAGCTTGTTAGCGGCGAACTCGACGCGCTCGGCTAGTTTCATAAGATCAGAAGCCGGGTCAGAGCCTGGGCTGAGGATGAAGACGATAGGAGTCATGGGCGTAGTCTGGTCGAAGACGCGGTCGTAGCTGACGATGGGCGGCGTGACGAAGCTCTCCCCCATTATCTTGGTGACGTAGTTCATCACGGCGCGGTAGATGCGGTCCACGCGGAAGCAGCGCAGCAGCATCAGCTGGTCAAAGTCGGACATGCGGCTGTTGTACCCCATGGGACACTCTTCTGACTCCGGCGTCTCTTGGTCGTACCACTGTGGAGTTGAGAGGGACTACCAGTGTATACACGAGGTGATACTGTGGTTGTGGTATAGGGTATCGCTGCAGATACTAGGGAAGTAGTTTCTGCAGGTAAATGTTCATGGTAGATCCTGAAGGTGTGTACTCCAGTTTATTTTACTACATTCTTGTCTTCTTGTGTTGGTATAGCTTTGTTGCAGTATGTGCAGTATATAGACTTTGTGAGGGATTACTGTGTTTCTCCAATAATATTCTTTCTTCTTGTGATCACACATTGCGTAAGTAAAGGAAATTAGAATCAGTAAAATCTCCAGTCACTCACAGTCTTCCATTCCCGTTCATTTCGTTCGATGTCTTCCAGCAAACTGCCAAAATTGGCTGGGTACTCAGTGGCCAAGCGTATGCAGTCTTCCCAGCCCTCTTCCGGAAACCATGAAAACGGTTTGCGGCGGCTGCTTTTCTCAAGTGCCATATTGCCCTGAAACAGTCACTGGCAGCCTTCAGTCTTTACGTGCAGCGGTGCTGTCCGCACAAGGAAAAATCGCATCTACTGTCAAGAAAATGAATATATCGTCCGCCAAGGACCTGACATTCGTCCGTCAAGGACCGGACATTCTTATATCCATGAAGGTTTGTAGCCCTTCAACTTGTCCACAACAACCTTTGGTCTTCTGCTTTGACTACTCAATAGCACACTGTGCAATATTCTAAGGAATTCCCTGCATTTTTCCACGAGCAACCAAAATCCATGTGCTTGGAATGTCAAGGTCAGCTAAAACATGGCATTTTAACCGGCTACCCATGTTAAACAGCCAGCTAGTTAACAGCCAAGAGCTGCATCTTGCCAAACCAGCAGGTTGTCTTGTTTCAGACACAGTTAAAGAAGAACGGCCAGATTTTTGCACGCATCATGCCTATTCCCCAAATTACGCGCTTCTGCTACATTGATATTCTGATATTGCTACAGCAATGTTTTAAGCCTGTTACCACGAAATATTTTATCGCACGCACGGCAGCAACAATACTTTGTGCCAGTCGTCCTTTTCACCTTGATGAAAAATTCGAGCTGTTCCTGAGTCAGGTTACCGAGATCCTGCTCCAGCTTGATGGTGATCTGCAGGGAGAACAGCAGCTTGTGTTCCTCGAAGATACCTGTCATGTAATCATCATATGATTAAATATTAGCTTAGCTATTAGTTAGCCAACAATTCAATAATTATAGTTTCAAACTCTTTTCGCATGTGTCTCTCGATCACACATATCACATGATGTATTAATCTCTTCCTTTGTTGTAGTCTAAAATCAACTAAGGCTTTTTCTCTACCGTGGTGTTGGCAATATCCGGTTAATCACGAGAGGTAATAAAAGTACTACCTTGCCTTTCTTTGAGCAATAAGAAGCCAGCATCCCATGATCATGAAAATGCCTCCCTTTTGTTTCTGTAAGAGCACGCGGAATCTTTTTTTTCTGGTTTTGCGAATGATCCCCATCAAAGTAAGCCTCTTAGCAAGAAGTTTCTCTCCCAGCCCAAAGCTAGTGAAGAAACTGTCACTATTTTCTAACCCAGAGATTATGTCTCACACAACTCTTTCACCCTGGTTCTGTTCTCTTGGCTGATTAGGTCTTCTTCTCGTGTATATTTGGCAACTCTAAACATAAGGCGTTGTGATGTCACAGAAGACCCAGACTTTTATACCCTTTACCTGGCTCGCTGGGAATGTATTATTTCAAAGGATATCTGCCCCTAAATACGACTAATGGTTCATCAACAGTCCCATTTTTTGAGGGCTCATAACATTTTCTCGTTATCTAACCAAACATCAAATATTTCAGAGATTGGCTTTTCATCGGGTCGCCATTGGCGTCGTTCAGCAGCAGCATTAATTCAAAGCACTCTCCTCAATTGCAAGAATATAGCTTTAGGGAATCGTTTTCTATAAAAAAAAAAAAATAGCTTTGTACAATGCAAACAAGGTAGAAAAACTCACGATAGCAACGTTATAACGTGTCTCGAACATGGGGACATTCACTGACGCTCACCATACATATGGTGACTGTAGCTCCTTACCTGTGCAGCCGTAGCTGTACACGTTGTAGGTGAGCGTGTCTTGGATGTTTTTCAGACGCTTTTTTAGGATGGAGTCCGGCAAGGACTTGCGGAGGGAATAGCGGAAGACGTCAAGGTATGAGGCCAAGGAGTACTGGTACATGCTGTTTACGGTGGACATCTCCGCTAGCACAAAGAACAAGATGGCGCCTCGCTTGGCAGCAGGGCGATAACCATCGCGCAGTTTCTCAATGTCGACGGCCGTTTTGGCTCCAAGAGCTAACTTCTCTGATACCTGAACATAGTTTTGGATCCAATAGATAACTTCTAAGCTACATGAACTAAGTTTTTTCCCAATGAAAGGTCTAGAGTGGTGCAATTATTCGTTTAATCTTTCTTACTTTCGTTCTTGAGGTTAAGGCCCCAAAACACCAACATGCACAGAAAGAGGGCAATAACACAAACATTAGGGTTGTACATAGAAATGTGTGTGCTATCATGGTTACATCCAATGGGAGAGCTGTGACCATGTATTAATTATATGCATCTGTAGGTAAAACACCACATAACTAGTTTCTGTGCATGGTTACGTTTGTGGCTTGTATTTGGAGAACGGAAGAAGGATATTCCCCCGATTTTGTAATAGTATTTTGCACGGATCTTTACTCAGTCATTAGAAAAAAACACACCTGGATCTTTAACAGCCGTCGCAATAACTCAGGTTATATCTGTGTACACCAATGACTCATTTAGTTAAACAAATCTGTGCACTATTCATTTTTAGAGGGATTAAGCTTTCTAAATAGCTTAAAGAAAGTTCAGTTTATTCTGACAAACACTACATAGAGTCGATTCATAAGAATTTACATCTGAAGCTTTAGTCTTGGTCTCCTCTAGAGTGGACACCAGATCTACATTGTCCAGCATGTTGCCCTGGGAGTTAGCCAACTCTCGCAGTAACGAGTCCTCCAGATCCTTCAGAAGCTTTTTGTTTTCACTGAACGAATAGAACAACATAGGCTACCATGTCATAGGCTACCATGTCAACAAAGGAGGCGTCAGGAGGATGATAGCAAACTATGACTATCTAGACAAAAACTGACAAATTATAACAGTCCACGTCTGGAATAACACCAAAGAAATGAATGAAAGAAAGGAAATGCTTTTAGTCAATTCGTATTCCAATAGTTTCACGACAATAGTTTGTAATTCCAATATAATTTTTTGGTTATCACTAGCTCGTAACTTGCCTGGTTTCCTGGATCAAGGACATGCGCTGTTCTTCCAGCTCCTTGCGCTCATGGCCTACAATGACACTCAGCAGCTGATCCTCAAGGCCCTGAAACAGGTTCACAATGTTAGCACAATAATTCACACATACTTCACAGCTTTGCACAGACATGAACCTGAGCTTCCAAGCATGCCTCTGGGATCATAACTGCTTTCTGTGTCACAATGTCCCTCCAGACCAAACATCATTACACGTGTGAAGTTGGGTTGCGGATCTTCAGGCTCACCTTCAGGGTAACTGTATAATTTATGACCATGGCCTTTCCAAAGACATTGGGACCATATTTAGGGTTGGCCAGCTTTGTGTTGAGATACAGTCGGAAGTTGGGGTCAAAGTCCACCTCTTTGTCTCCCAGCACTACGAACTGCCGCCCTTGCTCACCTGTAGGACAAGGTGTCATCTTCATATGATCAGGAAGGTCCGAGTGATAAGCCAGAAAAAAATTAAAATAAAAGAATACTGAAAATATTCATCAAAACATTTTCGAAGACAGATTCTGCCACCAGCTTCTAGCAGTACCTCTGCACTAGGATAGAGCGATATGCCTTCCGCTGATGATGATGATGATGATGATGATGATGACGATGACGACGACGACGATGATGATGATGATGATGACAAGGAGGAGGAAGATTAAAATGATGACGTACATTTCACGTTCTTCTCCAGCACGTTATCGATAACAGGGTCTATGTACTCATCGACGTCTTGAAAGAGAAACGGAAAACCATACTTAATAGACATCTCCAGCTGTTTCAAAAAGTCGGCGTCGTTAAACGTGCACACCTGTCAGCAGAAACATGTGTCAATAAAAAACGTCATTGATGATTCTAACTTCATCTGTACACATACGTCTGGCTACAAAGACTATTCCAGAAGCAAAGCATGGAACATGGAGGAAAATGCATCCAAAAGGATGGGTGACCCTTGACCTTACACGTACAGGCCGTTTTATAAAAGGTCATCAAAGTAAATTCTGTGCATTATCATGAAGGTTATTGTAAAGAAGTTGTATTATTTTTTCGAGTGTGTCATGGTGGCTTACCGACTTGGTAAACATCCTTCGTGAATATAAGCGCAAGGCCCGTTAATGTGAACAAGAATTACATCAAGTGTCGGGTATAATTTACTCCTCTGGGAGATACTTTGCATCTAGAGCTATGGCGCGTATCAAGAGGGAATCTATTAATTATCAGCCTAACTCCTACTGCAGGACCCCTTAATGGTTCCACCTCGCATAACTAGCCCCGAGGTGTCTGATAACCATGTGCCCAAAGGATTACCTTCAGGTTGTTTTTCTCTTCCCTGCTCTTAATCCACTTAAGGGCTTGTTGCTGCGGATCAATACACAGGGGAAAACGGGACGCCTGCATGGTCAGGATGCCGTTCTGAATGGACAGTTCATCAGGAGGCAGCCCTTCTGAACCCCATCTGCACTCCAAAAAAGCACACACAGAGTGTGAGCGAGGGCATATGTTTGTAGGGTATTCTGTAAACACTATAAATTAGCAGATGTAATTTGATATTATCTCAAACTATTTTGAAAGAAAAAGGAAAAGTTGTAATTCTTCTTCCAACAAGTTTTCTTGATGCCCAATTGTTATTTTATGAACATGCTGTTAGTCTCACCAAATAAGGCTCTATGATGAATTATGAGATTATTATCACAATTCATTTGCTTCCTTCTCTTGATAGGCCGGTCGATTTGTTTCTCCAAGGGTTCAACGTTCAGAGGTGCTCGATTATCACAAAAAGTAGGAAACTAGAAGAGAACTAGTCACATAACAGCTGTAGTACCCGCCAACCCACGTATTCATCCATACTATACACGCACCGGCTGATTTCCACCTCGTTGGTGAGAAGATTATCCAGTCGGTACGGGTCGGTGAGCGGTACGCCCCGTGTGCGAAGGTCACTGATCCACTCCTCGTAGACTAGGTCGTTACGGAACTCCCAGCTGAACACCCCCACATAGGACAAGAACGCAGACCCGACTAGACAATCGCCAAGTAGTCGGACCCGCGACTTCTTCAGCTCTTCCAGGTCAATGGTCCATCTGCACATACAGAGCAATGATCACAAAGGATCGCCATCCTCTCCATTACAACCACTAACCCCCGACTTTATTTTAAAATAATGCAATAGCAGTTTAGTGGGCTCTATGAACATTAACAAGCACCAGATAACGAATACTTTCCGAACTTAACATTATTCTAAAAGGGAACTGAAACTGTAAATTATTTAAAGAGACAACCGTGAAAATCACTATCGCACCGAAAAAATCAAGTAAAGAAGATGTGTTTCTAAAAGAAATATGCCGGATAGCTTTATAGATCTTCAAAAGTATGAAACCTCGTATTTTGTAAAGAGTCGTTTCACGGATTCAGTAGCCTAGTTTGTCACGGACCAGTCCGTGCCTCCAGTGGTTTGTTTTTGTTTTTTTTTGTGGAGCGTGTGACAGTGCCCGTGCCGGCAGTGAGTAGTGTTCACCTCGCACTCAGGCGGAGTGAACTGGGATAGAGCATTCCCAACGCCACCGCCTAGACGGTCGGTCGTACTGAATGTCTGGATTATAGAATCGGGGAATCGGTGAAATTAAGTTCCTTGCCTAGACAAGGTAACAGATTAAATATTTGTTACAGTTTAAATATAAGTAGCATTTCTAAATTAATCTCGTGGTGACTTAATTTCTAACAGTAAATATATTCTTTTGACGTTATGGTAGTATCTGATAGGTTAAGTTATAAATTTTTTAGATTAAATAAATCACCGAGTTACAGGAACTTCGAGAGGGGACCCACCAAAGTGGACGTGGTTTTCAAGAGAAGTCTCTAACAGCGGCAAGGCCCAAGAGCCTTCCTATGCCTCCTTCATTTTGAGCTGACGTCCAGAGCGGAGTGCAGTCCGCCGACGTCTAGGAGTGATATTCCGGGACCCAGTGTTCGGAATACGTAGCAGCTTAGAGTGTGTATTTCTGGTGTAGCATTGTGTGAGCGCCAGATACGGATATCCTGGGGGAATACGTAGCAGCTTGGAGTGTGTATTAGTGTGTTGCGGGAGTGTGTCGGTGTACCTGCACGCTCGCCGTGGACGGACTGGGTGTTCCTGACGCCGAGATACGTCGGACATTTTGATGCTGCTGAAGTGACTCTGGCAAACAGTAACGTAAGTGTATTCATATTCTTTATCAGGGAGACCCTTTGTACTCTGGACCAGGTTCCAGGTTGGTGCTCCGACCTCCGTTATAGGACTGATCAGTTACCAATGTATTATAGATGTTTTGACGAGTGAGAGGGAGAGATGTGGTTTTTTGTGTATTGAGGCAGCAGAGAAAAGTTTGTGTATTTGTACTCTTCGTGGTACTCTCTATTTTTGTTTTCCATTTGTGTACGACCTGTTGACGGCTATCCGCCTAAAGTGGGCATAAGTACCAGCGCCCAGCGGGCTATGTTAGTAAAGTAAGACGAGAAGCCCATTGACAGATCGTTGTCTTGTGTGTTGTTTGAATGCGCGTGAATACCGTGTGTGACGCGGTTTGTAAAAAAATTAACGTCTCGTTTGAGGTCTTACTAGTCAGCTTTGTGACTGGATTAGGTCAATATCTGCGCCATCCACCGACCTTGAAATACCATGCAAGTGAATGGCATACAGTGTCGTCGAAATTGTACACTTCATGACTTTAAGAATATTCACAAGACATGGCGCAAATTAAAAGCCATTTCCTTAAAACGAGGCAACACCCACGCGCCAAAACTAATTACAATCGCGGCCTTTTCTACTAATACTAGAACTACGGTTGTTGTTGCTTATACCATTACTATGAAATAAAGAGAAAATATGGCCTCATACTCAGCAATTGATATAAGCAGCTCTTCCAGAGGGGGAAAAATGTCCTCCATGGAGGAAAAAAGAGTGATGCGAGCGCCGCCTACCGTACGTTCTCGGAGCCGAGACCCGAGATGAGTTTGTCGGCGGCGATTAGGCGCCGCTCCATGATGGCGGCCTCTTCCTCCAGCGCTCTCCGCTCGTTCATGGCCTCCTCGTACTTCCTGTTTAGTTCCTGCAGCTCGGCCTCCAGATTAAGGATCTCCTGGGTCACCTTTTCCAGCTGCGTTTTGGCTTCGTAGAACGTGCGCTCCAGTCTCGCCACCTGCACGTCGAAAAACGAAGAAGAATGAGGACCGATACCTGTGCAAAGTTTTAGATTCCGCTTTCATCATGTGACTGTTTAGTAAGGGTCTGGATGGCCACCTAACATGCGTCACAATGACTCTTCGTTTGTGTGCAAGTACTGTAGCAAGAAAAAGAACTCTTGGCAGACCAGACAGTGAATCCGCACCTTTTCTCTCTCTCTTTGAACACAGGTGGGACGTTTATACCAGGTGATATTGAAAACACGAAACATAGGAGTCGACTCTTAGCTATCTTGGCTGATCATTATTCCGAATGAACATTATTTGTTTTACCTTATCTTTTTAACTCATTAAATCTGTTTTGTCGAATAAACAACAGAAGTGCCTAAGAGACGGGTATGAGGCGCGTCAACTGGCTTTAATCCAAGCTCACTTGCTGGGTGTTTTGTATGATTACCGAGTGAGTGAGAGAGAAACAGAGTGATTCCATGACTGCATTATTTCTCGAGAGAGTTGTGATTTGACGTGAATGTGTGTGTGCGCTTCGTAGCCTATGGCAGCGATGACAAAGGTGGAGGGCTGACCATTTCCCTCTTGGGCTTGATTTCTCGCGCCACCGCACAGTAGCCGATAACAGCCTCCACGAACTTGAGCAGCCCTGCCCCCGCCCGGCTGATGCTCTTCATGTCATCCAAAGTCATGTTCATGTCCTTCAGCATGGCTACACCAGGCGCACGCACAAACACAAAAGCACAGAACAGCCATTGTATTCTGCATTGTTGTCTTTTCATTCTAGTCCACGTTTCGCTTCTAACAGATCAGTTTATTTTATCAGTTCCGTTAGGTACGTTCAATTGAATTTATTATTTTATTTTCAGATACTATGGCCCGCATCACTCAAATTGTGAACCATAACATGACTTCTCGTGAAATTGTTTCCTTCCAGCAGTTTCTTGTTTTTTCAGAATACACACTCACTCCGAGAATAGAAACTATGCCTACATTTGACAGACGAGATCTGTTTCGAGCCGATGGCGTCGCAGTCCATTTCCTTTAGCAATCGCAAGAAGTTGGGGTCGGACATCATTCCCTTCGCCGTTTTCCATGATACGTCCTTGGAGCCGCGGATGATAACGATGCACTCGCAGACGGTCTGCACGGCCTTGGGTGGCTTGGCAAATGACCTACAGAGCGACCACCACATTACAAACACTAAAACGCACGAGGGTGAAAGCGGACCACAATGACAGTGTTAAAATGTCTTAACAGTTCCCTGAATTTTTGTTATCTGGGTCAAGAACGTAAAGGCATTGCAACTCTTCTGAGTTGGGCATACCTTGGATATGAGTTGAGAGAGTACCATGAAACCGATTTTGCACGAATAGTGGGTGGAAGAGTAGGGAGGGTTAGAGCCAGAGAAGAAAGGGCATCGAAATGTCTGGCGAAGAAAGAGCGAGAATAGGTGGAATAGAGAAAAGGATTATGAGAAGGAGGAGCCTGTAAAGCATGTTATTACTACCAAGCATATATCACACCTAATTTCCGTCACGTCAGACTTGTCGAGGTCATCCAGCGCCAGGCGCGCAGCCTCCAAGGCCGGCATGGCTTCCATCAGGGCATCCTCTGCTTCTCTCTATCACCAGATGTCACACAACAGCAAAGCCCACACATATACAAAACACACACACACACACACACACACACACACACACACGCACACATACGCATTTTCACACACAGTTGTTTCCATTAATATCAGTTGTAATAATCCTTCCCAGATACCGTAAAAACTTTCACTCACCCATTTGCAGCGGACGCAAACAGGTAGTTGTGCTAAATAAAAAAAAACCTCTTGAATATAACCTATGTCTATTTTGACAAAAACCTGTACCTCTCTCTTCTTCACCTCTCGAACTCTTTCTTACCCTCTCATTCCTTTCCTCTTTCTCTTTCCCTCTTATTCCTCTCTTTCAATTGCTCTTTCTCTACCTTTCGTACTCTGACGATCTCCCCAACTACTGTTATCACTTTTCCAGCGAACGTCGCGACAGATATAAGCTAAACTCCGAGAAAGAGACAGCAAAGTAGACTGTGCAACCTTCTCCTTGGCGATGATGACACTTTGCTCTGCGATTGCCTTGCTGGCGGCTTCGGCGATAGACTTTTTCTCCGTGGCCTCTTTGGTGCGACGCATGATCTCATTCAGCAGTGTCTCGCAGGCAGCTGTCTTCTCGGTGACTGCCACCTTCTGCACGGCCAGCTTCTCATTCAGCACCTCTAGCATTTCCGCCGCCTCTGCGATCTTCTTCAGGCCACTCGCCAGCCGATCGCACTGTAACAAGGACATGGGTAATTAACCACACCAAAACTAGTAAACATGCAGACCTACCAGTCCTACGGGAAGAGGGCGAAAGAGGAGGAGGATAAAAGTCACCTGGCGTTAACAACGTCCCAGCTAAGAAGCTGAAGCAGGGTGGGGATTAATTAACAAAGTCCTTCACTGCTTTGTGCCAAAGGCTCTGGAAATGCAAAAAATGGTCCAAAGAATGGACGCAGTCCCTAGTCATACCCTTTTCTAAAAAGGAAGCAGCGTATAGTATCAGAATTACAGAACAAAAAGTCTAGTCGGCTACTAAGCAAAGTCATGTTAATATCAACTCGTATCAGTACCACTGCTGATGTGATGAACCATTAACAGAAAAACAGGTTGGTTTCAGAGCAGGCAGGAGCAGAACAGCAGATCTTAAACTGCAGCTTCCTGATAGAAAAATACATTTAGCATCAGTGGGACGCTTCCGGATAGAATAATGATCTTTGGCAACAGTAGGACCTATATCACGACTTCGTCAATTTTAAAGAGGCTTTTGGCAAAGTCTGGCAAGAGGGTATGTTGCACGTGATGTGAAGATTCAACATCAAAGAAGGCATAGTCCAAATCATGGAAGCTCTGTATAAAATCTCAAGGACCGCAACAATTCTTGATAACCAAATAGAAGCGTTCTTGCACACGACAGTAGCCGTACCTATTATCTGTACTGTTCAACATTTTTCTGGAGAACATCATGCGTCACACACTTCACGACGATCACACTTTTATTTCTATCGGTGGAATACCGCTTTGCAGCCTGCGCTTGACAGACCACACTGATCTTATAACAGGAATTAACGGATAAAGGCTAGACCTTACAAACAGACTGACTGACCATTTGAATGCATACGGAATGATCAATTAATCATATTCCTCACCGACTTTGATTTCAATGCAACCTCGGCAATATGTTTCTTGTCATCACAGATGCAAGTTCTATTTGACACAGGATAAAAGACGTATTTATTTTCGCACGCTAGGAGATGGAATTGTGCCTGACCTGGCCCAGGATGTACTTGTCTTTGGTGTCCAGCAGCTTCAGGTAGGAGCTGATGAAATCCATGAAGTGCTTTGGCGTTACGTAGTTATTCCGCCGCAGCTTTTGCATAAAGCGTTTGCTGTAGTCACCCACGCTCTGGTGAACCACCACGATATGCTTTACAACTTCCTCTCGCCAGTCACCAGGAATGAGAGGATTCTGCACAAAAGACAACAACACTGTACAGGCTGCTAGTTCATGGCAACGGTAGGCAAAAGGTAACTTAGGGACAGACTAAGCTGTTTGGATATCAAATGGTTCTCTAGAGAGGGGGGAAAATAGAAGAGGACAGGACTCTAACGTACATAAATAACTGTGGCAACGAACACTTGATGCCCCGTTAAGAAAACATTTCAGAATACATTGATGCATGTTCCGCATGCCCCAGATTAAAAGGGTTCCACAAAGAAAAGAATTTGTGCAATGGCATAGGTAGGAAACAAATACACGCCGGATTGTGTACATGGAAGTGGCACGTAAAATGAGTGGCTAGACAAGTCGTGTTGAGCTCTTTGGCGTCTGTAACCGTAACGAATACTGTACTTACATCAGCTGATACGAAGACACTGGCCACTGCCAATAGGGCTTGTTCTGGCCAGGGGGTAAACCAGTCGATGCTGGTGTTGTTGACCATTCCTGTCACACATACATGCACTCGCAGTCAGTTACATCAAACCTAAACGGGAACACATGAATATAGATATCCTCCCTGCATGCTAAAAGCCTCTGTAATCCAAACCAATCATCTATTTGATTGTATATATATATCTCTTCCCCTCTCTCTGCGTCTATCTCAATACAACTCTTGCAGAGCTCTTAACATTCCTCCCACCCCGTCGGAAAGGAAATTTAAAAGAATTCTTCGAAGATTTCAAACCTTGGTAATCAAACATAAACGTAACTACAAATAAACAATAAAGATAAAAAAATTCATCCATCTAACAATGGCATTCACCCATGCGCACAGACATGTTTAAATACGTCCGTTAAGTCTATGTCGTGTGTGTGTCTCACCAGGAAAGTTTCTACAGCGCGTGCGAAGCAGGTCTCCCACAGGAGACATAGACATGACGATATGCAGGTTGTTGGCACATTTGTCGATGAAGTATTGCCAGACACTCTCGCGGTCAATTCCCCAGCCCATTCCTAGAGCTTCCGGTCGAGTCTATTAACATTTATACCAACAGTTTTTAATTATTGCCTTGAAAGACGGGTTTTCACCCAGCCTTTCAACATTTACACAAAGAGAACTTATCGCTTTGGCAGTGTCAACTCCAGTGTAACACAGAATGTGAATAAGCCGGAAGCTTTCTTGTATCATGCCTCGTTTTAGTAGTTAATCTGAAATGTGAATAAACCGGAAGCTTTCTTGTCTCATGCCTCGTTTTAGCAGTTAACTGGAAAAAAAATCGTCTGCCAGCAGTCCAGGGATATTAGTTCGTGATATCACGGCATGGCAGCTAGCCATGTAAACAGATGCCACGTGCAGATAAAGAACAGCGTGTGCGAGACGAGAGGTGAACCCAGGACAGCCAACCCTCGCTGTATTGGTGACAGGCGCTAATCGTTGCGCCACAGCAGCGATAGCAACAGGACGGGTTAAAGTTCAACAAACATCTCTGACAGAAGACACCACATACTGACAGTAGTGATCGACTGCTAAAGACAGCATGGCGTAATACTGACCAGACAGGATGTACTTGTATTCCAAAAAGGAAAGGAGAAAGCATAACTTGCCCTAGTTCTAGTTGGAGTGGTAGTGAGGAGTTTAAAACAGTACTTGCCTTTCCTATAATGCTTTCTTTCTCTTCATCAGGAAAGAGCGCAGGCACCATGCCAGAAGTCAGCATGTTGTTGACTAGTTCCAGGAACCCTGTGAAGTTCCATTTCTTTTATTTTGTATACATTACGCTCACTCAAGTTACAGCTGTATTGCAATAACTCTAGCTGTATGTAGTATGCTAGGGCTTCAATGAAAGAAACAAATTGTGTGTGCGAGCGCTTGTATATGCATGTCTGTGTACGTATATTTATATGTGTGTTGATGTGAGCGATACAAGGATAATGTTGGTGTACACATGTAAATCGTAACTTAAGAAATGGCTGACCTTCTTCTGCCACGTGCTGGTCAGCGAAGAGAAATATCATCATCTTGTTATCCATGCCCAGCTTGTAGTATAGCGCCTTTAGGTCGTCACGGAATGAATTCTCGTTGTAGCCGCGGCTCAGCCTGATCTCAAAGATATCGCCTCCAGCCGCATAGGAGGCAAGTCGGCACAATGACTGCCTGCCTGAGCCTCCTAGACCCACTATCAAGGCGTGACCGCGGTTCATGCGCAGTACACGGTGGATACGAGTCAGGTGCTCCAAAGCATCGTCAAACAGAACTAAGGTCAAGGCCACTTGATTCTCGTTATAATCCTCCAGGATCTGAAACGATAGAGAACTCAAATCAGAGCCGTATGGAAACTGTTATAACCGCCTACCCCTCCCCCTTCAGGTCTAAAATGATAAGAAGCAGTTATTCCAAGGTATCATAGTCATACGGTAACAGCCATAATCCTCCAGAGTCTGAAATGGTTATTGAGAATCCAGTTCTTGTTATAATCCTGGAGGATCATGTTGTGAATTCACGTCGAACCTGCACAGCATGCAGGAGAGAGGTTATCGGCCTGAGGCGGGTCAAAATCGATATTAATTCCGTTTTAGAACTTAAGAGCATGATATCAATTGAGTTTTATAGTATAATGACAACGAAAACAAAGACATGGAAGGAGAAAGAAAAAATGAGGTGGAAGAAAACCGGCTGGGTTGTATGCATACCGAAGTTATGCAACTAAATTGTTACGCTATCAATGTCAAATGGCCAGGCACTTCGCCAAGTAGCTTTTACCCTTACACCCAGAAAAGGAACACAATATTTACAGAGGATTTATTATCTGTCATTTTCTATGGTGTGTGTGTGTCTTTTATTTGTAATAGATGTTAATATGCCACAGAAATAGTGGTATTTAAAAAAAAAAAAAAAAACTAAGTCGAATACCTTTGGCTTCAGAATCACTATCGCCATATTGTCCAGCTCGCGTCTGTCGCTTGGTTTGAAGCTTATGATTCATACCCACCTCCTGGAAAAGGCTTTTGACGGCTTCGTAGTCCTGCAGGTCTTCGTAGAGGCGGGGTTCGGCCTCGTCCAGCGCCGTGCGGTAGTCGCCGAACAGAATGGGGTTACGCATGATGTATTGCGTGCTCCGTCTGAACTTGTCGTCCACCAGGCCGAATATGATTTCCTGCGTCACAGAACACTGGCGTGTTCACTGTGTATAAGAACTACTGACGTGCTTGCGAAATGTCACAGAACACTGACGTGTTTCCTGTGTATCAGAACTATTAACATGTTCGTGATTTGTCAAGGCACATGATGTACGGTCACAGACAGGAATCTTCTTCATCATCTTCATCATCATCAAAACGACAAATTTGATCATTCTTTTATTCATTAATTTGAACTTTGTCTCCGCAAAGAAGAAACAAAAAATTAAAGATAACTAACTAAAGCTGAGCTGTACATATTCAGCTTGAACGATACAGAGAGGGAGAGTTAGACTGCAATTAAACGAAGCATGAGAAAACAACTAGCTAGAGGAAGGACCTTCGTTATGAAGGTCCGTGAAAACGATCAAAAAAAAAAAAAATGTTCCTACGTACATGGAAGTGAACTTTGTCGGCTTCGCTGATGAGCCGGTCGCTGAAGACCCTCAGGCACTCATTTCGCCACAGCCGCAAGAATTGGTCCTTGGTTTCGAAGCAGTCAGGCGTGGCCATGCACAGGCCGTTATAGACTCGTGACAGGTCCCGAAGGTTAAAGATGTAATGGAACTTGGACGGCGTCGGAGGCATGTCCTTCACCGTCGTGCTGTTAACCAAACACAACCGAGTGAATAGCTCTCAAAAGTCTTATGAGAAACTTTATACAAAAATAGTTTCAATACAAAATTCCCAGTATGATGTAGGAAGGCGAAATCGAAGCGATATATTTAGCTTGACGTCAAACAAAAAAACAACTAAAAAAGTATCGTTTAAATTGCAGCTGTCGCCGGTTCCATGTATGTTATGGGTTGTGACTGGAAAACTCATCCTGCCCACCAGACGAGGCGAATATCTAATTTGTCATGGAAGGCTAAGGTGACAGATGGAAAGGATGCTGGGTTCAACCTTCCGCATTCTGATTCCTTGATACGATGAACCATTTAGAGCAACTGTTCGCACACCCTTCAGGCTATGAAAGCTCTACCTTACTTCCTTTATTTATAAAAAAAAACCCAACCCCTCTCCCCAATAATATTTTAGGTAGAATGATGATTATCTAAAACCCATTCTTAAACGAAAAAAATTGTCGAATTTTTTACCAAACTTGATCAAGTTTCGAATGAAGGAAATCAAAGGTTTGATGGATAAACGATAAGGATATTGACAGTTTGGTAAACATGCTGAGCTAAAATAAAAGCTTGCATGCCAACACAACTGGACTTTGGAGAACTTTGGAGGTTTGACACTTCGACACTTTAGCTAATTAAGATCGGCCTTAACGTCCACAAACCTGTACAGCTCCATGGTCATGGAGGTCAGCTTGCTACATAGCTCTTGAATTTCCGCCGAGAAAGGCAGAAGGTGGCCGGCCAGGATGGAGTTGTAAATGCGGAAGAGCGACTCGTCCGCCGGGAAGGTCATGTTAAAGACTGAGAAGAGCGAAACGAAGCGGGGGTCCGTCTCATTGCGGCCTCCCCCCGCCTTACCCATAGCGGCGACGTAGCCGATGTCCTTCATGTTCTTCCAGATCAGCTCTTTGCCGCGGTCGTACACGCCCCCGCGATCAAGCAGGAGCTTCAGCATGGCGATGGGCTGTTGAGTCCCGTACGTGTCCACCTGTCAGGTCGTCAATAATAGAGAGAGAGATTTTAATAAAAACCCTCGCGTGGCTAATTTGCATTTTTTCAATACAGTAATTTTGAAGTTTGTTGTAAGATGAAAGCTCAAAGGTTATGTGACTTCAGATTTAACTTTGTAGTAATTTTTTTCTCCGTACAAAAAGAAAAAATACACTTACCAAAGATCCACTGCCCCCTCCCTTGCTCTCGTCAGGCCTAACTCCACACGGTGGACCATATTCATTACCCCTGGTTTTTATGCCTCAGAAATTATACCTTCGATCGGTGGACATACCTGTGGCATGTTCATGTCGTCAATGAAGATGATCAGCCGTTTGCCAGGTGTCGGACCGTACGTGTCCTTTGTCCGTTTCTCCACGTTCGTCTCCAGGTTGCGCTGCACGTCGAGGGAGGTGGTGCGGCTGGAGAAGCTCATGTTTAACAGCAGCTGCAACATCGAGATACCGTCATCAGTGCTCTACGCGCATTCCTCATTCACAAGAGCAGACGATTAACTGCCATAGAACATTAGACAAATGTATTTTTCGATAATAGATCTTCGAGATTTTTGGGGTAATAAAGGTAATCACCTAACCTTTCAGTTGTAGGGTTGTGAGCTCTTAGACTGTACTTTTCTGGAGGAGAGCCAAAAAAAAATAATAAAGATTTTTTTTAAATCTCATTAAAGATTATGACATAAAATTTTATTATTATTTATTAGTGAATAGTGTGGGCTAAAGAGAATTATTAATCAAACGTCATTTGGAAGTCTTGGAATGCATAACAAAGCTGAAAAACTTTCTGAAGGCAGGAAGACGGGGATTGTATCGTCACAGTTGTCACGTCAAACCAGCTACAGCGGTAAGGTCAAACCACGAACTTGTCCGTGGTCAACCCAGACAGACCTATGACTGTGACGTCAGACTGCCAAACAGCCTCAGTTATTGCGTCGGAGCACCACCCACACCTGGGATGTCACATACGACGTGTCATTGACATCTTTTCAGAGTTGTGAACTCATCCCAAATGGCGGGCGGGACTCACGTGCGTCTCCTGGTCCAGTGTGCGCAGGAAGGCGGCGATGGTGGCGGTCTTGGAAGTGCCGGTTTCGCCCACCAGCACTACAGGTCGCTTCATCTTCACCATCAAATTCAGCAGCCATGTAGCGCGTACCGTGTCCACAGTGTGCACGAGAATCTCGCAGAACTTGACGGAGGGGTTCGGCACGTAGGCTGGTACCAGCGTAGACCACAGCACCCACTTCTCCGCCTCGCTGTCCCAGAAATACTCGAACAGTGTCGAGTTGCTTGGCAGCTCCCCTGTGAAAGAGAGGCAAGAGCAGCTATTCCCACCGCAGTTGTAAATTGTACATGGTTAAGATGTATGTCGTCGTTGTGCGCATGTATGTGTGTGTGTGCGCGCCCGATCATCATCCCATCAGCCAGCAGATCGTTAGCCCTGATGATCTTGGAGGTACACTGACGATCGTACCACTAACCCTCTTCAATCTATCCTGTTTTTGCTCTACCAATCTCTGTGAAATGGAGATTGTAAGGACTTTCAATTTACGAAAAGTTTTGAACCAAATAAAATTAAGACGGATTGGAAAGCAGCCTCTAAAAGTACTTTTACAAACATTAATTACTTGCTAGAAATGTGCAGGTAAGTGTGTCTACAGAGATAGAGTAATGTCCACACACCTTACTGTGATGATTGTAAACGTCTCTATACACTAATTTTCAAGGACCTGGAACCTGTGTTTTGCCACTGGGATGTTTGTAAGCTGGTCTACACTCATTGACTAGTTACTGTCGTGTTTGCATTAGGAACTGATGCGTTTGTAAAAACAAAAACAAAAAAAAATAGAAAGGATAGACTCGATCAACAGCGCTCAGCCCAGCGACCTGGTCCAGGAGTGGCCGTTGGGTTCTGGACAAGGGCCAAGGCTGCCAGGAATTTGACATAGCCATCGAAGCGTTCTCGCTCTTCCTCAATGAGACCAGCGCCCAAGGACCAGTAAATGGCCTGTAAGAAGAAGGCTTCCAACACGAGCATGTCCGTTTGCTCTTTCGTCAGGATTGCGTTCAGCATCATCGTCAGCTGCGTCACCTGCCATGGCATGCACGCACGCACAAACGTGCACTCACTCGCATACACGCAAACGCGTCATTAACGCATACATACATAAACACACGCATTCACAAATACACTTACGTACAGACACGCACGATCGCGCGTGCTCACACCATATCACACGCACATTTTCAAAGAAAGAAAAAAATGTGTGAATCCCATATGTCTCTATTAACTGCCGCTTATATAGGGCCTGATGTAAACATAACTATTCATTTGTTATTCGCGTTATTCTTGAATAACTTCTAACAGAATTACTACTAATAATAATAACAATAATAATAACAATAGTAATAGTAGTAAGACATGGTGGGGGTCTTAAAAAATTAGCGGGGAAATAGGAATTCTAACGGTATGAAGCTTAAACTCCCCTCTCAACTCCCCTAAGTCATGCAATTTAGACAGAAGATGTAATAAAAAGCTTTTTAATCATACGCGTATGAACTAGCTTGTGGACTTGCACAAAAATGTCATGCACGAGTTAAGATCAAGTAGACAATCGCGTCTTCGTCGTGCACTAGCCGACTGACCAAGTTTAGGTTAGTCAGAGGAATTATGGTTTTCATCTTCTGGCCTATTACTCCTTCTTTGACGCCCTCGATGACCAAGTCGACCAGTTTGGGGATGTACTTGTCATAAAGGCGCGATAACGTGGTCCTCTCGAACTCCTTGTCGCGCTGTGCCAGCCACTTCTGCCAGTAGGGTGTGTACCCCAGGTTCTTGGGGTCCACATACACCATGCCACAGCGCGAGATAGTGGCTGGGGAGGCGTATTGTAGGTCAAATACCTGAAAAAAATTAAAGAATTTATATAAGGCATTTGCTACCATAGGGATGGGCTCCATGAGCTGTGCTCACAAGACTACAAAGAAACTGTTGAACTAGTATATAACGAGGCACACAGTTTAAAAAACTACGCAATTTGATTAAAATACAGCAGTTCCCCCGCCAGTGAGTTTGTTTTGTTTTTGCTTGCTTAAGTTTTTTTTCTGGTTTTTTTAAGTCGCAACGCAGACATCACAAACTTTATGAGAATGTGAATGGTAACAATCTTTAGCTTTAAAGTCATGTTGTCTTATAACTGTGATTCGTTGAAAACAGTAAACTGAACTGACATGTACTCTGAGCATGACTAGTAAAGTTTGTAGGCTTTTCCACGTGAAGAAAAGTAACAATAATAAAAAGTAAACAACTTAATTTCTTAACTTCTCATTAAGAGCTATATCTGATACTCTATTATTCAGTATATTCCAATAATTTTTCTCTGAACATATTAACTACAACACAAATGAACCATTCCATTACATGAACATAGCTAAACATTGCAAATTATCTCATAATACACCCATTCGCAATTTATGCACCAAAAGTAAAGGAAAGCTTACAGGATATTGAAATATGTTTGACTATCAATGAAACGACAGTTTTCTAGGAGAGAAACAGAAACAGAGAGACAAGAATATTATTCTTTAATGATCCAGAATTCTGGCTGTTTCAATGGAAAGGGAAGTTCAACCTTATAATGCACAAATGCATCTAATTAACATGCTCATAATTACACTTTCGCGTTTATCTATATATATATACGAGTAAGAGAGAAAGAACCACAAGAAAAGTTGTTGGACCTCGAACAACATAGCGCAGAACTTTTGCAAACGAATACGCTCGCCATTGGCCAGCGTCAACAGGCGGTTATCGTCCATGACAGAGTTCATGTTCTCTACCCAGAGGGCGTCTACGTCGCCGTCATACAAGATATAGCGATATTCGTTTCTTTCCGTCGGCTTGTTGATCTCTCGGAAGATGTTGGATAGGAGGCCATCAGTCCAGTCGCGGGTTGAGGGGTCAAGGACGCCGTACAGCTCGATGACGCTGCGTTCCTTGGGGTTGATGACGAAAAGTTTGGTTGGGGTGCCCAGCCTGCTCGTGAACAAAAAGGGCAACAGAGCAGCCAGTGAGTTTCCTGACACTTATGGCAAAAATGTGCTTTTGTACCGAATGAACTAAAATATTTTCATTATGATATTTATTTGTTTGTTTTAGGTTATTTCAGGTAAGGGGAGGGAGACTACAATACTAAGGAAGAAATTTCAGCTATTGTGCAAGGTGTACGGATAGAGAGAGAGAGAAAAAGATTGATCTGCAGAATGTTATGAAGATATTTCATTTTAGAGTCCCGCTAACTCGGTGGTATGAAACAAGTACAAACAAAGAAGAAAAGGAAGAAAGAACCGGTCAAGCAATCAGAGGAGGCCATTTCGTACTGATATTAAGGTGACGCACTCACTTAGTCTGTGCCTGACACAGTGTGTTGATGACGACAGACTTTCCGCCACCGGTAGGCCCCACGATCATGGTGCAGTGTCTGGTCAGCATCGTCTCGTACAGTTGCACCACCTTGTCCACCTGCCCGTCCACAGCGTTTGCGGATAAGGATGATGCGCGCGATAGAACGCAAGCAGCCGTGCAGCAAACATGAGGACTGGGACCCGGTGCAGAGTTGTGCGAGCTGGATATTAACCCCTACCGCTCGGCTGTTCTGCTAGCACTTTAAAAGCCTGGCTGGAGGCTCGCATCCAGCGGGTGACTGTGCACCCGGCCCCCGAAAGTTACAGTTCAAGGTTAAGGAAAACGCCATATTTTCGAACTCACCCATTGATTGGGTTAGGCTGAAAGGGGGGGGGGGGCTAATCTTTTCGTGGCGGAGGCAAACACTGCAGATCCACCAAAGTGATCATTTGTAATCTGCCAGGCACTGCCGCTCTCCTGTCCAACCGTCTTATCATTTGTCTCACTCACACGCACCTGTCCACTCCATCAACCGCCACCCCCACCCCAAACTCCCTCACCAATGGACAAAATTGTTAATGTGAGCACTCCCCCCCCCAACTTTTTCTTTCTAAATTTTTCCTCTCTTCTGTACCTGGACACATGCGTGCGTGCGTGTGTGTGTGTGTGAGAGAGAGAGAGATCAACGTACATAAAAAAAAACTTTGGATTCTAGGGCAATAGAAGGTTTTAAAACCTTTTTGATCCATTCCTTGAAGTCTTTTATCGTAGCATAGCTTTCAAGAGGTAATTTTCCACAAACTGACAACTATACATGACATTCTTGGGCGTAAAAGGGATGAAAGACGCCGTTTACAACATGTATAGAAATCAAAAAGCACAATACCTGCACAGGCAGGAGTATGTATTTGTTCTCCTCGAACGCTGCCTCCACAGCGTCATTAAAGGTCGGGTAGCGCACCCGAGGACAATCAAGGCCCGGGAAGAGGTCAGAGATGAGACCGAGGAACAAGGGCACGTCCTCGAAAATAAACTTGGGCAGGTTCATATCTCGCAAGGCCCTCATCAGCACCACGTCCTGTAACGCGCATGCACATATATATCCATATATACTTATATATGAATGATTATCGCACCTTTAAACTGTATTTAAAAACCTTTTTTCTTTTCAAATTTCAATCCATTAAAAAAACAGAAACAGCGTCAATTGTGTGTAGCACGGTTCGGACAGATTGGAATATAGACTGATATGTGTCTCCATGTTTCTTTACCGTTCCCCATTCTATCAGAGAAATAAAATGTTAAGACTGACTCTTTCCCTCTCACCTCGCTGAGGTTAGGAGAGCCTCTCTTGAGCTCGCCTGCCATGACCAAAACGGATTTGAGGGCGCGCAGCCCAAAGTCATAGTGGTACTGCTTGGACAACTGTTCTCTGGCCAGACGGTACAGCACGGTCATCTTTTTGGCCAGAATCTGTTGAAAGAAGTTTTAAAACAACCTGCTCATTCACTTGACGTCTCTCATCCCAAATAGATACTAGCTGCCTTCTTACAACCACGAACTTGTATTACTGGACTGCAGGAAGACGATTTTTTTTTACTAAAACGAGGCAGGTGTGTACAAAGCTTCCGGTTTTGTCATATTCACTGTTTAGGCTCGCTGAGATTTACAGCGGAGAACTTCGCAAGACGCGAAGCGTTAGTCTCTGCAGACAGATAGCAGTCCACCTATACACGTCCGTGTTAAAACGCTGTTGCAAGCAGCCTTCGATCACACGGTGTTTGATTCCCGTTTACCCTTAGGCCTAAGACCGAAACGACAATTTGTTTCCTGAGTTTAGTAGTTTGCTCTATTACTCACATACATTGGAACATGCTAACTCCCTTCTTTATCTCACCCTCCACTCCATGAGCAGGCCTCTGTCTCCCGAATATACCCAGGGCCTGCAAGCATGCAAACACTCACAAACCAAGCTAAACGAACGAACGGGGAGACATACAGACGTAATAAAAAAGCCATCAATGAAGATACCTTGGCAAGAAGAAATCCTTCCGAGAAGAGCATGATCTCACAGATCATCTGGAGGTCTGGCACGATGCACACGACGGGTCTGAAGAGGGCCTTCACGGACTCCGGCAGTTCTGTTCTGCCCGCGTAGCCTGGGTTCATGGTGATGAAGACACCCACCCGGGGGTCCAGCTTTATCTCTGAACCCTCGAACTGGTTTTGACCAAGATGAGCGTTTGACAAATTCAACGAAGGGAAACAAAAACACAAGAACTGTTGAATTTTAAATTTCATTCTCTACATTTATAATTTTGAGGGATTATGGGGAAGCTAATATTTTACTGCAGGAAAATGCTGCTAAGAAACGAAGAAACTCAACTGTTTATCTTCCTCTTACTAACATTTTATTGGGATGTAGACTAGAATGCCTAGACAGAGGTATCTCTTTTATCTAGAAACAAAAAACCATCCCCCCAGAAATATTTTGGCAAATACTTGACAGAGGAATAATTAGTAATTCTATGTCTGCTTCTCAACGCTATGTGTGCATTTTACAGATGTTCTACGAGAGATCGTTTGCTTTAAAAAAAGAAAAAATCTAACTTGAAGAAGAGTGCATATAACCTGGCTGGTCTTTACTTTTGGAAATGTAATGAAATGTAACGCCGATATTTCTTTGGCACACTTTCTTTAAAATACGAGAAATGGATACTAGATTCATATTCCTCCTATTCTCGTCGTTCCGCTGGGGAAAAGGGTCTCGCAAGACCTCTTTACCTGGAAATGCTCTGGTGGAGGGTCTCGAAAGGTCTACTCACGTGGAAATGCTGAAGCTTGAGTATGAGAGCGGTCTGGATGGTCTTCAGCTGCGTCGATATGACCGACAGGACAGAGACTTCGATGCGATTGAATTCGTCCATACAGCCCCAGGCCCCACATTGGCATAGACCCGACAGAATTTTGCCAAAAGCCTAATAACGGCGCAAATGTTCATATATATATATAAGTATGCATGCGTGCAGGTGTGTGTGTGTGTGTTAGAGCAAGAAGGAGAGAGGGAGAGATATCAATCGAAATTATTTGTCGATCTGCTTGTTGCTGATAATTCGATTAATTCAAATTTTAATATTATCAGCTGTTACTTTTCAATATCACTCGATCAGAAACTCTCCCTATCTTGTCCACTAGAGACTGACCTTGTAGTCCATGCCCTCCCCGCAGTTGGTGACAATACAGAGAAGCCCCAGTGCCTTGGCCAAGTCTTTGGTTGTCTCTGTCTTGCCAGTACCAGCAGGTCCCGCAGGTGCTCCTCCCAAATTCATAGAGAGAGCCTTTCGAAACAAGGAACAAAGCTTACAATAAAAGTTTGTAGTGCTGGTAACATGAATGAGTTTGTAATGTTTTGGCAAACCACGTTTGATAAATATTGATAAGAATTATCCTTGTTATTTACATTTCTTCACTTTTAAGATGGTGGCGGGAAAACATGGCGACATGATGAGCCTGGTTGTTTTATTCTTTGTTATTTTAGAGAACCAAGTCTGTTACTCGGATTTCAATTTATATATATATACTTCTGATTGAAGTGCGCATCACGGAATCAGCGATACACGACAAAGCACGAGGAGATAAACGCGCCAGTTTGCTGGTTTGCTTTTGCAACCACCTTACCTGGCCACCTGTCTTCAACGATGATGATGATAATGATGATGATAATAATAATAAATGCAAAATTTGTAAAACGCATGCTCACACTCATAAGGAGTATGCTCTTAGCGCCTAAGAAGAAGAATGAAACATAAACACCACACGTGGGACAGGAAAGCAAACAAATAACATAAAAACTATAAAAGAATAAACAACAGTACAAACGAAGAACAAAGTCAAATACAGAAAACGCAAAGAGGAACTAAATAACAAGAATTAGAACTGAGAGTAACTTGATATTGCAACATCCTCAGAATCCCTTTAACTCTGTTTTCCCACGCTGTTTCAAAGCCTCAGTCATCGTCCCTGTCCACGTACGGAGACCAGGGTGATGCCATTAAACCCATGGCCTTGACATCTGTCGTGATGAAAGCTCTGGAAAGACTAGTTCTTAGACATTTTTATGCAGCCCCGGAAACAAACTGGACCCTCTCTAACTTGCCTATCAGGCCAATTGGTCAGGGTACGAAGCCGTTTCTCCAGCTTTACACTTCATCCTCCTGCACCTTGAATGCCAGTGTCTCCATTCAAGCCAATTCTTTGTAGATTACAATTATCAGATGGACCATGTCGGTCAACGGTGTAATGTCGGACAGATCCTGCGACTTTATCTGCATCATTGTCAGATAGGTCCTGCGGCTTACCCGCATTATTTCCATGTGTATCTAGCGATTACTCTTGTGATTGTCAAGCAGATTCTGCGACTTACCTGTGTGATTGTCAGGTAGATTCTGTCCGTGAGTGGGGTGATGACAAGGCGCCCGTTGAGCCCCATGTACTCGTACCCGTAACCAAAGCAGCCCGTGCATTGTCGGATGTTCAGCTCATCCGGCTCCTTCACCCAATAGAACCTCAGCTGGCTCTCCCACTCGAACTCGCGAGCGTCCATGATGCTGTGAGACAAAATAGCTCCATCGCTGTCATGGTTGCGGCCGTTCTCTCTTACGTCTTATTGGAATCAAAGGTCGAGAAAAAAGACGTGGAGCAAAGTGTAGAGAAAAAGTATGTTACTCGTTTTTAGATCAAAGAAAATTTTTTTTATCAACTCAACATGAGACGTGACTCACCCACACAATAAGGTAATTAACCAAGAAATCAATGTATCCTTTAGCTTGATAGGCCGTAAGGATAAATTACGATGCTCTCACCAGCTTTATTTATTCTCCATTATCTCCTGTCATGAACCTAGAGTCTAAATCAAGAAACAAGCAATATAAGAAAATTTGCAGGAGGGGTACCTATCCCTGACGAAACTGTCCACAATGTCTTTCGCGTGAACCTCGATGATGAGCACAGTGTTGTACTTCTTACGGTCGTTCGATGATAGCGGAGATCGCACCTGTACAATCGGAAACATATCATCACTTTGCACCCCAACCGTCCTGGAAAACAGCGATTATGATATGCGTACGTTTTAATTTATTTGTCCCTTTCTCGGTGCTAATATTGTAATATTGTTGGGACTCTTGGTACCAATATCGTAATATTGTCGGTACTGTCGGTGCCACTAACTGTACTTTTTTGCATAAGAATATAAAATCTATGAAGGGGCAAAGCTACGCATAGTAAACACATTTAATTGTGTTGGACTAAACATGAATGTTTCTCATGAAATAATTTTTAAAGGCAAAGCTCACAGCCAAGTTTCCGTATGGGTAATGAAGTGGTTCACTATATCTAGGACACAGATTGTAAAGTAGGAATCGAACTCTACTGGGTGTACAGGGGAGTTTTCAGCCACGTGCCACAACAGACCTAAAACTAACGACTTTCATCTTCACAAACTACCCCCTGTGCGACAAAGTTCTAAACATAGCTAAGTTATCATGACTTCTATACCAGACACCGTTAGTCATTTATACCAGCTAAGTATTTATCTAAATGAAAGTCCTAGCGATTAGAACTAGGATGGCAAAGATACATCAAGTATTGGCGTTGTGCTCTAGTTCTTCCCTGTGCCCTGTTGTGGCCAGTTACGAAGACGATATATATAGATATGAAATCGTGGCAACATGTTACCGTGACGACCAGGTCGTCAATCTGACAGTGAAGCTTCTTGGCGTAGTCCTTAAGAGCTGACTTCTGTCCCTTCTTCACTTTGTCGAACGCGTCCTCCACTTCCCATGTCCACCATATTTGGTTCACGGCCAGACAGACCATCCCCTGATAGTCCAGCATCCAGCTGACCCTAAATAAACAAACATTATTCCTCATAATCGTAATTCCTAAAAAATGTATTTGTCGCTAACATTCCCTCCTCAACCCTCTCCCCTCCCCCCCCCCCAAGATAGATCAATATTCATTTCAGACTAAACAAAGTAACACCATCCTTGTTTAATACTATACCTAGTCGAAACTAAACATTGAAACGCCGAAAAAAATACTGTTTGGGCAAAAGTAAAGAAATGCGACCTTACAGTGAAAGACAAGGATAACAAGATTAGAGAAATACAAAAACAAAGAGAACGCACCGCGACTTGTTAAAGCAGTAGTAGAAGATGGCCTCTTTGGTTATGAGTCTGTTGGTTCGCCTCATCTCTTCTAGGACATTCGTCATCCACTCCTCCACTCGGCCCTCGGCAGCGACATTGTTGCGGAAGGTCATGACCTCGCCTTCCGCGGAAACCATGGCAGTAGCAATCAGCGAACCGGAACTCTGCCCGGGGACGAAGAGCAGAGAGGCGATGTTGTCGTACATCTGACAACAAGCGCAGATTTTAGTTTGATAATTAGCTATGCTTAAACTCACAAGATAAAATATTGTTTATGTGTAAGTGTGTGTGAGAGATCGAGTAAGAGAAAGAGAGATTGGCCTGAATGTGACGAATCGAGACAATACAATAGTATTAACCAACTTCATGTGTTGGAATTACGATGACGTTGATGGTGATAAATTTTAAACATGCCTGCTCCTCACAGAGTAAGGTTCAGACGCAAGTTAATAAACAAGAACGCAAGACGTCGCGCCATGACGAATGCACGAGGAGGATTCGGGTAGAGCGAAAGATTATCCTCCAGCCCACAAGTTATGGCGAAACTAGCGAACGGAGCACTTTTTAAACGTGACATCTATTCAGTACAAAATACAGTTCGCTCAGACGTTCACGTGTCACCTCACCTTGATCATGTGCTCCTGCACACACTCGGGGTCGGAGTTGCCCAGAATGGACAAGAGCTCATCGTCGGAGATGAAGAAGAAACGCGGAAAGGCGTTTCTCTTAGCGTCCAGGTAATCGTTCAGCGATTTCTGGCATTTCTCCAGCCCAGAGCTGAGATTCTGAAGGTCCGACAGACGGTTCTGGGCGTGGCAAGCCTGCTTGATGTTAGGGTTTTTGTGCGTTTCGGTCATGATCTGAAAAAGAAGATCCTTCACGTTATGAACAATTCCGAATTTCGTTGAAATGACATCTACAACAAACTGAGGAAAAAACCCCAAAATGTCATACTGTCCAGTACGATCTGAAAAGAGAACATCGGCGAAGAGTTGAAAAAAAAACATTCGCTAACAACGTTTGCCACCATCCTTAAAAACCCGTATCAAGAATCGGATGCGTGGCTGCGTTTAGGTGCAAGTACTAAACCATATGACTGACGCCCTTGTAGACGCGAGCACCTGGTTGCGCGCTCACACTGCTCATTGCACTAGATGTGTTGCTGTTGCGACAAGAACACGCACATGTGAACAGTTTTTCATTACGTGACTGCACAGACACATAAGAAGAATGTTTATATCTCCCCTTCTCTCTCACTGACACACACAATCGTCGTCGAAAGACCTTTTTAAAAACCTTGTCGATGTTGTCGAATTTCTTGGCTTCATCTGGCAGCTGCGATCGAATGTCTCCACCTATAAAAATGCTCTCCAAGTACATCCACTTTACTTGCACCTGTTGCCACACCTGTGAACAGGGCATTAGTAGTTACTTCTTCACTTCCTGCATTGTCGTTCTTTGCTCTCTACTTGGTGTTTGCATGAACTAAAATTATACACTTATATCTCAAAAATAAGGAGGCACAGCCTTGATTTTAAGGTCTAGTTGAATTAATCATGTCTAATGGAAAAAAGAGTGCGATAAAACAGACGTAAGGGTTGTACACGCACACGTTTACACTGTAAAGGATGGTTAATATATGTATTACATAAAACTTAACAACTTTAAATTACCACGCTGATGTCAACAAAAAAATGAGATAACACTATGCAACCTTGCTACATTTTTATGTCTAGAGAAGAGAAAAGAAATACTACTCTACATTAAAAGATATCTTTCATCTACTGTGTATTATATATTCCCATGCAATATGTTTTATAACGATTTTTTGAATGGGCCCAAAGGCCTAGAAAATCAACTATTCGTATTCGTCGTCAGCTGACAGTAAAACTGGGATCATCTGTTAATTAGACGTAGCTGTGTACAAACGTGATCTCTTTCTGTGTGTGGGTATCGATGTGACCGTGTATTTAGAGAACGAATGAAGGGATTTATTTTTATTAGCTATATTTACCCAGCCATTAAGAAAGCATTGTATCTTACTATTAAAGCCTCCCAGTGAAGTGTCTACTACATCGTTATTTCGAAGGGTAGGCATAAAAAAACAAAATTTGACTTCAAATCGAAGGATTATTTTAAAACAGAACTTGTCCAAGAGACGGAAAAAAATAATAGGATACAGGAATGGACAGATGTCTCTAGCTACAGACTGTCCAAAGATCGACTCAATCTATCAGACTTTGTCAAAATCATATTTTCTTTTTTTCCTTATTTTGACTCTCCATCAGGCCACACTTTTCTTACAAGTTACACATGCTTTTGTTCTGAATAGAAAATAAGGTAAGGGAAGCTTTAGGAGCAAACAAGTTAAAGATGCGAGGTAATGCAATGCCTTGAAAAGTACCTCCAGAACTTCTCCAATGTGCGAAAGGCACTGCTCCCAGTTGTGGACGGTTTGAAGGAAGGGACCGATGAAGCGGGAGGCGGCCATGCTTTGCAGGTTCATGGACGTGTCGTCCAGACTCTGCAGAACGTCATCCACAGGGCCCAGCACGTAGCCACGGTTCTGCGTGCCCTTGGTGTAAGTCACCACGGTGAACTTCATGCCGGTCCACGTCTCCTCCACCTCCTTCACTCCCTACCAGCGACACAGAGTCCCTGATTTCAAACTAAAAATTTCAGGCAAGTGCGAAAGTCGCGATCTTAGCCTCCTTTCGAGAAGTTTTTAACGGGATTAACCCCCGACACCTAGCCCAGCGAACAGGTGTATATACAGAAAGTGTTCCGAGACAAGATTTAAACCGAGACCCTCTCACTGCAGTGGCAACAAACGGGTTTTTTTAACCCCTACACTACCGGGAACCCCTCGGGACTTTGAGCAGACTGCAGACGAAAAGGAAGAGTTACTTCACCTGAATTCAGATGAACACAAATCACGCACGTGTCTATCAGCAACACTTTCATTGACTATAAATTTGTAATAAGACAATCGAGGAGAAAAGATGAATCTGGGATTTGTGCAACTCCGATTGTATAATTCCCTGAAAGACTTAGGAGCGGAGTAGTAACAACTTGAGAGGACTGATCTCTATCCTTTTGTCTCTCATGTCTTCTTCGGTAACTGGACTTTGTTTCGGTGTGTTTTGGGTAATACCCCCTTTCCATCTCGGTGGTAGTTTTTTTTATTTTTTTCTTTTTTTTTTTTTTTTTTTTTTCACTGGGAGACAAAGTAATTGCCAAAGTTCTATGGCAAGGACAAGAGACTTGCTTCACAACATGCCATGTTTGTCGAAGGTCGACCCTCTGGGCAGAGCAAGAGGCGGAGTCACTAGCGGTTAATTGCTTTGAACTGTTTGCAAGGAAAGTCACATGCAAAAGACTAATAGATGATGGAGGCGATGACAGAAAGGCTCAATAATAAAAGATGGGTTATTAAAAGAGAGGAATAAAAGGTGTACAAGGAAGAAGAGGAAAAAGCAGAAAGAACGAAACAAAGAGCTAGCAGCACAGCATTAGACTTCAACCTTTTCAATGCTCATCTCCTTGCTGGCGTTGCCGACGATCTCACTGATAGTGTCCTGGAAGCGATGGAGCTCCATGGCAAAGATATTGGCCAAGGTGAAGGATTCCGGTTTCATGTCGAAAGTTTGTCCAGTCTTTTCCATCAGCTCCTTCCAGTGACGCTCACGCAGGGCCTCGTGCTTGAGGTCTACGAAGAGGGGCAGAGAGTCACGGAACTCCTTCATCTTGAGGTCAAGGGTCGTACCCAAAGGCAGGCGCCGCACGTCCTTGTGCAGCTTGCGGTACATCTTCATGTAGCCATCGATGCCATCCTGCAGGAGCTGAACGTTCAAGTCAGCCCACAAAGCCGTGGCCCACTTGTTACGTGCTTCCTGACAACGAAGATCGCGACAAATGGCTCGTTTGGGTCAAGCATCATAGCTTTTAGCAAAATACCTGTCAAGTCGCGGGTGTCATGTCATAGCTTTTGGTAAAATCATCGGTGGCGTGTAATGTCAATCACGTCGCTTGTATTGTGTGCTACCACAGCTTTAAAAAATGTCTATCAAGCCCGTATGTATCATGTGCTATAAATCTTAGCAAAATATCTTTCCCGTTTTGTAACATCATAGCTTTTAGAAAATGCCCAAGGAATCGTTCAGATCATGTATCCTGAGTCAGTCAGTGAAATAATATGAAAACAGATCGATTTCTTGTTGAATTTGATGTAGCTTTTTCTGGTAGTTGGTCTCATTAGGTAAACGTTATGCCTTCGTTACCGAAGATTTTTTCCTCTTTATCTGTAGTATTACCAAAATGAAATGTATCTATTCCTTAGTCGCTTGTACGGTTTGCCATTCGTAGAACGATCTTACCCTGACACTTTACCCCTGAGATTATAAAGGGAGCACTAGCTCTTGTGACAGGGTTGAAACAGTTGAGAAGCAAGTAGCTTATGACCACCTTTTGAAGCACGTAGATATCATAGAGTTGGGTCAGGCCAGCCATGTTCTTGCTTATATGCAGCAGTTCTGGGTACAAGGTGATGGGCAGTTCAAACAATTTCTCGGCCTTGACCAGCTCCGAGCGCATGTCCTCCATCTTCTCCAGCTCCTGTTGGTAAGCCGTCATCATCTGTAGACCTGCACCGCGGTGACAGCGTGAGACAGTGGCACTATTACTGCTGCTGCTGCTGCTGAAACTGCGATATAAAAGTCTTACCTGCTCTAGTGTAGCTTAGAGCTTACAGGTCGATTTTGTTAAAGCGTCTTGCGGGTTTCTTTACCTTGTTTTTTTTTTTTTTCGTTAATTGTGTCAATTATTATTGACTCCTTGTTACTTTTCTCTTGGTAGTTTGGTTTTGAAGTGTGTGTGTGTGTTTTCTATAATAAAGAAAGCGAGAGAATATGCATGAAACCGGATGCGAAAGTACTGCCTACAACCTGCAAGAAGTATATTTCCACTGCAACCTGACTGCCCAGTCTAACCACCGACTATGTTACTTCAAGACAAATATGCTGCTACTACTACTAATAATAATAATGATGATGATGATGATGCAAAATTTGTAAAGCGCATACTCACACTCCTAAGGAGCGTGCTCTAGCACTTAAGAACAAGAATGAAACATGACATCATACAAGGGACAGGAAAACAAATAACATATAAACTATAAAAGAATATGACTTACCTATGTCAAGGTCATCTCCAACAACTCCCGGACCTTCAAGAACAAAGCGTTGGTAGAACTCAACAATTTTCGCGCGGAACTCTGTGACCATTTGCTGCGTGATCTGGAAGACCGGGCATGGGCTTAGAACGTTTTCTGTTACTTCCGTGTGATACGGTAACTCTGTATGGGGTCTGCATGGAGTTTCGGGGTATACTTTGAGAGAGGCCATGAATAAGGTTTGCAGTTTAGTTTTATACGATTCTGCTGGGGTTTTCAGCTTAATGTCAAAAGGTGACAGAGTACTTTAAAAAAAAATTCATGCAGTTAATTTCATGTAAAACGAATAGGGAATACAACTGTGACCTGCAGTTTCGTGTGCTACGATAACAAAGTACCTGATTCTGCCAGTTTAAGATTATGTCCGTTAGGTCAAGCTGCTCTAACCTTGATGAACTTGCGCTTGGATGGGATAAGGTTTCCATCCGTAGTCTTGGCCTTTAGCAAGAGTTCTTCCCATACTCGAGGAAAGTTGTTCGCTTCCTGAAACTCTTCATCTGTCACCTGCAGGATCGAAGAACACATGTATTGTAAATATTACTAAAGTAAGCAATTTCTGCGTTATCCCTGCGTAAAGTCTGTTTAGGTGCCTGAACAAACATGAAGACAAGATTCTTACGTCACAGTGTAGCCCCCCCCCCCACACACACACACACACACGACGTTAACATAGACTAACACGTACAACACCATTTTGTGAAGTAGCCTGTATCTCTTGTGACCAGCAGAACTTTCTACACCTACAGTCACACCCTAGCGTGACATAAAATCTACACCAGTTGTCCGCAGTGTCCAACCTGCGTGCGCACTGACCTCTAGCCCGTACTGCCGCAGCACCCGGAACCGTTCGATGATGTCCACGTAGCGAACTTCCACATCATACGACATGGCCTTGATGTCAGAGATGGCGGATAAAACGAAGGTCAGGTCCTCGAGGTCGACAGTGACTCTTTCTAAGTCGTCCGATTTTTCCTGAAACAGAAAACGTACGTGTCAAACGCAAGGGAATGTTTGTCGGTCAAACTGTCACTGATGATGATGATGATGATGATTAGGAGGAGGAGACTAAGCAGATCATGTAACTATGTACAGGTAGTCCTCGACTTACGACGTTGATCCGTTCTTACGCGTTCGTCGTAAACCGAATTTCGACGTAAGTCGGATCCTACGGTCATACAGTACTGTACCATAATAACAGTACAAGTACTGCAAACACTTAGCCTATCCAAACACCTATCCTAACACAGTGCCCTATATAATTATCAATAAACATAAGTACAGTACAATATTGTGCAGTACACTACGCTTTGTTATCACTGTCGCTGTCATAGGAGCAGATCCTGTCACGTGTTGAAGGATGCGATCTTTCTCCTGGATAATCGTAGCGGCAGTCGAACGACTAAGTCCTAACAGAGAGGTCCTAATGACCTGCCAATTTCTGTTGTTGTTTCCCTCTTCTCAGATTGCCTTATGATATCCACTTTCACAATACTGTACTGGACTCTACGACTCCCGCCGCACGTGGAATGAGGCGCACGTACAGTTCGACTTACGACGCTAAACCTCGTAAGTCAGAATGAGCGTCGTATAAAGCGTCGTAAGCACGAAACGACGTAACTCGAGACCGTCGTAACCCGAGGACTACCTGTATAAAGCTTTCTCACGCGATTTCAATGGTCACGTTTTCTCTTTCTCTATCACACAGAATCACACACGAAGGCATACTCACTCATACGCATCATTCATTCATCCCTTGACTGGTGCCAGCGGACGAACAATATAGAGCGATTTGTCAGGGGAAACAAGCTGGCTAGTCGCAGCGACTGACCCTGCCCGCCAATTAACTCTATCTTGAGCGCGGGGGGTAGTGGGGGGCATGTTCTGTATGATTGACTAGTCCACTTCTTTACGTTTGCAAGCCACTTCTTCTCTTCACCTCCGCGTCAACATCCCTTAAAGGTACTAGGAAGGATGCTCTTAGAGTGTCGTGTCGGGTCATACAGTAGAACTAATCCAGCTCATCCCACCTTAATGTTACGAGAAGGGTTTCTGGCGTTCCAAGAGAGCGGAGACTGTACTCATTAGTTCTGTGTTCCTTATATGCACTTGTTTTCAAATACCTGGATTCTCTTCTGTGTTGAGAAGCAGAGTCCCCTTCTCTCATAGTGGAAACTACGTGGGACAGTGTGAATTTGGTAACAAAGCTAAAGGTGTTTCTGCGCCAGATCCTTTACAGCCTGGCCGTTGCAGCCGTCGATGGGTGTATAGCTGATGAGGATACCGATCACTTCTTTATATACGAGGAATCCCATGCATGCTCTTGCCTCGTTTCCTACCTATACAGTACCAGAGCAAGTGACCTTTGCTACCGTCTGACCACAATTTCCCAGGGGTATCGGTTTAGGGGCTTACTTCGTTATCCTTTAATTTACCCAAGTTTACCTACAAGGCTGCAGTACCACCAACCCATGCTGGGTTTAACGCACTTTTGCAGATTTTCCCTATTTTTGTTCGTTTAGAGAAGCTCTGAACCACAAAATCGTAAAGGAACACGGAAATGAACACACTTTTTTTTCAATTTGATACTTTCCAACTTTCTTGACATAGTGTTTGTTAGAGTTCGGTTCAACGAATCAATATCATGCCTCTTTGTGAATAACTTTGTGTGAAAATATCCCAAAAAACTCTTTTGAAAATAAAATTTTGCATTCGAATTCGACTTAAGCCAAATGTGTGGTATAGAGGCTCTGGCAGTCTAAAACAGGAGGGAAAAAGTGAAGGTATGGGCGATCCGGACGTTTGAAAATTTTGCGCTAGGAATAGTCAATAGGAAAAAAAGTTACGATGACAGGATGTTTAAAGACAGTTTTGCAAGAAAGTGGCCTTGAGAAAAAAGGTGGTGTTGATGCTAGAAGATAATTTTCACTCAGTCTGGCCTTTAGCGAAATTCTGATGAGGGAAACAGATTTTAATGTAGATGTTGCACCGACTGACCCTCAACAACGTGTAGAGGCTCTTCATGTTCTCCCGAGCCTGGTTGCGCATATTATTGCCCAAAGTCTTAATCCAGTCGTTCACGTGCTTGAGGATGGCGCAGGAGAACTGCTGCAGACGCAGGTGGATGCAATTAATGTCTTTGGTGGTGGGCAGCTTCTCCACCTCGTCCGCTACGTTGAGGAACTTCTGGATCCGCTCGTCGTACATGACGTAGCTAGAGTCATGCTGCCCCCACTTGGATGCGATCTCCTCCTGTGGAAGAGTAAACGAGTACTTGATACTTCATGTAATTTTATCTTTCTCTACAACACAACTCGGCACATCTCACTAGACGTTCTAGACAGACCACTGAACCCTTAGCTACAATACTTTTTATACACAGTATGGTATCCTAATTACAGAAGGTGTTAGCAGCACCGTTGGGCTCGGCACTACAGCTCAAGTTAGACACAGCACTATAAGTTAGACACTCACGGCATCAAGTATTAGAAGATAATTGTACAAGTTAGCGTAAGACATAGCACCGTACCTTGTTTGCTTTCCACAGGTGCCGATACTTCCGCCAGCGGTTGAGGTAGCGCATGACGCCACTCATTGCGCTGCGGATGTCGGTGGTGGCGCACTGTACATGATCGATCACCTCGGGGTCGTTGACCAGGTCATTGTAGTAGCTGAGCACGAAAGGCTCATCCTCACCTTCAACCTTCTGGGGCGGCGCCTCATGACACGTGCCGCGCAACCACCGCACGAAAAGCTTCGTTCTGCAAGTAGCGGAAGTGCACCTTCATCAGTTGCCTCTCCCAAAACGATTTCCGACCGTCTCTTTTACCTTCAACGTTGTCGTCGTTGTCCCTCTGTAACTCCGTCATTTTAAAGTCTTCTGGAACGTGAGGCCCAAAATGTCCGTTACCCGATGTGATTCAGTTCATCAACATTGCTCTTTTCCTTTCAAACTCAAAGTCAATATTTAACACTGAGGCAAGATGAGTGTAGCTGTTGAACCAAGTTCTACCTCAAATAAAATAAGACACGATGTATATAAAAAAAAGAGAAAGAAAAAGGAGGGAAAGAAAAGAAAGAAAAACAAATAGAAAGAAAAACATAAAAGAAAGAAAAACATAAAAGAAAGATAAGGATACATGTTTAGAGTTGAACCAGTTCCCTCACACATTAGATGGGTAATGTACACACCCTTCGACCAGGTCTCTCAAGCACTGCACGGTGTACTTGTACAATTCAGTGTTTCGAGGGTGCAGAATTACATCCGGGGCCACGAGAACGACGTCTATCGCAAAAAGTGGCGAGGAGCCTGTCAGGGAACGGCATAAGAACGCCAGGTTCGTGCAGATCATCTGCAACGCACAGGCAATGACTTGAGTTCGATGAGACAATAGCTCGACAGTGGTACTGCGCTGCTCAGTTAGTTGTCTGCTTAGTCGAATTCAGCTCGTCTTTTGTCACATGAATGTCTCTAGTAGCTCTGACATAAAACTATCCACAACGGTTTCCAAAAAATTATTTCTGCAAAGCGAATTTTCTTTTTCTCCAAACTGATCTTTTAAAAATTGCCCTCTGGCAAGCCAATCTTCAAAAAAACATAAAAAAAAACAAAAAAAACACACAAAAAAACCAAAACAAGAGAAGCTGTTACAGCAAGCAAAAAAAAACCCAACTTAAGTATCTTGGTAAATTAATTAGCACGTAAAATTACTAGAGGAAACATAAGGGAAGTAATTTGGAGGCCTTGACTAGTAACAGACCTTTGAAAGCGCGGTGTAAATTTTTCGCTCCCAGTGCTGGTAATATTTCGCCAGACGAATAGACCTACTAGAAGTTGTTCCTACCACCACACCCTCCACCTTGATCAGCAAAGGTGCGATGGCGGCATACCTTTGGGAAAGGTTTTCATAAGCAGTCGACATATATTCCTCGATATATTCATATGTTTCCTGCAATGTCAGTCAAATAATAATGGCAGGAAAGCTGAAAAGGGCATGACAGTAAATTATATATATATGCTATTGGTCATTAGTAATGAGTTCGTCGATAATTAAAAAGCACATTAATGTCACAGTCACTCATCCGCTAAGATAACAAAAGGATAATAATAATAACAAGCTTATTTACTCATCCAACAATAAATAACATCAACTGGTCATTATCCACTCATCATACACAAAGGGAAAACATCGAGCTAGTATTCACTAAAACATACTATGAAAGTAGTAGATACTTTATGGTTCAAGAGATCAGCAACACAATTGCTGCAGATAAATGAAGATCTGAGGAGGTATAGAAACGCACGCTTCTATATATATATATGCAGAACCATGACTGTCAGTCGAGCGTGCCGGGGTGGGAACATTGCAAAGCATAAGGACAGGCACAAATTGAACAAAAGCATTTTAAAAAGCAGAAGGGGTTGTTAAGAGGGAAGAAAAAGATAACGACAAACTTCGGATCAGCAAGCTGACTGCAATTTTAGCCGACGACTCGCACCCCTCCGACAGGAATTTGACATTAGACGCATAGACGGTTGGTAGGTTAAGCTCCACACGCAATCATTTTATCACATCTACAATCCATATGTACAATTAACTCTTGGATAGGAGGAGCTAATGGTAATACCGCTTGCTGTCGTTACGGAGCGTCCGTTTTTATGTAGACTTTCATTGTTTTTCATACTTGTCACTTTGTTTTCCTATTTTTAGTAGCAATAGGAATAATAGTTTTAATATTCGTGAACGATAGATTACAAGTGTCAGCGTAAATGATTGCAAGGGGAGAACTAGAGCTGGATGTAGACATTGTATGTTCTCCTATGGCCTGCTTTGATATTTTGTGTCATGTTCTAACGTGTCAGCGGGCATAACAATATCTGAAAAGGATTAATAAAGATGTTTGTGCTTGTGACAAGATCCAATGATACATAATGTGAAACAAGCTTACGTTGACCAGTGCGCGCACAACCCATAAACACAAATTATGTACCCCTGACAGCATTTAAGACCATCAAACCATAGGCATCTGTTGCATTTGTCGTCTAGACTTTCACCACAAAGTCCTCATATTTTAGCTAAGAAAATCCAAAAAATATAATGAATTAAAAAGGAAACAATGCGAAAATTGACTAACCATTACTCTTTTATGCCCGTGCATAATGAGTGGAATTGTTTCCTTTTTGGACATCAATTTCAAGCAACAAGTTAGGTAGGGAGCAGATAGGGGCTATGTTTGTCGAGAACACGAAACAGACCTTGACTTCTGGTATGATGCCGGGTGCCTGTGGTGGCGGAAACTTTACAACTTTGGCTTTTTCTATCGCTGCAAGGCAGCGACTTATGTCGCTCGCTTTTGCGTGTACTTGGTGCACCATGGAGCGAAATCTGTTGATAGCCTGCAAATTATTTTTTAAAAAAACAATACGAGTTACATAAAATTAGCACTCAAAATAAAAGACATATTAATAATAAAAATCTTTATTGGTGCTTATGCGATTTCAACCAGTGATTTACACTTCACCCTCTGTAACCTAAGCGTCTTAGAGAAAGTGCCGCTTTGGTAACAGAAAAGTATTAAATGGAACACCATTATCTGGAGTATTTGCAATGGTGTACACATGAGTGTATTATGTATTTACAACTGTGCTGCACTTCTCGGTCAATGAATGCACACAGACGACTTAACAATTTGGCACTTGACGGTGTAGTCTGTGATGGTGAGTGAGTTCCAGTTGTGTCGCCTGACTCCTGGCGACAGCACGTGGTGCAGTTCCTTCAGGTGCTCTTTCATGATGTCGGCCTGCACAGCAAAGTATTTCAGCCTCATTCAACTGGTGATGCTGTATTGGTGTCGGTAAAGTAACTACAACCCAGCAAACAGCTAACTTTGTCATTCTATAGACATAACGTTTGCATGCTATGTTGCGTGCGTCTGTGTATGCTATTATTCTGTCTGTGCCCATCTCCTCTCTCTCACTGCCTTATCTTCCCCAACCGTCTATGAAGTCAGGTACCCATTCCAAACATGTATTTACTAGAGGTAGGAGTGGGGGGGGGTTTCGCTGCGTTACACGGTTATCGAACCGGCGCGCCTCCTGATTTGGATGCCAATGCTCTAGCCACTTGATTATCAGCTTCGCTATCTAGACGAAAACGTGACTATACACGTATACGGCAATTTATTTTACATTACTTCACGTAACATGGTCACACAGTCGAAAATGTGTGTCTGTTAAGAAGGCTATTAAAAGTTTTGGACAAACATTGCGTTACGTGTTTGCTGCTAACCGCCTTTTTCAACCCAATGAACTTCACGTCAACACGCTCTGTTCCAAAGGCTTTCGTGGCGTGCTGCGTGCTTAGGAGTTGGCTTGATGCTCTGAATGTTTTGGGTAACTTGGTTGCGCTGATGTAAATTTTCCTTGACATTTCCTAGTTTTGATATATACATTTCTATATTCAGCTAGATACGTTCTTATTTTACGTCGACAAATCCGTTAGACCTTGACGCTTTCTAGCGATTTAGATCTCTTCACATCAGAGGAGCAAGGCAAGGAAAAAAAAGGTAAAATGATGATAAATTTGGACAATGGTGAAAATGATAAGGCGACGATGACGATAACGATGACGATGTCTAAATACATTATCAAGGAATCAGACCCTCTACAGTCTACACCAATCACGACCTACACAACACTAAATACCGCTCTCTATTTTGAAACCAGGGGTTTTGTACTTCAAGACTTTGCAAAAAAATGTCCATACTTCCCACTCGGACAGACAGCTGATGACACCATGGTATGCTTCAAGCATCTTTGTGATGCGCTGGGTATAGTCAATATACTTGTGCTCCTGTCTCGAGAAAACAACATATAGTAAAACTTTCCTGTCTCAGGCTAAGAACAGACAGTGAATATACTTGCTTTACTGCCTCGGAAAATAAACATTCATTCATTAATTCTTTTCCCTCTCGGGAAACAATATTTGGTGCTTTTTTGTTGCACACGAAAAATAAATAACATCTGAGGCAAATAACACATAATACTTGCACGTGCTTTCAGTCAGCAATCATACTCAACTATAAACGTTTCATTCGTGCAGCGTTTCTGTTACCACAACGAAACACCCATTTATATGTATGAGTGTATTATTAAGCGCTGAAAAATGTCCTAATAATGACGCTCCGTGGTCCAAATCTCAATATATGTGGATTTATTCATTCACATCTGTATCATCTTAATAAAACATCGTAGGACAAGTTTTAAAACTCTACAATACATTTAGGAATGCAAAATAATGTATCGTTTTAGAACCCTTTGGTTTAGAGTGCGGTGCAGATACCGAAGACACCTGTTTCACCAACATCCATAAGTGAAACCGAAGAACTTCCAGACCTTAGATATATAGATAATGTGCTCTCTTATGGCTGATTAAAATTTTACATTCTCAAAATACCATCACGCACCGAAGAAAGCGCTGGCAGATATTCTAACAGCGAGAAAAGCGAGGATACCTGAAGCGTGATATTTGTTGCCATTTCTGGGATGGGCAGACCTAGCGACTCCATGTTTCTTGTCTCGGCCATAATAAGAAACAGATCGGAATCGCAGTTCAGGTGGTAATGGGTTTCCCAAGGGTTGACTGAAGGATAAAAACAATTTAGCTTATTGAGAAATTACCGCCTGACATTCATTCATGCATTCCATTCATTCACTCATTCAATTTTCCTTCACCTGCACTTGTACAATGAGTTCAGAAGACATAAAAAGAGGCTGCACCTCATCATGTTTGACAGACCATTGCTGTCACTGTAACCATTCTACCCACGGTGATAGTCATTCACTGTCACATTATTTGCTGAGATCATATTTACTGTGACAAGCTCTCATCAAAGCTTTCTTTTTTTGCTACTGCATTTTTAGCCAGTTACCGTCGATTACATGCAGTGACGACCATCAAAACATACGAGTTAGATCATCCTGCTGGGTGACCCCACAACCTTTGCCCACTTGAATCGTCCTAAACTGTCACAGGACAGCCATTGTGTGCCCACTTCTAAATAAGTCTGAAGCTGATATTAATGAGGTTAAGCTCTATCTGACCTGTTTGTCAAAACTGCTACAGCGCATAACTCCTGACCTTCTTAGGCTGCCTGATTGATTTCAAGCGCCAACTTAGGATTGTCCTCTCTAAAATGACTTTCACTCACCAGTGCTTAGACCTATTTCATAGGATCAGGGAGCTATACAAGTCTTCTAAAGTTTAACTTCGTATACAGCTGACACGTATAATATACACAGGTAACACATTCAGTTAAGACGTAGTTCATTCAGATGATGCGTATAAGTAACACATCTGTGATGCATGTGGGTTACGCGCGCGGACACTGTGTACGCTATTAGATAAGGTAATACCGTTACCTACAATTAAAAAACAGGCTTACTGGTAATATTTTCATATTTATCGAAGTCCAATATCTGCCAGGTGCTAGTGTCAAGCTGTTTCATTACTTTTGAAGAAGACAAGAGGGTCCGTTTAAGCAGCACCGGAAGTCTGTTTGCCTGCTCTCGCCAGGTGAGATATGTTGCATCTTCAAACTCCTTCATCCTTCTGCCGATCTCCAGGTACTTTTTACGTGTCTGTCGGCAAAATAAAGGTGTTTTGTGACATTTCTCGCTTGTGTAGAGTTTCCAAATGGAGGAGGAGCGCCTGTTAGTAAAAAGGCCTACAGTGCTGGTGAAACTATCCTCTTTCCTTCCCATTTATTGCACATATATTGATCACGACAACTACACTAACCAGGAGAGCTGAATTGGATCTCAGGGTCAGAAGACATAGTCCGACAAGGTCGGGGCCTCTAGTGGAATTCAAGGTCGACTACGTCAGGTTTGGAGATCAAACACTGAACGCAACGCAAAGAACGAAAGAACGATACCACTAGCGCACACAAAGTAAAGAGTTAGAATTCAAATAGTAAAATTCTCCTTCACTAATCATTACCCACGACCTGGCAACGCGTAATTATCTGCTTTCAACCTCTCTCCTTCCCACATTAAAAATATTCGTTTACAAAGACACAGAGACAGGAAGACAAAAGACAAACTAGAGACATGAAAGGCAGAAACAGATGCTGAGATCGATAAAGACAGATTGATCGTCCATACAGACAGGTTATTGTATTATACGTGACGGTATCGCACACACATATAGAGAAAACTAGAGACAGAGGGAGGGAGACAGGCACATAGGCAGACTCAAAAACAGAGATGTATGGTGAGACAAAAAGTGCCAGAGATTTAAAACAAATGTGACAGAGATACGGGTGATAGTTACGTTCACCCTGACCTCCTTGCCCAGGTCGGTGATCATCATGGCTTCGAGACTGTTTAATCTGATGACTGTGTGCTTGATGCGGTGAAAGAGAGCTCTGCACCATTCTATCCTCCCTGCTAAAGGAGTCTTGTTTTTATACACGGGAGGTGACGACTTTTCTTCTTGAAACATCGTATCTATAGTGTCCAGCTGCAAGAAAATATTCTTCAGTTAATTTGCAATCGGGCTAAACGGTAAATGAATGAAATATCGCTCTTAAATACTTGCAGCCTGTTAGCCATGTAAGAAACGGCTAGAGCACTAGATTACAAACCCGAGGGTATGCTGGTTGGATACCCGTGCTTACCCCTGTTGCCGAAGCTGTTTGGTAGCTAACCCTAAAAAGGGATGGGCAAAGGTAAAGAAGCAAAAGGAGATAAATTGATCCCGAAGAAATGTGGCTCCTATCACCTCACTCCTCATCTACACATGTAAGAAAAAAAAGGTTTCGGGACAAGCATTACCTTACCTGTTAGCCACACCTTTGTTCATTACCATTACTCACAACAACGAAGAAAGAAAAAGTGTCCTATAGCCTAGTGACCTTAGGGGCATTGAACTGCGACTGGTTTGCTGTCTCCAAGATAAAGTCTGTGGAAGGGTGAGAACAGCTTCAATTACATAGTAAATCAGGTACCCATTTTCGCAGTGTGACGAGTGATTTTGCAGCCAGCGTTGGCTGTCATCACTTTGTAGCGACGAATGTGGCATCGCCGACTGATCTGCGTTTGAACTGACGATCATTAAAGTCCGTGTCTTAATCTGACGATATTACTAAGTTTAAATTAACCTAGTTCATCAGGCTGCCTGAGCTTCGTTATGAATTAAAAGGAAAACTGGTTTTCTTTTCATCGCTAATTAGGTTTTTGTTCTTTAGAGTGCCTAAGTATTTTCATGACGTACCAAACATGGTTTCCTCCAAAGCAGTCCCACCTTTATTGCCAATACACAAAAACATACTTTCACTAGTACCAACTAACGAGTGGCTATCCGTAATAGTCGCGAGAACAGCTGGATAGACGCAACGGACGATATATCTCGCCAATTAGTGTGATCCTGTAATCCACGCCGATCAGCAATCCTCCAAAACCAGTGATGATCGTCAGATTAAGTCACGGATTCACAAGTTGAAAGTATAATCTCGTCCTTGACCCTATACCTCTTTGCAGTACTGCAGCAGGATATCACTGAACTTCTGCATCAGCAGGTCTCTGATGACCTTTCGCGACTGGATGTCTTTGAAGTTTAGCAGCAGTTCAAAGGCGCCCTCTGCAGATCGCAGGTTTTGGAAGGACTTGTCGATGAAAGCTTTTGCCTCGTTCTCGATTAACCGGACCTCATTGTATAAGTTTTCCATTATCCGGGTCCAGGAGTCCTTCTCCGCCATATTGAAGGGACTGAACCTCGCCTGACAACAACAATACAGGAGGATCGCAGCCCATTGTATACCTTTTGAGAAATGCGTTATGAGGCTGTTGTGCAAACGCTATAGAGTGTATATGTGGTCTGTCCTTGACTCAACCATAGTTATGAATCGTTATATTTCAAAATGTAAAATTTGAATTGGAAAACAGGTCTGTGATTCAACGTGATATGTTTAATATTTGTTCATTTCACTGGAGGTTATGGCAGAAGATAATTTTATGTGGGTTTGTTTACAACATGCAATAAAAAGCAACATATTTAAAGCAGATACATAATGAATATGAATACGTGATTGCTTTACAGGTTTTCAAAAGTTTACCTCAGACTGACATTTCAGTCTGTTATTTCATAATGGTTTTAGCAGACTGTCATAATGGATTGAGATGAACAGTGTAGCCTGTTACTAGTCAATGTAAAATTCTTTTTATATAGCAATTATGCATAAATGTACTTGCTCTGCTGGTTGTTAATATATTTGCACTCCTATGTCGGTATTTTGTTGTTGTTGTTATTATTATTGTAAATTCAGGAGATAGTCTATTCCAGTGATGGCCAACCTTTTTCGGCCTGCGGGCCATACACATTTCCGACATGCGTGTCACGGGCCGCTTCACCGCAAAAATACAAAAAAAGAAAAAAAAATAGAGCAGATACCATTTTTATTAGAAACAAGGTGTACTTACCATTAATTATGTGGTAATTAGTGGGATATTTGAAGTTGTTTACCCGAAACCAACTTCTGAATGTCCGGCTGCATCGTAGAAACACCAAGTCGGAGCACTGAATCCAAATGTTCGTCCATCGAAAAAAAAGATTGAGAGACGCCCCTACGTAGGGATAAATACTTCTTCTTCCCTTCTTTTCGTTTTGTAGGTCTTTTTTATTACTAACATGCCGATTTCCCGCACTGTGGGCAGAAATTTCGCTTGCCGGATGGCACCGCGTCGTGGGCCGGATATGGCCCGCGGGCCTTAGGTTGGGCATCCCTGGTCTATTCAAATCATTTAAACATCTGATGAAATCACTTCTTTTTTCTTTAAACTGGGAGGTCTCTAAAACAACGATAATTTAATTTTGAAATTTTGGGGAAAGAGGAGAATTCAATCGGTTATCTATTGTTGCAACCAGTCCAAATTTTCCAGACATTGTCTGAGCGTTCTGTCAAAGGATAAAACAAAAATTGATTATAGAAACAAGAAGAATGAGAGGGACTTGCAGACAATGGCCACCCACCTGTTCGATGGGTTCCACAAGGAAATCGACCCGCAGCAAGACGTCGTTGATGCTTTCCTCGTCTCCCGTCACCGACTTCAGCTCGGGTCCAAAGATACTGTAGAATTCTTCCAGCACCTGCCCATGCATGTCTAATCATAAGACAGCTATCGCGACTCGGTAAAACCATTTAACTCTCTTTGTAGCATCTGTTTACATGTACAGGGATGACTGCTCTGCCGTGACATACATCCACCAGGACCCACAACTATTTTTGCAGAGAACAAAGACGAGCACAAAAGATGCGAAGGACTTCTCGTTTGATACTGTTTATGTTTGTAAAGAAATATGGTTCTGTTCAAGTGTCACACGCTTCTATGTTTAGGGTATTTGACAATTTAATACAGTGGTACCTCGACATACGAGTTTAATTCGTTCCGTAACCTTGCTCGTATGTCAAATTGCTCGTATCTCAAAGCAATTTTCCCCATTGAAATTCATTGAAATGCCATTAATCCGTTCCAGCTCCCAAAACACCACCTCAGTTGCTTTTGTTAAGTGTTTTTGAATAAGTAAAAGTGTATTTACAAGAAGAAACATTTATTTATGAATAACAAATACACATTCTATAAAAACATATTAAATTCTTCGTTTGTGGAAGTGTGTGGGATCTGCTTCAGCAAATCACCGTAAATCGCTCGTGCCTTCTCACACATGATGCTTTGTGTTAAGGTTCCTCCTTGAAGCTGCTTCTCTGTCACCTACACAGTCAATAGTTTCTCCATCGTTTCATGGAGAGAAGTCCGGAGCTTAGAAATTATTGTAACGCCCCTAGCTGGCGTTGTAACCTTTATCAACTCCTGTTTAAGCTCAGAACATATCATTGATGTGCTACACCCGTACATCCTCGCCAAGTCAATTACTTGCACACCTTACTCATGTTTTTCTACGATTTCGCGCTTTAATTCAATAGACATCATCTTCTTCTTCGGACCCATGGTTACAAAAATAAATGGGATAATGTTTTGTAAATGTACAAAAAGCAAAAAAACGCGAACCCAACTTATCAAAAATGCTTCGAACACGAGGGAAACAAGCACACAGACTGAGTCTAGTCTGAGGTGGGAGAAACTGTTTAGACGCTGCACACGACCCCAACATCCGCCCACATGTTGGGGTCGTGTGCAGCGGTGTAGTGTGCGATTCCTCGTATCTCAAATCTTGCTCTTATCTCGAAGCAAAATATCGCTCGTTCGGCGGCTCGTATCTCAAAATACTCGTATGTCAGGGCACTCGTATGTCGAGGTACCACTGTAGTTTAATTCTTTCTCTCTTCTGTTTCACTTCTCTCTTTTGATTTTAGCAGTAACAGAATGCTCAAAGTTTAGCAGATATTTTAGCAGCGGCAAAAAGTTTGGCAGATACTTTCTTTTTAAAGGCGAGGGCAGGAAGAAAAAAGTACACAGATTTGGTGACCCCTCTCCTTTTAAAAAAACCAACACTTTTGTCATTATATCGTCTGTCTTTCTGACCTTCGCCACGTCGTACAGATCCTGGCAAATGGATGCCATGTAGTCAGTTCTCTGGAACAAACGGACCCTGTCGAACTCCCAGCGCTGGTCGCGACCCGCGTTCTCTATCTTAGCACGGATGGTCAGGTAGGACCGTTTCCATGCTTTCAAGAGGTCGCAAGCATCGTGTGTTTTCTTTTTGACTTCACTAATCTCCAGCCTGCGACAGATGAACAGCTTCTACATCAGTTGATTGAGGTTGAGTTTCTGTTTATTGCCACGCCAGTAGCAAAGACTATTTCGCTGTGTGGTAAAGGGTAATCATCACAGATCAAATTTAAGCCACAACAATCCGATGTGTGCCGACTGATATAATATAGTTTTTGTAAAAAAAAAATGTAAAAGGAACAGGCAGGGCAGATAATCGCTCCACCCATTGAGAAAAGTGCGATATCTAAACCTCACTCCCTAAGGACAGAAAGCTTGGAGAACGACCTTTGGATTTTACGACTTTTTTTCACTCCAATCATAACTACACCCCTCTTCCTACAAGCTGGACTTGCTTGGTACTCCTAGCTACGTGTTGAGAGAGACCGACAATGAGAGCAAAACCAGAAAGCGAAGAAAGTGGGGAGTATTTCATAAAACCTAGTAAGCCTCGAGGGCATCACGCATACGCGCGCCTCACTTGAAGAGTTCGCGCACGTCGACAACGCGGTTGACTCGCTCGGCCAACTCCCAGGCGACGCGTTCCATGAGAGGCACCATGTGCTCGTCCGTGTTGAAGTAACGTGAGATGGTCCACATCAAGCGGAACGCCTGCATCATGCTGGGCAGAGTCTCGCGAACCAGCTACACGTACGCATCAAGAATGCGCGCACCCACGAATTCACAAAGCAAGCAATGTATATTGAATTACAGAATGTAGAAAGCCTCTTTCTCTTGGTGAACACTATATAATTATACTATCTTTTAACACTTGTGTTTACACATTTTAGCGGTTTTGCAATATACCATGATCACAACGTCACTGTGCTATATAAATGTAAGGCTTGTGATGTTGGAGATGAATTTCGCCATGTGAAATACTTCACGACTTAAAGAGGATTTATTCCTAAACTTTATTTTAAATATTCTTATACCTTTACCAGGGCTTCTGCTTACGCAAAAAATTGCGTACAGTACGCATTAAAAGTTCGGAGGACCCCTTCAATTTTCGTCAATGGGGTCCCAGGGGACCCTTCAAATTTGGGCGAAGAACAGATACAAAATTGGGTAAGTGTAGTGTCTGACATCCAATCTATTATTGTCGTCTGCTACAAGGTGAGAGTTACTTCCCTTGCACTGAGTTTTTTCCCCTTACCGGGAAGAGTTCCCTCATGGACAGCGTGGTTAAAATCATCTCAGTAACGGAAAGAAAGGGAGCACCCCAAGTACAGTGAGCATAAGCTCATCACAGAAGCTTGCAAACTCTTCACGGCACAGAAATCTCGCCGTTTCTGACAAGACATTACAGTGCTTTGTGTACATGAAAGGCAGTTGAACAAAGTTGTTGATTTGTTGGGGTTTTTTTTTCAACTTTGTAAAGGGACCCCTTAGAGTTAGACAGGGACCCCTTAGTAATCTGAAGAAGGGGTCCCTGGGACCCCGAAGAATTTAGCCTTAGCAGAAGCCCTGCCTTTACATTTAACAGTCTTTTCTGCTTCATAAAATAATCGTGTATTAACAAAACTTATCCAATTTATAAAATTATCTATAATAATTTCGACAATGTCAATCGTTTACGCTATGTTTATGTTGTACCAATATTATCAGCAATAATGGTCATCATATCATATTTACTTCCTGGCACAGCAATTCAAGCTCTCTATGAGGAACTTGACGGGATGAACTGCTTTATGTGTATTATGTCAGTTTTTCCATATCCTTCAAAGGGTTAACGAATAAAATTGTTGGGAGATGTGGACATGGGTGACGTGGCTGACCTGGAAGGAGAGGCCGTGCGTGATGTTCTTGAAATGTCTCTCCACAGTGGCGAGGAAGCGCACGTTGTCCTTGGCCTGAGTGTACAGGCGCTTCAGCTCCATTAAGATGTAGTCAAAGATGTTCTCCTTCAAGCGGTGCACGTCCAGCATGCGTTGCGCTAGCGGCGTGGACAGCCCCTGGATCAACCCGCTGAACACGGCATTCCACTCACGCCAAAACTCCACTGCTGCTAGCGGCCCTTTGCCGCGGGGCTGCAGCTTGGCATGCTTCTCAAATACCTCCTGGTGACATTGTCAACAACATCATCCATATTTTCAGGTCGTCTGCATGACAGCAGCATTCGAAAAACAAATACACTCATAGATACGCAGTTTTATTAAAAAAAAAAATCTTCAGGCGTCTATAATATTTTGCTATTGTTTCGAATACGTACTGCAATGCCTGCTATTTATGAAACAATTTTAAGCGGTTTTTTTTCCACAATGCTCAAATAAAATGATCAATCAAACGTAATGTTTATTTTGCATGAATTCTGCACTCTTCGCGCTACCTTTGTCCCTTCAGCTTACGAAGAAACTATGCCCAGCATTTATACTCACCTTTTTAGTACAACAGAAATAAATTTAATGATTTACCTCTTAAGTCTCATACAAACCAACTGACTTCTTCAGTTTCTATCAGTCCTAAACAGATTTATATATTTTTTTTCTTCAATAAAAGTGAAGTAAAGACCACCTGGAGGGTATATGTCCAGGCTTCGCAATATTTGTGGATGAGTTCCACAAGCTCTGTGTTGGCCATGATTTCCTTTTTGTCCTCAGGAATCTCTATATCCGGAAATGTTATCAAGATCTCACCCTCCATCTGACGGAGGGTGAGGGCGACAGCGGATGAGAACTTGATTAAGTTCATGAGAAACTCGTCGCGGAGCATGACCTTCGCTCGCGGTTCCGTTTCGCTTTCCTGGTTGTACATGAGAAAAGGGAACACAAGCAAGTTAAAATGAACAGTCTTCAGTTTGCACTAAATGCATTAATGTCTCAATTCTCTCGATTCATCAAATTGAAATCTATACATTTAACAAGGAGACGCGCACTATATATATAGCGTACAAATCGACCAAAAGATACAAAAACTCTTAGACAAGGACTCTGCCAAAATTATAAAGACTTCTTAAGCTTAGGTCAGTCTTGGGGCAATCGCCCACATTTCGCTATGAATTTTCAAGTGCTCTTACAGTATTTTTTAAGTTTGAATCCTGCGTAATTTTGAACTTCAGCAACTAAGACTGATTTTAAATGGATGCCGCATTGAGTCTTACCAAATAGTAAATTAACTTATTTGGACTTGAGTGAAGTGGAAGGTGAAAAAGGTAATATGCCAATGCATTCGTCACGACAGCGAAAATGAATTATGATAATTAATAATTATGATTTTTCTACTTGGTCACAATTACTACAAAAATACATCGCCATTCGTGTTAGATAATGTCATACCCAAAGGCAAAAGGTTAAAATGATCTCGTATCCTTTTTAGGGAACGAGACGCTTTCATTGGGGTCAGCTTCTTTGGTCGACTTTCCTCCCTTCTCCCTCGCCGTCTTTCCTCTCTTCCTCCCCAGCCCTGCATCCACTAATTACTACACTATGCTACCTCGTAACTTTTTTTTACATTGTTTGATTTGGTGAAAAGTCCGAAACTACTTTGACCATGACCTTATTTATTTCCTTTCCGCATCTCCTTCCTTCTTTCCCCTAGAGAAACAAATCGAACTTTATGTTAGTGAATACATTTCCTTTATAGCGTCTCACTTAGCGATTTGTCATAAAGGGTGAAACTGGATTCCTTCTCATTTGATGGAGAGAAACTGTAGCCTCGATTACCAGTTTACCAGTTCCACCAAGCTCTTCTATGACCCATCTCAGACATGTTATGGTCAAAATCTTCAGAAGATGCGAAGCAAGTAGCAATTTTGCGATAAACCTACGTTTGATAGGGGCTAAGAGGAGAAGATGTGTGTAGAAAAGGTATTTTCTACTTATTATCTACTTTCGGGGAAGCGGACGGCCGAGTGGTTAGAGCGCTGGCGTCCGAACCGAGAGCGCGCTGGTTCAATTCCCGATAAGCGCAGCAAACTTTCCCCAGTCGACCCAGCTGAAGGGAATGGGTACCTGACTCCATAGAGGGTCGGGGAAGGTAAGGCAGCGAGGGAGAGGAGATGGGCACCACCCTCATGTAAAAAGCTGGCCCCGAGAAAAGTGGGGTCTCTAACACCTCACTCCCCAAAACGACCTTTAAAGGTTATGGGACGACCTTTACCTTTACCTTTTTATCTACTTTTATTAATGGTAGCGTAAAGTTTTGATTAGAGTAATTAGAATAGAGACAATACATCGTGAACTGGGCAAGCTGGCAACACATTTCCCCGATTGACGTGCCAACCGTATAACTGCCCCATTCAGCACCGGTGGCCAGTCGAGGCTAGCAAAAGCATCTACGTAAGCGGCTGCGATTGACGTGCGGCCAGGGGAGACAACTGTGTAACAGTCCTGCCCCTGATGGACAGCTGTAGCCGGGTATCGCCCAAGGCGACCAACGCCCCCCTTTTAGTAATGGCTTTAGACCAGCGGTTCTCAACCTTTTACTTGTGATGCCCCCCTGACGAACAAAGGTACGTCCGCGCGTCCCCCTTAGCCAGCAATGTAAGCTAATTTCACTAATACCGGTATAAGAAACTTTTAAAAAATGACCACCTTCGCGCCCCCCTTGTAAGCACATCGCGCCCCCCCCCCCAGCGGGGGCGCGCCCCACAGGTTGAGAACCGCTGCTTTAGACCATGCTTTACATGTTCAAGGAAGAAGGTGACCAGAGATACGCCCACAGGAAAGAATACACCCACCGGAAGGAACAAACAAGACAGTCGGGTACAAAGAAAGAAACTTCACTTCTCCGTGTGGCGAGCTGGTGAGCGGCCGACGGACGGTCCACCTTGTAGAAGACGTTAAAGTGTCCGTGGGACTTGGAGAACCTATAGTCAATGTTAAGAGAACTGATAATGAACTGGAAGTTTAAGCCAGCGTGATTAGACGTGGACCACTGTTGTATACGAAGCAGGGACTGCTGAACATGGAAACTGTGAATTGTGAACTCCAGCGTGTGAACAGTGAACAGTGGAATTATTATTGTGAGAACACTAACAAGACGAAATACCAGGGAGATAAGTTTTTAAGATTATGTCAATACTTGTAAACTATTCTTTTGTATATCTTTACTCTTTTGTTTAATTATATTCTTTTAATTGGTACTGAAGTATCTTTATTGAGATCTTTATTGCATGTATTGTAATTAGGTGTGTGGGCAAACGCTAGATAAGTGTATGCTAGCTAGCTATCCATTGCGCGGCAGGGCCTACATTCAGTCCGTTACAATGTGGAAGACGTACAGTTTGCTGAAAAGCAGAATAAGGAAACTTCTCGAAACTGACCCTTTTTTTAGACTTTTTTTTCCTCCCGGGTTTTGATTCTAGTTGTTGCAGTATCTGATGAATCTTTTTGTCTGGTTCGATTGCTGTTGCCATTTCTTTACTCTTCATTTGATAGTAAGCAAGTAATGGTCTGTACACCTGCAACAGGGAATAGTCGTCTGGTTTTGAGTAGAACACATTCCGATTAACTGTCTTACCCTTTCCCCTGTCCCTGTGGCGAGATAAGAATTCCAGCCAAGAATCTCGTTCCAAGCGAGGTATGCAGACGCTGGGTTTTCTAGTGTTGCTGAATGATTTAGCAGACATTTTCGTGGTATTTTTTTTTTTTTTTTTATCATAACCAAAAATAAAATTTTAGTTGTATGTGTTTAGCTTTTTCATGTTATTTTTATTTAAATTAGTTACTTGTAGTTACTCTTTAGCAGACGATTAAACACCCACTCGCGCAGTGATATCAAAAGAAAATAGTGCACTATCCACATCTCTTTGCAAAGCTGTAACAATTTGAACCTAAAAGTTTCATGTGTTTCTCAACTGTTAAATTTAATTTTGTAGTATGCTCAGACCATTGGCTCTCGCTGAGAGTTCGGTTCTGTCCTTACAACAAGACGCATACCTCGCTTGAAACGAGATTCTTGGTTGGAATTCTTGTCTCACTACACCTGTACACTGTCTACTTCCAGAGTGCTAGGCGACTTGGTGGCCAAGTAGACATTCTTCTACATGGCATAGGTGCGCGACAGTAGGGTGAACTGCTCACACCCTCTTTTTTCTTAGCATACTTAATTTATAGCCTCGTAAACGTTAACGACTGACGAGAAGGCTAGCTTTTATATGCGTACCTTATCTAGCATTTGCTGCATTTGGAGAAGGATAAATTTGTCAGAGTCGCCAAACTCAAAATACGATGGCAAAATCATGTCAGCCTCTTTCTTCGTGGCCGGCAGGGGCAACTCGCCGCCCGAGTTTCGAATGATGAAGAAGCTGCGCTCCACTAACCTCTCCTCGGGGTAGTCGAAGTACATGTAAATATATGTTTTCATTACCATATGGGTGATAAGTTTCTGAAAGTAAATATAAGCATGTGTTTTCGTCGTCTCTTGGGGGATACAGTCGACATGTGGGTGTATAAGAAATGGACGGTTGGACGCATGCATGCATGTTAAATATTATTTCGAGAAAGAAAGGAATGCCAGTAAATTAAGACGTGAAAGAAGGAGGAAAGAAAAATACAAAAAGAGGCAGTGGAGGAAAGCAGGAAACAAACGAAGAAAGTGGGGAGGATTTATCCTCCCTATTTTCTTCTACCCGGTTGTGGGCTCAAATATTAGAGCTACGTAGGCATAATCAAACGTGTGTTTATGAAGTATTTTCATCAATTGTTGTCTTAATCAATAGAGCGCGTTAAACCCACTTTCACTCCAATGAAACAGCGTAGACTAGGACAACAGGTAGCAGGTAGCGGGCATAGATGCATGTTGTTGACAGACAATGACGTGAAACTGTGTCATCATAACAATTTCGAATAAAGAAGTTTACTTTCACAATCTTGACCCTGGGAGTTCCGTCTGATTCGTTATCTTCCCCCTCTTCTTCCTCTCCTTCTTCTTCTCCTTCTTCCTCCTCCTCATCTTCCTCCTCGTCTTCGCTTTCGACAACTGGCATGAAAAGAAGAAATCCAAAAAGTAAGTTTATTTTCTTTAGAGTGTTGCTTACCTTTTTTTTCCTTGAAAACTCAGCACATTTCCAATATTTATTATTCAGAATATTTCGCTTGTTATCTACTATAATCTCATTCATAATGTGGTTGGTGTATTTCTCTCTAATAATAAAGAGAAGAAAGAATCGTTTATAATGTGGCTGTTCAACAGCGATAAACGATAAAATCATATATCATAATTATAATAATCAACAAAAACTGCATGCATACACCCTATCAACAACCATTTAACACCGCCATCGCACATTCGTTCAAACAAATCACCAAAACCAGATCCTCATGCAAACCCAATTCATTAACACATGCCCCGAACTCGTATGGCTGAAACAACATTCAGTTTCTCCTGCACGCAGCCACATAGACACAGATGCTGAAAGCTGGATCGGACATACATATTATCCCATAGCAACTTTTCACACTGACTTTTGCACAGGTGATAGATCTCCTCGAACGTCCTTTGAACCTAAATAAAAATAGTAATGGCGAAATTGTGGAGTGAGTGAGAAAAATATGTCGCTTGCTTCTCGATCTGTGTAGTGTGTGCAACAAACTTACCGTACTCCACTTCAATTTCTTCCTCTTCTTCTCTGTCGATTCTGTAAAAAATTGCAAGAAGAATATTTTCGTCTGATGTTTCATCCAGGAATGTTTTCAGCCTCCTTTCTTCTGACCCATCGTCGCGGGTTAGAAACTCATGTAAAACAGCGGGGTCGTCCAAGTCAAAAGCGTGACAGATCCGATCTTGGATCCAGTTCACTCTAGTGTCACTAGATTCATAAAATGTGTTCTCCATTTCTCGATTGAGCGTTACAATGTCTGAAGCAATCGTCAACTCACAGTGACGGCGAAACTGTCGCGAGTTCGCACACCGTGTACACGAAGGGTCGACTAACCGCTAAAAAACTCAAAATGACGTCATTTTTCATTGGGGGAGCGGTTGATCTCAGGACAGATTAAAAAATCTTTCTTGTTAGTTTAGAGGACTTTTTTCATTAAACCTTCGTCCTTTCTGAGTCTTTTACCTTTAATATTAATACTTACTCCAAAATTAAGTATTAGATTCTTGTAAAGTTGCTACGTCTATATATCGCCGTCTGCTCGTTGCTCCATGGACTTTCTTTTCAATTTGGGGATGACTCAGTCTCTGTTCCAGAATTATGCAAATATCTTTTTTTTTGGGGGGGGGGGGTGTCGTCTTAATGGTGAGGAAAGCGCGATAGAATTCTTCTCCTCATCCAATTAAGCACGTACGTATTTGTCTTCCTATTCTCTTTCTTTGTCCTCGATCCACAATAAGCTATTCGACCTCCAACACTTACATGGCATGTAATGTATGCATGCAAGACCAATGGGAGACATGTACATTAAATACGACTCTTATCTCCACAATTTAAAAAAATACAAAGTAGAATGAATCTGTAAATAGTTTTATTTCAAATTTTGGTCCATTTTATTTCTCCGTCCCTCATCAACCCCCCCCCCTCCCCCACATACACACACGCACACACTTTTTTTTGCCTTTTAAGCTGGTTTTTTTTTCATACAGCATTTCTCACACGTTAAAATTGCATCACTTTACATTGCTTCATCCTGTAGCCGTCATTATGCATTCTTACAGCCCAGACACAAATAAAAAGATCAGCAAACACACCATACCAATAGAGAAGAGTGGAAACTAATCCGACAGGGGCAGTTCCAAAAATATTATCTCATACATAAAACATGGCAGAAGTAACACTTTACAAACCTGGCAAAACACATAAAAAAGAGAGAAAAAGAGATATGCCTGCTCCCGCGTAAGCAGTGTTATGTGAAACTGATGATACCACATGATTTATTAATCAGCTTACTTGCTATGAGTACATGCATCTTGGTTCTAAAAAAAAATGTCACACAATCCTGAGATAGTGTTTCAGACATTCAAATGTTATTAAGTTATAAATATAATTTATTTATTTCTAAAATTTCTTGCAAACTATGTAAATAATGTGATATTTTAACTCACAAAAACACAGCATCTGAAGTATATTTACAGATAAATATAGCTAAATACAGACAATGCAATATTAGTATTGCTATGTTTGGCACACAAAAAAATGAATGAATGTTATGAATGTAAATAGTGAATGTTGCTGCATTACCTAATTTTAATAGGTGATAAACTTTTTCATGTAGCACACTTGCTGCATCTAATGTTCTAGACATCAATATCAAATACTGCCAAACAAGCAAAAGTCTACAGGTGAATTTCTAAACATCTGCACCATGTGCTAAAACATAATTGTCTATACATGTTAAGTGGTCCTCATTTTCCAGTCTAATACTTGAAATTATTACAGTATTTGTCTGCTTGCATATTTTTGTATCTGCTGGATGCAGTTTGCCAGCAACACACTACCACATTGTTCAACCCTTGTTAACAAGGTTTGCGCAGTGGCTTGAACATTCATAGCAATTCCTCAAGAACAGTGATGGCACAACTGTACAAGACAACTCTCACAAGAGAAGGTGGATATCTCTGAGATACATAACACATCAGTTTTCTGTCTTGGTGATTTATCCCTTAAGAACCATTTTAAAAGATTGTAGAGCACAACAGAAACAAAATAAAATAGTGTCATATCTCGAAGTCAAATATTTGTTTCTCTATCCATCCAAAGACAGTTTCATGCAGCTGTTACCCATGTTCATTTTATGTTTCCCTCCTATACTTAGTCAGTGTTGAGGATGAGGCAGACACCCTGCAGAACCCAGTGACTGATGTGTTCTGTGGTGGCCAGGTCAGCCTCAAACACCAAACCCACACCCATGGCATTGCGTCGCTGCGATGTTACATACACTGGTGTGCGGAATGTATTCTGTTGAGTAATACAAAACAGAAAAATTAAATAATAAGGAAAAAGAGGAATTCATCTTTTTCTATTTAGATTCTAAGTGTTCAAGAATTAGAAAATAATCTCCTTGATCTTAAATTAATTCACCATTACCCCACCCCAAAAATCATAATTATGTACAAAAGATGATGATAATGACAACATGATGAATACTATGTAGCTATAGGTTTTTTCAACCAGCTCTGCTAACTAGCTGGCATCATTCCAGTGTCTAAGGCAGTTTTCTTACACAGCAAGCATGACCAGGACTTTCTCTCAGTTACCTGTAGCTTGAGGCGATGTGCCTCAATGGGGATGATTTTGAGAACTGGCAACTCCTGGATTAACTGTTTGGGTTTCTGCCGAATCAGACATGTCTGTTTCACATCCCAGCCAGCTCCTTCCAGATACAGCCCGTGAACAAAGCAGCCTGAAATACAGCAAAATAGTAAAGAAATGTAAAGTCAGAATTATATTATCCATCCATATATATGCATACATACTGATTAATCATACATACACACATACATATATCCTTTGACTGGTACCAACTCACAAGCAGCTGGTCCATTAGTAATCATATAATTATGATGGTAAACTGTAATGTCCTCACATAGTACGCATGTTCAATAGATGTTCAAGGTATTGGTCTTTATTTATTCCTTCGCTTTTAGCTGCAAAGTGTTCACCCAAAGAATCATCCAAGTGAAATTTTAAATTACTTAGTTAACTCCATTACTAAATCTAAATTCCCAAACTCTGAATGAATTTTTTCTTCACGAAGAACAAACATTTTAGCTCTCCTTTTTTGCTGAAGCTTTGACAACATATGCTATGGATACCAGTATTTACTTTTTAATTTCCACTGGTGTGAGTCTTTAAAGGCTCCAATTATAACATAGACAGTTCTAAAATCACCTTGCGTAGTTCTCTCTGTTACATCCTCTGGCAAAACATATTGTGTCACAGAGGTGTACAGAGTAGACTTGTCTAAAGGCCAACCATTCTTACGGCATGTAGCTTGTACAAGAGCTGTCAGGTAGGATTCTGGAATGTGAAGACCTGACAGCCACATAACTGGTGGTTCTCCTTCATTCACCTTTGGACAACAAATAAAGAGACAACTCATACTAAAAGAATAATCTTCCACACCTCAGTTCTTTTCACAAACGTCAAACATCAATCTATATATTTATAGATTTATATATATATATAAACAACATTGTTCAAAGATTTGAAATTCTTTGTTTTGTTCTTAATATTTACCCAGCTGTTGTACTGGCTGAATCGTTTCTCAAAGTGAATCATCCAGTTTGCGAGGGACTTAAGTGTGTCTGGGGCCAGTCGCCGCCATATGCCAGGGATGACACCATTGAACAAGGAGCGTGCTACATCATCCAGTTCACTGCTCATGCCTACCTCACCTGCCAATGCCTGCAGAAACACACAGATACAAAGACATGGACAATGAGACACAAAGAAACATAGAAACAGGTACACACACACACACAGGTCAACATACACACACACTATTATCAGCATTTCACTTTATTGTAATACTGCAGGCATCACTATTAAACTAATAATGTCAACTTAATTCAGTAAAAATACAAACTGCTACATTTTATTATCATTCTGAAGCCTCTCTTTCACAGAAGCTTAATCACAATTTCATATAAAAAAAAGTAAATTTAATATAGGTATGCAATGGTTAAAAAAAATTGTTTCAGAACAAAACAGTTCTTCCATAAAGCAGTAAACACTTCTTGAGAAAATTTTCAAAATAATATCAAGTCCAGTTGCTGGTTAGTAGTAAGTGCTCAGACCCTAGAGAAGTTGTCAATTCAGAACATCAGGACGAGTTAAAAGAAAATTAGAAAAATTATTGACTTTTCTCCTGCATTATCTAGATCCAAGACTGATATTTATACCTCTTATTGTCATCCAAAAGATGCTGCTTTTTGCCTACTTACAGTGATAGAACATATACATTATATTTATCTACAGTTTACAATTATCAGACAACCTACATCCTGTGATAGTGAGGGATTCAACACTGAGACAAAAGAATAGTTCTACGTGTTCTTAGAAGGCACTTTACGTACTCGTTTAAGAGTTGCAAGAGACTTTCGCATACGGCCAATGAGTGAGTTAAAACGCTCCAGCTCCTGCAGTAACACAACAGTCGTTGGGGAGACATCAAGGCCATATTTCTTTCGAATCTTGTCCAGTTCAAATTCTGCTGGCAACTTGTTCAGCACATCTGTTGCAATCTGGATTTAAAAAATGTTAAATTAAAAATGGTGTTTTTAAATGAATGGCCTTAAATAATAAAAAGCAAGAAGAAATTACTCTTATTTTGTTCATTTGCTCACAATCCCAGCTACACTCATGGAAAGGCGTTCATCAATTTTTTTCCAGTGTATAATTTTAGAAAACACATCACTAACCCTAAACTTAAAAAAAAAATCCATTACCTTGTCGATAAACTCCTCTCTGCTGATGCCAGCCCCACTTTCTCCAGTCTGTGGCTGAAGCTCAACCAGATGGCTCCACATGTCCCGGGCAGCTTGGGTATAGTAGCCAATTTCAGCATTTGGGTGCAAGCCAAATACCTCGGGGGTATTGGCCAGGGGTAATGTTTCAATGTAATCTGAGAGTAAAAGTATGGCAGGCCAAAATCAGAATAATTCTCTGCTTTTCTGCCAAAACTTCATGTAATATTCGTAATTAAAGAATAAAAATCATAAAACCATAGCAAAGGAAGAACAACAGATAGCAAGCAATTTAAAGAAAGAAATAATAATAAATTTTGCAACATAAGCACTGCTAGTGCGCTTCATGGGTCCCTGTTCCATGTTGATATTTGTTTTGCCTTCTACCCAAAACTAAAGCATAACTAACCAACATAATTGTCTCTTGGGCCATCCACAGGAATGCAGTAGTCAACAGTTTCATCACAATAGAAGTGGAAGGGTTGGAAGGTATCAAAGATGAAGTCACCCATGTACTCATTCATGTAGGTCCTCAAGATGCGGCGGTCAAAATCATCTATTGCACGACCTCCATACATCACCTTCACACAGAACAAGTAACTATATCTTCTGCTACAGACTCACTACTCCAGCATTTTCTCAAACAACACAAAGAGATGATACTTTTGATCATGCGCAACTATAGCAGAAAAGACGATGTAATATTTAACTGCAATGTACATAATGCTACCTCTCCAATGAGGTATTTGAGGCTGTTCCATGGAATCTTAGTGTCAGCTTGCTCCTGTGCCTTGGTTAGGTAGGTGTTGAGGATTTGCATGCACACGCGAAAGTCAGACTCATTGAAGTCATATGACACATTCCAGCCGATCTTGCCATACTTGCGGCGCTCTTGTACCACAGCATGGAAAAATGCTAGAACAAAGACAAGTGACGGGAAAGCCTCATGGACACACTCAGCCAGTGCAGTAGAGGGGATCTTGTGGTAGGTGCTACGAAGGTTCAGCTTCAGCCCATTGGGAGGCTCAGTCACCACCTATAAAAAAATAAAAATAAAAGAATGCCACTGAATACACCATCCACAATGGATGGAGGAAAAATTAAGCTTATGTGCAGTCAATAAAACTAATGGCATATTAACATGTGAAGTATCATTGAAAACATGCCAAGACAAAGTTTGATTATCTCCTTACCTTTAGGGAGCGCTGCAGAATGCCAATGGGAAAGTTTGGTGTTGGTTCTGTTGTAAGCCAGAGTCGGAAATCTGGATGGGGTTTGACAAGCTTTTCAAGCTGTTTCTCAAGCTCACGAAGCCAGCGTACCAGCAGATGGCAGTTCTGTAGCATCAGCCATTGGCCACGAGCAATGGCTGTCTCGAGTAGCTGGAGTGCAACCTTTCAAAAAAAAAAATGAAAAAGCAAGGTCACTCTTTTTATTCCTTTTTTGTAGACTGCCTTGATTATGCGGGCATATAGCTTATATTAGAAAACTTATCTGTTATTTTTCTCTCTTTTGCTCTTCTCTAATGCTGGGTATGTACCTTCTCCTGTCCCTGACCCATTGAGAGGAACTTGAGTTTGTTACTTCCAAACTCGATACGCTCTGCCAGCTTCATAAGGTCAGAGGCAGGGTCAGATCCTGGACTAAGAATGAAGACAATTGGCGAGGCTGGTGTGCTCTGGTCAAACACAGACTCAAAGCTGATGATGGGTGGCGTGACATACTTCTCGCCCATTATCTTGGTCACATATTCCATGACAGCCCTGTAGATGCGGTCCACACGGAAGCAGCGAAGAAGCATAAGCCGTTGGAACTGGGACAGAACCTCGTTGTACTGCATGGGGAAAGGTTGTGACTCTGGAGTGTCATGGTCAAACCACTGCAAAGTTAACGGGTAATTTTAGGCATCCACAAAAGTTACAAAACACTGAAAAAAAAAATTACAGCTTTGGAATAGCTGATAATGTGTTCTTCTGTGTTAAAGTACTGGACTGTTTTGCCCATTTAAAAATATTCATAAAAATAAAGAAGATATGGGGAGAAAACTAAGAGAAATAACAATTAGAAATTTCTGAGTGCAGTGAGGTTTGATTGCATTTGGCTTCTTCATTCTTTTAAAATTCATTAGCTATCTTCTTCAACCCTTACTGCTTTCCATGTTTTCTCATTCCGTTCAATGTCATCCAAAAGAGTGCCAAATGTGTTGGAATATTCTGCTGTCAAACGATTGCAGTCCTCCCATCCCTCGTCTGGAATCCAGCCAAATGGCTTACGTCGCTTACTTTTTTCCAGTGCAATGTTTCCCTGAAATAAGTATGCATAAAATAAAGCCTCATATCAAAAGCATAAGTAAAAATAAAAAACTGTAAAGAACATCATAAGAATAGAATTAATCTGTCTAGAACACTATCACATATAAGAAAAACTGCAGACTTGATAAACAGCTTAAGGTTAAGTTTTAAGTTAAGTTTTTTTTTAATTAATCATTGTCTTAACATTACTTAAGTCATTAAAATTTTGTACACCCCCCCCCCCACCATGCAGTCTCTGCTATCAAAATATTCTTCACTGACCTTGATGAAAAAGTCCAGCTCATCCTGTTTCACTTTAGCTTGATCCTGCTCCAGTTTAATGGTGATTTGGAATGAAAACAGCAGTTTATGCTTCTCAAAGATGCCTGGCAAGCAATTAACATAATTTATCAGACATTGTCACTCCTTTCTCACTCTTTTCTCTACTTCCCCACCTCCCACAGTTCTCCACTCTCTCTCTTTCCTGTCATATTAGTAACTTCGTCTGTATTTAGAGACAGCTCCAAACACCCTTCAGTCTTTTTCTGCCAAGGTTACATACTAAGCACCAGCTTTGTCTCACCTGTGCAACCATAGTTATACACATTGTGTGTCAGTGTGTCCATGATATTACGCAGGCGCTTCTGTAGAATTGAATCTGGCATGGACTTCTTCAGGGAGTGCTGGAACACCTCAAGATAGGAGGCCAGAGAATACTGGTACATAGTGTTTACAAGCGACATCTCGGCCAACACAAAGAACAAGATGGCCCCCCGCTTAGCAGCTGGGCGATATCCATCTCGTGTCTTCTCAATGTCTACAGCAGTGGCAGCTCCAAGTGCCAATTTCTCTGACACCTAGGAAATGATTTCAGCATGGATATGAAACAGATTATATGTGCAGTGAACACATAAAGGGGCTAGTCAAGTCTCTAAAATATATACTAAACAAAGGCCACTGGAAAAGGTCTTGCAGTCCTAGAAGCAAATATGGAGTTTAATAAATCCATGTAAATTTTCCCAAGCTGAAGGCCTTATTTTCCCTCATCCCTACCTTTGGGACAATGCAGAAAACCTTAACACCTCCTTTACATCTACACCGGCTGATTCTCGTCTACTAGTTGGTAATATGATTGTCACCAAGGATTGTGGGTAATGAGTTCAGATCTACTTACCTCTGTGGCTTTGGTTTTGGTTTCCTCCAGTGTTGCAACCAGCTCTGTATTGTCCAACATGTTTCCTTGAGATGTGGCAAGCTCTCGCAGCAAGGAATCCTCCAAGTCTTTTAGAAGTCTCTTGTTTACACTGCACTCAAGAGAAATACTCTATTCTTTGATATCATGCATTCTGTCTACAGTATATTCAAGTATAGTGCAAACAAACCATCAGCATGTCCAAACACAAAAATAAGAAAAGAACAGTGCTGTACCAAAAGTACACATAAAATAAATTAACACGCACACACACACACATACAAAATTGTGTAATGAGTCTAGAGTCTGAATCAGGATGACTTGATAAGGTGGTGCTCGATAATCACTGCCAGAGTTTTAAACAGGATAATATACTTTTTTGATCTACACTGTTTCGCATTGTTTACTGATACAACTTCCAACCTGGTTTCCTGAATGAGGGACTCGCGCTGTTCTTCCAGTTCCTTCCTCTCAAACTTGACAATGACACTGAGCAGCTGGTCTTCTAGACCCTGGATTCAACCAACCATTCATTTAGACTTCTGCACTGGGTGTTTTGTTTAACTTAACTCATCCAAGTATCACTTCTTTGTGAAAAGGAATAAAATAATTTGAGTTGAACAATGTGGATGCTCTTTAACACTAATTTCAGTCATGTTGGAAATACCACGCTTTGTGTGGTATGAATTAGAGGATGATATGCTTGGGTGCTTTGTCTTCAACTTGTTGAAAGATTTTCTGCTTCACTTTCTAGAAACAATAATTTCCCCTTGCTGATAGTAGTTTATTTCACTAGGTATTTATTCTTTCTACATGCAGTAAAATTGTCCTTTTCTCCTTCCATTTATGTTTGATTTCCTTTTCAAATATTGTCTTCTTTAAAAAAACATGAAAAAACCCAAAATTAATTTAGAGATGCTCTACTCACTTTTAAGGTGACTGTGTAATTGATGACCATAGACTTGCCAAAGACATTGGGGCCGTACTTTGGGTTGGACAGTTTAGTGTTGAGGTACAGCCGGAAGTTAGGGTCAAAATCTACTTCTTTGTCTCCCAGGACTACAAACTCTCTGCCCTGGCCACCTGAATCATGTTACAGCACTTGAATTTAATCCTCGAATGCACAGAAGGCTATTGAAAATTTTAGCATACTACGGTAGCATGTGGGTATAGGCAGGGACCAGCATGCACACACACACACATGGAGCTGCAACAGTGCTTTGATGTCTGACAAACTTTTACCCTTTCTAGGGTTTATCCAGAGAAAGAGAGATGGGTGGAAGGAGTTGGGTTTTCTGGTCAGCAACCCCATGACCTGGTTTTCCCAGGGAAAGGGAGATGGGTGTGGAGGCACCATGGCAACAGGGGGGATTCTAGATTATTTGGGGGTAACAATAAGAGGGTAAAGCAGGAAGGTGGGAGCATCACCCCACACAGAAGTTTGGAGATCACTTGTGGACATTTTGCCTTTGCTGGCAATATCAACTGGCATACAAGTCCATTCTACCCATGACAGTGTTGACTGTGTTAATTATTGTGGTGAGACTGGGTAAGCAGCCCCCAGCAACCCTGTTACAATACCAAATTACCATACTTAGCAGAGGGGTTAAAGCGCTAGTGTCCTGTGGAGCAACTTTGTGGTGCAGCAAGCTTCCCCCAGTTTACCCAGCTGTCAGGAATGGGTATCTGACTCCATGGAGGGTTGGGGAGGAAAGGCAGTAAGGGAGAAGAGATATCACTACCCTCACAAAAGCTGGCCTCAAGAAAAATGTGTTTCTTCTCACTTCCCAATGACTAAAAGAGCTTGAGAGACAAGCCCTACCTTTCTTATACTTTTAAACTTGAATAGGTTATTTTGCAAACTTTTGAAAAGGGTGGTGTGTGCAGCTGATTAAAAAAACAATTTGCATGTCATAAAAATATAAAAATATAATTGATTTACAAACTAGGTCTCATAAATGGTTAATAAGCAAATGAATAATAGAAAACCTGTACTGACCTTTGATGTTCTTCTCCAGTACATTATCAATCACTGGATCAATATATTCATCAACATCTTGGAACAGGAATGGGAAACCATACTTGATTGCAAGTTCCAACTGCTTAAGGAAATCGGGGTCATTGAAAGTGCACACCTGTTTACAAAGGGAAATGAAATTTTGAAAGGTCTTCTTGTAAAACTGTGTTCTCTGTAGTAGGTTATCACATAAAAATGTATTATCAACTTGTGACAAGCCATCTTTATTGTTAAGTGTTTTGGTGTGAGTTGAAGAACAATTTCTATTCTGAACTTGTGCCTTATATAGACAACAAACGCTGACTCACTGATTGAAACATATCAACTATAATAACAGGTTATTATAGTATATCACCAACATTACCTTCAGATTGTTCTGTTCCTCCTTGTTCTTGATCCACTTCAGGGCCTGCTGCTGTGGATCAATGCACAGTGGAAAGCGAGATGCTCGTGTTGTCAAAATACCGTTCTGGATTGACAACTCATCTGGAGGTAGTCCTTCTGAGGTCCACCTAAACAAAAAGCAAATTCATGCAAATAATGTTTCAAACAAATGCGATCATTTACATTTGCATGCTTATGACTCAACCACTTTTGATCATTCTCAATTTTCTGTACAATAAAAAAGCCTATGTAGTCATGTAGATTATCCCACATACTTGCTTATTTCCACATCATTTGTCAACAGGCTTTCAATGCGGAAGGGGTCAGAGAGTGGCACTTCCCGTTTCCTCAAATCATTGACCCAGTCCTGATACACTAGGTCATTACGAAACTCCCAGCTGAAGGCACCAACATAGCTGAGGAAAGCTGAGCTAACCAGGCAATCTCCAAGCAGCCTCACTCTTGCCTTCTTCAGCTCCTCCAGGTCATTGCTCCAGCTGAAAATGTCACACAAGTTTCCACTTTCTGTTATCCACAGCCGCTCTCCTTTCAACAATTTTAAAAGCATTGAGCTATTTTGATTTAGAGGTTACATTTAAATTACCTAGAGAATTGGACAACTACTGAATCAGGTTTCATAGGCTTCAAAGCATATAACTTTCAACTGCAATTCAGAATAAAACATTCTCAAGCTTCAATTATTATATTTACAGACAATTTGAAATTCTGAAGCAAGGAAATGCACTGAGATATTTGTTTGCTATTTGGTGGGAGGACACTGTTTGCTGAAATCGCATAAAAATATTCCTGCTTTTGAAAAGTTATAATCTAAATCCTTTAGCACACGGCTGTGTAGCAAACCTACCGAATGTTTTCTGACCCCAAGCCAGAGATCAGCTTTCCTGCAGCAATGAGACGCCGCTCCATGATTCTAGCCTCTTCTTCAAGTGCCTGGCGCTCAGCCATTGCCTCTTCATACTTTTTGTTCAGGTCCTGCAGCTCTGCCTCCAAAGCAGAGATCTCTTTGTTGATTTTGTCAAGGTCACGTTTTGCCTGATGATAGGTTCTCTCCAGCTTTGCAACCTGCACAAGCATGGAGGGTTGTCAGCTGCTTTTAAATGAAACCTAGCTGTCTCTTCATGCCTACTCCTAACTTCTCCTGTATTAAATGCAAAAAGAGGACTAGCTCTCATGTCCACTGTCTTTTTGACTTACTAATTAAATTCATTGCAGTGAATCAGTATTCTCTGAATGTATGCGTGCATGCATATGTGTGTATGTAAGCACCTGCATGCATGCCTGCAAGGGGCAATTTTTTAAAATGCAAGATGTTTGGTTTATCAACCACAAAGTAGAAAAAATCATATAAGAAATAAAAGATACCATTGCGTTAGAACAATAAACAAGAAAGGAAAAGTAAAGAAATTCTACAAAGAATGTGGTTTTCTTCCCTCTTAGAATTTTAATGCCAAAACCCATGACCTCTGCTTGGGTGAAATCTAAAGCATCAGTTGCTGAGTACCAACAAGTTGAAGTTGACAATGATTTAGAATGACATTTAATGGGTTTTAAAATTAATTACATTATTTTCATTTTGCCTTATGTTTCATTACAAAAATATGGAAAATCACATATAGGTAAACAGTTTTGATTCACTCAGTATTTACTGTGAAATTAAGTGAACTGGTACTTAGCGGGGCTTAGTGGCAACATTTGATGTTCTCTCCTTTTTTTAAAACAAAAAATTACAATTTCATGAAACAAAGTATCTCAAGCACAAGACAAAATTTTCTCTTTTTCTAGTATGTGGTTGGCCGATCTCAGTCATGAACAATATTAAAATTGTCAGACTACACTTACTTTTTCTCTTTTGGGCTTAATTTCACGTGCCACAGCACAGTAGCCCATTACTGCCTCCACGAACTTTAACAAGCCTGCACCTGCCCGACTGATGGCCTTCATTTCTTCAGGGCTCATATCGATATCTTTGAGAAGGGCTGTCAGACATAAAAGTGAAGCTTTTTGATAACTTTAGCAACTTCCCTGGGCTCTGCGTTTGCAAGTCCAAAATCGCCTATGCAATGTGAGAGCAGATCACTGTACAAAGTGAAAAGTGCTTTTTAACAAAATACTGCTGAACACAATCTTCGAAAAAAAAAAGAGGATTTTGCCTACCTTTAACAGCCTGTGTCTGCTTCTGGCTGATGTTGTCCACATCCATCTCTGTCAGTGACCTGAGAAAGTTGGCTTCAGACATCATGCCCTTAGCTGATTTCCATGAAACCTCACGGATTCCTCTCATGACCACAATACATTCACATACTGTCTGCACTGCCTTTGGCGGCTTGGCAAATGACCTGGACAGAAATATCTGCAAATGACCTCAACACAAATATTTACAAATGATCTATACACAAACATTCATGAATGACACTTGCTTCACAATCTACTGTATTTATATAGTTTAAAAGTGATTGCATAGGCAAAAACAGAATTGAATGTATCTACAAAAAATGCAAAATCTAAATTTTCCTTCAAAATACAGTACCTAAAAAAAACAAAGCAGAAAAAGCAGTTTGTTACCTGATTTCTGTAACATCAGATTTGTCCAGGTCATCGAGAGCAAGTCGAGCAGCTTCAAGTGCAGGGAGGGCTTCAGCCAAGGCATCTTCTGCTTCTTTCTGGATTTTAATTTTTTTTAAAAATGTGTTAAAAGACTTGAGACATAAGTAAATATCAATCTTATAAAGTTATAAAGTAATGGGCAGGCCCTATGGTCAATAGTTCTTGTTTTTTTACTCTAGGACATCTTTGCCACAGCTTTATAACTATGTCTCCAGTGGTAAAACAACATCAGATGATAGACGTTGCTTTATAACTTTGGAAACAAGATACTAGTCCTTGAGTTCCCCATGTTGACCTAGGGCAAAGGACTTACCCTTGCTTCATAACTATGGCCCAAGACTGAAAAGAATATAATTATTTAGTTTTACTAAGATTTCCCCAAAATCTTTGCAATCAATCTTTCCTGGAAAAATAGTTTTTTTAGTATTTCAGTATTTCTTCCCATTTTTTTCTGTCTCTTCACTGAGAAAACACTTGTTCTTTTATTTTTAATCTTCCTCTTAGAAAATTTTTGGTCAGAAGTTGCAGGACTGAATGATAGATGTTGAGTGAGTATTCTGGGTTGAGGCATGGATCAAGCTACAAACTCAGAACTTTCATATCTTCTCTCAAAATGAAATAAAGATATTTTATAGATTCAAGTAGAGGTAATCTGCATATAAACCAACATATTTCATCTTTTTATAGGATAAGCATGCATCCCTCACCTTTTCATGGACAATAACAACACTTTGCTCTTCAATCTCTTTGCCTTTGGCCTCAGCAACCACCTTTTTCTCTGAAGCCTGTTTGGTGCCACTTGCTATCTCTTCCAGTAATGCCTCACATGCTGCCGTCTTCTCTGTGACAGCCACTTTCTGCACGGCCAGCCTCTCATTTAGCACTGCCAACATCTCACTAGCATCTGCTATCTTTTGCAAGCCTCCCGCCAAACGGTCACACTGAAAAAGAAGCAGTAATGAATATAATCTGTCTGACAGACAGACACTTTTCAGTGGTCCAAGTCTGTGAATTTCATGAGTATTAGGACCGAGGCTTACTTGTGCCTGAATGTACTTGTCCTTCTCATCCAGGAGCTTCAGATAAGAGTTGATGAAATCAAGGTAATTTTTGGGAGTGACGTAGTTGTTGCGACGAAGTCTCTGCAAAAACTTCTTACTGTAGACTCCTACACTCAGGTGCACCAGAACAATGTGACTAACAATGTCCTCCCTCTTGGTTTCTGGTATCAATGTGTTCTACAGGAAATGAACACAAACAAAAATTTAGTCCATAGACTTTTAGCTTTTATTGTACAATCCTTTCACAAATTTAGTTCAAAGGACTTTTTTGTATTCTATGATCTGTTTTATTAAATTGCTGTAAGTTCTGTCTTCTTCCCTCCTTCTCCTCTCTCTCATGCTCACTCACTTGCACAGGCAGATCAATCCTATACATTTACATGTAAAATCACATGCATACAGAGATGCTATCTTTTTCTTTTTTATTCCAAACCACTTAATCTGCATGCACTTTTGCAGTGTAAGCAATACACAATGCTTACATCAGGGGAGATGAACACACTGGCCACAGCATACAATGCCTGTTCTGGCCACGGGAAGTACCAATCAATACTGGCATTGTTCACAGTTCCTGGCAGAAAACACAAGTGGTTAAGAAAAATAGTGTACACTGTTCACAGTTCCAAGCAGAACACAAGTGGTTACAGGAAAAACAAACTCTAAGGATCTTAGTTTTAGGCCCTTTTTTTTTAATGTAATCAACACTGCTTTCTGGTGGCCACCTGGCGGGTTGGTCATGCAAGAACAACAAAAAGATCGTATTGGCTGTACAACTGTAGGTTTTATTTTTCATGCTTCACTTGGTGGCTGGTCTGCCTTCCACTCCACTCTCTCTCAAAACCCAAAAGCCCATTTCAACTTAAAACCTGCATTACTTATCCCATCCCCATCAAATGTTCCAGAAGCCAATACCCCCCCTTCCCTCTGCCTCCATGACAGCAGGGAAGTCCAAGGCTAGGCTTTATGGCCTTGCCAAGTTTGTGTCCATGTGTGGGGTGTGATTGTGTGTGAACGTATGCAGGTGGTGGCAATGAGTGCAATGACATGCATGCAAGTGTGTATGTGTACATGTGTGATTGTCCTAATGGTACATGTACTTGTGTAGTTGTTCTAATGGGTACAACCCTCCTCCTGCCTCTGCTGGGTCATGACCCTCCAAAATAGGTCAATATAGACTTAAGACATAACAATAGGGCAAGCAGGCACTAGCGGGACAGTTCAAAGTTGGCTATTACACATGCAGCAGGTGAAGGAAGCCTTGGGAGTGGGGGGCAAGCTGTTTTACACTGAGCCAGCAACTAAGGCTTTATCACGGCAAGCCCTGTAAACAGATGCCACATGCAGAGAAAGAACAGTGTGCCCAAGATGAGAGCTGAACCGAGGACAGACAACCTTCACTATATTGGTGACAGGCACTATAACTGTTGTGCCACTGGACCACCTCAAGGTCGTTCTGTTACTTATTACCCTCTTCAAAAATCAAGAAAGCCCTAACAGTACACTACGAGAGTGCTACATTAACATTATGATGAGTCTGTAGTTGTTTAATGTCTCTGAATTTATTTTAACTGTGGAATCTAAGCGTTAACCATTGCCACTTATTTCAGATGTGTGTGACGTTTAGTCAAATAAACCTTCATATTATTTCAAGTTATTACATTATAAAGCCACGTGTGTCCACATGTAAGTGTGCATGTGCATGCTTGAGTTGTTTGTAAAGCATTGCTGTAAAATGGTATAATTCACTATACTAAATCCCTTAATTATTGTCATCATCGTCATCATCATCATCAGAATCACTATACCATTATCAAGAACTTTATCTTCAAGATTATATGCCTGACAGATGGGCACAAAAGTTGTTCATTCTCCAAAGATCTTTAAAGAGCTGGTTAAGTGCTTGTGACGCTTGTCTAGTTTTACACACTCATCACTAAATTAGAATATCAGTTTTATGGCACTGCTCCTCCCTCTTTACCTGGGAAGTTCCTGCATCGTGTGCGAAGTGTATCTCCTACAGGAGACATCGCCAAGACAATATGAAGGTTGTTGGCACACTTGTTGACAAAGAACTGCCAGATGCTTTCACGAGCATGCGCGTATCCAGCTGCCATGGCCTCATTGCGCACCTACACAGCATGAAATGGACTGAACATTTTTGAACATTTATAAATGTTTTTAATAAGCAAATAATAAAAAATGTTTTCTATGAATGATAACATAAAATTATACTTTACAAAGAAATGCTAACAATAATTTTTTAATCATGCCAAGAAAAACACAGATAGTCTTAGCAGATCAAGGTCTTTGTTATTGTCAAAAAACATGCTATATCTCTTACCACTTTTCTGTATACCTACCTGCCCAATAATAGCTTCCTTTTCATCATCTGCATACAGAGCAGGTACCATTCCAGAGGTGAGCATGTTGTTGATAAGCTCCAGGAAACCTGCCATGACCATCATCAGAATAATGTCATCATGACCATGGTTGATAGAAATAATTACCATCTAAAATAAATTTCTCAAGAACCAAAAGTGAAGAGATGTCTTTTTTAAAATCTGTTTCACTTCTAAGTCTTAAAACAAATTCTTGCAGTGACCAAAATTTCTAGGACATTGCAACCACAAGAGCTAGTTTCCTAAGCAGTTGCTGAGATGAGCACTACTGAACTTAGATTTCTCTTGTCGAGCATATCACATAATAAGCCAGGTGTTCTCTCCTACAAGCTGCATCCTGAGCAATAGGTATCATGCCAGAATCTCTCTCTCATGCTGCAACTAGCAACAAACAACTGATCAATATGTCTTTCTGAAACCTGCTTAATCCAAATTGTCCGAGGGAGTCTAGGTTTACTGTTTTTCTTCTGCCTTACTTAAGCCAAGGATTATATACAGACTTAACTTCTGGAAGACAAATTTTCCAGGTAAGCTCCTATAGTAAGAGGTTTCTGGTTTCACTTTTAGAGCAATAACTGAAGTTTGAAATTTCAAGTTCTATGGCCTACTGTGTTTTGGGGTTATTGGCTCTGAGCTGGGGAAGTTGGGTGGGGAAGTGGAGGTCAACATTAGAAAAAAAATTAAGTATGCAACAAAATTATGGTAGGTAAACCTTGAAAATGTTAGTAACATCCATCCTTAACTTGGTGTGTTTCTAGATACTGGTATTCAAAGGTTCACTGACAGCCTATCACTTTGTGGAAGGCTAATTTGGCCTCAGCTGACTGTCAGCAGTCCTGTTTATGTCCATGCTCAAAATGCTTTCATAAGGAAACATAAGATTGTTGGCCTCTTCATATGTTGTGAAAGAAATGTTACTTTAATTTTTTTTAAATTTAGTTTAATGATTGCTAACCTTCTTCCACCACATGCTGGTCAGTGAAAAGGAATACGGTCTTCTTGTTCTCCATACCAAGTTTGTTGTACAGCACCTTCAGGTCGTCACGGAATGAATTCTCACTGTAGCCTCGACTCAGCGTGATTTCAAACACGTCACAGCCTGCCGCGTATGAGGCCAGGCGACAGAGGGATTGTTTTCCAGATCCACCAACCCCAACCAGTAGGGCATGGCCACGGTCCATGCGCAGTACTCGGTGCACCCGAGTAAGGTGTTCCAGAGCATCATCAAACAGAACTAGTTTCATGGGGGTGTTGCTCTCATTGTAGTCTTCCAAAATCTATTGCACAACAATTATTTTGAAGCAACTTCACCAACTGCTTAAGTGAGTGTAAGTATAATAATATGAATAATAGTTCATTTAAAACATGCCTATCTCTCACTTTGGAAGCACCAATACAAGAGCAAACAATATCTATAGACACAGAAGAAGGGAAGAAGGCTAAAGCAAGGATACAAAAAATAACAGAGAATTAGAAGATAATAAAGAGGATAAAGAAAATCATACAGAAGACATAGAAGCATGCAGGATATTGGCAGGGGAGGAGGGGAATAGGGAAGCAGGGATGAGGAATATTTATTGCATACCAGTTACAAGATAAACTAGTGGAAAAAACGTGTTTTTAAAACCTGACTGAAGAAACATTTTCAAACCTGACTATAAAGCATATTTTATCAGCAGGATAAGATCCACATTAGGGGAAAGTGAAGAGCAAAGCCTGGGCTAGAGCATTACCTCTTGAAAGAGGGCTTTACAAGCTTCATAATCCTGGATGTCCTCATATAGTCGAGGCTCTCCTTCCTCCAGAGCCGTTCGATAGTCTCCAAACAAGACAGGGTCACGCTCCACATACTCTGTGTACTGCTTGAAGTTCTCTTCCAGCAAACCATTCAGCTTTTTCTAAAGAGAACAGAAGTTGAAAATGACCTATCTGCCTTAGTCTAAACATTAACTCTCATATTGCACCCTGTTGTGTCTAGATTCTAGAAAAATCAACATAAAACAGTTTGGATGCTTCAACCTTTACCTTATCCTTAGGCCTTCACAGCATATTAACTACAAACTCTTCTAGCATGTGTTTTTTGTTTTGGGTGGGGGAGGTTATTGATATAATGATTTTTTACTTTTGTTCTTCAAAGCAAAGTAATTCTCCTTTAAAATTCTCTTCAAGTTATTCATATCTTGGAGTACAAAAAGTGACTAAGACTGTTGAAATGAGACTCACACTGATCATGTCTTTGTCTGTGTCAATGATAAGCCGATCACTAAACACTCTCAGACACTCATTTCGCCATAAACGAAGGAAATGTTCAGGTTTCTTGAAGCGATCTGGAGTTGACAGACAAAGTCCACTGTAGATACGTGACAAGTCTCTAAGGTTGAAGATGTAGTGGAACTTTGATGGTGTTGGAGGCAGATCTTTCACTATCATACTGAAAATAAAAAAATAGGGTTTTACTTTCATGATTAAAAAAGACATGGATAATATCTTCAATAATTATAATAATTATACAAATCAACAGTATTATTTATTTTAAACAGCCTTCAAGCACATTTGTCCCCATAAGCAAAGCTCCAACCAACAATGACACAAAATAGGTTTTTTTTTCAAGAACTCAAAACTTCTAATAAATTTTCTGGCAGACACACATACTGTCACATCTAAAGCTTGTACCTACTTGTACAGATCCATGGTCATCTTGGTGATAGTGGAGGCCAGGCTCTGAATCTCTGAAGGGAATGGGTTCAGATGGCCACAAATGATGGAGTTGTAGATTTTGAAGAGTGACTCATTGTCTGGGAAGGTCATGTTGAAGACAGAGAAGAGCGAGACAAAGCGGGGATCTGTCTCGTTGCGACCACCACCAGCTTTACCCATGGCTGCAATGTAGCCAATGTCCCTCATGTTCTTCCAGTTGAGGTCCTTCCCACGATCATACAAGCCCCCACGCTCCAAAAGCAGTTTCAGCAGGGCAATGGGCTGTTGAGTGCCGTATGTGTCCACCTGAACAACAAAGAATATTTTAAGTGCACAAAAGAAAGGAGGTATGCACTTTAAAGTGTTATCCTTTTAGCAATAACAGCATGATGTGCAATTGTTTCGATATTTTGTTATTTTTATGTTTAAGAAGACCTTACAACTCAAAGAACTCATTTATTCATTCATCCTTTGACTGGCAACAGTTGTTGGGAGGAGCACATGGATAGACATGGCAGCTGACAAGGCCTGCCACTCACACCTGTTTTGGGTGATGGTGAACAAGTCTTGTACAGGACAACCAATCCACTACTTTATATTCGTAAGTCAGTTCTTCCTCACCACAGCATCAACCATGTCTTTTAAGGCATCTTGGAGGACTGTCTTCAACAAAGTATTGTGCTGAGTCACATTGCCAAACCAAACCAGTTTTACACTGTTGTAAGTAGGGATGTAAGTGGTGTCCTATGAGTGATTACTGAGTCCAAAATTTTGTTCTAAGGAGCAATGTTCAATGCAATATGCTCCTTCCTGAAATGTGGGTCAACACATCTCTTCTGTTCTTGAGATAAATGCCTACAAAAATTCCCCATGCTGAAAAAGGTCAAAGTTTTTGTAGTGAGTTGTGGTAGGTCCTGTATTGTTTTGTGTACAAGTGGTGTCTTGTGTGCGTCATTTGTTCCACATCACTTGGAGCAGGGGGGAAGGAGGGGGGAACATCATACATAAGAGAAAGGCATTGTTCTAAAATTGGCCAAGTGAGCAGGGAAAACAATGGTCTTCTCTGCCGTCTTCTTTATGACTCTCTCAGTGACATTCCTCTGAATTTGTGCTCTTTGATTTCATTTCATCTGCAAATCTCTTCATCCTCATCTTCATCTGCGGGGACAGGTTGAGCATTGTGTCATGTTGTGTGCACTATGCTGTGCATATGCAAGGTAAGTGTACGTTCATCCTATTACAGTTGTAAGATATCATGCTTGTAAAAAGATATGCCTCATCAACATTTGGTCCCAGCTCTCCCACTGAGGCGTGACATACAGATATACCTATACATCCTGATGTCTGTATTTTTAATCTCTTTCTGTGCATGATGATGCTAATAGGTAAGTCAGTCAAGAACAGAAGGGTAGTACTATTTATCCAGATCTGAGATAATATTATCTTGCCCTTAGTTTTGCCTATCACTAGAAAAAATTTGGTACCTATTTTGTGCATGAATAAATGGCTAGTTCGGTCAACTGAGTTATCAAATCCATCTCAACATGGTTCTTACTGGACCTGGATCTATGCTTGATTCAATCCAAAAAGCTAACTGAAAAACAAAGTTGATATTTGTCTGTATACCAACCAAGACACCAGGTGTCTTGCAGGAGAAAATTTTTTAAATTTATGACCTTGTTGTGTTGTGGTAACAAAAGAGACACTGCACAGAGAGAAGTACAATTTTATTCGGTTTTATTAAAGTCTTATGCTCAATAGAGAATATAATAGAAAAAAGTTATGTTTTAGAATTTCATATTTTTATGGATTTTCCTATGGCATTTGTCTACATATCTAGTGTTATACAAGCAGGTGTGTACTTCTAGAAAAGCACCTGAAATATATATATAAAGTGCCTGCTGAATCTATCAGTGTCTGAAGCATTAACAAAAAAGAATGAAGACCCCACCTGTGGCATGTTCATGTCATCAACAAAGATAAGAAGACGTTTGCCAGGTGGAGGACCATATGTGTCCTTTGTGCGCTTCTCCACGTTGGCTTCAAGGTTGCGCTGCACATCAAGGGAGGTTGTGCGGCTGGAGAAGTTCATGTTCAGCAGAAGCTGTGAAGTGAAGCATAACAGCAGATTAGTGTGATGCAAAATAACTTGATTGTAATCACCTTGATTTCAATCACCTACCACAATTATTCATGTTACAAATAACTCTATAGCCATTACTTTTGATATCCTGAAAAAGTAACTAATTAAATGATAAAATTTATAGGGAAATAATTTATTTGGACATGAAACATATGAAGAGAATGAAACTGGTGTGTAGGAAAGAAGTTTTACAAGGAAGGTTATTTAGATGAGAAGGCATCAAGCGTATGATGTTTGCTGATGCAAGAGAGAAGGGAAACTCTCATGTACACTTACATGAGACTCCTGATCCACTGTTCGCAAAAAGGCAGCAATGGTTGCTGTCTTGGATGTGCCTGTCTCTCCAATAAGTACAACAGGACGCTTGATGCCAACCATTAGCTGCAGAAGCCATGTGGCCCGCACAGTGTCCTACAGTTGGTACCAGGATCTCGTAGAACTTGGACTCTGGATTGTGGATGTACTTTGGAACCAACTTGGACCAGGGAATCCATTTACGTTCTTCTCCATTCCAGAAGAATTCATACAGTGATGAAAACCCAGGTAACTCACCTACAAAATGGAAAACTATGACATATAATTTTTTTTCAAATAAAGTTAAAGTAATTTTCTTAGGTCTTGAATAATCTTTGGCTGCAAGAGTCATTAATGCTACATTGTTTCTATGTTTTCATTAGAAAAATAAATAGATTAAGACCCACATCATATAATTTCAAAACTGCTTGCAGTTTGACCTCTCACACCTCTGTGGAATATGAATACATTTAGCACTACTCTCATATAGACACTTCACAGTATGATAATACACTCATCTATAAACCTTGATGCTACCATCTCCATGATAACATTTTATAGATATTTACCAGAATCTTCTCAATAAATGGTCCTCATGCAAGTGTCACAGCGTGAATGTAAAGGTACTGAAGTCTAATCAGTGAAGTACAAAGGGGTGAAAAGAAAAAATGGCAATGAAGAAGTAAATCATGTCATGCGTGGATGCACCATGGATAAAAGTAGAAGCCTGACATTCATGCAGCAAGACAAGGCCTTCTTTATATTAAAAAAATAAATGCACAGTGCAGTGCTGTCAGTATCTTTTTTTTTTTAATGTCACTAAAAGGCAGCATCTAGGGACAAAACTGTTTATTTCCTTTGAAATGTGCACTGATAAGATTGCTCATCTCCATAACTACACCTTAACAAACAAGAACAAAGCAGGATCAAATAACACAGTGAATATGTAGCCTGAATGTGAATGCACATCCCATCTCACCAAAAATCTGTTTTTTCTTCTTGTGTCGTATGGCAGCTGAACTGGACATCACTAATGTGAAACAGGATAAAGAGACAAGCAAGAAGACATGATGGAGGCTGGTTCATTAACTCCTTTCTTGCAGTCATATTCATGATATGTTCTGATATTAATTTTGTCAATTCTATGTTCTCAATTTAGTCAAGAAAATGAAATCCATGTTATGCAGATGAAAACTTTTTAAACATTACTGTTTCCACTACATATATATATATATCATTATCATATTCTGTGTATCTCTGTGTGCATGCCCACATCCATGCATTGACATTTGCATGTTTAGTGGCATGTCTACATATTTCCAGTCTGTTATTAACTCATCCTCACTGAGCTTAAAGGGATTGTAAAGGCAAAATAAAGCTGCTTAGAATCTTGTAAAGAGTAGGATCCACTTGAATCCTTGAGTATCCCTTTAAGTACTACAAATGGTTTCATCATGATGAGCTTTGATCTTTCATGGTGTAGCAGCGAGCACAGAAATGATTGAACACACACCTGGCCCAGCCATTGCATTTTCATCCTGCACCATGTTGGCAGAGGCTAGGTACTTGACATATGTGTCAAACTTGACACGTCCGTCCTCAAGTAATGCACCACCAACGGACCAGTAAAGTGCCTGCAGGAAGTATGCCTCCAATTCTGCAGGTTCCGACAGCTCCCGAGTCAGAAGGGCATTCAGCATCATGGTCAGCTGAGTCACCTGATGAAGAAAACCATATCCCTCTCACATATGAATGATTAACAACTGCAGACACAGATTTTAAAAGAAAATATATCCCCTAATAGCCAAAACGAGCAACATTTGTATAAAAAGTTCCCCAACGCAGAAATCCTAACCTGCCTTACAATAATGCCATCAAAACTGGTCATGTCATTGTTGATTGTAGATTGTGTGTAGCTTCGGAACTGTTAGAATTAAGCCTGTACAATTACAAATTTTGACTCTCTTAAAAAAAGAACACCAGTAATAATACCACTAACTCCACTCAATTATGCAGATGGCCCTAAAACAATCAATTGAAGAACCATTCAGTCCGTATGGAAATTATTTTTTTCTTAATAAGTCATTTGTTCTTATTTTAAACTTTTACATACAACTACCTCTTTAAGATCAAACAGAAAAAAATAGGACAGCTGCATTTAATATTGTTCAGACCACAGCTGCATGAAAACTAGCAAACTACCTACCATGTTCAGGTTGGTCAGGGGAATGATGGTTTTCATCTTCTCGCCTTGCCGGCCATCTTGAATGCCCTCCACCACCATGTCAATAAGTGATGGTACATACTTGTCGTACAGGCGGCCAAGATCTTCCTTCTCTGACTTGTTGCTACGCTGGTTGAGCCACTTTTGCCAGTAGGGTTTGTAGCCCAGGTTTTTGGGGTCCACATACACCATGCCACAGCGAGAGATGGTAGCTGGGGACGCATATTGTAGATCAAACACCTGAAAGATGTGTTAAAGTTTTTGGTATTAAAATTGTCAATTGAGCCCAATACATTTTCTGTCAATCTTTTGTAAGAACTTTTGCATAATTTCCTAGATGGTAAAAGTCTGATGCACACCTCAAACAACATTGCACAGTGTTTCTGCAGACGGATCCGCTCGCCGTTGGCCAGTGTCAGGAGTTTATTGTCATCCATGACAGAGTTCATGTTTTCTACCCACAGGGCATCCACATCACCATCATAAAGGATGTACTTGCGCTCATTTTTGTCTGTTGGCTTATTAATGTCTCGGAAAATGTTAGACAGCAGGCCATCTGTCCAGTCACGAGTGGCTGGGTCTAAAATCCCATACAGTTCAATTACACTGCGATCTTTTGGGTTGATGACATACAATCTGGTTGTAGTGCCAAGCCTGTTAAATGAGAAGAAGATAGATAATGAATAATAAGCTCAATCTGTTCCCCAGCAATTAATCTGTCAAAGTCTTCTCTATAGTTGTGACATGAAAATACAAGTCAAACCATAACACTCATGGAAAATTCCATTTCACTTGCTGATAAAGTTAGAGTTGAGACATTTATGAAAAAGACACTGACACTGTATGCAAAATATTTTATAAGCAACCTTATATAGCTTTAATAGCCTTGAACAGCTTTACTTTACATTTTCTGTCATGTTAAATAGCATAATAAGTACACATAAGGATGGTCTTATGGCTGTTAACCATGTACACTTTAGAGGTGTTGATGAATCAGGTAAACCCAAACAGAAGTGTTTGGAAGGAAGGAGGTCTAGAAGAGGCACTTTGCCTGAGCTTGTGTTACAAGATGTTGATGGCCTGATTCAAAATGTCTGTAACAGGCTGAGACAGTGATGCCAGTACCCATGAACAGCCGTATGTGTAGGTGCAAGAGAATGAAATGGCAGTTCTCGTGAGAACTCACTTGGTCTGTGCCTGGCACAAAGTGTTGATGACAACGGACTTTCCGCCACCAGTAGGACCAACAATCATCGTTGTGTGCCTGGTCAGCATGGTCTCATACATCTGGACCACCTTGTCCACCTTTGGATATAGGTAAGGGAAAAAATATATGGTTAGGAAAAGGAGGATGGAAGCAATCTGGACCGACTTATGCAAAATATCATTCAGAGTATGATTTCAAAGGTAAGGATAACATTTGAGGTGCTTTGCTATCAGCCTAAGCCAGAGAAGGGAATAGGGATCATGGTTGACGAGAACTCGACACACATATGATGGCTCTCATAAAAAGAAAAAGCTCAAAAAACATTAAAGCAAAAAGATGCAACAAGACATTGTTCTGCAATATTTAAAATATTGGAGCTATATTTTCTGTTAGTTTTAACCTGCTTAACTTCATGGCTGTAAGTAAAGCAGCATTGAATTAAAAACTAGAAACAAGGTGCATGATTTTATAATAATGAATTTGTTACATTCCTATTTATTCCAGGGATTTTTTAAAAGATGGATTGGTAAAATCTATATTTCTGCTGTAAGATTGTCAGTACTTGGGAAAACCCACAAAACTAGCCTCTGGGAAAAGGCTAAATGCCAGACCTGCTGAGGAAGCAGCACATAGCCATTCTCTTGCAGTACTTCCTCCACTGCATCATTGAAGTTGGGATAACGCACACGTGGACAGTCCAGACCAGGGAAGAGATCTGAGATGAGGCCAAGGAACAGTGGCACATCCTCATATACAAACTTAGGCAGGTTCATGTCTCGCAGAGCTCTCATCAGCACCACATCCTAAGCAACAACAGAGAATAAAATTGCCTTTTCTGTTCAGAAGGATTTTGTTCCTGATTCATTTATAAATAACAAAAGAGTCAAGAAAGTTGGGCTGGTGTGGGAGAGGGGGAAGGTGTGTTTAAGTAGAATAAAAGGAAAATCAGAAAAGAGACAATAACTGGTGAAACAAAACTTGTTATCAAAAGATTGGTCCTAATACAAATTAAGTCACAGAATTTTGACATGTTCATTCTTCTGTCTCTTAAAATTAAAAATGCAGGTATTTATAATCGATGAAAGTTTCTGGAAGACATTTTTATTTTGTTTCTTTTTTCAGTTGCCTACTCTATCAACCACAAGCAAATCACTTCATTTCCTTGAGGGTATACATTATTGGACAAGAAATCCACTAATGAATCTTGAGCAGCAAGAGATACAAAGACAAACACCACCATAAACTTCTCCATACCTCATTGAGATCAGGGGAGCCTCTCTTGAGCTCACCTGCCATGACCAGAACAGATTTGAGGGCGCGCAGCCCAAAGTCATAGTGGTACTGCTTGGACAACTGCTCTCTAGCCAGGCGGTACAGCACGGTCATCTTCTTGGCCAGAACCTAGCAGCAAACAATATGTACATGTAATTTAAAGGACCTAGAAAAAAGCACTAAAAAATGTTTAATGTTTACTACTATGAATATTAAAACATGCACACTATGTGTACAACTTTCTGCAGGCTTTTTTTTTGCACACTGAAAATGTCCTTGACCATAGCATAGTACACATTCCAAAGAGCTTGTAGGTCACAAATGATGCCTTGTGATGTAAATACTGCACACAGCTGCATTTTATTGCTGAACTCTTGTCCAAAAAGAATATATAATCATGCATTACTTAGTGTAACAGCAAAACACTGACCTTTGCCAGAAGGAATCCCTCTGAGAACAACATGATCTCACAGATCTGCTGCAAATCTGGTACAATGACCACCACAGGTCGGAAGAGAGCTTTCACAGACTCTGGCAGCTCTGTCCTGCCCGCATAGCCTGGGTTCATGGTGATGAAGATTCCCACTCGGCTATCCAGGTCGATCTCAGAACCTTCAAACTATGTTTAGAATATGTGGGACTTAATTTACCGACATATTTGATTGGCATGCTGCTATCACAATGTGCAAGCATCTAGCTATACATGCACACCATTGTTTATCCTTCATGAAAAGGATATTTAAAAAATATTCCAAAAAGTTCAGTTTAGACTTTTGTGAAACACAAGAAATTCTTGATTTATATGCTACTGATAAAGGAACATTTCAAACTTGAATCAAGAAATGTAAATGCTACTCACATGGAACCGTTTCAGACTGAGATACAGTGCATTTTGGATGGTCTTGAGCTGAGTGGAGATGACAGACAGCACGGACACATCAATGCGATTGAACTCATCAAAGCAGCCCCAGGCTCCACACTGACAGAGCCCTGACAAGATTTTGCCCACAGCCTGGTTTACAGACCAATACCAGATATGAGATGGATTACTAGAAATGGCCAATGCTTGATAAGCTTTCACACACCCTAATGCACATCATAAAAAGTATCAGTGTATATGGCATATATATTTAGCTTTGTACTGTATGCTGTATTTATGTTTTTGGTCCTTTATTGGGATATTGTATATTACAAAAATGATTTTTTTATTATTATTGTTAAAGTGTATATGTCTGTGAAAGCTCAGAAGAAAAAGGGTTTGGAAAAGCTTAGTACAAGAAGCAAATATGCTGCTATTGGTGGAAAAGACACAAAAAGAGAACTTTATATATGCTTATAGACACAGTGCTTATATAATCATGCACTGATTTCCAACAAAAGTCAATGCTTGGCTCCAAACATGCACAGGAGGAGATCGGGGGGGTTCACATGAATGACTAGCAACTGACCTTATAGTCCATACCCTCCCCGCAGTTAGTGACTACACAGAGAAGACCCAGTGCCTTGGCCAAGTCTTTGGTTGTCTCTGTCTTGCCAGTACCTGCAGGCCCCGCAGGTGCTCCTCCCAAATTCATGGAAAGGGCCTGTTCGTGCAAAAAAAAAATATAGTAATAATTTCAGTTATGAGAATCATCAGCTCATATACAGAAAAATATGGGGATACAGAAGCAAAAACAAGAGGGTTACACTAAACTAAAGCCAAAAAAAACAAACAAAACAAAAACACATATTTGCAGCTTATCTGGAATTATTTTCCAGCCTGCCAATGAATCTTATCAAACATTTTACAATACCTGTGTGAGGGTCAGGTAGATCCTGTCAGTCAGTGGAGTGATGACAAGTCGTCCATTGAGTCCCATGTACTCATATCCATAGCCAAAGGATCCAGTGCACTGGCGGATGACCAACTCATCAGGTTCTTTCTCCCAGTAGAACCGCAGCTGACTCTCCCATTCAAACTCACGAGAATCCATGATGCTGCAATAAATGGTGAGATATGACATTTTTGTTCGCATGTCTCAAAAAAAAAATCCTTTTTTTTTTTATTGTGTCAGCACAGATCTCCAGTGAAGCAAACATGTCTCAGAATGATCTGAGGATAATGAGAATCCTACCTGTCACGTACAAAGCCATCAATGATGTCTCTGGCATGTACATCAATGATGAGGACTGTGTTGTACTTGGAACGATCATTTTTTGACAGTTGGGATCGCACCTAGGGTAGGAACAGGAAGAAAACTAACAGTAACAAGCTGCTTGTAGAACATGCATTCTTAAACACACTTAATTTAACTGCTTTTACATTCATCCAGATGACGTCTATTTTCCATCATCCAAATATCTCAACTCTGCTATGCTCAACACGATGTCATTAAATGTTCTCCTGTGTGTGATGATTATTACCGGTGGGTAAAGCCAATACAGATCAGTGTAAAATAAATCACACCATTTTTTAAAAATTAAACAAAATGCTTTCGAAGTTTTAGCTACAATAACTTTTGCAAATATTTCTGAACCAATTAATCTATTTCTCTCCAGAAACGGAGTTTAAATAGAAGGTTCTGATCTCACCTTCACTACTAATTCATCAATCTGTCCATGCAGCTTTTTGGCATAGTCTTTGAGGGCAGTTTTGTGACCCTTTTTGACCTTTCTAAAGACATCCTCAACCTCCCAAGTCCACCACACCTGGTTGCCAGCCAGACACACCATTCCTTGATAGTCCAGCATCCACTCCACACTAGTAGTGATATGAACACAGACAGCTTTATGACCTTTAACATATTTGGTGTGTGGTGTAAATGTTCTTATGTCTACCTAAGTTGTCCTTTGGTCTGTGTTGGACAATGTTTTATTCTTCCTTAAAGCAATAACTTTTACACAAAAGAGACAAGCAAGAATGACTGAGTCATAATGGAATGAAAAGCTTTTAAATTCACATTTTTGCAATTGAATAGCCTGCCTTAACCAGTGCACAACAGAGGGGCAGCATCAGTATCAACAGATTAAAAGAGTTAAGTTTCCATTGACTTTCTCTCACACACGCACACACACAAGAATGCCAAAGTCCATTAAAAATGTAGAATGAGGAGGAACAGCTTTCTTAGAGAAACTTACAGACTAGAAAGAGAAGAAATTCATGTCTTCTAAAAAAGCTAACAAAAAACATTTCCAGCTACAACTACCTACCTGCATGAAAAAGAAATCTCTTTTCAATAATCCGAAACAATGTGCTTAGAATCTTCATAAAAGATACTCAAACAGATCAGTAAAGGAAAGCGGTCACCTAAGAGTACATTCAGCAAGCTTATCCACATGATCATGGACATGTATACACAGATCAGCAAAAGTGGTCACCAAAAACAGAGGAGGTGAGTCATAATTCAGCATAGGGACAGAAACACTCCCGAATGAAATCCTATAGACAAATACTCCACAAACTATAATCCCAAAGCCAAGGCTCCACAGACTGCAGTTCTGAATGACAACATATAAAAAAATAAACAACAAAGTCATCATATTTATCAGGGCTTCTGCTTACGCAAAAAATTGTACAGTACATTATAAGTTCGGAGGATCAATTTTCATCAAAAATGGGCGAAGAACAACTTAAAAATCTGAAGAAGCATCATTAGCAGAAGCCCTGTTTATGCTGTGAGTCTTGGAAGCCCTATCAAACAGCTGAAATAAGGATCTGAATGCCTTTGCATCAGCTCTGAGCAGCCTGCAACAATCTATTGAAAAAACAGTCTCACAGTGGATTCACTCTCCCTAACAAGGAGGCAACTGATAGAATGGCAAATGAAGAGGTGGGGGGATGCTGGCCCAGGATACCCTGCAGGTGAGTTTTACCAAGGCCAAAATGATAATTCAGCCAAGCAACAGAAAGATGGCTCAAATATCATCCCATTGCAAGGCCCCAATGACAGTACTAAGAGCATGGACATGGAAAAAAAGATCTTCAGATACCTTTAATGCTTAACTGCACAGCAAACTTTAACAGGGCCACTGGAGTTATTGTCGGTGTTAACAGTGTTTACCTGAACATGTGTTCTACATATTTACACTATAAATGCACATGCTTAGATTAACATATTTAGGATTTATGTACATATACTCATATGCTTATCGTGTTCACACAGCTGATGCACATAAAGGATAAAATAAACTACAAATTAATATCTCCAGCACACTTTTCCAGTAAAAACAAGGACGCTTACCGAGATTTCTTGTAGCTGTAATAGAAGATGGCTTCTTTTGTGATGAGCCTGTTGGTTCGGCGCATTTCTTGTAGCACACTGGTCATCCAGTCCTCTACCCTACCCTCAGCTGCAATGTGTGTCCTGAAGTCCATCAGTTCTCCTTCTGCAGACTTCATAGCAGTAGCCAAGGTTTCCTGACTGGGGCCTTTTGCAAAGACCAATGAAGCGATGTTGTCAAACATCTGAAAACAAGGAATATGCAGTGCTATGAGTATTCTTTGAAAAATAAACAAATTAACAATGTTATTAATTTAATTTAATAGTTAATTTAACTGTAAATATAGCTACAGCAGACAAATACAAAACTGCACAAGTTCATGCAGTTCTTCTGTGTCAGAAGCTAATAACATAGTTTGCAATAATAAATAAGGCTGAAGAACTGTTTTTAAGCCAATGTAGATACTGCAGATGTAAGTGAGGAACAGATATGCTCAGAGACAGAAGACAAGAAAGAATGTTAACAAGTAGGGAAATTGTTGCACAGACACTGTGCTTTACCTTAATCATGTGCTCCTGCACACATTCAGGGTCTGAACTGCCCAAGATGGACAGCAGCTCATCGTCAGAGATAAAGAAAAATCGTGGAAATGCATTTCTCTTGGCATCCAGGTAATCATTTAGTGACTTCTGGCACTTTTCCAGACCTGTACTTAGGTTCTGCAGGTCTGAAAGACGGTTCTGGGCATGACAAGCTAGTTTGATCTGTGGTGTCTTGAAAGTGTCAGTCATGATCTGGACAGAAATCAAAATTGTTAAAGTATTTTTCAACTGAAACAAGAGATTTAAAAAAAAAAGCAGCATAAACCAATATAAAAAAAGCTAAAATTTCAAGCCATTTCTCTCTCAAAACTGCTGGTACTTTTATCATGAGGTCTTTCTGAAAAGCATTAAGAGGACTGAAGCTTTCCCAAATGGATTCTGTGTCATTTGCTTCAAATTCTTTATTGTCAAGAGAAAACCATGTTGTTTGTTTTTTGGAATTGAAATAAATTGTCTGTGACACCAGTCTCATTACTTTTCAGACACTTTTCTTTGTACATAATTTTTATTTAAACACTTTTGCACATGGATGCATGCATATGTAATATAAGCAGGAGACGTGTGTCCATATACATGTGTATATATTTGTAAGCATGAGTTTGCATGCCTTGGTAGGTACAGGCCTATAGGGTTTTAAATGTGTATGCATATGCAATTGCATATTTTTTCTAGTAGTTATATGCATCCTCAGAATTCATATTTCCTGTCACCTTCTTGAAAGTCTTGTCAATGGCATCAAACTTCTTAGCTTCCTCGGGCAGCTGTGAACGAATGTCACCACCTATGAAAATGCCCTCCAGGTACATCCACTTTCTCTGAACCACCATCCACACCTGGGTGAACAAAGATAGGTGTATTGCATCCCCTCACACATCAATCTACTATATTTCCCTATTCATAGTAATGAAACACCATAAAAGATCATAAATGACTTTGCAATTTTAGTAGACAATGAACCCATTAGGTTTAGCTGCTACACACATCAACCCTGTCTTGAGAGTGAATTTGAAATTATATAACCATGTAAGTGGAACACCTTGGTAATGTTACTAGGTTATAGTTTTCTTTATTTTTGTCAAAGATACTTGGTCAAACGGCCCACTGCTGTCCTTTCCCTTACCTCAAGTCTGCGTACGTAACAGCCAACCTTGAACCATTCCTACATTACCTGCCTGGTCCATTGTTACAAATTAGGACAATAGCCCACGTACAGACACACACTTGCATGGATGCATATGGCACACAATCACTATACCCTTATACACATGGCTATTGCATGCATACGCATGCACACATAACATAAGCTTATACACAATCACACCCTAGGGCCTGGCCTTGGACTTTGGGTGGGGTTGACTGATGTGCGAACTAAGTCATCGCCATTTCACATGGGTCTAAGACAGGTTGGCCATGTTATCAAAGGGGAGAAGGTAGGATAGCTTCTGGAACATTCAATAAGGATGGGATAAGTAGTGTGGTTTGGAGTTGTAAGGGTTTTTTCCTGAAGTGGAGAGGAAGGTAGGCCAGCCACTGAGTAAAAAAATTTACAATTGTGCAGCCAATGCCATCTGTGTTTTGTTCTTGCACAACTAACCCACTCCTGTGGTGACTAGCCATTAGGGACAGCAGTGTTGGTTACATAATCATCTTCCTTCTATGATTATACTATAGCTACTTCTCCACTTTGAAATAAATTGAGAGAATACAAGTGCAGATATCCCTCAAAACAGAAGCAGCAGGTTTGAACCACCGTATCTAATGCTTACGTCCAGCACTTCCGAGATGAGTGACAGAGACTTCTCCCAGTTTTGGACAGTATTGAGGAATGGGCCAACAAAACGTGAGGCTGACATGCTCTGCAAGTTCATGGAGGAGTCATCCAAGATTTGAAGGACCTCATCTACTGCACCTAAGATATAGCCACGATTTGATGTGCCTTTCATATAAGCCTGAACATTGAATTTGATGTTGTTCCATGTCTCCTCAACTTCTTTCACACCCTGTAAACAAAAAATAAATAAAAATATAAGAAATAGCATACTTCCTATCAACTTTATCTTATTTCCTCAAGAACTGCAGAACTTTATACTAGCCTTTTTTCTGCTCTTGTTTCTTTTACTGCATTTATTTATAAAGTGAGCAGTATCTTTACATGATGCAATATGTGAGTGTAGTACAGTGAACGCATACATGAGTAAGACGGACGAGATAAACAGAAAGAGAGAAGAGAAAGAGACAGCACAAGAAATCAAAAAGTTGCTCACTTTTTCAATTCCCATCTCCTTGCTAGCACATGTCACGATCTCAGTAATGGTGTCCTGGTACCTATGAAGCTCCATGGCAAAGACATTGGCCAGTGTGAAGGTGTCTGGGTTCATATCAAACTTCTGACCAGTCTTATTCATAAGCTCTTTCCAGTGACGCTCACGCAGAGCTTCATGTTTCAAGTCCACAAACAGGGGCAGAGAATCCCGAAACTCCTTCATCTTCTCTTCAAGGGCACGCCCTACAGCCATCTGGCGCATTTCTTTTGGAAGTTTGCGCAAATTCTTTAGATAGCCTTCAATACCATCCTGAAGAAGCTGTATGTTGAGATTTGCCCACAATGTTTCTGACCATTGTTCCCTAGCTGTCTGCAGACAAGACAGACCACAAACCATGATAAGTTTAGAAGCACAGCAGATCATTTCAAATCAAAAGAAAGGAAGTGCAACTCTATGGCGCTAAGAATGACAAAAGTGGTGAAAAAGACAAAGTGCAGGGAAAGACTTTTTGTTCACATACCTTCTGCTCTATGTAGATCGCATATATCTGTTCGAGGCCTTTCATCTCCTTCTGAACCTTAAGCAGCTCTGGGTACATGGTGATGGGTAATTCAAACAGCCTCTCTGCATTGGTCAGCTCTTGCCTGTTGGCTTCCAGCTCTGCCACCTCTTCCTGGTACTTCTTCATCAGTTCTACACCTGAACAGGTGAAGAGATAGATACAGATGCAAACATGTGCACACATGCAAGAACCAAGATAGTAATGTTAATTTGCCTAATTGGTTGGAGTTCTGTGATATTTTTGTCTCATCTACTATCTTCCTTGTGTTGGACTTGTGATTATGTAAATGTTTGATGTGACTGCCATCATACATTTTGAATGTGTTGCATATTCCATTTTGGTGACTTCAGTTCCTTTTCGACATGTAGACTTCATGATCAGTGCAGTTCTGTTGACCATGTCCGCTTGACTTTTGTTGATCAGTGAACTTTGTGCTGGGGCTCATTGCTCATTCCAGTATGGCTGGTGCTATCTGTTGGATGTGGTATTTCTGTGGAGTGTATTCCGGCTTGTACAATATATTTGATATTTGGGCTGCAGATTGTGGTTCATGCTGTGTGTGGAAGCTCCCCTTTGGTATGGATAGTTTTTTACCACTTTATTATTTCCAACAAAGTTTTGCTTCTCTTAAATCTTCTCTTTCTAATAATAATTTACAATTCCTAATGCAGACTGTTCATCTTGTAAAAAGCCTCTAAAAATTACAACCAAGCAATTTAACACAGACCCTTTTATAAACTTCCCATACCTCGATCCAAATCAGTTCCAACAGATCCAGGGCCTTCTAGAAGGAAGCGGTCAGCAAATGTCTCCAGCTCTTTGTGAAAATCTTTAATCTGATCTTGTGTAATCTACATCAGTGAAGCAGAGAAAGAAGAATGTCAAATATAGCAACACCACAAGTTAAAAACAAGTCGGGTAATGTTTAATATAGGAGATTTCATTATGTTTCAGACCATGTATATAGATGATATTAACATCACAACAACAATTGTTTTAGTTTTAAGAGGGTATACAACAAAAAAACTACAACAGTAAAGATCAGAATTATTTATAATCTGGCAGTACTGTGGATTTCTCCAGCTTACCTCTGTGAATTTGCGTTTGACAACAACAAGGCTGGCATCAATGTTTTTGGACTTCAAAATAAGGTCTTCCCACAACTGAGGAAGTTTCTCAACCAGCTCCTTATCAGCATCTGTTACCTGTAGAGGTTTTCTGTCAGTACTATTTGTATTATTATCTTTTCAGTCTCGACATTATTTTACCAGTAAGATCTACTTAGCATGCTTTCTCTTTTAATCTACAGTATTCTTAATTTTGATGTGACTGATTCTTCCAAAGAGTGAGATGTTAGGAATGACAAATCCTTGTTTACACTGCCTGAAAATGTGATAACTTACAGGGAAATCATACATGACAAGAGTCCTGTAACATTCCTGGATATTACGGATTTGGGTCTCCACATCAAGAGACATGGCTTTGATGTCTGAGATGGTGGATAGTACAAACTTCAGGTCTTCCAGTCTAGTTGGTGTCTGCTCCAGATCATCAGATTTGTCCTAAAAATAAAATTGTTTTTTCCTACAAAATGGTATTTTCACTCAATGATAAGCAAATGTAGGCAAATAAGCTAGAAAAAAAAGATGAAGTAGTCAGAACAATGATCATGCTAAAAAAAAAAGTCACAATATTAAATATCCTAGCATGACTGGGAAACAAAAACCTTTTAATTTTGGATTGCTTTTACAGACTCTCTTGATAAGTAATCAGTACACACCGATGCTTGTAAGTATAAGTCTAAGATTATTAAAAACAGATATGTGAACACTATTTGTTATACAAGGATGGACATGGAGGAAGTGCCTGTTTGCCTTTAGCGCCTTAGTGACACAGATATTTTTTTTTAGCATGATCAAAATTGTTTCACATACTTAAATGGAGACATTTTGTATTTTTATTAGTTTGTTGTTTTTTGGTGCCCATTGTGCAGGCCGGTGATTTTCTTTGTTGCGTCCTTGCTGTGCAGGACTTTTATTTTCTTGTGTCTTTCGTATTTTCCATTGGCTTTCTGAGCTATAAGGTCTGAACTCAGGGCCATTGCAAGCCAGCATGGGCTCTGGGGCAGATGACTTGCTAAAACAAGTAGGTGGTCAAGAGTGACAAGAAGCTAAAGACAGACAAAAGTCAGACAAATCAGTAACAAAGCATTGTGTTGTGCTTGTTCGGAATCTCAGCTGTCTGATTCTCCACCAACAGGTCAACCTCCCCACCACTGGCAAAAACCAAGGTGAAGGTCACTCTCAACATCAGTCAGTTGTCATCGTGCAGTTTGACAGTGTGACCTGTGTCTATCAGCTATATACAGGAATAGACAAAGATTGCAAAGATACAACCACAGTGCATGTAGCTCAGCACTGGCCAACAGGACTGCAGGTGGCTGTTAAATGGATTGATGTAGAAAACTTACATTGCGAGTTGTCTTATGTACAGAAAGAAGTTGTATTCACCAGCAGTTATGACATGAGACTATTCTCCCACATTACTGTAGCTTCGTCCATCGCCATGAACTGTGGACAATCATGTCTAGCACTATGAGCCCGCCTTTAACAGTGAGGAAAGTGCTATGCAAATCAACATATTATTATTATTATTTTGCTGTAAGAATCTGATGAGGAAAGAATACAGAATAGATACTAGTGTTTTTCCATGATCTTAAAAAATTCACTCACATCTAGCATGTCTCGAAGTCTATGCAGATTCTCCCTAGTGGAGTCCTGTAGGATCTTGCCAAGCACTTCCATCCACTGCTGGGCATTGGAGATGACAGAGCTGGCTAGCTGACTTGTGGACAGACGGATACACTCCTGGTCCCTGGTGGTGGCCAGACTTTGGACATCTTCCACAATTTTCCTGTAATACTGCAGTTTGTTGTCAAACCAGACGACACTAGGATCTCGTTGCACCCACTTTTCTACCAGTGCTTGCTGTCACACAAATGTTTGCACACATGAAACATACATAAGAATATATCTAAAATATTTGGGACTTTGTGTCGCCACTTTCCTCGCCACTATAATTTGTTACAGTCTTAAGTTAGACTTTTAGTCATATGCAAAATTACTTTGCTGCATCATCAAGTCAGTCTTGCCCAATAAATTCATAAGATCATCTTTAACTAAGCAGATCAATATGTTCCCAGAAAAGTCACATGATTTACCAACTTTTTCACTCTTCCAGATGTTTCGATACTTCTTCCAGCGGTTCAGGTAGCGTGTGAGCATGGTCAGGGTGTTTTTGATGTTGGCAGTGACAGTCTGCACCAGTTCAAGGATATCTGTGTTAACGGCGATGTCAGCAAAGAAGCTGAAGACAAACAGCTCATCCTCGCCTTCCACCTTCTGTGGAGGAGTCTCAATACAGCTTCCGTTCATCCATCGCACAAACACCTTTGTCCTGTAACACACAGAGGCAGAATGTAAGGTATCACCCCAGGTAAATGACCAAAATAAAGAAACTCTGACATGAAATAAAGTTTTGAATGTAATAATGGGATTTTTATCCATTCCCTGCTTGGATGTGAGAATAATGCAGAGGCAAAAATGAAAGACTGATAGAGCTGTACTTTGATGCTGGTGAACAGTTTCTTTATGTCATCTGTATGGCAGTTGGTATGCTACAGTCTGTGACCACCACCTGCTTGTGGCAACCATGAAGATAAAGCTGAGGTCTTACAGTGACTCATCAGAAAGACTGCGCCACAAATTCAACATGTAGTTTATTAGAGACAACAAAGCAAGAAGAGTTCAACCACAAAGTTAAAAACAGGTTTGCAGCATTGGAGGGACTCCTTGAAAAAACAGCGACAAACCAAGTGGCCGTGACCTGGTCCTTAGCACAGATGCCTTATAAATGCTATTATATCATCATGAAAACTTACCCCTCTACTGCATCTCGCACACACTGCAAGGTAAGCTTGTAGACTTCGTTTGCTTGAGGATGGAGTATGACATCAGGAGCAGCCAACAGTGTGTCTACCTGGAACAAGGCCTTTTCTGCCATCAGGGCATTGTTGAACCGGTGCAGGTTTGTCACAATGAGCTGTAAACACAGAAAATGGGGTTGCTGCCAACTGAATATGGATCAAACCGAAATGAAATTTAGTGATTCATGAAGTATAAAATGCTCAACATAAAGTTATGTAAAGGTTTTACTAACAGTGATACAAATTTTTTCAAGTGTAAGTGAATTTCTAAAATTATTGATGAAATAAGCATTTAAGGTTTTTTTTTTAATTAAACACAGATAGAGATGACACAAAAAACACTTTGCTGACCTTTGTCAGGGAGCTATACACTTTTTTTTCCCAGAAGCTGTAGTACTGACTTAGTTTGGGAGCTTTGCCTGTATTGGTGTGTACAACCAGCCCCTCCATCTTGGTAAGAAGAGGGCCTATAGCTCGGTATTTGCGTGCCAGGATTTCCAGGTCTTTAGTTCTTTCATGTTCTATGTATTCAAAGAACTCCTAAAAATACACACACATCAAAGGTACACATTCATGGGTTGACTGACCAGCAACAAAAATATATTATTCTACAGTATTTTTACTGTGAAAGTGGACAGCCATGGTTAGAGCACTGGCAGGCAAACCTTGAGGAGCGATGGTTTGATATTTATGTGGAACAGCTCAGCTATCTTTGGGAATAGGTACCTGACTCCACAGAGGGCTGGAAAAGGTCAAGCAGCAAGGGAGAGGAAATGGGCCTGAGAAAAGTGTTGTTTCTAACGTCTCACTCCCAAAGTGACCAAAAGAGGTTAGGAGATGACCTTTACTTTACCTTATTAGGGAATGCATTGGACTATTATAAAAGTAAACAGAAAGGAACCAAGTGGATCTAAACTTATGCTGAACACAATCTTTAACAAGCTATAATTAAAATATCCTAAACAAACATCCTGAAAATATTTTTAACATACTAAAAATTAGTTCTAAACCTTAAGCTCTTTGAATATCGAGCATATGTTTACTTTTTTTGGTTCATAAATATCATGGAAATTAAACTTTTTGGCAAATGGAATTCTTTTATGGCGGATATGGAAAATAGCTGTACCTTGCAACCAGGAAGTGTATTTGGGGCTTTGGGTGGAGGAAACTTAAAGAGGTTTGAGTTTTCAATGATGCTAAGGCGTTGGTTTATGTCCTGTGCATTTTTCTGGATCTGGTTCACCAAGGACTCAAACTTGGCCACAGCCTACAGGATAAAAGTAAAAGATGTCATAAATAACAATTCACATCATGTAATTTTCTTTACGTATTGAAAATTCTGTCATCAAATAGTTTAGTCTGCACAGGAATGAGACAATTGACTACTTCCTTTCAAATATAATTTTATATTAGGGAAAATAACATACATTGTAAACAACAGTCATCTGTTTTGATGACCATTGACACATTGATGCACAAGAACCTGCAAGCCTGCATATTCACATGCAAATGTACACATGTGCATGCACACACATAAATATTATGAAGAATGAAATAAAGCCAAAGCCATTCAGATGCAGATGTATACAAAAATCAAAGTAAAACCAGGACAAGGAAAATAACTCTCACACCAGTGTGTGTACCTACTGATTCACACTTTACAAGAAAGTCGTTTATTCCCAGAGAGTTCCAGTTGATTCGCTTGGACCCAGGACGAAGCATACGGCGCAGCTCATGCATGTGCTCTTCAAGAAGCTGGGCCTACAAAAACATGGCTGCTGTTTTACCAAAATATTTCTCTAATACAATATGTTCAACAAGCTGTGGAAGACAAAAGAAAATTTTAGGCTCTATATCTCTAAAATTCTGCAGTAACTACCACTTTATATTGAATCTTTACAAAATAATGGTAATGTATCAAGAAGTATTGAAGATGAAGGAGTTTGCATGCAACATAAGTTTATTTAGTAAGTGATGTTTCTCTCTCTCCCCTCTCTCTCTTTCTGTCTGTCTTTCTCTGTCCTTTTGACCTTCAAAACTCTTCACTGACACTGACTTGCCTCATCTAGCCTTTCATGCATTCATTATTTCTTCACACTGCCTGAGTAGCAATGGAGTTTCATGCCAATCAGGTTAACTGTATGAATGCTAATGGTTCAGCCAGTCTACCTCTATACTTCAAAAACTTCCTAGTCTGTGGTTACTGCTTTCTTAAGCCCATGGATTATTATAGGAAGCCTTATTGGCTTGTAATAGCTGTGTACAGTGGCTGCCACTAATTTACCTCTGCATGATCAAGGGAGGCAAGTAGCGAGTGATAGCGATGCAGCATGCGTGTTAGGCCAGACACATAGTTGATGTATTTTTCTTCCTGTCACATAAATGAATGCACATGTGAATCCACACATACATATATATGCACAAACACACACACATTTAATGTGGATACAAGGTTTTACACACCTATACATTTAAACTTTCATGAATGCACTCAATCGAACATATACAACACATGTATAAGGCATCTATCTCACTCATTCTATTCCTCCCTCTCACAATGACAGTCACATACGGACAACAGACGTTCTGCATCTGCGCTGCTAAGCAGTGGAACCCTCTTCCACATCACATTCGCCACTCGGACTCCAAGACTACATTCAAACGCTCTCTGAAAACATATCTGTTCACAAAGTACTATCCTTAAATTACTATTCTTAACTCTTTGGTAATTAATACTGTCTGTCATGCTAACCGTCATCTGATGACTCCATCTTACACTGTTTATATCCCTTCATACCTTCAGCTATTGCTTTATGTTATATTCTTGTACCTCATCTTCATGTTGTTCAGTGTGCCTATATCATGCTTGGTTATTTGGAACTGTCAGTCTATGCCACTGAATGAACCAGTTGAGTGCAGCTTAATCATATAGTTTGGTGATATGCCAGTGTATCTACCACATGTTGACATGGATCTGCTCACTGTTACAGTCACACTTGACTACACAGTCTCACTTGCTCCACACTACCACAGATCTACTATAAAAGCATTATCAATGCAAGAACCAGAAATCTTATAGTGTTCTTTAATGAAGTCTTGTGCATTACTTTCTGTTGTATTTCTAAAAGCATTAAGTATACTGTAAAGTGGGCAACAGCCATTACCTGCAATGCCACATTCCTGGCTAATTCAGGCACAGAGAATCCCAGCATTTCCATATACTTCGTCTCTGCAATGATCTCAGCTAGCTTGGGGTCAAAGTCCACCACATACTTTATATCAGCAGGGCTTCCTGTTGTTAGAAAACAAATTATGCTCAGTTAAAAGAACTATAGGTTCTTTTTAATTATTAACTAACAGTAAACAACAGCTTCAAATTTTTTATCGGTAGTGGATTATTAAGCACTCTAGAGAGAGAAAGAGAGGGGGGCAAAGTGAGAGAGCGTGTGCGTATATGTGTGGGTGCATGTGTGTGTGCACGTACATGCATGGGGGCTCCTGTGCCTAATTTATTCTGAAACTTCAGCATGGGTTAAAAAGCAAGGTGTTTATAATGTTAAGACCAACTTGCTGATGATGTACAAACTTTACTACAATTTTCTGGCATATTGTAAATGAGGTGAGTTATCATATGCAAGCTTAATCTAAGCACTATCAACACAGTGGTACATCATCAGTAGCAACCAAGGAAAAATCTCAGTCATCACAGTTGACAGTTTGCAAACACAAATGGTAATGGTATATAAAAAGAAGCACACTACAAGCCTTAAACAAATGAAGCTGCGATGACATGAGGTGTAGAAAGAAGAGACATCGTACAATTCACATCCTCAGAATAGAAAAAAAAGTTCAGCAAATATACTACCAACAGGTATTCTTTTGTCAGATTACCTAAGTCTGCAATGGAAACAAGCCCCTCTCCTTCCTGGTGCTGTATGGGCACTGAAAACATAAGGAAACAAAGCTAATTAAAAATTCATATACAGAAGGTTTCTGCAAAAATAAGCAACTTACAAAAAAGAACATTAGTGCAAGGAGTCACTGGTCAAGACAAGCAGGTGTGTGCATCTTCCCTATAAATCTTGTCTAATGCATTAGTTAAACATGATGATGACAAAAATTGGTTTATTTGATTGTCTGGCAAATAATGTTCATTTCTCTAGACACAAATGGCCATTTCTTACACAACAAAAGTACAACAGTGACAAAGGCACTAAAGCCTGGTGGTTAGTACACTTAGTTTCAGAGCAGAAGGTTGCCAGTTTGATCCTCAATTTGGTCTGTAACTTAAGCCCCACTCCCATCCCGCTGCCAGTCCTGCATGTGGATACTTGATTTATCAGGAAATTTAAAAGGTAGAAAAAAGATGGCCGGGGACTGCCTGTCATAAGTTGTGTCCTAGACAAGGTGAACCACCAAGAGATCCCAGGCCATTAGGATGTGGGAACCTTTACCTCTCAGTTCCTTCACCAAAACAGGAATTTATGTGCCATCATGTAGCTCAAGACAGGTATGTGCATAAGATGCTTTCAAAAACTTACCAAGCTCGTCACCTGCCTCATCTGCCCCTGGGAGAGGTGTGGATGGCAAGTGGCTGAGAGATGAAGCTGCTGGCTTCATGAGCAAGTTGCGCTTGAGTAGCGAGGGAAGCACTTGCTCTACTTGTTCTTTCCATGTCTCATATCGCATGTCCTCAAACATACGCATGCTCTTGCCAACACTTAGATACTTGGCTCGAGTCTGCATGTATTGAGATTATAACACATATAATGTCTTCACATGGAATACTTACAGTTCATAGATTTAATAGAAAGAAAGATTGAAATTATACTAATCAGAGAAAAGGAAAATTAATAACCTGTATTGCGCCAGGTGATGATCCGATATAGGGGTTAATTATAAATAATAAAAAAGGTTTGAAACAATGTATTGCAAAAAACAAAGATGCATGGCCCAGTTCTTCAACCTGTCTAAGTTCCAACCCTTGATTCCCTCGCTTTATCTTTATACAGTACTTCATCTAAGTTCTAACCTTAGACATTACATTCCTGAACTAGAACTCTACATTTTAAAACATTGTCTTTTAAATGCTGCTTCTTGTGGATAAACACATCATGCACCCATTATAAAAAAAATTAAACACAAAAATTACTTCAAAAAATACATCATACATTAAATTTCATTATCAAAAATATCAGAAGCATGCATATAATTAGGTTCACATTACTTTTCTTTGTAGACATATTGAGATGAAGTGATGAATTTTCATATTAAGAGAAGAAATACAAAAATATAGAAACACAAACTTAGAAAACAAATTTCAACATAACACTGGCTGCTAAAAGAACCAAAGGGAAAATCTAAGACATACCTTTGTCCACTATTTAAGACCAAAAAACTGAGTGTCGTTGCAGAAAAGAAACTAAGACATGCTTAAAAGATCTTAAGAGTTCAGAAAAGCTAAACAATAAGCAGTGGATGCTTAACAATAATGGACTTACAAACAGATGATCAGATTAGTGACCAGACTGTCTCCACAAAATAAGAAATTTTTTTTATAGCAACTTATTCACTGACAAACTAACAGACTATACCATTATTACAGTATTGTTAAAAACATACACTGCTGAATCAGCTTCAACCACATTTTTTTTATAAGATATGCTAGCACTAAATGATAAATGATCAGGCATTGCAGATGGTGCTTCATTCTCTGAGAAATGTTGTGATCTGTTTGTAGGTAACAAAAGGAAGGAATGAGGTATAGCATGGGAGTAATAAGAATTATTGCCAATGGTATTTCCCCCCCCCCCCCACAACACCACTTCTACTGCTTATAGGTCATGTCTATTCATCTATTTCTTTAAAGGCAAAAACTTTATAATGTAACAAAAGGGAAGAAAAGCATTCAACCTACCGACTTGCCCATTTCAGATGTCATCATATCGTCCATAGCATTGAAACGAATGATGGTGTGTTTGATGCGATGAAACAGTGAGCGACACCAGTAGACTGATCCTGCTACAGGTGGATTGTTCTTGTTTAGGGGTGGGACAACTTGATAATCGACAAACAATTTCTCCATCAGGTCCACCTTAGCAGCAAGAAAACAAAAAGCAATACACAATCATGTTAAAAAAAAAAAAGTTTTATACAGTTTTCCTTATACAGACACTTAATCTCTTACTCAATATCAAGAAATGAACACATTTTGTCAACAGAGACTACACATCATCTTTGTAAGCACCGGCAGAAATTAAGCTGTAGCTTGAATGTGCTTTCCCACTAACATTCTGCTGAACTTCAATGTCTGTTAACTACAGAAGAAACACTTATTAATGGTAAGTTACTCCCTTGTCTGTAAAACTAGTTCACACCTCTTTGCCATACTGTACAAGAATATCACGGAATTTCTGCATCATCTGATTGTTGATGGCTTCACGGGAACGGATGTGCTTGAAATTAAGCAGCATGTCAAATGCACCCTCAGCGGAACGCAAAGACTGGAAAGACTCATCAATAAAAGCTTTGGCCTCATTCTCTATATGCTCCACCTCCTTGTAGAAATTATCCATCAGCCGTTTCCACTGGTCTTTTTCCCGCTGGGAGAAGGCATCAAATGTCAGCTGCAATGCACCCCAAAAAAAAACAAAACATTTTCATGACTTTAAAATATTGTTTCTATTTAGTTTCAGGAAATAGTGCATTTGAAAAAGAATTACATTAGTTAAAATATTTAGCATATTCATTAGACATTCATCTGCAAGAATCTATTTACTCATTTAAGCCAGACCGTTTGATGAAGCAGCATTGAAATCAATTCCTATTTTATTGAATTTGAAGAAGTACATAAAGGATAGATTTGGGGAGGAAAGAGACAATCCATTAACCTGTTGGTCATTGGGCAGAAAGGTAAGATTTTTGTGAGCGTGGTTTTTAAGACAACTTCACAGATAGAGGAAAGTAACTTACACGTCCAAGAGGTTCGACTAGCAAGTCGACCCGAAGCAAGACATCTTCTATCCGTTTTGGGTCTCCTGTGACAGCCTTGAGTTCTGGACCAAAAATGTTGTAAAACTCCTCCAGAACCTAGGAAAACCCAAGAAGCCTATATTTTACTTTTAGAGGGAAAGAGAAGAAAGAAATGGAGACAGAGTTTGAGACACATTCAGTCAAGCACCCAGAATAAAGCAGCAAATGTGATGGGTGGTGTGTGCATATGTGCAAAAGCAACAGTGACTCTGAGAACCCCTGTATAAGCCTAGGCTCTATGTGCATGATAGAATGTGGTGGGAGTGAGGAGAGAAAGCACTGCCCAAAACAATTTTAAACATTTAGTGCTGCAAAGCATGTTAACTGTGTTTTAAATAAGCATCACAGACTAAAATTAGTTATGAAGAAAAAAAATAAGGGTGAGTGCGTGTGTAAATGAATTGTGTTTGGGTATGACTGATAGTAATCTGTGTGGGGAGTACAAATATGCAATGGTATTGTTGGTGTTGTACTATCAGAGTGTTATTGATCAGTTACAACGGTGTGACCTGCTTCCTAATTGCTCTCTGGGACTAATAAAGTTGTAGTACATTGTAAATATGGCAAAAACAAATAATGAAATTAATTTATATCATGTTACCAAGAAATATACATCTCAGAGCTATGATGACTTTTCTTAAATTTACCTGAGCAATGTCATACAGATTTTGGCAAATGCCTGCCATGTAATCTGTGCGGTCAAAAAGCTTTTTGCGGTCAAACTCCCACCGCTGGTCTCTACCTGAGGCTTCTATTTTATTACGGACATCCATGTATGTCTCACGCCAGGTAACCAGCATTCTCTTTGCCTCATGTGTCAGTCGTTTTACCTCCTCTGTCCCGGACCTGTATATAATGTCGTGTCAGGAGTTACAAAACAGAAAAGCATGCCAGGAAATGCAATATAAACCAATGTAACATGAACCTAAATGACTGCGTTGTTTTTATACTATGTCATATTTGGACACTGTGACGTATTCAAAACTGCTCGTTCCTTTATTTTAACAGCCATCAAATCCTGCAATGGTTTTCTATTATGTGAATGGATCTATACATCCATGACTTGCATGCATTAAAAGTGAACTAAAAGAATATTGGAAACTACCTTAAAAGTCTCTTTAAAATTCTGGGGGTGTCTTAACTACTACTTACTTAAACAATGTCTGGATGTCAACAACCTTGGCCACTCTTTCAGCCACTTCCCAGGCAATGCGTTCCATAAGTGGTACCATGCGCTCATCTTTATTATAATGTCGGGAAATTATCCATACCATACGCAGAGCATTCATCATGGATGGAATTGTTTCAATCACAACCTGATTCAATTAAGCAAGAAAGATATATATATATATACTATCAAAAAGACTTTGAGAAATTTATTATTATAAATAATATATTAATTTAAGGGTATCACTAAACTAACGGATAAATTTGTATAATAACCTAAGTTTCATCTTATTCCACTTCTGCCTTGACCCTTATACGTTACTGACATTTTAAATACACAAAATTGTATTTTAACTTCAAGCATCCTCATATAATAAGAAATATGAAAAGATATTGACCTGAAATGTCAGACCATGGGCTATATTCTTGAAGTGCCTCTCCAGTGTGGACAGGAAACGAACATTGTCTTTTGCCTCCACGTAATATTTGTTCAAGTCAGATCTCACATCCTCAAAGTTGTTGTCAGTGTGACTGAAGATTTCTAGCATGTGCCGAACCTTAGGCAACTTCAGCTGTTCAACCATTGCACTCAATGCCGCATTCCGTTCTCGCCAAAAATCAATTTCTGCCAAAGGCCCCTTGCCCTGAGGCTTCTTTTTCAGCTGCTGCTCCAGTGCACCCTAGGGTCAAAGGTAAAATACATATTTTAGTAAGCATAACTCAAACTAAATGTGCATTTAACATTTGGACTTTTCCTTCTTTTAGTTTAATAACTATTAATTAAGTAATATTGCTCTGATGCTGATTGTATGCATTCCTATTTACCTTGCATTGTTGCAAGACAAAGCACCCTTCTTAATCTAGCATCCTGTTTGTTCACTAACCTGGATCTGTCTTGACCAGTCTGCACAGGTTTCATTAATCAGATCCATCAGCTCAATGTTGTTGAGTACTTCATCAATGTTATCAGGAATTTCCACTTCAGGCACTATGAGTCGCACTTCTCCTTCAATCTGCTGCAGTGTACGTGTGATGCTGGCAGCAAACTTCTGCATGTTGATGAGGAACTCATCACGCAGCATGGCTTTGGCTCGAGACTCAGCCACGTTTACCTAGCATTATCACCAACTCACTTCAGTTCAGCATTTCTTACTTAGCTGACAATATTTTTCTTTTAACTATGTGTTGGAGTAAGCCATATAGAGCTAGCAGGAAGTAGTAAACATAAGACATTCACATTTATAAATGCATATTCATGAGCATTAATATGGAAAATATACCCACAGGTGCATGTAAACATATTCAGATATACAAATTATAATGCATAATCACATGCAATCACATTGCTATTGTAAGGTAGCATTATGCATAGATGATGATGATGATGATGATGATGATGATGATGATGATGATGTTTATAAACTGCCTAACCCAAACATCATAGTCCACCCACACAGTGGTTACACTAGGAAAAATCAATTAATGAAATAAAGATAATAAAAGTGACAGTTAACAAAGCGAGTCATGAACAATGAAAGCTAGTACAGTGAAAGCCTGATGTGGGTGGAAATTAAGAGAATCGGAACTAACTTTCTCTGCATCTTTTTCTTCTTCCTTTGGTGTTTGTGAACGATGAGTTGGTGAGGTTTCTTGCTGACTGATGGTGCGGGACTGTGACCCTGCTCCTGCCAGTTCCCCATTCCTTAACTGGCTATGAGACATGAGTGGCATGAAGACCTGCCCACAACACCAAATATTAAGACATTCCTTTTGCATTTGCTTTGCATCTAAAGTTCAAACTGCTGCCACCCATGCTATCAACAAAACTTATATATCCAAAGATTTGCAACAGGCTATACAACCAGAGAACACTAAGTCATCTATTATTCTGGCAAAGATATCTTAAAGTATACTGATATTGGAAAGAGAGGATTATATGCACTATTTAATAAAGAAAAAGAAAATTTTGAGTTACTTCATTTCCTTTGAGACTTACCAGATAACATGACTATAGAAGATAAAGGATTACATTTGCTCTTAACCATTGAAAAGTTGTCTCCCTGACAGTGAGCTAGCGTGGCATGAAGAGCACTCCACAGCCCACAGGTCAGCTAAGTGCCCTATGACAGCGTAAAAGGCCAAACACAAGGCCAATACACCAGTTTTTTTCGATCAACACTCTATCTAAGCAGTGGGGAGATCGGGATGGCCTTGATGTCTTGTCATCTGGTAAGTCTTGAAGAAAGAGAATTTACTCTCAAAATTTTATTTCTTCTTTGACTGAACCAGATGACATGGCCACAGGAGAATAAAGATCATGTGGAGGGAAGAAACAAACAGCCACAAGTTGAGAAGGTAGGAAGTGTCCTATTACACCTTTGCGAATGGCCACAACAGAGCTAGGGAAGCAGTGTGTGCCAAAAAAGACATCTCACAAAAAAAAAACCCCAAAAATTATCAGCTAACTGTGGACAAAGGTCCAACAAGGCAACATTACGATGGCAAGGCCAGCCCAAGCACTGACAGATCCTGGGTGCACACAAGAAGCAAAGATATCACAAGAATTCTAATGAAAATGCAGAATTCTCCGTAGCAGTAAAACACATAACATAGATGACACTGACTGGCAAAATGATGTCTTTTCTGCAGAAAAAGAAGCATGGTGACACAAGAATTTGGACCAAAAATGCAGAATTCTCTGTAGCAATAACAACTGTAGTAAAGAAGATACTGGCTGTCAAAACATGTTTTTTCTCATTGAAAACTAGCATGGTGACATTAGAAATCCCCCCAAAAATGCACTATTCCCTGTTGTGTTAAAAACCATAGCCAGGTGACGTAAGTCTGGTGTCACAAACTTTTTGCCACTGCACAGCTGGTGACTGACAAACACATATTTCCTCAAAGAAAAAAGTCTAAATGATCTCTGTAATATTATAATCTATAACACCAGTGATATGGCTAAAAAACACTCATATTTTACCAAGGAAAAGAAGTTCATGTTACAAGAAAATACGATGAAAGATCTAGAAAGAGCAAATGCCTAGTACAGATAGTAACCCATGACAAAGCACAAGTTTTCAGCAAAAAGTGAGTGTTGCTCATGGTAAGAGTAGAGGCTAGTGAACACCACAGTAACCATTGAAAAAAACTGATGTGTTGGCCTTGCGTTTGGCTTTTTATGCTGTTAGAGGGCAGTTGTTCACCAGACTAGTGGAGTGTTCTGCACATCAGGCATGTGCTAGCTCACTGTCAAGGAGACAATTTTTCCATGGCTAAAGAGCTAGTGTAACCCCTTATCTCCTATGGTCATGTCATCTGGTGCAGTCAAAGAAGAAATCAATCTTACAGTGTCTAGTACCCACTCTCTCTATACAATAAAACTAAATGTTACATTTGTATGATGTGACCCACATCATAGCATAACCACAAAAATTAAAATTCTACTTTTTATTACCTGTGATATGATCTGTTCCAGCATGACAAGGGAATGGCCATTCAGTAAGCCAAATTCAAAGTATAATGGCAGCATTTCATTTGCCTCTTCAATGGAATTAGGCAGTGGAACCATCCCAGGTGAGTTGCGCAGAAAGTATATGCAGCTCTCCTCGATGACCTCCTCAGGTAAATGTTGATAGCACAAGTACAGGTATGTTCTGGAGACCTTCTGAAGAATAATTTTCTGTGGACATAAAAACATTCTTGTGAGATAAACAGAACTATATGAGCAAGTATATGATCTACAAAGACTTCCTGTGTAACACGCCATAGGCTCCCTTTGTTTACTTTTTAAAGTTAACATTCTCCTTCTCTTATGCTATTTCCTTTGAATCTCCAACTACTTTCCTGAAGAAGTGGTACAGATTTACTTCCTTTATTAGTAATTTCTCCATGTGGCTCATTAAGAAAACTGAGTTGAACAAGGCTCAGTTTGTTTCAATTATTTAAATTCTGTTTAAAGACTGGAAGTGATCCTTGATCTAGTGTTCTCTAAATTTCTTATGAAAGTAGTCCTGAATGAAAAGAAAACCTCATGTCAAAACCACATGGAATATGTAATTAACACACTGTTTTGGGGGCTGCATCAGTTTTCTCTTTTTCCTCTCCGTCATCCTCTTTTTCAAGATCTACTGCTTCAGAATGGTGAGTAGATTCAGCAGGGGTTGCAGGTTTTTCTTCTGCAGGAGGTGTGTCCTTCCCTTTCTTTTTCTTCTTACCTGTGAAAAGTATTCCTCAGAAATATGTAGGTCTCCTATTTGTCCATCTCTACTGAGATGAAAACAAATAATTTTTTTTTGTTTTGAAATGAGGCTTCATACAAAAGATGGCAATAAAGACTTGCCCACCCCAAATGTGTACCAAAAAGAGTTGCAAAATGAAGAAATCTTGACCTTTTCTAGAATTAGCCACCTATGTATTTGTGCACATGAATGCTTCTTACATGTCTCTCTTTTGTAAAAAGCACAAGTAGGATTGTATAAGCTTGTTGATTTACGTTCTCACTCTTTCACTGCATGTCTACAAGACATGCTAAGTTTCTCAGTCTAAAAACGAATGCAAAAAGAGAGCAAAAGAGAAGCCTATTAAGTAAGCATCCACCATCAATGGCTGGTTGGCTGGTTGGTTTATTTAGTAGGAAGATGCTTCCACCTTGCGGCAATTTCGCACTTATATGCAGGAGAGGGAAGAAGAGGAAACTAGAGTACCTGGAAAAAACCCTTGACGTCCAGCTCACCACCATGAGACTGGTGTTTTTCAACTTAGAATTCTGAGTATTAAATGCCTGGTGGGCTTCTGTATAGTTGTAGCGTTGTCATCGTCATTCTGAAGTTACAAACCCTGTTATAAGTAGAGTTATTGGTAGAGTTAGCCTTTAAGCTACAAGGAATGAAGTACTTAATGACATATTACTGACAGGCAGTAAACAACTCTGTTTACCTTTTCTAGGTGTACTCTGATCATCTTCAGTTGGCGATGATACTGGCAGTGCCTGTTCTGGTTCTTCTGCTGGAGATTCTGCTGGACCATTACCTTCTTCATCCCCCTCTGCACCCTCATCTTCTGCCGCAATATCTGGGATCTCTGGTTCTACAACAATTCCAGGTTAGCAGTGTCAACAAAACATATAATGTTGAGATTTCCTGCAGTGCAGGGTGATTCCAATGCACTAAGAGAGAAAATACTGTCACATATCACTGTAAGTAATTTTATTACATGAAACATTTACTAAATATAATCAGTGGGACTGCTTGCATGGAATACATGCATAATAAACACAGCCTAAAGGAAAATTGTAATAAATATTATGGTGTATATTATATGACCATAGCCTTAAAAGCTGTCATTTTTGGTGCAGTTAGTTTGCTACATATGTGCCAGTCAAACTGTGTCAGTCTAATACGTTTTCCCTCATGCCCAGTCATATGTTTGGGAATATACACTCTTAAAATCAATGATGAATGTATTATATGTTGATTTTTCTAAACCTGATTTTACTTATAATACCCTAAGTTCAATAACAGGATTGATCTACTTCATAAATGTGTGTAGCACATATTTTTTTTAGATCAACGCAGGTTGGAGAGGAAGGGGGGTGAGGGAATTAGTGTTATATATGCGGAGCCAGCAACTAAGGCTATATCAGGGCAAAGCAGCCAGCCCTGTAAACAGATGGCACATGCTGAGAAAGAACAGCCTGAGATGAGCATTAAACCCAGGACAACCAAACCCTCACTGTATTGGTGATGGGTGCAAACCAGTTTGCCATGTATGGACCACCACACACAGGTTGGAGAATATATCAAAACATGACTATAGAGAAGTAAGAATTTATATTTGTATCACTTCGATCATTCGTTGCTGATTACGTATAAGCTGATAAACTTAAACTTTATGGTAGCAGCCAAAGAAAATTACCCTTTAAAAAACAGGTCTATACATATTATTCATTCTTACAGTTGATATATATATATAGTTAGATTAATAATTGCAAGACACTGAAAAAAATTAAGAAACATAACAATCATGATGAAAAACATGTGAAATTTATACCGCATTCTACTTCAACTTCTTCTTCCTCCTCTCGAATGATTTTGTAGAGAAGAATGGAAGATTCTGATTCTTCTGGAGTATCGTTCAAAAACTTTAGAAGACGCCTCTCCGCTTCTCCGTCATCTCGTTCCAAAAGTTCTTCAAATATTTCAATCTCCTGTATATCCAGAGCCTGATAAACCCTATTTCGAATCCATTCGATCCGCGGGTCGTCCATGATTTAAATTGTTCATGGAGTTCCCATCTACAATGACTATGAAACGTATGCCATTTCAGCAGCTCGCTTGCCGTAGCTATGCGCGCTAGGTATTGCGAGCACTATTTAACCTTCCGCAAAACTGTAGTGCCAAAGAGAGAATTGTGTTTGCTTATATTTTCATTATTTATAAAGAACCTCAAATTTATTCAGAAAAACTACAGCATTTCTTTATATATTATATGTGATGCAGCATATTTTGCTACTTAACAATGCTATTCATGTCAAGACATATTCTTACGCAAAAAAAAAAAAAAAAAAAAAAAAAAAAGACGCAGCTATGACCGACGGCCATGCTGCCGCCAAGCGTTGTCATTAGAAACGAGATTAAAGCAAAAGTAAGCTTTGAAACAAAACGAACTAAATTAAACCAAAACGCACTTCACCATTACGAAAAATTCTAATAAATATGTTAGTTTTAATTAGTATCAAAGCTTATTTGCAGGTGGAGAATTTATGCATTTAAATAATTTGTTGAAATTCTGATACAAAAAGTATAGTTTGAAAATATTATTTTATAAATTATCAAAGATGTTCAAATACTGTGAAAATATGTTTTACCTTGAGGAATATGTTTTTGCCTCAATTTAAAATCACTCTTTGTGTGATGATGTCAAGGTCGCTGATCCCGCATTATTTCTCCCTCGAAGTACAATGGCGCAGTGGCTGGAATCGCCATTTCTGACAATTGGTTTTTCACATTACATCATAACATTTTGTGTATGCATAATTGTTTTTGTAGTTGTGATGAAAATTGCAAGAACTTTTCAAGATAATAGACGCTTCGCTGAATTGCACAGGAACAACTCGACGGCGTCTGGTCTTTGTGAATACTCAGAGTGTGTTCGTTGCAGACGACACGATGAAGTGTTATTGAGAGCACGGACAAGGCTGAGTTACTGTGACGACCAAGATGGTAGTAGTGAAATTCAGAAAAGTTCAGCATGGCTGTCTCTTTTGAAGGACATAGAAACCTCAAAATGCAAACTTACGTCTGTTGTAAATTCCGCGAAAGAAGGAGGAGAACACGAACACGCGCAGAATCCTCTGGTGCTGCAAATCAAGGGACTCCAGGCAAAGCCAGAATGGAACGTGGAAGATTTTCCTGGCCTGCACATGCTTTCAGAACAGTTTTACACGATCAAAAGCGAATTTTGTAACATGTTTCAGGAACTTGCATCCAACGGCTTTTGTAGCCAGTTATGGAAAGTTAATGACACTCCAAGTGGCAGATGGATGATTTGTCATTTGTTAGATCAAGGCCGCGCTACAGATGCTGTGAGCTGTTGTCCAGTAACATGGAAAACTATCACAAGCTTGCCATCAGCAGTTACAGGAAATCTGTTCGGCAATGCTGCATTTTCAGTTATGGAGCCAGGCACTACAGTTTCTCCACACTTTGGCCCAACTAACATTCGGATCCGCTGTCATCTTGGTTTGTTATGCAGCATTTGCTTAGAAAGACCTCACACAAGCACTCTCTCCCTCTCTCACTGTATGCCTGATATCAAAGCATTTGCATACATTTTAAATTTTCTATAAATTTATTATACTCAGCAGCAGAAATTATTTATCTACTTGGGCTTTTATAGATATTAGCCTTTGTGAATCACAAAAAAAGTACTTTAGAAAGTAATTTTGTTTGAACCTTTCCAGGTCTGCAAGTTCCATCTTTGTGTGAATTGCAAGTTGGTGTGAACACGCTTCATTGGCAAGAAGGTGGATTGCTCTGTTTTGATGAGACCTTTCTCCATTCTGTTGAGTGTGGAGTGGACAGATCAAACCACTTTAAACAGAAAAAAGTCTCTGGTTTTGATCAGCAAAATGATGTCACACACCATCGAGCAGTTCTTATTGTAGACTTATGGCATCCAGACCTTACAGAGGAGCAAAAGAGTATTATTGACTTTGCTTTCAGTCCCTATAATTAAACATTAGGGTACAAATGTGGTACAAGATTGTGGTTCCCTAAATGTAAGTGAATAGCGCTTCCTCTCCCTATCTTTCCATTCTCAAGATATAAACCCAGAAGTATCACTGGGCACAGTGATCAGAAACATCAGGAATCATGTCATGTCAATAACCATTAGATGAGAGACCATGTGTTAACAAAGCTTATCGGTGGACAATCAGCACATCACATTGTTAATCACCATTTTTGTGTGATGTTTTGGTTCAACCATCAAATGAGGGAAACACTATTTTGTATGGAAATTACCCCAGTAATTTCATAAAATGTTTTGCTTAAAAGCATTTATATTCTTATGAGAGTGGTTACTAAGCAGGCATTTAATTCTTGATATTGTAATCTAAGATATTTACAGATATCTATGTGCAATTTGTGTCGTGTGATTATGTTTGATGTTTTAGTTATTTTAGGAACTTGGTACTTGTTTGATATATATGTATATGTTATAACTATATTAATAGAGACCTTAAAAGCCACAGTAGACTAAGGTTTTATGTAATGTACACTTTGGTGGCGACCCTGGATTAGAATGTTTTAATCATGGCATTCATATATTGGAGCTGTTTATCCTTCAAAGATGGCATATTTTGCAAATTCAAAATTAAAGAGAACTATAATAGTAAAACTATTGTAAAAATGTACTTTTAAATAAAAATCTCTGCACGAAAAGGCAGCTCTAAATTTAAATCATTTTTATTGCATCCAATTTTTAAAATGTCAACACTATCTGAGAGAAAAATATTTCGACACATAACTGTACTTTATGCCTAAGTAGTGATTTAGCTCATCACTGTTTATAGCATTAGTTTTGAGATGACCATATTTTTAATTTCTGTAAAATGAAATCCCAGCAAACTTGCTTCACTCTGAAACTGTCATGATTGTATTAAGGTTTCAGAAATCATTGAGGAAGAAGATAATAGTTTGAATACCAATATCAATACCTGGATGGAGTTTATAAAAAAAATTAATTTAACAAAAAAAACGTGGTCATTATGATGATAGATGTAACTCTTTACAATTATTGGTTTCTTCCTAAGTTTTTAAGGAAATCTGGTTGACTGTGTTTAATCTTTCATATCCAAAAAATTATTTTACCTCAAGATTTTTTTCCTTTTAAATTATACATTCAAGAATCATATTTTTTTTCTAGCCTTTAGACTTGTAAGGGTGTGGAAGATACAGGCTTGTCCTAGACACAGGATTTTATGGCAAGATTTGGTTCATTTATATATTTTAATCTACCCTTTCTTTAAACCTGTCGGGGTTGAAGGTACAAACCAGTTTGTCTCCATAGTTACAACACATTGTCTCCATAGTTACAACACATTGTCTCCATAGTTACAACCAGACCCTACTACAGATATTGCTTTGTTACTTTACCTCAGGGAATCTTTGCCACTGCTTTATAATTACCATCCCAGGAGTAAACCAACATCCACATTGGATGCTGCTTTATGACTATGCAGACAAGATGATGACCCTTGCTCTATAGGTGCAGCCTCAGGCTGTGATGATGTGGCTATAGATATACTAGTCCTGATCCCCAGCTGCTCATCTAATTTGCTCATCTTTACTGAGGTTATGCTTCCTTCACTCCCTAGTGTTAAAATAAATGGAAAATGTCATGTTTTTCTTTGAGGTTCTCTTTTGAATAAAAAAGGCGACTTGATTAACAATTTAATAGTCATGTCATCCTAATCAAAGAACACAATAGCTGAACTATCGAATCAAATTAAATTAGACTTTATTGTCTGTCAAGGAGACACAAGACAGAAATTTTTCTTTAGCTCACAACGGCAGGCATACATATACAGACATTTAACACACACAGTTAGGAGTAAAGATACATTATCATGGCAGTTTGGATCTCTGTGAAATGGTCAATGAAATTTTAATGCTTTATATTTCTTGTATATATTTTTTAAAAAATACTATAATAAAATATATAATAAAATACTATAATAGTAAACTTATGAAAGTCTTCTGGTAAAAAAGAATTCAGTGGCTGTTCATGCACATCTTTCTTGATTTTGAAGAATTCTGACCATATTTTGTGTTGGGTTGGTTAATAAAGCATAAGCCATTGAAGTTTTAATGTATATATATATAAGCAGTTCAAAGTTTAGGTGATACAATTCTGGTGCTGAAACAATTTTCAGTTTCAAATATACCGTCTGGGTATGTTCGACAGTCGGTGACATCTGAAAATTTCAATCTTTCACAGATCACCATGTATATTTAATGTTTGGTAAATGTTTTGGTTTTCCATGCCTAAAACAAAGCTTGTTTCATTGGTATCCTGTTACATTGCATCTGTATGTATGAACAGTTCCACATACCGCATTTTCTTAATCCTTGGATTGAGTTTGTGAAAGGGGACTCAGTAGTCTGGGGCCCAATGTGTTAAATATAGGAGATTTTGGCAACATCTACATTGTACTAGACATGATGAATTTATTAAAGTTAATCATTTTAACAGCCACGATCTACAGGCTCCCATAGCTTTGATGTGTTAAACTTATTAATAATTTGGGTACTTTTTGATAGAATTTATGTTCCTTTTGCATTTTCATATTCTTAGAAAGGCTCAACTTAAGAGCCATTTTAACAGAGCTTCATTAAAACCCTAAATGCTTTTCTGTTATAGTCAACTGGCATACCTCAAGGCCATTTAACGTCTGCAAGTGCAACAGAATATTTTTGCACTTTTGTAGCTTTCACCTTTCTCATCAATTTCAAGACAACCATTTGGCAGATATTTTCCAGTGGGACTGTCTTGCAACTACAAATAAATTTGTACAATGTCATCTAATGTTATTTTACATTTAGCATGTGTTGATTATACACTTAAAGCACTTTTCTTTGTTAGCATCTCATTAACATCCACATTACCTACTTCCCACAAGACCCACGCCAGTTTGCATTTATGCTGCAGTTTTCACTCCCGAAATCTTTTTTTTTGCATCCCAACATCATTTGTGACATGCAGCTTAGACACTGACATTGTTAAGCTTTGTCATCCATGTTGTGATTTGCATTTGTCATTAACAATGATCTGCTTGTTTTCTGCATCCATGTCAACGATGAACAAATTTGTTTTTTGCAGCAGTTGGTGAAATGTATCAAGCTTATTACAGCACTTATTACAATTTGAGCTTTGGATTTTTTTTTTAAAGTTTCTTTGCTGCTTTGGGTTGCATTTAGATAAAATTGTGGAAAGTATTATTGTAAATGTGCAATATATTTAACCTAGTTTCTTCCCTATTATGTATGCAAATGCATATATCATCTAGGTCGCAAGTAATTTTCAAAAGTGCAGAACAATTCAACTTTCAGGACACTGTTTAAAATCTTGGACTTACAAATGACCAATGAAATTGGAAGAAAATTTCACAGGCAGAAAATATGAATAAATGCTTAACACCACCAACTTTGCAGAGAATTACTAAATTTGCTTACTCACTCAACTATGGCTATTGACCATATAAGGCTGATCACTATTATGTGAACAGGCAGCAACAAAGGGTCACCACAGATGACATTAACTGAAAAGATTTAGTAGTAAGAAAATTTATACATATCACAACATAACATAAAGGTGTTCTAATGTGACTTTATTAATACATTGCATATTCAACTTAAGTGCAACAGATTGATCATGTTGAACAGCGTACAAACATATTTTAAAAAGTGACAAAAATATCTTCCCCCATGTTTTTCATAATCCCCATCCCATATAAGATAGGTCTTCTCACACAGGTTACAGGAGGATAGATCTAAACTAATGTTTTACCAAATAAAACTGACTTTATTGAGTAATATTTAAAAAAAAATACAATGCAAAAACAGTTGCTAATGTCAATCTTTTGTTCTATGGCAGCTAGTCAAGAAGGGGCTTTATATTCATCACATATACTGTGGTACAAAGATATTTTTCGATTTCCACAAGAAATCGGCCTCTGGAAGAAGTAAAAAACGTGTCACTGTCACCCATTTTTAAACAGATTATATAAAATGGTTCAGGTAAACTCAAAAAATAAATTTTAATAAGACTGACAATAATCTCGAAACTTTTGCAAGGCATGCATAACACCATCAATCTCATGAGCAACTAAAAATCCTGAGATCAGAAAATTCTGGTTTTGCAAAGAGCAAATAGAGACAGATAAGGTATTTCAGCCAAAAGACAAGGTATCTCAGCCAAACGGTGGTGATGGTGGTATCTGTTGCTGTGGTTGCTCTTCTCTGTAAAATATGCTTTGTCTGAAAATTCAGACCAAATACGATATAAATGTGATTATTTCTACACGTGACGTTAGTATTTGTTAGATCTCATTACACGAAGTTGGGCAACACAAATCTTTTCATTTTCTAGTTTAGATGGAAATGGATTTCATAGGTAATAACATTGAGCTTTTTAGCTTTTTACACCCACTCATTAGAAACAAAATTATTAGATCAGAAGATTTGCTCCAGAATATCAAACCCCATTTCCTCGCTCCAAAATATTCACAGGTGGTTTTTCTGGTTTGTTTTTTTTTAGAAAAAAACAGAGATAACATTCGAAAACCAGATTTTACTACTTAGCTGACAAGTTCACTAGCAAGCTTTTCATATCTTACTACACAACAGGGACACAGCAATTTGGTTTTTAAAACAAAGTTGTCAGAATATTAAAAATGCCAACAGAAAATATCTACTCTTTAAAAGCAGATATTCAACCTTGCTCGCCTGATGGATCCTGCTAATAAATTCTTTCAAGAAATCAAACTGCACAAAATTCCAGTTTCTTTAAGAAGATATGAGCTGCACTACGCTGGATTTAACCAAAATGTCTCAGTTGTCAGATCTCCAGTGAGGTGGAACAGCAAGGCAAAACCATCCACTTTTTCTCTGATGTCATGCACATGTCTTCAAATATAATGATATGACCATCACACTCTTATTTTTTTAACCTCTAGTAATTTCAAGCACCATTTTACTACATTTCAATTGTGACCTTGTTACAGCCAAATCCCTCATTTTCAAGGTCTTCAATACAGACTGACTAGACAAGACTAGGTGTGTCTTGCATGCAGTCTATAAGGCTTATGGGATCTCGCTTTTCAATAACATTTGGAATTAGTAACAAATGTTACTGAACATAATCATCAGGAATGGTTTTTATATTTTGATAAAACAGTTCAACTCAAGACAGAAAACAAATCCAACAAAAGTAATGATCACAAAAGTTTAAGAATGAGATACATATTAAGCAAAAACTGAAAAGCTTTTACAAAAAAAAAAAGTGTTACTTTGATAACTAGTTTGTAATCACAAAAAATGAAAAGATGCTTTTAAATAAAAAAAAAAAAATGCTGATAATTTATAATTGTAAGTTTGGAAAGATGGTTTTAATTTGCAAGACAAGGGATGTTGGCACAGTGTGGATGGCAGGCTAGTGTAAGGTTCATGGAGACGGTGCATACTTCAATTTTCGCTCAGCTCTCTTGGCCAAAGCATATCCTCAAAACCAAAGTCCTTGGAACAAAGCCTTCTCTGGCACTAAACATGTTTCTGAGCCGAATGAACACTCAACCAAAAGAAAAAAAAAAACCAGTTCAAAAAGAAAGCCATCCAACACTAGCCACCTTCTACTTCCTCTTCGATAGCTTTGACATCATTTCCGAATACGTCAGATCAGATTTGTCGTTGGCCTGAATGTGATCCTTTGCTTTCAATTCCTCCATTAAGTTACGCAGAGAGGATGAGTACAGCATTTTTTTCTTGATAGGTGCCGAGTCTGGAGCCCTGAAAAAATACATATATGCCACTTTATTCTAAACTATAATAGTGTTAGGTACTGTTGCAGCCCTATATGCTCCTCGAGGAATAACAGTGTCTAAACTATAATAATGTACAATGCAAATAACCAGTAATATGCCTAGATCTTGTTACAAGGTATATCTCTTACAAAAGGTAACATTCATAAAGAAATAACTGGTACTTTTTTTAGGGAGTGGAGGTTGTGTGTGTAAAACTACACTGCAAATTCAAAGTATTATGAGAATTAAAACCCAAATAACCCAAAGCTGTAAGTAGGCTCTGATAGACTAAAGATGAAATATACAATACTGTACAAATAGTTAAACTGTTCTCCTTGGAACCAAAGACTGCCATGCGCCAGAATGACCTAGATGTTTGATATGAGCTGGCAAAGTGCCATGCATTTCAGACCTGTTCCCTCTCAACCATGAACATCTATGACAAAATCTGCCAAAAACAGTTTGTCAAATGGCAGAAGGGAAAGGAAACTAAAAACTACATCATGTCCTAAAGGTACACAATGAGAAGAACAAATCTAGAAGAACACAAGCAATAAGATTTCACAGCAAAAAATTATATGCTGTTTACTTGGAGAAGTTTTCCAGTGGCATAGCCTAAAAATAAAGTTTAAAAAAATTAAAATTATCATTTCTACTTAATTTTTTAAGCTATTATTACGAGATAAAAAAAAAAAGGCAACTCAAATAGAGTGAGTGTGTGTTTTCTTGCTTGGTTTGTTGTTGTTTGTTTGTTTTTTTGGGGTGGGGGGGGGTATTGGTATTTTATACCAACCCCCAACTAAGGCTATATCAAGGCAAAGCAGCCAGCCCTGTAAACAGATGTCAAATGCAGAAAAAGAACAGTGAGCCTGAGACTAGAACTGAACTCGGGACAGCCAACCCACACTGTATTAGTGACATGCGCTAATTGTTGTGTTACCAGACCGCACAGGCAATTCAAAGAGAATAGTATACTGCAGGGATGCCCAACCTACGGACCGCGGGCCATATCCGGCCTGCCACGCGGTCCCATCTGGCCCGCGAAACTTCTGCCCACAGTGCAGGAAATTGACATGTTAGTAATAAAAAAAATCTAGTAAAAAGAAAAAAAAAAAAAAACCAAAAAAAGTGAAGAAGTATTTATCCCTATGTAGGGGCGTCTCTCGATCTTTTTTTCGATAGACGACATTTCGATTCAATGCTCCGACTTGGTGTCTCTACGATGCAGCCGGACATTCAGAAGTTGGTTTCGGGAAAATTACTTCAAATATCCCACTAATTACTACATAATTAAGTTACCATTAATTACAACTTGTTTCTAATAAAAATGGTATCTGCCCTATTTTTCTTTCTTTTTTGTGTTTTTGCTGTGATGCGGCCCATGACACGCGTGTCGGAAATGGATATGGCCCACAGGCCGAAAAAGATTGGGCATCACTGGTATACAGCATTAAATTAAGAGTAAAATGATATACGCATATACTGAACACTTCCATATATTATTTAGTTTATTTTAAGTTAGTTATTTTTTTTCAAATATTAGTTTTTACTAATAGTATTACTAACATTTAAATAAATGGCTAAAATAACATTCTTTGGTTTCTTTGAAATAGTTGTGGAACTACTTTCCTGTTTGTCATTTTTTTAAAACAAGGAAACAACAGCTACATTCAGTCAGTCTGCATAGATCACTCTAACACTAATACACTGTAAGTTATAGAATATCCAGGTAGAAAATCTACCAGTTTCATTTAGAAGTTTGCTGCACTTCACAATCTGGCTAATTCTGTCAGTCTTTTTCTAAACCTACCCTTCTCACTTAAGGAAAAGTATCAGGGAAAAGTGAAATGTGGCCTGGAATGTAAATCACATCACAATCTGGAGTTGTCACAGCACATCTCAAAGCTGACAATGGCTGGAGATGGAGGATCAAAATTTGATTCAAATCAGGGCTTCTGCTTACGCAAAAAATTGCGTACAGTACGCATTAAAACTTTGGAGGACCCCTTCAATTTTTGTCAATCGGGTTCCTGGGGACCCCTTCAAATTTGAACAGATACAAAATTGGGTAAGTGTAGTGTCTGACATCGTAGCCCAAATCTATTGTTGTCGTCTGCTACAAGGTGAGAGTTACTTCCCTTGCACTGAGATTTTTCCCTTACTGGGAAGAGTTCCATTAACCTATTTCCAAGATGTCGTTGACAGCGTGGTTAAAATCATCATATCAGAAACGGAAAGAAAGTGAGCACCCCAAGTACAGTGAGCATAAGCTCATCACAGATGCTTGCACACTCTTCATGGCACAGAAATCTCGCCATTTCTGAGTAGACATTACAGTGCTTTGAGTGCCTGAAAGGCAGTTGAACACAGTAGGTTATTTGTTGGTTTTGTTTTCAACTTTGTAAAGGGACCCCTTAGAGCAGACCTGGGCAAAGGCCGGCCCGCAGGCTGCATCTGGCCCGCCTCCTATCTCTGACCGGCCTGGCTGCTGGCCCGCCCGCCAGTATATATACTATATATACAGTATTGGGTAAAACTGAGTTAACTATATTAGTCCGGCCCTCTAAAACCATCCCAATTTCTCATGCGGCCCCTTGGGAAAATTAATTGCCCACCCCTGCCTTAGAGTTAGCCTGGGACCCCTTAGAAATCTGAAGAAGGGGTCCCTGGGACCCCAAAGAATTTAGCCTTAGCAGAAGCCCTGCAAATAATTTTTCCTTTCTCTTCCCAACATACTTCCTAGACTCCTTTTGAAAAGCTTAAAGTAATCTGTCCTTTTAAATATATGTACTATACAAGTTTATCCACCACTATTCACAACCATCAAGGTAAGATTAAAGATGACAAAATTCTTCCCCCATGTTTCATCCTACATCTTGGTCATTAAAAACCCCATCTCATCTTTCTCCTAAAACATATAATAAAGAGGAAGAAAGAGGGCTAGACTTACTGAATATTTGTTATTAGCCAAATAAAAGTTATTATTTAATCATCCACATATTTCAAACATCATTTTTTGTCAACTATTTATTTTGACAGTGGGCAATCATGTAAATCATGGGGAATAACTATATTGTTACATTATCAGATAATACTGCACTGTCAACAATGTTGAAGGGGAACAGGCAAAATCATTGAATGCATGATCAAATTTTGTACATTGGAGTGATGATAATTTTCTGTAATTAAATATAGAAACAACCAAAGTGATGTGAAAGGAAAATAAAAGATGATGGTGTATCCTTGCTCCTAACTGTGTGTGTGTGGATGTCTGTGTGAGTATGTATGCCTGCCCTTGTGAGCAAATGAAAAATTTCTGTCTTGGGTCTCCTCTACATACAATAAAGTCTGATTTGATTTGAAGATGACAATTTTGTTTACAGTGTCATGCACAATAAACCTGTTGAGACTGTTAGTTCATTCAACTACTTAAGTATTGTTTTTAATTTCCAGCTTTAATGAGATGTAAACACTGCATGCATTTATTCAGCATTTTAATTATTCCAAAACATGTACTAGCAGCAGAACTTTTTTACCAAGTCCAGGAAAGCCTTATGCTATGTATGTATACAGTTTCTTATAATGCACCACTTGCCTGATTATTATCTTCCACCTAGCACATTTTGGGGTAACTTTTGTAACTGAATTCCTAAGTTATGATCGCCCACTGGAATTAATAAAGTTAGTCATTTGTATCCAAAGGGTTAAAAAAACTTTAAGCCTGCAGGTGTTCGTGTGCATGACACTGTCTTAGACTATGATGGTCTGAGTACATAGGTGCTTCTTGGGTCTTTTATATGGCGTTTAAATATCCGCTTATTGTACTTTTTATTGGTTGCATGTCACATAATCGTTACTTCGTTTTCAATGACATACTACTGCTTCTGGAATTTATAATATCCACAATTTTAATTTTCATTTTGATGATATAATTATATACGCGACTCTGGCATTAATAATCATATTTGATTCCTTGTGGTTCGTGCATAGACTAAAAGTGACAATGAATGAGTAATCACAGTTAATAATCAACTGGGTATGGAAACTAACCAAACAGGAAGTGTACTGAATGATTGGCGGTGTCGTTACGATAATTCTGACACAAACGTGACATGAACTAGGCTATGAAAAAGAAGACGTATATTGCATACCATACTAGCAATACAATCCTGTCGGTTTTTGTTTCTCCAGCAGCTGCATCTACACACAAGTCCACTGCCACGTACCGGCCGTCGTCACACGGCAGCTCTTCCACCAGCAGTCTAAAAGCGGATTCCTGAGTAGCGTCTCCAGTCGGCCGTTTGTATATCTTATCCACAACGATAATGGTATCGTTTTGATCAATTTTGAAACAAATAGCAAATGGACGATTTGATTTCTCTTTCTTTGTTTTCAAGTCAGAGAAAGCTTCAATGCAGCGCTGATCCACTTTAATTCCAGACGCCATGTTGTCAGTCTTCTACTCTAAGCTGAGACACGATCGAAAGGAAAGTAGAATAGGTTTCGTAGCCAAAATATCTAAAGCCTAATTTACGGATGAAAAAATTCAAAAAATTATTCTTAATATAAAATACAACATTTTATAATGTGTAGTATCTAAAACCTACTTTTCACAAGACATAAAGACGCATAAATTGATCATAGTAATTTTGTCATTGGGATTCCTTACGGGTTTCAAATCTCTGCGTTCATTGGACAAATTATCTCATTGGCGAGCATCTCTTTGCCCAAATATGGGTAGAAAACCTTAGCCACATGACTCACAAGACATCAAAGCGACACAATAGACTGAAAAAGAAGCTGTCCATCGCTCGCCTCAACTCAGACACAATACAAATGTTCATGACCGTCGTCTAACAAAACTGAAAGTTTTAAAAAAGGATTTTTTGCTGGAGGAAGTGTGTATTAGCATCTGCACTGTACTTTTTTGTGTACTTTTATGTAAAATTTCGGCGCATTGAGCGTTTCTCCATGATACGGATTTTGCGCGTTATAAAACCCCATCATCATCATCACTGATCAAATAGAATTTTAAAAGTCGGTTTTATTTCTTTAAATCAAATGGACCACAATCTAGCACAAGATCAGATGACCTGCGAAGTGCATGCGTTGAGGTATCCCTGTCGTCTTTTTCGGTTTTCATCTGTAAATTAGGCTTTAGATATTTTGGCTACGAAACCTATGTTCATCAAGCAATAATTGTTTTGAAGAGCCAGGAACTAATGCCATGGATGTGAAGATCGATACAAAAGGTTTTGAATTTTCCCGTGATTCTTTTTTCAGCCAAGCACCATGCATATACTCGTACGGCAGAGATGATAGAGAATTTGGGTAGGTTTGGGATGAATTTTATTATTTTTAATAAAGTCCTTAATTTTCCAAGTGTAAACTCTATTAGAAAAGACCTGATTGCTTATAAAATATATTGTACAATATCGATAGTAAAATTTAAGGGATTTAGGAAAAAATATACAGAAGAATAACACTTAAGAATTTAAATACATAAGCATTTCAAGGAGTGCACATTACTTTAAATTACTTATATATATATTGGACCCTATCTTCTCTGTACGTATAACTGATGTCTTCGAAATGTTATCACAAATTTAATGCACTTTGAGAAATGGATGAACTTTGAATACTTTAAGAAGAACTTTCACGATCCGAACGTCCGATCGCGGTGTAACAATACGTTTCACAGACACTTTCAGAGTTTATGGGCACCAGTTCTCTGTGTATATGTATTTGTGTTTCGACTTCGTCATTCTATTTTCTGATTGTTGTACTGTTTATTTCTGTTCTTTCTGCATCTTATATTGGTGTGCTGACACAATGAATAAATGAGACGTGGAAGTAGACGGGCAAGCAGGCAAGTAAAGGTGGTTGCGTAACTGAGACGAATTTTTTGCTTTTATATATGTGAGTGAATGAGCAATTGTGCTGTGCATTTTACAACTCCACTGGAGTTCAACAACAGCTAGTACACTGCACACAACTGCAGAACTGTCATTGTACGCATCACAGCACCACGTGAGAGAAGGCGCGGTATTTGTACACGCTGCAATTCTACTGGAGATCAGTAATGGTACATTAGAGATCACTGAATATTAATTAATTGTAACACAGAACTGGAAAGTAAAACGCTCGTTTTCGCACCATTCCATACAGATTAGGTCTTCCTTACTGTGTTGGCGCGCCTGACATTTCGTTTAGCTGCTTTTTCTTTTGCTGCTTGCATTGGTTCTCGGCGAGCCTTAATGAAGGTGATTAAACCGGAAGCTCTGTACACACCTGCCTCGTTTAAGTAGTTAACTGGAATCGACTGCCAGCAGTCCAGTAATAAAAGTTCGTGACCAAACATAATTACACATTTTTTTAACAATGAGAGTGACAGAACTCAGACTTGTGGTCATTTAATGCATCTCCTCTTGATCAAAACTTGTCAACTAAGCCACGAAATACGACTGCAACAAAATTCAGAAAGTAATACGGCAACGCGAGCTGTTCCATATTGTGTCATTACAACGATCGATGATAGCCCCGCGTTTAGTCAGCTTAATTTTCTAACCAGCTAACTGCATTTCTCATATGAAATGGACTGCAAAACAGGAAATAAACTTGTGAGCTTACAACAATCGTTCAAAAAAAAAAAAAAAAAAAAAAAAACAAGAAAAAAATGGAGGACGTCCCGCCAAAATCTTAACATTGTTCCTCAGTTACCTTGTCGGCCAGAGGGGCGAAGCAGCGGTGCACAGTCTGGTTCTACCATGTCTTTTTTCACTTCCAATTCCGACACGAGAGAGTTTTCAAAAGAAAAAAATCTAATGGTTTTTGTATTTTAAAGAATTCTAAATCTTCTGATTCCTATCTTAATCCAGTGTGTACTTTGTGTCCCTAATAAATCTCTACCCAAACGTTTTCGTTCAGTTTCAGCGGCCTTTTAATCAAAAGTCACCAGATTTTTAGTATGAAATTAAAGCCTATTTTCTCCATTAGATTACGAAATCGACCATTTTTAGATCATTTACTCTCACGCGTAAGAAATTAAAAGCGAAAGTGGAGTTGTGTCTGACTAAGGCAATGACCAAGTTTGGGCGCATCCGTCCGAAGCGAGTTTGGGTAATGTACTTCCAAGCCATTTTTGTTTTGTCTTTCTGTTGTTGTTTTTGTTTTTTGTGTTTTTGCTATTTTTTCCATCCAGTTTTAAAACAAACTGCACCATTTGACAGAAAAAAAGAAAACAATTTATTTTTCGTAATGTAGTAATGTTCAATACGGAATATGAAACATGTACAGAGTGTTGGAAAGAGAGATTTCTCACGAAACAGTCACAGCAGCGCGCTCAGTATGGGGTACTTCCACAATCCATTAGACTTTTTATGCATGCTACCCTCCGCTGAGAGTGGACAATCGTAGCTGTAGTCTTCCCTCCACACTTGCTATGAGCGGTCTGAATGTTAAGTAAGAAAAAATTCGTCCAAAGCTATCGGTGGATTGAGGTAGACGCTTAGTAGCTTTTTGCTTTGTTCTCAAATTGTTTTGACTCATCACCGGTTTGTCAGTCAATTGCCCCAGCTGAAGAAGATACAAAAGCAACTGGCGACTGTGACAGCAATCAGGAACTGTTCATTTCCGCTAACGACTTTAAGACGACTCGTGAACACCGACACCACGTTAGTCTTAGCCAGCGTCTTGTGCGAAAATAGTGTACACGGTCAGCACTCTTGTCTTAAGGCCAACCACTGTTTATAGGCAATACGTCTTTCACCCATCCCTCTCTCCAAGATAAAGACACAATAAAGTGATTTGTGACGGTTCTCGATAAGCCATATTGCTGTATTCTCTGTGCCGAAAGCGGAGGTGTTCAAAGTGCGTTTAGCTGCGTTAAACATTAAAAAGTGTTTCAAAAAAAAAAAAAAAAAATTAAAAAAAATGCGTGGGTGGGTATGGGAGAGAAGGTGAGGGCTACAGTACGATGGTTGAATAGAACTGCCGCACCTATCGTTAGTGAAGCTTGTAAATGTGCTTTTTATCCTATGAAAGTGTCGTCGTCATGTTTCCTGCTATAGATGTCGCCTCGAGACATTGGGGGAAAAGCCCTCCTGTTGACTATTTTGTGTGTGTGTGTGTTATTGGTCACATCGGCTGCTAGGTGCTGCCTCGTGAGATTGCAAATCACGCTGACGATGGGTCTTTGCAAATTTGTGTGCGTGCTTGCGTGCATGCGTGTGCATGGACTTGTTTAACCGTGACGTGTCACTGAGAGTCGCTGGCAGTCGTCGTGTACAATGTATTGCTGCCACTTGCCCTGCACCCCGAATTAGCTCAGAATCGCAGTTGTTCTGGACAGCCGTCATTCACTCGTTGTTACCTTACCAAATGTAATTTTGTTGTTGCTGTTGTCTTGGGGGGCGGGTGTCAGGTGCAATCTGTGTAGCAATATAAACTGCGCCTTCGACTGCATGCTCTGTTAGCTCGTGGTGCGTCCTCTGCAGATCAAAGAAATAACCGTAGTACATAATCAACCTCGCTTTTCACATATCCAAACACCTCCACACACACACACAGAGCTTTGAAAGGACCTCTAGAAAATATATTAGAAGCAAATAAACAGAAGTCGGAGGTAGGGGTTGGTATGCGTCATTACGGTTTTACGACGAGCCAGCAACTAAGGATATATCATAGCAAAGCAGCCACGTTCAAGGAAATAATAATAATAAAAAATCTCAGAGAGAAAATCTGAATTCAGGACAGATAATTCTCACTGTATTGGTGACAGGTGCTAACCAAAACGAGGTCAGAATATTCTGAGAGTAACGGGAACGTTGTACAATGAAGCGCCTGTCACCATGACAGTGAGATTCGGGTGTCGCGGGGGTTCGTATCTCGTCTCTCTCTCTCTGATTGTGAAACCTGTTTACAGAACTGGCCGCCGATGGTTTTCTCCGGTATTCTGGTTTTCTCCACTCTGTGTGTGTGTGAGTGAGAGAGAAAAAGCATGAGTAGGTTTATGATTTGAATGATGAGAATGAGGCTGTGAAGACGCATTTGATGTTTACTGATATACGCGTGCCAAACTTACATGCTATGTAAGAGGCTCGTTATTATTATTAAAAAACTTGTTAATGCTTTATTTTCTATAATTTTCCACTGATGGGGTAAAGAGGGTTATCGAAGCACGTTATGCACTTTTCTTTCCAGTTTGCGTGTCTGCACAAGCGCGTCAGCCATGCGTTTAACGCAAAGATTGTTCTCGATCGCAGGAGTTCCCAAGAGGCTGAAAGATGACAACGACAGTCAAGACGTCGGCCAACCGACAGTCACAGCAGACCTTCCGGTCCTGAAGCGCAGATAGAGGAACCTGGACTGATGCGATTGTACTTTAGCAGGAAGCGAGCAAGCACGCGCAGTACCACGAAGCTCCAACCTACTTAATTTATTAAAGGTTTAATCGGGTGCAATTAGTTCAAGATTCTGTCGAAATACTGTTTCCCAAAATAAGAGCGATTGGTTGTATCCTTGACAAGGTAAGTGTATCCACGTTCACTTCAGTATATATATTTTTTTGCTACCTTTTTCCGTGCAGGGACATTTTCTTTAAATCTTTGACTTGTGAACGGAGTAGGTTATTCACTCAGATTTTGGGAAATAATATCTTGCGCTAAGCTCAACCCAGGATGTAGAAAAAAATGTTTGCACTCTAGTAGTTCTTTAAAATGACAGTTACCCATGCAGTCCATACAACAGACATCTAAGACTTGTGCAGATTTATTATATTATACTTTATACAATTTTATGTACAATTTAAAAAAATTGTACTTACTACAATTTTAAAACTTGTACACATGTATTTATTGTGTTGACAAAGAAACATTTTAGGATCTGCGGTCGCCGGAGCTATAAACTTTTTATGATGCAACTCGTTTTATGTCGTGCAGGTTCAAGTTTCATCGACGCTGTCACTGCCTGTTTAAAGATGGACCGGGCAATGAAACAAAGATCGTTTTTCGGCGCGTTTTGTAACTGCCTGTCAGTCGTGGCAGTCACCAGAAGCGTGTTATCCTTGCACAAAGATTGAGGCTTTGCTGAGTACACAAGCGTCGTGACAGGCCCCAGTTAACAGTCTAATGGGGTTGCGCACCTGGCCAAGGTGATGCTAATTTAAGCTAGCCCATCGTTTTCAAGGAGCTAGGTGTTAAAAAATGCAAAGCATTTCCTGGTGCATAAAGGTTCACATAGAAAAGGGAAAATTTAGACAAAATGAATCATCACCAACTGTTAAAGCAAAGCTTTAACATTGTATTTTACGAAATGCGTAGGTCAAAATATCACAGAAAGATGTACATATGCCCAACTTGATCGGATCAAAATGAAGATTTAATATAAATCCATAAGTATAAATGCATTAATTAACTGTGGCTGGTACTCGAAATGAATACTAAATTGTTTCCGTATACTGCCGCTAGCACGCGCACGGCTTTCGTAGGTCATCGGTCCCAGCCTGTGGGCTCAAGTAAATTAGGTCGCACTTAAGCGGAATATTAATCTTACCACTGTTCGCTGAACATCCTCAATGCATATAAAATATACATTGTGACACTTTTGTAGCATTCATTTCCGCAATACAACGAAGATAACCTGATGAGATCTGTTATTTTTCAGGTCGCAAGGTCCATATGCCTGTATTAAAATAGGGTTGGCAACGTGACAGGAGTTGTGGTCCGTCTTCCATTCTTTCTTGGCAGAAAGAACAATTTTTATTATACAAGTTTGAATATCTGTTAATGGTATTTATTTCACTAATTCATAGTAGTAATCGAATTAACATATACCTGAACCTTTATAGAGTTCAAACTGAATGTAAGCTGCACACCTATCACTCAAATGTACTTTGTCTTTCCATTTCGTGAACACATTTTTCTTCCAGTCTTTGTTTGAACAAGATGAAAGTCATAGGATATCTTATCACCACCTTATTCCTCCATGTGCCCAAATCCGAATATATAACTGCATTTGGCCAGCGGTGGTTCCCCATTTAGCTCCATTTTTGGATTGAAAATCTGGATGTTTAGTTTTCATGATGCCAATGTGAATACGTGATCTATTTTGAGTATCCTTGCCTGAAACTAGCCTGCTCTTCATCTAGATTGTTTTTTTCTCCTGTCCACTTGCATATAGCCTCTTACAGAGAACGGAAATGGAGACTTTCTAATCACACAGAGTAGCGAAGCTTAAGTATAACTAACCGCGGTTGTTGGTGTTTCCTTTTTGGTAATTAGTGCGATTTCTGAACTTCCCTAGTCTGCTGGAAAGTACTGTTGATAAAATAGTTGAGCATAGTGTTTGGTCAAGAATGGAGCTAAACTGTCCTCGAGTGTTTTAGATATTCAGCTAACACTTCGTCCAGTCCTAGTGCTATACCACATTTCTTGTTTAGCGTAGATCCTCGGTGACCGATCCGTGCTCTGTGTGCAGTGTGAATGGCAACTGGTAGTTTCTAGATTTTTCCATGAAGAGCAGCGAGTGTGTGTGTGTGGAGGCAGAGTGGGAAGGGAAGAGAAATAAATATGTGACCGCAAGAACATGAAAATAGGCTGGCAACCTCAAGGAGAGATTTAATTAAGGGACATCAAGACTATAACAAAATAAGTGCCACATGCATGCCTCGTCAGTATCTTTTTTGAGTGGTTGCCCACTTGCCCTCCTCCCCAACTCGGTTCCTACGCCACTGAATTAAATCTTAGTTGGAAGAGTTCGCGGAAGAAATTAATCCATCAACTCTGGGTATCCCAGCCTCAGTTCACTAATAATTTATTGTATATAATTGAGATGGAGTGAGGCTAATCTTTTCACGATATGCCCAAATCTGATTAAACACAACGCTCTGTTTCGCCAGCTTAGAGTTATTCTGCTGTAGTAGACAAAATGCGACATGAATTAAGAAGTGTCTATGCCACAAAGGTCATCGGTCATTTCACGCCACAATTTCTATATACATGTATAAGCTTTGTGTAGCTACATCCCATTTTGCCGACATGGAAGTGAGTGACAAGGACGTATATGTGAGTGTGTCCAATGTTTCACTGGGCGTATTGAAGGTCAAAGTTTATAGTTTACATCAGTGCAAAACTTTTTTCTTTCAAATTTCTGGGTTAAGGTTTCAAATCTTCTTAAAACTCCCCCGTCCCCTCTTACTCCATTCTTGAAGTGCAAGAGCACAAATACACCGTACGTGACGTCACGTTGGTCTGCACATTGGCCTAATTAACAGCTACACTGGCTATTAATAATAATAAATGCAAAATGTTTAAAGCGCATACTCATACTCCTAATTAAGGAGCATGATGGACAGCATCTATAAGAGGGGCAGGAAAACAAATAACAATATGAACTATAAAAGAATAAACAGCCCTACTGAACGAAGAAAAAAATCATATTGCCGTGACAGAGTATTTACTATAGAAGAGTGTTTGTTTTCACGGTTTCACCTCTCTCGAATGGACTTATAAATGCAGCTGTCACCTGAATGATGTGATCACTTTTTTTAAAAGGCCTCGCTTGAAAATTAAAGAGGAATAACACATGCTAGCAGTGGAATCATAAGTGCATCAGTAGTAGCCTCCCTTGTGATGGACACCAGCATGCACAGGGGCGTGAAAAGAGTACACACAGTCAAAGAAAGTGGAGATATGTTCACTGACCTGATGTATCTTTCACTTTCGACTGGATTTCATGTTTTGTGCGTGAGTGTTCTACTACATCCAATGTAGAAGAAGTTTCTTTCACATAAAGTCGTTCATTTCAGTTACTCTGTTGAATACACAAGCATGTACAGTTAAACGAATTAAGGTGACAATCTGCTCTCCATGTAAATATATTTTAGACGGTAAACTTGCCAAAAATAAATGTTACAAAATTATTTTGATCATGATACGTGTAATCGATAATGTTATGTTTCGTAAGCTCTATCGTCAGATCAACGTCCATTGACCATTGTTTGGTAACTGAAATTTCTTATTACTAGATAGCTTACATACAAACTTTATTGTGAGGTTATGTGAATTTGTTAGCCAGTCGTGTATGTGTTTCAGGGTTTTTGTGAGTTAGCAAGCATCAGTGCACTCTTGTTCCACAAGAATTCACGAGTTTCGAAGAGATGAATGTTTCCTAAATCTCTGGACCACCGTCAATAGTCTCCCCTCCTTTACGTCATTCAGTATCCAATATGGCGTCTGCGTGTACTTTGGAGTGGGCTCCGGATTCTCTGTATAATACAGCAGTTTCTGCGGTGGTTAACTCATATGGCGTACACCGAAAGGAGCTCAAAACTTTACCAGAAGACGTCCAGTTCGATGTTTATTATATGGTGTGTTCAGCAGTTGCGTACAGTACACAAGCTTATTATGTTATTTAATGGCGAATCGACCAAGCAGATCACTGAAGTAGACTTGTGTAAATATTACAAAAAGTAATAACACTGACTGTCGTTAGTGTTTATTTTTTCAAATGTTGTTTTATAGTGTGATCCACAGTTGTAGACGGGTACTTAGATAATGCATTACAATAAGATTGAGACGATTTCTGTAAAAGAAATTATTATTGAGCCTCGAGACAAAACCGAAATCAGCTACAGAAAAACAAGAAGGCGCAAGTTTCGCTGTCAGTGGTAGTATTGCAGGTTAACCACAGTTTTATTGTCACTCATTTAATTTTTAAAAAATTTGAAAAACCCAGACGATTTAAGAAAGCAGCACGTTAAAACATACTATCGCTTCTTTCCTCAATGTTTATCTTTGAAATTTACACTGGTGTGGGAAGGTGGCAACCATAGTTTGGCATTTGATTAACCAGAAGTATATTTAAAAATGACTTAGTTCCCAAATAATCTTCAGTATATCCAGAGAGATAAGACTATTAAACAATAAAAAAAGGAAACATTCAGAAAATAGTAAACTCAACTCTGTGTTGTGTGTCCACGTGTATGCATGCATGCAGACAAGCATAATTGCATATGCATAGAGAAGCTTTAATAGAAACATTGGAAGCATTATTACGCTGATGCCGTTTGTAGTATATAAATATTAGTAATAGGCATATATCTATTTTATGTGCTATGATGTCATGACACTGTCATGTTGTTTTGATCACTGTTTGAAAAATGTATTTAAATGAAGAGTGTGCTGTACATTATTTTTTAAATCATTTTCAGCTATATAACAAGGGAATGCTAAACACTTTATTCAACGAATTTTCTCAAATAGAGGTATTTGCACGAGTCCTGAGGGTTAGCAACAAAAGGTGAGCTGACCAGTTCAGCATTTTTCTTTAGTAGAACTTCATAAGTAGTAATTTAAATTATTACCTTCTAATAATTAAGTTATTTAAATTTTCAGCATGAGTGAAATGCGAAGGTAAGATACCAGTTACTGTATCCAAAGTGTTAGCTTAAAGTGTACGATCTCAGGTATCTGTCTTACATGCTTGGTCAGCTAGTCTGCAATTTTTATACAGATTAAAAGGCATTAAGCCAGATCTGAACTGTTGAGTCTGAATCATCAAGCTTTAGCTGAAAATTTGAATTTAAATGGGTGTTACTAATAGAGCACCATACAAAGGTGCACAAGAATCAGTGGGGGAAAAATCAATATATGTGATATGCATGGCCATTAAAGTCAAAGCATTTTTTTTCCCTTTTTTTAGGATATAATTACATATTGACATTTTATGCAGAAAGAGTCTAGTTTCGTTTCATTTTTAAATGTTTCAACAGATTTAGACATTCATTTTTAATGTCTTTTGGCTTAATTTAGCAGCTATTCACGTCACCACTTAATGTGTGTGTATGTATGTGCTTCTGTATTATGTATTTTTTGGTATTTACATGTTAAATTCACATTTACAGGACGCTGCTACATCACTGTTTTCAAGCTCTGATGGATCGAGGATCAGAGTTTACTCAGAAAATTTCCTGTGCTCTGGCCACAGCCTTCAAGAACCATCTCACACCTCAGTGTCTTAGTGATCAGGCAAGCAGGGTGAAAGGACTCAACCTTGGCTTTGCACTTGGTAAGTGCAATATGTCTGACTGTGAAGCATATTGTCATTACATGTACTCCTAGTTGGAGCATTGTTACTAAATATCAAATGCACGTTTCTGCATATAATTAATGGATGCTAACATTTTTTAAGTAGATTTTCTTTGAGGTTTTTCTTATTAAATATAGACACTTTTATAAACGTTCCATCATCAAATATGCAGTAACACATAAGATGCAGTTAAATAATGCCTATTTCCATGCATTTGTGTGACCGTTTATGAAATAGTTATATGACTGGTGTGTTTTGAATAATAAACTTTCTGTCCCAGGTTGCTTCCTGGCTGAAGCTGGCTGGTTAACTGAAAGTGAGCATGTATATGAGGTGTGTTACAAAGCTGTTAAACATGATGACAGTGAAGCAGGGCTGTTTCGTGCCCTGGAATATTGTGTAAGGTAAAAGCCCTTTATTTCTTTGCTTTCAAGTAATTGCATATAGTTTTATTTAACAAGTTTGATGACCTGCTTTGCCATATATTTGTATCACCCTCTTTCTGTATGAATTAGAGCTTTAGCTGACATGCAGAGATGCTCATATTGAATCATTGCTGTGCAGCTGCAGTGTGATAATACATGTTGTATATTATTTGTGTGCAGGATGCTTCATGTAGAAAATGCAAACTGTAGATACAGTAAAGCCAAACGAGTTTGCACTGAAGCATTTTCTCTAGCAGAGCGGTTAGCTCAGAAAGGAATAAGCTTCAACCGAGCGGTTCTCTACTCAGAACATAGTGCACTTTTGTTTGCTCAAAGTCTTTATGATGAGGTAAGTTCTTTGTGCATTAAATTAAAGATTATTTCTTCATTGCATGTGACACATTGGTTCAATATTATGTAGCCATGGACCAGATAAAAAAATGACCTCAAAATCATTAAAACAACATGTTTTGGGGATCTGAATATTTAAATTAAAAAGAATAAAGTCATTCCTTTTGTTTAGAAAATATTCAAGGATCTGAGTTAATTAGCTGAGGATTAAATGAAACAATTTGAAATAATTTTGCTTATCTAGAGTGTTTTGGAGACTGGGTAGTAGAATTGAGAGAATTGAATAGAATAATTCTGTTTCAAATGTATAGAAAAGTAATGTATTTAGATACAAGCTTGAGAAAACTAAATCAACTAGTCAACTTTATTTTACTTTCTTGAAAAATAGTGCATGTATGTGTCCCTTTTCAGCAGTTCATTTGCTCTGCATGCATTTGTACTTTGTGATAGCATTGTCAAAATTTAGAATAAGGAGGAAAGATGACATAAAGAAACCAGCATCATAAGGGATTCTTTCCTCATGAAGTATTTGCATCCTTTAGCTGTCATTCACTTTGGCATCTTCAATTTTAAACAGTGACGCACAGCATTATGTTATCTGTGTGCACATCTCTGGACTCTAATATTTTTGACTTTGATATTTTAGAAGAAAGTAATACACTGTTTATCATTTCAGGCTTACAAGGCCTGCTTGCGAGCACTGGGAGAACTCAATGACTCAGTACCTGCACGAGTAAGTGGTGGATCATAATGTTAATTTGGGGTGTTGTTTTTTTTTTTCGTTTTGAGCCTTGTAAGCCTCATGTAAATTGATAGTTCTGTCAAATCATATTTCTTTTTGTGTGGGTCCATTGTTGCACTTTGATGCTGAGAAATGATGACAAACTCATTCAAGTTGCACATTTTACTTATGGTTGAAGAATTTCTTTTTTCGTCACAGAAATGTGTATGTCAATTCGTGTATGTGCCTGACCATATGGTATATGTTTTTGGTTACTGAGGGATTTTTTCAGAAGCAGTCTCATACTATTTACATGATGTATTTATTTCTTTACAGACAGTCATAGATGTTCTACGACAGTGTTCAAAGGTAAGTGTTGCAACTTTATCCGTTGTGCATTGTGTAGTTTGTGTTGTCCATATGCTTTTATGTTTCTGTAGTTCTACAATATGTGTGTGCTAACAAACAATAAAATCAGATGTGGGGTCTTTTTTTGATTTCAGGCTTGCGTAGTAAAGAGAGAATTCAAGAAAGCTGAGATTTTAATCAAACTTGCTGTCCACAAGGCTAGGTAAGAAGTTACATCAATAATATATATTTTTTCTAGATTCTAGATTGGAAGGCATCTGCACAATCTTGTTAGTCATGTCTATTTTTCATCATCACCTTCCTAAAGTAAGATATGAAAGATGCTAGTGAGTACTTTTTATCTTTATAGCAGCTGTTACTCTTATTCAAACTCACGTTTAAAATTCATTCATTCATCCATTTATTAGAAGTGGCTGTTAGAAATTCATGGATAAGCTAACAAGGCCCATCACTCAAGCCTGCCTTGAACCATGCATGACTAGTCACCTCTACTTTATGTCATTAAGTCAGTTCTTTCTCTGGCCACTGCGACATTGACCTCCTTCCAAGGTACCTTGAAGGACAGTTTTTAACAGCATGTCATGCTGGGTTACACTGCTGAACCAGACCAGTGTATGCTGCTTGACAATTGCAAGTAGTGGATCCTGTTGTCCTATGAGTGTGGCAACCATGCTTTGTACAAAGTCATTGGTTTTATGTTCCTTGTACAGGATCTGGAGCAGGCTCCTCAGGCACTTGTTCTCGAATGCCTTATCATCAATCATCATCCAACTATCAATGTATATTTAAAATTGCACGTCTACCTTTCAGGTGTGCATGTATATATATATATACTTGTGAAGTTTTGTCACCTTAATAGATTTCCTTCACATGTATCTACTTAGGGAACACTTTGGTCAACACCACCCCAAATACTCTGATGCCCTACTGGATTATGGCTTTTTTCTTCTGAATATTGACTCCATTTCATCAGCTGTGCAGGTTTACCAGGTGAACATTAATTTTCATTTTTAATGGTTGATCTGACAAATCATAGAAGTTATAAGAAGTTATATATAAGCATTACTTGCATATAAATGTATGTTAATACACAGATTGTATATATATATTCATATTATTACATGTACATATATATGTAAAAATATCAATGTAAATGCTGACATCTACATGCATACACATATTTGCATGTATGCATATACTATTATAGTCGGCATGTGTCACCATTTTAGTATTTGCATTGACCTTTTATCCCAGATGGTGCTGGACATAAGGCAGGCAGTGTTTGGGGGCAACAACCTCTATGTAGCCATTGCTTGTGAAGACCTGGCTTATGCTACATATGTTTATGAGTACAGTTCAGGAAAGTTTGCAGACGCCAGGTAGGATTCCTTCTGTGGACTTCAGTATTTTAGTTAATAATAATGTCACTATATACATAACCACATGTTCATCCTTTCACACTTATCAAAAATGAAAAAAAGATCTTTTAGGGGTTACATCAGCGGTTCTCAACCTTTTACTTGTGACGCCCCCCCTGACGAACACCGGTACGTCCGCAACCCCCCCTTAGCCAGCTAGGTTGGTGAAAAGGCGAGAGGAGGGAGATTGGAGGCTTAATTGTTGAGAGGGGGATTGTGTTTTGAGTTTTGGAAGTGAGAAGTCACTGCATTGCCGAGACAGTGTACTTGAATAGGGAGAAGAGATTTGGAGTTTGATCGCCCTCACCTCTCGGTTACACAATCTAAGCTAATTTCACTAATACCGGTATAAGAAACTTTTAAAAAAGGACCACCTTCGCGACCCCCTTGTAGGCACGTCGCGACCCCCCAGGGGGTCGCGCCCCACAGGTTGAGAACTGCTGGGTTACATACTTGTATAATTAATATTATATAAGGGAATTTACAGACAGGTGTTGACAATGGACCCCACTTTTACAATAGTTCTCAGAAAACTTTGGCTGCAAGTCTTCATTATGAATCTAAGCAAATAATACACATATGGTTATAGTTTCATTTCAACAATTTTGTTTCCACATAAAGCATAGGTGGCTTTAATTTAATGATGCATAAATGCTCACAATCTGTCCCTCCTAATTTAAAACAGAGAACAGCTAAAGTGGCACAAAGTACAATGTGCTCCAGTATTTACACCCATGAACCTACAATTAAGATCTTTGATACACTTTTATAAAGAGAATGTTCAACATTTAAGTGAGAGTATTTGAAAGAAATACTTTCCAATTTCTTGTACTAAATTCAAATGAAAGATGGTAACTGTGTGGAACAGAAAGCTCCTGTCATGAGTGTAGGTTACAAGGTTGTAATGGTGAACCTGGGGTTGATGATTATACCATTAGTGGTATAATAAAGGTGTTCTTTGAAATATTTAGGTGTTAAAGAGATGGGTAGTCCATACCTTTTAAAGGGACATTTTGTTTCTGTATGTTTGTGCATTTGTGTGGGGTGTGTTTGTTGTTCAGAGACCATGCAGACAAAGCCATCAATATTCTCAGTCAAATTCTTCACCCCAATCACTTACTACTGTCTTCATCAAAGCGAGTAAAAGGTAATTTGAAATGGGTCTCAATATGTATATATGTGTCTGTGTGTTGATACATGAAGGAGAATAAAGAAAAATTAAAGGCAATTTTTAAATTATTCGATAAAAAAAAAAGCTTGCAACATACATATATCAGGTGACAACCGTGAAAACAGAAAAATAGACCCTCTGTTGTGAAATTGCACCATTGAAAAGCAATGTGTCATAATGCAGTTTGGACCTTGAGGGCACTGGGAGTAAAACCTATGGAATTTCAACATTCAATATTGACTCATATGAACATAAAAAAAGATTTTTCAGTAGGTAGAAAGGTTTAAAGCTGAAAGAGCATATGTAACAAAGGTCACTCTGGTCACTTATCAACATAATGCACACAAGAGCACATTGTCAGGGTGGATGCCTTGAGAAGAGATCGACAGATAATGGTGTCTGAATTTTACAAATGCATTTGCCATAATGCATGATGACCGGGATACAAAAAAGTCCACTCTCCGGTGGGGAAGTAAAAAAAGAGCATTCACCTGGGTTTGGGAGTAGGTATAAAACTACTACTTTGCAGGAATACAGAAGCAGTAGAATGATAAATCATCGTCTTGCATGGAGACTCTGTTGGAAAGTGTTAAGTTGCTCACATTTATATTAAAACCATTAAATATTTTGCCTTTACTTTTTAGTTCTCCCTCAGGTATGTGTATGTGTGTGGTCTAAAAAAAAAAATCCTGTGCTGTTTTACATAATTAAATTGCTTCATTATTTTCCATCCTGTTGTGGTTGGAGAAAAAGAGAAATCAAATGATATCGTGAATCTTAGAATACAGTCTGAAAAAAGGTCTGTACAAGAAAGTGTCTGTATGTGCGTGTGGCTGTCCGACTGAGAAAGAGAGGTGGAAGTGTAGTTAGATCAGTGTGTGGGGTTGTGTGATCGAGAGAGAGCAATGAAAGATGGTAGGGCAGTTTTGTGTGTGTAATTACGTGATTGAGAGAGATAAAAAGATTGTAAAGTAGTTACTTTAGACTTCCTCAGTCATATTTTGTAAATTTTTTTGAGAAGGTCATGGGCTGGAAGGATTATAGAAATAGAGGTTAAGATATTTTTTTTAAGAACACATTTTTCTAAAGAAATTTACACCTTAAATGCTCATCAGTAGGTAGATTCAGGAATCATGTTCAGAAGTTTCATTTATAAAAATGTGCTAATTTTATTATAGCCTTGATACTTGAGGAGATAGCAATTGATAGTGAGGACAAGAGCTTGGAAGAGAAGTTTCTGCTTGAAGCCCAGGAACTACATCTGCAATCACTGGAACTGGCCAGGAAGGCATTTGGCGAGAAAAATGTGCAGACAGCAAAGCATTATGGAAACCTTGGCCGTCTGTACCAGTCCATGCACAGGTTTAAGGTACATTATTTATATGGCATCTACTGTGCCATGAAACCAACTTAGCTAAATATTTAAAATAAAATTATTAGACTTATTGCCAGTGACACATTTTTTGTATTTGTCAGGATTTGGTATGATCACTGATTTTTTAAAATGTACCAAATTCCAGTTTTGTCTTAAGCTGGTTCTTAATATGCACATCCTAAACTAACTGCAAAACCTATTTTGAGTTGACAGTATATAATAATAGCACTTTTTAAAATCTTGGCAGTGAGGTCAAGGTGCTTTATCAAAAGTGTAGGATGAGCAACAGTTTAGCAACACATTTGGCAAATCCCAAGCTGTTTTGGAGGTGGGTTGGGGGAGAGTAATATGAGGGGAGATGAAAAAAAGGTAGATCACCAGTTGTTTGAGGTGTTCCCAAGAGAGGTTAGTCTTAACCATTAGATTCAAGCAATATTTCTTACTAAAGTCAGCATTTCTCACATACACAACACACCAATATGCATATTAGTACACAAGACACAAATAAGTGAAGCCACATTTACAACTTTTCATAAAGAATATTCCTCATAGTCAATGAACTCTGAAAGCAGCTTTTTCATGCCACTATAGAGCAGTATAACCCCTGTAATCATTGACAAGCAGTGTTCAGTTTTAACTGTCTCTATGGGCGGTAGGCATTACCTGTTTTTATGTGTCATTTTGTGGTTAGTATTTTGCAGGATTCATTTCCTTTTGTCACTTTGTGATGTACTGCTTGTGTCACAGGGCTTGTTTTTTAAAATCATTTTGCTGACCTACATCACTTTCTGATGAACTTTTGTCATTTTGTGTTGAACTGTTTGTTAGGAAGCAGAGGAGATGCATCAGAAGGCAATTAAAATCAAAGAGAAGTTACTGGGTCCAGATGATTATGAAGTGGCACTGTCCGTTGGACATCTTGCTTCCCTCTACAACTATGACATGAACAAATTTAACGAGGCTGAAAAACTCTACTACCGTTCTATAAGCATAGGTAAGTTATCTCCTCTTTGGCTATACATGAACGTGGAAAATATACTTGATGTTCAGCTAGATCCAAATACAAGTTGCTAAGTCTCAGGCCATGTCTGCATTTAGCAGGTATTTGCTGGTCAGAGGTCATGTGTTGAAAACCAATCTGTGTGAATCTGTATCAAGACAGATGTTAAGTGTTAGAGGGTCTGCACCTTACAGGTTTGACTGTATTGGTTAGTAAATGTCATAAATAGTGAGCCTGTGTCACTCGCCTCACTGGGAGGTGATGTGTTGAGCAATCCCGGTAGCTCTTAGGAGGATTGATATAACCAAGTACACATGGCTGACTTCTTACCTCACTTATTATTTTAAGTGAGGAAACACAAGATTTGTCAGTGGAATTTTTTGTTGAGGATAAATGTAGAGTATATTAATGTATTTTGAGATTTAATACAAGATTTTAGGATATATGGCAGACATAGATAGGTAAACTTTGTTCAGTTTTTTTTCTTCTTTGACTTGCCATGTAAAGATGAGTATTTAAAAATGTCTGCAACAGTAAACTTAGTAATGTTAAAAAAAAAAAAATTAAAGCGAGAACCACATTTTGATCTTCACATTTGTTTTGTCTTTTTTTTTTAACAGGCAAAGCATTGTTTGGCAAATCCTACAGTGGATTAGAATATGATTACCGTGGTTTGTTGCGTTTATACCATCACACTGGGGCACATGAAATGGCCATGCATTATCACAACGTGCTTCAAGAATGGAGTCAGCTAAGAGACCAGAACAACACAAGTGAAGTGAAACCTTTGGACTTTGATGTACATGATTCTGTGGAGAACATTGTCAGTAAACACTTTCTGTCCTGACAGCAAGGCTCCTCAGCCAGTTTCTGGGAAGGTGTTGCTGTGCAAAACTGTTCTGTCATTGCTGTTTGAGGTGGCCGTTGGTTGCCTGCCATTTTTCGAGGTCATCGTGAGGCACTTGGAATGCTGGTGCCTAAACTTTATCACTGCACTAAACATTAGTTGCGCTTGTGTCAGCCAAATGTCTGAACAAGATAATGTGAGAAAATGGCAGAAACATGACTTATTTATTGATGGACTGTGAAGTAGCTGATTGGCCAAGCAAATACGACAAAAGAAGAGAGAAATACAAAGATGACTGTACTAATGTTAGGTCAAAACCCCTTTCTCCACATTATGATTGCACCTCTCATTGTATCCCTCCATTTTAGCCGGCCATTTCACACTCTCATTTTGTTTTGAAGGCAGCATGCTTGTATTCTGCTGCAGGAGATACTGGACTCAAGGCAGAAGCTTGATGCTCCACTTCGCTCCCTCCCAGCCTGCATCTCACCCCCATGTCCATGCTTCCTCCTCCTCCCTACCACCCTTTTCCCCTGCAGTTTATTCTGACACGTTAAAAATAATAAATGCTATACAGCTTGGTGATTTTTTTTATATATTTGTGAACAGAAGATATTACAATGTTTTACCCCCTCCCCCCACCAAAAAATTTTTTCGTAATCTATTATGCAGGAGATCTGCATGCTGAGAAGGTAGCCATTTAAGAGAGTGTTTAAGAGTGTGCGTGTGCATGGGTGTGTGCTTATGTAACAGGATAAGTTGAGAAGCATTTGCTCAGCTGCTGTCTAATCTCCACCTTATGTCAAAAACTTGACTATCCTCATTTTCACTGCATGCTGCACGTGAGGCATAAAGACAGTTTTTATTGACAAGCATCACAGACGGCATTTGCCCACCTTTTTCTACTCTGGAATTTTGCAGCATCTGATAATAATCATAACATTTTTTCTGTATAACCATGGTGGAATATTGTGCTCAGGATTTGCCGGCATTTATGGGTGAATATATTTTTGTGCATAAAAAAGATGGTATTGCAACAAATTCTTTGTGGCAGGATGGTGACTTGTTACTGATGTGCAGGAGTGCTTTGCTTTGCTTCACAGACATTTCAGTGGTTGTGGTGGAGGAAGAGAGAGTGAACTGAGGTTTAGGGTATTCGTGTCCTGTTTAAGTGCATGCTCATGAGCATGTTGACAGAAGGTATCACCAGTCCAAAGCAGCTCTTTTTATTAGATTTGCATGGACCTGTGACAGGTATATCTATGTAAATGTATCAATGTTGTTTATTCTTGCAATAAGGCAAGATGCTTCATGGCATATGCAAATGAGCAGTGTGTTTCCTTCACTACTCTGTAAATGCTGTATTAGCTCATGAAAGTTCTCTTGCAGCCAGCTGCTTACTGTTGCAGCATCATTACTCAGTTTTCGGTTAGAACCCTGTATCTTTGTTTTGAAGATCTTTAATTAAGTAGTAATCATGTTATTTTATTTGTTAAGATTTGTGCTAAATGCTGCACATACCCAGGTCAACCATAACCCAGAGTGAACCCATTATTTATTAGCTTTTCAATTTTAAATAAAAATATATTTAGATAATTTAACATTTCAAAGAGAGAAATGTGTGAATCCAACTTTATGTTGAGTTCATATGTTTCAGACATATGGTGTTGGATTGGATGGACAGATTATACATGTTAAAGCCATGTATTGTCTGCATTTTAAGAAATCAAAGGCCTAAGTTTTGATCTGCCTTAGTATTCTCTGCTGATTATAACTTATAGGTGAAGTCATTAGTACCTGATGCAGAGCCATTAAATTAGATATACCAGCATGAATAGCTTTTACTTTAAAGGGAAAGAAATATTTGGCTGCAAGATGAGAAGGCAAACTGACATGGCCAGTTGTTTCTAACTTCAGGTTGATTGTGAGCAGATGGATCCATTTCGAGATAAGCTTCTGTTGATTTGCTTTTTCCTTGACATGAGCTGACTCTGAGATAGCACATGACTAATCAGGGGTGTTTTTGTTTCCTAGTCAGGATGGGTCACAAGGTGGAAGATGACCATTAACAATCCTGATGTAGTGCTTGATTGAGCTAAAAAAAATTTTTCAATGTTTTCTTTCCATTTGCAAGAAGAAAAAGCTCTTGTACAGTCATTGCATTTCAGGTAAGTGTGAGAGGCTAGTCTCATAATTTTTGCATGCTTCCATGTTGATATTAAAAAAGATTAGTGATACATTTATTAAGGAAGAGAGATGATTATTAATATTAAATGTACAAATCTGGAAGCCCTAGCTAGAAATGTTTTGGAGAAAAAAACCTGTTACTGTGGACAGATGTGATGGAAGAAAACTATGAGAATGTACTGGCAGTTTGGGAACCAGCCATTGTTTGCATAATCCATGACCCTTTTTTTTTTTAATTTCTGATGCATGCAGCATCATAATGTTTATTTTCTGTACTAATGTATGTAAAGAATATTTGTGGAAAGTTTCAGATACAGTTTGCTTCTTTTTTCTTTTGCATTTGGTTCTGGATACAAACATGCTGAAATCAGACTAGAGCTAATCTTTCACAAATACTACTGAACAAGAGAACAAAATTAAAAAAAAAAAATAGAATTGAAGCAAGTAGACTTAGTAGTAAGTTTGCTGCAGTATTAACAGAGTACAGTCCATCCACAGATGTATAGCTGCATCTGAACATTCAGGATTTAATCATACAAAAAATATTTTCAAAATTGAAAATTATTGTTTTGACTTGCTTTTAAGTAGTGACTACCAAGTATATTTCTCAGCATTTGTTTTTCTTTTTTTTTATTATTGATAATTCAAGTAAGAACAATTTTACAGTATTTCTTGTGAAATATTTAATGTGAAGGAAAACTGACAGTTTCATTGGCGTTTTTTGTGGTAGATGTGCCCTCTAGGTAAGTCTTTTATAACTTCCTGTTTAGTATGTCCTTAAAGGTTAATGAGACTTTGGAGTACTATGTATAATGTTCAATTATGGTTTGATTAAGCTGTAGTAGCATCATATTACCTGGAGGAATGGTTTGATGGGACTTTAGGTTGTAGTGCAAAAGATAGATGTCCTGTCATTGGGATATGGACGAATTGCATGCGATGTGTAGCTGTGCTATTGTGGGGCTTCGGGTTGCAATGTGTAGTGTGGCTGTCCAGTCATTGGGATATGGATGTGTAGATGTTCTCTGATAGACCTGTGGGAATGCCACATTTGTTTGGCAGCTGTAGGGAATTCTTTGTTTTGTGAGGAGCTGCCGTTTGAAAAGGCAGTGTGAAAACCATGTGCAGAATCTGAATATTCTGGCTTTGAAAATGCAAGTCACGATGTGCAATAATGGTTGACTGAATGTAGATGAAACTTATGGTTGGGAAATGGAACAGTCTATTTCCTGCCAGTATAGACGATTGCACCCTGTAGAGTGTACACGTTTCAATTTCAATTTCGTGTCTATGTTAAATTCTGACATTTCATGTTTTCCGTTTACAAAGTCATTGGAATACATCCTGCCTGCATAAAACACACATTGTTAATGTTTTTATTTTATGACATTGTTTTAATTAGGGTTTTCATCCACGTTGTTGATGTGGGTATCAGTGTTTGGTTTGTTTGACTGAAATCTGTTCATCCCATACATCAGTGTGGCGAGAACTATGTTGAGAAGAGAAGAAACAGATCATTGCAATCTTGTCATTTTGAGTCGTTTAATGAGGGCATTTGTGTTAAGTCAGTAATTTTAATGTATGCCATTTTTTAATTGTTAGCAGAAACCACTTGAAAACCATGGATTAGTCTTTTTTCCGTCCCTTTCTCCCCAAACAAGCACACCAAAAATGTAAAAATGTATGCACACTAAATATTTAGCATATTGATGGAGATGTAATCATTGGGTTTTTTGTCATCATTGTTCTCACAAACTTGTGTTTCATGCTCTTTTGTTTCCCTCCTGCCTGTGCTTCAGCCACAAATTTTGTGACTGCCAATGGCATGTGAGGTCATACACACAATCGCTGAAGTCTTATCGCCAGTGTTTCTCATTATTTGTGGCAGTGCTATCGAGTGTGATGCCACTCAGTCCAGTGACATCAGTGTGTGGCATGGCTTCAGAGTACAGTGCCTCTATCCTTGTGTGGTAGGAGCATCATCATCATCGTGTATAGATTTTCGCAGGACTGCTGTAATAGCCAACAGTGATTTTTGTCTGTTATTGAGAAAGTATGTTGTGTAGATTTGATAAAATAAATCAGTTATTTGTTCAAAGGCGAAACACGCTCGTCAAGAGTAGAAAATATGAAATTCCAAGCCAAAGTGGGGTGTCTTTTTTTTTTTTTTTTTTGTAATGGAGTATTTCTTTACTGAATCTTAGGCAATGTCCTGTCTATCTCCCCTACATTCCCCTCCTTCACTTTTCTCGATCATTCACTCCCATTCATTTTATATATGTGCGGGTGGATGGGAAGAAACTCTTCACGTCCTACTTGTTGTCAGCCCCTTTCATTCGCCTCACCCCTCATCATCGATGTTTCTGATACTCGCATGTCTCCTGCATCATGCATGAAGCGCCCACCTATGCAGTCAGGTCCTTGTGTCTCAAAGGGTGACCATGGCTGCGATTATAATTATTGATAACTTGAAGTGAGTGAGAACTGGACGGCATAGACTGTTGTTAGTTTACTCGACCCTCATTGCTTATGTGTTGGGTGTCTTTTGGTTTGGTTGGCTTTGAAAGGATACGGGATTGAAATAGCGGTTGATTGTTTTGTGTTGCTTGTCGAAAGGTGATTGGTTCAGATGGGGGACGTATTTAACATATCTGGGAAGATATTCACGAGGTACTCTTGCTGCCGTGATCTGTGATGCTTGAAATTTGCTGGAATTACATTATTTGTGAAGCTGTCTTATTCTTTCCTGCGTGTGTGTATGCTTGCGCGAGTGTTTGAATGTGTGGGAGGGAGTGCTCGCTACTTAGCTCAAGCGAGGCGCGCGGTTCTGTAATACATAACCATTAACGACAGATGGACATCGATCACCATCCATGCAGCCACTGCCGGACTGGCGCCTAGTGTTTTTATTTTCTTCTTAGTTTGGCTAAGTGCTGATTAAACTATACAATTATGATCGACCGACATAGTTTGATTACATGTATTAAAACTACTCAAGTTTGAAATACTTGTCACGTGATCTTCAGACTAAAAGTTGGAAGTGATTGTTTGAAAAAAGACCGGTAAAGCAATATTTCAAGAACATGTTGAGTAGTTGGTAATATGATCTATTGATTAGACTTTTTTGTTTTACTAAGCTGAGCTAATTTTTTGAAATTACAAAACATCCGCGTGAATAAACTACTTTAGGTCTCAAGCGACGCCTCGGACCCAACTGAAAGACCGTGACGATTGGCTGTAGCCTTGACAACTCATTGACCAACATACCCACGTACCTTTGTGATGTCACGCCTTGACGACGAGGAAACTGCCTGCGGAGGGTCCCCTGGTTGGCTAACTGCCACTGCGGGCGTCATTATGAAGTCATGCCCCTCCTTCCACCCACGGACGTGTTTAGCGACGAAGGTGCGGCGAGGACATAATTTATGAATGCAGGAAGCGGCCATCTCAGAAGGAGCCTGGACTCCGTGCTTAGAGCCCTCCCGAGTATTCCGACACTAATGCCAGAGTCCCAGAAAGGTGGACGACCGTGGCAAAGGTGTTGAGGTGGACCCCTCGACTTCAAAGAGATGAAACACTCTGGGATATAGACGAGAGGAATTACTGGCGCCGCTTGTGAGAATATGTGAAGTTAGTAAAGAAACAAAAGTGTGGAATCTTGCAAAGGTACGTGTTTAATGCTTTGCAGACTAACCTAACTGGAAATGCTCGCTGATGTTGGGGTTTTTATTGTGTAGTCTTTATTTCCTACGAAGTTAAGAACTTCAGAGTAAGATCGCAAAAAGCGGCAGTGATGAAATAAAGAAAAGAGAGAGAAGTTTCACACTCTTAAAGGATAGACTGAGCCATCAGCAGTTGTACATTTAACACATTGCCAGTTTAGAATCTATATACATTTTTTGTTCTTTTTTAAAAAGGAGAGGAATAACGACATCCTCTTACAGTTAGATGGGGGAGATAAATAGCTGTGATCTTTCAAAAAAGCTAGTTTGACTAGGTGCTATTTAATAATAATAATTATTATTTGTTGATTGCTCTACCACAACATTAACGCCATGCTCTGAGTACTAATCAAGTACATAAATTTTACGGTAGATAGTAATAAAAATTCCCGTAGCACTTTATCTCATCATCAAAAATAAATAAATACAAAAACAAACAAACAAACAAAACAGGTTCAAAACGATTCACACACAGAATTAGGATTTGGGAAGGAAAGGCTATTTCCAAACAAAAGTCTAACGAAGTCTACCGCTGTGTACTTTAAATGTCCAACACTGACCAGGCGATGACCAAAGCGAAAGCAACCTATTGGACAGGACACACAGGTCCACAGGATTGTCACAACTAAGTCTTTTCACCCAGGAAATATCCGATGACAGGGTAGCTGATGACAATGGACTAAAACGGCGAGCAAACAACTGCCTAACGAAGACTGTCCCACAAAGTAGAAGTCTGGGACTAGAGAAAGCCACCGGCCTCTAAGCGACCCCATCCATCAACAAATAGAACTCTACACAAACACTGTGCAAAACTACAAAATAATTTCATAAACTTCCGAGTCTCTTCCAGAAGATTTTTGAAGGCACTAGAACTTGCTAAACATATGTTTTCAGAACTGAGCTGATTCCAATAATTAACATCTCTATTGCTGAAACTATATCTTCTTCAATTAAGTTTATTTCGTGCAACATAACTCTTGCCTCTGGATTACACATTGAAGAGAATTGTACGCCGGTAAGAAACATGGCTCCATTCTAAATCCATAAACCCATTAAATATTTTAAATTCCTTAAGTAATCGTCAAAATTCCTCTTTCCTTAATGGTGTGAAAGTTTAAAAATTCTGATCTCTCACTATAGGAGATATGTTCCAAATCATTGGTTAATTTTGTTGGACGACTTTGAAATAATGCAATGGCGGTAGTCCACATCTTGAAGGATAATGAACTACAAAATATTATTCCGAAGTCCTCCGAAGATTTCTCGTTTAGTGAGCCGCATCTTAAGTGGGTTTCCTTGAGTGTCATCACTGTGTGAATTATCAAACAGTCAATTCTGCTCTCGTCTCGTCCTAGATAAGGTCCGACAGTATTGGGATGAAATGTTGTTGAATATGTTAGCAAATGGTTTATATGTAAATCAGCAGCTGCAGCAGAAAGCTGTGGTTGATTGGCGCCATGACAGCGACTGTCCAGACTGAGGGTCAGAAGTTCGTTAGACATTGAGAGGGTCACAGCAGATGTTGGTCTGTAGGCAAACATGGCTGACAAATAGACCTATAAAACTATGTATTGGATTAGATGCATAATGTTGATGAAGCAGGTCAGTTAGTTACAGCGTCCATTGGCACATTCCGGCATCAAAAGTATGTCAAAGCCACATTATTTGTTTTTCTTTTTGCTCTGTCATCTCAATGCCACACAAACCCCGCGTGCGGCGAACCCTAACTCTAAACTACGATCCTGGGTAGTCACCAAGGAACGCAACCACCACTCTCCCCTCCCCCCTCCACACACACACCGGGTGCAGGAAACCGCAGTACCGGAGGAAACAGCCGAGGTTAATGTAAATATCTGCCAATCCAGAAAGATGTATACCAGAGCGAGATCCGAACCCACACCACCCGAGTTTCACGCGATGACACACGCTTCAGCCATTGCGCTACCAGTCGCCTCATTTTATTATTAAGATCCATTTTAAAACACAGTTATCAGCATGATGATGATGGTGATGATGATGATGATGATGATGATGATGATGATGAGGAGGAGGAGGAGTAGTTAAATATGAGCAAATTATAATTTGAAAAGAATGGGAGTACCAATCTGAGTGCTTTCAATATGCTCATTCCATAGTGAGTACAAAATGTGGTGTAAGAAATCTTGTTTAAGCTTTTGAAGTATTCAAAGCTTGTATAAAGAATAAAATCTGTTTGGAAAACAAAAGTCCTTGTTGATAGCCCAAGCACTGGAGAGTAAATAAAGAATACTCTTTGAGGAAAAATGGCCCAAAATAAAAAAAAACTAACATTAAAAAATATACAGAATACTTGAATAATTGAATAATTTTGTTTACTTGTTCTGTTGCGTTGTCTCCATAATCTCTGTTCACAAAGATCCTTTCTAACGATCTCCAACGATGACCTGTATAACTAAACAATTTTCTTTAACAAAATAAGTAATTCTGTTTTCCGTTGCCCGCTGGCCAAAGTCATCTCCAGCAATCTCAGTGACAACAGATACTAAATGAACACAGCATTCGATGCCATTGGCAAAAGCCAGGACGACACGGGTGGTGGACACCCGATGAGAGAGAACGGGGTAGAACCTGGCTGAGTGAGAAGAGCTGTATGACTTGGGATAACCTTTGACCCCCTTCAAATACCCACAGTCACGGAATGAATCAAGCTAAGAATAAAAAGAAAGAAAATTATGGGAAAAGAAATCAAGTAATAAAAAAAATCCCTGGAGCGAATGATTCGTCCCGACAAAACAAAAAACACCCCATGATATTGAATGTTTCAAACCTGACAGTAATACGTCAATGGATTCATGTATTAAAGTAATATCCCAGCATGGCATTTCCTCGAGACTAACAATTTATGACAAAATCATTTTGCTTTAAAGTTCTGACAGCTAGTTAAAGCCACAGGAGGGGCTGTTTTTAATAAAGAAATTAAACTGAGATCTGTTGCTATTTCCACGTTCCATCGGTGGTCAAAACTGCTTCCATGGAGACAGGAGAAATGTCAATGTTTTTAATTGTAGATAGGAAGCAAAGGAAGAGGCCTGAACCTCCTTCATTATCAGCCTATCGCCCTCTTAGTGGTAAGATTATTTCTTATTCCAGACTATAATATATATCGTTAAAATATCTTGTGATAATCATTTTGATTTAGTTTATATGAAAGATACCATAAGCAATTAATAGCAAAGAGTAAGCAGCAGGTTATTTCCTGTACTGTCCTGTCTGCCCAAAGTCCCATCTACACGTGTTCTCCTTCACTTATGTTACTTGAAATATATATATAGATATAATTATATATTGTTTTCTCTAAAAACAGTCACAAAATAAACTTTCTCAAAGAAAGTTTTCGTAGAAATGAATTGAATGGGTTTCATAAATATTCAGAAGTATGTGACTATACACCCTGAGTGGGGAAAGCCAGTTAGCCAATTAATTCATTCTTTATTCCTTTGTGCAATCTCGCGAGAGTCAATGAGTGAGTTGCAAGATTTATTTTACTATTTAATACTGTCACCTGCGCTCTACAGTGCCTTTCAGACGAGGAACATAAATAAATCAAAACACAGACAACAATTAAAATTTTAAAAATAATATAATTTGAAATTAAAAAAAAAACACAACACAAAACAAGTCTAAATTTCCCAACACACAGTTCGAACACACGTTGCTTCCAATGTCTCAAAAATATTCAATCCTCTTGCCGACAGTACAGTTCCTCACAAAGTCTCACTTGAAACAGCACAATGTTTTCGCTTCTAACATACACAAATATATCCACGTGAAAAGTAACACAAAGTTTTCACTTCTTGAAGTTATATCCAACTCAGCGCTGGTCAGTAACCACAGGTGGATACGAAGAATAAGGAACAAACAGAAGAGAAAAACACAAAACACAATAGAAATCCAAAAGAAAAAATTCAAAAGAAAACCTGGAGAGAAAAAACAAAACCATTTTTTTTAATAAATGCAAATTCAAACATATTCATAAAATATACACAAACATATCACACTCATCCAATACAGAAATACACATTCACCGAAAAATCAACAAAGATACACACTCACCTCAACAGGTTCAATGTTAATAAGGATTTAAAGATACAAATCTTGTCAGGATTCGTTCAGTCCAGTCAGGACTACACCACAAGTCGTTCAAGACTTGTTGACAATAGAAAAACCGTCCGCTCTGGACGCACTGACAGAGGAGACTGTACTTCTCCCCGCTCCCGTCAAGGAGAAAAAACCCCAGTGACACCACACACATCCAAAACAATACTACACTCTTTCCTTTGTTCTTCCAACAAACAACCTATCAACACCAAACTTAATTAAACACAGATCAGCCGGTCATCCCTGTATGGCGCGGCCCGCCATGGGCTGTTGACTTTACAGCCCCAGTGAAAGCTGTCTTTACCACCTCACCCAGACAATTACTTTTAATTAAAAAAAAAATTTTTAACAAAAAGTACATCGCAGCAGGTTTGTGACAAATAGCCCCCCCCCCCCACCAAAACCAACCTACGGCTTGGTTAAACTCTATAGAGCAAACCTGCTGAGGTAGTCAGCCCCACATTTTCCTTTCCAGTAATAACTGGTACAACAAATGAGAACAGTTGCTGTTACAAAGCCCACCTCCCTTCTCTTCCCTGATTTCTCTGACTGCGCGACTGTGTAACTTGCTTCATTCTTTGACTGTCTTAGAGCTGTCGGCTTCTCTCAACAAAGAGTCAGTCATTTTGAGAGGTTTTGAGACACATGAACCTCGTACATCTCTCCCAGCTTGTGCGCGAGTAACAACTGCAACAGGTGGTGGCGGCACTGGTGGTAATGGAGGATGAACCAACACTGGCACTTTAGGTGTTGCCTATGATGACAGGCACCGCCAGGTTGGCGAGTACAACACCTATTGCTTCACCACAATAAAATGGACTTTGTAATCGCACTAAGGCAGTCGGACATGAGCAAACCTCATTCTTGCTAGCCATGGTTATACGGCGGTGTGTAGGTAGCAAATCAGTTGGAGCTACCAAATCTGCATCCACTACTAGCACATCAGCTCCTGTGTCACGAATAGCTTTCACTGTTTTTTCCCCGACAGTAGCCAGACAATAAGGATCATAGGACCCTGTCTCTGATTGGGCTGGCTGGTCGTCGTACCTAACAACAGTCACCTTCGAACTATTTCCAATACAAAGCTTTGCTTTCGATTCTTACAGTCTTTCTTTATGTGTCCTGGTTTCCCACAATTGAAACATGTGATTTCCTGAGATCCAGCATGCTCTGTCGACTCATTTCTATCCTTTTGCCCATAGTCTTCCGACCTGGCACTCCTGGTGAACGTTTGGCAGCTCTACGTGCATCAGCATAGCGCTCCGCCAGTATCGCTAATTCCTTCACTGTCTTTGGTGAACATTGGCGGAGATAGATGACCATTTCTCCTCCTATAACCTCTAACATCTGCTCTTGCAAAACTAGATCGAGCAAGTCTTCATACTTTTTCTCTTTTCCAGACAAGCTAAGCCATCTTTCTACATAGCGGGTCAGTCTGGTGGCAAATTGAGGAAATGTTTCTCTGTCTTCGTTCATTTCTAAACTGACACCTGTAGGACTCTGGAGTCAGCTGAAATGCTTCTCTCAGTGCTACTTTCACAGCATCATAATCTCGTGTCTCAGTGTCTGTGAGTGACAGGTACACCTGCGCTGCTGCTCGGCCTCTCAATTGACCCCCAAGCATCACCCCCCAGCTATTTACATCCCAGCTCTGTAGTTGAGCTACACACTCAAAGCATCCTAAGAAAGTATCTAAGTCTTCCACAGCTTTATCAAACCTTTGGATCAAATCCAGTAGCCATGACACCAATAAAATATCACACACAAAATTTAACAGTTTGAAACAACACTAACTTCTAATACAATAAAAAATTTCTAACCTCGTCTGAAACAACAATATATTGCCTATAAAATCCCGGAAGAGCCCCCATTAATATTGTCACCTGCACTCTACAGTGCCTTTCAGACGAGGAACATAAATAAATCAAAACACAGACAACAATTAGACTGTTCCTTCTCCCCGCTCCCGTCAAGGAGAAAAAACCCCAGTGACACCACACACATCCAAAACAATACTACATTCTATCCTTTGTTCTTCCAACAAACAACCTATCAACACCAAACTTAATTAAACACAGATCAGCCGGCCATCCCTGTATGGCTCGGCCTGCCAGGGCTGTTGACACTAACAGCCCCAGTGAAAGCTGTCTTTACCACCTCACCCAGCCAATTACTTTTACTAATTAAAAAAAACATTAAAAAAAATACATAGGTTTGTGACAAATACTCATCAGTCTCTTTCAAAGTATCTTGTAACAAATAACTTGTTTCACTTCAAAGGGCCGAGTGCAATCGCGTGCAGGAGACGCAAGGTGTAGCGCGGTCGTTTAGACTGGTGGACAGAAAAAAAAAGGTAGTTCATCTTTGATGTTACTGAAGGCACCGCCATTATCTGGGACATACAATCGATGCCCTCAACATCAACGACATTCTCCTGTAAAAGACCTGTTGGAATCTTTCAACAGCTGTCAGAAGTCTAACAGAAGCGGGAATCGTGCATAAGGTTGGGTTCCTTGCCACCGACATCATCATACGTGGACGTTAGTCGATGACTTTCAGCTCTGTTGGAACTTTCCAGAAATCAGTGGAACATCAACCGCAGGTTTGCATCACGACATCAAAGACAGAACAACCGTAGGCTGCATGGTCGGTGGACCGTGTCCTGAGTATCTGAAAACAAAAGTCAAAGGCGTGGTGGTGTTTCTATATCTGATGCCCGATACAATGCTGACGGATCAGTAGAAAGATATCGTGAACTCGAAGCAGTGTGGAACTAGCATGCAGGTCGATGTGTATCATGCCGGTGATACAGAGGTGAGAAACCTGTGCGGCAACATTTAACTGTCACAGCAGAGAGCCTGTGACGCCGCAGGGTGCCGACAGTGTTGTCAAGGTGATCAGCTTCGCTGAACGAAGGAGAGTGAAAGCCACGTCAGGCACAAAAGAAAGACAGAAATCAAAATGCTGCGCGTCAAATGTCGTGCCCTGCTGCACGAGTTTGTGTGTGACATTGTCATCTTCCTCTTCAAGACCGGCGAATCTCTCCTGGACGCCACCATCCGCCCTTACGTCATTGCCGCTGTCTGCAGCGACCTCTATGGTGGCGCCGACGTCACTTCCGACTTCGGCAGGACCGACGGCGCTGGTGGTTTGTCTGTTGACAACGGCACTGCCTTTGGAGACAAGGGAGGGGTGTGCTTTCATCTGAACGACTTGCCTGATGTGAGTAATATGTAGTCACGTGACTTTCCGCTTCTTTTTTCGTTCTCCCTCTCAGGCACGTTGATGGAAGTTGTTTACGCTACAAAATTTCGCTCTTCAGTCTGTTTAAACTTAAATTTAGTTTGTGTTTGCCAGTTTAGTTATGTCATCTATCATTTATTTCTGAATGTCTTAAATTTGCTTGTTGCCGTTTTGAAAAATATTTTCAGAGATACCTGACACACATATGGCTGACTCGCGATGCTTAATACACGAATACTTGTTCAATATTGTTTAATGATCTAATGAGATGCAGTTTTTTTCCTTAAAGACTAAGTAAAAAGTCAGTAAAGGTAAAGGTCGTGCCCTAACCTTTTAATTTTTTTTTTTACTCGTTGGGTAATGAGACCTCACGTTTGAGTTCTGAAAGCCTCGGCTAATGGAAGAGCCGCGAAGATATTATGTGAATTAGGCGTATGTCTGTACAAACGTGACGTCACTACTCCTGAACTTTCTTTTAACAGATTGAAGCCAAGGTACAGAGCAAAGCAGCCGGAATCCTGGTGGCTCACAGGGTTCTAGTCAATGTTCCTGCGGTCATCCTCGGGCTGTTTTGTGGTGCCTGGAGCGACACTAAGGGGAGAAAATTTCCAATGATGGCGCCGAGTGCTGGTTCTTGCCTGGGCGTCACGCTTTACTTGGCCAGTACCCAGGTGCGTGACTACAAGGTCTTCCTACTGCTAGCAGGGGCTGCAATCCAAGGCATGTTTGGAAAGTCACCGGTGATCAGTATGGCGGTCAACAGGTAAGGAAACTGCACTCTATAGACATAATAATAATTCAAAAGAAACAGTTTCAACCTTCTCCATTATCGTTAGGGTAAGAAACATCCGCAACGAGATAATTGGTCCTATCACAGTGCAAAGTAGACATAAAATTTTGTGAAATCCGTCCATCCATCGATAAGTCTCGCGACCTGGTTGGTCACGTCTCTTCCTCTCTTTGTCGCAGTCATGTGGCCGACACCAGTGACACGGACCAGCGCACCCGGCGCCTGGGTCGTCTGCTCGCCAGTAGTTTTCTGGGTATGTTCCTGGGCTCGCTGCTGGCCGGCGTGTTGCAGGACCTGTCCAGCCTACTCACCACCTTGCTGGTCGTCAGCATCTGTCACGCCCTCTCCGTCCTCACCGTACTGCTGGGCGTGCCCGAGACGAGGTCACCCGAGGTCAGGGACGGGGCGGCAGGACAGGCCATCCTGCGGGCGGAAGACGAGATGGCGGAGGAGGAGCAGCAGAAGGACCCCGGCCTCTTCAGCTGGGCCGGGTGTCGTGAGTCTCTCATGACGGTGTGTCGGAAAAGGGAAGGCAACAAACGAATCGTTGTCATCGTCTCCCTGCTTCTCATCACTCTCAACTCCTGCCTCAAGGTACAGTGCCCTCGATTCATGGCGCCTTTTGGTGATCTCACACAATGTCATAATATTATTCGTGGTTTGAGAAACAAAACCAACCAACCAACCAACCAACCAACCAACCAGACAGACAGACAGTTTCTGCGTTCTAGTTGCTACTTGCGCCCTCGGCACCAGAGTCGTTAGTGTAAGGGTACACCCAGACCTGCATGCACACGCCCACGCATCTCGTTGCACGTGATTTGCGTTTCTCCTTTCTGCGGTGTAGGTTGGGGACCAGGACGTAACAGTTCTCTTCGTCCAGCGGCCGCCGTTGTCGTGGCCGCAGTCGTGGTACGGGTACCTGACAGCCGTGGACTACGCCACCATGGGCTTCAGCCTCCTGCTGCTGCTGCCCCTCCTGGCCGATATGCTGCGCATGTCCGACGTTGCCATCGTGACGGTGGGGTGGCCTTCAAGCTCGTGCGCTCGGTTTGGGCCGGCTTCTGCACCGAGACGTGGATGGTGTTCCTGTCTGTGGTGGCCGGCTCGCTGGGAGGACTGATTACCCCGGCTCTGCGGTCCGTTCTGAGCAAGATCGTGAAGGAAGGAGAGGTAATCTGTTCATCCCCAACCTATTCATTGTCAGTCTATTTATTGTCAAGTTATGTTATTTTCAATCTGTCCATCCTCAGTCTCTTCACTTTCACATGGTGGTCCATTTTAATTTGTTTATTTCAATCCGTTCAGCCTCTTATATCCATCCTCAATCCATCGTCCTCATTCTGTCCATTTTTGATCCATTCTTTTTGCAAAATATTTGCAGAGTAGATGTTTTAAACACGTCTCATGTCTTTGATCAACTTTTTCATCGAAGATCAATTATCTTGGCCTTAGAATTAACCTACATAGAATTATTTTGTTTTAAACTTGAGTATTTCAGGAATTCCTTGAAATGTAAATTTGAAAGCTCGTCCCGTCACTTTGGTTTTCACTTGTAACGATACGAAGAGCTCATACCCGTTTATCCACCATCTGCAACTCCCACAACAGGTAGGCAAAATGTTTTCCATCCTGGCTTCGCTGGAGACGCTGTCGAAGCTGCTGGGGTCAAGTGTCTTCACCGGAGTGTACGCCGCTACTGTTGACGTCATTTCCGCTGCCGCCTACTTGCTGGAGGCGGCCGTGTACCTGATCGTGCTGGGCATGACGGTGTGGTTGGCGCAGATGATGCGGGAAGATGGCGCCCATGACCTCCTCCTGACCTTTTCCAGACCATACTACGCCTTCCACAAGGCCAATGGCAAGAGCGACAACTCGCAAAGTGCTGGAACCGTCCCTGTCATTCAGATGGAAGACACTTCCCGACCTCAGCCACATCGGGAGAGCCGGCTTCAATCTCTTGGGGCCTCCACCCCCTAGGATTTGGGGGACAGGCTTAAGTTTTCTTCAGATGATCACGAAAAATCTTAACTGTCCCTGAACTTGTTCCAGTGTGAGTGAGAGGAAGTCGCATCGCGCACTCTTTGTGAATGAGTTTTGTCAAATGAAAGTTGGAGGTTTTGGAGGTGAAAGTCTACAATACTCCTCTTAGTTTTATTTCGGTTACGGATTACTAATTAATGTAATGCGTTCTCGATCAAAGTAACATGTCAATTAACAGTGCGAGTGTATGTGACTCATGAAGATAACCGCTGAGCTTTCATTGTAGCATTTCACTGCCAACTGGTTGATTTCAGATTATTAAATGATATTAAAAAAATAACCCATTCACCAAAATAGTAACATACCCGGGCACCTGATCCACTAACATCAGTGAGTCTGCCAGTCATCAGGCAGGGGAGTGGAGGGCAGGGCAGAGAGTCAAGTCAAGTGGTTAGTCAATCAGTAAAAATCCAATCTAGTCAAGTAAGAGCAAGTTAGTCAGTCCTACAAATTAATTGTGATTTAAAATTACATTACTGCAGTTACTTGAGTTCCCCAGGTTGCTAACTACGACCCCTGGATAGCACATGGCTGTTTAACTTTTTATAGTATTTAGCGATTTTAACAGTTTAAGTTCAGTTGTAGTGGGATATCGGGATGTTGGGTTGTACGAAGTGTTGCTGGTTACTCGGGTGGATGCACAACACGATGCTGGGTGACAGATGATCAGCGCGGACTCAGGTAAGTGTAAGGTTACTTTATGGGATTTAGATAACTTATTTGTTCATAGTCAGCCCCTGGTTAGCTGGGTTTTCTGTGACTGGTTACACTTGATGTGACGCAGCTGCTGGTACCACAAACACCTGAATGCTTGGTCACGTGGATCATCAGGTGCATGTAAATGTGTCATGGCCATGATAGTGGGATAAGTAGGGGAGCAGGTTAAAAAGGAGCATCAGCTAAGGTTAACATCTCTACACCATGCACGCAGACACGAGAACCACACTAACTTTTCATTATGCCCCCTATCTTGTTGGCAAACCCTTACCCTCTCCCAAACCCTGTTTGTTGAACAGTCCCCCGGATACAACCACCATCAGGACCTACTTTGCTGTCACAAACAGATGTTGTTTTTGCTAACTGGCAGACGAACCAACGAAGCAATCATAGGGTATGACCGAACCCAGATGAGACAAAGAGGTCGAGCATTTTATTATTGTGGGAATACGAGTACTGTAGATTGTTTGCGATTGGAACATTCTGTTGGAAAAGGAGCCAGGCAAGGGAAACACTAAAGCAATAATAAAGTCTTAACTTGCATGAAGCACGTGACTTTCTCACGTCTGCGTCGAATTTCTGTGTTTTATTTTTGCTTTGATTGTTGATGAATGCAGCGTGAAACGGACTTGTCCCAAATATTTGTCTTGATCTCTGTAATTAAGTTATCTCTGCCTCTATTCCCTCTTTCTGTGTGTGTGAGAGTGAAAGAGAGAAAGAAAAAGCGCAAGACAAAGAGAGATAATGTTTCCGTGTTCGTGAGGGATTTTCCTCCAATGTGTGTGTGGTTTTTGTTGTTTTTTTTTTTTGTTTGTTTTGTTTGTTTTTTTTTTTTGTTTGTTTTTTTTTGTTTTTTTTTTTTTTTTTTTGCACATATTTCCTCGCAATCCACACGAAATAAAGTCGAATCTGTGCAAACCAACGCAGAATGTTTTACAAAGGGGGAGAACCCCATCTTGGCCCGGTGGTCTCCCTTGACGACCGCCAGCAGCGCTTGTCATGTCGTCGTACACTTGGCTGACCATGGCAGGCGGCCAGCAATGTCGGTTTAATATGGGAGAATAAATCGAAGGCGTTATACGCAGGCGCAGCTTTTGGGGAGGCCGAGCATTACGAGGGCATGGAACACGGGGACCCGGAGAGCCGGAATGAAAGAAGGAACGCAATTATCCCTCCCTTTCATGCATGAGTCTCAGCGAGCCCCGTTTTCAAAAGTCCTTTTCTCAGGAACCAATTCTATCCATTAGGGACCACCTTAGGTGGAGCTCCACCACGCTGTCCATTCGATTAGCATCAAACACCACCACTGACAGGTCTAATGTGACACGAAACGATGAGAGCACCAGTAAAGTAAATGAGCGATAATTAAAATAAAGACCTGGAGATAGTTCTGAAACATAGCCAAAATAGATACAAAAATTGTTCGTGACAATGTGAAGATGGAAATAGAACATGGTTGAAAGAAAACAAGAAGTCGACGAGGAGAATTCCTACCCGATAATACTATATTTCAAGAAAAATTGAAATGGTCAGGATTGATCGAACTAAAGGACAGTTCCCCCCCCCCAAAAAAAAAAAAAAAAAAAAATTACCACATCTGTATTTCTGTGTTCCTGGAAATAACTATTGGAGGAATTCTGTTTGATATTATCGCTTCTGTCAATTATTTTTCAATGATTATATTTAAAATAGATTATGGCAAATATTAGATTCCCCTTCGTTTTGCAGAAATACAGTTACACATGTTTAAAAATGTAAACACCGAACTGTACGTACTCGTGCGTGCTTGATCGCAAAAAAAAAAAAAAGAGATTGATTCAACCTCAACCTAATTTGTATATGTCGCTTTAATGTCCCTCCCCCCTTCGTTGAAGACCGATTGAGCTGTGAGTTAACCGAGATAAATACATGTTCTAGAACACGGTCTTGTCCAAGACACTCGCGGTTTAACATTGTTTAGCATTTTGTTTTTAAATACTTCAGCTCTTATTTCAGCCTGGCGCGAGACGCGACTTAGACCGCCCTCGCCCTAACCCTCTCAAGAAAAAAAAATATTTGTGATCAGGGCAATTCTTCAGCGTCGGTCTTGTCATCTAACTTCGAATCACTTCTATCCACTTCTCTGTCAGCTGTTTGTGACTGATGGAGGGGTTGCGAAACAGTTGGCAAAGCCCAACGCGCGCCATCTTGAAACCCCCGCCTTTTCTTCTCATTCTTGGTGTCCCCCCGTCAGGAAATTGAAGAGCGTTTGCCCGATGGACCAGGGCATTAATTCCAACACGAGCATCTCGCCATGGGGACGCTATTCTCCTCCAGGCGAGCGGGTTAAAATAAACGCTGTGTCGGAGGCGAGCATGGACAACAAGGGGTGAGTAATTAAAATAATCATCTATGAATATTCACGCCCCTCCGAGCTCGACAGTCCAAGCTGAGGCAGAGATCGATTTTGTGCAATCACTGATCTTGATCCAGGAGGGAAGACAACCGCCGGTCGCCATCCGTTCAGCACTGGGCTTAGATGTGACATCACTGCGTCTGCTTCTGCGCAGCATCCCGTCCTCGCCTCAACATCAAAGTTTGAGTCGAGCGCTGCCAAGTGTTTTGTTATGAATGACGTAGTAATAACTTTTGTGCAACAAATTTATATCTGTTTCCTTTTCTCCCCTTTTTATTTCTTTTTTCTTTTCTTTGTTGTTGTTTCTTAAAAACAGCTATATTTATTTGTCTAGAACACACTTAAGGTCTGAACGCTTCAATGTTCTGCTGATGCTATAAATCGTGGGAGCGTTCTGTTTTCAATGTAATAGTTGCAATAGTAAGAATCGAACATTCTTTTTTTTTCAACAACCATCTGATGCCATAGCTCGTCTTCTGACAAAAAATACAACAAAAAATGGGACTGATGTGAATTTATTTCTAATACTCTCTCCTTCTCACGACCGTCATTTTCGATCATTCATGATCATGTTCCATAATTTTTTTCGGATGAGAAAAAGCCTTTATTCTTGATCCTTGGTCGTGTTAACAGAAGTTTTAAAAATTCACGTGAGCACCTATTACAATAATAATCAAATTATGTTTACTGTCACTGCCGTCGCCATGACTTCAGTATTTGTTGTATTTTGATTCTAGATTATGAGATAGCACTTATGCATCCGTCTGGTCTTCAAGTGTTCTTTATTTTATTAATAATTCTGTTGCCGGGAAGCTCTTCGATTCAAGGAGCAAGTGTCAATATCTTCATTTCTCTTGCCACTTCTGTCATCTCCCCTCTTTAGCAGACATTACCAACCTTCTCCTTGTAAATGATGTTTGTTTTCTAACAGTTGCGATAAGAAGAAATGCAACCTGAAAAAATATGAAACAGACATTCTAAAACTAAATGAAGCATGGTCATTTAATCCATAATATCCGCTCGCCTTTTCAGAAATTTCTTTTCACTTTATTGTGAAAAAGAGTGATAATATTATATTTCTGTTTCGATGGAGGATTTAGAAGATGAAAAAGAGAGCTACCTTCCCTGCTGACTGAGAGCTTCAGCGAGTCTCTTAACAGCACTTTCAAACGTTTTTAATTTTTCCGAGTAATGGCTCAGTTTACATTCAACAAAACCAGGTTTATGGTAAATAATCAAAGAGACTTTGCAATTAAAATCAAGAAATTTATAGCTTCATGTGAGAGCTAAGGTAAGAAAAAATTCAAGTGAAGGCGAAAGATCGTTTTACAACCGTCAGACATACACATCACTATTTTCCTGACCAAAACTGACTTAAATCAAGACACATTAAGAGGACACAAGACAAATGGATTCTCAGAAAGACAAACATCTAAGAAAGATTGGATATTGTCGACGAATGGATGGATGGACGGACAGATCAATGTAATTAATCCATTAACCTTCATGCAGTTGAAGTTTGCTTCCCTGAAGACGACACACATGCAGAGTGTTGATGGAAAAGGGGACGTAGCTCCACCGAACCCATTTCGGTTCTCAGTCCTTTCAGCAGGTCGGTTCCAGACTGGCCATAGGATGGAATATGTGTGTACGCGGTAATGGCTTGATTCGACAAATTGAGCGTCATTTCCGGCGCCGGGGACAGGGGAGCTCACTCTGAATGGCGGTAACTGCGAGCAGCGGGAGCCTGTGAAAGGTAAGAGAAGCGAAAATCGATGACCTCTTCAAGGTAGCGAGTCTAAAAAGGTAGCTTACGGTTCGATCCCGAGAAAGGCCAGCAGAAAAGACATCCTCTCCCATAAAATCGACCCACCGTTAGGGGGCTGCCATTCTTAATGAGGCGTGAGATGGCCGGCCAGTATGGCGCCTACTTAAAACGTTCGCAAAGCGAAAATCTCAATTAAAAAGTCTTAAGTGCTAATGAACTTCTGTGTGAGAAGTTAAGGTAAGATTATTTGGTAATTATTTTTTAAAGGTGGAGAATCATCGATGAAGCACTCTGATACGATGACGAGACATCTAGAGGGCGGGTTTAAAGGGTTAAAAGTCTATGGATGAGACGGAAGTTTTCTTCACGAAGACGGATGTGACGATGCACTGTGGAATCATCCAAGGTGATCTCGCCTGACGTAAGCAGTAACATTTCTAGCGAGGGGTGGAACACGACTATACATTTTTTTTCGCGATTTTGCCTCTGGTTTTGTACAATCTTTCCACCAAAATAAAAAAAAACCCAAACAACAACAACAACAACAACAACAACAACAACAACAACAACAAAACAAAAAACAAAAACAAACAAAGCATAAAACCTTCACCCAAGCTCTAAGCCTAACCTAAATCCAATACTGTCTTATCAACACACACACACACACACACAGAGTTCTCCATAACAGCAAACATTACAACCAGAAAACGTGTTTGCTAAAATAAAATAAAATAGTATCCGTTAGAAATAGAACCTGTAATGCATTCAAAAAAATTCACTTTATCCGATAGGTTATTGCAGCTTCGGGGAAATCGATCACCAGTTAATTTATTTGAAGTTGTGCATTTTGATTGTTGAACATCAAAAGACAAACTAAAAGACGGTTTGAGCATGCGGGGTTTATTCACGACCGGGGCAAATGACAAACAGTTTTTCCGAATAGAAGCAGGTGAACACGTTGACCAACTTTCCACGGCACGGGTCGTGCACGTGGGCCCACTGCAGTCTGCCCCGGCGAAGGACCTGTAACTGGTGCATTACGATTTGGTGCACAGCAGAGACAAATATATCAAAATAAATCTATCAGAATAAATAAAATTTTAATTTATACAGAATCTTGTTTATGTTTTCGAGTTAAAAAATTGTTTTCTTTGTTATTGTAGGTTTCCCACTTCACATCTCGACTGAACGCCGCACGCGAAATGACATTTTTTTTTCTGGTCGGTGAGGTAACTTCAGTGGCTCAAGAATAGGGATCGGGACTTTGTGTCATCTAGTTCCATACTCGTTAGGACAAATTCACCCATTCACCCATGTGTAAATTGCCGATGTCCATGAATACGATCCCTGAATTGTTTACTTTCAAACTTTGGGTTTCAAACAAACTATTTGGTTTGAACCGTTTGGAAACAGCTGTGGGCAGCTTCTCGGAGCACACTATATTTCAGTGAAACTATTTTGCGAAGACAAAGTGGCCCTAACTTGTGACACAGGCCTAGGATGTACCAGTTGACAAGATAGGCATCTCTGTCATGACAGTCTTCTCCACTTCGCTACAATCAGGGTGGACATCGCATGGCACGATTGCCAGGTCCATGATGCCAACCTTTCGACAGACCGCATTTAGAAGACCAAAAAACAAACTCTCGCTCAGCGGGTTTGATGGCGTCCCTCGACAACAAATCCTCAACAAATGGAGGTTTACTTTTACATTCCTTATACAGTTCAGCCAGCATTTTGTGTTTGTCGTTCCATCATTCTACTTGCTGTTCCCTCCATCTCTTCTGCGCATTTTGCAGCCGCTGATGGTTTGGTGACCCTTGAGTGGCTCTCCAGCTGGACATCACGAGCAGCATGAACATCATACAGAGGTGTGACCTAGCTATGAATGTGTCTTTAAAAAAATTCTCACGTGGGTTTGGTGAAAACATGCCGTTGAAATGGAGGTAGCTTGCCCACAAATAATTGTCAGCAAAAGTTTTCGACTTCTTCCACTAGGTGATGACCCTTCCTGATTCTATTGATTCCATTGCTTTGTTTTCCGCGCTGCTTGTTCCTGGCATCCTGAATGGTTTTTCGATGTCGGGTAAGGTGCTGCCATGGCGACAAGCGCTGTAACGGGTATTCAGTCTTTATTCAAACAGAAGGCAGCAACTTGGTCCAAGCTTTGCGCCCACATGATGAAAGCTTCCACCTCGACAAATATTTTTTGGGGTCAGATTGTTTACTGCCTTGTAGCTGGAGTTTGCATGTGCAGACTAACCTAACTGGGTATAGCTGGCTGATTTTATTGTATTATTTTGTTGTTGTTATTTGTTCTGCAAGTAAAACGGGCAAAAAGTGAGACCAGGGCAGGCAGGCAGTGATGGAGAAAAGAAAAGGAAAAAAAAAAAACAAAAAAAAAAAACGGAACATACAGAAAGAGTGTGTGTGTGTGTATTCTGACACTGCGTTGATACATTACACTGTTGTTTTTTTTTTTGTTTTGTTTTGTTTTGTTTTTTTAATTTTATCTGTTTTTTATTTGGTCCACACAGAAATCACATGATCATTTGCGTCTCTGGAAATTATCGGTTAAAAAAATTCCCAGGCAAACTGGCAAAAGGTTTCGTACCCAAATCACACAAGACCACTTTTAAAGGGAGGTGTGTGCACTTCTATATGTCTTTATATGATTGTCTCTGTATAAGATAGAGTAAGGTAGTCCGGTGACTTCTCGTTAGAGATAACTTTTTTCTCGGGCCTTTATTTGTTTATAAGGACGGTGGTCTCCTCTTCTCCAACGCTGTCTTACATTCCCGCCTCTCTAAGTTATCAGAAATCCATTCGACGACTGTTTCAAACCCATAACAAGCTGACCAGTATCCTCCATTCGGCCTCTAATGCGGGTGCTCTAACCATCCGGCTATGCATTTCTCCATTTCTGCCCGTATTTGTTTGTAATTGTCTACACATCTACCCTACGTATTCGTATGGAATGGTGGGATCTTCTTGTTCCTAGTCGCCGCCAGTGAAGCATAGGGACGCAACTACACTCCTGCCATCGGACCCGGTTCTGGGCATCCCTTTCTCGTTGGGACCATGTCATGCCAGCTGTCTCCACCTCTCTGTGAACTGATCTCCTCCACGTCTGTCTGGGTCTCCCAACCCTGCGCCTCCCCTGTGGGTTCCAGCCAAGAGCTTGCCGGCCGTGTAACCGATCCAGCCCCACTTCCGCTTCTTGATGTCTTGACTGGCAGGATTTTGGTCGGTTCTCTCCCACAGGTCTGTATTGGAGATCTTCTCGGGCCATCTGATGTTGAGGATGCGGAGCAGACATCTGTTGACGAATGTCTGAATCTTGTTGGTGATGGTGTTTGTCACACGCCATGTCTCAGATTCATATAAAAGGACTGACTTTACATTTGTGGGATACGTGGCTGTGATTGTTTATCAATATGCACCTCACGTGACTACCAGTTTAGCCAAAGCCATGAAAATGTGTTGATGTTTCTTGGACCTTGTCTTTCTTTCTTTTTCCCTCTCCGTTGACATTGAGTGTGTAGGAGCCCTGCGCTCTCAATCAAGATTTTCAGCTATTTGCTCTGGGCTTTTGCAGACTGCTCTCTGCCTTTGTCCCTGAAGATCACTTTAGAAAGTCTTCAAAAAACCTCGGACAAGGTAAATCGCTCTCTCTCTCTCTCTCCACCTCTCTCTCTCCACTTCTCTCTCTCCACCTCTCTCTCTCTCTCTGTGTTTTCTAAAGGAGGGAGAGAGACTGAAAAACAGACTGGGATGAAATCGAGACAATCTTTCCAAAGAAGACGCGGTCACGTTCTCGAAATAAAATGATTGGCTATTGATCTGGCGCGCGGGTCCACTGGGAATGAAAGAGGATTTGGCCAATTTGGAAAACACTGATAGAGGAGAAGAGGAGAGGAGGAGGGGAGGTAAGGGGCGGCGAGGTACGCCAAGCGATCCATATTTATTCCCAATTATAGCTGATTGATCGCCAGTCAGGAAGCGAGTGATGAGTGCCACACAAAACCATAGCTGGTTGAATAGACCTCTCGGCCCACAGCAAGCTACTTCGGCCATCCACTTGCTTTCTCTCGGAGCGGTTTCAGCATGACGTATTTAGAAACGATCATGACGTCGTCATGCGCCATCTTGGTAGTCCAGTGTGTGCTAGCAGTTGTTCTTTGAAATTTGCCTGATCATTGGCAAACAAAAGGAGTTTAAACCATGATGAAAAGTGTCAGGGTGGGTAATTATTAATTAGCTGCACAAGTCGTGGTCTACTACCTGGATTTTGTCTTTTGCTGTCTCGGCTACAGTACATTTTGTAGTCTCAGTAGTCATCAAAATTCTCTGTATTCTTTTCTCTGCCAGTGGAGCCATAGAACGAACATATAGGTGGGGTTCGCTGGGCTTAGGTGTGAGAAAACGGCTTATATAGCAGAAAGTGCGATATGGATGGGGGTGGATGAAGGTGGATGGGCGTTTGTGCATTTGCTTATGAAATCACAGTGGGTCACGGACCTTACATGTCAGACAATACAATAAACCTACCTTAATCTGTCAATCATTTCCTGTCAGAAACTGGTTCAGGAAGACTGGCGATCAAAGTCGATCCCAGTTTCACTTCCTAACAACAGAAAGTGGGCGTTGCAGACTCGAGTTTGGTCAAGATTGTGAACCAGGCTTAGGGGATCAGACAATGCGCTATGAGAACACATCGTCTACTTGTTGATCCTTGCCACTGATTAGCTAAGCGCTTGAGTCTTGGGATATGTGTGGAGGGAAGTAGAGGTACTGGATGCGAAGTGGTCCACTGTTCTAGCAGCAAGGCCAGGCTTCCACACGATGGCCACAGAACTGAGCCTGTAATTTGTTTACAAATTACGATCTTGCGGCAAATATAGAAGAAAATGGAAAAGGCAGATTGATGGACTTGAACGTAATGAAAGACAGAGCATGGAACAAAGTGGAGGGCATATTCCAGGCGGAGGAGATATCTTCATACGACAGTCTCCCTTTGAACCTCGCCAGTATACCCTGTCTCCTACCTTTTCAGGCTCCCTTCGCGGAAGATCTATGGGTATTGTTATAGCTGATGTTAGCGTTTCTCCTGTAAGAAGGAGGTCATACACAAATACAGATCGAAATCTTAATAATCAGCTTCATTAAAAAATAACGGAGTAGGCTAATTATTGATATCTGATCTGTACGACGGAACTGGCTGACAAACAGACAGACAAACCGTTGGAATAATCATATAATAACAGGAAAACGCGCATACAGACACAATAGACGAAGATGCTGACAGACTAAACGGACGGACGAATAAGTAAACGGGTGGATAGATGTTAAAATGAAAGTAATAAAGAGAAAAATTATAAAGTGATCGAGGAAAGAAGAGAAAAAGAAAGAAAAAAGGTGACAACGAAAGTAAGTATGGAGAAAGAAGAAAAATATAAAGGAAAAGGAGTGAATAGTGAAGGATGTGGATGGTACAGTCGTTTTTCCCTTTAGCGAATCGTTGAGATATGCGCGGTATTTCGTTCTGCCAAATGTACGTATTTAAGATGAGGAATAATTAATTTCTCTTACAACAGACTCTGTATAATGCGTGACTGATATTTTGAGATGCAGTATTTGGCCACTGCAAGTTCTTGCCGGCAGGTCATAGGCCAAAAGTCAGCAGGGTAAATATAAAACACTCGAAAGGAGAGAAAGAGAGAAAGGACATGATTAGCTTCAAAAAGACCGATGGTGTAGCCAGGTAAATTGTCGATGGAGCCTCTCACAGAAAATAACAAGTAGTGCTGATATGGTTGTGGGGAGGGTTGAGGAGGTCTCCGGCGCTTTTGTCTGGGACATGACTATATGCAGACGACAGTTTCTGTATTCTTACGATGGCTTGCAGCCAGGAGAATCCCTTATAGATGATGACAAAGTTGACACCTTGAGTTTCTCACTACAGTGGTGACAAGACGAATGTTTCAACCACTACACTACCGTGCGCCCCAATCATGCAAGGGGCAGTATAGAGGGAGTTCAATACCAACGGCTACCCCTTTGAACAAGTACGACATCCAGAAAGAAAGAATTATGTATCCTCAGACGATGACACGGAGGTCATCATAGACACCAAGTGGAAGAAGGGATACAACTCTGCTGCTTGTGCGAAGTAGCAAACATCTAGAGTTACGGTTTCTGGAATGGATAGCGGTAAACAACTTGAACATTACATGTTAACATGTACATGTATTTTCGAGAAATTGGCTTTGTGCTGTTGGGATGGGCAATTCAAAAAGTAAATGACTGTTGGGGTAGGGTCTGCCATGTTTTCGTACCAAGTGGAAAGAAAATTTAAAATAGCAACCAGCTTATTTTATCTGGAAGCTTTTCGACGACCTAAGTTGGTCAATGTTTGTGATGGTGTGTAATTTCTCTTGGCTACCCCCATTCGTGCTGATAACACAGGATCAAGAACTATGAGAAGCGCTGCTTGAGGTGAGATCACACGGAATGAGTGATTATTCTGTCATTAGGGGACTTTTCTTAGCTCAGGCCGTTGTCCGTAGTGAGATTTTGAGCAGTTAATTAGTTTATCTGGAGGGGGTAGAATTCTTTAAGTGAAATTTGTATTTGCTGATTTTAGAATTTTTTTCATGCATGGTGTAACAAATGTCTTAAAGGTAAAATCTCTGTTATAACCAAACACCAATATGATGCTCTTATAATCTTTAGTTAGAGTTCATTGGTTTGCTAATAATTATGGGTGTTGATGTCTCTTTTAAATATTTGTTTGTGCATGTAGTCCGGGGGTGGGGGTGGGGGTGTGTGAATTGCTTTGATGAGGTTGTGCATGGATGTGGATATTCTCATATTTCTGTGAATGTTACCGTTTTCTAAAATGTTTAGAAATTGCTTTATTTACAGAAAGCATCATTGGCACATGCCCTATAATATGATGCATTATGAAAACATGTTTTGGGACTTAAATTGTGACTTTTTTTAATCCTATAATTCTGTATTAACTTTTTAAAAAAAAAACCAGTGATTTATTCTAAAGACTTGGTCCTTGAATTGTAAACAGCTGTTTCAATGTTATAAATATCAACAACAAAGACAATTAATCTGATATTTTATATTGTATCTATGCAGCTTAATTTTTGGTACAGGAGAGCAAACTTGAGCAATCAAACATGGACCGTCAAGGATCCATGGTAAGAAGACCATATGTAATTTTTTATGTTTGATGTGCACCAGTTGTGTTTCTTCCTGTCTCAGACGTGAGAATGGATGTGTGTGTATGGAGTCATTAGGTTTTTCTTCAACCTGGGATTTTTCATCTCCTTCACTTTAAGGATTTTTGGATTTAGTGGCTAGAGCATTGGCTTCCAAACCAAGATGTGCACCTACTTGATAAGGAATGGGTGTCTGACTTCATAGAAGGTGGGAAAAGGTAAGGGAGTGAGGGAGGTGAGATGGGCACCACCCTCATATAAAGCTAGTCCCAAAATAAGTAAAGTCTTCAAAATCTCATTTTCCAATGACCCAAAAAGTTTTGGAACAACCTTTACCTGAATTGTATAGCAATAAAGGCAATTCTGATTGAGCTTTTTGCTTATTTCAGCTTAGTTACCATTCAGTGTTTAAACAGAATTTACACAATTGCATTCATTTGGAGCAGATTTTTAAGAAATGCATGTAAAATGAGAGAGGAGGATTTGTTTAGAGGGTAGAGGGGGACAGGGAGAGAGTCAGTAAGAGCAAGAGAGTGCATGTGTATATAAATATATGTGTGCGTAGAGATATATATATATGTGTGTCTTTGTGGGCACTTGCATCTTGTACACATGAGAAAAGCAGAGAACAGTAAGAAACAAATGAAAAACAGAGTATAGTGGCTGAATTTAACCAGTCATCAGTTTAAAGGGATGCTGTTTTACAAATTAGCACAAAGCGTTACCTATTGCATATTTACAGTAAAAGGTTACAGAGAAGGTTTAATATTTTTTTCTTTTGTTTAAGGAGGCAGAACAGATTTTGATAGATTACATGAAAGCCTGGATGCCCGACTTTCAAAGGAAAACATACTTCATACCAGATATTTTTATGAATCGTGTGCCCTGTGAGAAAGATATATTTGCTGGTCAGGAAGTAATGATCTGGAAAAAACCAGATGGGTCAAACTTAACAGAAAGGACCCAAGAAACACCCAGAAAGGAACAAAAAGAACAAATGAGAAAAGATAGCATTACACACTGTTCCAGTGTACAGTCTACCTTGAAAGATGCAGACTCAGCAGACTTGACCCAAGGTACATCTGAAAAGAGCCAAGAGAAGCTAGAAAGAAAGGACCACACAATACACTGCACAGGCATGTGGTCAACCCTAAAAGGTCCCACTCAGCTAAAACCTGTTCAGGATTGTTATATCAGGGATGACAGAGCACAGCAGCATGTTTTATACTGCCTCAGAAAATGGGCTGATATCCACTTAGAAGAAATCATGGTGGTACTAAGCCAGTTGCAATATAGTGATTACTTATCCACGCCATCCTTTGCTAAGCTGGTCAAACACCTTCCTAAACCAAGGGATATGAAGTCGTGCCGTGGAGATTTTGATGTTCTGATTATCCACAAACAGTTTGGCATTATCGTGCTTGAGATTAAATCTATTGGTATCAATGCTGATGAACTGAATTTGCAAGACAATGATCAAGTTAATGAAATCTGTAAGAAGGTTGAAAAGGGAATAGAGCAATTGACAAAGGCAGAGAGAGTTCTTTCACATTTAGTTAACGACATGGAGACAGAGATATTCATAAGAAAAAGTATCATTTTGCCTTATGTGACCACTTCACAGCTAAGACAGGCTGTCATACATAACAAAGCTACAGGAAAGGCAAGAAAATTATACATTTTTTATTTTTTTTCTTAATATGTTAGAAAATATGTCAAAGAATTACATATTAATGTAGACTTCCATTCTGCCTCACTTCATAATTATTGAAGCACATACGAGGAAAGGAAAAGGCAACTTCCAACACATAGTTACCAAATGTAAATGACTTTAAGCTAGAGTGCACATATTTTTTTTTTCCAGATAGCAGCTAAGCTCAGAACAAGAAAAAAGTCTCCCAAATCTTAGTGAATAATCTTCTTCTCAGCTCTGTATGCACACATAGAAACATCATCATTCATAGAGAGAGGTTAATAACATTGCCATTGACAATATACATGGATATGCTGCTGCTGTAAAGGCTGCTGTTTGGAGAGGTGGGAATCATGCATTAATTACATCAACTGTTCCTGGACATCCATGGATTTCCTTTTGTGCATGATGACATTTGTAAGATTTTATCTGGAGGAAGAAAGATTATCCAATCAGATTTTGGAAAAAGTACCATAACTGAGCTCAGTTCACTGATATAAAAGTCATTTTGCACTTATTGCACACATTCAGTCTTTTATATGTTCTGGATCATGCCTAATAATTAGGAACAGTATATATTTTCTTAAATACTACTTCTTTATTTATGTCCACTTTACTTGCTCTTTTTAATTTATATAAAGTGTATTTTTTCATTTGTGCTTATGAGAGAAAACAAGTGTAGATCGAGAAAGATGAATGTATAATGTATAACAGATTTTTGTTACTAGAAACTGTGCAGCTGCTTGGGAACTGAAGATCTGGATAAGGCCATTGACTTATGTCTTTGTTCTGACAATCTGCATGTACAATCAACACCTTGGATTGTCAGTCCTGACATAGTGCAGAATATGCATAATTGGTGGGAAAAGTTAAAGGCATTGTCTGCTCCTAAACCACATTTAAGTCTGCTATATGAAAGATTGGTTGCAAGGTAAATTTCTTAAATTTGGTGTCTATAGTTTTCGTGATATTCATACTCCAGGTATCTCACTCTCACTTACATACTCACACCAACATGCATGTGTGGGCACATAGACACACATATGCAAACAAATACTTTGAATGTAGATGTCATGCTGTGGTTGCCTAACATCCCCTGCTAATTCTCACAGATTCCTACTCTTTATATCAATACCTTTTTAGCCTTCCCATTTTATGTGCATTATATATTAATATCTGATTTGTTGGGCATTACCCTAGGTTTTGTGGGCCAGCCACAGTGGTAAGTGTGCATTGCATCACATCACCACGCTTAGAGCTCAGAACTAAAGGAGAGGCAGTGGCTGAGGCAGGGAACAGGATGGCACTTTTGGCCCTCTACCCTGAGCAGTTGGCTCTTCTCAAAGAACAGTTGCCACTAGTTTTCTTGACTGGTCCTCCTGGCACAGGTAAATCTATCGTCCTTGTGCTAAAGGGTTTGGAGTGGCTGAGGCTTGGCTGTACTGTTCATGTTGTGAGTACTTGGGACATTAGCCGTATTAGCTGCTACCTCCTCCATCATCAACTGAAGAAAACTATGGAAGAATCATGGGAAGAGTACTCTGAGTCTACAGAAAACAAAAAGTTTAAAACAGAACGTGTTTGTTACCATGAATTCAACTTTCGGAATGGTCAAGATGTGAAACGAGCTATTGAAGAACTAGTGAATGAGGCTCAAGAAGGAAAGCTGTATGTTCTGGCTGATGAAGTGGGGCCCGATGCCAGGTATATTTTAGCTTTTGTGTTAATGCTTTCTTCTTTGCCATTTTTTGTTAGTTGTGGTTGACATTTAAGTGATACTGAAAAAGAGCAGACACCTTGATTTCCAGACATCAGTAGTTTTAAACAATTTACAAAAGACTTTTAGATCATTTAAGTACATTTAGTGGGATCACTTATCTGCGAAATGGAAGGACTGTAGAAAGTGTGCAAAACCTTCATTGAGTCTTAACGATAAAAAAACCACTCATTATCCTTTTGAAAACAGCAGATTACTGGAATTCAGAAATATTAGTATCACACATTCAGTGTTAAGATACAAAACTCTGGTAAGACAAAAGACAACAAATATGCTTGTCTTGAGATTTAGTGCCTTTCACTCTACCTACCCATGGTAAAGTGTGATCTTATGATTTACCGTAAAAGATTTACCTAAAACTAATTTTTAAATTCATCTTTTTTGCAGTGATGAAATTCATTTCCAGAATTTCTTTCATGAGCTGCACAATCACTTGCCTCACCTTAACCTGTGGTCAGCAGCAATGCGTCACACACACAGACCTGAAGACATGATTGAAAAGAAACTGACAGCCCCACTTCGTTGCCCCCCAGTTGTGCTGGAAGAGGTGAAGAAAGCTAAAGAGCTAGAGTGCAAAAGTGTGTACAGGTCAGTGAAGCTAAGTGTGTCTTATTAGAAGTCAGGGCATGCGAAGATTGTCAGCTGATCAACATGATTTTCCTGTCTTCTTTCAGTCTCTTCCACATGCTTTTAAACGGGTGCTTTCTTCATAATTTCTTTCATATTATCACATCTTTGCATTCTTTTAAAAGCACCACGCCTGCTGAAGAGAATAGTTTTCTAGTTCCAGTAGTACATAGAAACAATCTTTGGGATTAAAATCTCTCTTGACACACACACACACTCACACACAGAGAGGACTAACTGATCTAAAAACTGTTCTAACATTCAATTGACCTAAATAGTCTACTATATTTGCCTTTTCAATCAACAGTTTTAGAATTTTCTTATTTTAGCTCTGAACAATGGCAACTTTAAAGTGGAACCAAAGCTCAATGAAGTGGGTGAAATAGTTACTTCTTGTATGTACTTGTTTGCCTGAAGTTGCAATATTTTCTATGAGGATGATTATGAACGTTTGCACAGTTACACTAAACATAGTGCACCAGCGCCATGTGATGGACCACATATTGTACGCATGTACCATGAAGAGGATCATAGTGTGGACCCTTGTGCTCGAAATTGTCAACAGTGTGGATTGGACTTGGCGAATTATCTCAAAACCCTTCTTGTTGGCCAGGGAGGTAGGGGATGCATTTTGTTCATGCTATGATGTATATATATACATGTGTTTGTGTTTTATTATTTTCTGTTTCATTTGTGCATGTCAATGCACATTTGTGAAACTTGCACAAACATCATTATTACTTCAGAACCATTACAGTTCTAACTCATGTTCATTGTTAAGGTCCAAGCTTATCTTCTACAGATGCTTCCATGGCAACATTTCTACAGTACCGGGATGTTCTCATTCTCTACTGGACTGACAAGGTGAAGGACACTGGACTTGTGAAGGGATTGCAGGAAGCTGAAATTCCTGTGCAAGTGTTGGGGCCAGAGGATGATTTTAGAGATCTGGCACTGGCTGCAACCAACAAAGTGACTGTGGCACACCATGAAATCGTAAGAGGTTTGGAAAGGAAGATTGTTGTATATGTTGGAAGCACTGGTTGGGATGAGAATGTATCTGACCGTCTGCATGCCATGTCACGGACAACGTCCCTTCTCATCTGGCTTTGCAAACGTTTAAAGGATGAAACTTAGGAAATAATTTTTTTTCTTCTCTTTTCTTGTATGCAAAGCATGGGAGACTATTTTGTCAAGCTAATTTGGTTGCATGATATTCATTCACCTATTTCTTTACCTTATGCCTACAAGGAAGTGATAGAGAAATAATGATGTAGAAACATTAGCACTGTTGTACCTTACGAAGCCTTGTCAATTTATCCTGATTGTGCTGGCTTTAATTTTTTATGTTTAAAATCACTGTTCCTCCAAAACTTTCAGCAACTGTGGTGCACTTTCTGTTTAATCCATTCGATCATTGTTTTAAAATAGCAGTTTTGTTTAGAGGAAGGGTAGTTTCAGGTCATTGTTATACCCCGAGAATGCTAAAACTGTGTTATCTTGACAATATTTATGATTGCTGCCATATGTGTGCCATAGCACTGAGTGTTTAATAGATGCTTTTGCCATTGTTTGTGTTTAAAAGTAACTTGTATGTTGTACTCATATATTCCTCTTTTTTTAGTCATCTGTCCCTTGACTGGTACTGATAATTGGGGGGAGCACATGGATAAATGCTGCAGTTTTTGCAACTCTTGTGACTTTGAATAATTTGAAGTGTAACTGCTTGGAATTACACTTACAGACTAAGAAAACAAAAGGTTCACACATTCACATTGTTAACGAAATGCTTTTTATTAGTCTACAGGTATCTGTCGATCTTTAGCAATATTTTAAAGCCAAATAAATCATTTGTTTTTTGTATGTGGAGTATTCACAAAAGGGGATAACTGTTCTGTTGTGAATTTTGAACTGTGTTTATTGTTAACTTTATATCAGTATTAACATTTATGCATCTATTCTTGGAAAATTTTTTAATATATTTATTTTTCCCTGATATATACTGACGGCCCTCCATGACATTAACAGGGGGTAAAGAATTATGGATTCATTTCTCATTGAACTCTTTCTCAAGTTCGACTGGATGTCATTAACTGATTAAGTAAGGAGCAACAATGATCTGATATTTCACACATTCTGTCACCATCCCCTCACTGAACTACAAAAGAGTTTAAAAAGAATCGAATATTCAATTTTTTTTCTGTTGTTGAATATCATATTTACATTTACTTTTGTGAAAGATCTCATTTTTATTTTAGTTATGGCTTATGTGATCAAGCTTTTAAAGTTTGTTTTTATGCAAGACTGTGATGCTGCTTTATACAAGCTTCTTATTAAAGTACAAAAAGAGTTGCACAAAAGCACTTCAACAAAAAAAAAAAGAACAATTTATTAATGCTGTGTATCCAACAGGAACTAGCAATGTTTTGTGACCACAGTAATATTTTGGACAAGGTATATAATTGTTGAAATCTTTTTGCAAATCAAACTTATGCCTCTTTTTGGCGTTTTATTTCTTTTGATATAATGTTTATTAAATGGGGTTGATGGATGATGTGTGTAAGATGTGTATATCACCTGTGCTGTCTAATGCTATTTATTTGTAAGTACTACATAAATTCTCTGATTCTCTATAGTCAAAGATACTGTGATTTCATTCGCCATTATAATTGGCATTAAGTAAAGAAACCATCAAGATGCACTATTCCATATTATTCATATCACTGACTTATTAAAACAGAGTTAATTCCTTCCCAGAATTTAATTTTCAAAAATGACAAGTTGTTTCACCAGCACGCACAGAGATCAATATATCAATAAACAAGAAAAATATTGCTATTCTTAGTACTCTCAAGAGAAAGGTACAGAGATAGTGTGTTGGAAATCGCAGCATTATTTAAAATTCTTTTAACTGAGGATTATTTTGTAAAATCATTAGAAATATTGAGACAATTGTATATAGGTCATGAAATTATGCATGTTTTCAAATATGTGAATTTTGTGAATGAAATGAAATCTTCTGTTTGTGGTAATGGTGCATATTGACTCAGATCATCTAGTGAGTATAGACCTTTCAATTACCATTTGGAGGTGATTTTTTTTCTTGGATATTTCTTCATTTCTGTTGTGTTCAGTTCATATAACTTTTTTTGCTCAGATATTCTCCTGCCAGTTTTCTCAAAGAGTGGGATTTGTGATGGTGCTGTATACATTTTTATCGTTGAAAATTGAATAAACGTGTGGTACTATTCCTTTTTTTATTATTATTTTCTCATATTGATGTGCCTTGTGTTTTGGAGCTGTAGGAATATTACTTCAAAATAGAATGTTAAGCTTTAATTATCTTGCTTGTTTTAATGCAAATAATTATTTGTAGACAAATGCAAACATGGATATGCACATATACGTATAGAATATACATAGATCATACGATGCTCTCTCACACACAGACAAGTGCGAGTCATACCACGGACGCGTGCAGGTCTTCATGATCATCTCTTGCACCCAACAAAAAAACATTGGACGATACTTCCGCCGATTGGGAACCCTGCGGAAGCCTAGCACGAACGTTTGCATAATTAAATTCAAAATTCAGATATATAAATCAGTTTCCTCAAGCTCTGTTTACTGGTCAAACCGATATTCGTGCTCAAAACACTTTAACGGCATACATTATTCGAGGAAGGGGATGTAAGCCATGTCTAATTTGCGAGCACGAGTTGTGCGCCTTGAAGTGCCGCGATGGATGTCGGCGCTCGCGCTGCGCACTCAGCGCAGGTATCATCCGGGGCCTGACGCCATAATCCGTCTATTTTCGCCCTGCTGGGAACGGCACAGCATAAACACAGCATTTGATTACAAAGCGTAACTTTCCTAGATATGTTGTCGCGGTCAGTTCGAGCCGAAACCCGGAGCAGGGCCAAGGAAGACATCAAGAGAGTGATCAATGCCATAGACAAAGTGCGAAAGTGGTGAGTCTTTGGGAAGGGCTGAGCCTTTCTTCGTACCTCGTTTGTGTCGACTGCCGCGAGCTTAGTGCGTGGCAGAGGCGGTGGCGTCTGCATATCTTTTGTTCTCTCACTTTTCATCGGCGCTGTTTCTGACGATCGGCTGCTTTTGCCAAGCACCTTCGCGGCTAAATAGCGGATTGGGCGGCCACGTGGTTTTATTTACAACCCGTCTGTAGCTCAGCGGGATGGGAGAGGACAGAGTGGGTAGTACTTGAGCGCGTGGTTCTCCTTAGTTCGTGGACCAGGCCGCCGACATGGCGATCGTGTCGGAATAAATAGTAGTGGCAAGATATTCGAGGGGATGGTCTTTCGTTTGTTGGGCTTCCATGTTACACTTCTTGTCCATTTATTACACTTTTTTTTCGTATACATTATGTAATCGCTTAATTACATTTATTAAACTGTAAGAACTTTGTGGGATTTTTGTGAAGTGGGAGCGAATGTGGGTCTTACTGGGGACATAGCTAGTGTTGAAAGGAGTGTCACAGGTTGGCATGTATATAGAGACTGGTTGACTTTTCATCACAACACATTATTTTAGAAAAGTAGAGGTAAGTTCATTTAATTACATTGAAGATATTTTATACTTGCTTTACTTATGCTACAGAACTCTGCTAAAAAAAAACCCTCTTCTGTGTACTTGCTATATGAGCTGATGTACCATGGTTTAGTCATGAAATAATATCAGATTCATTGTTCATGCCTTAGATGCATGCTCCACAAATATGTGGCATTTGAGTCTTTTTTTAAAATTAAACATTATATCCTGGTGCACCTGTTCATATTAAATTTACAGTCTCTTTATTTCAGGCACAAAGATTTTTGAAACAAATTACTTTTTTACCTTAAAAACTTGACAATTTTTTATAGCATACATTTAAAATTTTTTTTTTCTGAATTTCTGATGGAATAAAAAGTCAGTATTTTGCTTTAAAGAAGTTGTAAATATATTTAAGCTATACAATTTTGTTAATATTTTGCGTAGGGCTATAAGTGGCAGTTATTCTTAAGGACTGTCACTGTCATTAACAGTTACACTATTGGGATTATACCTAAGTATGCATTATATTATGAGGCAAGAACAAAGGAAAATATGTTCTTTTTGCATAATTGAAATTTGCCTCTGCCCTCATTTTAATTGGCTTGAGAAGTTCATAGTGAATGCTTACCAGGAAGATTCTCAACAAATTGTCAGAGCCATCAAGGATAAAGGAAACCAGCTGTTAAACACCATGGGATTGTGCAGTAGATTTTATTTCGGTTTGTCTTTATTGCATTTGTGACACAAGCGCAGGTAAAACAAAAATAACATGCAATTTTTGATCATGTGTATGTGTATGTAGATGCTCAAACAAACATACGCACACCTGCGCGCAAGCATATAATATGCATGCGTATGCGCACTGAGGACGAAACACTGTCAGGACCCCGGGTATCACAGCATCTTCATTGTTGCTAAGCGCGCTCACCGGTTCCCGGCATCTATTTTTGGCGTTGTGCCAGCTCTTCAAAAAGTTAATCTTGTAAACATCAGGGAAACACCTTCTGCTAAATATAGAACAATACTAGAGGTCATAGGTGTCCGTTTCGAAGCGAGAGTTCATCGTCAAGTCAACCAGAGAGCTCTATGGTCTTTCTGCGCGCAGTGCACGTAGCTAAGGAGGAATGGGGGAGAATATGGTGCATGGGCGAAGCACAGAGCTATATTCACATAGTTTATTGCACCCTTCGGGTATTGAGCGGCTGTAGCTCTGTGAGACGAAGCCGTCCTCGTTTGCTCAGCCGGTCTGCCGGGTGGGTGGGTGGGAGTTGTATTGATTGAGAAGATTTTACTCTGTGCCTATGGACTACTGAAGCGAAGAGGGTGAATGTAGCTCGGTGGCTACACGCGGCCCTGATTACTCACACTGCCGCGGGCAGGTCGGTCAGGAAAACCCGGTCGGCTTGTTATCAGACACAGCCTACCACGGACGTGTGTAGAACTTCAAGCTCGGGGCGCCTGAGACTAGCACGGATCTGTGCTCAGCCTGTAGCCGCGCGTGGGTTTTGTCGGGTTAAAGTTCAGACACCATTGTGTTATTACTAGGACACCAAGCCGAATCGTGCGGAAACTGCATCAAAGAATAGACGAAAAAAAAATGTTAATTTATTTTGTGGTTGTTGGGAGTTGAAGGCGAGGGCAGGGTAGAGTGAAAGGGAAAAGCCCAGTGATACGCGCCTGCCGCTACATGCCAAGCACGGCTTTCATAGCAAAATGCAGAGAGAGCTTACAAGTGTGCATGGATAAGAGAAGGCCCTTCACGTTATGAGCATAGCAACACACATAATAACTTTTTCCTAATCCTTTCAGATCAATAGATTTTGCTAACAGTAACACAGACGCATGCACTCATGCTTCCACTACATGTGCACACTTTAGAGTGATTTAGTCTATATTCTATAATCATATAAAAACTAAACCGACTGGAAACAAAAGAAACTTTTTAAATAGGTCATTACTTATTGCCAAGAGCAAGAGCAGCATGCACTACGTTGTCCACAGTACAGTAACTTTTCCAGTTTTATTACCTGGAGAAGCAGAAAGTTAAGTGGTTAGACCGTTAGAGGACCAGTATAATTGGTCAGTGGTGTGCGCATTAGCCAGTTCCCTACCTGTGTGGCGCAGGGTATGTCAGACAGTTGACCTAGTTGTTAAATGGGCAAGACAGTGAGGGAAGGTGATAGGTGCTACTCTCAACAAAAGACTGCACCTCCCCCCTCCCCCCACCAAAAAAGGCAATCACTTCCTGATAACCCATCTGGAACTAAATCTCTAAATCTGAAAATATCTCATCCCTGCTTATGCCTATTTTATGAGATTTTTGCTGTAAACATGGACCTCTCCATGCATACACATGCCTCACACATGCACACATACACACTCTTTCTCTGACATTGATGCTTAAAAGCCCACAGTTGTGAATTCAAGGTGCTTGATAAAACTATATATTTCAGAGAACATAAGTTAGCTTAGGTGGAGGTTTTACTTTAAGTTGGTTCAGCATCTTTGGTTCATTTAATTTTTATTTTGTCCACAGGGAAAAGAAATGGGTTACTATTGGTGACACAACCATGAAAATATTCAAATGGGTTCCAGGTAAGCAGAGAGAATTTTTTTTTTTTAATTATGTTGGACTGGTGTGGCAGCACATTAGCGCACATTTTATAATACAGATATGTTAATTATTATCTCTAAGTTTAATGTTTATAATTTTCTGCTTTGCATTCTTTTTTTTTCCAAGTGTGTGATTCATAGGCTTAATTCTTAACTTGGCTAACCTGCTATTCTTAGTCCAACTGTTTTCATCATAGCTCTATGTGAGCAGTAGCATTGTTATGAAGAAGGAGTAGATAATCATTTACAGAGAAATACTTGGAAGATTAAGTTTTTCACAAACATGCTTAAGTTATTTGCTTTTTGTTTTTTTCAGTGACCAGTTCAGAACCAGCACAGGTAGGATTAAAATTAGTGCTTAAAGAATGCATAAGAAATAAAAAACAAGTCAAGCTAGTCTCTAGATACATCAGATTAATTATATATTTCTCAGGTCTCTCACGGTGACACACATCATCGGCATACGTCTGGTCACCTTACCTGGGATGAATGTTGGTATTTTAATTTGTGAAAATCTAATAAGAGCACAATTAGATGAAATATTAATGCTCAGAAGTTTAAATATTTACTTTTTATGAAAAGATAAGTCATAGTTCACTCTAAATGTGTTGTAAAGTCTTGTGCTATATTTAATAGCAGCCATGTTTCGTTTGTTAAAAGTGTTGCCTTTGTTTGCTAATAATCATCATTTTAGTCTATCCAGGGTGTCCGAAAAGTTGGAAACATCAAAACTGGCCGTCCTGGGAAGAAGGGAGATAAAGAGAATGTCAAAGATCTGACAAATGGTGAATTACTACTTTTTCCCCCTCCCCTGGTTTTTTTTTTAATATTAACCATTTATCTTCCAGCATGGATCATTATAATCACTACCACCCCACTAAGGTGGGAAAGACAATGCAGAAGGTCATAGTTTATTGTCTTCAGTCAGTGACAAGTTTTCCTGAAGAAATTCTTAGAAGGATAATTTTTGAAAAAAAAAATAATTAGTTCTCACTTTTTGAGCTGCACATAAGCTTTGTTTTTAAGAGCATAATCCTGCTCTCTTATAGTCTCTCTTTTTTTTTGTGGGGTGGGCATAGGGGAAAGAGGCACATGAGAAGGTTTACATCACACTACACCTTGGGTTATTCTGCAGTTTTCACCATCCATTGTGCAGGTGTTTGTTTTTATTTGTTTTTCCTAAATCATTGCATTTTTTTTTCATGTTTACGCATTTATCTGCATCCACATGCAGTCTTTTTCTATGAACATTGACTTTAGTACAGGATGACACACATCCTTGAAGTAAATTAAGTGCTTATTTGGGAGTCAATATTAGATAGTGCATTTTTTTGGCTTTCTGTTTTTGACAGGTAATTCTGTCTACACAGAGAAAACACTCAAGCTTCAACTGGATCATTTGGTAGTAATAGTGAAATTCTAAATGAAGATTCAAACATGTCGTTCCCTGAAAACTCAGAGAACACAATGCCAGAATACTCACAGGATTCTAATGATGCCGACCCAGAGATGAGAGTGGGTGAGTGGTCCTCCAGCATCTCATACCGTAAGCAGGTTTATTTTGTTTTCCTATAGTTTACATCCATTTCCACAGTCCGTGGGGGGCAAACATAGTGTTTTCAACTTAAAGTAGTGCACATGCTTTTCCCCACTGTTGGTTCTAGTTATGCACTAGCAAACCAACAAAGATGAAGGGTTGATCTTGGCATATTATCCTTTTGGTGAGAGAGTTGGGACCTTACATGGGGACAAATTATGTTTTGTTGCATTTGTGTTATTTTCATTGAAAAAGCAATCTGATAAATTGGAATAAGTGGTTGTAGAACTATCAAGTTTTATGGACTCAAGAAAGAGTTGCCTGTTGCATACATTTCAATTGGGAAAATCACTCCTTGTATCAGTATATACGCAAAACAGTTTCGGTCTCGCTGCTTTCCTTTTTTATTCCTGGACTATCATCTGATTATCAGTCCTAAAAAATGTAGGTTATTTTCATTGGAAAGAGCAGCCTGATGAATTGGGATGAGCGGTTGTAGGACTTTCTCAAATTAAAATAGGTCCTATATTGATAATTACTTTGAAATTGTTTACAGCTATGAGCATGGTGAGAGAAGAAGAGAAGCGACTAAAACAGGAAAGTCCCAGCGAGGAGACAAATGGTAAATATCATGGCTGCTGTTGTGATTTTGCATATTTCTGTCAAAGCTTGTTGTTCCCAACAAAGTGGATATGTACACTGTGGGAAAGCTGCTTTTTATTTTGTTTTTTTGCTAAGGGGGAAAAGATTATACTGTGTATAAATTGGCCAGGTTATTTTCTTCACTGTGCATTGAAATGTATTATTCAGTAGATTGTGATGTGCCTAATTGTTGGGATTCTCCACTAAATAGATAGGGTTGTAGTCTGAGTGTGTGATAGGAGAACAAGGGGGAGTAGTAGAAGCATAGGGAGGACAGTATAGGAGCCATTAGATGGTGTTTAGGGAAGATCAAAGCATTATTTAAAGTATAAGACACAGAGAGAGGTGGAATGTGTGCTTTTAAATGTCAAAATCTTAGACTTGTTTTCTTTTTCCAGACTCTGAGCCCCCAGTCCTAGAGCCAGAAACATCTCTTGACGGTCCTCCAGTCAAAAGAATAAGGCCAGATCAGAGCTGAGAATCATACAGGCTGTAACAAACTGTCAACAGTTCTATTGTTTTAATTTGTTTGTGTTTTTTTAACTAGTTGTGTGAATGAGGGAGGAAATGCTCATGCTACAGCCAACATTTGTTCAGATGGGAAAGAGAGATGTGATATGTAAGCAGTGAATGTTTGTCAGTTGTTATGTTGAGACTAGAAATGTATGTACAAGGAAATATACTTGAAATATGGTTTGTTAGAAGTGCAATTTAAATTTTTTGAAAGGCTTTTGTTTTGTTTTTAAGAACAGGAGGTGAAACTGATATCTGTTTAATAAGACTTCTCTTTCTGTACTTAAATAAGCAGATTTGTTTAATATTACAGTACAAGCGCAATTCTAAAGATCACTAGAAAGTATTTGCAGATAGCTTAGAAATCCATGAAGAAAAACATTGAGCTTTTAAAAAGATCTTTTTCGGCAAAATTATGCCATTATCTTGCAAAAAGAAACTGGCTTTTTACATGAGCAAAAAAATTTTGCTTTTAATGCCTTTTTATCAGGCAGGTGCTACAAATTATGTTACTACATTGTAGCACTGATCTTCCATTATCAAGTGGGTAATTAAGAAAAAGAACAAGACAATTGAAATACAATTTGAAAACTTTTTTCACCAAATGAAGATTGAAAAGAGCAGAATTTTTGAACACTGTACACAAGGATGGACAAGCTATGCCAGTTGATTTTCTAGCAGGCTCTTTCTGCAGAACTTGCTTCCATGAAGCAGAAGTGCTGTCACTGGAAGGTGCATTGTATGTGCGGAATAGTGATTATTAAGAGCCACCTTAGTGCATTCTGGCTTCCTCAAAAACACATCAAACATTTTAGCAGTTTCTTTTTTTCTCTAGGGTAGGCTTAGTAAAAGCCATGCTTATTAAAAAGTAAACAATGACAGAAAAAAAAATCCAAACTGTAGCAGATAGTTCTACCTTATACTTATGTTAAAGCTGAAAAGTGCATATGTGACTTTGCTAAAATGTTTGACATGGGAGATTGTGCTGTCTTGGTGTGGCGAGTTGTTTCCTATCCCTCACTGATTTTCTCAGTGCAGTTCAATATACCAGTGCTTTACTTCGTATTTCACAGTTCAGAACATTTTATGCAGGTCTCCTGGCACAATCCTTTCACTGGATTTGGCTAAAGTCCTTGGCATTTTTTTTAAAATGCAGAAAGCCTTTTCACATCACTGCCTTATTTGCATAATTATACTGGAGAGGCTCTTGCTTGTATTGCGCCTTACTTGAAAGAGATGCTTTTTCTTTGACTTTCATTTCCTTATTCTCTGGCAAGTAGTGTTGGGAGTTTTAGAATCAACAACTAAAGAATGTTTTCTTGGCACAGTAAACATACAGATATGAATGTTGTGCAAAACTAGCATTATTTACATCCTTTGACACCTCCCCCCCCTCAGATTTTGTTTTCAGAATTAAGGCAACAGAAATTCTTAATGATTAACATGTTATTTTGGATAAGGGGTCATTATTTATAGAAGAGGACAACTGAAAGATGAATGTCTGCTTGCTTTGTAAAGTGTTCTTACTTTTCTCCTTCCAAACAACATTAAGCAACCAATCCAGCATATTACTGCTTGTTTGTGATCATTCACATCCATTGGCCACAAAGTTTATAGAGGCAATCCTGTGTGGGAGAGTTTGAACAGGGAAGATAGTTTAAATGTACATCTGATGTGTTAGCTTTTTCAATAATTCATTAATGGACATGTTATCAGCATAGTCTGAAATTATAAGATACTAATGAATCATTTTAGACTATCCTTTCTTCTATATTCAAAGTTGATGCATAAGTAGAGCACAAGAGAAATTCAAGTTGAAGTACACAGTTTAGGGAATAGGAACTGTTTTCTTTCTGCTTATACACATGTACATATATATATATTTACACTTGTGAGTGCACATATACCTACTTATTTTAGTGTACAAAACCATACAGTATAGAATATTGAGTTGATGTAGCTCTTACAGGAATATGTTGAGAAAATATTAGCTATTTTCTGTGCAGTTGTCTTAGTCTGAGATAGCCAGTGAGAGAATTGATTTCAAAAAGCTAATTCTCGTTTTGTAATTTTTCTATAAGCATTTTCTTTGTCAGCTAGCAGGAATTAAAAATTTCACTTTTAAAACATCTGTAAATCATGTTTTTATACAACTGCTTTTTTGTTTGCCGAGTTGATAATGAATGTATTTTGGCAAATGCTTTAAGAACTTGGTTGTGCAGTTTTAACAAAAGCAAGATATTTCTGTATGTGAGGATTTTCATTTAATGATTCAGTTTAGGAGTGATTGCTGCAGTATGTGTTTGATTGTGTCAGCAGCACCGGGTGTACATTTATAAAGAGCGAGATGAGTTAACATTTTGCACAAAATAACAGCCTTTTGCTCAGAAGTCTTCTTTGAGTTATGCTTGTGAGAGATGAATCATTTGCAAGGTCACATCACAGACACCTGCACACTGCTTTGTGAAAATGATTAATACTACAGGAGATGTTTAAACAGACATGTTGCATTCCAGTTCTCTAGTTCTATGTCCACATGCTGCTATGACAAAATCATAGTATACCAGACCAATGAATAGCACTGTATCACAAAAATATGTAGCTATGGCATGGCTGCAGAAGTGGGAAATACCCATAACAATGTAGGCTGAAGACTTGTTTAAAACTGCAGTGTGACCAAAGCAGTTTGCATACAACATGCACATTTGTAAAACGCACATTTTTTTGTAGCTGTATTCATGATCATCTTCCATTTCTGCAGCATATGAAAGCGGATTTTTATTTTAAAAAAGCCTCAAAATAAAACAAAAAACCATTAAAGTTTAGTTTTTTTATTGATGATTCTCCCTGAAAGAGCTATTGCAGAATACCTGAATGTGGCTTGAACAAGCTGCACTAGCATATTGTATTATGCACCAATGAAATCTTATGATTGGAAAGAACACAGTAAAGATAAGATTATTAATCATAGAGCATGAGAATACTGTCAGGAATTTGGTCTGTTATAAGCACACAGACGACAAAGTTCTTCAATGTTAGCCACTTTATCAGAAGAGAATACAACAGATTTTTGCCATAATTCTGTCAAATGACAAGACAACCTTCAAAAGATTTAGTTCAATACAATAACTGACCAATTTTAAAAAAAGCACAATGCTGCCTAGGGCAAAACAAAAAGCTCTGATTTACTCTGTATATAGGCAAATCAAGCTACAAAAAAAAATTGGTTTTGCACAGGAATGAAAAATGTCTGACTTAAAGTAGGGGGGGGGGGGAAAGAAACTAAGTAATTTGGGCACATTGCAGCAAATAATATATAAAAGTATACAATTTTAAAAAGCATACTGTGCCATTGGAAAATCCCATTGAAAACTGCATTTTGATGGACATGCACATCAAAATGTTTCTACTCCATGCTTGTCGTAGTCAGCTTACTCGAAAAATGATAAAGCAAGACCATTTAACATAATGGCCTATAAAAATACAACTGCCTAGGGTCTACAGCAATATTTTATATCTTAGCAAAGATGCTGTCTTAGAAAAAAAAACCACACACACACACACAAACACTAAAAATCTGTACATAAGCACCAATTTTTCAAAAAAAGTGGGTTGCAAAATGTCAAGTTGTGTATCACTTTTATACTTGTTTAGAAGGAGAATTTTTTTCCCCCTTGGAATAGTACCAAGATTAGACAACACAGTTTTTACCAAAAAGGTAGGCAGAGGAACCAACCCCAGTGAGAGGCTTCATGACCCACTTTTCTTACTGGACATCTACTGTGTAAGAGAATAAAAGTTTTAAAGATAATATTAACATTTGACTATCTTCATAAAGCTTCTGAACACAGTCTTGAAAAGGTTAGGGGTAAGGCACAACAGTTAAAAAATGTTTGGCAAGAGGAAAATTTGCCAGGTCAGGAGATACATACCTGACCAGACAATAAATTAGAAAATTGCGCATTACAACATTTAAGGCAAACAAAGTGCAGCAAAATATGTAACTGAGAAGAATTATTTTACACATGTTTACTTCTTGTGCTTGGATTAATTTTACAAGGTGGTTGAATGGCACATATAGTGCTCTAGTGGTGAAAAGCTGGAAAAAAAGGTCAGCTTCTCTCACTGATGTAAAAATTATCTTTGTAAAAGCACCCCGTCCACATCTGAAATGCTGCCCTGTGACTTTGTCAAATCCATACAGGTAGCACAGATTACAAAAGCAAATTTAACAAATAATGGTTGAAACGCTACCAGTGACCACATGATGCAATGACTGAATAATATAAAATAAATAAAATAAAATTCTGGTATAGCACTTGCAATGATTAAAAAAAAATGAAACAGTGGTTAAATAAAGCACCAACAACAGAAATATATGAATTAAAATGCCTTTTTGTTCCTTCTAGCTGTTTTATGTTTACTTAAACCACAAAAAACAGTTTAATGCCATAAAAACTATCTCACAACTGATGCTGGGAAAACATTTCAAATAAAAGGTATACACGTCCATCACAATACTGCTTGCTCATCATTCACTGTACTTAAAACTAGCAGACAGTTATACCTTTACCAGAAAAAAATGTAACAAAGAAAGGAAAAGTTCTTAACCCAGATAGACCACTTCACAAAGAAAATTATTCCTATTTTCCCTTTCAAATGTAGGGGATGTTCAATGACCAACATGTCTGCGAAAAAAGAATGTCAAAACCAAAGCTATGATGACCTTTGAAAAAGTTGGGCCATTAATTACATGCACTTTATTTTCTGCAACTTGCCAGAAATCTTCTGTATTATTTGCAATATTTGTACTTTTGAGGCCCTTAGCCACAGATTTTTACATCCTAAATTCCAGTTTCACTTGCGTGTAGATTGTGAGTATTTAAAAGCACATTTCATTAGGTTTTGTTCACTTGGTGTTTGAGTCAATGCGACGCCTAGCTTGTTTTGGTGTCCTGAGACTGCCATTGGTGAGTGTAGCAGCTGGTGACTTTCTGTGAGGTGCAAAAACATAAATAAATGAATGTTTTATCGTCAGGTAAATGCACAAACACACATACAGGTGCGCACATTTGTTATTATAAGTTATTATTATGTGATGTTCAATATGATTAATCTGAAAGACTTTCAGAAACTGACCTCTTTGAAGAATGACGGTCTCTCAGGGTGTTTGGTGACAAAGATGCTAGTGCCTGCATGTTAGCTGTTAGTGCTTCCACCTCTCGCCGCAATCGTGTTGGAGTTTCCATGTTGACACTGAAAGTAAATTAAATCCAAGTGGGATCTCTGAATTATTGTGATGCCACTGGTAAATACAGATGATATCAGGGTATTATATCCCTTTTTCTCTTCTCATATCCAACTGACTGACTTGTCCTTTCTTTCATACTTTTTGTTAAAGTTTTTTGTTATGGGATAGGAATGCACAGTTGAATAGTGCAGTGTAATTTCAGTACGAGTCCCACACCATTGAATCAAATGAATTCACTCCATAATAACAAATCAAATCTAATCCAATTGTAAACATTTTATCAATCCTAAAGTTGTCTTAATACAAAACAGACTAGCATAAATAAGTTACAAGAAACATCCCATGTCAGCTATCATTCTCAACTCTGGAATTCATTAAACACACGGTATATATATATATCAGTTTTCATAACAAACAATTTGAAAAGGGATTTTTACCATGTTTTGATGTTTGATCGTCGGGATACCCTTCCAGACCGTGTTGGGGTTTCTATGTGAAAAGGAGAGTATATGTCAACCTCGGATGTACTTTTACGGCGATTTGGCGTAGTTGTAGTATTGTTGCGTTCTTGTAAAGGTGCCAGCCGGCGAGTTGAAGTTCTGATTTTCTGAAAAGTACATATTTTTATTTTTAAAATTAATGACTAGCAGCAATGAAGCAATAAATTTTCACCCTGAATATGTCATGATGCAACCAACGAAAACAACAGAATATCATATCAAAATTCCATGAAACATTAAGGTAGTAAAGAATAAATGTCTAGACTGATCGAGGCACACCACAAAGATAACTTAACATACCTGCCGAATAACTCCAACTGCATCTCTGAACGATCTGGTTACTTGCGACCCGCGACGAAAAACGGAAGATCGCTGTTTGTCTTGTTCAAATTGTTGGGAGGGATCACTTGAAACCGTTTCCTCTGGATTCGATAAACTTCGCTTGAATGTCGGCGTGTGTATGTAGTCATTCTCTTTCTGTTCGAAAACAGCGTATCTCTTACGCCGCATCGAAGACCTCAATGCTTTTTTAATCGCCGACATGATGTTTTCTGAAGATCAAGTTATACGAACGAGCCGAGCTGTACGATCGAATGCCAACACAGTTTTGAAACGTGCGCCAAGTCTCGCCAGGCAGCAACATCACGTGACACTGTTCTGCGCATGTCACTGGCTGTTGTGCCGGAAATGACTCGTAAACACGACGGTTTGAAATTCATTCTTGGTGACAAAGTTCATGTAGTTAGTGAGTGAATCGTTTGGGCGAAGCAGTCGGTCACCCCTGACAAATAGCTTCCGTGAATAAACAGTTTAAATATAAGAATAATGTCAAAGGACTTTTGGAGGGAATTTATCATTCAGCTGCATGGTCTGGACATAACAGTAGTTACCTCTCTTAGACTAGTAGCACACACCTCACACTTTTTCCTTTCAAACATTATAACGACGAAAAGTTAGCTTAAAATAAAAAAATTAATCAACAAAGTGATATTGATGGAGGGATATATATATAGAGAGAGTGGGTGCAGGGCGTGCTTAGGGGCAGGCAACGAGGCATCTGCTTAGGGCCCCGAACTTTGGATCGTCGCTAGGGGCCCGCTCTCTTGATTAATTAAGTATGATAACTATAGGCTCCGAATTAATCCATATGCCTCGGTCCCGTGGGGGACTAAGAACGGGTCCGGGTGGGTGAGAGTGGATTAGTAGCAGTAATTGTATTTAAGAGTAGCGCTCACGGAAAAGATTTGTTTTACTTGCACGTCTAAAGGACTCAATGGTGGGTAAGAGGCGATGTAAAAGGAGAGTACATCTATTGCTTTGTTCATCATCGCTACAAAGCCGGTGACAATATGTCATGACAAGAGTAAATTAAGATGAACTGGTCAGACGAAAAGCGAAGTTCTCTGTAGGAGAAGAGAAGTTTGGAGAAAACAGGCATGACACGTGCCTTCACATAAAGTAGAGAACAGATAATTTGTACTGAATGCAAGTAGGAACGGCGAAGAATTAATGTCCATATATATATAACCGATTTGTAAAACGAATTGCAATAAGGCTGAGAAATATTAATAATGTGGGCATCAACAGGGAGGAGGCGAGAGAGAGAGAGTTAACACCGGTCATGTAAACAGCATATTTTAACGACTTAAGTCGCCTCTCCGTGTCAGGTGCCCATCGGGCGAGGAAAGGAACATCGCGGTATTATGCCGCAGCAGGTAGAAATTCCAGCTGAGGTCGCCCACCGGCTTACGTCCGTCACATTCCTCATGTATTCGGAGTTTCTAAACGTCCAACGACTCAGCACCACTGGGGAGACAGCCGTCGGTCACGTCTCGTGCAGGTCGCTACCAAGACACAACTGGATCAGTTCCCCCAACATCCACACCTCCACCTCTCAACCTGAGGGTCCCAGTCTGTTTTACCCCATCCTTCTTTATCTTTAAAGTCTCTTGGGTTTCTCTGTTTCTCTATCCATCTGAATGACAGACTACTATCATACTTCATGGACTGGAGGTTATAAGGCTAAGGATGTGATTCAAAGAAATGATATATGTTCCTCCTGTCTGCTTCCACCCGTCTTTCTGTTTCTAAAAGTTTGATTTTATTTTAAAATTATAAATGAAACCCAAAGTGACCCTTATCATCAAAGATATGGTAGCAGGATCGGATATCACGAAAGGAATAATTATCAATTTAGACGTTAAAGAAAGATGGGAAACTACTGGGCATCTCGAAAGACAGAACGATATGTTTAGTTAGCTGGCCATAGCTATAGTGTCCATGATTATAATCCTATTCCTATTGTGAGATTTGTTTTTCTTAAAAACAAATGATGACATGAAATGGAATAATCTGAGTTGAGCCGAAATGAGAATGAGAGGACGGGGTGAGAGTCTACTGATCATGCTATTGAAGGTTTTCTTCTACGTATTATCTATGATGAGCATCATTACACTTCATTCATCTATTTAATCTGTAACATTTTTTGTTACAACCATTTCATTCTGTATTTTCTTATTTTCTATATTTCGCAAGATATAATTGTCTAAGGAACTAATTGTTCACATTGACAGATGTACACCCGTACAACTACAAACGTTGTTTACGTTAACCACACGACCTTATTTTCGTTCTTTTTAGGTAAAAGAAATTTGATTCATAATTTTTCGAGGAAGGCACACTGGCATGCTGCGGATGTAAGGTCGCTCATAATTTCGCAGAGTGGGAGGAGGAAACGCCCTCGTCATAAACACCCTCCCCCTATCGCCTTGCCGTGTACACAGACCTGGCTGTTGTTCACTGTTTCTCTGTTGGCCCAGCTTGACACTTGCTAATCGATTCCCTATTGTCCCCAGTAGTTGGCGGTCAGATCCCGCTAAATCTGCTTAAACCCTCAGACACATTGTATTTCCTCCGCTGTGCATAACATACGCTTGTCCGTTTGTCCGTTTGTCCATCCATTTTATTTTCTGTGTTGTTGTTTTGTCTGTCCTTTTCCCGTCTGTCTGGTTTTCTGTTCAGCCTCCCCACTCTTCCACCGCGAGCATCTTTACACTAACATCGGTGACATTCGTCCTTCCCTCCAGCATCCTCTCCATTCCTTGGGTATTGGTCATCTTGTGTTTGGTCTACCTACTGACCAGTTTGTTTATCTTCTCACCAGCCCTCTCTCTTCTCCACAGCTACTGTCCTCTCCCTTCTCACTTGTCTCACTCCAGCACATTCTCCACTTTTCACTCCCCCACACCTCCCACCTGCAGTTACCTCCCCCTGTGTAAGAACTACAGCTCCCTACCATTGTGTTGTGGACGGTCAAACAATTTGGATTTTTTTTAAAAGAAGGTGAATTAGATCCGCGAGCACAAAGGGACGGCTGGACATTAGGTCGTACAGGACGAGGGGTCAGTCTGAGAAAGGGATCGTTACTTCTGCACCTGTTCGCAGCTGACAATGAAGGGCTGTTGCTTCTTTGTCCTGTCTTTATGCGTGATTATTCACCTCCAAGGTAAGAAAACTGTTTCCTATTGCATGATCTCACAACATAAGTATAGTGCACGATATCGTAACTTTGTAAACCATCCCCGCTTCACCCCCTCATGTTACATTTCTTTAATCTGTATAAGTGGGTTGATTAAGTGGATAAGTGATATTTCAGGAGAGAATTTATGTACACTAGGTATCAATCACCATTAAATGTATTTGCTCAAAACAAACAAACAAACAAACAAACAAACAAACAAACAAACAAACAAACAAACAAACAAACAAACAAACAAACAAACAACAGAATTTCGTTACATACGAAGATATGAAAATGCAGAAAAATACTAAATTAACACAGTGGTCTGAGGAAGGATTCTAGAATGGCTAGAATGTTATGTTAATTTTTATTACGGCAAAATTCGTTATTTACCGTTGTAGATATCTAAAGCCTGACCTAAACCTTGACTACTTTGTGAACGAGTTTAAAAAGCGTTGTTTTGCAGAAAAGTTATTTTATTATACAAAGAGCCAAGTATATCAGTTTCATTATTTATTAGATCGGTATAAACTTCTAACACAAAGGTAGGAAAATCTAAGACCTCAACCCATAACCTCTACGGTGTTTAACTCTCTTTTCATGTCTCATATGTGTTATAAAATATTTCGGTGATGTTTGTAAATAAGTGTGTTGGATTTTTTTAAATTTCATGCTAAATAACGATTTAATTATTACTTTGCGATGATATTACTCTTGTATGGGTGTATTTTGAAGTGTATTGTTGATGCCGCTACGTTGAATTAAAAAAAAAATTTAAGTGTTGTGCCTAAAATTAACAAACATTATTGGTCAATTTAATGACATGAATGCTTTATGTCTGAGGCATTTATTTTACTTTTTGCGGTCTGAGAGACGTGTGTATAAACAACTTTTGTTATAGTTTTCGGATATAATTACAATAATTATTTAAGTATTGTAAAATAAGTATATTATAAATTATATACATTTTTATAAGTGGTCATTTGGAGACGATGTACTACCTGAATGCATTCCTGGATGTAGGTTAACATCGTCATTATCGTGAAGAGATATTCTTTTATCGTAGGCATTATGTGATGTTATTTTAAAATAATCCCTACCTTTCTTATGTACTCAAATTCCTTAGCCTTTATATCAAGTAATGTTTATACATGCAGTAAACAAACCATGCAAAATGAGTATTTTATTGTAACATACAAACCTTCATATAATATATATATATGTGTGTGTTTGTGTTTGGGGGTGAACGCATTTTATAACCTGCTGGATTCAATGGTGTGTATGACATAATCTCATAACCACTACAAGTTTGATTCATCTTTTCATTTTTACATTTACATTTTAATCAAGATTCGTAATAATAAAGTGGGCATGTGTGGAATAGCGATGAAGACTCCAGGTTTATATTTTTATCTAGTCATGATGGAGAACACATCTCATTAGAAGAACAGTATTTTGTTTTAACGCAACAACAGGAATTAGCAGAATATTGCGCAGGAGATAAAACACTGTCAAAAATGTCAGAACATGCTAAGCTTCCGAAGAGAAGAGGCAGTGTTATATTCCGCAGTCGTTAAGCAATCAGCCAGACTAAATAGTTCTCCAGGTAGAAAAGGAGAGAGAGAAGAGGAGGCGATCTCCAGGTGGAGGGGGAGGATCTTACTCCCTAGTGGGGAAGCGGAGAGGGAAAGGGGGAAAGACGGGGCGGGCTTCCCTCTGCTTGATCTTCTTGGCGTTTGCTTGTCTTCAACATTTGCAACTTGCATCTCTGAGAACGCTAAGCACCGGTCGGGGAGACGCTTGCCACCATCTCACAGCCTTGTGACCCCGTGACCGGCACGTGCGACCCGACCTTCGCCCGCAGCGCCCTCTCGTAGGCGATTATCTGATGAAGGGAAGAGAACGCACAGCTATGACCATCAGAGCAGAATAAACAGATGGTATTACGAACAGATTTTTTTTTAAAGGTTGAAAATATCGCGCTTTGAAAAATGAATCTTTACAGACACAGAAACAATAGAATGTCACGTGAACAGCAAAGCACCGGCAACAATTTTGTTTTGAAGCAAGGAGGGGCGGAGAAGTCCGAGTCAATGGGTATGGTCATGCCTAGTCGCAAACCTATACATGAACTTAGGAAAAAAGATTTAAAATTTAGATAACAATCCACTTGAATTCACGGGTTTGCTGGTACGTTGTCATTTGATATTACTTATGAAACAGTAAAAATTTATTTCCCTCTAGGGCTGCCCACCTGTAAACAATGGTCACCCTTTCCATCTGAATCAATCATCAGTAAATACAGCAACCCTTTTATCCGTTAAATAACTACCTTGGAAATTAGCTTTCTTTTTTCACCATTAATAATGCTGATTTAATCATTTGATACATTTCTCTACTCATTTTCTTCCCTTGTTTGTCTCGAGTGAGTGGTTTAGTCTATTGAGCTGTTCTGTGTTACACAGGCAGGCAGCTAGGCTCTGTCCATATAAACCTTCACATCTTTAGTGATGACAATTTTTTTCTGCCCGTGTATGTACGTACAAAGTATAAATGTCTGTCTGTTTGTCTGTTTGTCTGTTTGTCTGTCTGTCTGTCTGTCTGTCTGTCTGTGACCTTTAATATTTAACTTATCATTAACATGACGATTTCTCTGACCTTAAATTATTTAAATTGATATCTTTGTCAGTCAGCATCGTCGCCGGCCAAGGAGCATGCAACATGACCCAGGCTGCTGTATGCGTGACCTCCATGGAAAGCGCTGTCAGGCATGTTCTAGAAAGTACTTCCGGTGTGACCAAACAGGAATCGCTTCAACGGCTTTGTCTGTGAGTCTTGAAGCATTTGCACAGGCCTGTTTCACAGTTCAGGAATTTGAAACGCACGATTCCTTGAAAGGCACATACCGTATTAATTTACTAGTTAGGGCATATGTTGTTTTCATGTTAAAACTATTCATTGCTCCTTTTAAGTTTTGCTTACGTAACTCAATTAAGTTTTTTCTTACTAATTTCTTTTGACACTTGCTTACAGAATTTATTAAACATTTTTTACGTTTTCAGGGAAAACCCTCTAAAATATTGAACAATAACCTACACTTAATTAGCCTTCAATACAAATAAAAAATGAGAAAGAACTAGCTCAAAATTCGCGGAAGAAAGATTGAATAAATAATGAAAGCAGTTTGTTTTGTTTTTGAAAGCCGACACTCGGAGGTCACAGGAGTGCGAATGTGAGTGTCACTGAGCGCTCACCTCTTTACCTTTGAACCCTTTCAGCCTAGCCTTGTTTTTGAAGTACAGTATTGTTTTCCAAGCTGCATTTTCATGCCCGACGAGAGATCCACGTCTTCCTTCACTGACTAAAATGGCCGTTGACATAACATGGCATAAATCCAGGACAGTTTTACACAGAGAAGTGTGTGTGTGTGTGGGGGGGAGGGTAGGTATATGAAGGAGCTGAAGTCATGGGGACGGTAGGTACTGTGAAAGACTGACAGTTTTCAGGCCTACACCGGGGAAGCGGCCACAAGAAAGTGAAGACCTCGGCAAGAGTGGACCAGTACGGCTCGCACTGGCCCTATAAATCACAATTTATTTTGTAATAACTATTATACCCGTCTTGATACCCCTATACCCACACCCATGCTTCACTACTCCTGGGGTAGTTTTCATGGCAGTGTAATTTGCAAGCCTCTCAACACTATGCAATTAAAATATTGAGAAATAAGAGAGTGCGTTTGTCGCCAGGGATGTCATAAAGGGAAACAACCTCACCCAGTGCTACATCGAGGCGACGGGAGGATGTTCTTCATCCGAAGCGGGGGAGACGCCCACGGCAGCCATGCGCGACTGGGAGCGCGTGATGCAAGACTTGTATCAGATGTGCGATGGGGGTGAGTAACTTTCTTGGGCAACATTCGTTTTGCACGTGCAACGGACACCGCTGACGGTGATGGAAGTTTCTGTGTTAAAACGACGACGACCGTCACCAGTGTCGCATACAACTGTCTGTAGTCCTCACACCTGGGGCATGTTGTAAGGGACATAAGTCATCAATCCTTTCTTCGAAAAGAGATGCAAAAAACGGCGAGTTGTTTCCCTTTTATGCAGGCGCTCTCCCATGGGTTATTTGCGGTATTAATAAAAGTGCGAAATTTTTTACTAATGGTGTTTCAGCATGCCCTGATTTTCTTGAGAGAACGATCAACATCACACAGTGCACCAGCCTGATTCGTTTTGATGAGCTGTATGACAACTCCTACCTCTCCTTTTGCAGGTAATAATGTCACACACTTCTGACATTTGTTGTTGCGTAAAACTATTTATTTAAAGGCAACAGGTCAAATTTAAAATAAACAATCAGATAAAATAAGAAATATATTAAAATAAATAAATAATGAAATCTGGAAGGAAATAAAAGCAATCAGTAACTGAGAGAATTGACGCAGACGAGTAAGATTTTTTTAAAGTTTAGACTTTATGTTCATCGAGAGAGGGCAGGTCCCGTCAAAAGAAATAAAACCTGATTCACTTCCCGCTCTGCCCTCTATCCCCACCTTTCCCAGCTCTCACAGACAGCGTCCTTGAACTAAACATAATAGTCGTCTGACCCTCAAACAGATATGTTTGCATTTCAAAGCTGTTTGCCAGGGCAGCAAGACACTATAAAGGAAAAAATATTGCAGTGTCTGCATCTCGACTTACTGTGAACCTACTCCCGTCTCCCGGCAGAAAGCTTTTCCTTGTTCTACCCCGGGTGCGCGTAGGCGTTGAAAAAAAGAGAGAGTAACAAGAGGAAAGGCATTTAGTGACACTAGTTGCTGCCGAATATTTTTTTATTGCTTTAACCCCTACCCCCCTGTTGATCCCCACAAACATTCTGTGCCCCATAAGAAGCTTTTTAGGAAAAAAAAAATGTCAAGAAAGGGATTACCGGAAATTAACTTTTGTGACAGAGTAAATACTTTCTCTCCCTTGACACAGTAATATATCAGTGTGCTCTGTGACACAATTCATTTATTACTCAAGTGACACTTCTCTTTTAATTTCTCTCTGTCTCTTTATATCATCTCTCTTAGCAACATACTCTAGATGTGTCAAGCTCTGGCTGAGATTAACTAGGATCGGTGACAGCAGGTACCTCAAATGGCTGCCGCTCTAAAAGAAAAGTATGGTCTGCTCCCACTTAAGAACTTTTTCGCTCATATCTTGAATGTTGGAGTGTCATTTCACGTGTCCTCTGACACTGGCCAGTGTGACAACATGACTGCGTTTCTCTTTCTGCAGGTCTCTCAACGCCAGCCTGGAATGTTCGCAGAAGTGTCTGGAGGTTGTGATCTGTTCTCTCAGCTGTTCTACGACCTCTTACCAAAGGGCGTTGACCAAACGGCCAGCGCTATCTGTACCTCAGGTACGACAGAAACAAAGGAGGGGTCAGTTCTGTAGTCTAGGCCAGTGGTTCTCAAAGTGTGGTCCGTGGACCACTAGTGGTCCGCGGGCATAAGTCAGGTGGTCCGCGGCTGACAGTCGTCATATGTCAGCAAAGTGATGTTTAAAGTGATGCATTTCTCGTATTAACATTTTAATTACAAATAACCAGGTATATATATTTTTATGTCAACTTATTACTATAATACTTTTACAAAAGGATTTAGTTTTGAATTAAAATGAAACAAATGCGGCAATTTAAATTTGAAATTCATAGTACAGACTGATTTTTAGGCCTTGGTGGTCCGCCATACTTTTTACTTAGGTCTTGGTGGTCCGCCATAGCTTTTACTTAAGTAAAGTGGTCCGCGGTCCGAAAAACTTTGAGAACCACTGGTCTAGGCTACACTTTCACACAACGTGTCTCCATTTCTGAGCATCTTTCCATTACTTAAACATTACAACATTTTATATTGTTTAATGTGTCCCATAGTCTTGAAATATGTCCCAGTATGTCATAATCAGGACATATACGGTACGGACAAATACATTTACAGGTGTTGATATTATCGGACTCGTACATTCAAATTTAGACCACTGTGTGTCATTGTTAGGACATATTTAATGTTCCAGAATTCATTCAAACTGGTAAAAGGGTGTTTCATATTGGTAAAAGAAAAGTTTCCAGAAATAGATAAGAGTTGAGAGTGAAGACACTGCGGATCATAACGACAATAAAAAAGCGAAGAAGTAACAAAAACAAGGCAATGAAATGAAAGAGGGAGCCTTTGTCTTCGTGTAACTCTATATAGGGTGGGTTTCAACCCATATAACATGTCCTCAGACAACTCCACCTTGACTTTCTCTTTCAGGCTGCGATAACTTTAACGAGGCGCTCAGCATCTTGGAAACATGCAAAAGTTACGTGGCCAATTTACCTGAAGATCTTGATGCTGCCTGCAGGTGAGCAAAATATTTAGGTATTCTTTCTTTTGTAAATTTCCGCTGTATCAGACAAAACTCACATTTAGCACCGTCTGTCCTTGTTGAATATGGCGCCTTTTCAGTTTCTTCACATTTAACTAGATCAAAATCGACATTTGCCGGGCTGTTACAGAGACACACTGACCTAAAACAGACTTAGTCACCGAAGCTAAAATAAAAATAAAAACACAAACATGTCGACAGAGAAACGCACACTGCGAGAGATGCAGACATGAATTGACAAACACTTAGAAATAGACAAGAAAATATACATAAAAAATAACATATGAACGAAGAAATGGATATAAAATTAAAGGGCAGCATCCGCTGATTGGTGTTGCAGCGCCTACCGTCAGTTTCGCACGTGCCTGTACTCTAGTGACGTGCCGCTCACGTGCCCGATGTTCGGGGCCCTGATGGACGTCCTGTACCCGCAGCACATCTTCGGCCTGTACGAGGAGCAGTGTAACGATACCAGAGCGGACCAAGGTCTGCCTTCAGTCATCTTACTTTACTTCCACTGTCATTCAAACGCAATAATGCACAAAGGCATACATTCAAACACATGTATAAACGCGTGGACATACTCTTGCATTCATTCAAACTCACACATGATCTAACATTAACTGCTGCGAAATATTCTTAAGCTATTTCTCAAACACTCCTTCCCACCTCCTCATCTACACATGCTCACAACCATTTTGAAAATGAAAGACTTGAACCACACACCCTTCATTGATTGACAGACACGTGCGGAGAGAAGGGCGTGGCCAAGATGGACCACTGTCTCCGGGTCCTGGCCTTGGCCTGGCCAGCAAGCACGGACACACCTGTCCTCTCGATGGACCAGTGCAGGTGAGTGAGTGGAGAAGGTGCGGGTAGTCGGAATTACATTAGGGATGGATGATCAGGTATCACAATAAATGTTCTTTAAAAAGCTGCGTGACGTAACCAGGGTTCAGATTCGTTCAACTGCAGTTATTTCTATGCTGATCACGTGGTAGTCATCATCATCATCACCACCACCACCACCCCAACCACAGCTACCACCTCTTAATGTTTATCACATGGGGACAACAGCAGCAAGTAAGCAAACACACAGGAAAAATACTTGTTTACCTGCAGTACAAAAATTCAAAACAACAGCAAAAGTAATTAAAAGGACGAAGAAAAAACAAACGGAGAAGTTTTTCTTGCGTGGATTGAATGTCGTGTTTTAACGCACAGTTTTTGTTGGCAAAGTCTTTCTCTCTGTGTGTTCTGAGTTACCTTAAAATTATCTTACGGTGTCCTAGTCATCGATACCAACGACTTCTTCGTCGGTCGATGTGAACCCTCGTTAGCTAGCAGCACGTGCCGACATCTTCCCAAGAGTCTTTTTTTTTGTTGCAGTGACTTCAGAAGCGCACTGCGTTGCCTCGAGAGTTCGGGCTTCAACGAATGCCCCAGCCTGCAGCTCTACTTCAGCCAACGCACCGCCGACAAGCGGAAGCACAAGGAGATCCTAGAACGAGGCTGCGCAGACTTACCGGAACTGCAGGGCGGCGATAGCTCCGCAGCAAAAGGTGACTTTGAAAGGAATCCTCAAGTCAAACGCCTGACATTGAGACGCGGCAGAAGAATAACATCGAATGAAACACGATATGTTCTTGAGCCAATGCTCTTGTCTATTTCTGAGTCTTCTGGTTTTCTTTCTTTCTTTTTTTTTTTTTTTTAATCCCATTTTTCTACGATTTCTGAGTCTGTTTCTGCATCTGTTTCTTTGCATTGTCTTGTTACTTGTAAATTCTACAGCTATGTGTGTCTCTATCCTTACTGTTTAGGCCTGAAAAGTACACATTACATACATATATACATGCATACAGACATGCAAGCATTTACAAACGCATACAAACGAACAGACTGGAAAGACGGTTAGGGACACGTTTCTTTGCTATTAATAGCAACAGTCATGTCAACCATGCTTGTAATGAAAGGATAAGTGGCTTTAGTTGCAGCGGGAGATAACAGCGCAAGAAATGAGAGCAAAGACACTGTCACACATAAGAAAGTATGAAAGCAGCACGCGCCACAGAATAAAAAGAAAGTAAGCAAAAGCGCAGATGGAAGTACTGGCAGGAGGAGGTAACCCGCCAGACTAATTGCGCATTCAGAAAATCTGAAGGTTACATACATGGAATAGGCACAGGTCACGAACCATTAAGGACTGAAAGGAAAAATAAGAAGACATCACGTAAGTCTTCTCTTTATATCTTTATCTCTTTTTTTTGTTTTGCAGTTCACTTGATGAGCTCCCAGGCAGCTGCATTTACTTCCCTTGTCACCCTTCTTGCTGCGGTTGTTGGTAGATGAGAGAAGATACCAGCGCCATTGTATGATTGTTTTGTTCCATCATTTTTGGGGGGATTTCTTTCCATTTTTGTTTTTTTTACGGTGTGTTTGTGTGTGTGTGTGTGTGAAAGAGAGGAGTGAGTGTCCTGGTGGACTGGTGGTGCACTTTGTCGTGAAAACATCGTTGGTGACACAAGTCAACGAAGCCAAATATTTAAGCAAGTTTGCCTAAAGTTTTTATATCACAGTCATGTGTAAACAACTTTGCTGAGGTCGGTCAACTGTTTGCCCATATTTATAGTTAAAAACGATCTTAAAATCTGTCGCAATTGTCATGTAACTGCTGGAATAATCTCCCCCTGTCTCCTGTTGCCCTTGTCTCCTTGCGCCAGATGTCGCCTTTGCATTCACGTTGTTGGGGCTGGCCTTTGCTTGCAGGGTCTCACCCCTACCGATATTTTATTATCACTTTTAGTTCTGCAAGAAAATTTTGTTTGGTATATACAAAATACTGGGAAATATTGATACTTAGCTGATGAAAACAGTGGGTGATAATATCCGGGACATTTTATGGACATTTTATTCTATTTGATAACAGAGGACACCGTGTTAAACTCAAGCTTCCAAAATGAAGAAAATCCAATTGATACCTTAATTACTGTATTATATTATTATTATTATTATTATTATGAGAGTGTGTTATACCCTGAAAGATGAACGAAAAGACGAAGAAAGTGAATAAAGTGGAAGTACTTGTATACAGAAAAATATGTATAACATGTAAAACATCTTTCATCTTTATTGACTTATCTCTTTTTTAAAAATCTTTAATTACTTTGTATCTTAAACGATTTTTTAGTTTCTGTCGTCCTGTCTTGTTTTGTTACTTGTTGCTACTTTATGTCTTGTTTTCATTTTACGTCTTTATTGTTTTTTTTAAACTTTTTTTTTTACAAAATACGGATTACTTTACGTTTGTTAATAATTATTGTTACTTTAGGTCTTAATTGTTGTAAAGTAACAGCGACTGACAATTAAAATTTAAAGTAACAATAATTATTAATTTAGTTAATTGTTGTTTCCTTCATCTTTTACTTGTTCTTTTTTTTTCTTTCTGTCTTTCTGCTTCCTTTCTTTCGTTCGTTCACAAAACTACAGTTCAGATGATCGTAACTATGTGAACAATGTAAAAGAAGGAACACACGCATCATTCAGTGTGAAAGTCTCATCATCACCCCTGCCCTATGTAGGTTAACAGCTGACATCAGTCGGGGTGGGAGGCACTTTGCACGTTGCTGACTGTAACCGAGAGAAACGGCAAAAAGGTTTGAAGAAATGACCCACGGTTACACCACGGCCATGCCTGGCATTCTGCGACATTTGGCGACATTTACTGACTTTGAACTCGCTGTTATAAAGCCAAGATTATTTGTTATTTCAAAATGAGTGCATGCCTGAGCGGGTCAAAGGTCACGAGCCTATCACGTTGCTATGACCAAGTATGTCTGTGTGGTCCCTGAGGTTTGGAAAACAAAAGAGGCTGTTACTTTTATTGAAAAGATTAAAGGAGACAATCAAAAGCAAGGACCTTTTTATTTCTTTATATTTATTGCATAAAGCTGTTAAAGTGAAAAAAAATAGGGAAAGACTACTGACAGAAAACATGAGTATGGTAAAGAGGTTCGCACACACAAATCCACACAGATACTGTTAAACACATATATCACATATATTATACACACTCTCTTCTCTCTCTCACACACACAATGTAAAAGACAAGTACTGAATGATAGTTTCTCTGACTGGAATGCACGAGGGCCTCACCCCGCCCCGCGATGACTTCATTCTGTACTCAGCAAAGTCTGCCGCCAGTGAAGGTGAGAAGGATGCACACTTCACCTGCCGCAGTTCCGTAGTTCAGAGCAACTGTGCGGTGCAAAGTAAAGCTCACGAGCATGAAATGACATTACACGTGCTGACTACACTCCTGGGAGAGCAACTCGACTCGCATGACTTCTCTCTGTCCTGCTGCAGCCAGTCAGCGTGACGCACGCGGTGTCTAGTCACGTGGTCTTGCTGGGTGACCGCACCGACCCTGTGTTCGTCACAGCTACCCGATCATACGTCTGCACTGGTTTAATGTCATTTTTTGTACCTTGCATTATTGTTGTTGTTGAGTGTCTTGTTACATGTTGGAGTTTTACTGATTTACAGCCGCCATTCAGGTCTTGTGACCACCCACGGAAATGCTTGAAATACCGCCATACCTCCAAGCCCCCCTGAGTCCCGAAAGTGCAATAAACTTGTCCAGCAACAAGTGAAACCACTCTAAATACCTAACTGATGATTCAAACACAGTGCATGGTGGAACATTATATGGGTGGACAGGATCGGGTAGACAGGTCACATATCCCCGTTTTGTTACAGCGCTAACAAATATTAATTCAAATAAATTGAAAAAAGTATTGTCATCCATACTGTAATATTACTAATTAATAACTTGATTTGTAGAGAACATTTTCCATTCAAGCGAATCAACAATTGACCACACAACAAACAGAATTGTTAGCAAAGTGGATGAGATTGGGACAAACAGGAACAAAGAGGATGGGTGAAGAACCCAAGAAAAAGAGCCAGGAAGAAGAAAGGAAGAATCAGCTGGATGCTGAATACTATTTTTGAAAAAAGATGAACATTGTGGCAGGACCGGAAGCTTCAAACTTAGACACAGGGCAAGAAGTGTCTGACGAATTCTTCCGTCGGATGCTTGGCACCGAGAGGAGGGCAACACAAGCAGACCGAAGAGACCGACAGGTGATAAGGAGTCAGTAGCTCGGACAGGTATGAGGGGGAGATGCTGTGAAGACAATGGAGACAGTGTGGCCACCTTGTAGTTGGCCACCTTGCTTCCTGTCATTAGAATATTGACATTTTTACCATCTTTAATTGCATGTCAGAAAGGTAAGCTCACCTGGTGTCAACCCCATGTTATGTTATTTTCAGTTCATTTCATTGTTTCGGTCCAATAATGTTCGTTACCTGGTTTCAGTCCCATAGTGTTGTGGAAAATTCATCATCAAATTTCTAATATGACTACGAGATGACTTTATGGTGACTGTCATCTGTAAATAAGAAATATTCCAAAATGTTTCGTAACAATACACGTGACCGAATAGATCATGGGCTGACCTTTGCTCCCCTCTTCCTGACACCATCCACGCTAAACCTTTTTTTTCACACGATGTTTTGACATTAACTCAACTAAAATATCTAACACCCTGAAACAAAATGTACCCGCGGGTATACACACATACACATCCTCCTACTCACCCCACCATACATACACTCAAGAAAGGAAGAAGTCAAAATAAAAGAGAAAGAGAGGAAAGGGAAAAAATGTAACAATGAAGTTAAATGATAAATACATCATCTGAGCAAGACTGCGACAACAAGAACAACAAGAACAAGAAGAAGAATAAGAACAACAACAACGACGACGACGACGACGCGTAATGCGTCTGCTGTCAGCTCTCCTTATCATGACAACAGCATCACAGTATCCACAGCGGGGGACCATACGCAATCATCGAGGAGCAATCATAAACAATCACAGTCGTTTAGTGTATCATGATACGTATACTACCGTAATCACGGAGCACAATCATGTAGTCGTGTAACCCAGTGGAGTGATCCCAGTGACCTTGTGAACATCACCTAGTGACCGAGTAACACGCACGTGACCTGCTCCTCCCGGTGAACAAAGTTTCTCCACCTTCACCTGCCATCAAACTGTCCAGCGGATTTCTTTGGCAGCCATTTTATCACACACACACACATATCTTCGATTCAGAACGCCCCCTAATGCAAACTCTGACCCTGACCCTGACGTCGAGAGATGAACTCGTTGCTAGGAGACAAGGATGACGCCTGGCAACCACGGTACAAAACCCTCGATATCGCGGTCGTGCAGGAAGCAAAAGAAGGATGGCCGTAAAGCTGTCAGTGCCACCTGATGGAGATAATCTCCCTCTTGCTCCTGGTGGCAGTAAAAGAGAAAATATTTGCTGTGTGATTTGATCTGTGACAACACAACTGCGATGTGCGCCTCCGTGCAGCCTCCATCTTTGCTTGGGATTTGAGTGAGTAGTGTTTGAACCCAGTGTTTGCTGGTCTACAAGAAAGTTTGACGACACTTTTCCTTTTTCAAGTGGAATAATATTGTTTTTATAGTTTTGGTGAATAAAGTAACCATAAACATAGAAAGCGGCAGATTTTTTTTTTAAAAAGAAAACGTATTATTCTTGGTGGACTTTTTCCCCTAAAAGATAAACTTAAAATAAAACGTTTACTAAACGGCTGAAGTTACACAAGCAAAGAACCAAATATCAAATAAACTTAAATGACTTATTTAAAAGAAATATTGTATATTACTAATAAAAATTTATTCATTTTTTTCAAAGAGCTGGCAAATTAAATTTTCTGGAATAGTACTTTTTTAATGTTTAATTGTTAGTTTCTTTCATTGCTTATTTTGTGTGCGATGGTTTTGTTTGTTTGAATTTTGTTTGATTGTTTGATCATTTGTTTGTTTGATTGCTTGATGATTTGTTTGATTGTTTGATCATTTGTTTGATTGCTTGATCATCTGTTTCTTTGATAGTTTGATCATTTGTTTGTTTGATTGATGTTTTGTTTGTTTGATTGTTTGATCATTTGTTTTTTAATTTGCTGTTGTCGTTGTTTGTTTGTTTGTTTGTTTGTTTGTTTGTTTGTTTGTTTGTTTGTTTGATAGTTTAATATCATGTCTGGGTAGTGCACTGAAAAGTTTCATGCAAGATCAGAGTGCTAAATAAGTTTTAGTCAGTTGTCTACCGCATTACGATTACGAAACAAGGCACGCGGAGTGTTTTTCGTTTTGGTTTCTAGTTCATAAACCAGCGCCACCAAAGATGGTGTACATGTACCCCGCTGTGTGACTGCAACACACAGACAACGCCCAGCAACTCAGCACATAAAGGTCGGTTTGATACGGTGAACCTCCAGCTTTCAGGGGACTGATGGTGGTTTTATGTGGAGGACGAGTGTGATAGGGATCTCGCCATAAAAAGCGAGGTGGCCTGCAAGAATCTTTTTCATGCAAGCACGGCATCACCCTCGCCATAACACAGATGGACTTGAGAGATAAAAATATGAAAGACCAGTGCAGTCAGTATTACAGCTGACGTGGCTGAGGAATCCCGTGAATGCGCGGCAGCTCCACAAGGCTCGTGCAGTCGCTACATGCACACCGACACGTGCATCTGCAGCTCAAACAAGGAATGTGTTGGGAAAAAAAAAAAGAAAGAAAAATAATTTAAAAAAAAAAAAAAAAAGAAATTTGAAAGATCAGCATGACGCCGCGTGGGTTATTGCCCTTGAGAATCTGTTTCGTGGACGGAATCTGTTCCTCCCTCTTTTAATCCAATCACAGGCCTTGAGAAAAAGGTTTTTCCCGACATCGCGCCAGCTGAGGCAATTTAGAAACGAGGCTGTAAAAGCGTCTCAAATGGTTTCTAAAGAGAATCGTCTAAGGCAATCCTTCCTAATTTGCCCTAAAAAGAAAACAGGATTTAATTTTGGTGATGATGATGGCGGTGGACATGCAAGCTTTAAAGGCAGTCGCTAGAGGGAGCTGTAGTGTAGGGGACGCACGCCAACCCCCAGTTCCAGTTTTATGATCACCAAAGGGCGTGGAAACGTTTTCCGGGCTGTTTGTCGGGCGGGCATGCGCACGTCACGTGATATCCCCATAAGGGAGGTGCAGTGCACCGTCTGGAGGTAACAGGGTGATGTCCATAATACCTTGTGCGGTCTTAAACTGCGTCTAGCCACCTCGTTACCCGCTTAGAGAAAGTAAAAACTTCTGGCAGTAATTTGTGTGTGTGTGTGTGTATTTTCGTGTGTGTTTGTGTGTATGTGTTCGTGTGTGTGTGTTATAAACGAGGGCTCTCGACTTTGAACACGCTGAAAGCTCTTCAGACTGTGGGAGTGGGCATGAACACGGAGCCGAGACTGGACACTGTACGAGATTACAAGAGACAATCTTATTGCCATCTACAAGTGGGCATGGGAAGGAAGCGATCATTATGTTGTAAAACATTGTACGTTGTGTGAACGGAAGAAAGAAAGGAAACAGAAAGACAGAGAGAAAGAAAATACAGAACAAGAGAAAGATGAATATCATGAGAATATCACACACACACACACACACGACTGCACGCATACACCCATATTCACAAACACAATGGCAAATAAGTCTCTCCTACTGATGTGAAACCAGCTAGTAAAAAAAACCAACAAACCTCCCCCCACCAAAAAAAAACAACAACAAAAAACAAAACAAAAGAACAAACAAAATGGGAGGAAAAGGAAGCAGAGGCAAAAAAAAAAAAAAAGAGCACAATTTCTCCCTTCCCTCGTTCAGATATTTACAGCAAAGTAAAACTAAACACTCTCAGAATCATAACAAGATCCAGTCCCTCACCTTTTGTTCTGTTTGCACAAGTTAACTATTTAACTAATCCCGGAACCAAAATTTATCAAGAAAATTAACTTTGTAACTATGTTCGGTTTGAGTTGACCACTCCATTACATTACATTACTCTTCATTTTCAAAAAAAAAAAAAACTGTCCAGAAAGTAATTTTGAAAAGTTATATTCGTCTGCATTCACTTCGTCTTTCACTATTTAAAAATAATCATGGGAAAAAAAAAAAAACCCGCCAAGAAAATATCTGGGAAACTCATCAAGCCGAAACTCTCGCGAGAAACGAGGTCTCGACGAGGTCACGGCGACCAGGGGAAGTAAGCGTCGTGTACCTGACACCGTCAGTTCCCTCCCCCGATCAGTTGGGGCTTGTTTGCTCCAGGTGTCCTGCTCGTTAAAGCCAGAGCATCTTCTAATCTGTCTGAGACTGGGTGCAAGGTACTTCCATAGGCCCAAGCTCGCTGGCTAAGTGAAAGGTAATGAGGAAGGGAGGAGGAAGACAGAGGAAGGAGGAGGAAGAAAGAGGAAGGAGGAGGAAGAAAGAGGAAGGAGGAGGAGGAGAGACCATGAATATTCATGAGGTCTATTAAAGTAAACCTAGGCAACACTAGACTGCACACACTCACATAAATTCAGAGTAAAAATTTCAGCTTTTAAAACAAAATCGAATCTTCCTCAGAAATTTTCTAGATTGCCAAATAAGATTTTCGCCATATTTTATGCCATCTTCAGGATTTCACGATCATTTCAAAGTCTGTTTAGTGAACGCTTCATGGGGCGTAACAGGCAATGCACGAGTTACCTTTTTTTTAAAAAAAAATCTTAGCCAGAACCCACTTAACCCTTTGAGTGTAGCAACACTCCTGACCGTTAACCACTTTTCATACAGGTGTGTGCCATTCACAAACTGAATGATGATGTAGAGAACGGATGTAGCAAGTCATCTAGAAAGATATCATCAAACCTGAAATAAATAATATTAGTGAGAGAGCATACTGTTTGATTAAGTTATATGTAGCATGCATTCATTGCAAGTCTGAGACCTCAGGCGACTCGCGACACCAAACAGGTTAATGGACTGACACCGACTAGGTTAATATAGTATGTGAAATATACTGTAGATTTTTGGGGTTTTTTGAAGCTGCAGGCTGAGGAAAGCTATATATCTGTTCTTTGTGCATTTATCCGTGAAACAGATGCTAAACATAACTGCTACCCGGGATGAAGGCGCCTGGAATTAACGGACATTTCTACGGCTGGCTTGAGCATCTGTCCGTGCGCAGCGATACACTACTCTTACGATTATGACTACGATTACGATTGCATGCATCAAAACCCTTATCTTAAAAAAAACTTGTTTTATTTATTATGCATCAATCTGCTTTTGAATGTAAGCATTTCACAACCATTCAGAGAGTTGAATCGATGTAGGACAGACATATTTTGTTTCTTTTGGGATAAATTTTTTCTTTCTTTTTTTTTTTTTCTCGGTCGTCTGCTAGTTGATTTCATGGTCTTGTGAGCATTGAAATTCTTTCACTTTGTAGATTATCATGGATATTCAGCTGTTGCTGGAGCTGTCATGGTTCAAGAATGTCGACAAGGTTATCTGTGAGGAGGAGGAGACGATAGCCTTCAGGAGTCGTACTTTCGGGGTTGACTCTACTCTCATGGCTACCACTACGGTTACCGCCTCTGTCTTCATCTCTCTACCGCTTCTGGATAACAGTCTTCACGGAAAGTACTGAATATAGTTTCTGACACTTAACTATATTTTAAAATTAAAGTTTGAAATTTCATGTTTAAGCACGTTTAATTTTTGAAGTCTTCGAACCGGTTTTTGTATTCAAAAAAGCCAAAAAAAAAAAAAAAAAAAAAAAAAAAAGCTCCCAGCGGTGAACTGGTTTTCCAAAAACAGACAGGAGAAGGAATGCAGGGCAGCCATGGCCGAGTACACATCAGTGAAATTATTTTCTCGCTAATTCAATCATTTGACGCCAGGAATTAACGGGACACGGTCTGCACACCGACCGGAGACTTCAAAGCATGGCTGCAGGTGTCGGTCAGGCGAGCTGACATAAATCACCATCGTGCCCGTTTCAAATTATGAAAAAATGAAGGAAAACATGTCACTGTTTCAGCTTCTACAGACGGAAACCATCGTGTGATTGCTAGAAACTTCACAGCTTCTGAAATTTACTTGCAATAAAAACAGTCGTACACTAGGAGAGTAACACACCGGAACTGAATAAAATAACCGGAAACTGGGGGCGGGTAGGGTGAGGAAGGAATTTTTAGCGCAGACCCTCGCGTGATTTTAAATAGTTAAATATAGAAGTCACATGATCAACAAGTCCTCAAAATGACAAAGTCCTTTAACAGGGAAATAGGACACTATGTCATAGAATGAGTTAAATGTCATTGTGACCTCACTGACCTGGAGTTTTTATTGACATGATGTTCTCTCTACACTTACCTGCGATGGTACACTCAAGGTTTTCTTATTAGAACACTTAAAAAAGAAAACTTTCTTCCACTTGCCAGATAATAGACAAAAAAGGATTTATTGAATCCGAACGGGAGTTGAACTGAATGGCGACTGTGTACACAGCTCTCATTGATAAGAAATTGCTCTTCATCAAAAGCCGTTCAGTCGTTCACTTGTTTCTCACGCTAACGGCCGCCTTTCAAATGTGAGATAAGAGCCGTGAATGGCGGGAGGTGCGTGGCTTTCAAAGAGGTTCTTACCCCCGGGGTGGGAATCAGAGCGGGAAGCTGCCAGAGCCCGGTTCCGGGCCTGCGAGGCGAAATTGCCGCTGCCACCGCGTGTCAGGGTGTCGGTGAAAGAGTTCTGTTTATTTTCTTCTAACGGCGCGAACACGTCATCCACTCAACATTTGGCCGTCTTGGATTACCTCCCTGCACAACATGTTGCTAGACAAGAAGGGGAGATAAATATGTGTGTGTGTGTCAGTGAGGGAATCCCTGTAGAATTTGTGTGTGTAGTTACTCCATAAAATGACCGATGGACAGACACAGAGATGAAAGTTTAATAATAAAGATTAAATTTTGCTGATGAGTATACACTTGAATAAAAGTTGTTTCTTCACACATCAAACACATCTCGTGTTCTTGGATACAAAATGAATCTCAATCCTCGGATAGTTTTGAGCCCGTGGTGTCTTGGTTTGGTCAACAGTCTGACATGAAACCAAACTAGAGAATCACTGTTGATTGTGTTTATTCCCACTTTTTGATATTTAGTATCATGCCGCTGATATTTATTAAAATATCCCACGATCAAAGCTTGATTCACGGTCCCAGGGCCTTGTGAATCCATTTATGAAGTATGGTGAGTATGGAGACGAACTTGACTGAACTCTGAATTATGATAGATAACTCTACACCCTGCTGACTTTCATTACACCGCTTCTGTATGATAATTAATAGACACAGGTAATTGCAGGTACCATCAGTAGTCCAGCTGCTCAAGCCATGAATGAAATGTCGGGTTGTGTGCCCGGGTGTATGATGTAGGTGTACCTTAGGATGGATTATAAAGGTGTGACAACATGTTTTCTGGTATTTTGCTATGAGGTACCCCTTGCTTTATCTTCTATTTTTTCCCCCAGTGAGCAAATGTAAATAATTTCAACAGTGAGCACGTGACAACAAAAGATGAAGGAAGGATCCCTGACTCACTGACTCAGGTTTAAACAGATTTGACAGAAAAAAAGAGAGAACCAAGGATTCTGTGACATTCTTTTTGTATGAAACCTGATGCGTGAGAAGAGGCAAATAAAAGCAGTAGAGTCAGGAGCAAGTAGATCATCAAGTTTTATTTATTTAATTTTGTCTTTTTTTTATCTTTCATTAAGTTAGGACAAGAAACATTAACATTCTTAGAATAATGTTCACACTCCTGAACTGGAAAAACATGTAAACATGTTGCCCCACATCGTCAGTACACACTGCCTCACACCTGCCCCGACAGGTCCTCGGGCTTCAAGCTGCATCTCGGGTCAGATCAGGTTATTCTCACTAACCCTCGGGGTTAACCGCTTTGTTGCATAGCACTCCAAGCTCGAGTAACGGTCGCAGTAAACAAAGATAGCATCACATCCTCACAGCATTCCAGCCCAGCATCGTGGCATCCCAGCATCACATCCTCACATCCTCACATCATCCCATTATCCTAACATCACATCATCAAATCATCACAGTATCGCCTTACGGAAGATTGTTTTAGTACAGTGCTGCTATTTGAACTATTGGGATTAGAAAATTAACTCTGATAAGCCTCATACATTTAATCATCCCCATCTTTCCCCGCTCGTCCTGTAGCTGGAAGGAGGTAAGAACGAAAAAACAAGACAATAAAAAGAAAACAAGAGTGATGGCCATTTTCGATCCTTCTCGCTACTTAATCTATTCTCCATCTTTGTATGGAGTCAGGGACCAATTTCCAACTGTAATGGATAGTTAACCCAACACAGGTATCGAACCAGCATGTCCCGCGTTTGGACGACAGCGTTCTAAGGTTCTTCATGTGCCACATGGAGTTCATTAGTCCGGAGATGTCCTGACCACATTTTCCTATTTGAACTGCATGTATGTATAAAAAGAAAGCTATACACACAGTAGTTTAACACCAAAGAGTGAGAGAAAGTCATTGTAATATAGTAACAAGTCTCCTGTACCGGAAATAGCAAAGACAGGGAGGAGAGCAGTCACATGTCATCAGGTCAAACAAGATGCTACACGAGGATTAGTCATTAAGGAAGATAAAACGATAAAGACCACACCATAGTTCACTTTTTACCTTCAGTAAAACTTGAAAACCTTCGCCAAACAGGGAGAAGAAATCAACTAAATGCCAACTCAATGTGGACGAGGAAACCTTCAACTGTAAACATGAGCAGAGATGCTCGTCAGATTAAAAACAAACAAACAAAACTAACGGACATTCCCCGTTAAGTGTTTCATCCAGTTTTGTGGCATTAAAAACTGACGGCCATTTATTGTTTTCCTTGGCAACATATCTTTTCACACTAATTGTCATGAAGGCAAACAACCAGAAAGTTCTTGCTTCTCAAGAAGTGGTCATGAAACAATAATCATGTTCGCAAAGTAAAAGACGATGGCGGCGAGGTTGACCTTTTGCTGGAATGTTCTTTAGCCTGATGATACCATATCGCTACACCAGCTCCAGCATCCATTGCAGCCAATGAGAAACATCGTCCGTTAATAACTGGCTACAGACAGGTTTTACAAAAGCAGTCGAGCTAAAGGTAGCTTTGTAGGTAATGAATCCTGGTAAAATCAAGCCCATGCATGCTAAAGTCTTTATTGGAATCAGATTTTTGTTTCTGCTTTGTTTTGTTTCCAGAAAGTTGGCGAACACCTCTGGAACTCTGCGCAGCTTTTAAACCGCATTCTGTAGAGATGAAAGAATTCAGGGCAGGGCAGCCTGACTTTGGGTTTATTCCTTTCCATGCTTTGAATGTAATTTTCCATAGGATGACTGGATCATCAAAGCTCGGTTATGCTTAAAAAGTAAGCGAGAAAGCCGATGGGATTTAGCCATCCACTGAGTAATATAACTTTCTTTTTTTCTGTTGTTAAAATGGTTCGTGAAGATCTTGTCCCCATTGCCATTGCAAATTTTATGACTTTAATGAATGGAAATAAGTTACTTATGATTTTATACTCAACCGTTGAAATTAAGTGCCACACAGACGATGAACATAAGATAAAGACCATCTTTATATTTCCAAAAACTCTTCGTACCCTCTGGATTCTGCTGCACACTATTTAAGGATGTTCGTGCTCGGGACATCTGGTGTCTGGTTCTTGAAGGATCCATCGAGCTGAGATGTCATAAAGGTTGGACCTCACCGACCCAAGTCTGTTTTAGCCTCCATCGGAGGATGATAGTAATGTCCTCAACAGAAAAGCTTGGCACAAGGTTCCTGTTTGAAGCGTAAAAACTCTCTGTTAGCAATCATGATTGTATTCTCGAACCCAACAGCGTATGTCTTCTCTTGGAAGTCCTCCATTTTGTTCCCCCGGACATGCCATACGGTTACAGGTTCCCGTCTGGTAAATAAAGTTTATTCCTTTTTTTTCCTCACCATGTCTTTTAAGTCTTGATTTTTTTTCTGTCCAGTAAACGGCTCCATCCCCCCGACTCCTGGTATAAAAATTAAAAACGTGTAATTGGTTGAAGAGATGTAAGTGGCAACTGCATGGCACGAGGGCACGAGCATGAGAGCTTCTACCTTAATCTGACAAACTAATAAACTGCAATGTATATGAAGTCGACTGTCTGAATTGTAGCTCAACAAATCGCATTTCTATGTAACTCCTGCAAGTCCCTTCTTAAACGGTGGATCACGTGATTTAATATGATCGCGTGCCGGCGTCAGTCAGGCAGTTGCCAGGAGAACATTCCTGTTGGCAAGTGTAATCCCTCCAGCTGTTTGGTGTTGCACGTGGCCGACACATCCTGCAACAAGGTCCTGTGGGTACTTGCGATCAGTTTTCAGCAAACAAATCTTGAGGCTTCATTGGTTTCTGAACCGGATTCCACATTCCCCTCAATCTCTCGTTTCATTTCCTCCTCCTCATCCTCTTCATCATCCTCATCATCGTCGGACTTCTTCTTCGGCTTCTGCTTTTTTTTTTCTTTTCCTTTTTTATCTTTTTTTTGAGGTACATTTTCGTGTTTTTTCTGTCTTGATCTTCTATTTCCTCTTGTTGTTCTTGCTCTATTCCTTCTTTTGGTTTGTTTTCTTGTTTTTCTGGGGTGTTTTGTGGCATTCTTTTCTAATTCTCTCCCTTTCTACTGACTCATCACGCGGCAGCATCGTCAAAAATATCCAGCGGCTTAATTTAAAAATGCCGCATGCACCACTGCCTATCTTATTACAAGCATCCGCACTCATGCGGAACACCTTTCGATAATGTATCATCCCCGACAGAGTGAGCTCAGCACCGCCTGCACACAGCAATCGACTGACTGACTGACTGACTGACTGACGGACGGACGGACGGACGGACGGACTGACTCGCGCGCTGTACAAAATTCAAGACAGCAAAAACAAAGCAAAATTCTAGAACCCATGGCCAAACAGCGAGCTTAAAATGCCGACGGATGAATGGCATGGCAGAGCAGATGTTTTCCGAGGAGCTGATAATAAAATGAAGAAACGAATGACGAAGAGATCATCAAAACTACGAAGAAAGAAACGAGAACGAAAAGCAGAAGAGACGTTTACAAGAGGGGAAAAAAGGACAAGATGAAATTAAGATGAGCACAAAGTCTGTTGAAAGGGTGTCACCGAGTTACTTTTGTGAAACATCGTCTGTTGGCGAAGCACAGATGCAGGCAGATACGAGAAATGAGAATTTTCTAGAACATCCGGTTTGAAAATAATGCCAGCGCAAAAATATTTGTAGAGATGCTATCAGGAGGAGAGTCCACAAAACGTGGAGCACAGACATGAAAAGGAGGCTCTAGGATCCTTATCTCTACACCGATGAGCAAAAATATCACCAGAGAAAATAATTCACAGAAGACGATAGCTTATTTCGTTGTAAAGTACAAAAAATATTTGCTTCAGAGTTTCGTTTTCTTTTGTGAAGGAAAGAGAGAAGATGGACAAAATAATCGTAATCTTTTCGTCTATTGTGAACAACAGAAAGAAAAGAAGAAGGAAGAGGAGGAGAAAGAAGAAGAAGGAAGAAAGTAGGAAGAAGGAAGAAAGAAGAAATAAGAAGATAAAGAACAACAAGAAGAACAACACTTAATCCACAAACTCTCAAATATGTCTTCAATCTACTTTCCATTGAGAAACATTTCTTCACCAATCATCTCCATCTTACAAACTTTTGCTCAGCCTGGACATGGGGACAAAGGTGGGTTGGGTTAATCTTCAAAAGGAGATAATCCATCCCAACCCACCCTGGAACAACTGGCTGGAACACCATGACAGGTAAGCTAAAAATACAAATTTATATACAAGGCAAGTCTAAGATGAACATCAATGGATAAAAAAGACTCTGCATGAAGAAGAACTTAGGCATTCCACAAAATAGAACTCTGGATGCCATGACTACAGACATGCCCCAAAGTGAGACTCTGTAAGACACTATGCAATGTGAGTGGTACAGTGGCACCACTAGCAGTCTGGGCCAATAGAATGAGCCCACTGGGGCAGCCGTTGACAATAGTCCGTCCTCTGACCACCTCATTGGCGGATGGGAAGCATGGCCCTCAAGAAGCAATCAGCCCACACACTTGGCAGAGATGAGACTAAATGCATCAACCATGAAGTACACACACGGGAATGAAGATGGAAGCTAATTTTAGCAGCCAACATAAAAGAAAATATAGGAAAAATGTGTTTCTATGTCAGGCTCTCATGGTGGGCCGCACGTTACTGGAGTCACCACCGTGTTTTGTATTTTTTTGTAAGATGCTGGGGTTGGTAACACATCAACTCTCAGCTTCTCAATCCTGTATGATTGTTGTGTGAGAAAACTTTACAGTCGACTGGGACTACAGCAGAACTCTGGCTTCCTTAAATCTTTCTGGATTATTGGGTGAAAATACCAGTAAGTGCAGTAGTTTGCCATGAATTGTCAGAATGGCGATGATGAAGATGACATTGTACATGAGCTGAGTACATGAAGAGATGAACAGCCCTGACTGTTTGTATTTTGTGTGCAGTGGAATGAATCCATTGTTTCCCAGCACTGTTTACATGTGTTTGATTTTATTATACAGTTTGTCCCGTAATTTAGTAAAAAAACACTATCCACCCTGTACACACGACAACCAAACAAAATCAAAAGAAAAGCTAAATAAAAATTGACTCAGTGATCCACACATCGTCGAACAATCAAACATATAAACATATGTATTTATACATTGTAAAAAAGTAAATGGAGGATTATTTAACAAAAAGCTAGAGGAAAAAAATGAGTTATTATCTGGGATTTGAATCTTCATTTCTACTTTCGTATTTTCACATTTACCTTCGTATATTTCTAAGTATCTACCTTTATTTTTACCTCCCTTCTTCGTGCCTTCCTCCCCACTACCTCCATTTCCATACAAGCAAATGCAGGACTAACCATTGCATCGAGATTTTTGCCATGTTGATGTATATGGAAGTCATATATATATATTCTACTCTTGTACTTCCTCTTTATGTTGTTCAGAGTACCTGTCCGCTGTTTGCCACCTAAAGTTCATTTATCATGACTAGTCAGCGCAGAGAGTGCGACTTATCTTGGTCGTGATGATGGGCGACAAAAATTCACAATACAGTTCACATGGAAGTATTATTCACACCAACTTCATGTTTAAAAACGAGCGCAGTTCACCGAGTTACGTGGCGCCAATAAACCATCCCTTCCCGTCCTCCTCTCCGACATTTTCTACCTCCCCCTCCCCAACATCCCCATCAGCCCCCTTCGCAGTCTTCTCATCACCTTTGTCTCTACTTACAGGCTTGCCTGGAACCTCTTTTTTCAGTCCCTATCTTCCTTCCTTCAGATATTTCACACCTCAGTCCTGAAACCCTAGTACCGTGTTACCTGTCTTGATGACTTTTTAGCATCTATTTCATGCCTGCAACAGTGACCCTAATGAACTTTGCCTGGTCACCTGTGAACATAAAGCAAGTGAATTATATCTCAGTTTTCCCGTCGTTACATAGTGACTGTTCCGGAAGACAACAATGTTGTTTACGTCCCAGCGGGGGAAATAATAAAAATTGTTGATGAAGAAAACAGAAAATCGATTGCTGACATCTGCCTCCGCTAGAGAAGAAAACAAGTAATTATGGGATGAGTCGTCATGCGTGAGATTTTTGTACAAAGAAATAAAAACACAGCAGTCTTTGCCCCTCGTGCCCCTAGTCTCGAGTGTTTCCACTCGGCTTATAAAGCTCTCGTGTGAGTCATGAAGTTCGCTCCTGTCGGCGTACATAAAACTTTCTCTTGTTTTTCTCTACCGTCTATTTTTTTTTTTCTTCTTTTTCATTTGTGTCAAAATATTTTGTCTTTTTCCCATATTTTGTTTAATTAGTTTAGTTTGTTAATAAGTTAATTCTCTCAATTTTTGCTGTCTGCGCGTCTGCGCGATTTTGTGAATATTTATTTATTTGTTATTTTGTCTTTATTTTCCTTGAGTTGCTCTAACGACGCTGTTCTTGTATTTTTTCTTCTTTCGTTGTTTTCCGGACGAGGTTTGTCAAAAGCACCTGTCAGTCTGTCGGAGTGAATAAACGAAACCTGTCCCAGGACCTTTAGTGATTAGACACTAACATAGGCAGGGTCATGACCTCGTCTTAACCATCACACTTCCATTTTCGTTGATGGACATTATCAAAGAACTCTTAGAACACCAGGAACCAGCATTCCCAACGATAAAAACTAGTTCTGTTTTGGCCACGTGACCAGACACGACTCAGTCGAAGACTGTCTTCAAGGTACCTTGGAAAGATGTCGGCAATGAGGTGGCTGACAAATGTCAATGAGGACTGGACAGGGTCCCTTTCCATCAAAACAGACCCGGGGTGGGCCTCGAACCGGCCCAGACTACCCATGTGCTCAGGGATGAATGAATGACTGAATGAATGCATAATCTATAGCCTTGAACTTTGGTTCAACCTACTCTTGAAAACATTAGTCGTAATCCAAGGGTTTTAACCTTTTCAAAGTTCAACATTATTTTGAAGAGATATGAGAGTTCGCGAGGATGTCATCATATCCTCTACGGTCTCTTGTAGGGCAATTTTTGAATGAATCGTTGAGCTCGATGAAAAATATTTCCCAAAATTGTGTTTCTTTTCCAGATAACCGTCTACAAACATCACAGTGCACAGAAGGAGGTCAACAATTTAGATATGAGAATGGTGCCTAGATATATTTATGTTGCTCATTCCTTTTGCTAAATAATCATCCAGGCTGTTTGTTTACCTTGCGTCCTACAGAAAAAAACTACTGTTTACCATGCGTGCATCATTATCTATAATTTACTATGTCAACAACTGTTTCTTTCCCCTAAGTGTAACCGATGGACATCACTACTTAACAAGACTGGGAAGTGGCGGAGTTGTGAAAAAAAAAATTAAAGTACATTTGAACCTTCGAGTCCTGCCAAAATAAGTCTGCTGGGTTTTGAGTGAATTCCACCCGGCTGATGGCCCTCCAAAGATGATTGTAGGAAGGGGTAGAGCCCAGTTTACGGGTCTACATGGTGGCTAACAAAACAAACTCTACCCCGCTGAGATCGCAAGCGGAGGTCTGGCCCTGTGGAGGTGTGAGTACTTTGCCACCCGGAGATAAACAGACTAAGGAAAGGAGCGATGAAATATTTCTCACTTATCCTCCTGTGATAACTTTAACACAGGCGCAGCAGTTTTCGCCATTAAATATTCAGACTATTCCAGTAATCTCTCCGACATTCACATGACTCTTTCTTGATTGTTCAAGTACAAGACATTTATACGATGATGAGTAAAAAAAAAAAGTATTTTCATTCACTTGATTAATTGCTGTGCTATGAAAGGGTAGTTGTCATTCTGTTGACCCTTGTCACGTGGTTAAGATGTCTGATTATGGTTAAATGTAGTTGTCACATGGATGACACTGTTTATTATTATAACGGACGATCGTCACATGCCTGAAACTTTGTGATGAAAAGGAGATTGTCATATGATGGACACGGCGCGGTGAAAGGACATGTTAATACTTGTCACGTGACGCCAGCCTGACGTTCGTCGGCCGCCATTGTGGGGGGTGAGGGAGGTAAGGGGAGTCTGGCTTGTCGAAAGCACCTGTCAGTCACCTGGCTTGAAGCAGGAAGAGACCCCGTGACGCAGTCCGGTCTCGTTGCTCCCCACTTCTTATTTAATTTCGAGGACGGCGACAATGTCGAGGGCTCTCGATATCGCAGTCCATTGCGAACGTCAGACAAACGTCCAGAAACGAGAAAAACTTGTTAGACAGGATGCGGACGTTAATCTGGCGGGTATGTTGACACGAGACGTCACGTGGCGAGAGAGAGAGACTTCCCGAATGTGTTTGTATGTATAATCGTGTTTGTACATGCGTGCGATTGATCTCGAGGTGCTGTTCGCCGTCCGCAAATGAATGTGTCTATATGCTTTTAACACATCAACCGCAGCAACAAGAACAATAACAATGATTTAGTAACATAAGAGGTCAAAACATCCACGTCACGTTTGTACAGAGGTCCACCTGCTCTCCTATCAACTGAGGTCTTAACAGGTAAATACTTATTTACGATCTTAAACTCAGGGTTGTTGACCTCTCTCTGTTTATACTCGTCTCTCGAGAAGGAAGAAGAGGGGTAGATGGACTATTCACCTATATTTAGAGATAATAATGTGTTGTATTCAGTTTTACTCAATCACTATAATGGAACCCCATCCTTTAAAATTTTACAGTTATGTGTTAAACCACTTTTAACAAGAGGCTGTAAACAGGTAGCAGTGACAGTAGCTGAGAAAAATGTATGTTATTGTTGATAAAGAGATGATTATAACTAAAGTAATCATTTTGGGTTTGAATACTACGGAAGAAGAATCGTGGATGCTTTGGCAGGTTCGGTGTCGGAAAAAGCATTTGATGGTCCTTGCTACATCTGAAACACAGAAATGGAAATCATTCCTTAAAGAGAAACTAAACCCTTGAGTAAGAGATTTACGGTGTATACAAGATACACAATATAATGGAAAAGAAAGAAAAAAAAACCAGAAGCCCTTGGAAGTCCAGAGATGAAAATCTTGCACCCGCCCACCCACGCCTATCACTTCAAAGAAACGATTTACGACCTGCAAAGAATTAATAGAAGGACATTATGTATTTCTCCCAATCACCGTCTCGGAAACAGGAACCAAGCACGACAACTCTCAGTTCTGAATGAGGCCCGGTAATAAAAGTTGGGATAGGGAGTGTAAGGGGTTACGTAGCCTAGGAGCAGTCAGAGTGGTCCACTGTGCCAAGGGCTCGGCATCAAGAAGGTTGCGTCCAACCCTTACTACCTTTTTACCTCCCCTGATCAATTCCTGTAGAGTGGCTGCCAGGTGGACAGGGGACAGTTGCACAACCGTTGGTGTAAGTGGTATACACTTCATTTCAACCAGACACCTACAACTCCTTTACCTGCGGAGGGTTAGGGAAGTAAATTCACAGCGCCTTTGGGGGAAAACCCCCCAAAATGTGGAGGTCAAGAAATAGTGCAGGGCACTCAAAACATGGAGAATAAAAATACTGAATGAATGTGTCACACAGTCCCCACTTCATGTAACTGGGTGTCGCAAATACATATGTATGGAAGGCGAACCGATCATAAATATAGAAAGTTGTGTGAATAATTAAATATGATCCCTGGTAGTTGAGAACCTGAGACTAGAGGTTCGCATCCACTTTCATGTTTCCATTTCTGATCATAAAATATCAGTTTCATGATCACGTGACGCTTGTACCCGGTATTTATCTCCAGTGTTTACTCTTGACCATCGGGGGCAATTCCTACAGCTTGTTTGGATGTTGGTGGTTAGTACCATTTCAATGGACCAACTTTGTCGAATATGTGATCATCTGGGGCCAACACTCATATACAACAGTTTGCTAAGCATAGCTACGTTCGACAAGGGTGTCCAGTTATTTTGAAAGCTCTTCAGGTAGAGTGAGTGTGCCGATCTCATAGTCGTCCAGATCATCAACGGTCGAGGACAGGACACTTGTCGATGTTACAAAGAGGTGTTCAGACCCCATAGATACTCCTTCTGATTTCTTTATCCCAAGACGCCTTTGTCCCGTTTGTTATAACTACGTATCCATGGATACATCTTCTGCGAGCTTTGGACACTGCTTCATCCTTCGGGAATCAGATTATTGCCCTTGAGTTTCCCCATGTTTCCCCAGGGAAACAACTTTCCCTCGCTTTATTAAAGGCTCAAGAGTGATGCGGGGTCCTGTGAGTGGAAAGATGCGAAAACCCCGGAGGTCGATTGATAAACTAGAGGCTTCCATTTTGCGTACAGAAGGCTTGATAGAGTGTAGGTATTGAGCGAAGGTAAAGCAAATCCAGGGTATATATATACTTTGATTTATACCTATAGCCCTTAGTTGATTTATGGTTATAATCTATGGCTGCTTTTTCCTCTCGACTTCAAGGTGTGTTCTGGTATGTAACTGGAAAACTCCACCCTGATCACACGGCATGTGGGTTTATCTTAAAGGCAGCGGAAGGAGAAGGGACTGACTGAACAGGGAAAGCAAGGAGAGAGAGAGCAAGGAAATATCTTGTACAAAGGTGACGTCACGATTTGGACCCCTTTCTGTGCATGGATGTGTTTGTCATGTTCTGAACTTTGTATCAAGGATTTGTTTTTACGGGGTGGGGTGCTGGCCCCACGCTTCTCAACGTGCAGAGAAAGACAGCATGCCCGAGACGAGAAATGAACTCAGGGCAGTGTATTGGTCTAACAGCGCTAACCGTCTTTCTGAACTTTGTCGTATCATTAAAAAAAATCCGAAATTGAACTCTTCTAGGGCTTTAACACATAAACAAGACGAAAGTATGTGATTCGAGTTTAGGTCGACATTTTGTACGGACCTTCGAGTCTCTAATTTATACTCTGACTACAGTTTTTAAACACTTTTAAGTCTGCCTTTGACATTGAAGTTAGCTCATTCATCTTCCATCATGACTGGGCAAACAGTAGTACCCTGCACGTAGGCCCTAAAGTTATTTTCCAAAGCAGTTGCTGCCTATGACGAGGAAGGGTTCCGAGGGTTCGAGTTCTTGTCTTCTGCCTACTCCACAATCTCCTAGCTATAACTATAAATAAGAGGTTTACGATACATATTAATTAGGTACTGAAATTTGAAAGCAGGAAACGCTTAGAATGTTCATAGATACTCGCTCATAGCCACATAAATGGATAGAATTTATGATGTAGACAGTTTATTTCTAGGAAACTTCGATGCAGCAGTAATGGCGACAAATCTCAGTTCTGACTGGTGCATGTCACCATCTTAACTAGACAGCCACAGCTCCTTTAATATCAAGATTAAAAAATTAAGAGTTGGAAATCCACTGACCGAAATTTCAGCTTTATGCTTTTAAAGTTTTTGAAGAGGTCTAAACCTAGTTTATCCAGAAGGATGTTACTAAACATTTAAAAAAGTGAATAAACGTGTCACTCAGTCCATAAATCATTGTACTCAGTGCTACGAGGTGTATAATTATGGAAGGTGTAAAAGATTGGGAATACAAAACCGCAGGAAGCCTGAAATAAATCGCGTTCATTGTGCTTAACCAGATGGGAAAATGAAAAAATTTTTATTATTTTTTATTATCATTAATCCCCGAAATACCAAACTTTTTCAGTTCCTCCTATCCTTGTCTGGTGCATCACTTTGGAGAAATGCAGATTAGGTTTGAAGCTCGCACTGGAGGAAACGAACTTTTAAAATTTAACTTAAAAAAAATACTTCATTACTTTAATTATAGTTGCATCCTGGCAGAAGATGCTCTAGATAGAGGCGTCTGTATCCCCGGGTTAAGCAACTTGTTTCTTAAACCAGATGTCACAAAAACTAAAATAAATAAACATGAATGAATTTCCCATCATACCCTGTCGACAAGTGTGCTGAATGTAAAGAAGGTTATCGAAAAGCTGAAATTTTCCCTCATGAGTATTTTTTTCTTTCTCTCTCTCATCGTTAACCTATTTCCGGTCTCAGTGCATATATAACAGATTCAGGTCAATGTTCAAGAAAAGCAAAGCGTGGCTGCTACAACTCATCCGTGTCCAGTGGGAGGGAGGCAAGATGGCCTGCACACAGGTGGCGGAAGTGCTGTGTGGGAATGTCTACCCACAAGCGGGAGAGACGGAAACTTCAAAGCAAAAGCCGGTCCCGTTAATGAAAGCCAGACGAGAGAAGAGTAGATACAAAAGATTTATGTAGAGGTCTGTCTGCCTGCTCAGCGAAATGTGTTGCGAAAGCCTCTCTACTCCTGACGTCATCGTCACGTGATCGCTGGACCGAGATGCAGTGCCCAATTCAAAATGTAAACTGGAGATGCTCGGGAGCTTCTAAATGCATCAAAGTATATGATGTAAGAGAAAACTTTGAATGGATGTTGTTTTGTCATCAGCTGATACGAGAGGAGTAAATAAGGTCAAAGGTGATGAATCAATGCCCTTGCAGATAGCCATCCACAATCTCAATCGGTTGTAAACAAGTAGTCTCCTTTCTGTTCACTTCTTTTATCACGGAGAGAGAGAGAGAATAAAAAAAAAAAGAAAGGAAAAGCCCAAAGAAACATAGACAAAAAAATAGAAAAAAAAAACGATAACGACGAAATACTGTTGGTACACATGTTTCGACCTGATTTGAGTTGTTCGTAGACCCCTGACCTCGTTTACTATAATTATATTTCAATTCATATCCAGGCACACCTGCAAGCAACCCGGGGCGCAGTAGTTCCGGCGATAAATGATGTCTCGCACACAGGGTGGCTTTGATAAAAAAAGGAAAAAAAAAGAAGAAGAAAAAAAAAAGCCCGACATCGCGCCACTCGAAAGATAGCAGCAATCTTACACCTGTATCTTGTGATAGCCCTGCACAGGTGGGCTTAGCATTGCAAAGCTCTTGGCGACATGTCGGACATGAAGATAACAGATGAACATACACCTGGAAGTGGCGTGAAGTAAGCAGTTCAGGTGAACGCGACTGTTTTAAATGTTGTTGTCCCTGTGCTCACAGTTTTAGTCACAACAACTCATTGATTGTGTACATCATCATCATCATCATGATCAGTATCATCATCATCGTCAAAAAATTTGCTGATAGTTTACAAAGTTGACAAGTGTAAAAATCGTATACTTCGCCTTCTGAATGCTTCTGTTTGTTGTAAGTTTACGGTCAACATAAAGATCTTTCCATTTGTTTCCCTCAGCTCCCTCTAAAGAGTGATGTCCAAAAAATGGAGAAGTTTCTTAATCCCTTCAACCAAAACATCTCCTTCCCTGGAACCTGTTGTGTATCTACTTCTCGCCTTCAAAGAAAGTCCCTCCCGGGCTTCCCCATATCCCGAGAGCCTTTGCTATCACGAATGTTTCTGATAATCTTCCACTCACTCCAAGGTCCTTACCCCCTACCTCTCTCCAACCCCATTTTTCACCGTCTCCTCTGTCTCTCTCTCTATATATATTATATCTTGCCTGCATTCTGATATAATTCGAGATCCTTCACTAAATTTTGCTTAGCAAGTGTCAACCCTGAAGGCGCTTGTTCGTAATCCACAAGTCAGTGCTTTTTTTTTGTCTGGGTGTAGAGACTTCCCATGCTGAGCAAACATGTAAAGGGCCTTTAATCCCAGGGGCTCATGATTTAGCTTTTAAGATGTCGGCGATTGAGAGATAAGACAGACGAGAGGTCTGGCGGGTGGGAGGGAGGCTGTGTGCTATCAGTTACATTGTTTACTCTGAGATCTCGTGACTGTATAATTACCCTGACCTGCTGACACGGAGCAGGGCGCGCTGTACAGACGCGAATCACGCGCAGTCTGACGTCAGAGAACGTAAATTTGTTTTGTCGTCACTTGTATCGAAGATCGCGCTTTTTTTAGAATCTAGTCACGTGACGTGTGTGCGCGCATTCATTTTATTTCTTTAGAATACGATGTGCGAGATTTCGTGACCAGATTACTAACATCACCTACTTCTACCATAGTTCCTCCCTTCCCCTCCTGAACTACCTCAACTCCTCCACGGGTTCTGCTTGTTACCAAAACTCCTCCTACAGTACTTCTTCTACTTCGGAGGTTGGCCGACATCTTTGGACCAAAATGTGAAGTGCACTAGTTTTTATTGCCCACCCCTGGTCCACTTCCACTACTCCTCCTCCACCACAACTACTACAGTCTGCACTAATGGTAGAGATGTAAAAATGGGGAACAACAGATGGAAGCAGTGTGGACACTGGACAGTCCTGACAGACCTTATCGATAGAGAAGAGATGACGATAATCATAATGACGACGATGTGATGCACGGCTATAATGTACATGATCTCCAATCGACGCATTTAAACTATAATTAAATAATTACGTTTGCGTAAGTCGCTAATAATATTCCAGCCAAACTTGCTACTTGTCACCTGACAGTTGCTCTCCCAGTCGTCCCTGGCGACCAGTCGTCCCTCTATCACCGACTTGTCAACAACCATTTATTTTGACACTTCAGTGTCAGTAGGCTATCACTCGGGGTGGGGTGATGAAGGGGTACCGTGGGGTGGGTGCTTGGGGTGAGGTAGGTCATCACACGCGCCGCTTGGTCTGGCCCAAGTCGTGTCTGTTAACGTTTGCTGTATTTTTATCCCCAACACATTGTCAACACAAACAAAACAGACAAATTTGCTACTTGATCTGACCTGGTATGTCCATGGATACTAAATGACTCGTTTATGCTACTAAAGACTAACATGATTGGCTCATACATTAAATTTTAATTTCAGTTGCGCGTTGTATTGCTGTCAGTGACAGGTATGTCCACACCAGGGTGTATATGAGGCTAAACATGCTCAGGCAGGTGAAGTTATCAACCCTTGTTATACTAAATAATTCCTATCTCACTGTCGGAAAATCTTAGTCAACAAAGTGTTATTTGCAAGAAGTAGTGCTAATAAACTTGTGCGAATTGAATCTTTTCAAGAAACATCTCCAAGCACTCACCTCTATCTCGCTGGAACTGTTCTACAGGATCAGTGTGCTAATCCATTGTTAGTATTAGTTAACAATAGTGTTTAGTATCAAGTCTTGTTAATTAACTAGTTTAATAAAAGCCTTTTAAATAAAACGTTTTATTTACAGTATACAACATCAGTAAAATCTTTCCCCAGTATAATGCTGTGACCGAGACTACTATTGTAAACTGAATGTTGTTTTTTTAAAGAAAAGAGTGACCCAATCTTTATGTCCACCCTCCCACCTACCCACCCACACACACACACACACAGATGCATACACAACATCTGGTTTGTCCACAATCGAATTCATGGGACAGGTAGTTTGTATAAATAAGCAAAGTAAACAACAAGGATGAGCGATGTTCTGTTTGGGGAAGAAGGATGTCAAGACAACAGAACACTCACGCTAATCAGGGGATGAGTGGCGAGTAAATACTCCTTTAGAAAACAGGGGCGAGCAGCAAGTCAAGAGTGAATACTCCAGCGTGCCGCCATAAAGGTGTCAAAGCGGAAATGACGTAGGAAGGTGCTCTTACCTTGCTGCGCATTCGCTCCCACCCAACTCTTAGATGTTCCATTTCGTGAGAAACCCGCCATCTGAGTCAACACCTTCTGCTTGCAAATACAGTGGAGGTTTGGCGTGTCTGTAAGCTTTACTTAATTAAACAAAATACAACATAAAAACACATCCCACCCTCTCTTTTTTTTTCTTTCACGCCTTCTGTGTATCCACACACGTGCGGAGGCAAGCAGTGAGGACGCACGTATTTACTCACATGCAGGCGTGAACACTTTTCTCGATTTGGTTTTGATATTATTAGCGCACCGAAATACTCGGAGACATTTCTTGGGGAATTTTTTTTGAACTCGAATAGATATATGTCTACATTTCTTGGCCAAAACCGAAATCTGATGAAACAGATTGATACCAGAACGAAACTGTTACTATGACCTTTGACCTTTGTCTTCCATCTGTGACAAGAGCATTTTATTATTATTAGAGAAGGCTTACTGTCTGTGACTAACTCCTACCGACTGTCGTCTTTGACAAACAGCAAACCAATGAGTTTAAATAATAAAAGCTTGTTTATCTTCTCTGGCGAAACGAACTATGTATAATATAAAAATCAAGCATTCAATCATCTATGAAGAAAGCCGTATGTTAGTGTATGTCTGTTGTAAGTGACATATGAACATCTATGAATCATGTTTGACTGTATGACCGTCTTGAGAAATCGTGTTTGGATATGAACATTTGGTCTACCATGTTTGACTATGAACATCTCGGTCCATTCACCTTTGATTACGAACATGTTGGTCTCTTGTATTTGACTATGAACATCTCAATATACCCTGCTTGCCTATGAACATCTTGGTCTCTCATGTTTGACTATGAACATCGTGTTTGACGCATAAACATCTTCATCCTTCTCTCGTGTTTGACGTCTGAGCTGCACGCGGCTCTTGAGAAGACGACTGCAGGCCCCGGGTGGAAGTGAATCGCTTGCTCAGTCAGAAAGTTTCAACACGCACCCGGCACGTCTCGCATTTCGGACCCCGTGCACGTGCAAACAGAATGTACACAGACGATTTTACTTGTTTTACATGCACAGACACACACACAAGCTCACTACTGAGACTGACAACAAGAGTTAATTCTCTATCGACGATATACTGAAGTGCGGGCAGTCATCCGTCTCTTTAAAGACAAGAATTGTGATTATTTCCAAAATACAGACGATGTAACCCTCGTTCTAACCATTTCGCTGACGAAGCGCTACAGCTGCGAAGTTTTAAAAATTTGTAAGGATGTTGCTGCCAAGACTTTCAGATCCGCTTTGGCTGCTTCGTGATACGAAAAAATTAATATCGCAAGGAATTTCGGGAAGATCGAAAAATGTCAAATGAAACTGGCGGAGTCCACACCCTGGTCTTTGTGTCGTGTCCAGAACACATGCGGGTACCCACAGGATTTTCAAAGACCTCTATTGAATAAATTTCCAAAGTTCAGGCGAGATTACAGAGAACATGGAAAAAAAAGCATCGGGTGCAGGGTAAATTATAGGATGCGGCGCAAACTTACCGGAAGAAAATGTGAGGGCGGAGAGTTCTGAGTGGTTTGTCGTGTCTAGGGTGCGGCATATGGAGGGTTAAGGGCAGCCTCTTTTGCTTTGTAGAGGAAACCCGATACTCATTGAAGATGTGTGGGAGGAGGATTTTTTTTTTAATTCATGGCTACCCTTCCCTCCCCGCCCCCACCAACCTTAATGAATGATTTAAACAACAGACTGTTAACTCTCTAACATGATGAGAATCAGGATATTTGAAACCGGTTTCTCTAGAGTAGTTTAGTTTTCTATACACTCAGACACCCTATGCAGTTCACAACTACTACGGTATCACAATTTATTTCTCGGACACCTTCTGCGCGCATGCGTGCGTGTGTGTGTGTTGCTGCGCGCGCATACCGTAGGCCGGATGGCTCACCGTTCCTCAAAAGAAAATGAAACAAGTCCACAATTGTCAAGATCAACACTGCTTTATTGTTTCTGCTCCCTGCTGTTACCCAACACACAAGTACCTTATTTTTAGTGCTCTCCCCTTAGTGACTCTTTCTTGCGGCGTATCACCGATCGGTCTTAGAGGCCTCCTCTGTTCGCTGCTCTCCCTTTCAACATAAACACAATGGAACGTCTTCAGGTGAATTCCACGATGCTGTCTTCGTTTTTCTTACATAAGTATTTTTGGTGGCAGCTTGTGTTATGTCTGTCGGCACCAAACCCACAAAATTCCTACGGCTGCAAAAGGGACAAGTCCACACTCACCTGAGTCTGTTTCGGGGTGCAGGTGAGATAAGGGAAGTGACGTCATTACAGCCGAGGACGCGAGAGTTGGCCGAGACGCTTAGAAAAGATTTATCACACATAATCAAGAATGCCAGCGAACCGACTGGATTCGTTTCGTTTGATGAATAGAAAAGTGTCCTTGTCTTAAAGGGAGAAAAATAAATTTATCTTTTGAGCTTTGTGCTGATAGTGCTGTTGATGCTGGATTGTCTTTTCTTTTTCTCGTTCTTCATTGTTCTTGTTATTTTTCCTCCTTCTCATAAGTGACCAAAATTGTTTCTTATTTATCCGTTTCCCTTGTCTTTCATTTTCTCAATGTCCCCACACACACACTCAGGCCCCAGTAGCAGTGAACTGTAAGTGGGTTAGTCGGAACCCATCTAACTCCATTTTTAAAACCTAATATCTTTACCCACTAAATCAGGTGCACATCCATCATACCTGCTGGAAGGTTTCCAAACAGCTACCCGAGCTATCCTCGAACCCAGCAGGCTTCTTTTGAGGGTGGAGACACCGATGGAACGACGGCATCATTTCATACCTCTCCCCATCATCTCCATCCTTCACCGCGTGTTGCTATCTCCAGTCAAAGACATGGCTTCAAGCTGTTTGTAACATGCCATCTTTATTGACGATACATACATACTCGCAGTGAATGCTTTAAAAGGGGTCACGTGACCTTGTTGAAGCATGGAGAAAGAACAAAATATTTTTATTGTTATAGAAGCGCTTATCTTATTGTATTCCTCACGGTGCCAGAACTTGTAAGGCTGGGATATCTTTTGGATAGATATTCTCTGGCGGCGGAAGGACAGTGAGTAAATTTTTGTTTGTCTATCAGAAGTAAGTGCAGAATAGTTTTTTTTTTTTCAAAATCGAAGTTTCTTTGCACAGAAATATATCTGGAGAAAATGTGCAAAAATGCTTTCTAGAAATCTGCCTTTGACAATGTAATAACCTGACTAGAACATCTACGTGTCTTGATAAAGCTTATGGCACTTTAGTCGAGCTTGGAGGTGCACATTGGAAGTTCGATTCCCTACCAGAGGAGCGTACTTCCTCTGACACTGTATAGGGTTGGAGAAAGAAAGTTGGAGAGAGGGACATCACCTTCATAGACACGTGGTTTCTCCTTCACTCACTTCCCAAGAACCGATAGCAGGACTATCTTTAGTTTTGCTTTTTTTTACTTCAGAGAAAATTGCGGTAATCAACTTTAGTACAAACAACAGTTGAAAAATGTGGGAAGACGCAAGCAAGTGTCGGTAACAAATGTTTGTACTCTTGTTTGTTGGGAATTGTTGGGAAGATTTCAATTTTAATGACTTGACAGATTTGTAAGTCGAAGTTGAAAACGATGATTAAAAAATATACACATGTAAATCGATTATAAAATTGTTAAATAGATACAGTTATTTATCTGGGTAGTCAAAGATGAGAGCTACAGCACACGCTCAAGCTTCGTCGCGTAACGTGGAAAGACCGTTGGAGAGAAGCGGCGGTGAGAGACATACCCCGGGTATACGTTGTCGCTCTGGAGTACACACACATTTAGTTGTGGATAGTGACTGAGATTTATTCTGGTTGGGAGTAAAGCAGTGAGTGTCCTTATTTTAATCCGGAATCTGTTTATATATATATAGTGCTTGCAAGATACTGGTGTCCTTGTGTTTGAGCAAAAGAACAAACAAATGTTTGGATGAGTGCATCTGACACTGATGAGAGCATCCTTGTCGCAGGACAAATGACAAATATTTATTTATGAGGGTAACAGGATATCCAGTGGGTTTCTGCCAGTCCTCTCAACATGAATCACAAGTCATGGACTTCTTAAGGGTCTCAAAGTGACCTGGACAGTATGACCTTTGTTCTATGCTTGTTCACACTAAGTAACAATGTCAGACTGTGGACAGGCCCAACATTCTCTGTTTACCCTGCTACTGTGAAGATGAGTGTCAGGGATGAGACGATTGCCGTTATCAGCTGTGACGTAACACTCACTGGAAAATCCGTTTGATTTTTCTCGAAACATTTGTGGTTTATTGAGAAGTGCGTAAAGACACAGAAAAAACCCTGAAAAAACTCAGATGACCTGTAAATTTTTCTCTGAAAAATCCGCTGATTACTGATTTCGTTATCTTAATAAAGATTTTTCGGTGTTGCAGTTTCCTCGAAAATACTTTGAGCTTTTTTTCAACGTGTTGTCAATTAACTGAATGTTTTTGTGAAAATGCAGGTTTAATAAATATCTCGCTTGAAGTGCTGAGTAGTGGGTTCCTTCAATGTAGAGAGGAAAATGTCTGTATATGTGTCGAGATGATGATGATGATGAATCGACACATGGACACACATTAAACCAACATTAAACCTATTAATCCTGAAATACAGAGTAAATTAATATGACATGTCGTGACATTTGGATTAGTTTTGTTCTGTTAACATACGTCTAACATTTCTTCTTTTTTCTCCCATGCTTTCTTTCTGTTTTGAGATCCTGTAGTAGAAAGGCTCTACTGTAAGAGAAAAGAAGCTTTCTCTCTCCGTGGTGAGTGCGTGCATGCAATTTATGTGTTTGTTGTTGTGAGTGAATGAGTGAGTGTGAGTGTAGCTGCATTCAGCAACATTGATGCCCTTTCGCCACCCGCCATCTTACATGATTCATTCTGACTCCGATGTCTGCCTGTGCTCTGAACATTCCCAACCCCTTCATTCACGACAACTTACAGAGTAACCTGCCACGTGATCTCTCATTTTATCACATGAAAAAAAGCCTCATTTGATCACATGACCTGTCGACTCATAGTCTTACATCAGCCCGAGACAAAGACAGTGTTAAGTGGCCCTGATAACCTTTTTAATCGTAAACCATGTGGAAAACACACACTTGTTGGTGTTGTAGGCTGCATAATCTCGCAGCTGACTCCCACACATTGTCTTTATCTGACTGCAATGCCTTACATGGAGAGATTGGCTACAAAGAGTTGTCTTAAACTACAGGCGTGTCCACCGATATGGCCGATCCCGGGAAATACTTGAGAGAAAATTTTATCTAATGTTTTAGACTAGTGCTACCCGGACATCACTTGGAATGTAATTTATCTCAAGAGTAATTTTTTTTTTTTGTCTTTACATCCACTGATTTATGCAGCACTAGCAGCGTGGAATTTCCCCTCACTCGACAAATAATCTCCCCTGAGAAGTATTTTAGTCATTTCCTGTTGATACTGCGACCTCGTTTTGATACTTCAAAGTAAAAAAAGGGAAACCCAGATTTTTTTTTTTTTTTTTTTTTTTTTTGTGAAGTTTAAGAGTAGTTCGTGGCATCCTCACACAGCGACGACCATCGCTCACACGCCCCACCCGATTACCTCCCTTCACAGTCATGGTTTCTGTAATGTTTTCCTCCGCCTACATCCCTTGTAATTTCTCCCCTTCATCATCTTCCGCTCCACCCACACTGCAGCCCAGGCCCTAATCTTGCCGATGATTCTGTGGTTTTTTTATTATCATCTAGAGATGACCCTTCTCCCACGCCGCGAATGGCTGACATTTGTTGCTATTTTTATCCTCTGAGTAACGATCCACCCCGACTGAGGCTGCATCCACTACATCTGCAGCCGCCAACGCCAGATGACGGTGACGACGACGATGAATGAGTGCGCCATTACGTGGCTGAAATTCGACCCTCTGACTGTTTTTCGCACCTGAAACGGTACCGGAGGAGATCGTCGCACGTGCATTAGGTGCGAAAACCAACCCTTCGCCCTCCAAGACCCACAACAGTTTATTTTTAGCTCTGTGAATGAAAGTTCGTACGTCTTCTACAAGTTCGCCGTCTGCGAAAAAAAGATTTAGGTAGTTTAGCCAAGGAGTGGCCTCGCGTGGAAGGTAGGACCGCACGAAATCCACCCTACCTTCCCTCTCTCTCCCCCAGACCTATCCAGTGCACCCAGTTCACTTCTTTGCTGCGGAGTAACCAGCCATGAGAACATATAACAGACGGAATAGTTTGATGTATCAATCAGGACTGGTCTGAAACTGGTTTAGGCAAGACGTCCGTTCATTCTGAATAAAGATGTGATCACGTGGTGTGTCGGGGGGCTAGGCCTCGGTTCTTAGTTTACCTGAACATACAGTTGACGCATAAAAAAATTCTCTGAATGGGTGTTCGCAAAGATTATCATTTATACTCATTATTAAAAAACTTCATCTTGTCCTTACTAAGAGTGATCATCGTCTCTTCCGATACAACAGCTCTAGAATTTTCTTTTCCTCTTTTTTTTGATGCAAAAGCGCATCCAATCAGGATGACGTGCAGACACATGGGATCGTTTCCCCCAACCTAAACCTACTTCGCGATCTTTCTCGAAGGGGTTGTGTTGATTTTTCCTAGTTTAGGGCAAAACTTGGTTCGAGAATGTTTTTTTTTTTTTCGTGAACCAGGTACAGACCGGAAATGATGGCCAAACTAAGACACGACTTAACAGCAGATTTAAAACAGATTTACTGCAAACTTATTTCGAAGAAATTTACGACAGTCTTAAACACTTTTTCCTACGGGTATTAAAATGCCAGAGGCTGAACTGTCCTAATGGATGGGTTTAGTCAAAGAAAAAGATAAAGGTCGTGCCTTGACCTTTGTATTGTTGCAGAATGTGAGGTGTTACAAACCTTTATTTTCTCGGGTCAGCTCTGTGAGGGCGGTACCCCTCTCCTTTGTCTCATTACCTTTATTTCTTTCCTCAACCCTGTCAGGTAGTCAGGTACCTATTAAGTAGCTTATAACTGAAGAAGTATGCTGATCCGGGTATACTCAACTCTGGCTTGGCAACGCCGATGACACAACCAAGCCACTTACCCTAGTTCAGGCAAACAACAATAGAAAAAAATAGGATTTACATTTCTTGCGTAAGGGTTGACATTTAGGGGAACCTGTTAAAGGTTTGAGTTTTATTTTGTAAAGACAACCCACCCACACAGACAGTCGTTTGCGGCTACGGGTGTCTGAATTAAAAAGATATCTAAATCTTCTGCACCAGTGGTCACATGGAGAGAAATATGTGTCAACGTTTGACCCAGTTTGACAAAGTTGATGTGACTGTCATGTAGAAACTTGGTCAAACATTTGTGGTGTGTGTTTTAGAAAGATACTGATGGGGAAGTGAATGTAGAGAGAGAGAGAAATGATAAAAGATCTGATGGCTTTCTTTATTGGACAAATTATTTTGCATATAGGATGTGACAAGGTTCGATCGATGTTTGGCACAAAATAGACTTATATATATATACAGCAGTATGGAAAAGTCATTAATGTTTAAAGAGCGAAAAATAATACTGAAATTATATGTCTGATTGTATTATAGACGATTAATATAGGAATGTAGGACAAGAATAGGAAGAGAAAATGAAACTCTCTCTGCATTTCTTCTATTTTAAACTAGCTGTTTGTTTGTTTGTTTGTTTGTTTGTTTGTTTGTTTGTTTGTTTGTTTGTTTGTCCGTTCGCCCATACATCAGTGCTTTAGTCCATTACTTTCAGATCCATTACTCGCTCCAAAATGTTCGTTTGTCTGAGGAAGCAAAAAAAGCTAAAAATAGGATCTTTCCTCCTTTTTTCCCGCCTCGAAGCATTCCTGAGTTCAAATCCCTACCCCATCCGCCTCCCGCCTCCTTGGGAGCAGTGCCGCACCCAGCAAGTCCCGTGAGCACATTTCACGTTGCACGGCTAGTCCCCATGTCGACAGCTTTAATGAATAACGTTCAAATTACGTGGGACGGACGTAGTCGTCGGGGAGTCGTGCTCGCTAGTCTCTCGAACATTCTTCGCTGCAGTATCTCTCGCCTGACTTAGCCCCCCCCCTCTCCCCTTACCCCCACCAACCATCCCCCCCTCACCCCCCGGAGTCTGTGTGCGCGCCGGTGCAACGTAATCAAAGGACTCGATCTTTCCCACCTTCCGGAGCCGTTGCTTTCTTGTCTCACCGACCTACCTGTCAATCATAACAAGTGGGCGGAGCTTAGGTCCTGGCAGGCTGGCATGGCGTGGCGCTGTAATCTGAGCACCGTGACGGCCAGTAAAGTCTGCAATAAAAACAGACTCTTTGGGGATTTGTTTTTTTCATGACCGGCCCCTCCAACACCCCATCGGTCTTGAAACCTGGAGACGACTTTAGTTATCGCTAACCATCTCGTCTACACTGTTTCGCGATTTTTAAACGGGTAATTATCGCGTCTCACGCCTGTCTTTTCGTAGACTAGGGGTGGATGAACTGGGGATCCTTACGTAAGTTCCCTCCTGCAACCGACTAAGCTCCTCCTCTCAGGGTTCTGAAGTCCATCCCCCTCTCGGAATGACGTGAGATAATTATATCGCGTTTAAATTTTTTTTTAAAAAAGGATTTATTCTTTGTTTATCTTAATTAACCTCATCTCCCATTTCTCTCTGTCCTTGAAGTATGATAGTCACTCGTAAAAAAATTCCTTAACGTTTCCATAAACGATGAAGAGCAGCGATACCCTCCTCCCGACATTACATAAAAAAGACCTGAAAAAATGTGTGAGTTGGGACCCGAGAATGAGGGAGTGGAAGGTGTAGGGGTGTTGAATAATACAGTAAGGGGCCGTGTAGCATGGCGTCACTCATTCCCACATTCCCCTCGTCGGCAACCTATGGCCACCGCCTTGTCCCACCTCGGATATCGCCTCGGGTGCACGCGGAACACTCGCACGCAAAGCGGAGGGCGACTTGTCTGAACTTTTTAAAAAAGGGAAGTGAGTAGGCGCATGCACACACACACATATATATATTTAGACAGACCCTGCGAGCTCGTCACACAGGTATTTGGCCTCCTTGTCGTCAGGGGGCCTGCGAGCGAGCGATTTTGTTACCGCGCGGTGCGAAGGTCCTTTCTCTGTCGCTCCACTGCACCACTTTACTCCCAACGTTCGCCAGCTGTCGGCAGATCCACAGGACTATCTCTCGCGGTTGTTGTGACTTCCACGAACTTCAACGAACAAAAAGGAATTCATTTATCCCAAGGTTCAACAATCCGAAGGACAAGAAATTTATTGAATTTTTTTTTCTTTCTAACAAAAGAGTTTGAGGTTCGAATCCAGCTGTGTCCAAGACCAAGTTGCCGCTGCTTTACTCCACGCTGGTTCCAGATGGTCCAGCGAGGGTGAGTGGTGAAGAAACATGTCGAGAAAAGATATCTGAGAGAGAGTTTATCCTTATTCGGCGAAAAGTTTGGCCGGGATCGTAAAGGCGGCAAAGCTGACTACGGCAGTTTCTCGCCGCTGGCAAATTTCAACGTTTCGCTGACGGGCTTTTATTTATTGCACACTTGCGTGACTGCAGGAGGGAAGGAAGGACCCAGACCGTGAGACCTGGTGCTGAGAGACAGTTTCTTGACTGTAACCGAGTCTTCTGGCATTACCATCCCCCAACCTTTCTACCTCCTTCCCCAACATCCAGTTCTCACTCATTCTCTCTCTCCAAGCGTTCTCATTGCTGCAGTTGCTGACGCACCCTTCTGTCGGACTGCTGCTCGAAGGGGGGAGAGGAAACCCCTTGTCGTGGAGGGACTGCACGCGTGAATCATTCACGGACGGCTAGCCCCCCGCTTTTTTCAACTCGGTCAAGGTCGTGCTGAGTGAAGAAGTTTGTTTGGACAAAAGCTTCCCATGCTTCACTGCGCGCGATGATGTGAGCAGAAACTAGTTTCCGGAGCTGAAGATATTTCGTGTTTGTGTCTAAATCATCGGTCGTTATTCACCAGAGGGGTATTCTCACCGACTGGAGGATCGAACAATCAACGGTTAACGTAAGTGTGCCGGAAATAACCGTTAGGGTTTGAAACAGTCTCATTCACATCTTCTTTTTCATCATTGATCAGCGAAGTGGAAAAGTCTCTGGTCTGACAAACGACTGCTAACGAGGGCTCAGAGAAAAAAAAACAACAAACCAACCCCATTGCATTTTCTGCCGACATCAGCAGTCTAGTTCATCGATTGAGAGAAAGCGGGAGGATACTTTTCCTTCGAGGTGTCTGAGTCATCAGCTTTTTCATCGATCGTCTTTTCTGACAAGCGCCTAGAGGCCTAGTGAGCTACAGTTCGACATGGCGACCAGGAGTTCGATACTGTTCGCAGCTTTTCTCCTGTCGATTGCGCAGGTGAGTAGGTCATTGGTGTGCGTGGGTGAGGTGTGAATCAGCTTACCTTCACGCGTGGCGGGTGAGTCGTAGCGGCGGCGTCTTTAAGACGAGCGAAGCACGGGGAAAGTGAGAGAGAGAGAGGATAGGGAATGTTAGACGAGACCGAGACAGTGCGAGAGAAAGAATGTTCGTATAAGAGAGAGACAATGCGCGTACAAGAGAGAGAGAAATGAGAAAGCAAGAGAGAAAGAATGCTGTCTGTGAAAGCGATGACAACTATTATAAAATGATCACGTGACCTACTTTTATTCTCTTTTCACTCCAGAATACTCTTAGAGACATTTTTAACCTTTAAATAAGACTGTGTTATATTTATATAGACAAAGCATCCACTCCTTCATCCTTCAAACTCGCTCACCCACATCTCACCCACCCTCCACAATACGCTCACGTGATACACACGTTAAGACCACAAAGTTATTTTCTTCTACTCTGCCAAGTGTGGAGGATAATCTGCTCTGATTCTAGGCTCTTTCTTCTCCCTCCCTCTCTCTCCTTCTCTCTCTCTGTCATGCCCACCTACACGTGATCGCTAGCATATGGACGCCAGTGAAAAGCTCGCTAGGCATGCGTCAGTCATTATGATCGCATTGCTGGGAGAGATGCAGACAGGAGGCCAACATCTTCATCTATTCTGTCTGTCTAGTGGCAATGGGAGACAACCAGACCACAACAACATTAGCTATTGTGCATCTCATCTACGCCACCATTAGACGACAAACAGAAAATATATTATTTATACTTTGGGAACAACAATAACAATAAACATAAATTTCTGTCACAAAGAAACTTGACAAAATTTTAAACTCTTTGAAAAAAAAACACTGCCACATGGACTCTAGAAACCATACCTAGGTCTGAACAAGATGGAATAGTTACAAGATGGTACGATGTCTGTGGCGCCATCTAAAGAAGGTTCTCAGCCCTTGATTGGCGTATCAGTATTTCAAGAAACATCATCTGTCCACAACATCAGTAACCGTCTTCAAGTGATGACAGAGAATTTAGACAAGAATGTTCTAGTTTTCATCAGTTCTCCATCGAGCTTTTCTCGCCTTGGACGGGATCAAGGGTAGGTAGCAGGCGCTCGTATTACAAAAAATGACAGGAGAAAGTAGGGTTGTGTGAAAAGGAAGTCTCGATGTCGTCTGCTTTCTTATCAGTTATGACCTCGCTCGGCTGTTGAAACATCTGCGGCGGTGAGATTATTTTGAAAGTAGAGGCTTAGACATTCCTTAATACTGTGTATAGGGCTACACGGACTCGCAGCAGTCTCTCTTATTGCTTCTGAATGATGTGTGTGTAAATAAAGACAAGGAATTCAGCATAAAGATTAATAAGTTAAGGAATGAATGAAGAAAATAGAAATGAAATAAGAAAGAATAAATAAAGAGAAACATGTATAAAGATATAAAAAGGAAAGAAAGAAAGACAATAGGCGAGTACAGTACGCCCGATATAGCACATTAATCACGAGTCCATCGCCACACGCCAAAACACTTATCTACCATTGACATCTGCGCAGTAGACGTCATCAGATGTAGAATACAAGAGTGCCGCCAGGTCCCCGTCACGTGACCCAACAGCACTCGCGCCGTCTCGTGCTCGGAGATTCCGAAGGTCTTAGCAATGGCCTCGGCTTTTGCTCACCACATCCTTCCTCCCACGCAGATATAATCAGTGATGTGGGAGCAGCCCCTACACATTTCGTGAAAATTCCAGTTGCGATAATCGCGCAGTGTTCGGAATAAAGTGCTCATGAGTGACCCCTCTTGACCCTCTCCTTGATGTGTGATGCTCGCAGATACGCGGGGCATGCTTTATAAGTCTGCGGTTTGGCTCGGGGACTTTCAGGGTTTTTGTGAGCTTCTGCTCGCTGTAAAGTTTAAAGGTCATGTGCATGTGCAACTGCACCTGCATGTGCATCTGAAGGGAGGCGAATTATTTTCAGACCCGCAATTGCCATTTCGATCCGTAGGGTCGAGTCTGCGGGCAGATAGCTTGTGTCAAGCTTTTGGTAAGACAAACTGACATTGGGGTTTGTCAAGCTTTGGTAAGACAGACATCAGGATTTGTCAAGCTTTTTAAGACAATGAATGTTACAAGCTCTCGTTTAGAACCTCTACTGGGTCTTCTAAATTACTCCCCAGCTCAATTATCCAGTAAGTAAATGTTAAAACCTCATTAAAATGTTACCCCATCGATAAAGAAAATTTTCGGTGTGCGTGATGGGTTTCTTTCTTTCTTTCTTTTCTCTCACTCTATCATCGTCTCTTCATCTCTCTCCCTCTCTCCCTCCCACTCTCTATTTTCTCTTTCTGCAATTGCGCCTGAGATGGTGAAATGGCGGGAGGTACAGATGAGAGGGAGAACTTCAAATTCCAAACGAGTCACTCCGAATGTTCGTGCTGGAGAAATATATACACAAAGACAGAAAAACAGATGTCGAAACATGTTTATCATACTTTTGTTGCCGTTGTTTAAAGCTGTTGTTACGGGCTTCCTGTTTTGCGCAATAAAGAAAGCTGTTAGCCGCAGTTATGGGCTGTAAAAGTTCTCTCTGGCGGTCCGTCCTGAAACTTTGCACTTACACTGACCTTATTCCTGAATTGTTGAGTTGTCGTGGCCAAGCTAATTGTGTCAGTGCCATAGCGACAGTGTCAGGGTCTGTGTGACAGTCGGACAAGCGGTCAAGCACTGACATTTGCGCAGAGATTAGAGTTTACTACTGCACAACAAAACACGTTGATGCGCATGCGCGCGAAGGAAACTATTGTGTAAGAGATAGACAGAGATATACTGTGGGTCCTAGACAAACACACGTGGACATGCACGCATGCGCGCACATACACAGACAGAGGAAAGATGTGATGTAGGAAGATATTTGAAAGGGAGAGAGAGAGAGGCAAACCCCATGTGGACAGTGAACGACGCTCATACTCGCACATTACGAAAAAATAATTGAGGAGGTTCGTTTCCACCTAGTTCCTACACCACTGAAGGAAAGTATGCTGGAGATGCGGGGAATGTACGAGAATAGTAGAATAGGAATGAAAATGAGAGAGAATAAAATAAGAGAATGAGAGACAAAATATAATAATAATAACAAACGTGAGAATTATCTTCCACGTGATCATGCTTATTAAGGACCATGCTCTCTGGGCTTGAGAAAAGAAAGACATGGTGAACATGCGAAAACGGAAGGATGAACAACAGTAATGACATGAAATAAAAGAGAAGTCGCTGAGAGGAATGGGGTAACAAATACTGATAACAGAAATGAAAACGAGAGAGAAATAGATGAGAAAGAGTATAAGATATGTGTGGAAGAGAGAGAGACAATGTGTGTGTGTGTGAGAGAGAGAGTAAAGAACCCGAATTCCTTTACTAAATAAATAAACATGAAAAAAAAAAACCGTCTCAATTCTACAAGTAAAATATAAAAGTGAGAGAGAGAGACAGAGGTCTGGCAAACGATACAGTCGATCAAAGAAGCGTACGGAAGGTGTTTTTTGCTCCATCACTCCAGGTGTTTATAGGCTCCACCTGAGGGGAATGCTCCATCCGCAGCTCCGACTTCCCCCGCAGGAAGCTGTCAGGTTAGAGAGCAATCGGGCAGACGGTGAAAGATTTATCATCAAATATCAAGAGCTCTTGTAAGATAGCAAGATACAGACTTTTTCGTTTTTGTTTTTTCACCTTCGGTCTTTGAGCTCGCCCACAACCTTTTTACTCGACAGTGACATTTGACTGCAACCTTCTCGCGCCATTTTATTCGTCTTACAAGCCGTTACTTTTTGTGAGCAGGACTGCGATGGGTATGGAACGGCAACCACATCACCTCCGCTTATAAGGCCAGCGACTGCGATCTTTGAGTCCGCGTCACCCTGCGGCAATCTTTTGCCGTCCACGTCACCCTGCGGCAATCTTTTGCCGTCCACGTCACCCTCTTCAAGAAAGGATTACCTTCTCTGTAGTTTTCGTCAGATTAAAGGGGTGGATTGGTAGGGTAGGTAGGAGAATATTATGGGCTAGCTTGGGGTACATTTTCAAATATATCTTTATTTTGCGGGTCTGAAATCTTCTGAGAGTCTACATTCAGAAGCTGTGACCTCTGATCCCTGCGCAGACGAAGGTTTGGGGTATGGCGGATGGGACGGTTAAGATAACCGAGATAACTGCAGTTATTATGTCAAACATTTAGCAGCAAGTAGAAGGGATGCGAGGTCACAGTCAGGGTTGCCGGATATGAAGATGATGTGGGTGGGACGTGGGACACGATAGGCTGAGATGATGGAGTGTTGAGCCGTTGGGGGACAGAAAAGGGGAAGATGGGAGAGGGTTGCCAGGAGGTAAACGTGCGCCATCCTCCGAGATCTTCCTGGTTTTCGTCTTATTAGTTGATGAACAAATGAACATGGGTACTTTTGGTGGGAGAATAGGGTACCAGCAGTCCTCTCCTCCCAAAAGATCTCAAAAGAAAACATTTGCTACATCCTACCACTACTCACTGCAGCACCACTCTCCTCCCAACATCACAGTTTGCAGCTGCACCGAGATAAAACCACCCTCGGTCACCTTATTCGGGCGACCTGTCTGCCAAGCTTGGCTCCCCCTCCTACTTTATTTGTCCTTTGTTCTCCTCCCCCCTTCACACACCCAGAGCGAGTTGTCTCCCCTACTGCTATCACTCTAGTGTTTCACCGACAGGTCAGGATACAGACAGGACCACACAAGGCCTCCTGTTGTGAACGTGGCGTGGTCGGTGAGATAGGTGAGTGTGGTGGAGCGCACTAGGAGAGAGAGAAAGGGGAAAAAGACAAGAATTTCATTATTAACTCTCGAGCTTTGCTCGCTCGGCAGAGGAGGATCCCGCTCCACGTGGCGGCTGGCGCGTCTATCGGAGAGACCGTTACATCACACGAGGCTCGGAGGCACCGCGTGTTGCTACCCCAGCTCCTCACATAGCAGCTGTATGAGTCTCATATTAGTGGTGTGACGTTTTATATCAGCTGTGTGACATCTCAAATTAGTGTTAGACGTCTCATATTGGTGGTGTGACTCTCATATCATCTGTGTGACGTTTCTCTCTCTCTTTCCCTTCCCCAGCTTTTTTTTCTCTCCCCTTTACTCTATTTTCTCTTACAGTCCCCATTCCTCCATCATGTGATCTCCAGTGATATCTGAACTCAAAATTTAAAGTGAGCTTCATTGTGTCTTGAAAATAAAAATTCACGTAAAGCGGATATGCAAATATTTCAAGAATTATTTGTTTCAATCCAGCTTTACGGAGTTGAATAAAGCTGCGAAGAACGTTCTATCTTTATAATTCAAGGGAGGGTAAAATGAAAAGGCAATCAACTTAGAATGTACACAAGCAGGATATTTTTGAAAGAAGAGCTACAACCGTTTTAAAATCCGTACCGTTAGTTACCCGAGATAACAATCATCAACGTATCTTGTGGGTGGCTCAGCAGCCTAGCTGTAGGAAACCTATAAAAGAGTTTGTTCGAGACCTGCTCAGACCTGTGACTGGAAAAACTATCCCCGGCACACCCAGCGAAAATAAACATCCGATTTATCAGGCAAGGCTCATAAAAAAACAACAACCGTAAGAAGACGGTTTTTTAGACACGTTGAACCAAGTTCATTGCATTACTCTGCTGCTAGTGGGCTGTGGACATATTTACCTTTCATTTCTCAGCATTCAGATTAATGTATTAAAAATTTCTTTGTTTAACTTGACATAGCAGACAGCCAGTGACCTCAGTGAAGATAAACAGAAATCTTATAGCGGCCTTGGCTAAAAAGGAACACGATAAACGCGGGTACGTTGATGTAGATGAAGGTAGGCAGTAAAAACTGAATAACTACTTGCTTTTAAATATTCTGAACAAGACAACTCAGCAATCACACAACCTGCTCTATGCAGCTATTGAGGTAAAATTTGACAAAAAATCATCTTTGAAACTAAGATCACCGGATATGACAGCCTACATACACGGGTAGCTAAACGAGACTGGAACGTGGCAACCCCGGGTAACCAATAATATCTTGAATGTCGACTGGCTTTTCTCATCCTTCTTCCCCCAGAAGACAGCTCGAGTGCGAATGACAGATATATGGCAGAGAGGGTTGAGGTGGCCACAGTGTACCGAAACAGTATCAACGACTTCTTTGTCACCCTGTCACCCCTGTAACTGCATGTCAGGGTGATGTAGCTCTGTGGGATATAAAGTTGTACACCGCTTTTGATCACCTGGTCACAGGCCCTGAGAACAAAGCTAACAAAGTGTCACCTCGTGAATAGGGATGTGGATATCTGCCCATGTGACTGTGGAGGTGAGGGGTTAAACCATTAACTGAAAGGTTAATGGCACTTAAACGTGACTTGGAGCGCTGGATGAATGAATGATTCTGAAATTTCACCTCAATTTGATCGGATCCGTTGGGTGTGTTCTCAATAAGAAACGAACAATATAGAGAGAAGAAGTTAAGAATTGAAACCGCTTTTGAAACCAACATCACGTGAAAAATATTTTTTTAATATTTTAGAATTCTCGAGAAGTAAATGTAGAAATATGCGACATGTTGAAAAATGCAGGATTATAAAATATATTTTACAGAAACATCGACAGGGTTGAAGGTAATTTTAAAAAGAGTGCTTGTTTGTTTTGACAAAGGAAAACAAACAAAAGAAGATAAAATTCAAGGCAAAATAAAAAAACAAACACGTATCACTAATGGCATGTGCTGGATCATTCTGTCACAGTCCATGTGACACCACACCCATCTATTTGGACATTAGTGAATAAATAGCTAAATGGCGATGATCGCGCAACTACACGACAGAAGGTTGCTTTTAATGACGAGTCATGGAACTGGAATCCGAAAATGTGTTTGTGTGTGAGTGAGAGAGAGAGAGAAAGAATTAATCTTGTTATGTGACGAAGAAAGTAGATAACTGATGAATTGAATTTATTCTGCGCTGGGTGGCTGATGTCCACGAATAACACGGAGACATACCTTTTTGTTGACTAGTTGCATTCTTCTCCGCCCCCGTGTTTACGAACACGAATTTCTTTTCTCTTCCCCTTCCTTCCGACCATTCCGTGCGGTGATATCGCTGCAGCTGAGCTGCAGATGTCGCTGGATGACGTGCAGCGCCGTGTCTCGCATTGCTGCCGGGCCGTGTCGCCAGGGTTGCAGCACAAACTTTCATCAAAGAAATTCCTGTGGAGTAAACAGATAATTTGAGCTGTGTGGGGTGATAAGGGCGTGGGCACATTACTCGGAAGTAATGCTGTGCGTTTCCTGTCATTTGTTATGTGACGTCACTTTGGTGTAAATATTGGAATTAATTGAAAAAAAAAGAAACATGTCTCAACTTCCGCCTTGTTTCGTTCCTGGGTTTGACCAGATGTTGCAGTCTTTTCACCTTGTAGAGCCTAGGAAATGATATATTGTCACCTGGGTGGTTGAGATCTTTGATAGAAAGTCACGCTACATAGAAACTGGTTTCTCCGCACACAAACAATCTTGTCATTTGGTCACACTGCATGCACACACACACACATCTTCGTAAACTGATAAGAATGTCATCCATTCTTGACAACATTAACCATAACAGGAATTGCCTTTTCCCCATCTTTCTTAGCCGCATTCTTTCGTCTCTCATCCTTCCTCGTTTACCGTTTTTTTATATAAACAAAATGTAGACATTAAGCCAGTTAAAAATAAACGCAATCTCACGACGATTCTGGAAGTTATTAAAAGTGCACAGACCTTTAGTTTCTATTTTTTGTTTTAAAAATAATTTGTTTTCGTGATAACGCCCCTAAAATGGGAAGTGTCACGTGATTTTGGCATCATTTACTCAAGGTGGAGCTGTGTAGATTGGGGTGGCAGTTGGTGGAGGGGCGCAAAGAGCATCCAAGTAGACCAGGCACGTGCATCACGTGACATCACTAGCCGTTGGCAAGTGAGCCGGCACGTGCCTGCGCGCGTCACCTTTGTGAACTCTCGTCTTGACTAATGGTGGTCGCGGGGCCTGAGAATGCAGCATGAATCACGGAGTTGTGAATGTGCTGCTTGTGGTGGCGCTCTGTTTGGCATGCGATGATAAAAGAGAGGAAGAAGGGGAGTGCACGAGTACGCCGTGCTTTCCTCTCTTCCTCTTTCTGAAAACACTGAAAACATTTTTGGGCAACAATCTGACGACCTGGTCGTGAACCTAAGGCAATTATAGGTTCCTTCCCCTTCATGCCTACACCACGTGCACAGGTGGCGCTGCTGGTGCCAGAAAACCGTTAGTGACCGCATCAACTGCTTTAGAAGTATTGTCAGAGGGCGGCGGAGGCAGGGTCACTGAAGAGTGACGCAGGTGTATCGTCAGGGACCTTGGAAGCAACCATCCAACCTGAAAAATGGTTCCAGGACATCAAAGGAACCCGCCGCCACACGTGATTTAATATTAAGCCAACAGCATTTAGCATAAGTTTAACCGGGAATACAACAGTAAAGTCAAGATACAGAAAGTACTAAAAACAAAACATCGTAGCACCAGACACCAGCAAAGCGACACCTGGAGAGAAAGACCATCTCCAGGTGAGGGTGCGAGAATGTCAGAGCTGTAAATCTCAGGCTGACCGTCGGCGGTCGTGGGCGAACAGGAGCCCCACCCCACAACTCCACCCACCTTGGTTGAGCAAAGAACGACACCACCATAACCGCCACCACCCATTTCTTCCTTCTCTCTTGACCCAGCCGACCCACCTGCATTAGCAACCTCGTCTGCTGCAGGTGCCTGACCTCCGGGTGCGGTTATAGCGGGTACATGCCTTTGAGGCGCCGCTGATGTCGGCGCGCCCGCCTCCACTTGTTGCCCTAGCTACATCTCCAGCTAGTTTATGTGTCCAGATCTCATTCACCCAATAAACAGCCACATATTGGGCGATGTGTCAGTGAAGATGGTCCTTAAAATGTCTTCTTAACTTTGAAAGGTTTGAATGTTTAGAAGGCAACCACACTCTAACCTTAAAGTCTTCCTTTCTTACATGAAAGCACCATCCTTTAAAATAAACATTTGAATGCGTTTTAGGGTGTTAGATATAATAAATGATTACCTGTAGCAAGAGTTTCCCGTGTGAAGGCGAGCTGAACATGCTCTGCATGAAAGAATTATGTCTTACAAAGGACATGCAATGGTCCAAACCTGAAAACGTGTGAAGACGTATTCAAACCTGAGTCGTATCTCTCAATACTAGGACACATTAGAGCATAATTCCACATTTTAAGACACATTCAGGCATGTGAAAGGATGATACCGGTTTTGGTAAAAAAAAAAAAAAAAGGTGTTCATATATGAATGCTTTGGTTCAGAATGCACGTACCTCCCATGCGTCCCCTCAGCGCCCACCTGGCTGAGCAGGTGACACGCGCATCGCCTCGGCGCCATGTTGGCACAAAGGTCTTATTATCCGAGCGGTTTACTGTGAAACTCGAACCTTGTCGGAGCTGTGTGTACTCAAGGATCTCCTGACCTTTGTATCATAATTTTCTTTTGAGAGGTTATTCTACTTACGGCTATGAATCGCTTCGTTCTGTAATGTGCAGGGTGGGTGGGGAGGGAAAACTACCTTGACCTTAATCCAGAGCGAAAAAAAAGTTTGACTGTGGAATATGGAGATAAATTATCTGGGGAAGAATATATTTACCTAAAGTATAACGTTTATTTTTTTTTTTCTTTTGTACTTTCCCTCATTGTCATACAGGATGTGCAGGTTTGGACATTTTTGAAACTACTTCTTCTTAAGTCAAACACTTTGCTGCAGTCATCAGTTTTATCATTCTTCATCAATCTTTAGGTCGTGCAATGAAAACTGACAGCTAGAGACACTCTGTGTCTACAGAACACATGTTTCAATATCTGGAGCAACTGACAAAGTATAAAATATTTTTTTCATGTGGCTTTTTATTTAAATATTGCGGCCTTATGATCCTCGAGGAGTAACAAGGACTAAACTAAACTTTTATTTAAACAAAGTGGTCAAAAGATGTTGAATCAGAATTTTTAATTCGTTGACGAGTATTTGAATCGGTCAAAGAGTCGGCCATGTTTGCTTTAATACAAATTCATGACATATTTACAAACTTCCAAGTAAGGGAGACTTGGGCAAGACTCCAGAGCTATACAAGAAGTCATGAAAAGGTTTTAAAAATGTCAGTTAAATTTGATGTTAATTTTAAAGTGTCAGACATAGAACTACTGTAGAATGTCTGAACAGATTACCTAGCCTTGAAACCCTTTAAACTTTTGTGTTTCGAGGATTTTAAGACTTACTTAGCGACGACCTCTTCATGCAAGCTGCTTCTTTACAAAGTCGTTTTATCTGTTGGTCCGATCTCGCGACCCGGTGACTGTTTGTGTCATCGCTTCTTACTTCTATCCTAACATCCGAAATCTTTTCAGCACCTGGTTGATGGTAACGACATCAGCGACCTCGGGGCTGGTGATGTGACGACACGTGACCACACTATCAGTCCCGGCCATTTGCACACGGGCGAAAGACGAACCTTGGTTGTCTTTAAGTTGTTTTTGTTTGGTAACTGCCGAGCTCCACATCCGGTGCATCAAGTCGCGGGTAGGTTTCACCCCGCGGGTGGCATCGGACTGAGAGGAGTATCGGGGTGTTAGTCTTGGCGTGGCCTGGAATCGGATCCTTTCCCCTTCTTCTCTCTCTCCCTCTCACCAAGGTTTAAACAAATTTTCATTATTTTTTTTAAAGGTGGGAGGACGGTAAAAAGTCTTGCTGAAGATCTTCATTACACTTCACCGTCGAGCTACTTAGCTTGTGGTTACCTGTTTGGCAAAGTTAACAAACAGTCATCACACCTACCACATTAGTTTACAGTTAAGATGAAGATTTGTTTGTTAGTCGTGTAAAACTACCCAACAAGAGGAATAGCTATGTCAAAACATTTTGCTCAGTTTCTTTACAGACCTTTGCTAACTTTTCACTTAGCATTAGTTGAAAAATACTAACTTGTCAAATTAATCAACCTCGCATGCAAAATAAATAAAAATATAAAATGTTGATTAGTGTAAATAAAACTGTAGTTTACATTTCTATTGTTCACTAGACACACTATGTGCTAAGTATCTTAGCATATCAGAAACCGATATTTTTCAAACTCTAATGAAAACTAATAATCGAGTGTCTTCCTTCATTAGTGTCGCCCTAACGAGACCGAGAACCCGAGACCAACCTCTCCAAGCGCTCACAAAAATAGAAAAATAAAAATAAGCCAAACATTTGTTGTTTGGCAGACAGTAGTTTAGTTTGCCGAGTGTCTTGGAATGTAGTTGTTACAAGTCGAGCAACATTCTGTGCCAGTGGTAGCTCCACCAAATCACTGGGGTAGATTCGTATCTCACTCTTGTATTTATGGGTGGTAGACAACAAGGCCGACATTTTTCTGTACGGACTCACCCCGCTTTTACACTTTATTTATTTATTTTTTAACCTAACTTTAGTTTGACGACCTGGAATCCCGACATTTCTTTCTCCTCTAAAGTTTGTTAATATTTAAAGAACAACTAACAAATAAACTAATGAGCTAACGAACGAAAGAACAAACAAACAAACAAACAAACAAACAAACAAACAAACAAACAAACAAGCAAACAATCTAGTAAATAGACTATTTGAACACAGGGTGTTTAGAAAAAGTAAACACGGTTGTCATGACCAGTCTGTTAGTTTGTCATGTTAGATGTTGTATACAACTATTTGACGAGAGGAGGAGAGTAAAGAGAGCGTGAAGAACTCGGTGCACGCCGTGCATGGTGCGTGAAAACGTGTCTCGGTGTCGTGAGGTAACCAGTTCTACAACTATCTACAGTATAATGGCGGGTTTTGTGCACAATGTCTTGTTCCCCCGCTTGCCGAATCATCATAAAACTGTGTACGTGGTTTGTTTGTCCAAAGAAAGTGGCTGGACTGCTTTTTTTGTTTGTTTCCTTCGCTCGTTCCCAAACTGTACGTTTAACACCAGTCACCCCAGTCTGATTTGCTGAAATGCGGATAAAAGGGCGGGTTTTAAAGGAATATTAAATATTGATAATAGGGGGCGCTGTGTCTGGTTGACATGTGTGTCCATATTTGGCATGCCGTTCCATAAGCGAGCCGTGGGAAAACCCAGTTTGGTATCGTCTCACCCAAATAGGGACACGAAACAGAGGTTTGTTATTCTTGAGTTCGTGTTGGTTTGATTGGGTCATTTTATCATTCATTATGTTGTTGATTTATCTTGGATGTGCACGGTCATTATTATTCATAGCGTATGTCACCATGACAGCGAGTATCGAGAGGCGAGGGTTCGGATCTTGGTTCAGACACACTTCTGGTTGGATGGGGCGACTCCGCTTAGGATAAACTTTGTAGTTTCTGCTGGTTCTGTGGTTTCTTCCATCTTTTTGTGTGTGTGTTTCCTTGTGTCTAGTATTCCCTTCTACCCCTCAACAAAGTTAAAGGGGTGTCGTGAGGATGCCATCGCTTGTTCTTCGTCTTACATCCTGTACAGGCCCAACTCTGGTTTTACAAACACACCAGAACTTCGATCTGTGAGGTTACCTCTAGCTAGATGATGGCGTGGATGAGGGTGTCTGTTACCAGTTAAGAGCCCACCATAAAAAAACCAGTTCAAAGCGCATCTTCAAAACAGAATTACCAAAACCAAAAAAATTAACGAGCTACAGAAGTCAAGAATCCCTAATAGCTTTAATGACTTCATCACGAACTCCTTCATTAGGAAAAAATCTCTTGTAAGACTTGAAGAAAAGACCTGGCGACCTCAGACTACAGCATGCAGGGACTTTGCAGACAGGTTAAAACTTTAGAATTTTCAAAACAGCCTCACACCACCTGAACTCAAGAGTTTTTTCAAATGTTTTAACAGTTTAGTGGACTAAAAATAATTTTACCTTTTGCTAATTTGGCACGAGTCACTACAATCAACAGCCAAGATGTATTTAAAGTGAGTTGTGTTCAGCAGGGGGCTGAAAACGTACATAAAGTAGCCATCAACCGTAAAACAGACCAGAAAATAGAAAGAAAGGAAAAAAAATCCGTGGTCTCACTCGGAAGATCGTTGGACTGGATGTTGAAGTCAAGACGGGAAACTTGTTCTCGGTCTGTCTTTTGAATTAGTTTCTGGAAAAGTAGTCGGAGCAGCTTTTAACTAGAGTCTGGGCTGGAGAGTGTGAAGAACGAAGTCTGTGGGGAGGACAAGTTGTGACCACCTGAGGTAGCTCCATCAGTGATGCCAACAGCTGTTGACACGCTTAGAGATTAGAACAGCTCTCTTTCATCTTTTCTGTATATTTATTTTTCATTCGTTTCTATTGTTATTCCTTTATTTTCTTTTGCTGGAACAACGTTAAACTCGAAATAAATACAGTCTACTTCTTGTGTGAAACATTGGAAATTGGTTTATTCAGAGTGCGGCAGGAGTGAATAGGAGAGGAGAAATAAAAATCATAATAAAAACAGAGAGAAAGAAACAGAAAGAGACAGTAAGAGTGTACAGAGAGAGAGATGTGTAGTTAAATAAATTCATTTTGGCATGTGGCTGCAGACAGGAAGTAGCTCTGCCGGTTTGTATCTGACAGCGCATGCGCCCGCACGTGCGTAGAACAGAAGCTATGTGTTTACGCGTGCGTGCTGGCAGATTGAGCTTGTTTCATGACATGACTACAATCTGGTGTCTAGCAAAACAAATTCTCCTATTTCACACTCACTTTCCCACTACCCTCCCTCCTCCATCCCGACCACCGGCCCCTCCCTCACCCAGCCTCTCTCTGACTCCGGGTCTGACTGCGGTACATTGAGTGGTGTCAAACCGTCAAGTGTATCAGCCACGACAACAAGTCCTCACCCTGCCCCCTACCGGGGTAATTTTCAAATAACAATAACTCTGTAATCGCCATCATACTTCCGCTAGTTTCCTCCATCGCGATTTAAAAGCCGGATGGAACATTCAGGAACATCGCATAAATTTTTTATCATTTTGACTTTTGGTTTTGTTATCTTCCGGATCCTTTACGACTAACGCCCCTTTTATACATGCTCAGGTTATATTGTTTATTATGAGCTAGTCAATTTTTGCTTTTAAATTATAATTAACTTTGTTTGTGCGACTGGAGTGACAGTTCACTTAGTGGTCAGAATCTCCGGTGTCCAGAGGGACCTGTTCTCATTCTCACCTGTTGATGTTATAGTATAATATTTTCTGTATAAAGTGAATGCTTGTAAAGACGAGTACTGAAGACATTTGTTTAACAAGTTTTTCTTTTTGTCTCTTTCCAGATCTGTCGGTCACAAGGTACGTATCATTTCTTACAGTCTGTGTGTTTGTGTGTCTGTCCCGACCTTTCTCTTTCTTAGTATGTGTGCACCTGTAGGCGTGTCTAAGTTTTGGAGTATTTATAATTTATATATGTCAAAATATTAAAGATATATATATTTATCCATTATTTTTATATATCAGTGAAATTGTGAAGCCTTTCTCTGTGTCTATATATATATATGAGACTATCAAACAGATGTTACTCTCATTTTTTTTAACCAGCTGCTGTGTTATTTTCCACATTACAATATTTGCTTGCACTCCCACACAGACTATTTCAGGCCTGTTCGCGCACGCACACACACAGGAATGTGTAAACTCAAAAGACCGGCAAACCCTTCTGCTCACCATCCCTATTACTCTGTAAACAGGGTCAAGGGTCATTGTCCTGTAAAAAATACTTTGCGGTTACAAGCGCGGAGAAATAGGTCACAAACTGATGCGCATTATGCTTCGCAACATGTGGTTCAGGTCCGTGGATTCTTACCCTCCCCCGCCCATTCCTCTCTGGGGAGGAGGGGAAACATTCCCCGTAAACCTCAGACCCGCAATGACTTGCTCTGGCACCGACTGTCCTCTGTGAGGTGTCACCTGTGGATGGTTGATAAACACACCTGACGTGTGGGACATTTGATGTTGCGAATGATCATCAGCTCACCACTCCCCCCAGTAGCTAATAATAACTTCAGCATGAACGACGCATGCGTGTGACGTAATAGGCTAGCACATCCGCAACAACAGCAAAACTTCTGCAGCCGTGTTTTATCCAAACATTGTCTCTCACTGGCTGCTTACATAGTTTATCGAGTACGTCCATGTTTCAAGACCCTTGGACGATTATTATTTTTCAGGAGGATTGTTGTCTCATTGTTGCTGTGGACCTTGTTGACTTTCTCCTCATCACTAACATCTGATACAAGCTGACACATGCCTGGACTTTCTCTTTAAGACCACAAGGGTGGCGCTGTTTTTTCTCATTTCTCGAGAATAAAAAAATACGATCCATAATCTTATGGTTATTGTCAACCATTCACTACAATATTCTGAGTATGCTGTCATTTCTGAATTCATCAGAACTTGCTTGTCCGCCATGTGTTGGATGTGACAGAGTCACATGGCAGTCCACTGGATGAGCCTCACCTTGTGCCTGCAAGCCACTCACCTAACAGAGAACCTTCTTGCCTTTAATGGTTGGCTACAAGCCTATAGTCGGCTAAGTAAGCTGTGTGTCTGGGTAAACATGGCTGGAGGGACAGACTGATCCCAAACAGGTCAACTATACCCTGATACATAAAAGTCAGACAGGGGAAGTGGAACGGTAAAGTGTGTTGGGGGGAGAAAAAGCTTTCCTCTCTTACGATCAATGTCTTTCTTCTCGCCCACAAAAGAGAAGTTTCATACAGCCACCCAGACTGAAACTACCTGCAACCAGTTTCTCACTCTCCCCCACACCCGTTAAGAAGAAGAAAAAAAACTTTGAGTATTCTTTGCACAACTTTGGGAGCAGAATTTTTCAGGCAAGGCAAAGATCTTCGCCCCCCGCCTGACATGGAATTTGAATTCATACGCCTTTTGTAGACAGTAATAACCAGTCTGGAAATTCTCCAATGTACCCTAAACACAGGCGGCACAACTAGGTGAGGTCACGGCGAGCACAACGGTCAACGGTGACGTCAGCAAAGGTGAAGCATGCCGTTGACACCGCGGCGGAGTGTGTTGGGTCAGCCTGCCTGACGTGGAATTTGAATCAACGCCGCCTTTTGTAGACAGCGATAACTGGAAACCCCATAATATCCGCGAATAAAGTCGGTGCAAATAAGTCACTTCACGTCTGCTGCAACGGTCAACGATGACGCATGCCGTTGACACCGCGGCAGATAACTCTTGCTGACTCGCTTCATCAAGTACATCGCGGTGGTAATTGCCAATCAAATCTTTTCTAGCTGAAGGGATGGCATTTTGATAAGCAACATTATTTTTGGGGGCTTCATCAAATGAAAGAATTTTATCGCAAGCTGAGCCACCCTAACCAGGGAACAAGCAACCTTTTGTTGTCTCCCCTCGAGAAGAGTCGAGTGAATGGCATGCTGGGATCTCGTGTGAAGGCGATGGTTTCCACAGCAGTCCTTTGTGTATCTGTGTGAGTGGGCGGATAAAGATCTTGTTGTGAAAACAGTCTCGGGAAGTGCGAGGAAAAACAAAGTGGAAATAGAATGTATCCGCTTCTGGCGGGTTCCATGTTACAAGTTACACGCTAACGAAGCGTGACTTCCGGTTTAAAGGTTACACCTCGCAGAATCAAAGCTCTTCAGAAGTTTGACCTCACAAGGTGTGATATAGGTGGTACAGGGAAACCAATCTTCTAGAGAAACGGTTTTTATGATGATGGTGAACCGTTCCTTTGTCTGCTGTGGAGGAAGGGAGGTGCAGTCTTGGCGCAGAGAACACTGGGAGGTTGTTTTTTTTTTTTTCTTTCTTCTTCTTCTTTCCCAGCAGACTACAGCACGACAAAAGCATATTTACTTTTTGGAACACAGGTCACTGTATGTGACTTCTTCGTGTGAGCATTCCTCACAACAGTGACCTCACTTGACCCCGGTTAACGATAGAAAGAAGCGTGTCATTCACAAAAGAAAATGTTCCAGCGAGAGCTGAGGGTGAGAGCAGAATTGGGGGTTGGACAGGTGAGAAGGTGGGGAGGGGAGCCAGGAGACAGGGAGGCTCTCAGTGCTACGAAACAGGATCGACAGGTTTCTCAGCGGGTTGTGGCTGTCTTCGTGTCCGCTGATTGTCGAGTTGAGGTTCACAGATGTTTCAGAATAGGAAGGTTTGGTGTTCATGCCGTAGCGCGGTCGCTGCACGTTGACAACATCAATAAACAAGATGTGTACACTCAATGTCTTACCTACAATCCTGGTCCATACGAGAGAGAAAGTTAGAGACAGAAGGGACAGAGAGAGTGCTGGAGGATGGAGTAAAAAAACATAGCTGCATCAAAGACATTCAGGGAAGGATATATGTGTATATAAGCTAGAAATGTAGCAAAACACTTGTAGACAAGTTCGTAATATAAAAAACAACAAATAAACTATGAGGCAAATGAATAGACAGAACACACATAATAAATATACTTTTAATAGTATGTATACACGCAGGGAAACACACTCACACACACAGACGCACACACACCAAGTGCTGTCCTGTAGATGACACTTGTAAGTCTGCTCTTCAAAGTGGGTGGCGCTGTCTTGTCTTTCGGGTGTATCGTACTATTTCTAGCAAGATACTGCACGCAGGAGAGAAAGAGAGAGACACACACACAGGGGTCAAGTGTGACGTAGGTGGAGGGCTGTTTACCTGGCGACATTCCACACATAACGACTGGAACATTTTGAGGACGTCCAGTGTCAACAGTATCGCTGAGCCCGTAAATGCAGCTTAGGTATTACAAACATCTGATCCTCCCACTGGCATCTGCACCTTTGACAAAAGAAAACATGGCTGCCATAAAAAAAATGGGGTGGCGCCTTGTGTAAATCCTCTGCGCATGACATTTGCCCTCGAGAGTTTCTTTATTCTAGTTTTTGTTAAATACTGCTGAGGAGCAGAACTCATCAAACTTGTTTTTAATTCTCCTTTGCTGATGTCACTAACTGTAACAGAAAGATGTATTGATATATTTAACGATATATTTAAGTTTTTTCCTGAAATGCATATTTAAAATCATATCCTCACATTTGTGTTTCCACACTGATTCAAGCTCCTCCAGAAAATTTTCTTTTAAGTTTACATTCGTCCTCATGCTAACATCATACTGACTAACATTTTACCAGGTCTGCTCTTCCGCCTCGTCGCAGGGTGTGATTAGAAGGAGCGAAGGATCGCATTACAGTTTTCTTGACACCAGGTCCTCTTTATTGTTACTCGTAACCCTGGTTTACAAGGTGTAATACAAGTGAAGCCACGGAACGCACTTGTCACGAGAGCTGGCAATGAAATGACACACCAGCTTCACAAAACTTGATTAGTAGGCTATCTGTCTTTCACACATACACGATAGCGAGGTTTTTCTCTTTCTCTTACACACACACAAAGAATAACAAGTTTATCCGTCCGTTTATTTGTCTACCTCCCCTTCTTTCATTTTTTTGCTAACATACCCATCGGATCCTCCATGTCCATGTTCTTCGTGTCTGGCGTGCAGATGTCCTATGGGAGTACTGCGGCAATGAGCCTGCTGACGTGGCCTTCTTGCTCGACTCCTCCAACAGCATCTGGGGACCGGACTTCCGGCGACAGATTCGCTTCGTCAAGGACGTGGTGTCCATGTTCCAGATCGGCTCCAACGCCACGCGCGTGGGTCTGGTGACGTACAACGACCACGTGGAGCTGCAGTTTCACCTGTCCAGGTACATGGACAAGGACCGCCTGCTGTGGGCCATCGACAACGTGCGGGAGGGTCACGGCTACTCCACGGCCACGGACCTGGCCTTGCAGTACATGCGAACCTTTCTGTTCACTCAGAAGGTAAGCTGGTTCACTGGTTTACCTGGCTCTTGTTTACTGATCACGTTAACTTAATTCGTAGTCCTCTCTGAATACCAACAACAATAATAAATGTACTGCTTAGATATCCTTAAATACTTCTTGTAGCAGAATCGTTGCCATAATCTTTCCTTTTCGCGACTTTTACTTCTAACCCTTGACCTGATGCTGCTTCCGACAGGGAGGAGGCCGGGAGGGCGTTGCGAAGGTGGGCATCGTCATCACCGACGGCAAGTCCCGCAACATGTTGCGGACGTTGATCGAGGCTTCACGTGCCAAGAAGGAGAACATCCACCTCTTTGCCATCGGTGTCGGGCAGGCCGTCAATGATCGCGAGTTGCGCCGCATGGCTTCCTCCCCCTCCTCTGACTACTTCTTCCAGGTGACCGGCTACTCCGCCCTCGACTCACTCAAGAAGATCCTGGCCATCAAGACTTGTCAAGGTGAGTTCACTTGTACGAACGTGTGGGACGTGCATGTGGAGTCAGTCTGTTGGGATAGCAAACCTTACGGTCATATTTAAAAATTCAAAAATAAAAGCTTGATAAAAAGTGAGAGATTTAATCAAAATTTTAACTGTAAGGCATTTCTAAACAAATCTGATTTGTCTTCATTAATACCCGAACTGGCGGTCGGTACCGTTCTTTGTGAGAACTTGATGTGTTGTCAGTGATTGTAATTTCCACCATTACCTGCAGACAAGAGTCGCCAACATTTGCTTATTTATTGCGCCAACAGCGGGAGTCTGATGACTAAATAACAAAAGCCTAAATCACTTTCCGACACTTGCCGACTGCACGAGTGTCGCAGTTTCTCTCGCCGATGTCGAGAAGACTTCAGTTTGGAGATTTACACGAGGTGACTGAACGATCTTGTTGCGAGAAGGGCCTGTTGCGAGGTGAAAAGTAACTGATAAGCATTCACATTCATTATTTACCCAGGCACACCCTTGTCACATAATCGGAGGTACCTGGTAGCAGGTTCAGCCTCCACGTTAACACAGGGTTGAGGCGTGGACAACTGAAGTGGTTCACAAGGAACAATTGGAGCTGAGGACACACTGTGGTATGCGTGAACTTTGATGAACTTGGACTCACCCCACGGCCATGATGTTTAAATTCCCGATTATTGTGCACACCTTGGTGCAAACTTTATTGCATCTTGAATACTCAGCCCTAGTTGCTGTAAAGTCGGTATTGAACTGTCCCGCGGGTAACCCTGATGACAAATACATTTATAAATGCTAATACCATCATTAAATATTATATAGTTTCGTCGTTGACATGTTCCTTGCTTCTGTAATCAGCTTCTCAAAAGTTTTTTAAGCAAGATTATAAAAGACAACCACCAAAATCAAAACGACAAAGAATGGTATTTTCTTCTTATTTAAGTTAAAAACCAAAACCCAATTCAGGAAATCCTTAAATTCAACTCAGATAATGGACTAACAGGTGAAGGAGCGACCATAAAATCCTGATTACAGAAGAACCGGGAAGCATTGTGGATAGAGAAGTTGATAGTTGTTTTGTAGGTGCATGGGCCACCCTGGGAGTTTATAGAACACTTCACTCTCACACCCAGTGCAGCTGGAATCCCGAGTGCTGCACCCTGGCCATCACAGCAAGTCAAAGGTAGCTCCACCATTTCAGAAAGGACGGAAGCAATAAATGGACAATAAAACACGAGGACCCGCCAACGCACTTTTCTCTTAGTAGACACAATGATCAATCATGAATTTACAGAAAACAAATAATACATTCATGAGTCAGCCAAGATCCACACATCGGGTTTACATCATAAACAGTTGGAAATAATAGTCAGTATTATTTAATACAAGATATTATTTTCTGCTGGTATTTCATACAACCATCCACACAAGAGTCTTTGTTTTCTGCACAAGTTAATTTCGTAAAAAATCTGATGACAAAAGAAATTCTCTCGTTTCAGTTACTCGACCGCCGTCATCGCCTCCAACTACACCAAAAAGCACCACTACAGCCACTACGACAACTCCAACAACCACAACTACAACCACTACAGAGCCTACGACAACAACGTCGACACCTACCACCACAACCACCACCACAACAGAACCACCGACCACGACCACGACAACGTCCACCACCAGTGAGTAGCAGGTCTTGCTGGACTGTCACCTTACTCTACACAGTTCTGAACTAGACAGAATGTGGTCGAACCTTTGGCAAAGTGTTCACATGTTGGTTTCACAAAAACTTTGCAAACTGTGGGATGTCTTCGTCCATATTTTGTCTGTTCAATAAAGTCAGTGCTCACCTGCACGCTGAATGACAATTCAACCTTGTATCAAGTCTGAATCATAGCCATGTAATTTTATTAATTAATGTATATTTTGCTAATCATTTTGGAAGTGTTTGACTATGTAAAATGTATACGTTACTTTGGGAGGATTTCTTTCCAGATGAGACTTAATTTTATGTGGACAACAAATAATAAATCCAAATACAGCACGATGTTTTCTAAAAGTGGAAACCATTAAAACATTTGAAGAACACTTTGTAAAGATCAAGTGTTATATTCTCGAGTTGGTGGACACCAACACTTTATTTATTTATTTTTTTGTTTTGTTTTGTGTTACAGCGACAACAGTGACGACAACTTCAACAATACCCACCACCACAACAACAACATGGCTAGATATGGTCGCAAAAGGTGAGACTTTTCTTTTATAAAAGTTTTCTTTTATCTTAACCCGCGTCTGTTCAACCCTCACAAAAATGTCAAAGGTGAATACTGATACAAAGACGACCTGTAGGTTGCCATGGCAGCTCACTGGTGTCTCTGTCAGACAGAAGATATAAATACCACGTGAATGAGCCGCCTAGACATGAATGTTTATCTACCTGGTGACAGGTAAAAAAGAAAGAAAGAAAAAGAAGATATTGAGGATGACGACGATGACTTACTGAGAGAGTTTGTATCGTTTAAATGCTGTGAGTATAATTTTTTTGAAAGTTTGAGAGCAGTTTGAAGTGTTTTGCTAGCTGCACGGAGTGCACAACCCTCAGTTGACCTGTTTCTTCGTCAAGTGTTTGTGCAATTGTTTCCCACTCCAAAGTATCTCTTCTTCACTCGATAAGCCAGGATGAACAGCGCCTACAGGTCACTTGGGGTCAACCACAGGGTGAATAAATCAATCCAGAACTTTGGTTAGGTGGTCAGGTCGCCAAAGGTTCAAACCCAATCACAACCAGTCTCAAAATGTCGGGATTGGTCACGTGGCTTGCAGGGACGTCAATGGACAGAAGAAAAACCGTTAAACTAACGGGACTTCTGCACTCCTTATGAACTCATTTGACACCAAAGATATTCTGTTTCTTTTCCCTAAAATAGGACAAAGGAACAGTGTAGGAAAGTTGGTAGAACCATTAGAAACATACGGTGTGTGATGTAAGATGAATATGAAAGTGTTGCCGCCACGCTCCCACTAATGTTGCCAGAGCCAACAAGTATTTTTACCCGGTACAGAGGGTACAGAGGGTGGGGGAAAGTACAAAGGCAGGTGTAGGATGACTCATGGGAGTAAAGTATGGTCTGGCAAGCATAGCAGATGGCGAGGCCAGTGCTGCTTTGTATCATTTAGTGAGTCACTTAACAAATGAGCATTTTCCGCTTCATGTATCGCTGGCGACAGAGAGAGATTGTCTCTTGGCACAACACGAGGACCTCCAGTAACATCGCATATTTTCATGTCTAAACAAATTACATGTAATAATCTGACGAGAAGACATTGTGAAAGAGAAAGAGAGAGCACACAATGCCTGAAAACTATCAAACGAACAACATGTTCTTTTTGAGTGAGATAGTTTTCATCTAAGTGTGAATGTTATTGTTCGTGTTACCACCCGAAATAGTTTTGTAAGTAAGAATATAATGAAACTCAGGTATGCCTTTGAACGTTCATTATGTACCCTGAATAGAAGCTCGCCGATCTACTCCTTGTAGAAATATGTAAATAGGTAACATTTCTCACGAGGCGTCTACTCCATCCCGACGAGGCTTCATGAGGTCCTTAGTGACGAGCCTGGGGTGGCGAGACCTCTCTCCTACTTGATTAACTCCTCTATCTCTTTCTAGGTTAATGTACCTCGTGGGTCTCTTTAGCTGCCTGAAGGAATATATTATGAGCAAGACTCATGTGTGTGTCGGTCTCAGCTTCTGGTCTCTTCATGAAGCTTAATGTCTTTTCGCTTCGTGAGTCGTGGGGCGAGTACTTTGTGTTATTTTATGAGGGAGCGAGCTCAGGGTGGTGGTGAGGACCCTGCTAGGTATTCGTCGACACAGAGTCCTGGAGGACTACCCGGATGTTGTAAAAAGATTACAGTAATGTTTTTCCAAGCTGCTTAGAAATTTAACGAGTGTCTTAAGGAAAGTCGATTGTAGATGAGAGAGAGGGAGACATTCTACAAATATGTGTGTGCGTGTGTTTGTGAGAGTGTGTGTGTGTGGAGGTGTGTATGGAGGGAGTGAAGAGAAGGGAAATGTTTGAGCATTCCTTTTAAAATATCCCCCAGCCTCATTCTGATACACCATCCCAGCAGCCTCATTCTAGCAAATAATTAAGCAGAAATCAGACCATGCAGCCCCAGAAATCCTTTTTCTCTCAACCCACGACTGTCGGTCAGGTGGTCAGGACCAAATTGAAGGTTCATCAAATTAGCATCAATACGTGTGTGTCTGCAGGCTTTCATCTCTGAGATATCAGATTGTCAGATCATTGATATGCTGATGGTAATTGCTAATTCAGACCTATCAAGTATCAATTAGTTCTGAGTACAATCCGACTAATTATTTAAATGCTCTCGGAATCACATTTTATATTTTCCTCTGAGGTACATCATTACTGTGTAGCTGTGGAATTGTTTTTACAAAGTATGCAAGACCTTTTCCCTCTAATTTTGACAATGATCTATTCTATAAAATATTTCTCAGTCTATTCTCATTGTTCAGTACTGACAGATTGTTTAAGTTTTCAAAATAAATTACACCGATGAACCGAGGAAAATAAAGTACGCGAGACTAATTCCAAGGAGGAGAAATGCGTTAAAGAAATACCAAAGAAACGCGGGGCTCCCAAAGATAAAAGAAATAATAAATAAAAATAATTAAATTAGACAGACGAGGAAAATGTAGCAGAATAAACATGAAATGCATTGCTCAAGTTATTATTTTAATATTATTGCCAAGTAATGCGTCGACCAAGTTCATGCTCTTAAGGCCAAATATCTTTTGTCTGAGTTTATGAAGTTCTACAGCAGATACGGAAGTTGGAAGACATTCTAATAGAGTTAATGTTCCTGTTTTGTTCCGTCGTGTCACTCCAAGGCACCACCCACCGAGCAGAGGTATAGTTCCTGACTTGATTGTGCCGAGAGAATACGTGCACCCGGTGCACCACATCAATGCGAACCACGCTAATGGAGGTAGGCCCCCGCTAATATTTTGCCCCCATGACCATATCTGTGTCAAATAAAGAGCATATCTGTGTCAAATAAAGAACATATCTGTGTCAAATAAAAGGAGAATGAATGGCAGTCAGCGACAGGCTTGATGGCTCCATCGCCTTCAGAGAAGCGCTCAGACTTTCTCCAGGTGAAAATTCTCTCTGGAATCTGTTGTGGATTGTGTTCCCCCAGCTCACACTGCTCCCCTCGTGTTTCCACGCGCTGTTACAGCGATGATAAAATCACTCAGGCCTTTGATACTGAGCTGGTGAGTGGCTTGTCGGAAAATCTTCCGAGGGTTGCAATATTTTATTGTCGTGCGTCGTAGGTGGCTCAGAGTTATGCTCGCTGTTTGTGAGACTTCACGCAAAGTTGTACAAAAAAAATGAAAAAACGACAAAAATAACCAAAAAATAAACAAACAAAACAACCTTTGAGTTTTAAGAAACAGCAGCCGACCGTTGGACATGGCATGATGTTAGGTCACGTGACCTACAATTCCTCAAACTTTTTTTTCCAAGCGTCCATTTATCAGGTCAAATTAACGATAGTTAGGGCAATATGTAACTAAGAACTTTTTTTCTACTAGTTTCAAACATTTGTAGTCGGTATTTAACAGTTTGTCATTTAAAGAAGAAAAAAAAAAAGAAATCTTCCTTTATCTTTCTTTTGTTCTTCTTCTTTTCTGCTTATTTTTTTCTCTGTAAACAGACATTTGTTTAAAATTCAACTTGTTTTTGCTGCTGTTCTTCTTTGAGTTCTTTTCCTGCTAGGACAAAACCTCTCCGATGTTGGGTAAATTAAACAGTTTGACTATTGTTCTCCTAATTATAATTATGGTCTTAGCTTGAGCCTCTTGTTGTTCCCCGAGGGCTTACAGAGCCTCTGTATGGAGGTAACCACATCTTAGCTTGTAACAACTAACATAATCCTCATGGCACATAAGATGTCAGCTACAATGTCATCGTGTCATATGATAAAATATGTCATAATCTAATTGTGTCGTTTTAGAAAACAGTCAACATGGTTGTCGAGATTAACTGTCAAACCTGATTAGAAGACAAGCAAAGTATGCAGATTGCTAACGATAAATATCACGAGAGGTTATTGTACACAGTGTCCAACCTTATCTCGCAGACTTTCAGTTATTTTCTGGAGTCGGCCAAAAGCCACTGGCACGAGACAGAAGTGTCAAGCTTTATTTGTGTGCATTTCATGATAAATGTGCTGTTCTTGCTGTTTTTTTTTAAACATTTCCCCACACGCGCGTATCACACAGATGAACTTGCGTTGACCCTCAGAAGCTCTCTTCATTCTCGAGCGGAATTATCTCTTATTTCATTTCGTCTCCTTTCCTTTAAATTTTTTTTTTTGTTTCTTTGATTGTTTTTGTTTTTGTTTGTTTGTTTGTTTGGTTTTTGTTTTGTTTGTTTGTTTTTGTTTTTGTTGTGTTAAGGTTTCGTGCTTGCTTTTGTACATTCTAGAGTTCTAGGCTCTATCCAAAGGTGGCAACAGCTCGATCAGTGACTGCTTTGACCCTCACTGGGTCTGTGACTGTCTTTAAAAGCTTCTTCTTTGCTTGCTCTTGTGCACTTGTTTGTACATATTTGTTTGTCTGCATGTGCGTGTACCCGTTTGTTATGTGCATATATATGTCTGTATGTACATGTCTCTCGCCTGGTAGAACATAAAACCTAAAGCGATGACTTCAAAAAAGAAGAGCTACTAACAAGCCTAGACCAGATATGTATAATAACAAAAAAATCATGTCAGGACCACAGCAGAGAAACTAATAGTTCTACCCCCCTTGTCCGCCCCCCACTTACCCGATCACCCCTTTCCTCCTGTGTACCCCAGTCCTAGTTTTGAAAAGACTTCCTTTAGGAACTGACTTTGTGAGACGAGAGAGCTGTTGACAAGAGCACGAGTAGACTGTGGTTGGTATTCACGGCAAATTACCGTGTCTGAGGGCAACGGTCGAGCTGTCACGTGATTAGAGTTGACAAGCCTCAGATGCTGCTCTTATCTTCTTTCAGTAATAGGACGGCTTGAGTCGTTTATCTGTCCGTTCGTCTGTCTTTCGATATTTCTATCTTGTGCACGTATAGAACGGAATACACACCCAGGAGCCGATGGCGATGAATGGACAGAGGAGAGGTTGGACAGAGAGAAAATCTTCCTTGTGACTGAGTTGTTCCGCTTGATGGTTATTTCTCGAAGTGGAGACAACACCGTCTGCTTTTGACTCCAGATGGTTTGTCTTCCCCAGAGTTCATTGTTAGTCGAAAGGTCCCAGTAATTAGCCAATTAGGACCTCGTTGGAATTGCGTGGCATGATGGAAGCACTTAGGCAGTAATCTGCACGTGATGCACTCTAAGACCTTAGTGATTGTAGTTACTTCCCTTGTGAAAGTAACGCCCTTCCTCCCCCTCCCTCTCTTTTTTTCTCTCGTTTTTTTCGTATTTCTCTTTTCGTTGTCTCCACCCCTCAGTGTGTGCGCGCACGTGGGATGAACTTTGACATCACGCCCCAAACCTGCAAGAAAGTAATGGCGACAGTGGCGCCGCTTGGCTGGTGCAGCCAGAGTTCTGTCCCCCTGGGCTGCACTTAAAGTGTTGGCGACGCCCAGGTCAGGGAGGTGCAGTGCGTGGGCGTTCTACAGGTGTCTTACATATGTCTGCCTAATCAGCACCCTTAACCCCCGAAACACCTGCCACAACCAGGTCTTGTCAGAGATCTTCCAAGGAAGAAAAATCTCAGAGCGAAAGAGAGAGAGATGGAAGAACAGGACCTCGGAAGCGACATCTGTATGACTATAGTTGATTGTCTAGAGACTATCATTGAACCCTGTACACTTAACCTCACCTTGTAGGCTTCTCATCAGCTAGGGTGGGAAACCTCACCTGATATTTAATTTTAAACTAAAACATCCACTTCTAATATTTTTAGTACAGTGTGGTGTTTAAAGATCAAAGGAAAATACAGAAGAAAAGAAAAAGATAATTAGGAAAGAAAGAAAATAGAACAGAAAAAAAGAAAAGTAAAGAGAAAGGAAATACAAAATTAGATAAATGAGAAAAATGAAACATAAAAAGTAAACGAATAAAGAATGAATAAATGAGGAAACGTAAGGGGAAAAAAATTGAGAGAATGAAAAAAACAGGAAACTGAATGAATAACCGAACGAAAAAAAATCGAAAGAGAAAGAAAAAATGAAAAGAATTAGGAAATAAAATAAAAAAAGCAGAGTAATTTATTTTATGGTCGTCTGTGTATCCCAGAATGCAAAGGGAAGATGCTGGACTTGGTCTTCGCCCTGGACGTGTCGGACGCCGTATCGTACGCTGACTTCTGGCAGATGATCCGCTTCATCCGGGACTTCACCCTCGCCCTCGACATCGGCAGGAACGCCACTCGTCTCGGCGTTGTCCTCTACAGCAATCATGTAAGTATTAACCCTTTCGTCCCCGGATTGCATTGCTGTTGTCAGTCACGGCTCACTGACACTACTTACAGTGATTACACTAGCAGTTACAGTTAATATCCATTCAACTGTCTGTGCGCTTGAGAGGCAATCCAGTGGATGCACTGACCACTTAATTAACAGTTTTACAGAGATGACACATGCAATTTTGTGGTAACATTTTACCTGAAAGAAGAAGAGGTTAATAGCTGGCACAAAGCAAAAGGTAGAGATATTACTGTCTCCCTTTCTTGGCTCAAGCCCAGGTACAAGTCGCTTGGCATTCGTCTTGTGTTTACTGACACTAAACGGAGGATTAGGCCCAGGAAGTGACAGAAAAATAAAAGCTTAGAAAGAATGTAGCAAAGATTTATTGAAAAGAGAAGTAGTCCGTTTACATGGGAACTAACAAGATACACTGACAACTGTGAAGTCGACAGAATGACAAACGCGAGACAAAATGAGACAAAACGAAGTCATCAAGCCTCGGGTGGAGTGTTACCTGGCGAGAGTATCTGTATATGTATTCACAAGGGCCGGGTGTCTTGGATACCTAGGGAGCGATTAACATTAGAGATTCTAGACGAGGCGAGGGCTGGTTAGAGGATATCAACACGAAAAAAGAAGTTTTGAATGGAATAAGGTTGACAAATAAGAGGGAGTCGGTTAGAAAACAATAAGTCTTGACTCTTGACAGACCTTTACGGTTGAGTAGCTTCGGACCGCCATCCGAGAGACAGAGAATAAGTCAGAGGTTAGTCACCTGTGCAATTTTGTGACACGTGCCGGAGCCAAGAGGACACCAGGTGTGGACAATGTGAACAATGACAGCAACAGCTCAGTAAAAAGTCTTAAGATTTCTTGGATTATTTTTTTTAAAAAAGGAATTGCAAAGAACTTTTGAAGCCGTTGGAGGTGCATGAGCACCAATGTTCCTGGCTAGGGGAGGGTGGGTCAACTGAAGTAAATAGTGTGGCTGGGTGGGTAGGAAAACAATTTGACACACACGTGCGATAGATATCGAAATGACGGCGAATTCCAGGCTGCAAAGGTTGTGCGAGGTGAACCAAGGAATGCGCGACACCCCTTTTACTTATTCCTCCCACCCCAGTCAGGAACGGGTAGAGTGGGAGGCAGGTGATGGGTGGAGTGGCGACCGCGGCGCTGAATTCCACGTTAAGTGACGATCGTCCTTTTGTGCGTTCACTGAATGCTCTGACCCCCGGCTTCCTTCGTGAATGTGAAAGAGGAACCTGCTTTATTCAGGCGCTAACTAAATTTGAATTATGGAATCAAAGATATGAAAGAGAGAAAATATCACTTTGCAAATCATGGCGGCAGTTTGCATATTTGACACACAAAATAAGAAAAATTAACACAAGAGTCGTCTGTCACTTGTAGCTCATGCGTGAGCTGCATGTAAATCTTTTTGTGAAGCTAAAACATTATTTTTTGATAATATCGAGTAACATATGAATAAATATGTATGGTGCATTGCGTATCGTGAAGCGTGTAGTCGGTCTCAGGTAATTACCTGGCAGGTGTCAAGAGGTTGTGGTTTGCTGGGTTTGCTTTATGTTGAAATCATTTTGGGGACACGCTGGTGGAGATATTGCATGACAAAAATGAAATGCTGACAGGCAGTAAAATGACTTTTAACTTTTTTCTGGAAATTCTTATTCTTTTTGTCGTCGCATAAAACTCAAAAGCGAGCACACAAGCATGTGTTTACATGGGGAATAACTCAGGCAAAAATAAAACAAAATAAAGAAGGACAAAACGGAAAAAATGTTTTACAATCTGAATTGACACATTGATGAACATGGAAGAAAATATATTTTGTCTTAAGATGACAGAGAGGCTTTAAGCGCAAGCTTCTAAACATGCTTCGCTTCTTTTTACATACGTTGTGTGTATGAATGTCTGCCATCCTCTGTTCTACGTGTTTATTCACGGTTTGTGCTGAGAATGTGTCCAACATGCCTCGTGCACGAGGTACCTCCATCATGTTTAGCGAGAGGGAAATTTTGTTGTTGATGTAAACAAGTGTTGACATGCTCTGTGCGCGTGTCCTCCATGATGTCCATACCTGTCCCAGGTGTACAATGGGTTCGACCTGGACGAGTACGACAACCTGAATGGTCTGGTCAGTCACCTGTACAAGCTGGAGAAGTCCACAGGTGAGGCCAGGCCTGACGAGATGATCCGCTACGTCAGGACCAAAGCCTTTCGTCGCTCAGTCGCCCGGAAAGGTGCTGCGCAGGTGAGTGCGTTCGTCAGTGTGTCTGTGTGTGTGTGTGTGTGATCGCGCACGTGCGTGCCTTTGCCACAGCATACTAATGCCCGAATATATTAGAGAGAACGCAAAGCAGCCAACAGTTAAAGTTCACATAAATCTTCTAAGTCATCTTGCCATAAGCTTTGAGTTAAAAGAACATATCCTGGAGTCACAAAAAAGATTTCCTTTCTCTCCTCTTCGTCCAAGTTCCAGAATACACTTGGCACGTGCTTTACTTGCAAATAACCAGTCTGATGTCTTTTCCCGTAGACCATGCTCTAACACTTTTTGAGGTTGACATAAGAGTTTTCGTGAATATTGCTTGAATAACGAGTCCATTACCATCGCGAGATAATAATGATCCCACAAATTAGAAGAAGGAAAAAATAGTTAATAACTATCAAAAAAATGAAGAGACGAAGGAATAGTACAAGACAAAGCAAAAGCAAGAGGAAAGGACACAGAAACGAAAAAGATACTGTATAACAGTGGTGGTAGTTGTTGTGGTAGCTGTTGTAGTCGATGTCATAGCTGCAATAATAACAATCTCAACAACAGCAAGAAGCTGAAAAAAGGTGGGAAATAATACCTCTGGGGCAAGAAGCTCATAAGATGAATGCATTCTCTGTACCTGCTGTGTGGTGTGTACAGGTTGTCATCGTCCTGACCACCAGCGCCTCCAGGCACATCTCTCGAGTCAAGAAGCAGGCCAAGCGAGCCCAGGAGTCCGGCCTCAACTTCATCGTCGTCGGCGTCGGCGACAACATTAAGGACGAGGAGATGAAGGTCATCACTGGTCTGGACCCCGTAGTGGGAGCTCAGGCAAAGGTGAGCACTAAATTACTCACTCAGAATACCAGGCAGGCAAGGAAATGAGCTTCGGGATGTTGTTGGGGTTGAAAATGGCGTCAATATACTTATTTTCAACCAAAAAAAGGAAAAAAAGGTCTGTGTCTCTAACCGCCTTCATTTTGCCGCCCTCCAAGAATTAGCAGTTAATACATCCACGTGGTGTCTAGACTTAGGGTCTGGCGCCACAAGATTCGGTTAGAAGAGAAGAAGGATAAAGATGTTGTTCACACTTTCCATCTGTAGGAAGTCTCTTGCTGTCAGCTTGTCTTTTCCTGGGTCTGACAGCTTCCTCCGGGTTCTTTTTTAATGAACCTAGTTGCCCAGAGCGATTTCCTGAATGCATTGGTACAGGAAAGGGGTGAAAGGAGGAGAAATAATATACAAAACGTATATAAAGGAGCTTTGATGATGTGTTCTTAGAAACAAGAATGCGAGAAACTCCTTCCTTTGCTTAACAAACATCAGGTGCGGACATCATCCACCTGGCTAGAACTTTTGTGTCCAAGAATGTCTATTATGTAAGACTTCATGGAAAAGGTCCTATTGACATACCGCATGTTGTCTATATGTGACTACACTTGGCAAAATGTTTATTATACAGAGTTCATACGACAGAAGTAGACACATGTTTACAAACGTGTGTTTGTTAAACTTTGATGTCGAACTAATGGATAGTTCCTGACTGCTTCTACCTGAAACCCACTAGGATTAGCTTATTTTCATTAACTAACATTGTTTCACCAATTTTGGAACTGCTTTAGTATTTTTATTCCAAAACTGAGGTCGGCGTCAAATTTTCCCATGGTTCCCACTGGTTTGTCAGAGTTTCTCAAAGAAGAGAGTCGACCGTCTAATTACCGCTAATTACCTGCGGGTAATGAAAATATCCATTGAGATTGGTACTGACAATAGCGAGGCTCTCAAGATAGGACCCTCTCTTCGTTAGGCGCCACAGAAAAGAGATTCGAGTGGAACACAAAAAAGGACCAACCTTCAAAGAATGAACTCAGCGCTGTAAACAACAAAGAACATCAGGATATAAAGACAACGTGTAGTGAAGAAATAAAATAACAATACAGACATGCCGAGAGACGCAACATTAGAAAAAAAAGTAAAAAGGAAGAGAGAAAAAAAATAAAAGTCAAATAAATCATGAACAAAAAATGTTACGAAGCCAGTAAAAAGAATGCACGAGGAGAAATAAATGGAAAACCTTTAAAAAGTCGTTATTGCCTTATCATAAGGACCACAGCAATGGGGATCCTCCAGTGAGCAGGTCAAAGAGTTTGTTTGCAGAGAATCCGACAGACGAAAAAGGATGTCAGTCAAACAATCTGTTTGAAAATCTGCAGGAAGAAAGGAGAGGACAATGATATAATGAGGAAGACAGAGTGCACTATCTTTATAATAAATCATGCTGCGTTCACAAGTAGGTGTCTAAGGTGAGATAAGTGTTTCCCCCAATGTTCAAGTGCAGGGATAAAAAGATAAAATCAGAAATGGTCATAATATATATAAAATTTGTTTAGCGCATACTCACACTCCTGAGGAGCATGCTCGTAGCGATTAAGAACAAGAAGGAGACATGGGAAACATACGAGGGACAGAAGAATAAATAAATAACATATAAATGAACGAAAAATAATCAACAGTACTGATGATGAATAAAGGACAAATACAAAAAAAGTCAAGAGGATCCAAGTAACAAAGACTAAGAAAATCAGGATTTTTCAAAAAGAAGGCGATTAGGGAATAAGTAATAACCGAAAAAGAGGGGACGGGTGTGAGAAAGGACTAGCATTGACTAAGTTAAAGCGGTCAAAGGTCAGTTGATTGATACAGTGTGTGTTGTGTTTGTGTGTGTGTGTCTAGACATCAAAGGTCCATATCATACCACCAAAATCTGACAACGAAGCGACTGACATGATAAGAGAACTGGAAGAAGACGACTATGACGATGTCAACACCACGGTCCAGACCCTGCCGAACCCCGAGAGTACCCCCCGCCTGGAGACTGGGGGCCAGCAATCCAGAAACTCCATCTATCGCCTCAAGGAGTTCAGTGAGCTCGAGGACATCCTGATGGACGCCATGCTGCAGTCCTGTTCCGGTAAGACCACCAAAAGATGATGATGATGATGATGATGATAATAATAGCACAATTCAACAAATCTGTTATTAAAATAATTTGATTCATTTATTTAAAGCATGTCCAGCCTGTCATTCTAGACGTGCTTCCGTTGCAGGCCTCTCTCGACTGTACCACACAATCATTCATGCATGCGATGTAATTATTGCAAGGCTGAAAGCATTCTATTATCCCCCTCCCACAACCAACCCCCCAAACATCCCGTTGACAGTAGATACTTGAGGGTAAAAAAGATAATTTCTTGTGTTCAGTAAATTGCCGCCCATCATACGGTCCGATGGTGACTATCTAGATTCCTTGATGTGTATTTTCAGAATGAAAAGAATGACTAGTGAATGCGACTCAGGTTCTGGAGGATGTCTGATGTATACAGCAAAAAAGTGTGTTTATATATATGTATACAACTTGTTTTTTGCAGCCAAGTCAACAGACAAGCCAGTTGCTGATCAACGTAAGTGTATTTGTTGTAAAGGAATTCTTCCTTCTCACGAACACAGTATTATTACAAAAAACATCAGTGGTTGCCAAGGAGAGTATCGAACACACTGGCCACACATGCCAGAAAATCATCCCCACTCCCAACCCCACATTTCCACGAATAAACTCCTATTCCATATACAGTAAGGTTCATTCCTCTAAGGTCAGTTGGGCTGTTCCTAATTACAGATGATAAAGTTCATCCCCACTAAGCCTTTGGCTGAGATAACGAGCTTTATAAATTTTCATTTATTATTATTTATTATTTATTATTTATTAAAATGAAAGTTTGTCTCTGCAGCTTGCGGCACCCGCCAGCCAGCCGACATGATGTTCGTGGTGGACAGCGCCAACGCCGGCAAGAAGAACACCAAGAAGGTCATGGACTTCATGAAGTCCCTCGCCGGCGACATGGCCATCGACCGTGACAACATCCAGATGGGGCTGCTGGCCCCCGACCCCTGCGCGCCGCAGGAGCAAAGCTTCCAGCTGAACCAGAACGAGGACAAAGAGCACGTGATGAACTCCCTCAGCACCGAGACCACCGATTTCTCAGACCTGGTGCGGGACATGCGCAAGAACGGCTTCCGGGAAACAGCGGGTGGGCGCAAGGATGCCAAGCGGGTGGCGGTGCTGATCGTGGACGGAACCATGGACAACCCGCTGCGAGCCTTGACGGAAGCACGACAGGCTCGCGAGAAGCGCGGCATCGAGATCTACGTCATTTCCGTTGGAACGGAGATCCCACAACCGGAAATGATGATGATGTGCGACTACCCTACCCAGAAGCACTTCTACCACCTGGAGTCGTACGACGAGCTCCCCAAGATGGAGGACACGATACGGGACATTCTATGTGATGGTGAGTTCTTCTCCGTCGTCTCAGTCTCGTATTTATTTGAATTCTGTGCGTTAGTCTGTAATAGGGATGTCGGGATACCTGTAACCTTTTGCTAAAAATATATTGCCCTTTAGTTTAATATGTATGAAAAATTTTCTGCTGGTTCTTCATAATTAAAAAGAAACTTTTAGTCTTTGGACAACATCTGATGTCCGGTACCCCTTGTCCCTAATCTGTAACTATTTTCCCCTCCGGGCTTTTTGTTCGCACTGACACTCAAGGACTGAGGGAGGTCAGTTGTTACTGTGTCAACATATGGGATTGCTGGAAATAGACCAAAGGTGCAGGTGTAATGATGCGTCATGTTCTGCGTATTGTACTGGTGGCAGATGTTGTGACTGAAGTGCAGCAGGTAAACCCATCAGCCGTTTATCAAGCGAATCCCCCGAATATTTGCGCTCATCTGTTTTGAAATCCGTATATCGTTATCCATTTCCCCCAAAAGAAAATCTGCTTGTATCGTCTCCCGCCCCCGTGGAGCTTTAGAGTACAATAGAACACACCTTGGTTTCGTAGCCACGTGACCCAGGGTCACTGCGATCTCAGGTAGAGTTTGTTCGTCTGGAAAAAATGTCGGTCGTCTGGTTTATTCCTTTTTTCTTATTCTGATGCAAAATAGAACTTACAGCCTCATACACTGAACGGGAATTCGGTTTGTTGTTTGTGTTTTACGGCCTGTCAGTACCCGAGGAATCTCGATCCCCTCGAGGTGCTTCAACCGTAAAACCATCTGCCACAGCCACGGACAGAAATCCTGTGAGGTCTGAAAATACAGTTTAACTTCGGTATTGGAATGTATCTTGTTCCACAAACTGTCCCGATAACCTGGAGCTGTATTTTGATTAATCTCATGGGAACTATCTCTACCTCGCTTCGCCAGAAATAAATGATGGAGATCACTTTTCCTAAATAGCCTTTGCGCACACTTACTAACACCTATTAGTGTCAAAGGTCGACACACTATAACAGCTAATCAGCAATCTTTAGATAGTTCACTGTAAACCTATTGTAAACCTCTTCGAATCAGTTACCTGACTGGTGTGTCTGGGGTACAGCAATACCTGTCTGCATGTTGTCACAGCGCAGGAGACCCATTACTAAGGACGATGGGATCTGAGCAGTTGCCTCTCCCTCCCCTGATTCTCCCTCTTCACACACGTGGAGGAATTTTTATAGGCCTGCAGCTCACCTTTATCTCCTGACAGACTGAAGAGCAGACGCTCACACAGGGCTGAGCTTTCACTTTTATCTCCACCGCCGCACTTTCCAGCTTCGTTTTCATCTGATCGTCTTGGTCAAGGTCTTTCTGACAGCGGAGGTAGCTGGGAGGTGACCGGGAGGGATATCGCCAGACCTTGATGTAGTCTGCTGACTTTGTAAAAAATTGACATTCCTGAAAAAATGGGGGGGTGTTTTTACAGGTAACGATCCCAGAATGTGTTACTAATATAGAAAAGGTCCATGTCCATGGTATCAGCGTTTGTCAGTCTGTCTCCCTGGTGCGTGTCGAAGCAGCCATGATTAGCACAAATGAAGGAAAGAGGAAGCTGAAATGCATGAAACATTTGAAGTAACTCTGATAACTGTAGGAAGAGTAAAGGAGATGAAATTAGAAGGGATGTAAAAGTTGCTTGTCTCATTCTGAGAGATTCGGAATACTGATGTGACACATTTTAGTCACAAACACTCACAAAGTTTTGTGGATGCAAGAACCTAAAGATGAGTAATGTATCGTAGCCTGTTGACAAACAAAGTGAAGCTTATTTATTTATTGTTGAAAATATTAATCAACATTCGACGACGGAGGATTAAGAGCTGTGGCAGTGTTGTGTTTACATGACTAAACTAACTCCTCAGAGGATCTTTCCTAAAGTCCGACAAAACAAATCCATCTGTTTTCGCGATACAAACCTACAAACATCAAGAGAGCCTGTGACGTCACTTCCTGCATTCTTGCAGTCAGAAATATTGACTAACGAAATGAAATTCCTGTTTAGTTCCTGCTCCTTCCGCCAGAGGGCAATGCTCTGCGTGAAGTCACACCCGCCGGCGGGCGGACCGGAACTTGATTGTTTGGCGCGTTGCTGGCACGTGACGAAGTATTTTATTTTTCCACCTAGAGGGAGTAAACAATGCAGCATGTGTCCAGTTAGAGCGCCACCTGCAGCTCACATCCTGTAACAGCTGCGCAACATTATGTGACCTGTGTGCGGGGGAGAGGGATGGAGGTCAATCAGTGCGGGAGGATGCAGGAGGAATGGAAGGAGAAAAATGGGTGAACAACGCCCAACGATAAACTAAACTAAGATGGCGGTGTCAGGAGAGTACAACACGCTTCTCCACTCAGTTATTGATGACACCACCTGGCAAAATTCCGAAAAGGAAACAAGTATTTATACAAAAAACACTTCATTTAAATATATTTACACCTTAAATTTATTTAGTTACAGCAGTTTGATGGAAAGCTAAACGCGGTGCACATCACGATTTTATAACTTTTCTAATTAAAATTGCTTGTTCAACTCCAAACCGTTGAAACAATTTATCGTCGTTTTATTTCATCATAAAGTTTCTTGTTTGCCTGCGAACACCTCGAGTTCTCTCACCTGAAGCTAATAACGGAAGTCATCATGCTAAAACGGTTTTAGCCAGTTTAGAGAACAGTTCTTGAGCAACACGTTGTGGAAGTCCATCAAGAAGATGTCTGAGGCTGGTTAATGGCCAGGTAGTTGCTGAAGCATGAAGGCTGGGAGAAAATGCCACACTACACTAATTAATATCCATGGATAGTCGCAGGTGCTTCATGTGTGTGTGCACGTGTGTGTGACGTGGAGATTGACACTCTCATGTCACATGACTATCTTGAGCAAGTGCATGCATGATGGGAGCTAAGATTCTTCGCTGTATCACTATGGTAACCTTGGGAACCATGGATGCAGCACCAGCACGTGACTCGGGTACCATGAACCCACGAGGGTACCTGGGCTGAAACAATCGACACCTTTCTGGTTCGCATCCCTCTCCCTGCTTGCGTCTTCGCTTTGTTGTTCGATGACAGAATAATTAGGGTCTGCCTGGAGGAGATGGCCTGTGCCCAAAGGGATGGTAATCTCAGTTCCCCGAGGAGAGGATCTGTCAGACGCTTGTGTTTACCGAGGCTGGCATAGTTAAAAATGTTTCTTGTTAGTCACTTTAGGCACGAATAGTGCCCCTTGCAGTTTTTTTACCAGGTCTTTGTTTTTGTTACCTGGTCTCTCTCTTTTCACTGGTGCCCCCATTCTTGTTCAGTTTTTAGCGGAGGTGCGATAACATCGTTTCGAAACAAACAGAATGAGTCGATGGCTGATTTAGTTCTGTTGATTTTTGGTCCAACTTTTTTCTTGTTGTTCTGTCATTGTTGTCGTATTGTTTCCTTTTGTTTAGTTTTCTTTCTTCACTTGACGTGTCTGTTCTTTTTTTGACAAAATTTGTTATCTCTATCTTTCCTATCTCTTGTGGTTTTTTTTTTTTTTTTTTTTTTGTAACGGTGTAAAGCGCTTACAACCAACCGTTTCTTTCGTAAGACTGGTTTATGTTTTTAAATGTGTCACGTAACTAAGCGATGTCAGATAGATGACCTTGCTGATAGATTTTTTATACTTTTTTTACTGTTATGCAGATATTTTCTAGTCCTTATACAGATCATCACTAATGTCAGCTGACTTATTCGTATATGGGGCAGTTAACCTGAGAACTTTTCTAATCATATAGACGTGCATTTTACAATAATAACATAAAGCAAAATGGCAGTTTATGAATTATGATTTAAGATATCGAAGTTATTTATCCCAGAAGACAATTAGTAGCAGTTTTATGAGGAATCAAGGGCTAGAACAACACAGGACATCAACGATCACTAATACATACTCTTACCCTACATATCATCCAGACCGCAATACAGATCCACATATAATGTAAAGAATATTTTTAAAATTCTTTTATTCTCTATGCTTTGTTTGCTTGTTTGTTTCAGAGTTATAACCCCTCGCTGCCACAATAAAAGGACGATGCAGAATGATGTTTGCAGAGCGACGATGTTGGCGAGGATGTCTTCAGTACAGGCTTCAGCAGCGCTTACCGCCTTCCCTTGTCCTTCATTCTTCGAGTCATGAAGTCGGTTTTCAGACTGCGAGACACTTAGGGATAAAAAAAAAAACAATCATCACGTGATCTCTGGGGGAGCAGCGATACAATGTCATATCACGTGACAGACTAGTGACGTCATGTATGTATTCTACTGGTGCCGGCGGTGACGATGACGTCACCAGTGCCTTATATGAACGTCACATCCCGCAGAACAGACAATTATTGCTTCTACGGATTAGACAGACAGATACTACAGCTAGCAGACATTCTTCTACAAAACATAGAAGGCTTTTCTGTTTTGTTTTGTTTTGTTTTGTTTTGTTTTTTTTTTTTTTTTTTTTTTTTAATTTTCCAATGAACTCTTGAATGCAAAGAATGAATTCAGAAATCGGTTATGCCAAAAACGATACACAAACACCTGATGTTATCTCATTTTACCCTGAGATAATATTTTTCTGTCTTTATTTCTTTGTCTATCTATCTCTCTGAAGCAGACTCACACTTTCTAGCCAAAGGAACTCTATCGCCTGTTGACTTATGCAAAAGGCAAAATAATTTTTATTCCGGAAAGAAAATGTTATTTAAGTCAACTCATTTATATGTTCCAATGTTTGTGTCTGTAAATTATTCGATCATGTTTAAGAAAAATGTGTTGTCGCTGTCGAGACAGCAACCCTGTGCCTTACTTTTATCATCTTCCTTTTCCACACATGGAGTAATCTGAACGAGAAACTCTAAAAAAAAAAATACAAAAAGACAATCTCTTTCGAATAACCGACAGAAAAATATCTAACTAAAAGATTAACAAAACGCACAACACTGATAAGTGATCCTGGCTGTCGAAGGATGTCTTCCTGCTTTCGTTCAAATTAAAATAAACTCTTGGTGCATGCTTATTGTGACGTACCGTTGCTATGACGTCGCGCGCTTTATGTGACGTCACACAGGTGACAGTTCAAACGGCTGTCGCCACATAATTCTCTTTGTTGTGCAACTGAAAATGAGCAAAGTCCATCGCAGTTCTGGATCCTAGATACGTCGAAGGAGGAACAGCTGTACGTGGATCTTTGTTCTGTTAACGCTCTCTCGATGCAGCTGTTGGTATTGTATAGACGGTTAGTGTAGTGACTGATGTGAAACCAGTAACAGTACTCCAGGGTTGGGGTTGCTGCTGCAAAACCCGGTGGTAGGAGCCGTGAAGATGTTCCTTTCAGGCTCAGATCCTTCTTTCTATCCCGGAACTGGCAGCGAGTGTTTGGCTGACCTGTCTGGACGTTGCTCGAGGGCAAGACTCTGGCAGGCCACCAAGGGTCAAGGGTTAATTAATCACAGTGACCTGGTAGGAGTGTCGTGACCGAGTCTGCACTGGTCGAAAGGCGTGGTTCGTGGCTGTGATAGAGGTTACTGCGTGACACCGTGAAGTGTTTTCAAGTTCTGATTTTTTTTTTTTACAACTCGAGGGTGATGGAGGTGTGTTGCTGCGTGCTATAGAAACCAATAACGAAGGACATTTTGTTGAGTAGTTGTCAAGGTGCGTGGAAACACGATGACATTTGAAAGGCTCTGCAGCTTACAGTATGTTGGCGGTCAGTTCACACACCAGGATGTTTGCCGAGCAATTTGGCTTCCAATATTTGTGAAGGTGTCTGTAGACATTTCTCACTGAAGACTTATTTCGTCAGCGTAAACTCTGCTTGTGGTGACTAGTGGCTGGGCTTTCCTCGTGCATGTTGATACAATAACCCTTGTCCTTTTGATCTAGACACTTACCTACCGTGCTTTTGCTTTTTTTTCTTCTTTTTGTTCATATATGGAAATTATTTCCAGAGCTTGTTGAAACTAGTATTATATATAACTTTGACAGATGGGCAATCTAAAAGTAAGTTTCACCTGCAGGTAATCGTGAAAAGCCTCGATTTGATCAAGAGGAACTAAGAACGACTGCTTATTATCCAACCAGTTAAAAAATGAAACAAGAATTTGTGGAAAAGACAATAATTTCAATGGATTCAAATGAAATTATTATGCAGTCAGGAGTTGCCAACTGACAGGAGCGAAATTGTTTTCAGTAACTGCTTTCGAAAAACAAAACGCGAAAAATTGTTTATACATCTTAAAAAAAAATTCATACACGTACTTGTGAATATAAAATCCAATATAAAATGTAGAAATACGGATATATTTCGAACATGACCAAATAAACTTACCAAAATAGTTACAAATCGCGTATCATAAGAAAACTAGCTTATCAGGAGCAAGGTGAACGACGACGACAAATGAGATGTTTTATCAGTTGATAATACCCTAGAACAGCAAGGGCTTTGGTTTCGTGTAAAGCTACAGCTTTGATAGTATTCAGCATCTGTATGTTTATCTGGTTAAACAGTTTTATTCAAGTTAACAGTCGTTGGCTACAACTGTAAGTTTAAACCGTATCGTCGCACGCGCGCCATTCTTGTAGGCTTGTAGCTCCTTCTAGAGTCGTCCCCCTGTTCAGCCTGCATCCATGTTTGTGCAAGTGTAGGTAGGTGTGTATGTGTGCTTCACTTTGTGTGCTTGCAAGGTGAGTTGACAGTGGTTTAGAGACAGTCGTGAGGGAGTGCAATACAGCCAACACTCTGTCCGTAGTAAGAAAGTTTATTCGCTTCTCTCTTCCTCCTCCTGACATTCCTGCATCAGACGCACATACACGCAGGCAGGCTCCCTGCACAGTCATCTGTCCATATCCATCTTCCTCACAATCTTTTTTTTTTTTTTTGTCTACATCGAATTCAAACGTAGCATTATACATACCCACATATACACTACACGTGCATTGAGACAACACTGCGCATGCTTTCTAAAAATTCTGAAAAAATCATCTAATGACCATGAGTTAAACGTTTAAAAATTTTTTGTTGATTTAAAACTCAGCCATTGTGACCTGTTCTTTAATTAAATGTTTATAAAAAGAAAACAAAAAACTAAAAAAAAAAAAAATTCATGATGGGGTGTTCGCAAAATAATTTGGAAATTTGACTTTAGCTGGAAATTTTCGCACTAAGAGAGTGTGCCTGCTTTAGCTTTAGCTGGGAATTTCTTTCAAGTTTAGCTGTATGTTTACAAATAATATCGACAGTTTAAAATAGCTTAGTTTGATTTTCGATTCGAAAGACAGCTACGAAGCGTTTATAATGGGTCTGCACTGTGAAAACTGTAAATGTTGAACATGTCAAAATAATGCAATGGTCTGTGAATGTTTTCTGCAGCAGCGGAAGACGCCATTAATTTTTTTTTTCACTCCTGTAATGTGACTGTCTGGAATAATCAACTTAACGACTCTCTCTTTCTCTCTCTCATGTAAGGACTGTGAGTTAACGAAGAGAAGTCTCTGTTTTGAAAGTTTAACTCTTTAGAGTTTACAATTTCTTGCTGACTTACCAAGAGAAATAGTTTTTTTTTCGACTGTAGGTCGTCACGTGATCTGTAAAGAATTGTTTCTAGTCGGTCTATGACCGATTTGCAGAAACGAGTTTGTAACCGGGGCTTTGCTTCTTAACATTTGGTTGTCGGGTATAATACCACACCCGAAGTTACATCATTTTAAACTTAATGATTGTGGGTCTCCTTCTATTTCTCTGCAAGAAAACAATGCCGGGGGTGGACTATCTTTTGATGGCTTGTGTATTAACAATGATTCTACATGTATTCATGCATGAAACTGCACTCGTGTATGTGTGTTTGTGAGTGTGCCTGCATAACGATGCTTTTGTGTAAATGTCAACGAATCAACGAACGTCCATCTTGGAAGGTTTAGGTAAAGCGAGTTCGTATTGTTGACCCTGAAGAATGGAATCAGAAATGATGAGATTCCAATAACAAAAGCTGCTCCTGACGATTCTCTGCTTCCAACTCTTCACTTCCATTCTTTTTTCCAGAATCTTCACTGCTGTACAGACCTGCTTGTCTTTGATCAGGTCCTCGCCTTCCCTCTTCTATGCCAATACCTCACTGAAAGCGATTTATAAAAATATTTTTAAAATAATTTTTTTTTCTTGCGTTCCTATTTTTATAAACATCAAAAGCGAACTGTCGATTTGAAATTTAAACCATTTTTATTTTTTTTTTTTTTGTCAACACACTGTTAGACTTTGGTGCACAACCATTCGGTCCTTCTCTGCTTTCTTCTGTATTGTCTGTTCCGTTATTTCCATGACAAAAGCAAGAAAATGTTTGTAAGCATGTTGGACTGTTGCTGCTCTGTGATGTCGCATATTCCCCGAGGTCTAATCCTGGAGTTAAACCTATTTTCAATGGTGCTGATGTACATAGTCTTGAGAATGCTACCTACTCTCTGTATACATGCAGAGCTTGAACTGGATTCATGTGGAAGTATAACGCACTGTTACTGTTATTTATATATTTTGTTTATGTGAGTACAAAAACCAAGATGCTAGTGTTGCTATGGATACAGTTACGCTGACGATAATATATTTCTGTTTCAATGTCTAGGGTTTGAATCCTTACACAAAGTTCAATTTGGCTTTGGATGATATGTACATATACCTCGATCGTTTTATGCTATGAAGTTTTCGCGTAGTCAGTGTATTCTATCGAAAAAAAATGCTATTGATGATGTGACGCAGCTAACAATTCTTTAATAAAGTTGTTTTTCTTTTGTTGTTTACACAAAGTCTTTTTGTGATGATTGCTATTTGCTTTTTTCTTTTTTTATTCACCCACTCACTCTCGTCCAATGATTTAGAAACATGTACACACTCTTAGGGACGAGCAGGTGCAAACTAAAATTATTCAAGAGCTTTTATTTTATCTAAAGCAAGACATGCACGTGCTTGGACATATAACCAAAACAAAGAAAGAAAAATAAAAAGAAGCTTTGAGGAAAGGATGAAACTAACTTTAACGGGAAGATTTTCTGGAAGAAGAAACTTTTAAAGTTTTTAAAGTTATGCTAGTGTTATGTTAACTGATTAAAAACTGTAATGAAATCGGAGAAATCTGTTACACGGTCAGATCAGCTTGACCTTTGAACTGCTTTAGTTTTATTTTTGGACAAAAGACATGCGCGAGAGGTGTTTGCTATTCTTTGAGCCCCAGCCAAATGAAGTCGGCGTTCGGGACCCGTCAGTCCATTTATTTTTCTTTTTTGACCTCCCTTCGTCTTTCGCTCCATTTTTCTTTTCAGACTGCTGCTGGTTCTTCTGTTGACATTTCCGCCACACAGGTACAACTGTTTTGTTTTCTTAGTGAGCTATTTATGTTTTCTGGCAGTCGTATCAATGGTATTTGTTCTCTGGGTAACACAACTCTGTTCCTTTTATTAGTAGAGCAGATATCATTCGTCAACATCGTATATCCGTTTTCATTATTTCTTTCTTTTACCTTTCTCATCTCTTTTCTTCCCAACTTTTCTTGTAAACTGTCAACGCCCGCGAGCGTATTAGTGGCTGAAAATGAATGTAAATGATCAATGCATATTCTAGTAATATTCTTCACACAGATGCTGCAAACTAAATTTAGCTTTGATAAAAACCTATTCTTTCCGGAAAATAAAATTTCTTTGTTCTTTATATGTATCTTGTAAAGTAATAGTAAGTAGAAAGCTGGAGAAAACACCCAGACAACTCTGAGCCTCCCAGCTACTTGCCCTGTGAAACACTTGTGCATGAAATTCCCCATAAAAGCAGGAGAAGCAAAGTTCTTTGCCATTTTCTACATGCCTCTGGTTCCCATCATCCCACAGCAGGTCTCGTGCCAACATCTTACGGATTACATCAGACGCAACAAATTTAGCACAAGATCCGTGTCCCTCAGAAAAAACCGATAGGAGGAGGAGAGAGAAGGGGTGGAACATAAATAATTACCAATACAACACGCTAATGGACATCCGACTAAAGTCACGTGATGCAGCAAGCATTAGTGTTGGCGAGGGAGACATCCTGACCTTTACTTTGTGAACCTCTGTTGGACTAATTCTGTAGGCAAATGCACTCGTTTTCTTTTAACTTAAATTGTTTTGTATAAATTTCTGTTTTCAGCATGCATTTTACTTTGAAATTCTATAAACATTAGTCAGATTCGACACTGCGCATGCGCAAACGACAACTGACACGCGTGTGACTTAGTCAAGCACTTGACCTTTTCATGATTTTTAACTGGACAAATTGCTTGGCTGGTGGGCTGATAGTCTTCTTGCGTACTGTTAATTAACAACTGAGGGTACGGATACCTTGCTAAGGCTAGAGCAGGGTCTCTAGGTCCAAGGTAAACCAAACCTGAAGGTATGAAGACATAGCTAAGGTCCCGGTGCTACATAGGACAAGCAACGGGCAAAAAGTTTGGAAATGACACGACAGAACTGGAAACCTCTGATGAAGGCCGGTAAAAAGCAGAAAGAACCAGACAAGAATAGAAAAAATAGATTACCAACTATAATATGCAACTACGTACTAAAATGGAAGATGGAAAGATTAATTCAGTATTTCCAGGTTCCAAACGATTGCAATTTCGCGAGCTGGCTGCATGCCTTTCTTAATGAATGTTGAAAAAATTGAACCAGCTGTAAAGCAGAAAGAAACCTGAGTGCACAGTATTGCAGAAGAAGCAGCAGCACTACACTAAGACATGTTAACCCTGAACATCAACAGAAACCAACTGACATCTAGCTCACAAAGTGTTAAATTCAGGGTGAGAAGGGAGAAACCCCACGTGACTGAGGTTTTAAAAAGTGAAGTCTTTGCCCTTCTGTACATACTTCACTTACCCATCATCTCCCTGCTTAACAAATGTCTTCTGCCAAAACCTCTTTTACAGCTTACGTAGGGCGATGCCAAGTTGAGCTGTCTGGGTTAGCTCCCTGACTAGTTTAAAATGTTTCTTGTCATTTTGTCATCAAATTGTAAGTGGTAACAACTAAAATTACACACAGACACAGGCCCGCAAACTTTAATGATTAATTACGATGATCAGCCATTAGTTTGTCTTCCAGAACTAAACAAAAAATAAAATGCAGTAGAACTACAACCTACAACAGCTATAGACGGACAGAAGAAACGTTTAATTTTGTTACTCTTACTAGTAACAACATATTTCCTTCAGAAATAACTGAAAGCCCCCAACCCCCATGATTCTCACACCCACCCACTCGAAACCATATATATACAACGAGATTTGCGCCTTTTAATTATTTAAAAGATTATTATACAGTATTTTGTAAACTGTCTAGGTAGACCATTTTCTGGTAAGTAACATAGAGCCTTCACTTTATACATATAGCAAAATAATTAATAAACAGTGGGAAATGCCATATCTACCATACACAATGGCATTAAGTGTTATTGTAAATACACTAAAATATTTTTGCAGCAAATGTGTGAATTCTTTCAATTATGTTTTTAAAGGGGAACGATTGTCTGAACCCGATGGTACTTTTAATATTCTTTTAACTCCTTTGTCAGTCTTTGGTAATTCTTTTATGATCTATGAAAATACATAGTCGGTTGAAAAATATTCAAGAGTATTGTATGCATTTATAATATTATGCAGTTAAAATATACTACTACTATAAGTAGAGAACCATTTCTATCTTTCAATGTCAACTGTTTCTATATTTAAATAATTTCATTAAGTTAACAAGAAAAGATTAAGACCTCTTCTAGTTTTACATAGCATATTTAGCTGATTTAAAAGATCAACACAGAGAAGAGTGTTATGTCATCAGCAATTAGTTCATTAATAAACACTAAAATGTCGCTAGCAAACAAACACACACTGTTTTAAGCTTTGGGGACAGTTACTTTATCTTACTACCAGCAGCTTGAACCCGGACTTTGACGATTGTGTAAATATATTCAATTTACCTAAACAATTTTCCTAAATTTTATTCTGAAATAAAAAAATCCCCGAGAGGAAGATTGAGACATACATTGTCCAACACCTTCTGCCGATGACTATCGATAGTTTGACTCTTGGCTGTCCTCACTTTTAAAGGAGAATAACTTGAGACTTAAGAATTTACTCCATTTTTATTTTGACTGTCTGAGAGATTTGGGTTCTTTCACATTTTTGTTTGTTTATTTGTTGTCTTTCTTACATTTTTCTACTTTTGCAGCAGGGGTTGCAGACGATTTTTCCTCGATTCGCTGTTGCCCTGCTGGGACTTTCTCAAATGTGAGATCGCTAACTGGGGATTCTTGGCTTTGCATCAGACTGTCCGACTTTCTTGACATTTTCCTGAGCAAACTCTGGGCCAAAGAATAAATAAAGTAAAATCACGTGATTTTGCAAGGCAACGCCCGAAAGAAATATAAAATATTTTTTTTATAGAATTCTTCACAGGAAAAGTGTAAAAGGACAAAATTTCAGAATGAAAATTCAGCGAGAAAGATAATCGTGGACAGGGACAAGATATTCATGACAACTCTAGCAGGCATGCGGTACACTTTCATAAAATATCACTTCCTGTCGCGTTTATAATTACATTTATTAAGACTCGTTTATAAAAAAAAAAAAAAATTGCGGTGAATTCCGTCGCCGGTCTTTTTATGTAAAGTGCATTTGCTGCAAACCACATGCTCCTTGATGTCTGTAGGCGCAGGATTCATGCCGGCAGCTCATTAACAATTACTAAAGCCAACTGGGGCCCGCCTAACGAAGGAGGCGTACCGTCCACACTTCAAAAGATGCGATACCAGGAAGGCATTAGAGGCAGGGAGACACGGTATTAAGGCGGAGAGATCGTGATCATCAGGTAAGTAAAGCCACCTTTGCGGTGTTTGCCCGGCAAACTTTTTTATTTCCTTAGCATGTTGGTAATTTGCCTTCAAAAGACAGACAGAGAGAGTGAAGCATTAGTCGAAGTTAGCACCTAGTCAACGACAAAATTCCAGAAAGACTCCATGAAGTGGTGCTCCAAGAAAAGATTATTTAAGGCGAACTTATGTAAAATCGTTTTATTTAGCGATTTTGCTTATTTCGTTATTTTCTTTAATCAAGAGAAGTGTCTTTTTAAAAATGAAAAACAAAAGCTAGTTTTATCCAGACAATAACATTATCTCCATCAGCTTGTTTTCTCATTATTGTTTACTTTTTTATTTTACTTTCTTTTATATTTTCTTTCTTGAAAGTTATCAGCAACGCATTTATAAACTGTACGTTTGGGTATAGAAAAGTTTTTGAGCGAAATATAATTTGATTACACCAAAGCAAAAGCAATGTGTATTAGATATATTTTGCATTTAATTTAAAGATTTCGAGTAGACGTTTTATTACTCTACATTGCCTTGGAAAAAAACTGCCTAAAAGTACTAGCGAAGTTTAAAATAGACGGCATCCACAGAGGTCGTGGTGCGGCAACTCACATCAGTGGCATCCTTACAAAAGAAATTTGTCCCTCGATACCCGTAACCCCGTGACCCTCGAAACATCGACTTTACCAAACAGCCCGTTATGTCATTTGCATCACAGTTTTTTCCCATTTTCACATGTCTTGTTTTTCCTTTTTAAACAAACTTCTCTTTCCTCTCCTCTCAATAAACAACAGTTCCAAAATAAGAAAACAAAAGAAAAAAAATAACACCACGAAAGTGACACTTTCTTTAATCGATTATGAGAAAAGAATAAATAAAAATAAATTACATTTTTTTCGTGAAGGGTCTTTCTAAAGCAGTTTATTAACATATGTAGTCATCTTGCAGGGAGCCTGGGATAGTAGCGCGCGCACTTTTGAGTTGGTGCCAGGAGCAGGCAAAAAGAAGCGAGTTCTTTCGCAGGGGATCGCGAGACAAAACTCTTATCCTCTGAGTCATCGCCAGACTTCTCCAGGTTTTCGGCGAAGAGGGGAGACTTTCACAGTAACAAGGAAGAGGGAGGTGGAAAAAAAACCACATAAAAACATTTATGAGTTGTCAAGATGACAGTGGAACATATTTGCTGGAAGATAAAGGTCAGCAGGTCACAGAAACCAGTTCGAGTGACACTAACCTGGTTGGACTGGTTGCAGCCGGCGATTTGTGGAAAATTCTCGAGCAGAGCAGTGTTCACTTCGCTCGCGCTGTACACCGACAATCGGGGCCCTCGACACTTCCATTATTGGTTCTCCATCTTGAGCGGATGTATATCATCAAGGATCAGAACCTGTTCATAAACAGAAACTTTGCTGTAGGTCATGATGAACACATCGTATTCAACAGCACTTAATTTCAACTGTAATAGCAGAACATGTTAATAATTTGATTTGGTGCAATATACTTAGTGTACACGCGAGTTATCTTGCATTTAACCCCTGATCTCAAAATTAAAAGATAAATAATTTGACAATAGATTTCATAGAAATTGAGCTGAAAATAAAACTAGTTGAAAAACATCAACAAAAACATACTGACACAGGTCAGATACACAAATGAAATATATTGAAAATGTTATTACTCATATATTGAAAATAAATCATAAACATACAACAAATTAGAAAATACAATCTTTAAATACAAATATTTATGCAAGAGGTACAAAGTGTAAAGAGACATGGAGGGTTTGGAAAGGAAGACGCTCCACACCTTGGAGGATACTCGATGATGCATCATGGGAAAAGATTGACGTTCGGTTTAGTGTAGCTAAAGTTAGCACAGTTTAGCTTATTCCAGCTTTGCTGAGCTTAGTTCACTTGTACATACTTTGGGTTAGTTTTTTTACTCCACATGTTGCTGTTGTAAGACCAGTGTTTGTGGTGCATCCTCCTCTTTCTGCCTCCGTTCAGCGGGTATCACGTGACAGTCTTGGCAAGACTTGGTATCTTATGGGGAGACAATAACAGCTTCTTCCTCTTGCTGCTGCAGCTCGTGGCTTCTGGGTGCTGGGGATGTAGAGCACGGCCTTGAACCCACATCAGACCCACTCCACCAGTCTCAGAAGGATTTTTGTCTTTCAGGCTTCTGTCTAGTTTTAGATTAACTCGCATATTCTAGAAAAAATAACTGTTCTTGTAACTAGAGGCACCAAAGTCCATAGAACAGACGCCACAAACCTTCTGCCACCAACATTTGCACACCGAGTACCTTCCATAGCACACACACAAGAACTTCAGAAGCTGTTGTTATAAAGCCATGGTAACTTGTTACCCTGGGGCAACTCAAGGATAAGTATCTTCATCCCAAAGTTATAAATCTGTGTTCAGACCCTATAGACGTTGTTTACCCCTAGAACTGTGGCAATAAATGGGTGGCAAAGATGCTCTGGGGTGAAATAGTGGCCGTGGGGTCTCGACTCTGTTTTATTACGGAAACGAGACTCCTTCTTGAGTTTCCTATTTTCCCCTCGGGAAACAACTTAATCTCTCTTCATGACTACGACCCAAGACACTCAAGACTTATCACTAGCAACATTTCTTCACCATATTGTCGTAAAAGACGGATATTGAAGAGATTTCTCACTGTAACAGCTCTTGTCCACGTGTATTCATTTTCTCCACATTTGCCATGCGCTTCTCTCACAGCCTACTTCCGGCGTTCACTTCCAACGACTCGTCTTTCTCTCTCTCTGAATCAATCTGCAGGATGCATGGCATTTCCAAAACGGAATCCTGTACCCGATGTCAGTTCAAGATCAAAAATATTCAAAGGTCTCGAGTTCCACTCGGATTCAAACCGTCACAGGTGAGAGAGGGAGGTTGAAGGAGTGTAGAATTGTCCGAAACCATCTCAGAAGTTCTTGAAGATGAAAAAAAAAACACCCAAAAAACTGAAGGTTTGACTTGTCTGGTTAACGAAATATTGTTTATAATAACGAATGGGGTAAAGCATGCAGGAATAAAATAAAGTTTACTTTGTGCGGTTGGATTAGTTGGTGTGCTCACCTGATTTCTGGACGTGTTTTGAGAGAAAGCAAAGGTGAACAGCTGTCGAAGATATTTACACTTATAGTTATTCACTCGGTATTTCCTTTCCATAAGCCATTTTTTATTTAAGAGGCTTGTAATGTCAAAACATCCTTAGACAGTATTTGGAATAAAACTCTGCAACATCGTGATAGGCAGCCACCAACCCCTCCCTTCCTTTAGTCTTTCTCCCTCTCTCCCTCCTTCTCTCTCTCTCTCACACTAATGAGGGAGAAAGAATGATGTATGTGCAGGTGATGTTCAAGAAACCTGTTCCGTGTATATTTTGGTTTGTCTTAAAAGTGTGTTGTTTTCGTCATAATCTACATACTAACGACTGGCCTAACGCTGGTGTCACCGTTCACTTCAGTTGTTCACCTCCACCACTCTTGCCAGGCACTTGTTTGTTTGTTGGTGTCAGTTTTATTTTCACAGGCTCCACACCCTGATGTTTTCCTGTCTCTCCACCAGGTGAAACTCATTTACGATATGAGAGAGGCCCCTCCTTCCTTACCCATCCCCTATATATTCTTTCTCTCTTTCTTTCTCTCTCTCTTTTTATTTATTTATTTTTTTTTTATTTATTTTTTTTTTTTTGCTTTGTCTGCCTGTTTTTAGTTAAGCTGTTATTCATTTCTCTGTCTTTCCTTCTGTTCATTTCAGTCTTTGAGTCTCATCGGTCCTTCTGCTTTTTTACGTTTGTGTGTGTGTGAGAGTGTTTTTTTTTGCACGTGCGCATGCGCCTACGTGTCTAATGTGCAAGTGCGCATGCGCCTACGTGTCTAGTGTAATTACAAAATGTCCCTCTCCCTTGTTATTCTCATTCGGTGTAAAACTCTCATCACACAGGAAGTCTTTAGGAAATGTTCCAGTGAAATCTCCACCCAAGCCCTAAATTAAGACCAGAATTACTAAAAAGAAATCTTTCTGCTCAGTTTCCTGTTTCCCTTCATTTTTATTTCTTTCGGTAAACAAACTGTCTATCCCCTTCCCCATTCTCTTGGTAACCTTTCGACAAATTATTTTTAAGTTGTTTGGTTCCCGTTTGAAGTTGCTAACAATTTGTCATCATTTCGTTTAGCAGTCTGGATGAGAACTAATGTTTTGTATGGAGGATTCATTCCTATAGTGTTTTTTTTGAAAATTTCCGTTATTTTTAAACCTCTGTCAACTGGTTCAATTAGTGCAAAGAACTAAATTGGTAATTTATTCCAGAAATTATGAATGCATATGCTTATGTCTCACATGTATACTCAAGGAATTATTGTAAATAAAGGAAGCATAATATGTATAATTTGTTTAGCTGACATATAGTTGTATTGACTGCAATTTGCTTCTCTGGCATTCAGTGTTATGTGATGGAAATAAAATGTTATACTTAATAAAATAAAATAAAATAAATGTTGGAAAGAGAAAGAAAGTACTAAACTGGCAGACGAAAAGATTTATGTCGAGAATAAGTTATCACTAGCTATTACTGCTCTTCAGAAACATATTTGCAGGCACTTCAGAGGTTTTCATATTACCACAACCCGTGCCAACGTCCTCCAAGTCTTATTTCTTGAATGTTGATATCTAAGGTTCACAGACTTACATATCAAGATTTCATCAGTGATGATAATGTCAATCAAAACAGTGAAAGTGCCGGTTTATCTCGCGACCTGCAAGCTGGGTTCGAGATCTTAAGAATAATTCTTATATCGCCGGTCGCTTACATGTTGATTTTGATAAGTGTGGTGTGAATACCCGACTTGCCACCTGAGACCAGTGATTCATTCTCAAACTCTCACAAGCACTCCAGCCACCGGCAATTTTTGGAAGTAGTTAAGTCCTAAAATTTGGCTTTATGGCAAGTCTTGCTGAAGACCTCACGTGCAATCCATGTTTAAACTCGAAAACACATTTCCCACTCAAAATAATATATGATCAGTCATTCATAAGAATGTGTATACTCAACTTGTATTACACCTGAAATATGGATCGAGCATGAATCCTGTCCACAAATAACACTGTTACCTGTATTAAGGTGTGAGCTCTAAGACCCGTTCATGCATGAGTAGCTTTTTGTCAGTACATATGGACTTGAAATCACGGGTATGCCTGGATGCACTGATTACATTTCCCTCACGTGGACGGGTGGCGACAGACGAAGTGGAATAATTTACAGACGGTCAGAGTGTCTGCACGCGCTTCTGAAATACGATGCCGCCTACCAGTCAGTGAGCACTGCTCACCATCCACCCGAGAAGGACTCGGTGGGATTTGCACGCCAGATCCTCGTGGAGTTTGTGGGATAATGCTTCACGTACTGGGATAAAGGTCTTTAATATCGTGTGTTGTGGGAGTTGTGCATCCTTGCTCCCTTACCCTCCTTCTCTCTCTCTCTCGCAGCTTAAAAATCTGCAGTTCTTCTGTTACTACTCGATCAATATAAGAATTGCCTTTCCTTTGCAACTCTTTGTGTTTTTACCTCCGCCCATTATTTCACGCATCCCTTCTCTTCGTACGTGTTCCTCCTAACTCCATTCCTTCTTCTTCACATTACTTCATCTGTTCACCCCACTCTTCTTTCTGTCATGTCTACTGACATCTGCAGGTACATTTTCAAAGCATCGATTTCATTTGTGTCTGGATGTTTCCATGCGAACACGAATGTTCAATTATATTGTACCTGTGCTCTGTCTAAGTTTTACAACAGCTCTTTGTGTTTTCAGATTTTAGGCGAATTTTTCTTCGTCCTCAAGAGACTGGTCAGGTCGGTAGCTGGTGGTTGCTGCTGACCAGAGATGAAGTTACTGGTTCGAGGTCCGTGACTACGAAATATCTTCTGCCATCTGAACAAACTTGAATGTCTGATTTATCAACAAGTCGCGAAAGGAGAGTGTTGGGCTCTCTGCCTTCCGCATATCGTGTTCTAGATACGATGAACCACTCACGTGTGCTGTGACTAGGCTGTGCTACACTGTATCATCTTTTCCTATATCAATCGTGAATATTCCGGCTTACTGTGATTTTATCTCGAAATTTATCATTTAACACAAGAATCAAATGATTGTTTAAAAGCAACAGACTGACAGTTGTTTATAAAGTTAAAACTTGGGGTTTTTTTTAAAGGAAACGATGTTGAACAAGTGTTCACAAAGTTTGATGTCGTTTCTAGGAGGCATCCCCATCTCGTAAGACCTGTTTTGTCTTTGTTTTTATGCTTGATTAGGGTTAGAGTTAGACATATCAATAATTGTTATTAATTAGGGACCAAGGAGGAGAGTGATCAGCTGAAGGTTGGTTGTTTACTTCTCGGTCTGCAAATTGTTGCAGTCTTGAATCTGTTACACGAATAAATAATTGTTCATGTTATTATCAAGTTGAGCAAGTGCACGTGTGGGCAAGAGATAGATAGAAAGCTATTATGAGAATGTTTACACTTGCAGTGCATGTGTTTGGATACCTGCGTTGATGCCAAGAACTCAGCTGATTACATTGTTGAGTACCCGGAATATGCTGAAGGGTATCGCAGGTGTAATTATCAAAGCAAGGTGCCAAATTCTTACCTTTAGTACTCTGGCAAACTGTCAGTCTATCATTTTTATAATATCATCTGGCTTTGGAGGCTTCCTTCTCAAGACTCTGAAGGCTCAGTGACGTCTAATCCCTTTGATGCCCTAATTATTCAAAATATTATTAGAGATAAGATTTGCATCCAAGTTTTTGCAACTTTCCTAACGAGAGCTATCGTGGATTTGTAAATAAGCTTGAAATGACATTACTTCTGCTTTGTAGTTGCTGCCTCTGGTGTTTGTCTGACTCTGGCTAAGATGGCAGATGTCGGAGTGGTCTTCCCTTCAATCTTTTTCATTTAGTGATTCTCCCTCACACAAACACACAGAGGGTGTGTCCCTTGTTACTTACGTATTGCTATGCAGTAAAAAAATTTTTTTATTCAAGACAAGTCTTTCTTTACTAAATCTGTTTATACGTAGCTTCATCTGTCCGATTGGATGTTTCCTCCGAATCCATTCTCATCCAAGTCGACGGGTCGTGAAATAGGTAAACACGATTTATGAGCCTCAAAGAAAAAAATGTGTGTACCTAACCTTTTCTGATCCCTTAACCACTGATTATAATAAAATAACAGCAAAAAATCGTTTAAAATGATCGTTTTTATGGGATGACGTCAAGATCCCAGTGTTTGGTTTCAATGTCATCAAGCGTTGTCCTTTAACCTTTCTCTTGTTCTAGCTTCTTTTCTTTTCCTTTTTCTCATTATCTCTCTCGATCATCGATCTGATCGATTTTCAGTCCATTTAACACACACACACATACACAAACATAAACACGCACACACACACACACACGTGCGCGTGCGAACGCACAGGGGCGTCAACATTATTACCTCCCCTTCCATTACACGGTTTCATCTCATGTTCGCCATTTCTTGCCGCTCAGAGGTGAGCATCTCCATCATTTTTACGAGTTGTCTCGCCTCCGCATGTTCTGCTGTTAGTCAGTCTACGGGCCGCAAATGTTGATGACCTCGAGCTGAAGACAATGCAGTCCAGGATGTTTGTAATCCGACAGACACTCCAGTGGTCTCCGACTGCAGTCCCCGAGATGATAATAGCGAGTGAGGTGTCTGATCTTGTGTGTGGTTCACAAAAACTGTAGGAGGAACAGAAAGAAAGGGTACAGAAAGTAGTACTCTTGTAAAGGAGTTTTTTTCCTTCATTTTCTATTTTATTTTTAATAACCACCGGTCCTTTATCTCCCCCACATTCTGGCAAAGAAAACTAGAAAATGAGGACAAGAAAGAAGTCGACGGATAAAAAATTCAAGACTAAAGACCAACTAAAAGAGTTTCCATTGTTTACCTTCAAACACTATACAAAATAACTCTTCGTATGAATTATTTTTCTTTTGGTCAAATAATTGTAGTAAACATTTCCATGATTGCTTCTTTTGACTTAGCACTCAGAGTTGTCTCCTCCAGGCATTGGCGTGTGTGTATGAGTATGGCTTCAAGAATCTCGCTCCCTTTATCGCCTTTCACATTCTTTACTTTTGCTTCTCGAAGAAATGGAGTGTTTTAAAAATGTCTGGATCACCGATAAGTCTCGGTAGGCAGTCTGTAGGTTAACAGCCTCTCCGGACGGCAATTAGGTGAGTTTATTTGTCATTCATTTTTTTAGATTATCTTAATGGGCAGACAGAATCAGTGTGAGAGTGCCAGCATATTGGAAAGTAACAGGAGCTTAGTGGAAAGCATTGAGATGTAGTGACAAGGCTGCCAGACCTCACTTGCCATCCCCTTACCCACCTGTTTGATTAAACGTCTACCTCCAGTCATCTTTAAATTGTCGGTGGTGGAATTGTAGGGAATCTGTCAGGTTCTCCATCAAATCTTCAACGCCAGTTTTCTCACAAAATGCAAAAAATATTTTGCTTTCTGGACCACGCGAGACAATAGGGAGAGAGAGAGAACGAAAGAGAAATAAAGATCGGGAATCTTTTCGCGTGTGAAGAAGGAGTCCAGGCTTTAATAGTCCCAGTGCCTGTTGGAACTACCTTTACACAGGAGAAAACAAATGATATTTGTCTTACTTTGTGACACTTCTCATTATCATTCACATCCGGCCTCCTAACACTTCACGAGACAGGCTCACAGGTTCAAAAATCGCGAGCTGTTGACGTCATACACAAGAAATAGTTCCCCGGACTGCGACTCGCTAGTCTCAACACTGTCTCCTCATGACACAGCCTCATCATGTCACGCTAACTCCAGGTAACAGCTACTACCTGTACCCCGCTGTTCCAGGGGTAAAAAAACTCCGCGCCTACAGGGTGCACTGACAAAGCCCATTATCATGCTTCTTCCACAATATTTTTGGGACACGTTGCGGTCCTGTCTTTCGTTCCTAGCATGCTGATGCTGTCTGTCCTTCAGCACGTGACTTCCCAGCAGGCTTACAATGTAGAAATTAAGTTGATTAAGGTAGTGACAGAGAACGAGGGTCGGGGATATCTCGAAGGTAAATCAAAGAACTCATTTATCGTGTATTTCTTAACTTTAGAGATTTTATCTTCTTCCTAAACAGCAAGAAAAAAAAAGGAAGGACAGGTGTAAGGAGGGGGGGAGAGGGAAAGAGAGGTGTGAAGAGACAAAACAAGACAAAAGCCAGGTTTTATTCTTTTGACCATGTGCCAGCTGAATGGGAGTTACTCCCGTTAAACCAGCCTCCTTGTCCTCCTCCTCCCATTGCTGCCCCCTAATCACAGGATTTCCTGTCTTAAACTTTATTGTTATTTCGAAGGTTGAACATAAAGGCAGTCTAGTAGGAATCGCTGCTTTGGCATTGAGTCAACTTGCACAGACAATAATCACATACATATTTGGAAAGAACTATTCTCAGAGGCTATGCTGTTTCCTGAGAAATGTACAGGTGTTGTTTTATACATCACACATACAGCATGCTGTCCACTTTGTTTATCTGTTTATCGGTGAAGGACAAGAGCAGTTCACACCGTGTTGTATCCACCTGCTCCAAAGTCCTTAAGACAGCTTATAGAGCTTGTCAGAGTCTATATAATAAGCAAACAATTCATAAAGTGTCTGAAACGTTTTGTTTGTCTCATGTATTCGTTTTCATTCTTTATTTCATTCATTTATTTGTTTGTTTTTTTCTGTCTTCTACCATCGTTTTTTTATTTTTCTTTTCTTTCCATAATCGTTGAAAGTTGGCAGCCGGTGAGTATTAACAATCACTATATCTATCAGCTTTACTGTATATAAATAACCTCTCCACACTGTTGTTTACTCATTGTTTACGTCGTTTGTCGCCACCACGCTGACGTGTCTATGACGTAATAATGAATATGACGTCCATTCAAAGCTATTTTAAGCCCGCGTTAATGCCACATAAAACATGGCGGACAAGCTGATTACTTCTGCAGAAACTACTCTTCGCCATCAGCTGTAGATATCGTGAGGTAAGCTACGACAAGATTCACAAACAAAATAAACCAGTCGCTGATTTATGAAGTCCTGCGTGCAGAAGGTGCCTGCCATGGACTGCCGACTGACTTGAACTTGAGGGCAAAGGGCACAGAAAGCATTTACCTTTCTTTGACAGGATATATATATATACTCAGCAGTTGTACTTTAATGGACACTATGCTATTTTTCAGCTTGAAAAAAAGGTCCTGGAGGTGGAAGAAATAACTGCAGATGTTGGCATACGTAGTGCATGGTTAGTGTGATCTATTGAACAACAGTTTATTACACGTGTCTAAAGCGAATTAGTTTTTTATGTGTTTCCTTTAAATCAAATCAAAATCAAAATCAAAACAGACTTTATTGTCTGCCCAGGAGGACAGAAATTTGTCTTTGCTCACATACCCATACAGACATTTAACAAACAGTTAGGAGTAAAAGTGAGGAGTAAAATAGTGTTGATTGCACCAGTCCATCAAGGCAGTGTATGTTTATCCTAACAACAAACCTTGGGTGACCAAGGGCCTAAAAGCACTGCTGAACAAAAAGAAACATTTGTTCATCACGGGCAGAAGCCCACGACAGAAGATTAGTACATAGAGAGGACCATGATGCTATCCGTTGGGTGGGCAGAGGCTCTACGAGCATACTAGTTAGTCCGCTTTCAGTAGTTTGCCGGTGGACCAACGAGTGTCGACGAGATTGAAACAGAGGTCGAGTTAGCTCTCGCCATAAACCCGATGTGTCAGAATGCGGCTCGTGGTTACATCTTGAGCTCGCTGGAGGGACCTGCCAGACGTCGAGTGTTGATGCTTCCGCATGACGCAAGAGATACGCCGAGAAAGATCTTGGGTGTCCTAGTGGAGGCGTACGGCGAACGGAAAGATGTCAACATCAGTGTCACAGCAACGTGATGAGGTGGTCGACGAATACGCCGCGAAGCTCCAGAATTTAAGCAGGCGAGGTAGAAGGCGGCGCAGAGCGTCGAAGTGGCGGCGATTGACACCATCTCGGAGGACTGCAGCCCGACCGGTCAGGGAAAGTGACTGCCCCCGTCGTCCGTAACAGGATGACAGGGAAATAAAGTGTAGCTGGCCTGACTGGAAAGTGTCCGACGGCGGAGGTTGTCATTTATGGCAGTTGAGTGATGGCGTTGCTCGACACCGGCAGTGAGGTAACGACGGTCACTGACGAGTGGGCACGAGGGCACATACAGGACTTACAGCTAAAACAAACTCAGGAGTGGCGGTGGTGGACATGTTTACGGCCAGCGTCTGAGGACGTTCCTATCCTGGTGGTCAAGGACCTGGTCGATGTGGTCACAAGTGAGCGCAGGAGGCGCGTGTCGCTTCTACTAGGGAAGAACGTCCTTGATCGGATAATGGACTCTACCGCAGATGTGGCGCAGGCAGTACAGGCAGCCGTGCATGAAGCTCATCTTGAGAAGACATTGTCAACAAAAGGACTGGCTAGGGCCGCTGGCAACACGCCCGTTCCAGGATGCCAATGGGTCTGACGTCCACACCAGCCACTTTCCAGAGGTTAATGCAGACCACCATGCCGAACTTTTTAATTTCAGTCCTTCTTGTGTACCTAGACGATCATTTGGTATACTCCAAGATAAAGGACATTCAACTGCGGGAGGCGCCATACCTTCAGGATGACGACAGTGAAGAGGAAACGCCAGGGTGGTATGCTACTCTTCCAAACCATCACCACACAACTCTTGTGACAATGCCTGTGGTGCCAGAAGTAACAGTGTCTGTGGTGTCAGATGACAGTACCAGAAATGAGTCCCTATCGTGTCCGAACCGCGCAGATCGCAGCGACTTACCGCGAGACAGGCAACAAACTCGCACAAAGTGTATTATTTATTTATTTATTTAATTATTTATTTATTTATTGTTATTGTTCTTTTCGACTGCTCACGCATCTCCTGGTTTGTTTTTTTTATATCTCGTATCTCTTCTACTCACTGTCCATTCTTCTACTGTACCGCTTCAGATGTCTTTGCAAGCCTGATAAGAACAGTATGGCCCAATACATTTTTGCTTACATAAGAAACTTACGGACATGTAAACCGAAATTTAAAAAATTTTAAAAAATAGTAACATATGGTTCCTGTTTGTACACGCAAGGAAAATCCCCACTTCCTCAAATTTCTGTTTTAAACCACAAAAGATAAGCTGCACCGGTAGTCTAAGGTGAGACGGCTGGTCAAACATTAATGTGGTTGATATTTTACAGGAACCATAACCTCTGATGTCTCGCAAGCTATTTTTCGCCCCCTGCCATCGAGTCTACTGGCAGTTCGTCAACTCACGTGCTTATCTCCAGTTTCCGCGTGCCTGCCACGTGTACGTCTGCTCGTCTGTATTGCATTCTTGGCTCCTACTCCAGGGCTGAGGACCGACTTCGTCGAAAGAGATATTCTGTGAGGCTTTGTTTGTGACCTTTTGTTGCTGTTTCTAGCTGTTGGGTTATTTAAAAAAAATACACCAATAATACATATTTTAGTTGAAAGTAAAAGAAGTAGTCATTGATACTCTGATAGACTACCTGGCTCCATGGACAACCAAGGTAGGGGAGTGTCTGGGGGAGTCTTATTTTCTCAAAGGTTACTGGACAGTTTGGATTGGCACAAAGATTATGTGAAAGATTATTAAATGCCTTTAATTATAGCCAATAGCTTATAAACACTCGAAAACCAGTTGTCTATTTTAGTCTCCATTACAGTTGATCTTTAAAATACATAGCCTACATACCGTAAATTTGAGCAAGAATTTCTATATTTGCTAACATGCATATTTTATAAAATTGCTGTTGAGATATCCAAATGTCTTTCAAACACGAAAGCCTTGATTTCTATTTTCGATTGCCCTGCACTGTTTCAATATTGTAGCTCTGCTAACTGTGTTGAGATAGCTGAATTTTTCTCGTATCCGTAATTAAATGTTTAGACTCGATTTTTTTCAACCGTGTGGCAGTGTTTCCATTTTATCTCACAGAATCCGTAAACAGGAAAAGTTGAATTAAGCAATTTGCACAGCGAGTTGGCTTGGTGGTTAACGGGACAAAGACCAGACCTCCGCCAGATCTCAACGGTCCATCTGACACAAGCTTTTCCTCCGTCAAGACCTGGGAAAAAAGCTTCCTTGCTCGCTTACCCCTCCTCCCTCTCTCTCAACCCTTACCTGTAGAGGATGGATGGCGACCATCAAACGCTTCAACGACTTGCTTGTGGGTCAGAGCATGGCAAGGCCACGAAAGCCAGGTTCAGGCGTCCGTCAAAGGGAAGTGGCTCAAGGGGAAATGACACAGGCATGCGCAGAAGATTGGTACTGAGAATTCTCCTGCAAGCGTGGCTTCCAAAAGACTGGCAGATGAGACAGAAATATGCGCTGACGGGAGGGAACACGTCTGGCACACGTAGTAATGGGGCCAGAGTTCTCTCAAGTGAATAAGGAGACAAAGTGTTTGTTTTTCCATTTTTGATCATTACATTTTGTGCACTTTAACACCTTTGAGGGAAAGGTATGCCGAAAATATTGTGTTTGAAGGTGTCACGGCGGTTTATATGTCAAAATTTTCTGTCTTCTTTCTCGCGAGATTCGGAACTTGCTGCTGATTAAGTCGTCTCCATCTTTATGTCTTCGCTTGCTTTTGTCTTTCTGTGTGTTTTTTTTTTTCTCTTTTTTCTGTTCTCTCTCTTTCATACTTTCAGTGTTCATTTTGTATTTGCTTTTTTAGCATTGTCAATACTTTTTCTCTTTAATGTAGTTGTCAGTAAGCGAGGAAAGACCAGAGTGACCTTTCTGTAAAGCTATGTTAGCTATAATAATTTTTCATATCAACCCTGCTGCTGATGCTTTAATAATTAATTACTGCGCGCATTATATGTGCATGCTTTTCACGATTTTTATTTTTCACGCCATCCCACCTCCCTTATAAAAAGGAGCGATTACCTAATCAGTAAAGGAGTCGAGTTTCTCTCACTCTCTGTGGGTTTCCCGATAGCACTGTCGTTAAGACATCACTGTAGTAAAAGGTCATGGGGTCATGGGCTCAGATCTCGTCTCGGGACATTCTCGGTATGTGATGCCTGTTCGCAGAACTGGTGGTCGGGTTTTTTCCCCCCTGATGTCCGGTTTCTCTTCTCAATCATCCCCATCCCCTATACTACGAAATCGTCTTAAGGTAGAAGCACTTTCCTACTAAACCAAACAACCAGCCAGCCAGCCACTCTCTTTCCATCTAGCTGGATTGTTCTTGTCATTCAAACCGCTGGATGAGTCAGTGTGTAACCGTGAGTGCACGAGTTCTAAGCGACCATCCCCACAGCAGGAGTTGCCCCCCTTTTCAAGAAAACAACAGCCCGAGATTATGTGCCCCTAACCATAAAACATTTGCGCGTCCTTTAATGTCTCTCATTCTGAAGATTTCCCCTCCTCTCGCTCTCCTCACCTTGAACTTTATTTAGCATGATGACGGATGGGGTGATGGGAGATATCTAGTGGAAGATGTATGCTGCTATCAACATCCTCTTTATTTCGGGCTAGACCAGCGATGCTCTCATCCGGCAAGGTCTCAAAAGGTATCAGTCGATGACACTTCTCAGATGCTGCTCCGTGAGATGAGACACAAGGAATCAGATGGATATGCTCTGCGGGAGGGATGCTGGAAAATAAAAACACTCATGAACGATGCATGCCCCGTGAGTTATATCCCTTGGTTCCCGGCATTCCAACGTCCGTGCATTCTTCAGACTTGACGCAAGCGTCTGTTGCTGTTGCTGGACTGCCGTGTCATCAGGCTGCATGATGAAATTATCTTCCTGCAACATAAATAAATTACTTACCTAGACTTATTACGGCTTATGTGTATTTGGGGTGCTCCGTGTGCATGGGTCGACAGTTGAAGATCCACGTGCAAACTTCAAGAAAGCTGTTTTCTGGTTTGCAGGACCCGAAGATTAAAATCTACTTTGTTTTTCAAAACAGATGCTTAAAAGGAAAAAAATAATCTACTTTTCACATGGTAGATACATCACTTGAGTTATTTTCACAAAGCTTGGGCCTCCATGATTTTTCACTTTCAGCTTCAGTGGTCTTGCAAATCTTTCGATTTTAAGGTTCAGTGGTGGAACACGACACCCATCCAGCCATCTAACCAGTTCTGATGAGTGTACTTTCACTTTTTCTTTCTTTCTCTCTCTGACACACATCGTTTGCGACACAAAGCTTCAAACCGTAGGCGTTCTACAGATGTTTTAATTCCTGGACTCATCGACTAAATAAACACACCATGTTTACGCAACTGAAACACTTATTTTGTAATTGAATTTTGTGGGTTTTGTTTCAAGCTTTAACTGTGAATACGTAGGTGAAAACTATTCCAGTAGTGGGTCTGGCCTCATCCACCTCTGAGCTGTGGTCGTGCTTGGGCTCGATGTTCTCACATTTACACCGGATGAAGCCGAACTTCACACCTTGCAGTGTACTGTGCAAAATCATGAAACCTTTGTTTACATTCTAATGAACAATTTTGTTTTTGGTCGGTGGATGAGTCAGTCGTGGTGGGTGGTCGCTGCATCTGTCTGTGTGTGTGTGTGCGCGCGCGCGTGCGTGCGAGCTACAATGTATGTGCATTTGTATATATCTTGATGTACCAATGTATGCATACAGCTAAGCATATGGAGGGAGAGAAAGAGAGAGAAGGCGAGTAAGCTAACAGGTTAGTGATTTAGTAGCTGACTGCTAGTTCTCCGTTTCGTCCTTTTTTCCTTTTATGTTTGCCTTCGAAGAAGCGTTACCATTCTGAAATTATAAAAAAGCACTTTCGAAGCCTTCTCTAAAAAAAAGAAATAAAAATAAATTATATATTCTCTCTATAAAAATTACAGCAGTTTTCCATATATTTCTGAGTCTTACTACATTGTATGACGCTGTGTGACTGTATTCCTCTCTCAAAGCTTGTTTTTGAAGTAACAAAAAAACTGGTCTCAAGAACACCCCGGGTAGTGAGTAACGACACACTGCCATTGTGAGTGCAGGTGAGCCACATATGATGCCGCCTCTTAATCACAGGCTTCTGACGTTTACGTCCCTTGAGGCGAGCTCTTCGGTTTATTGCTCCGATAAAATGAGAGATGAGAACTCTGTCCGACGCACCTGACTGATCTAAGCAAGGCAGATATATTTCTTCTCTTTTTTAAAAAAAAAAAAAGAAGGAAACGAGGTCAAGATGATTCGAAAGAGTACACCTGGTCTCTCTCTGTCTCTTTTTGTTCGAAGGGAGTTAAGCGGCAAATTTTGTGTATGTGTATACGCGCGCGTGCACATGAGCTGTTATGCTTGAACCGGTAGGCTTACATACTTCTTAATGTCAGTCAACTCAAAAGATTTAAAATTTAATTGCGATCGGTTTTCTTCCTTTCCTTCGATAATCTTTAATGAAATAATCAAGCAGTGCAATGAACGTTTAGTTTTATAGCAATTAAACTCTTCCTTTTCTCTAATAAGTATGTGTTTCAGGTTTACAAATATTACTAGTCGTGTTGGAGCATCAGTCTCAATAGGATGCAAGCAGTTTCGTTATATAATCGTAACATACAATAGTTAAAACACTTTGTAAGTATGAATTTTAATACTAATACTTATAAACCGTTAATATGGTTTCTGCTTGTGGTATGACGGAACTGTCGACAGGTTATTGCCTCCCCTTGCTTCAGAAACACGTAGGTGTGCCGAGAGGAACGCGAGCAGATTCCTTTGTTGCAGTCATCGAGTCACGTGACCACGCGGCGAGGGCCAGGACCTCCCTCCTTTGCCCGCTGTACCTTTTTCTGACAGGTGTGAAGTCTGGGAGAGAGGCGGTTTGGGGTGGTGTTTAAACCGGAAGAAAAAATAACGGTATTCGGAGTCAGGCTCAATTGTTCATGGAATGACAGGTCGTAGACCACCGGGCGAGTGTCAGGGAATGGAGGAGTTAGGCAGGGAGCCAGAACTGAATAAAGAGAGAAAGAGAGACAGAGGAAGATGACTGATGAACTGTTACACTTTTTTTTCTTGCAGGAGTGAATGTGGGTCTACTGTCACCTTTTAGGATCATGTTTAAATATCTGTTCGTTCTTAAATTATCCGTTCAAAAATAATGAATATGTATGATGCACATACCTCTCGGCGATGTGGGGTGGTCGCATATGACGATCACACACACACATACACAAACGCCCCCAGACATCTTTGTCCAACCGACCACACATATCCCTCACATATATTCTAATATATTCTAGAAGGGAAAGTTGTCACTATTTGAGCTGGTATTTGAAGAGAATTATTTTTTTTAAGCTGTCTCCAATATTTCAATATTTCAGAGAAATATGTCCCAGACATATGCAACGATGGGTGCCGTGGTTTAAACGTCTCACAGCCACTTGCTGGAGACAAACACACAAACAATCAACTGATTCAAGACTGTGATGCTGAATTCAAGCTTCCATATAGCAACCACCTTCTTAATTGTCTTGTACATTCCATCCCCTACACAAAATACACTTTTCTATCCCCAGTGCAGCCTGGCGCTCATCTTGTAGCTCGTATATTTGTTTGTAGACATACATTAACATGCACGATGAGTCAAATCGTGACTCCCCGCTATCAACTTTACAAATTTACATGCATCGTTAGAGGACACAAAGAAAGTTCGCTCATGTTTTACAGTTACCTGATAAGGCAAATGGCAACAGCGAGACACACTTTAATCGTGTCAACATTTTACTGCTCTCGTCTTCCCTGGAGCCATCTGACTCCACAGCCCGAGTCTTTGTCATTACGAAAGGAAAAGATGGAGGGCCATGAAGTCATTTCTTCTCCCACAGCCAATATTTTCTTTCTTTGTCTTTCTTTATCTCTTCTTTGACTTTCTTTCCATTTTTTTTTCTCTCTCTGTCTTTTATTCGTTCAATCTTCACTGTCATCGATATGAATACGATATAATTTTTTTAAGTTGTTGTTAATTATCTTTTATTAATTTTTTTTGAAAGTTTGATCCTAATAAATTGTCTTCACTTTTTGACCATGACCGGCAAAAAAATTATAAAGATTTCATGATTTGTAGAAAGTTTAATATCAGTAAACGAGGGGAATATATATATATCCCATTGGTCTTAGGCTGAAGCGAGATGTCATGTGAAGGTCTAGTATAATTTAATGAAGGGCAGGACAGGTTAGTGCCCACGCACAGGACTCCGAGTGGTGCGCACCTCCGTCTTGGGAAGCAGGTCAAGGCGTTGACCTCTCTGATCCGACAAAACTGTATTTGTTACTTGGTCCGGCCCTGGCTACATCCTGTGTTGGGTCTCTGCCTCGTCATGGCGATATCATCTTTACTGACCTCAGTGTGCATTGTCAACATCCGGGGCTTGAGAAAGATTCTGTCAACCTACTGAAGTGTCGCTTTCCAGCTAGACGTCATCTCGACACTTTCACCTGCTAACAGTAAACACCACCGGGAGATCACCTTCTGGCCCTACTTTACTTCATTCACATCTTCGGGACCGGAAATTTGATCCTGGGACCTAGTTACCCGTGCCGTAATGTGAATACAATTTAGTTTGGTGACAAGCCTCAATTCAAAGTGTGCTCCTAGTTGCTGGTTCAGCATAAATCGTCAATTCCGCCCTCTCAGATTTGCTCAAGCTTTCCATCCTCACCAAACAGCTTTCTTGACCTAGTTCAGATGAAGATGCGATGACCTCTTCACACTCGGTTCCCTCTTGAGCAATATCCTCCCAGCTTAGGTGTTTGTTACGAAGGAATAAAAGTTGAAGAATTTCCAATAGTCGACAGCAACTCAAGAAAGAACGGACAAAATGAGAGTTTTAGTGTGACGATGTTTTAAAAAGTTTTTATTGCATACTTCTGCATCATCATCATTTCAAAATTCTCAGGTCATCAATTTACTCATTTGCCTTATATTCTAAAAAAGTTCAAGTACTTTAAAGATTGTGTCCTTGTCTTTTTTTTTTTTTTTTTTTTTAGTGCGGAATACAATCATCTTTGATGACGACCACTGGCGCCCATGTGATGTGAGGATCGAAAGTTAAGCCGCTTGTAAAATCGTTGAATTGCCAACCTCTGTGCGATAAGAAAAGCTCCATGACACTTTAAATTTCCGGAGAAATATAAACACTGGGCCCATAACCGGATAAGCAAAACATAAACTACGATAATAAGTAAAGCTGTCATCGTGTTGCTATCGTTTACAAAAATTATGAGCAAAACTAGAAGTAATGTCCTCTGCCATCTCTTTGTGTGGGTTTTTTAGTTACTTTACAAGCCAGGATGATTTTTATGGACCACCTGAAACTTCTCCGTAGTTTCTCACTTTAATTATCTAAGATAATGAAAAAGCCTGTAAGTGCTAATAATAAGGCATAAATCAACCGCTAATAGGACTAGTAAAATATTTTAGACGCAAAGCCTACAGGATATCCTTTTGTCAGATACAGTTGTTGGGTTCTTAGGTTTCGGGGTTCCCCAACTATCTCATTTTAGGGAAAGGGTATTTCTTTTTTTGTTTTTTTTTTTCACCGAGTGATTTATTCATAAAAATGTAGGAGGTCAAAAGGTAGAAGCCTCTGAAACTACTTCCTTACATATCAAGTGGCACAGGTCTGTTTCTTCATGACTCTTCAGCAGGGAATCATCATCATCATCGTCCTAGTCGTCGTTGTCGTCTTCTAGGTTGATGCTGTTAATGGTAATTTTGTTGCCTCGACCTTCAATATTTAACTGGGAATTATTTTATTCTTAGTGTGGAGGATACGCTGAGGCAAGAAGAAAGACCTTCAATCATAAAAACACACTCACTTAAGAGAAAAGATATTGACACAGTAAGGGAGACAGGCCGAGACATCAACAAAACAACAAAATTTAGGCAGAAATAAACATGGCGGTAAGAACGGCTTAACCGTGAGGACAGATTTACGCAGGAAGACAATGACAGGAAGACTGAGTGAGACAGAAAGAAAATGTTGGCAGAGAAACTGGCCTTACAAAAGTCCCTCACAAAGAACGAGTGACTGAGGAAGAGAGATGAACAGAAGACACAAAAAGACAAACACTACGATGTGTTCAGTTCACCTATCTTGTGGAAGTTCAAGGTTCTGTAAGATGAACTCACCAAGAAATTGAGGGTCTAGACATCAGCAGCGGTCTGTCGACTGAGCTGCTGGAAGGCCATCCAAATTTACAGCTCAAAAACTGGAAAAACTGGGTTTGCAGGGGGAGGTGAGGCACTGAAGTCTGGCTAACGGTTCTGTCCTCTTCCTCCTTTGTGTGTGCACGTGTTTGCATGTTCGTCACACACGAGGCTTTGTGCTTGTGCAGGTTATTGCATAACATTCCAGGTTACATACGTGCTTACATACGTGCACCTTATCGTGGCTTCCCTTAGAAGTACATTCATGTATAAGAAAAGTTAGTAATTAATAGACAATTGTTTTGAATAGCAAGTACTTTAAAATGCAAGTTGAAAAGAAGAAAGACAAAAATTAAAACTACAATATTTAAGAAAAAATGTAATATTATATTAATATTTAACTTGTGTAAAAAGATACTTTAAGGTGAGTTGTTTAATTAATTAGCTTTAAATATATATTACATTATTCTGCTTGTAGTTAATATATAATTTTCTTATAATACAAACTTGTTTCCTTACGGATTAATTAAAATATATCAAAGATAAAAAGATACAGCATGTTCAGATATTGTTTGTTTATATTGTTGGTGAGTTGTTCAAACTACCATCAGAAGATTTCGATAGCATTTCGAGCAAAATATCTCGAACAAACGGGGTGGCTAAAGGATTTGGGGTGATAATTTTGTGGGAAGGGCACGGTGTACCACTCATCAGATCTTGTTGCCTTCTTTCCTCCACCAAGTGCTGGTAGCAACACCTTCGTGGACAACAGCCTCTAGCAGCCAGAGAAGCCGCATCCTGTCGACTGAAGGGAACTTCAAGCAGTCACATGACTGAGTTTATCACCGAGGAGCACTTCCTGTATCATTGCCAGCATTCCTAGACAGGCTCGTCAGCGCCTTCATTTATGGGGCGCTTTTATTTATTCTGAAGCACGAAAGCCCCACGAAAAAACATTGCCTTCTTTGTCTTTTAAGGTCTGGCCTGCAAGATAGCCGGGTTAATTAATGGAGGTCATCACAAAGTGGGAGATACTTTAGAGCTTGATGGAATTAATGTTCGAGTGGGTTGTTACCGCTGGATTCGGTTTTAAAATATTTTAGTGGAAAATTTTTGGATTATTTTTATTCAGGAAGTTTGCGCTATAATTGTGAATAAAATTAATTTTTTTGAGCAATAACGAACACCTAAAATTGTACTCTTGAAAAATGGGGTGTAAAATTTAACGTCTTAGACATGAAATTTTTAAGTTAGTAAATTGTAAATTCTTTAATTATTCAAGGCAAGGACATTATTTGGACTCTTTTATGAGAATTTATATATGGTAAAAAAAGATATTTACATCAAAACTTGACTGGGGTACATCGACCTTTCAGGGGTCGGTCACCCATTCAAGAGCTGGGTTGACTAGGCTGAGTACACCCCGTGCACCCCACCGCGTGTATCAAAGCGGGTGTAGTGCAAAAAGGTCACTGTCCTCCAATGCCAGTATCTTCCCATAATAAAGTCGGGTTTCCCGCAGGTGTTCCAAATTTACATTATCCGATGCCACTGTGAATAATCCATCCCGGTGGACATGATACTGGTATTTCGGGTATTTTATCTCCGTTATTAAAACACGTTTCAAATGTTTATATTATACGATTTAGCAAAGAGCAGGTCCTATTCCCAGACAGCAAGGGCATTGTCAAAAGTTTTTGCTGTTTTCCAGGTTATTCCAGGGCACACGTCTGTGCTGAAGACAACATGGCCATTGTTCCAACACGCGTCTGGCTCACGAAAACACCTGATGATAATTGATATAAGTTTCTTTTTAAAGACACTCGATGTTGGTTGAAAAACATGATCCGTTTGTTGACGTCTGTTTGCTACTTCAGCAAGTTACCTCGGACACCCCAAATTAAAACGGTGTTCCTGGAAGACTGGATTGGATTAGTGTGTGTATAGAAATGTAGAATACTGTAGCTCAGGTGTTAACTCACTAAAATAGAAGTGAACTATAAGTTCAGTGCAACCTCGCCACTCCACTTCCGAGCAGTTTTCCGTCCTCCACAAGAAATAATTTTAATGTATGTGTTTGGTTCCGGTACCCACAAATAGCTAGCTACCCTGAAGTCTTCATAGTCGTATGGCTTATATAAAATGCAAGCTTTGTTTATGTCTAATTTTTTTCCCCTTCATCCACAACAATGATAACTTCTTCCCCTTTTCCATTATTTGAGATCTTTATTACACGTTTATCATTTCGCTATATCAGTTGGTTTAATGACCTCATCGTGTTTTCAATATTTCCGATATCGTCCACTTAACCTTGCCATACCTGCTAATTCAGACACACATATACAACTCTCATGCTTAGCAATATGTTTATTGCTGTTCTTACAAATTTCCACTTTCTTCACTTTTTATCATGAATCAGGGAGGGGTGGTGTGTTGAGGAGGGTCTTACATTTATAACATTTGATTAAAATCAGAAAAAACTACTCGTTGTTTTTGGCAGGAAGAGGTGCTACATCACTAGTTTACAATAATGTGCGATTTGATAATGTCAAGGACAGGTATCGACAGGTGTGTGCAGGTGATTTAAAACAACGAGCTTCAATAGGAGGGATGTGCAGCTGCAGCCAGAACAAACGGGTCTCCCACCAAGAGGGCGGGTGGCAGGTGACTTGTGTTGGTAACGGGATCTGTCAGGCGTGGTCTTGAACTCCATTACACAAGTGCACTCATTCCAAACGGTATTCCTGGCATGCACACACCTGTCACCCGCGCACCTTGGAGTCAGTAAATCAGTCAATCAACAGCATGTTTCGTGTCACAGAGCAAAATACAAAAATATAGAATAAAGAAATATCGGATCGAAACTCAACTCAAATGTTAAGGAATCATCAAAAGCAAAAAAACTAACAAACAAAAACAAAGAAAACAAATAAATAAAACGAAAAAACAACAAAAACATCAAACTCCAACCCTTAAGAAAGAAAACATCAAACCAACTCAAAAGTAAACAAAAAACAAAACAACAGCAAAATATAAAAATAGTCCTGTCACAGACTGGTCGTGACCTGTGATGTCTTCTTCTTCTCGTTCTGCAACTGGCTTCTCATGGATCTTCCAACAGAAACTTTTGACCAGAAAGGCTAGCACTGAGGTTAATAGATGAAGAACATACTGGCGAACATAAGGGGCAGATAGACACACCTCCTTACCCTCCTTTATCAAAAGTCTTTGGGCAAGGTTCTACAAATGCTACACCATTCAGCTCTCCCCCATACCCCGGGTACAACCTGTACAAGTCAAGGGGTGAAAGGGAGCTAATCTGAGTCAGCGTGTTCTGCATAAACATTAGACACAGACATCGGGAATATGCTCACAATATCTATTTCTTTTTTATTCTGTGATGTTGTCTTGGACGTTCAGCAAAGGTGCAACAAATAACAAATAATTATGAGATTGCAAATGTTATGCTGCACTCATTGAAAAACAACTTGTTAACGTTTCCTGTTGACATTTAACGCGAACTGTAATCTTATATCTGATTATTGCAAATATTGCTAAATATTGTCTCAGGCTCATGCAATCTCATTATGGGTAAGTGCTTGTCAGGTCGTTGTGCCCTTGTCAGACAGACAGACAGAGAGAGGGAGGTAAAAACACAGTTTAGCAGGTATGTGAAAGAAAGGTAGCAGCTGACGGACAGAACTCATATCTACATTTTTTTCAATGTGGAATTTTCTGAAGATGAGACGATAACAACGCAACTTGGATAGGTGAATAAGTGTATAGCTTCACAGCAAAAAAGGTCTGACATCAATGTAACCTGCTATCCGACATTCAGCTTGCGAATGTAGCAGAACGGTTTGTGACAAATAAAAGGAGTGTAGCCAGTACTAGAACACTAAAAATCCCAGCAAGAAAAAAAAAACATTTAAAAAATTGCTTTAATTACTGTCTTTGAGTGTCCTGAAATGCAGCTTTGTACTAGGAGACGAGAACCAGAAACAGGGCACCAACGATAAAGACTGACAAAATAAATCAACAAACAAAGGAAGGTACGATAAAATAGATATAAAAAAGGTATAACAATGAAGACACTGACCAAAATCTCAATATTAAAATAACAATCCACGTCTTTACATAAAGGGAAAGCACTGCTTTTAAGTGTTGACGCTCATAGAAATCGGCTAACGAAAAGGGGAGATAAAGCAGGGTGGGAGAAAAAAGAGGGAGAGTAAAGAGCGAGAGACTGACAGAAGGTGGAAAATGAGAAGCGGGGAAAGAGAACGGAGAACAGAATGGAAAAAAGAGAGAAAAACAGGTCGGGGAAGTAAAAATAAAAATAAAGATATTTTTTTCTCAAGGAACGCTCTAAATTAGCTCCCCTCGCGTGCCTGCCAGCAATAACACTTTTTGAGTTTTACCCGGTGCTGCTCCCTGGCGGTATTTTAGCGTCGACAACTCGGGTTGACAAGGAAATGTCTGCCTGACATTTGGCTTTCAGAACAAAGAAAGACAAGCGTGAAGCAGGGAGGGTTAGAAGCAACAGGATGTCAAGCTTTAAGTCCCCGGAGAACATTTATAGGAATTCGATGCCATGTTGAACGATTGACCAAGTGGTGAACTGCTAATACTCTGACATTTAAATAAAAATACACGTGGATGTGTTCACTTTCTTTCTACGTTTACTGTAGTAAAAGAAGCAGGAGGTTAAATGTTAAAATCACTGAGAGAATCGTAGGGATGTGATCGAGCAATGTTAATTAAGGTAGCCATTAATTAAATCATTTGAATGTTCAGTAGTCTTTGGATGTAGGGAAGAAGAAGGTTGTGAATATGTATAGTTGAACAATTGCGTTTACTTGGCGGACATGCAAGACATTTTCAACTGTAATAAGTTAATCTGAAAATGCTAAACACGTGACTACAGAGCTAAAATTAGTAGTATTTCAGAAACTGAAAAAGAAACAGTTAGAGGGTAGAGACTTAGCTTTTAGTCATCCTCAACAACGGGAGACATCTCGAGAAAAATACTATTTAACGGAAAACTAGTCGTGACTAGAAAAACCTGTGAACTCTGTCACAAACGTAGATACATTAGACATTAAAATACAGCTCATTATTTATATTTTAGTAATAAGACTAAATAATGTGTGACTCAGCCAAAGTCTAAGGCAGCAGAAGACAAATTCAAATAAAGAAACTATTGGAAATATTTCAATGGTCGTAAACACCAAGACTGTCACATCTTTGTTCTTTTAGTGTTTTTCTTCTTCTTAGACAGGATGTAGAAGAACCTTAAGTATCATCTGGGAGAGATATGTTGATCTTCATGATAAATATACATATATCAATGAAATTGTTTAGACGTCTATTTTTCTTTAAATTATTTATGTAAGAAGTATAAACACCAGTAATATATTTAACAATATTTAACACCTTATAGGCATATCGGATTGCATTCTTGTACAATGTATGAACCTCCCCAAACAAATAATATTATTCATTCTTTCATTATGTTTTCTTTATTATTCATTCTCTTTTTTCCCTTAGTTTCCTCTTTCTGTATTTCTGTATTTTTTTTCTCTGCCACAGATTCTGTAGGCAAGATTAGTTAAGACTCTCTTTACTCTTTAAGAAAAGGCATGAAAGGTTGTCTGTAATTGCTGCATACTTCCTCTAGACATATTTTTATGTTTACAGCGAACTTGTAAATCACTTGAAAAGTCCAGTTTTCGAGTGCAATTCATTTATTTCATTTTAAAACTACCTCTGCAGGCGTTTCCCCCTTTTTACCTCCCTTGGACTCGGAGCCAGCAAGGAAAAACGCAGGAGACTGATGACAGGAAAGATAACTCTCTGGAGGAGGGCAGTTTTGTGGGGAAACAGGATCCGCAAGTAATTTACGTTCCCTGCTACCCGGGGCTGCAGTGGGGAATGAGAAATGATGTCTTGTTTGTGCGGTCCCCGGTGTGTGTTAGGGTCTGTTAGCCCCTGGAACATGACAAAGACTAGGGTCTGTGTCAGCTGGAGGTGGACTGTATGCAACATATTGTGTGCTACGTCATTTCCGGGACCCTACCTATCTGTTTCTGTCTGCTGACCCCTGCACGGGGTATCAGTGCCCTGGAATGCATGGTGCATGAAGTGTGAGAGGTTATCTTGTGTTTCAACCATCTGTCGTGCTGAGAGAATACATACGAGCGATAACTCCACCCCACTGCACTTTTCTCTCTCACCTTTCTCTTACCCCTTCTGTCAGAGTTGTTATCATCAGTTTAGTATTTCAAAGCGACATTCCTGCTTAATTAGTTCATGACCAGTAATGTCAAACTAAGGCCATTACTGAGTAATTACGTTTACTATCATGAAGGAGTAATTTTATTGTTTCTATTAAATATAACTAAACAGGAAACGGTCCATCAAACTTGAAATTCATCTTAACGTCAATTTGTTTCTTCTACAATCATTTTAGTTGCATGGCTATGTTTACATAAACACTGATGCTTTATAAGAACAAATTTATGAAGTTAATTAGTCGATAATGGTAATTTTGCATCTGACATCTTGAATTTACGAAAAAGTCACCTGTTGATGCAAGAAAATTTACAAGGACTTAAAGTGGGGTGGGGTGCAGTTTATTTTCTCACGATTGGTTAAAGCTTAGCGCTTGTTAATATTTACCCAAATCTGAAAGAATACTTCCCTACCCCATCTATTCTGTTCTCAAAACACATGTCTACGAACATTACCTTGCACACAAAAAGGTCAACAGACATGCAAACATCAGGATTGTGCATGGAAGAGTTTACACCCTGAAGACGGCAGCTAATGTAGAACTGAGATAACAGGTCAATTAGGTGGGCCAGTTGGACAGGCTATTTATAATGTCAATTTTTTTTTTTTACTGCTTAAATCTATTTAAATAATCGGTTTTATATAAACACAGGGCACCACACATCTTTCGAACTTTTAAATAGGATTAAACTTGTTTGTGCCAGACTTTCCTTCCTGTCAACACAAGTTTTCGTCTGCGCTTGTGCAGCGCATCTAAAGGACACAGGTGAAAATTGTGAAACCTTTCTAAATTTCGTTTTAAGAAATTATCATCATCATCATCACCATCATCATCATCATCATCTCCTTACAAATATTTCCCAGTACAATCTAGAGTGCCAGAAGAGAAAACCTCGAGGAATTAAGAATGTTAATCAGCTTGAGTGAGATTAAATTCCTGCTGCTATTGTAAACAGAAGACGGTTAAAGAGAAAAGCAAGTCAAATGTAAATTAAATTAAGGGAATGGTAACTGACGTTCGGCATTATTTCCGTTACAATTTCGGATTGCAAATGAATAATTTACTTACAATCTCATCTAAAACACAGCTTTGGGCCGATTTTACGAAGGTCGGCGTGGTTTCGTCCTCATTCATAAAGAAAATAGAGAGACATTAACGCGTGACATAGGCAGACCCAGTGAACAAGAAGAATGTCAGAAGATGTTAGGACATTGTTTGTTTTTCCGACCGGCCAGGTGGTCAGGATTTATAGCTTGCCATCTGCAAATGGCTTGAAAATTGTGAAAATCCCGCCTTTAAAAAAGCATGGAAGTTGCGGAGTACTGACCTCGTATGTATGAGAGGATAAGTAACACCAAATGGCATTCTTGTATTTTTTACACACAGGAATCATCGGTCTGACAACGGTTTTCACAAAGCAGTACCTACACTGAAATTCTGTGTTACTGTATAGAGTATTATCTTCTGTTACTACAATATTATCCAATATCTTTTCCTTGCACGATCTCCAAGCCCAGGATGCCATCATTTGGACAACTCAGGAGACTGAAAGTCAGCTCTGGTCACAACAATAGAATATGGGATGTACTTGAACTAGTCATATCTGAGTTTTAGAGGCGATTGTAAAAAAAAAAAGAAAGTTTTACGAGGAATTTTGGTCGGACATACCTCAAAGGTGAGACTATCATTTAAGTTCACTTATTACGCCCCTTGCTTTCCCCTGTTAGTTTACAGACGCACAGAGACGCCCACGTCCTGCTGAAAGCAAAAATAGCGACCTACAAATATTTTTCTTATCTCACAGGTAGGATGTAAACAAAACTCTTATCTGACTCGAGTGAGACTGTTTTACACACTGAAAGACCGAACAACAAGGTCGGTAAGTGGGCTCCGGATGTGACGTCACGGTTACGCAGAGTCAAGGCAGGTCGACAGTTAACGGCAGTTGTTGACCTTTCCACACTTAACCCTATGTTCTCACAGCTGACTTTTATTTCTATTTTCTGTCGTCGACCCTTGTTCACACACATGAAGGAGGGCAAGCATTCTAGAGCAAACCGTTATCAGTGACGTCAGTGACTGGACTGTTGTGTGAACGTTGAGACTTGATTTACACGTGTGTGTGTGTGAGTGTGAGGCACTTGGACATGAATGCAAGGTTCTGACATGAATACCAGTGTTTTCTTTATACAGTAACATTGCATTGGGATGTCTACATGTCACGCACGCGTTCACACACACAAACACACACACAAACACATACACACAAACACACTCACAAACACAATGTCTGCTCACACAAACACGCACATTCATCTTTCATGGCGGGAAACTACGATAACAGCACAAACACCCAAAGGGGCACAATCTTCTAAGTCATATTTCTGATAACTATGTTATTTTTTCTGATAAACGACTTCGTTGGTGATGTTTTCTTGGTAAACACGGTTCAGAAAGGCTTGTTGAAAATAAAGTGTAACATGAAGAAAAATGTCTCGCGAAATTTTGGAAGAACTATCACAAGGTTGTCTTAGATCGTGTTTTGCAGCGCAGGCAAGGTCTCGCAAGTTTTAGGACTCATGATCATAAACAAAACAAACAAACAAGATTTTGTTTTCTTTGGCTGAAATAATATAAATGGGTCTAAAAGTAAGACTACGCCTTCAATATGAAATACAAAATAGTAAGAGGAAAATAAGTCTTAGAATAAACCCGATAACCCCTCGTGATGTATTATTATTATTATTATTATTATTATTATTTAACAAAATACGCAGAAGAAGAAAAAGAATAAATAAATGAAAAGAGAAAGATATAACTCTAATTGTTATCTTTACTGGACTGGCGAGGACGATGGCTTCATTACATTGTAGATGACCGGGCAAACAAACAAATAATTGCAAGAATATGACGAGAGAAAAATTAGAAAGGTTTAAAAAAAAAAGAAACAAAATTACTGCACCAAAGTGGAATGCGAACCTCAGTGACATAATAAACGTCTGTGTTGAAGTCAAAGCTACACCGAAATTTAGCAAATGTGCAATAAATAACAATTAACAAAAATTTAAAGCTGAGAGAATGGAATGGAAAGTTCAGGGTTAGCTTCCCTCGGTTGTTCGAGGTGTCAAAGGAAGCTTGGAGTCGCTACGTGGATCTATCATTCCATTAGCGGGTGTCTAGGAAAAGCTTCTCTTTCCTCCTGTTTACTGGATGGATTACAAAACTGACTGAGATAATGCAGCGCCATCTGCAGGCTCTTAAGACCCTGGTGTTAGCAAGGACCAACGGACTCATTTCGCAGGAATGGAGTCAGTTGGAGCCAGAAGTTGGAACATGGCGAGAAACAGAATTAGAGAAAGTTCTGGAGAGTAAGAAGGAAGAAAATGTGGGAAAAAATGGGGACATCCTGGAGCTGGGAATAATGAAGGGAAGGATGGCAGAGTGGGATCAGGGGCTGACACTGACGAGCATCTTCCATTCATCCTTAGAAAACATTGTAATAGCATGTCATACCCAATAAACATTCTCAGAAGACATCAAGTAGGAGAAGTTAATAAATAAACGATTGATATAGCTAGGATTTCTAACAAAAGATCACAGTGACAGATGAATGCCGAGTAGAATGGACAAAAATCAAGGAAGCTGTGAGAAGTAAATTATATTCGCTCGACTCCGATGGTCCTCCTCCAGCAAATATTTTAACTTCATCGTCACACCACTGGACCGCTTTAACAGGTATAAAAGAATACAGAGTGGAAGAATATGGAGGAGAGTGACAGAAAAAAGAGACTCATTAAGCTGCTTTGTGGTTTTTGCACTGGCACCCCATCAGTCTTAATCACGTGTTTTCTCTCATTCCTGCCCTCATCCCAGCTTGCCCAAGAAGCTCGGCTTGTAACCACAGACACGTGTGGAATAGGCTTCCAGACAAAAGTTTGGTCGGTGTGTTGCAGGCAACATTTTTATCTCCTTTTTGCCCAAACGACTGTACGTCAAAGACCTGTAGTCGGAAAAATGTATCAACCTCTTTCTTTCTCTCTTTCTTTCCCCTTTTTTTCTTTCCTTAGAACAATAAGATGACGACGACGACAGCAACAGCGACGACAAAAATGACAATTATAATTTAGAGGTGAAAAAGGCAAAAATGTCTGCATGAGTTTCAGAAAATCCAGGTAGATGTCGGTATATGTTCTAATTGTAAAACCGAGTGTGTTCACTGTGACATGAAGTAGAAACCTCCCTTCCCATAATTTCTCTCTCGCTCTAGAAGCATGCTGGGATTAGCTGCCAATAGTTAAAAAATTGTACAATGTTCACATTGCAAGAAATTGCAAAAACTAAATGTCAGACATCACATAACTTACAATCGTTTTTACTTCTCTCCGTGTGACTCAGAGGTCGTTAACACCTGCGAGTCATTTTTACGGACTTTTTCTTATTTAGTGTTGTTATTATTGTCCCATTAATTGTTTTTATCCATTTTGTCGTTTACTCATTGCCTTCTTTCTATCTTAGTTTCTTTTTTAATTTCTTTCTGATTTTCTTTCTTTCCTTTTTTTGAGTTCCATCTTTATTTCCTTCTTTCCTTTTGTTGACAGTCTGCGGAGACACATTCCTGATATTTTTAACCTTCCATGCATTTATTCCTTTCTTTCGTTTTATCCGCCAATCCTTTCCTAAGATTTTCTCGGTAAGCTACAGGAGCACCAAGTCACCCTTCTGACTGCAGTGATGAAGTTTCACCGATGTATTACCAACTGATTATGTAAGTATTGTCAGTCTCGTGATAACAAAGTTATCAAAGAAAACAAAGATAACAATGTTTGAAGACAAATATACTCATGGGGAAACAGACGAGCAAGCACGCAGACAGAAAAAGTAGTTGGACGGTCTGAAGGTTGAACAGATCGACAGAGAGACAGATTGAGCGAGAGACGAATAGAAGGGGAAGCAGGAATAGTAGGCGCATGCGTGTTGACGGTTGTGGCCGCGCGACACCTAGCGGACGTGACGCAAGTCGTGGTTTCCACCCTGAGACGCGATCACGTGACTACAAACAAAACAAGGCGAATACAAGCCTGCCAAATATTCCTCTGCTGTTTTTCTTTTTCTCCTTCGGACCGTCTGTCAGGCAATTTGAGCATTGCAGCAAGTGCAGCAACTAAGGAAAGGAAGTATAAAAGAAAGGAAGTCAAGCAAGAAAAAGGAAGTCAGAAAACGTGATTTAATAAATAAAGAAATATGATTTAACAATTTTAAAAAAAATTGAAATAACACTGAATAAAAAAGGAAAAGAGGTAATGATGGAAAAAATGAAAGCAAGAAGAAAAAGGCTGTAAATCAAGAAGTAAGAAGAAAAGGAAGTATAAAAAGAGAAAACAGTGCATGGAGAACCGAAAGAAAGATAACAATAAAGCAAAGAAATATGAAAGTCTGAAGTAAATGAGTAAATGGTAAGAAAATATTATTGAACAACAAAGAAAAAGAAAGCAGCAAAGAAAAAGAAAAAGAAACTAAAGAAGAGAGAAATCCCCCAATAATAAATAAACAAACAAAGAAACAAATAAAAAGATAGCAGGAGGAAATAAGAAATTTAAAAAAAGCAGAACAGGAAAGGAAAGAAAAGAAAAAGATCATTATTGTATAAAGGTATAAAGGTATAGTCAGCAAAACAGAGAAATCGAGAGAAGGGAAGTAACTGCTGTAAGTTAGTAATATGCCTTGCTTAATATACTTAAATCAACTTTGTTTTGAAAAGACTGTTCATACATTTAAAAATGTAAAATCAAACGAAAGAAATAGTGAGAGAACAACACAAGGTCTCGGAAATTACTAAAGAAGTGAACATAGCAACAATCACAGTTTGAACCAAAGACAACAACAACTTACAAACTCTATTTTCCATATAGTCCGGCGGTTTATAGGGCTAGCAGTTTAAACTCAGTCTCTTCTGGTGTTTACTAGTTTACTGACATTTCTAGATATCAAATTATTTTACCTTAATACTGAGACTAAAGGCTCCACTCCTTACGCTTCTTTGCGAACTTTCAGTTTGCACAGCTGTTGTTGTTTTTCTTTTCTTGTTTATAAGCCTGTGGCTCATTTTGGGGCAAACAATAGTGTCAACATGTCTGCTGCAAGTAACTTTATCTTGTAAGGCTATGTCTGTGTTGTTAGCTGTAATTGGTAACCCTCTTCATCACCTGCTGCTGTCACGTGAAAACTGACTGGGGGAGGAGGGCTGTTTCAAAAGGGAGGTAAACCTTAGACAGAAGACAGAAACTTAAGAGGAAGGGAGGAGGAGCAAGAAGGAGGTACAGTGAGAGGAAAAAGTACAAGTGCAAATAACTCAAAGGAAAACAAGGAGAATAATTCGGATGGTTAGGGAGTGAAGAGACGGAATGAGGGGAAAAGTGTGAAGGACTTTATTCAAAAAGGACTGAAGATTGAGAGCCAAGAGAAGACAACTCAAAAAATAATTTTCTATCGCGCAGTACTCTTGTTCTCTTTCTGCCGTTGTCTTTTGTGTTGTTCATCAGTTATCTCCCTTGGCGATCAGACACACGGAATTCTCTAAACTGAAAGCTTCAGCCTCAGGTCGGTTCCAGTGGGTTCTTGCCCTTCAACAGTTAAAACTTTGACCCTTCGTGTCTTTATTATACCGCCTTTCCACACATCATCTTAATGATCTTAAGCCGTTAAAAATTTCGACATGATATCCTGAAACCTAAACAGGGACTTGATTATTTTTTCTTTTAACCAAAATGTAAAAACTGTGACAAAGACATCCATATCCTGAAGCTTGAGTAGGGTCTTCAGTATCTAACATCCCAAAATGTCCCGCTGGATCTCAAGAACGTTAATTCGAGGATTTCCTGTAAAGTGTTTGTGTGCTTGTTTATGTTTGTGTTTACCCTATGACTTTTATGACCCCGTAAGGACGGTAAACACGACACTAGTGCATATATCTCAACATTACTGGTAGACGAAGTCGTTGGTCTTCTTTACGGCTGCAAAACCTGCAAAGAATAAATAAAGTCAGTTGAGCGGAATGTTTTCTTCGGTTATTTTTTGTATGGTTGTTTTCAGTTAAATAAAGGAAATATGATAAGCAAACTACGCTTCGGGTTCCACGTTGACGGACATTTCCAATCTTCTTAGGAAGATGTCAACACCTCAGAGATTTAAAAGCTGGGAGAAGAATCTGAGGACTTTTCAAGTTTTTGCTTGGTATGTCATCATGCGTGGACCGAGGTAAACAGGCTGAATGCGTTTGATTGGTTGGCTGTTACTGGAATCAGGGCATGTTACATATTTCCTTGATTTATTTGTCCAACCCAGAAGAGAAAAATGTTGCCTCGTGACGCAGGTTATAGCTAAATCGAATAACATATTTATGGTGCCCAATGCTTGAACTGCAAGTTTGTTATTTCGAATGTTATCTCTGCTCACGAGGGTAAAGATGGAGGAGGCTGAACAAGGGTTCACTGCTGTCACTTAGTCTAACTGCTGTGGGAAATTTGGGGCTGGCAGCAAATCAGCCTGTAAGAAATATCGCAGACCTTCAGGGACCACCTATAAAATCTTACCCTCCCTTCTTTTTATGTCGTTCCGCTGTCATTCTATCTTCTTTACTCTTTCTATTTCTCCCTCGCCTGCTAGTCTCTCTCAGCTTATGTGTATATGAGTCTGTATGCATTTTGTGTCCTGCGTGTTTTGTGTTCGTCTTTCTGGACCATGCACACACATTTAGGGACATGCGTCCTCTCCTTCTTTCTGTTTGCTATCTCTCTCACACACTCTCACACACACACATGCAAAGTATGCGCATGCCCGATTCTCATTCCTTTTTTGTTTATGACTCACACGGGCAAGTGTGATGGAGGGAAGTGGAACCACTCCCTGCTAATGGGAAGAACACAGCGTGCATGATTCTCCCCCCTTGCATCAGAGGTGACATTAATGACCTCTTATAAATGAATAGCTGCAGTTTGCACTGGGCGGGTATTAAGTGAAATATTATGCTGCTTCTGCAAATGAGAAAGGCAGAATGTTCCTCAATATCTCTATCCAGATAGATTATTTACTAAGTTTGTTAGCCGCGTGATTATTTTACTGTTTTTGGTACACAAAAAAAAAACTACGATAAGGCTTCCTTAATAAAAGCAGAATAGATGAGACCAGGATATCAAAGACATATTTAACACCACGCTTTGAGAATATTAAAAGCCATGAAACCGGGTGTCAATTAATATAAAACAGGTTTCACCAGTAGGTTCAATGTAGATATCTTTTTTTGTCTTTTCAGCACCAGTCGAGGTCTTCTTTTGTAAAGCAGAACCGTAAAAAATACCTTGAACCTTCTCCAAACCCAGTGTTTGGGATCGCTTTACCATCTGAAAGGAAACAATGTGCTCCCTCATCCATATGCCCCAATCTCCAGTAACATGTTCATCCAACAGATTCCAGCAACAGACTTCAACAAAAAGATGCAACATATGGAGCCACCAACAGGCTTCATCAGAAGTTTGCATTAACAGGTTCTGCCAAAAGGTACAGCAACAGACTTCAACAAACGGCTCCACCAAACGTGTACAACAACATCCTCTAACAAAATGCTCCAACGACAAGATCCATCAAGAGGTTGTAGCAACAGGTTCTATGTTCCAACAAAAGTCTCTATAAGACATTCATCAAAAGTTTGTGTCTCCAGGATCAAGAAATAGTCGCTGGGTTTACTCAAAGACCTCCAACAACTGGCTCTAGCAAATGGCTGCAACAACAGGATGTGTCTCAAACATCGACAACAAAACAACAGACTCAGAACCTTTCTTTCTTTTTGTATTCTTTAACATAAAGAAGTAAAATACATAACAGCCGAGAAATAACAAACTGGAAATAATTGCAGCCAATCAAATGTCTGGTTAACAAAGCTGACGTGGCCAGGAAATAAAAATAGTTAACGAAGCATGCTCAGTAACCTCTGTGACCTCACATCGACTTTTCTAGATGACAGATGGTAATGGCGGAGACCTTCACTCTTCAGTGATGCATGAACCAAGACGAATTCCTCCAAATTTCTAAGCATGTTGTTCAAAAGGTCAATCATAGAACCAGAGTCCTGTAACCACACAGCTGTAAATATTACAAGAAATAACCACACAGCTGTAAATATTACACAGCAAATGACGTCAACATGTAAAAAACCGCCGACTCGCAATGGCTTCTGGGAGTTTTCATGGCCGCCCTCGTTGATGAGTTTTGTCGCTAATTACCTTCCAGTGGAGCCAAGACTGCGTGCGTCAAAGTAATTGATCGGTTTTTTTTTGTTTTTTTTTTTTGTCTAAGAAGCTGTAACCAGCCGAAAAATATTATTCTATCCAATAAACAGGGAGGTCTTATTATCTCCGAACACTGCCATGAGGAGCTCAAAGCCGCCTTTCAGGTGAGAAAGCACGTGCAGATTCGCTTAGACGCTGGAGGTATGTTGACAAGGGTTCGCGATCCACCAGGAACACGGACTAAATAATCTTTGCGCACACCGTGAAGTGCAGACGAAACACCCGACACCCCGGACCAACATCTCCTGGTCTGCTGACTCACGCCACCCGATGAAGGAAGGGACGCGTGACTGTTTTCACTCGGGTGGTTCCGTGTCTAAACCTGTTTACGCAGACGACCGAATTCGTGGACAGAAATAGTGTTTACGAGTTGAATTCGAAGGATGCCAGCCAAATCACAATTACGCATGCGTGCAACTTTATACAGAGATATTCTTTTCCTTCTCATCAGTCAATCCATCTGAATTTTCAACACGAGAACAAAGAAAGCGGTGTATGAAAAACACAACAAAAGACCGAAGTGGGATGCAATAATGTGTTGATGAAACTGTTTTAGAATGAACCTTAATATAGAGGAGGCTGCTAACAGGTACAGAGGGTACGTGCCACACAATTACAAAGGCAGGTGGCGCTGTGCCTGCTGATGTCAAGTTGTTAAGCCTTGAAGGTAATGAGTGATGAGTGTTGATGGGAATGGACTTACACGCAAAAACTTGAATGATTTTGGAGGTTGTGAATGGGGATTAAGATATGAGAAATGGGGCAAGACAATTTGGACAAGAAAGGAATATTCCCGAATGTGTGCCATTGAAGAAAAGAAGAAAAGTGTTACATACACAAAATTAAACACATGAGTATATAAAACTGCATTATAGACTCTCACATCAAAATTGCACACAAAACTTCACTCAGATTAGCAGGAAAAGACGAAAGCCGATGGAGAGATAACTCCTGTAGTCAGTTAGGCAAAGGGACATCACTCTCCAATCAATGTCCTTATTTGAAATGGGGTTTAGTTAAACATGTATAAAATGTTCTTGTTCTTGGTCGTGTGTTCTATATTTTTCTTCACAACCTCCTCTGTTTCTGTTGGAATGTTTCCAGACAGAATTTCTTTGTTCTCTGAAAATTGAAAAATGCAGTGAGTGCACTGAACGGGTCTGGCTCAGAATATTACGCAGTGTCCTTAAAGAAGTTTTCTGGTTCCCTTAAAAAAATTCATAGCGCACTCTTTATACTTCCTTAGATAAAGATATATAGCAGCTCCCACAGCCTTGTCTTCCAAGCTTCATGCAAAACACCTGCATCCCTCCCGTGTCCCTCCCACAGCACAGGCGATGCCTGAGATCAACAAGAGGTGTTTGTCTTCGTCCTGTTACCGCACTCGGATCGGATGCTAACAAATATTTTCTCCCTCATCAGAGAGGGTGACAAGAAGAAAGCAAAGGCGGTGATGGGATTGGTAGGTGAAGGTGAGAGCGGGGGTGTATAGGGGGTGGGGATGGAGAGAAGGTAAAACAAACAAAAAGTTTAAAGGAATGGTGCACGTCAGTGCAGGCTGCAACTTCCATGGTGGATCGTCCCCCAACCCCCGGGGGGCTGGTTAATTCTGGCACCAAAATAGCAGCAGAGCGTGTCAGCAGCCGGGCCTCTCGGCGGGCTCCAGAGATGGCATGCGCGTGCATGTGCACGTGATGGCGAGTGCGCACCCAGGGTCAGGAAGAGACTCGCTGGGTTGTCCCCTGAGACTGCATCAGGACATGTGTTCTTGATTTCTTCTTCCTTCCCTTGATCGTATCTACCTTCATTCCACTCTTTTTTTCAAAGCAACTGCACTTTTCTTTCTCTTTCTCTGTTCTCTTATCTTGTCCATCTCTCTATCTGTTGGTTTATTAATCTATCTCTCTTTTTCTTTCTTTATTTCATTTGATCTGTTATTTCTTTGCCTTTGTCCTTATTTGTCCAAATCTTTATTAACTTACCTCTTTATTTCTCTTTTTTTTTCTTTCTACCTCTCTTTTAGTTTTCATCCCTTCTTTCTTTCACACACACTATCTCGCTTTATTTCTCGCCGTGATTCATTCTCTCACTCTCACATGCGAAAACACACACAGAGAAGCGTGGACGCCCTCCTTCCTCTCTCTCACTCTCGTCTATGCCCATCTTTTTTATCTTTCCCTCTCTCAAAATGCACATGCATGCATACACAAACACGTCCAGAGGAATGAGAGAGAGGGTGGTGGTGGATGGGGATGGTCGTGCGCGTGAGATGGAATGAATGCCAGACTTCATGAACCTGACCTGAGGCAGACACTGGGTTAAAAAAGGTGTTGATGACGGCTAAAGAAAACATTGGGCAACGGGAGATTTGAGAGAGTCAATTTCTGTTTTGTTTGGAACCTTCTGAAAATGAAATGGGATTTCCCACACTATTAGTTAAAACTAACTTAATTATAAAGCTGTCAAAGACTTATTTTTGAGCACCTTCATTTTGCAGACTACTTATCGTTGTTTTCGAGTCTCTTATTAACCAAGTCGATTACACTAAGAGTTCACGATCCCGATGTTCTATCTAAATAAAATTTCATCAGCGAACTTGCAGAAATTTTCTCTTGGAAGTCAGGACAAATGTTAGTCAAGCTGTTTACAGAAAGAATTTTTTTTTTAAACAAAATGAGAGAATATCATTACTTTCTTCGTTACTGCATGATTTAAAAAAGTAAAATAAAAAATATATAACGATGTTTGTCAAGGTATCCTTTGATCGTGCATGGAAAGATTCAAATGTATGCGATGTAAAAGGTAAGGAACAGATTTTAGCAGTTACCGAAACGAAACAAAACCGAGATGCAAAAAAGAGTGGGAAACTGGGGAAAGGGTAGGAAAAGTGATTGAGAATCCTGCAAAACGAATTCATAAGCTTGCATGTCATCTCCCAAAAACTTCATTCTTGAGAGACTTCAGGATTGCACTTCATCTGTTTGTAACATTTCTCCTCCTCCAGCTTTTTTCCTCCTCATTAAATAAATTGACTTTATAGAACACATTTCGCCATGTGAAGGCGAGCAAGGAGTGATTGTTGATGTGAGTGATACCTGGCATCCTCCGGTCGAGGCATTTGTGGGGAAAGGGAGTCGGACTCGGGTCAGAAGCGTAGGATTTCTTGGAGATGACCTCTCTGACCTGTGACTCAATCACAAGCACAAACCCCATCAAAGGAGATCCGAAGAAAATTGTTAAAAAAAATTATCGTTGTGATTTTCACCTTACTGCACTAGAAGATCCTTCTTGACCTCATCATCATCATTAGCCCCTGAAATCCTTCATGCTCTGTCTCGCGTGTGCAGCATGTTTTCTGCTGTGCATCGGGACAAAACCTCCATGAGCTCAGTGAAATGAAGCGTGTGCAAACCAACCTTTCAACGGTTTGTGCTCGCACAAAGACTGACTAAAAAAAGAAGAAGAAAAGGTTTCATATAGCGGATATGTAATCCTGATTGCAATCAGCCACCATCCTTTTTACCTGCTGTTTGTTCACGGTGTTCTGCAGGAATTCGCTGTCTTGGCAAGTCTCCGATCACGTGGATTTGGGAAAAGTGTCTGAGTTTGTATGTGGCTGTGACAATAATATGTGTGTGTGTGTACGCGCGCGTGCACGTGTGCCTGAATGCATGTCGTTCAGTACGTACTCCCAGATATGTTTTGTGTTGGTCTGTGTGTATACATACCTGCCGGTGTGCCAGTGTATAACATTTTTTTCTTCTTTTTTATAGCATGAGTAGTGATGACAGTCTGTTAGAGTGTGTGTGTGTTCACCCCACAGTAGTTTTTGATGGTCTTCGTACTTATCTTGCATTTCATCATTCTTGTGTTTCAGTATGTCCTCTTTAACGTGAACAAGAAAAGAATGTTTTGATGATGATGATGATGATGATGTGTTCAGCATTTCTCCTCATTCCAATTTAAAAGAGCTTTTTTTACTTTAACAAGGTGCAGTTTGATCGTTTAATTAAAGCTAACTATTTAATGCTCTTATATAAATAAAAAAAATCAAACAAACATTCAGCGGCCAAAGGTTTGCCATACCGTCTACACCACAGCAGCCAAGAGGAGGATTATAAACTGGGATCAACCATGTTCTCATTCACCTTCAAGTCCTGCCGCTAACATGACCAAGACATGTCGATTAGCAATATTTGTCCATCCTTTCCCAACCCTCTCTGTCGTTATCAATGCTTATATCTTTCTCGTAAAAACAGAAAAAAGAAATGATTCAAACACCCAGTGCAGTATGTATCACAGTATGTAGTATTATGTATTACAGAAGGATGGCATTGCACCTATGTAGTAGAGAATGGAAATGAAACCCAGCCCCCAAATAAAAAAATGAACAAATAACATGTCTGCAAAAGAGCAGGCATGGAGCACTCAGTGTATATCTCTAACAGAGGAGTGAGCATGGTTCAACAGATCAAACTGTAGACGATGGAACTAAATTTTCTCGCCGTTCGGTGGTTTGGCAAGTTTTGACATCCCAGACCAAATACAGCAGAAATGATGCAACGTACCAGCAGAAAATGTTGCGGGCTAATGCAATGGACATTAAAAATTAGGGAAATCTTATTTTAAATGTACGTGGATGGGATGTATTACAGCTATGCAACACACACAGAGAGAGATGTGCAGACTGAAGTAGAATTCTAACATTTTTGCAATAAAGTTTTAACATTTGAACATGAAAGAAGAAAATAATTCTTACAATAAGTTTAATTCGTCGCCTGCTTTTTCAAACTTCTTTCTTCTTTCATTTGATTGGATTTTTTTTCTTTCTTTCTTCGTCATTAAAAAAAAATACCTAGCAAGATCTCCGTTAGGTTACAGCAGCAAAAGCGAGTGAGCCTGCAGCGGGAAACGAGATCCCTCATCTGCTGTCGTCTGATGAAAACAGCGGTCGCGGTGGATTATGGGATTATGCGCCTCGCGCCTTGCACACGACCCCGCTGGCACCGGAGGGCCCGTGTAGCTACCCGCCATGATGATGGAGCAACGCGCATGGCGGCGACTTCTCAGTCACGCAGGCTGCAGTTTTTTTCCTTTTTAATTCTTGCAAACGCGGAGGCTGCCACTGATGCTTGTTATTCTGACTTTATCGCCTTCCTTTGCTGTCGGAATGTTTTCTCTTCCCTTCCTCTTCGTCCGAATTTTTATGTGTGAATGTACTGTGTGTAGTCTCTTCGTCTTCCCGCCATGTTAAAAAAATGGAGGCAGGGGAAGGGGAGTGAACTCTAAATACATTGTTTCCACTGTTCAAACGTCGATTATTCCTGTCATTTTCTTTTTCGTTCAATGCGTCCGTGTGTAGTGTTTATGCATGTTCTTGTGAGGCGTTTATGCGCGTGCATTTAAAATATGTTGCTCTTTGTGAGTGTGCGTGGAAAAAAAATCACGTGACAAATGCACAAGTCACGTGATCTGCCTATCCATGCGCTGGACTGTGGTGAGATCAAATTCAACCGTAGATCGCATATTTAGATAAGACTAAAACATGATACCGTTATTTCACAATTAAAATTTTTAAAAAGTCATGTGTTAGCTGTTATAGTAACCGTCTAAATGACTCAACAGAGGTGTGTACCTGATTATTTACCGTAAATCACACAGCAAATCACTTTCCCTCAGATCACGTGGCTTCACCTTGACCTCAACAGCCACGTTGACGAGCAACACGTACACCACGGCATTGTGCCAAAGGTGACAGTCAAGGAAGAGAGGGAGAAGAACAAGCTCAATGGATCAGGGCCCGGGTGCACGGAATGTTGTTAAACTCTATCTGCACGGTTAACAAGAGTCGGTTAAAAAGCGGGTAAACTACAAACAGTTTAGCAGACGATGTACGCGGTGACCCTGTGGTTAGCACCTCGCGCAGTTCTGTGCACCTGGACCCGGTGCCTGCAGTTCCTGGTCTGTTCTTTGGAGGTACATCTTGCTTATGGAAAGAATGTTGAGCCACGTTAAACACATATCACGGTGATAGCATCAGCAGCAGGAGAAAGATGGTGTCAAATTCGACAGGCTCGCTTTTACAGGGAAGCACAAGATAAAAAAAAAATGTCAAAGCCCATCCTAGTGAAATAACAAGTCGGTTCAAATGCGGTTCATCCAGTAACGAGGAAAACAGGTTTTATAAATTCCACATACCTTTTTCTTGTAAAAAAAAGTTGATTTTTGCAGTGGAAAAAAATTTAAATGGAAAGAAAAATAAGCTCTTCTGCTCGGAAAACTCAGAAAAGTGCATTTAAGCTGCTTGACTTGTCTCTTCAAAGCCCAGAAATGACAAAAATTACAGTAAATATAAATCGTCTTTTTTCCAGGCAACTAATTACTTCTCTTGATCTATTTACCAACTTATCAGTCTGTCTGGCTGGCTGTCCGTCTGACTGTTCGTCCTCAATTCTTATTTTCTGTCTGACCATTCTTTATTCTACAGAAGTCAGAATGAGGCCAAATTAACGCACTTAACAAACATTAACATAAAACATGGGCAATTCTCTGTTCTAATGACGAGTTACACCAGAAAAAAAACTGTTCTAACATTTTTAACAAAAAGATATTATTTCATAGCCCCATACGCCACGCCCGAAATTCCTCTTAATTAACCCGCAGGAAAAACTAACTTTTAAACTTCTGCAACTGTAGACAAATATTATAATTGCTTCCCTATGATGTAGCCAAGAAACTCTTTGGGGCGGTTAAACTGTAAAAACAGCCGTACATTGCTTCCATGGTGAAAACTTTCATACCTCTTTCGGTTACAAAACTCTGAATTAAAAATGTGGGGTTTCGGTTTCTTGATCGTAGCATTTTATTTATTTTTTTAAAACCGAAAGTTCAGTTTTTCTTTAAGACATTTCTCAGTGCTTTTACAAGCTCAAAATTATTATTTCCTTTGACTTCTGGAATTGGAAATTGTTTTGCAGTACATATCTCTGGTATTTCAAAAAATCAGTATTTTTGGTACCTGAATTCAACAGATTTTCGGTGTGTCTTGAGTTTAGTGGTAGCGGCATATATCTCTGATGTTTGATGAGCTCAGTATTAGCGGTACAGACCCCTGATATACTCGAGTTTAGCATTAATGACAAAGATTTTTTTTTCTTCGCCGACCAGTGTTAGTGGTATAAACATTTGGAGTTTTGTCACAAGTGGTACAAATGTTCGGAGTTCTGGTATTAGTGGTACAAATGTCTGGTGTGTCTCGAGGTCAGTGTCAGCGGTACAGGTCTCTGTGATTCTGACGAGCACGAGCCACTCTAATGATGCATGGCTACCTGTGGCAAGATGATGTTCTGTGGCAGCAACCCTCTCTGACGAGGAATCAGATGCAGGTGTGTAACTTGGCGAGGGATACAAAAGAAACACTCATCCTCCTGCTTGAAAGGGTTTTAAGTAACACGGCAAGGGCTCCACTGGGGATATTACAGCTTTTTTCTGGTGCACGTTTCCCACAGAGAGAGAGAAAGGAGAGAGAGAAAGAGAGAGAGAGAAAGAGAGAGAGAGCTCCCTTAAAAAATATGGAAACAAGAAAATAGTTTAAAGAAAGCACAGAAAATCAGAAACTCTTCTTTACAGCTGAGAAAATACCGCGCAAGACTTCTGTGAAATGAAAACTGGCGTGCCAGAAGTCTGGAATCAAAGTGCCGAGAAGAGGACCCAGGCTGGAAATAGTCTTGGAGTGTAAGATCCCCTCGACATTCACATTACCAAGATCTTGTTTATTCGGCTTCGCTTCGCTGTGTATTATGCAGAAGGTTCACAGCTCCTTTTTCTTACAATTAATGACATGCAGTTTATGGAAAGCAAACGAGAGAAAATAGAAAGAAAAAGCTGTATGTGAAGACAGCAGCGAGTCTTAAGGTGTCAGCAAAGAAAACTCGAGGAATGCACGTGGGGTGGCTTAGAGACGAAGGGTGGATGGGCGGAGGTGTGTTGGAAGGGGGAGGTAATTACTGGTTAGAATGCTTGCAAGACGGGTAACTAAACTGTAAACAGCAGAACTAAAATAGAAGGTGCTCATCTTACAGAACCCACTGTTTCCCTGAGGTTACAGGGGAAGGAGTAGTCAGGGGGAGGGTACGTGAGACAAATAATAAATTAATGAGTGTGAGTGTGACGAATACAAAACTTGACCAGTGAGACGACTTCAACACAAATTAGCAAGCTGATGAGAAAAGGGTATGTGTGTGTGTGTCGTCGGGCACGTTGGGAGCAACATCCAAATTGAAACACGGTTTCCAGGACACCGCAGGTGTGGCGGCGGGTTCCTTTGATCAGGTATTGTTGGCAGTCGGGTGTTCCAACCGTTCAGATATCACCGTACTTCTCACGAGAGGTGGGAGGGACCTCGTTCGATGGAGCTATTTTCCCTTTTTTGGTCGTTTTTTTGAGTGTCACAAACATGTTGCCATCGAAGACAAGTGTATCGAAACGAAGAAATACATTTTTCTTGGCATCCACAGTTTATTTTAAGAATGATCAAAGTTTAGTAGCATCCTTAGAAATAAACACTTCTGGTGATTGGTCGGTCAGGTGTTTTTGTTCCAGCGAAGTGTCTTAGCACCTCTCAAGCGATCAGCCCTCTCAATTTCATCCTCTTCATTTACGCCGAACCTTCCCTTCACACAGATGATTTAGCAGCAGTTTCACAACCCGACTAGTTTTTTTTTACTCTACCTTGTGGGACGTAGGTGTGAATAAAGATATGCCTATGCCTATTTCTCCCTCCAAGATCATCTTTCTGTATTCGAGTTTACACACCTCTTCCATTACTAAATGTCTTCCTTCATTACTTTTGCAGTTTCTGAATACACTTTATGTGATAATTGATGCGTTCGGGTGCTTTCATCGTCAATTTTCTTGTCAATCACATTCATTTTCGTTATTATCGAGCTGAGCAATGGACGGTTGTTCTGGTGTTACATTTTCTTTAGTTTCTCCGACTCGTGCCAGTGCCTGAGAAAGCAAGATTGTTTTGGGTTTTTTTGTTTGTTTGTTTGTTTGTTTGTTTGTTTAGTTGGTTGGTTGGTATTTTTCCATGAAAGAAAGCTTTTACAATTATATCTGCACAGGTTCGACCGATCAGATTGTTTTCCTCCATTGCTAAGAACGACACTATATATATATATAAACAAGCATTGTTTCCTACATACGGCAAGTCCGTGTGCTTGTGTAGCTTCTGTAAATAGGGATGAAAACAAAACTCTGTACACATTATTACTAACAGATGGTGTACATGTTTGTTTTGGCTGCGTACTTACACTTTCAACAGACGCTCAAAGTTATGAAAGAGTTCGGGAAAAATAATTTATTTCTAATAGGGATGACTGAAATGAGCAGCAATAATAGAATTAGTAGTAGTACATTTTTAGTTATATATACAGGTGACTTAAACTTAGAAAGGACGTTTCATATTTTACAGACCATTACTTCGATCTCCACAAAGTAACCCATTTGTCGCTCAACCCGGGTGGGGGACGGGTGGGAAGTGGGAAGGTGAAGTGTACAGCGTTGACGGGCAAAGAAAGTGACATGCAACAGATGTTTCAAATGAAGAGTTTTCTTCTGCAATTGATTCGATCTGACTCAGTTGCTTGACAACCACTATCTGAAAAGACTCAAAACTGAACCAGAAAGGAATTGTTTAGGTGAGATATTCGTCTCCCTTCTTGGTGACGCCTCATTAAATACCCCTTCCCCTCTCTCAGGACTGCGATGAGACGAGGACCTAGCTCAAGAACAGCAGTACCTTAGTCCTAATGACTCAATAGTCGCTATTGCTTTGCTTACAGCACAGGGCACACACCAGATGCCGCAAACAAAACAAAAAAAAAAATGTAAATGTGACGGCAGCAGCAGTCGCTGGCACAAGGAAACAGCATGTGATACATAAGTACAAACGATAAACCCGAACTCTGGCGCTTGCTCTTTTCTGTAGCAATAGTTAAACAAAAGCAAATAACACGGCTAACAAATATTACTTGCTATTGTAAAATTGTATGTGTGTGTGGATGGGCCGCCGGTCTGAAAACAGAAGCATCTCGAGTTCATGAATATTTAGAACTATTAGGTATGCCTGATCGAGGGGAGTGTACAATGAGGCCTTTCCTAAACAGAAGTGAATCCTGACCAAACAGGATGGAATCCTGACCAAACAGGATGGAAGAATGTTTAGATATTTTGTAACCACTTTAGAACTTCATTTAATATTAACGGTGTATTCAATACAAGGGCACCATACATTAGAGAGGTAGAATCAGGCCAAGGTTGATATATGTTTACATGCACTTATAGGAATTTGTATGTGAATAAAAGAACACTGAAATTCTTGGGACTTCTGAGATAAATTTGTACTCATTAAAGCTGTGTGTATTTTTAAGCACCAGTGTGCAAACACAACCTTATCAAATTATTAAAAGACACAAGTAGTGGTCCAATTTGTTTAATTGGTGAAGGCAGTTGTGTTTCATTCTAAGTTACAAAGTTCTTATGAGGAAATGGTGAACTGATTCATTATTTGAAACACAAGACAAAATATGATCATTGCCTGATTGTAGCAAGAGGAGAAAATCCTCTAATACACTGAATTTGTATGCCGAAACAATTGTCACATACGTTAATTGCTGCCTAAAGAGAACGATAACGTTGAGCATTCATACTCAAGCGCAGCATTTTTCTAAAACACATCAACCTTAACAGTAATATCTCTTAATTTTTTTTTTTAAAAAAAAGCCTGACTGACTTCCAACTACTTACTACTGAGTAAACTTTCCCAGGAAAAAAGTACAAGTTTAAGATTAAGTATTTATGAAGAGACTAACAAAAGCTCCGTACATAAACATTATACAATTACTGCAACATGTTTTAGGAAGAAGTAATTATAACATCATTCTGTAAAGTGCTATCAACACAAACAGCCTTTAAAAAATCCCCTTCTTTTTCTTTTAATTAGACTGCCTGAGACAAACTGTCATATTCCACCCCCTCTCATCCCCCAACACACGCACACATTACCACCACCACAATCACATTTCTCCCTAGCTAAGTTGGACATTTGTAAAAAAAAAATTCTCTCTTCCTCCTCGGTGTCATATCAAATACTTTAGACAATGACAAAATGAAGGCACCAACTGTCAAAGAGCTTAAAATATTCACTGAGTGTAATTTAATGTCTTGAATGTAAGTTGTCCACAGGGCAGATTCCGTTTTCTCTGCTGAATATTGTTGATTTAATTATATGTAACCCACTTTTTATTTCATATAAAAAAGAATGCATCTTGTAGCTGGTTCCATCATGCTAGAAAATTATCAACTAGGTGGTGAGGAAATATTTGTTTTGTGAGACAAGTGAGCCACAAAAACAATTGAAGTGCCTCTCAGTTTTCATCCATTGTTTTGCCTGTTGTATGTTCTTTCAAACTGTCTACCACGTTGCATCTATTGTTAGCATGGCATGCTTACAGAAGAATACATCAGTGTCAGCTTGCCCTGTCTTTCTTGGTAACCACTTCTTCATTACTTTCTCCGAGAATATTACTAAGTGTTTGCCTGCAAGTACAGTAAAAGACAAAGTAAATAAATGTGTTACGCACATGGCATACTGTTATAAAGTTAAAAGACATTCTTCTTATTCTTACCGAATGTTTTAAAAAGTAAATCATTTGTGTTATTAAAGGCTACCATAAATTCTGTAAGAGACCTGTAAACAAGTGTGAAATTTCCCCTAGGTAAAAGCACATTCCCCTCAAAGCCGCCACCAGTAAATATTTATGACCTTTTAAACTCTAGGCCTTCTGAAGTTTATTGATTCTGGATTCTCATCAGCATTTTGACAGTATGCACAGCAAGAAGCCTGCTGTAGGCACATGATAAGCAATCCTGTAGAAGCTATAGACAACTGCTCTATCTTACAGATGCTTTTACTAAACTGCATTCAAAACCCAAACCTAGTGCATTACTTCCCTGTTAGATCCACTACTACATGTCTCCATACATCAAATGTCAACATATTACATGTACTACTAATCATAGATGTGATGAATTTTCAGGATTTTGTCTGCCTGGAAGTTCCTCTTGCCTACAAGAGACCTAATTTGTATAAGTTGACTGGATCAGGCTGGATATAATTACTTCTGAATTCTCCAATATGATAACCTGCGGATCTGTTATAAGCTCGTCACATGCATCAACTTGAACCACTGGCAGTTCCAGGCTAACAAGAATTATGATCAGCACTGCACCATACAGAAAGCAACCAAAAGAAACTAAAATTGAAATTAAAAAAGCACTCATTAATACCTTGCTTCTTTGATCTGTTCCAATATTCTTTCCCTCATACCAGCACTGGTTGCTTTTTTCTCTCGCTGCTCTAAGTCTGCAATAGTACTGTAATAGCCAGGTACGTTATGAAGCACTTGCAGGTGTTTGTCTCCTGCTGTAACCAGGTAGTGATTTGAGGTGTTAAACTGAAGGGCTGTGATTGGTCCTGAAAAAAAGTAGGTGGAGGCATGACTATAATACAAAGGATAGCTGGAGAAGACAAGGTCTTTTTTCATTGTTTTGCACAAAAAGGCCAGTCATCTAGCACTCTCTCTGTGCATCCTCGCACATAATTCACAGTAATATCAGCTTGCAACTAACCAGAATGTAAATCTTGCAAGATCACTGACTCAGACTGTGTTACAGTATCCCAAAATACCACAGAAGAATCTCCTGATATTGCAACTGTGCGACCATCTGGAGAAATTGCAATAAGATTTGGTCCTGGGAGACTCACTGATCCAGTGAAAAGCAATTTTGCATCTTGGCCTTGGCTGTAGCGAACTGACAAAACAAGAAAGATTTAAAAAAAAGGAATCTACCACTAGCTAAAAAGTTTATCAATGTTAAAGTGACATTTCGTCAAGAAATCTGTAGATTTAATAAAAAGAAAACACCATGAAGTTTCTAACACTATAGCTCTTGAACTAGCATGTTTTAACCCTTTTATTCTAGTGGTTTTGATGAATAACCACCCTTAGTTTTATGGCTGGTTTCACAGCTGTTTCGATGTAGAACCGCATGGAAAAATTAATTATGCAATAAATATTTTACTAAAATACTCTGTAAACATATTCCTTAACTGTAAATATTTTAAGATTAAAAAATATAGTATATATAATGCTTTTACTCCTTGGTAGTCAAAGGGTTCAACATTTTGCAAACTATATTTCTAATCCAAAAAAAAAAACAAAAAGAAAGGTCTTCTACCATCAGTGTCCCACAGCTTCCATGTTCCATCTTTTGATACTGTTGCTACCCTGGACAAAAGTGTTAAGCTTCATTTTAAATTGGCATAAGTACAATTCCTTCTTCCAGTGTAAGATTTCATGATTTCATGGCTCTATCTCTCTCACACACATACACAAACACAAATACACACACATCTAACCTGCTGGAATCACCATTGAAGGAAAAATTGCTGACACCAGAATTGTGACCTTTCAACTCCATGGCTCGTGTGACCTTCAGTTCTCCAGGGGTTCCCGAGACCTCCCAGATTTTCACATCAGGGGTAAAACCTGTACATGTATCATTCAGGTGTTTAGATTCTGTTGTCTGTGAGTAACTCACTGGACCCAGATTATTTACTGTGTAATTCTGACTTTTATTGCAATGACATAAAGTGATGTAGACATAGTGTGTTAATAGAAGTATATTCCATGTAAAGCTTCATGAAACAATAAATGCAAAAATTAATGGTTATATACATATAGACCATCAAGCAATTTTTTCGCTGGATTAAAATTCAACATGACATTGTATCCATCGAAAACCTGTGCAGCAACTTGTAAACATCATGCATAATGTTAACATATAATGTGGTTATAAGGTTAAATCTTATCTAGGTTATCTAAAAGAACTGTCCATACAGATATGGACTTAAAAAATCTGAAATTATATCACTTTTTGACAAAATTTGCCCTTAAATTTGTTTTGTATTTGAATATTAAGTTAAAAAAAATAAATAAATAAAAAAACCCCAAAACCTTCTAACCTGAAGAGGCGACAAATCGACCACATGGAGACAGGGCAGAAAAGTAGTTCTTCATCTGGTGTGTGTTGATTACTTCTTGCTGTTCACCTGATTTAACATCCAATTTATCTACTGTCAGCAGCAGTTGCTATTCTGTTGGGAATTTCTAACATTCTTCTGTTTTTAACATACTTGTAGTAGTACTCCTTGATCAAAACAGCAATCACAAAGTTGAACCAACAAAAAATACAAACAAACAAAAAAGCAACTAAAACATGAAGCTCATGTATTAAGCATCAATCTTATGTAAACTGCTGAAGAAAAAAAAATTAGAAAAAGGAATGTAGTTTCAATATAATTTACCTTTCAGGTCATAGATTATGAGATGGGTGTCTGCCAAACCGGCCATGATGAAGGTGCCCTTGCTAGATATGCCTACATTGATAATCTCAGCTGGGGAGACCTAGCGAACAGATCCAAGAAATCGTCCCAATGTTGAAAACAAAACCTCTACAGGTATGAGCATAACATAGAGGATCTCAATATCAACCAGGCTCTAATACTTTTCAGGCTTTATTTTGAATGGCTAATTAAAAAGGAAATAAAAATAACTAAAGGCATAGCTTGACTATATTTAAAGGGAGGCAGCCTCTCTTGCACAACATCTGCTTTACTTACTCTCATACTCAGTTATTTCCCATCATCTATTCGTGCTATACTTTTGGTATGATTTATTTTAACATCATTAATTACATGTATAACACAAGGAATTAATAAAATTAGAATATCTCACAAACTGTCTTAACTGTACCTGAGGAAAATCCATCGTACCAGCAACTCCTACATTTCCACTGCCATCATCTTTTTTTCCTAGGCGGAACACGCGGATTTTGTTGCCATTGGCTAGACTAGCTACCAGAGCTCTGAAACATTTTTTTTAAATCATCTTTTAAATAAAGATTTCAAGATAAATGTATAGAAATGTGGCTGATTGATGACTTTCAGGAAAATAAATTTGTGTCTGCAGATAAATTTAGTGCGTGTGTAAGTGCTTGCACCTATGGGTCTGTCTGCAAATAGCAAAAAATCTTTATCCTAAGCAATTATAAATGAACAGCTGAGTTTACAAAAATCTAAAAAGGTGCAAGAAATCTCTGACAAAAGATTCATATAACACAACCAGCATTTGCTTTTACCTGGAATCTGGACTGAATTTGACAGAAGTAGCTGAATCCAAGTCAACATTCAAACGTATAAATCTGCAAAACACAATATTTAATCATTTTTACTGACAAGTAAAACACACTACTTCAAATTTGCAATTTCTATTTGAGTTTTATGGGTCCTTTCCTAATTACTTAGATTGTACATTTTCAGAATAAAAGAGAATGAAGCAGAAAATAAAAACATATCATAATGAAAACATTATCAGGCCTTTTTCAAAATTGTTAAATTGACGTTACTTCATTCAAGAATTAAGCAATGAGAAACAGCAAAACTCTTTACTTGTGCTCTTTTTGAGAAAACTCTTTTGTGCTCCACAGCATCATCACTCGATCTGCAATACACATAAATATTGAAAGTAACTGCCAGCCCAGACACATAATTATGATTAAATCCTTTTTTTTTAAAGTGAGATATTGTAATGACCAATCTTCTTGGTTCACAATAAATACAGTAATGCAAGGATAACCACATGCATGCACACACACACACACTGACCATAAACACACATATGCTCTTGCTCAGATGCTCATTTGAAAACCTTTGAAATATAAACTTCTGTGCAAAGAAGCTGAAAAATTAGTTGAAAATATGTTCTCACCATCTGATGCAGTCACAAGATATTTGCCATTTGGACTAAAGTCCATAGAGACAACTCTGCTACTGTGTCCTTTGAGTGAGCTGGCCAGCCATTTGTGTGCAAATGGGACAAATGAGGACTTTTTAGTACTGGCTGCCAGCTTTGACTTCTTAGATGCTTTCTCCACTGCTTTTCCTGTTTTGCTTCCATTTGTTGATTCCTTGTTTTCTGTCAAGAACTCTATGCGTTAGTAAGTTTCTAATGCAACATTAATAAAATCTGAAAAATAAAGACTGACTAACTTATAAACTTACGATTTCAATAGCTGGACAACTGAATGTAAATGCACTTTCAAACTGGATTTAATAGTACTCTCTCCTTCTTTCTTTTTCTCTCTCTCAAACACACACAGAGAGAAAAACAAGCAAACAACACACACAAACACAGCTTCATAGATATTACACCATTTACATTACACTGGTTAATTTGAAACTGCATAATAAATAAAATTATAAATGTACAACAAGTCATAATCATCAAACAAGCAAATTATCTTTTGCACTGGAAGCCTTTCCTTAATTTTTTTCAATTTCTTGTGTCTGTATGCAAGAATTAGTGAATCTAATCAAATCCAAACCACCCACAGATATCCTCGAGATTGCACAAACATGTCGCAATGCTACCGGCTGGTATAGCAATTATGGTTTGCTTGCCTACTTGTTGTCATTCCGCACAAAAGCAGCATCTATTACGATCCATAAAGGCTATTTGTTGCTGTTTTTTTCCCCAAGTATAAATACGTTTGATGATCTGACTGCAGACTAGTCCGCTATATTTATCAGTCGCAGATATAAGGATAAGTCGACGTGTAACAACTTCTAAGAGAGGCAGTCTGGTGTCAAAATTTGACGATCGCTAGATGAAAAGATTTATTTCTTCTCACCTTCTTGATTTTTGTCATCTTTATCGCCTCTGCTTATGGTGCAGAGTAGAACAATCAAAAGAACAACAGCGCCGACTGCTGCAGTAACTGCGATTACCGGTATGGAGCTCACGTCGTCAGCCATGTTAGACTAGAGTAACCCAGTTCCGTTTGTGGCATTATGAGGATCGGAATATTTGGAGATAGGACGAGGAGAGACTAGTAGCGCAGTAGAGATATACGCTCTCAGCCTATATACTATAGTAATCTGCTTTGTAATACTTATCATATTGTAGGACTCAATGTTTTAAATTTTCGGAACTAAAATAAAACTAGCTTTAAATCATTCTACCCGAAACAGTATGAATTCGAGAAAACTAGCCGGGAATCAAACAGTCTATCAAAAAAACAAAAGAGATGCAAGAGAGATATACAATTAAGGCATCAGAGTTGATCTATCAGGGCTTTTGTCTTACTGGTTTCTCTTGCTGCTAGTGTCCTTACTCCCTGTCCCATAACTGTCACAATGACTTAATTATTCATATCATGTACAGGCACGCAGCACATCAAAGACTATATCCTTCAAGCCCAGTTCACAGGTTGGGAGGTGACGGTGAGAGGACGAACGCCTTGCAACAACTCAAATCGACACCACCCTGATTTCACAAATATTCATTGAGAATCACACAATCATTGGTCACAGAAGAATAACAAATAACACATTCTATATTGGCTTAAGTGCCATTTTCGGATTAGGGTGTGACCGTTCTCGAGTGCTCGCAGAGCACGAATGTGCGCATGCGCACTGTTTTTACTTAGGTCTGTCTATGATCTTTTGAGAACAGCGAGATACTTATAAGAGTCATTCTGGGAGTTGCTTCAAGCTCTGAGTAAGCCTCCCGATCCGCAGTCAAGCACCAAGGTCCCCTGTCAGCCTCTTCTTCGTTAACATTAGGTAAGTGATTTATAAATCAACATTTACTGGCGCCTTCAGCTTATATTTCTAATTCTTCATATATAATTATATATACACTTTATTTAAAGGGATTGTAAAGACAAAATAAAACTGTTTAGAATCTCGTAAAGAGTAGGATCAGTTTGAATCTCGTCTATTTTCGTGTCTGTTCGTGTGGAAAAAGTTGAATGTTTTATAGGATGTTGTGTTTAATAAGAGAAATTACACGTACGGGACTTTCTCGTCCTCCGATGAAATCAACTCGACCACAGTGTGAGTTGATGCAGTGATATGGTTTGACATTGCTCATAGGCATCTTGATTGTTATCACTAATATATATCACTAATCCAACTAACGGCACACCACCGATCACTTGAGTTCAAATTCTAACAACGACCGACACTCTCTCTCTCTCTCGCTGACGTCACACTGTATCACCGCCGTAGCATCCTATACTGCACCTTTAAGTTTCTTGTGGGTTCCTAATGCCCTAAGACATATCTATCTATCTATTCCTCTTCGTGCATCAGGTTGCACATAAGGCCTCAACCAGAGTCCGCCACCGATGTCGATCGGCTGAAACCCGCTCTAGGTGACCCCATGTCCAGCCCTTTCCTTTCATCTCCCTTTCCACTGTTCTTCTCCAAGTTTCCTTTGGGCGGCCTCGTTTTCTTCGGCCGTCTGGAGTCCATCGTAGGGCGACTCTGGAAAGGTCTGCTGTCTGCTGGCGGAGCACATGTCCAATCCATCGCCAACGCCTTCGTTGAACCTGCGTGGTGATGGACTCGGTTTCAGTTCTTCGGTGGAGTTCTTCGTTGGTGATGGTGTTTGGCCAAAAGATGTTAAGTATGAGCCTGAGGCATCTGTTTTGGAAGACGTCAAGCTTGTTACTGATGGTTTTGGTTATCTTCCAAGATTCTGATCCGTAAAGGAGGGTGCTGATCACATTTGACTTGAAGATTCTCAGCTTGATCTTCTGGCTGATGTTTTTTGCCTTCCATGTGCTCCTGAGTGAGGCAAAGGCCTGACTGGCTTTTGCCAGTCGGGCTCGAATCTCCACCTCCGCATCCCCAGTGTTTGACATTTTGGACCCAAGATAGGTGAAACTGTCAACTTCCTCAATCTCTTCTCCATTTAGTTTGATGCTGTCTTGGACTCTGGCGTTCACTCTCATACTGTTAGTCTTTTTTGTGCTGACCTTCAAGCCAAGGTTTCCAGCTGTTTCTGAGAAGGCCTTTGTTTTTTCCTGCATGTCTTGGTGGCGGTGTGACAGCAGGGCAATGTCATCAGCAAAGTCCAAGTCTTCCAGTGCTGTTGTTGCTGTCATAGTCATGGTCCAGCTGAGCCCTCTCCTCTCGCTGTCGGTGGAAGTCTTCATGATCCAGTCCATGGCCAGGATGAAGAGGAATGGCGACAGAATGCAGCCCTGCTTCACCCCAGTACTGACGTTGAAGGGGTCTGTGAGCTCTGTGTCACAGACAACCTGGGATTTGAAATCGCTGTACAGCATTGCAATGACCTGAACAAGTTTTGCAGGGACTCCGTAATGCCTCAGGATCTTCCATAAGGACTCGCGGTGGATGCTGTCAAAAGCCTTCTCCAGGTCGATGAAATTGATGTACAGCGGTGTGTTCCATTCGTTGCTCTGCTCCAGAATCTGTCGCAGAATGAAGATGTGTTCGGAGCAGGATCGCCCAGGGCGAAATCCTGCTTGCTGTGGTCGGAGGTCTTTCTCAAGAGTTGCCGTCAGTCTTGACAAAACAATCTTGCTGAAGACCTTGCTGGTGAGGGAAAGAAGTGTTATGCCCCTCCAATTATTGCAGTCTCCAAGATCTCCTTTCTTGGGTAACTTGAAGATGAGCCCTGTCTTCCAGGCAACAGGGACCTGCCCTGATTCCCAAATTTGCCTGAAGATTTCAGTCAGCTTGGGAGCTGTCACATTCACGTCTGTTTTCAACGGTTCCCAGTCACTTAATCCCCAGACACTTCATCCCCGACACTTCATCCCCGACACTTCATCCCCGAGACATTTAATCCCTAAGCACTTCATCCCCAGACACTTCATCCCTAAACTAAATTCTTAACTATAAAAATTATGAAGTCAGCGAAAAATTTTATTGAAATTTATTAATTGAAATTCAAATAATTCAAATTCAAATCATGCTATTAACTTCAACGTCATTTGAACATCTACAACATTAGTTAAAATTCATATAAGCAAGTAAATGTAATGTTCTTCAACAATATGATATGAAAATTGTTCTTGAGTGTTCGGGAGGTAATTGCTGTTAATCAATATGAAAGGTAAGCTAATGATCGGAGGTACAGAAGACGATCCATTGTAGTTATCCCCTCTACCGCGCAGTCTGCGGCCCCGTATGTACGTATGCTCGAAGTAGGATAGAAGTTCCGGCATGCGATCATGTTGTGGCATTGACTCTGCAAGCAATTCGAAGGAATCGACGATGTCTTCCTCACGTACATAGGCAAGAGCTGGGAGGCATCTGACCATTCCACGTCACTCGTCGTCTTCGTCGTCGTCACTTCTCATCCCCAGTTCAGTGACTTTGCGTAATACCGCTTGACTTCAGTGAAAGTAACATCCCGTTACTTTACATGACTGAAACTTCTCTCTAAAAGCGGTCATCGCAGCTTTCTCAAAGTCTGTTACTATAGTCTCTGGAGCTGCATTAGGCACTAGCTCTCTAACTGCACCCAACAATCTATTATAGGCTGCACTTGATTTGTCCTGAAGAGGAAGTGTCGGGGATTAAATGTCTCGGGGATTAAATGTCTCGGGGATTAAATGTCTCGGGGATGAAGTGTCTCGGGGATGAAGTGTCGGGGATGAAGTGTCTGGGATGAAGTGTCTGGGGATTAAATGTCTCGGGGATGAAGTGTCGGGGATGAAGTGTCGGGGATGAAGTGTCTGGGGATTAAGTGACCGGACACCGTTTTCAACATCTCTGCTGTTATTCCATCTGCCCCTGGTGCTTTGCCGCTCTTCATTGTCTTGACTGCTGCTGTCACTTCTTCCAGGCTTGGTGGGTCTGTGCAGATGTCAAGGTCTATAGCTGCTGGCTGGATGTCTGCAAGCTGAGGGGGATCTGGTCTGTTCAGAACTGACTCAAAATGCTCCCTCCAGCGCTGTAGTTTTCCTGCCTCTCCCTCGACGACATTACCGTTCACGTCTTTCACTGGCACATCACTGTTCTTAAACCCGTTGTTGCTCATCATCGGCGATCTCAATGCCAAGGTGGGAAGTGACAACACCTGCAGGGAGCATGTCATGGGCAAACATGGAATAGGAACCATCAATGACAACGGAGAGAGACTGGCAGACTTTTGTGAAGAAAACAACCTACTGATTGGAGGCACACTCTTCCCACACAAAGACATCCACAAGGCAACATGGACATCACCAGATGGGATCACAAAGAACCAGATAGACCATGTCATCATCAACCGAAAATGGAGGAGCTCACTTCAAGATGTTAGAGCCTACAGAGGAGCAGACATTGCCAGTGACCACACTCTTGTGATAGCCACAGTTTCCCTGAAGCTGCGTCGATCACGAGGAAAACAGGCACGTCAGCAGAGAGTGGACTCTGGCAAACTGAAAGATCCAGCCACCAAACGGGCCTTTGCTATGGAAGTAAAGAACAGGTTCCAGGCACTAGGAGACCAACAAGAGATGACCTTAGACGACTTCAATCGAGTCTTACAGGAATCAGGAGAGAAAATACTGGGCTTCCAACGGAAAAAGAAAGAACAGTGGATCAGAGAAGAGACATGGAAGAAGATAGAAGAGAGAAAGTCAGCCAAACAAAGAATCAACAGCACCAGATCTGAACGCCTGAAGGAACAACACAGACAAAGATATGCAAAACTGAACAAAGAGGTAAAGAGGATGACAAGAACCGACAAAAGATATCACATAGAGAAACTGGCAGATGAAGCAGAAAATGCAGCAAGTAAAAATGACCTGAAGACACTATACAAGATAAACAAACAGCCCTAAGACATAGATACATAAATTTTTGTTTTCATATCCTTCCCTTAGCATTACCGTATTATAGTCATTCACCGATTTTATATTTAATTATTTTCACAAACGAACAAAAACAATTAAATACAAAACAAAATAAGACAAAAGAATCAAAATCAATCTTCTGTTTCTATTACTCGTGAGCAACTCAGAATGTATGTAATTGAGCTAAACAGACTTGAAGATTTTACTACTTTTAAAACATGGTATGGATTTTATTTTATATATTGGATAGCAAATAATAAAAATTAGCATGAGAAAAGCAGGACCCCCCATTCCCTCGATGAAACCATCTTAATAATCATACATAGTAGTCTTCTGCATAGAATCGAAAGGGTGAGGGCTGTACTTTGAAAAAGAAGATATTTCTGCTGTAACCATGTACCCCAGCTTTCTACCTTCTAGACAAAATATCTATACCTAGCCAATCACTTTGTTTCGTTTTTGTTGTTGTTGTTTTGGTTTTGTTTTTGTTTTTTTGTTTTTTGCAGAAACCAAAAGATAAAAGAAATTCGATCGAGACTTTTTGATGAGGTCCTAATTCACACCTCGAAATATTACACTTAAGTTATGAATGGAACCTTCCATTCTACAGCTCGTGCCCAAATCAGACAAGAATTTACCGAGTCTTTTGCTTGTTTGTTTGTTATGCTAGTAAATGTTTGTCTTATTTCTTGCTTCGCTCCTGTCACATGGGCTGCTCTGCATGATCCTTTCTCCTGATATTTCAGTGCCATTCGTCCCATTAATATTACTACTGCCAACAAGTTGAAAACGTGTCTCGACGCCTCACCCTCCGTACGATGAGCTCCACCCACGAGTTTTGACATAAACAGTTGACATGCATCAGCAATAGCTTTTTATGCTTCATGGATATTGAGACCAAAACCAGGCGTCGCCCGGGGAAAACACTTCCATATTTACCACACACACACAGAGCCCACGAGACAAAAAGAGAGAAAATATTTGCGCGTAAACTAGACCTGCCTCCAAAAGTCTCCACAAACAAGAACACAGTGTTTACAACCTGCGTAAACCTTCTGTTGTCAAGCACCAAGTCCACCCGCTCCATTTATGTGCAGTACCCCGTCCCCTTTACGATCTGTAGAAGATTTGACAGACCTACACCCTGGTTAACAGGTAAATTGTCTGCGTGCACAAAGGTGAGGGTTGGTTAAAGCCACAAACAGGACAGGTGTCGAGCCTCGGTTTCGCTCCGTGCTGTAGGTGGGAGGGTTGTTTACCTCTGCCGCTTGACAATCGGCAACAAGATTAAACCGATCCCGAGGTCTCAAAATAAAGTGACACAATTAGGGCAAAGAAATTTACAAAGAACTGCACACCATGAAAATGTTCATGGAAAATAAATACATGAATGTAGGAATGTTAAATGTAGGCTTTGGATCTCCCTCCCCTATCTATCTATGATGTCAAAATATAGAATCGTTTCTGATGTCAGCAACATCTGTGACAAAATTTGCCGAGTTGATTTTCATTTGGAGCCAGGCCCAGGGGATAATGTGTTGTATAACAATTAACATGAAAAATCGGATAAAAGTGTTCCCGCACAAATACACCAACCTTTCATATTTCACATTTTTGTTAGGATCAGACAAACGGTGTGGATTTACATAACGGTCACACACGCACATCGTGCCACTCTGCTTCATTTATACAATATTCACTACAGGCTCTTCGTGATAATTTCTTTTCAAGGAACTTAATGTTCATCTCTCATGTATTTTCTGTGATTCCGATTTTCTTATAATTCGTAAATGTTACTTTTTGTATGGAGTTTTTTTGTTTGTGTTTTCCATTTCCACTTGAGTAGATAAATACACATGTTTATTTCAAACAATCTTTTTTTAAGGTGGCATCATCAAAATGGGTCTCTATCTCGTGGAAAGTTTCCAGAAGGCTAACATCTTTGCAAAGCTAGCTTTCATGTTTCTCCTGATCGCCGAAATCTTGGGGTGGATCGCTTTCACCACGACAGACTGGGGTAGAATGTTCACATTTGGCGGAGATTACGTAGGCTACGGGCTGTGGAGGATCTGCACGAACCTCATCTGTGAAACCAACGACGGCTGGCTGCTGGGTGAGACACTGCACACCACTTCTGTAGAGCTGCATCATGCTTCTTCTTATTACATCTCCCTACAGCTAGCTCACTCACTCAATTCTTCCCTCATTCACTCAAAAAAGTGTTCAAAGGTGTTGCCTGACATGTTTGTATCCACAAGCCTGTACAGAAATCATGGACACCATCGAGTTTGGGTTTGGGCGTCAGTAGAATCCTTAGTTTCGCTTTGGATATCATAACAAAACAAAAATGTTACTAATGTAATGAGTTGTATTAATCGTTGTTTATGTAGAGTGGTACGGAGTGGTGCAGGCCTTTGCTATTATAGGCTTTGTAACGCTAAACCTCGGCTTCTTCCTCGTCATTCTCTTCATGTTCGTCGCCACCTGCAAGTGCAACTCCGACCTCAGCTTCTGGAACGCCATCAACTGCTTTGCGGGCGGTGAGTGCATTTCAACCACATTGTGCCTTTCGCTGACTACCGTCCATCCTCTTGACCTCTGACTTACCTGTGTGACCTAACTTTACCTGTTAGTTCAAGGTGCATAGCACAGTATATCTAGATAACGCAGCTGTTCTTTCACATGAAAACACTTGAGATACTACTGCCCTCGTTAACAATTTTGGAAAGGGGTTGAGGGCTGTCTTCATGTGGTCTGGAAACGGCTTGGACAAAACTTTCGGTTGTCGAAGAGGTCAACCAAAGGGCTCCTAAAATACTCTTGAAGTTTTATGGTTTGTACAGAAGGAACGCAGGCTGAACACAAATATACGAAATAAATAAATAAATACATAAATACATAAATAAAGAAAGAAATAGGGAATGAATGAATTGTTTTTCTCTCCCTTTTCAGCCATTTGTTGGCTCATCTCTATCATCATTTTTGGGATTAAGTTTGATGACAAGTACGATCAAGGGTATGGGAAGACAGTCTCCTACTCCTACATTCTCGCTATCATCGCCCTGGCCTTGATGATAGCATCGGGCATCGTCCTGCTCCTGACCAACCGAGGAGGTGGCGCCGTTTCATCCAAGTGACATCACTCCCTCCAACTTCCGGTGATGATGTCAGCTGCCTGGTATCTACTGGCAGTCTGATCTCAGGATAAAGACAAGTAGATAATGTGGGTAGTAGATTAAAATAAATAGAAATGTCTACTCGAAACATGGAAACAAGCAGTTTAAAATGAATGTTTGAAAGTTTAAATGAACAGAAAAGTACAGTTACATATTATAAAACAAATTTAAAAATCTGTTTGCTACATCGTAATGAGCAAGATATGTTATATAAAGTTTAAATTAAAGTATTTTAGGGTGTTGTGACATTGCTTCTCAAAAAAATGACTAATTAATCTTTTTCCACTCTCCACATTTAATATTCCAGTGAACAAAATGTTGATGAAATGAGCAAAGCATAATGTTCGTTAGTTTCCTGATTTAATTAATTTTCTGGTTAATTTATTTTGTAGAACCATAGTGCAAATCAGTTAATTCATACACGACACATTCATGCATATTATTAGTAAAAGAACACGTGTTATTTTATGCCAATAAATTATTTGTTTTATTTCAAAGTATGCATTGAAAAATACATAATTTACACAAAGAATATTGGAAAGAATTTGTTGTAAGCGTCGGAGACCAGGTGGCGAAGAGAGGCTAGCACGTTTCGTAAATCTGTCAACAAAATATAAACAATGTTTATAAACAATAATGGATGGGAAATAACTTATCTATTTTATTACACTATGTTATGAACGCTAATTCACATAAATTTTGGTTTTATTTTTATTTTGAAAATTTTCACCTGTTTTGTGTCTGTATATATTCATATAATCGTTTTGGCTTCCTGCGTTCAGTAAATTGTGTCCGTGTACATCTTAAATTGATGCTTCGGTAAACATCAGATGGAAAGAAAATAACAGTTAAATAAATATCCTGCGTGGCAGTCATCATATTGGTAGTTTTATATTGTATGAGTGTTGTTAGGTTTCACATTGAATGAGCGGTAGTCTGTCTCTAATGTGTATGAGCGGGATTCAAATAATAATGAAATAAAATGTCATAGTCCTCTAACACAGTGTTTTGTGTCACTTGTCGACTGCGTCCGATCGACTGCTGACCTGTAACATACAATACTTACACTGAGCAGGTATCTGCGGAATTCAGAAGACTGTATCTTTCCATCGCCATCGTCTGGAAAGAGAAAAAAAATCATCATGATGATGATCATCATCACCATCACCACCACCATCATCATCATCCTCATCATCAAATCATGTTCTCTCCTTTGCTTTCTCTGACATTTTTCCAGTTTCTGACACCAAAAGACACCAAAGAACCATAGTTTCCTTCTCCATTCGTTAAATCAACCGCCTGTATCCTTCCGTCTCATTTCTGACTCAATGGTGTTGCCATACCTTGCTGTCTAATGATGCGCTGCTCGAGCTCTTCCAGTTCGTACATGGACAGCTTCCCATCTTTGTTTTGGTCGTAGGAGTCGAAGGTGTGGGAGGCGAAGTTGGGAGCATCACCGAAGCGCTCGTGCCACTTCTGGACGAAGTGAGCTTTCTCGATCTGAGGTCCGAAAGTCGCAGCCAAGAAGATCAGCGACTGGGTGTTCATACTCAGGATCAAACCTTCCGACACTGGCACTGAAAACCCCAACGAGAAGCAATTATCGTCTTGTATTGTCTAATCTGGTTCCACCTTGTGCAAGTTTGTTTGTTTGTTGTTGTTGTTTTTTTTTTGTTTGTTTGTTTGTTTTGTTTTTTTTAGTGACTCGGTAAAGTTCAGCGGAAACAACTATTTACAAAAATCTAGGCGAATACTCCCATTCCCTTTCCGATCTCGAGATACAAGCCTACAGAACTCTCTCGTACAGAGATAAGGTAAACATGTGACGTCACGTGTGTACACATACACCATACTGTCTGCATTTTTCAAGGTTGTAGCCTTGACAACATAAGTGTATACAATCGTGACGTCTGTGCTGCTGAGAAGTTAGAAAAGGTTTCAAGAAGCCAGTGTCTTTAGCTTGACCCTTGACTTAGCCAACTGCTGAGGTTACGCAAAGAATTTTGTATACCTAGTACGAATATATATATACAGTTCTCTTTGGCAGTGATGCCGAGCAAGAGTTTTTCCGTTACTTTTTACGAGACCAGTTAAGTACATAAATGTGTTTCGTGTTTAACAAAAAGCCAAGGCAAGTGATTTTTAAAGTTTAAAACAAGCGCTGATCTTACGGTTGATGTCGAGGATGTCTGCAAAGCCGACAACAATCTCGTTTGTCGTGATGACGTTGTCACCGTTACGGTCGACGATGTCCGCCACCTGGTAAATACAACAGGTGATGACAATAAAGTTGACAATATCTGCCGTCGAGGGTGATAAGACAGGTGGTGAGTATGAGGTAGTGTAGAAAACAGTAAATATTAGTTCAACAGGTGTTTAGTAAAACAAACAATAACTATTGACTGTCGTCGGCGTTTGACATCTGGAAACATGGAACAAGCAATAACGTCAACAATGGTGACACAGATACCGAAACATTAAAAACTATAGAAAGGGTGTTAAAACTAGCACTATAGCCTTGTGATGCTGCATATTTATTTATATTATTCAGATGTTTATTTTCAGAACGGTGGGAAAATTGAAAAGAAAGAAAGAATTTACTGGAATAAAATGACAGCGGAATGAGAGAACGAGCTACTGAAAACGGATTTTTTTTCTCTAATTGTACGCCAGGGCCAAGACACTGTATGTTCATTGAAACATTAAAGCAGTTCAATTAAAGAGACTCACCAAAGAAATGACTTCCTCCTCCCGGATGTGTTGAGACCAGGGATGACAAGTTGGCAACTGTGCGTGCGCAACGCTGAAAGTAAAGAACGGATAAAATAATTGATGTGCAATGAAACAATATCAAATAAAACATTGCTAATATCGCTAATGGACACACAAAATTTGTTTCTGAATATTTCAGAGCAGAACTTAATGTCTTACCAAAAGTGTTCATGCTTTTTCCCAAGAAAATAAGCTGATTATTTAAATAAATAATATTTTTGCTTTTACTCATGAGACGAAGACTACCTAATCTGCAAGTGTGTGCGTGCGTGCACGCGCTCGCGAAATATTAGTAATACGCACAGAACATGAAATAATGAAAGGCAGGATCTTTTATCAGTTTATAAGAAATTAAGCATCTTTCAAAGATTATAAATAAGTAACTTTTACAAAAGGAAAAAGTAAGAAATATTTAGTTGCTGTCGGGATAAATAATGCATTAATAAAATATATTTTAATAAATATTAGCATAAACAGCAAAAATGAGAAAACACTAAGAAATTTCAAAACCAATTATTACTGCTTAGCTCAGACAAATGTTTACATTATTAAACATTTACTTCACACAAGGTTAATTGTCTTCAATTTTTTTAACGAGTTGCGGTTTGTTTAAAAAAGTGTTTGCCATAAGAATATTAAATTTGTTCTTCGACATCAAAACTTTCTTACCATAGCAAAGCTGAGATCGCTAGAATGGTGTTCATGTTGAAGGTACCAGCCAATGTCGCAGTGACTTCCAGGAAACCAAATCATCTTATATATACACCGAGCATACTTGTTTGTTTACTTTGATGAGAGTGCATGGAATGGTCCGAGGACATTAACTGGCGAGCTCTGATGATCATACGACGTCCGCAGGAGAAAGATGATTGGGTGGCACGATGAGGGAATTCCTACAGATAAAAAAGGACGAAAAATGGTTAGGTGGTACGACTAAGGAACTCTAGAGATTAAAAAGAAAGAATTGTTTTGCCATTTTTTGGTGCAATGGCATTACTAGGTCAAGGTAATACTTTTCAAAGAACTAAAAGCAAAGAGTAAACTTATTTTTTCTTCTTAAAGAAGTATTAAACATGATGTACACTTCATCTCACTTCACGTTAAGATTGCTCAGCCATAAACACTGCAAAAGCATGAATTTAATTTAAAAAATATTTTTTACTAAATCCATAAACCATGATTTGCAAAGTGAATATTAGCTAAGCTAACCCTAATCAGAAAAGTAAATTGAATGATTAATACCACAAACTACGATTTGCTATTTTGAGGGTTAGCGAATCATAGGTTATTCCAGTGGTTTCACTACAAATATCCTGATTTGCAAAATTATTCGACTGCCACAAACACTGGCCGCTGAGAAATGCTTACATTATCGTTGAACGAGTGTAAATGACAAGTTTACAGTGTTTTGGTAATTTGCGAAATAATGTTATTGTAGTATGTGATATTAATACGCTCTGTTTTCTTTGTGTTGTGAATGCTTTTCTTTACAGTATCAGTAAAGAGTATAAGGCACGTGCATCATACGTGCAGAATAGAATGCGAATGAGCTAATGTCTGATCCCTTGACTTGCTGAAGCTCCAAAATTCTCTGGTTGAGCAAAAGGTCAAAAAAAGTCTTGGATCTTTCTTGGAGCAGTGTTTATTTAGGTTAGAAAGCACTTTTACTTGATACGAATAGTGCGCGTTCACTTTTTAAAAAATTTGAACATACGATATGAAATTATCTAACCTTTGATTATTAGTTGCATAATAGTTCGCTGATGTTTGGCAGATTGTTTGTGTACCCGTGCGTTCATCCATACGCATGTGCGTGCTCTTCGATCCCGTCGGCAGAAAATGACCTAAGGTCAGCTGCATAAATTAATTAAGCTTTTGTCGTTATCTTTCCCCCATCATCGATTAATTTGCGTGCACGTATATTTCTGAGGACTTTAAAAGTGATTTATAAACAACCCAGCGCTCTATACAACTGGAGAGTGAGCAGAATTTATCATGCTGCAGCTGAAAATAATTCTCCTGCATCATCTGATATAGTAGCATCCATTTACAGGAGAGATTTTTCTTAATTTAAAAAAACTAGAATGGAATTTTTAAAATAGCGCGAGGCACGAGGCTTTCATCTATGTTATCTTTTAGAGCCGTTAGTACTTGTGCAATCACTCGAAGAGGAAAACATCAAGGGAAGCAACTGCTAAAAGGAAAAAAATTGCTGCTACAATAAAATAAGAATTAACTCCCCTTTCCCGCAAACGTGACAGTAGACTACTCCTAGGTTTTCTTTATCCTCCTCATCCTCCTCATCCTTCTCCTCATTATCATCATCTAATTTTTTTTTTTTTTTTTTTGGTAGAGTTGAGGGATTCCACCTGACAGTGATGAATTTCGAGTGGCTAGAACATCTCAATGTGGCTAATTTTTCTGGGCAGTGACTGCACATTAATTTGTTTCCATATGATCACCAGACCATGACCATGACTTTTGTTTAAGCAGCTCACTACAAAGTGATAATTTTCTTTGTTGTTAACGCAACAGAGAAATCAATTTTTTGTGGTTAGTATATGTGGTTGTGATGAATATTGCATGGGCAGATTTCATTAGAGTGTAATAGGGAGAAAAATGCTACGGTGATAATCTTATGTAGATTGCAGTAAAGCCTACACAATCACACATTTCAGCGCAAAGAGACGGTCATCAGCAAGAAATCTTCAGAACTTCGGTTGGCTGTAGGTAAGAATATGACTATACCTCGTCTAAAGTATCAACGTTTGCTTGCTAAAATGAAAAAGAAAAAAATAACCTGACCCCTAATGAAGCTGTTTGACAATTTGACAAGTTCAACACATCCAACGCAGACAATGCATATATTTATGAATATATCAAAAACCAAAGTCATTGCATCTTTTATTTTTCCACAGTTAATTAAGGCTTCTTGTTTCTTTCACTAGAGGCTGCATTCATGCAGACTGAGCCACGTGCAATGTTAGCAAGTCTTGTAAATCTGAAATAAATAATAATATTGCGGAAATATGTAAATTTAATGTCGCCGAAGAAAATAAATCAATTTCGTTGTTTTAAGAATGAAAGTTTATTGCACCATCATTTTAGTCTAGAAAAAAAAGAACGAAAAAATGAGCGAAGAAATGAATGAATGATAAAAGAAAAGAATGAACGAAAGAAAGAAGAAATACAAAGAATTAAAGAATCAAATGGAACAGTTTGATCACCACTCTCTCTTAAAATAATTTTGAGATATTTTTTAATAGAATACTATTTACATGAAAAGAGTGAATAGAACTCACGAAAAGTAGGTATTCACGGAACTCTCTTGCAGATATGATTTTATCGCCGTCATCTAAGAAAGCAAAGAAAGAAGCAAAGCTATGTAAGTGTGGAAAGGCAACACTATCCTAAAAAAATAACATAGCAGTGTAAATCTGCTTTACTCGATTGTATGTGTAAATATTTTACAAATATCAAGTAAAGGTGCAGGTACGCATGAGATCATTTCGCTTTGTCCAGTGGTTAAGTTTCTGAAGGTGGTTGCTATGGACGGCAGGCATCTCAGTAGCCCAAGTTGTAGGCAGGTTTTTGAAACACCAGTGATGTTGATGAAAGGTAAACTTGTTACCTTACGTCTGTACACCCAGCTGACTGTCATGTGGAGACTCACCCAGATAACTGCTATGTGGAGACTCACCCAGCGGACTGTCATGTGGAGACTCACCTACTACTGTCATCAGGTGGTCCAAAATCTGCTCCAACTCCAGAAGGCTGAGCTGGCCATCGTCGTTCACATCGTAAGCGTCAAAGGTAGCTCTCGCAAAATCTTTTGCATCCCCAAACCGGTTGTGCCATTTGTCGACGAAGTGCTCCCTGTCAATCACCACCCCAATCTGAGCCCCTAGGACCAGGAGCTGAGTACTGTTCATCCCAAGAACGAGGCCATCAGAAATTCCCACTGCATGAGAGGAATAAGTAGTTTCATTACATGAAAGCATCAACAGCTTCATAAGCTGTCATCTGTAAGCTGCTTTATTAAAATGAGGAAATGTACAATAAATAACTACATTCAAGTAACCGCAATATCGAGGCATTTCAAACCACAGTTCTCATTCGACGGAAGCTCACTGCCGGCAAACTATTCTAGAGGCAAGCAATTGTGCGTTTCGATTGCAAAAAGAGCCTTTTAAAATGTTTAAATAGACAATAATACGGAAGTAAAATGCTTAATTTACTAGAGAGAGATATTAATGATTGATTTTATTTCATCTTTACTTACTTTTTCATAACCTGTCTCAAACTGAAAGATAATGTGCACCTCTGATCAAACCTAAGCTAAAAATACCAGTAAGGTCTCCAAGATAAACTATAGTATAAACTATCAGAGCATATAAACTATATAAACTATCACTTTCTCCCAGATAAACTACAAACCTTACCCTCTTTCAAACAACACTATAAAACACAACAAACAGCCACGAGACTCAAATTGTCCCAAATAAACCTTAGCAAATCCCAAACTAATGCAGGTTTTTAGAAATATTTCCTTTAAATTACGAAAGTGGAATAAATGTGAAGTAGTTTATCTGCTTACGGCTGAATTGAAGAATGTCTGCAAAACCAACAACAATCTCTGCTACCGTAACCACATTGTCCTGATTGCGGTCAATAAGGTCAGCCACCTGGAGGAAAACTTACAAAATTAAAAAGGACTCTGATATGTGCGCTAGAGCATATACAGGGAATTAAATATGTAAATATATTTCTGTTTAAGGTATAGACAAAAATTGCGGATATGCCAGTCTGAAGACAGATTGATAAAGACATTTTTGCTGTCTTATTAAATTTATTTGTTATCAGGAACGACAGAAATTAAAATGATGAGAACATAAGGGAAGTAACTAGCTTACCAAAGCGACTACTTCCTCTTCTCTGAGGTCTTGCGAGTTAGAGTGACAGACAGAGTGTATCTGAGCGGAGACACTGCTGTCAAACATATGTAAACATATACACCCACACACCAACACACGTATCAACACACACACAGGATGCTAAGAATTATAATAGCAAGGTTAGGACGTCGAAATGAAATTTCCAGCAATGGGACATTCACCAGGAGTTTATGCAAACGGCGAACATTTATTTAAAAGCCTGCCATCTTTCCAATTGAAACAGAGTTGATATATAAGTTTCATACAGTTGTAACTAGGCACTATAACTATACAAGATAAGAATCTAGACATACCGACAGAAACCCTCATGCCAGGAGTTTTCCTGCTTACTTTTATTTAGATCGGTCAGATCAGATTGTGGTCACCAAACCAACATTTTATGACTGAGTGGCGAGCCAAGATGGACGCAGTGAATTTATTGTGCATTTTACGTGGTTGTGTAAACTGGATCTTTCATATAATGTACTAAATACCGAGAAATACAGATAAAAAGAAGTCCTACCCTAGAAGGCTTGCCAGAAACACGTAGACCAGCATGGCGCCGTATCTGTGGTTCAAGATGGCGTGATGAGCGTAAAGTTAACTCGTTCAGAAGCGTGATGGCTGATACTAAATATAGCTTGCTCATGCACGTGCCTTCTGGGTTTACAGAACGTCTTCACCCCCTGAACCCACGGTGCCAACAGCAACTTGTCTTCTTTAGAGTATTGTATGTCCACCATGTCGGTTTATTGATAAAGTTTAGCGACATGCACATGCTACAGCTACACTTCATCACAACATACTATGTTACAGTTATATTGACACATCATGTCATGGTACAGCTTCACCTCAACACAGCATACCATGTTACAGTTATATTGCCAGGCTGACAAGTGAGGCCAGATTTACATATGTCCTTTAAGAATCAAAGGGGCAAATATTGAAATGAACATTAATACAAATTTATTGTTTTAAGAAAAAGAGGGATGTTTAAAAATGCTTACTTAGCTTTTTCATTTTTTTGCTTTTAATTTTTTTTTAATTCTTTTCTCTTTCTTTCTTGTATCCCTCTTTTCTATCATTTTTCTGTTCCTTCTCTCTCTCTCCCTTCCCTTTGACAGCGAATGACCCACCTGTAGGTTCTCAGAGGAACTGATAATATGTTTACATGACGAGGAAGGGTGGAATGGTGGGAAACTATGCCGCAAAATGCTTGTTGAGAACAAGGTGAACAAAGCCGCGGTTATCTCCCAGTGTCCTTACTGAGCTTGTGTCGTTTCTTACACTGGAACACTCTTCCCTTTCTTTGTCTCACTCTCTTTGTCTTTCTATAGTTTTAATGTCCTGTCAATTTTCTTCATGTTTTTAAAATCCCTAGAGCAATACCGCATTTGAAATCAATACACTGCTTCTGAAAATTTTGAAATCCCTTTTTATTTAAATATTCTTGAAAGATATATATTCTTGATTATAATACTAAAAAAATCATGTAAACGTCCGTCCCTATATTGTGTAAACGTTGGGTACAATAATAGATAAGATTTATGATTGAATAGATTTGCCTTCGGCTTATCCTTTCAGTCAGTCAGTCAGTCAGTCAGTCAGTCAGTCAGTCAGTCAGTCAGTCAGTCAGTCAGTCAGTCAGTCAGTCAGTCAGTCAGTCAGTCAGTCAGTCAGTCAGTCAGTCAGTCAGTCAGTCCTTAATTAACTAACACCTGTCGTTGGGGATAGCACATGACTAGTCGTGGCAGTAGACAGGGAGAGGGTGGCTCACAAGTACTTGAAGCTTCTTACCTCTTCGAGCTGTACCCCGTTGAAACAGATCTCTGCTTTGCCACTACCATTGACCATAACTTTAATTTTATCAATGTTGGTCTCTATTTGAGATATGTTACTCTCAGTCTAATGTAAAATCGAGGTATTGTTTATTAGTAAACGCTAACAGGTCTATGTCAGAGTTTGCTATTTTCTACATTCTCGTCCTCTTCTAAAATTTTTCTTCTTGTAAATTAATAAAGAAAGGAGATATCGTAAAACGAACCTTAGTATCAATCTTCGGATTGGACGAAATATTATTTTACTAATTTAGTTATTTGTTATTTAATTCTTTCATTCGTTTACTTTTACACTCATTCAGCCATTCTTGCTCCCACATTCTTGCTCCCACTCTCTCTGTAGGTAAGAGTATAACTAATTTTTGTATGTGATTATCATGAATAAATTTTCGTTCCTAAAGCCAGTTCCTTGTGACTAAACAATTGAGAAAGGGAAGATAACTGATAACAAGGGTAACAACAGAGACAAGCAGGGTCGATGTGTGCGCACAGAAACCTTCTGAAACATTTGGCCCAAAGCACGTTTTTATTTCGTTTCTACATTTAAATTATCCCCAAAATACTTCTTCTTACTTCTTGACACAAGATATTTAGATGGGTGTCAAACATGTAAAGGTCAGTCTTGAACCCAATTTTCTTTTCTTTCTCTTGTGTTGATATAAAGACTCTTCTTTGTGTTTTTGTCGAGAGCTCGTTTCCTTCAGATTTGCCGATACACCAGCAAACATCTTTTCTTCACCATGAGATTAGCAGTTCTTGTAGACCTGAGTTACACAGAAAAAGATAAACATGTTAAGAAAGTCACTTTTCTGAGTTTGTGTATACCAACCAAGTCATCTGTTAATTAATTCAGATCATGACAAATGACATGATTTCAAAATAATAAAATATTTCTACAATTATTTATAAAATAGCATTCGAGTAAAAAATGTAAAAGTAGCATTCATAGCTCTTCTATCATTTATAAAGTTATAAGAAATTGAAAATACTACTGGTTAGTGGTCAGTGACTCAACAAAAGTTTATTATAATGTTGGCTTATTATAATATTTTTGTACAAGCTAAGACCATCAATATTATGGTTTCGTTAACAAACGATATTCAACAAGAATGCTTCACCTTAGTCAACAAGTTTTTAAAAAATACTGAATGACACTCACGTAGAGCAGATAATCGCGGAACTCCTTCGCACTCAGGATGCGGTCGCCATTATCTGAACAAAACCACATTGGTATCAAGTAAGTTATACTTTTCTTTCCATGGTGATGGGTCTGAATTATAGTTTATGCAATAATAACTATAAAACATCTGTTTTAGGGAGGGTCTGTAGACAATCGGGGCTGGAGCAGACCATTTCTGGACTGGTTCGACCTAGACAGTAAAACTTTCTCTACTCTTCTTATCTACCTGCATTAATTCACAAGTGATTGAAAACAAAAATAGTTCTCTCACTTACCAGTTTAAAGATCATGTCTTTACTTCAAAGAAACATTTCTAACTCATAATAAGTAAAGACATCGAGGTAATAGTAATAACAAAAATCTTGCTATCAGTGGTAAGAGCAATACTTCGTTTGCTTCATACTTTAATATAAATTACTAAATATCAATCAAAGCATCTCATGTTACTGCAATGTGTAATTGTGTTTTTGGAGGAGTAAAAATTGAGAAAGAACAGAAAACGTTCCTGGACTTGCCCACAGTCATGAGAGCATGCAAGACGATGCCCTCCAGCTCCAGTATGCTCAGCTTGTCGTCCTTGTTGTTATCGTAGGCCGAGAAGGTGGCCCTGATGAAGGCTTGCGAGTCCCCGAACCTCTCATGCCACTTCTGCACGAAATGCTCCTTGTCGATGATGATGCCATACTGGGCAGCCAGGGCAATCAGTTGCTCGAGTGTCATGTGTTCTATCAATGCTTCTGAGGTCTGGACTGCATAGAAAAAAACTTTATATAAATACATATATTCTTTGGATGTACTAAGAGCATCTGCTGTCCTTGATTTTTCCCATCTATATGTATCTGTAAATTTCTCCATTCCTTATATATATATTTATCTTTCTAGTTAGCTTTCGATCCATCAATCTGATTATAATCATAATACGGTTATATTTATGTATTATTGTATCTAACATTATGTTTCTTTTCTAAAATCGCTGATGTTAGTTCACTAAACTGGGTAACACTGGCTTACTGGAAATGTAACGGAATCATATTTTTACACATCAAGCAAACATAATATCGGTTGACATTGTGTGTAGTAGTTGTTTACAAATTTTCTGAGTTGCTTCGTGTTTTGGTGAGGGAGAGGAGCGAAAATGGACAAAAATTAAAATGGGAGATGACATACACCGGTAGTCCAGGATTTCGCCGAATCCCACCACGATTTCGCCAACAGTGATAATGTTGTCTTGGTTGCGGTCTATAATGTCCGCCACCTGTTGAAAGGTAGAAGGCACAATTAAAGGGAAGGAACTGATCATTCAGAAGCTGAAGAAATTATTTACAGAGTTGCGTACCTTGACTTTTTTTTTAATACTTCATGACTAAGCTAAGTATGTAAATCTATACAAATGTTAACCACATTCAAAGCTATGTTTGTACCATACCTTATTAGCTTAATATCTTTATTTCTTATTTGCTCAAATAATTCATCCAACATAATTGTAATGTTGCTGCTGTTGCAGTTGTTTTTGTGTGAAAGGTGTGTGGTTGGAGATTGTGGTTGGAGATGAGACTTTTTGTGTCTGAGCTACTCACCAAAGCTACAACCTCTTCTTCTCTCAGTAGTTGTGCGTTGCTATGACACTCATTATGGAGCTGAGCGAAGGCAGTGCTGTTTCAATACATATAAACACATCAGCGCCCAAAACTACTTTTATACATTCGTCCTCAAAAAGTTTCGGGAAACAAATTTTTTTTTTAAGTATTTCTCTTGTTACATTAAAAATTTACTAGAGTGTATTTTTTTCAGATATTTGGGTCAGAGCGCAGTATTCCTTAAAGATACTATTCCCTGACAATCTCGAATATTTCCTTTCCATTTGTTCTCCATATGCAGACTTACATCGCAATTCACAAAGATGTCAGAAAAGTATATGACTACACTTTGTTTATCAAGGCTACAACCTGCGAAAGATATGGGAGCATATGTTATTTTGAGTGACTGTGGCTGTTCAGGTGTCACTGGTTCGACCACCCTCAGAGCATGTGGTTGTTTGGAGGCTTTTCTGGATGTTTCTAAGTCAGGTGTGGGGAGACCGTTTCTTGTACTGAGCCCAAGTGAGAGGAAAATATTTGTGTGCTCTTGTAGAATTGAGGGGTTAAGTAAACTAATTTATTTTTGTTCTAGCTCCAATGTTTATTTCCAAACGGCTCTCACGTAAATATATATTAAAAGGTTTACATCTTCCTAAACTTTTTTTTAATAACGTAATTCATTTAGTGATCATTGTATTTATCAAACATTTTCATACTGGTAGACATATTATCTATAGCACGTTTCTCCAAAGATTCATTTACATTTGTTATGAGGTTTATTTTAAAGAAAAATGTTGTCTCGTATTATTTCATTATTTCTTTTTCACTTTATCTTTTGATGTTGTTATTAAGGTTAGTGGTTTTTAGCATTGCTTTTAAATCTACATGCAGCTCCAAAAAATATGTTTTGGGGGGGTTTTGTTTGTTTGTTTGTTTGTTTGTTTGTTTGTTTGTTTGTTTGTTTGTTTGTTTGTTTGTTTGTTTGTTTGTTTCATTCGTCAGCCTCTACCTTTCGCCGTACAAGGAAAAGATAAACTATCATTCACAGTTTAGTGCACCGACGACCCCGCAGTTGTGAAATTTTTTTTAAAAATCAATGGGAATCTTTCGTGGCTTGGGATGACCCCGACTTATGATTTATTGGAAGAGAACTTCAAATTATTTTTATAAGTAAAATGTCTTACCACAGCAGACTGGTCAAGACCACAAGTAAAAACATTGCTCTGTCAATCACGTGATCCTACGCGAGCACAAGATTGGTCAGTCGAAAACTGAGCTCAGCACGTCGACTGCTGCTTAATATAGACAAGGTAGTCACGTAGCTTCCAAAAATAGAATTTTCCTTTTAAAATAAAAATGTTCAACCTAAAGGCTAAAGACAGTAAATATATTGGCAAAGTCACAATCTCCTTCTAATCATGTCTCGGGTCTGACCACTCACTCTTAAAATACTTTTATAACCTTGAGCTATATCAAAACGATAACGACGATAAGAGAATGAGGTGGAATAGGTGTGGTATACAATAGCTAGTGTGTTGCTGGTTCTTTCAATTTCTCTTTATTTCATGTGCAACCATCAAACATGTTTCTATTAATATTTTTAAGTTTTAACATTCAAGCTGACAGTCTATGCTATGATATCGTCAGATGAGTTGTCAGTAAGTTTACCAGTTGTAGAAGTCTCCCACTATTATACTTAAAAAGGATATTAGACGAACCCTCAATACAGTTATCGTTATTTATTGAGCTGATGAAACCGCCCCTAGAGTGGGTAGGGGAGATAATAATATCACCACTGGTTTGAAGAGGCAGTGATTATGTCCCTTGCATAATGATTTGCTAATGTGAGGTTAAAGCCCATAGGAAGCCTCGTGCCCTTAGTTTCTAGTTGATGAGGTACTAGTTTCACCTTTCTTTACACCTGCTACTTTTGATACTCAATCCAGATAGCATTGGACTTGGGTAAGAGTATTTTTAATAATAATAATAAGAAGAAGAAGACTAGACTTTTGTTGCAGCTCATAGTGTAAGACTGCTCCCCCGATTTCAAACCTCGCCAATTATAAAAGTTTATTTCAAAACCTATTATCGTTGTTATTGTTGTTGTTATCATTATTATTCCCTTTAAATAATTCCCCTTATTTCCCTGTTATTATTAAAGTTTCATTTAGATGAAGCTATTGGAAATGTTTCATTTGAGATCGTTTGCGGTACACTTATCCACGTGTTTGCTTGCCTCTTGCCACTCATATGTGTCCCACTGGAGTTCACATACACCTGATACTGTAAAGTAGCTCCGTGGGAAACAAAATGTTAAATTTAAGATTGTTTAAATATTATGCAATTCCTAAGACAAACAATATCAGTTTCTTATTTCTTTATTTGCAATTTAATTTTTTCCTTAACGGAAACCGTGTTTAAAACATTGCAAATACAAACACAAATACCAGAGAAGTATAGGCACAATCTTTATCTGGGAGAGAAAGTTCCATTACATGTGCGCTGTTTATTCATCCCTCCTGCAGTTCTTGTAGATCTGAGTAAGACAGGTAAAAAACAAACCTTCTACTAAAATGGAAATTTAATGTGAACATGTTATTCATCTATCAGCAAGTTACCTAATATTTAAAAATAATTAAAATCAGAATTTGTTTATAGAAAACTGTAAAATGAATACGTCCGCAAATATATTTTGACTGAAAATTATATATAGGACACAAAATGTAAATAAATAAATTAATTAAACTTACATTAATCCAATGTAGTTAGATGAATACCCTATTTACGTCTGAAATCCTGTCCATTATTGTCTAAACAATGTAAACAGTTTCTAAATTTGGAATACCTGTTGGGAATTTGCAGCATATATAACTAAGAATTTTTTAACAGCTTTTACAATTTTTTTCTTTAATTATACTGTTTATGGGCTGAATGTTTATTTTTAAACACTTCCAAGTCATAATGGTACCTTCGTTCTCTTATGAACAAGAAACAAGACTGTGTAAAGAGAGGTTTGTGTACATTTATTAGCAAACATGTGTTGAAAAGATTGAGAAAGCTACTCACAAACAGCAGGTAAGCACGCAGCTCGCTGGCTCTCAGGAGACCGTCGCCATTATCTGAACAGAGAAGGTATGTATTGTTAGTCAATGATAACTACAGATATTTAATACAGAGCTAAGTAAACGATTTTAGGAAATATTTATGTTTTACATAGTGAAACATGCAAAACTTCAAAAATGTTTTAAATACTTTATAATAAGAACTGAACTCAATAGTTGTAGCGAACAGTGTGTAGCGACATATGAGGCTACTTTATAAAATACTGATCTCATGGAAAGGAAAGATTTGCTCATTACATATCGTTCAGTAAATAGAAAGCATTTGTAAAATATGAAAAAGTGTGGAATGCCAGTTTCAAAAATTTAACATTGACATATCTGAACCTTGACTTTTTCGCTGCTAACTATATTCTTCAACTTTTATTGAAGAAGGTGGGCAGAAAACAAGACAAAACTCGGACTTGCCCGAAGTGGCCAGAGCATGCTTGACGATGTTCTCAATCTCGAGTATACTCAGCTTCCCATCCTTGTTCTCATCGTAGGCATCAAAGGTGGCTCTGACGAAACCGAGTCCATCGCCGAACCTCTCATGCCACTTCTGCACGAAGTGCTCCTTGTCGATGGAGAGGTCGTACTGAGCAGCCAGTGCAACCAACTGCTGCAGATTCATTTGCAGTATCAGTGCTTCTGATGTCTGAACTGCATCAGGATGAATGCCATGCCAAGTCATATTAGCCACAAGTGCAAAAGTAGCTTCGAGAACGTTATAACGGAAAAGAGCCGTGAGTGTTTACCTGAGTAAATGTCAGTCAGTAAGATGAAAAATATATATATATCAAATGTTAGATAGGTGATGGGTACACTATTTAGAAAAGTATAAGAGAATTTACTTACATTGATAGTTTAAGATTTCACCAAACCCCACTACAACCTCTCCAACGGTGATGATGTTGTCCTGGTTGCGGTCCAGAAGATCCGCCACCTGTTGCGCATGTGTAAAAGAGTTATTTATTATTCATCGTATTTTTCTTGAAAAGGAAGTCTAATTCGACCAGATGCTAATTGTACATCTTTGATCATTATGATACAGTAGTTCTACTGTTCTCTATAAACCCTTTCTTCAACATCATTGTCACATCGTCACTGTCGTTACTCTCGCGGATGTTTTGGAGGGACGAGTGTGTCGAGAACATGACAACGACAGGACTACTCACCAAAGCGACAACCTCTTCCTCCCTCAGCAACTGTGCATTGGTATGGCACTCATTATGGAGCTGAGAGAAGACAGTGCTGTCAGAGTACATACAAAAATTAGTTGTAAGCAGGTGTAAGCAGATGTAAGCACACACACACAGGTAACCCCAAGAAAAAATTCAGAAAAGTTATAGTAAATAAAGTGCAGGTAAATAATTTAGTCAGAAATGAATATGTTTCGAACTGAATGAAAATTAAATAAACATAAGTTACATTTGAGCCTTTAATAAAGATTAATGCAAAAGGTTGTGCGGCTGTCGTGTCTGGTTGTGAGTGGGCTAGATTGTCAAAGGTCAATGACTTGAACCCTGAGGAAAATCCTTCTAGCCCTCTCTTCTTATTCAGAGGCTGCTTAGGATAAGTAACTGATTATTTCAGGGGAAGTAATAAGGGTAGGGATAGTCTCCACCTGCCATATAACGGGCCTAGAAAATGCAAAATCTCTCCCTTATAGGATTATTATGTGCCCATAGCATTAATATTCTCTTTTGCGAATTATTTTCTTCGGGTGGAATATTTGACACACGCGTTCTCATTTTTTCAGCTATGTTTTTGTTTGTTTCTTTATCTTGTCTTTATTATTACCGAAGCATGAATTTAATAAGGGATTTTGATCCTTACCAGAGTAATCTGTAAAAGAAATGTTGATTTCTGATTATCAAAACTATGATTATATCATTAATTATTTTTCGTTCGGTTCGGTTCAAAGCTGCATGCGACCAAAATACTAAGTTTACGTTTGAATAGTTATTAAATTTGACTTTTATTTAAAGTAATTTTAAGAATGTGTGTCGTTGTATGAACCGAAATATGCTGACAGTTAAAACGATACATGAAAACGGCCTAAGCTATGGACAAACATTGAAAATTAGAATATAAATGCAATGGTTGAAGGAGTTAAGGGGTAGGCAGGTCTGTTCACATTCCCCTTTTGCAGAGTGTGTTAAAGTCTGAACTGATGTGGAAATATTTAAACTGCGAAGGTCTTCAGATTAAATAGGTTCGTGATTTAAACGAGACCAACACCAGTTAAGTAATTAATTCAAGTAATTAATTCAACTGTCTCACCTCAGCAGCCCTGTCAAGATCACCAAGGCAAACATTGTACGACTGGTCAGGTGATGTCACAGTCAGAATTGATCAGTCGAAAACTTCACACAGCCCGTCTGTTGCTTCTTAATAAAGGTAAATTAGTCACGTGGTTTCCCAAAATAGAACTAGTTATGCGGTTTTTAACGCGAGAGTCAGATTTCGCCGGCTCAGAGAGGTCAAAGGTTAGTTCTCAGATGATCGTGTCTATGAGTTTTGCCCTTGATTCCTCAAGATAACTTCAAGATGATGACCGTAATGAAAATGAATAACCATTATAATTTTTTTAAATGATCTTTTAGGGAGTGCTGATTTTAATTAACAAATTATCTGTATCAAAGACATGTAAAAATGTTGTTATGTTTCTCACTCCAAAAAGATAGTAGCATAACCTATTGTTAGTATTGTAAATGTTTAGGTGAATTGAGTATTTTTTTAAAATTTATTTTGCGAACCCGGATGTCAGAATCAAAAGATAATTTTTAAAGCCCACATTTTAGAAGGCGGCTAGCAGCTGGCGATGTGGCGATAAATATTTCTTTTTTTGTACAGTTTTAAGATAAACGAAATGATAAGTAATAGAACATATCACTGAATGTGAAAGACCTGCTTTCAGTAGGCGCACCTTCTGCCATGTCGACCTGACATTTCTAGATCCTGTGATTATCATATTTGCATGTTGCAATTGTTACTAAAAGGTCAAAATTTCGTCTGCTATTTTACATACAGTGTCTAGAAGATAACTGTCTTTCCTACTTTTTGATGTTGTAGCATATAATCCAGCAATACATTAATGATAAAGAATAACGATTAGGGAACAGGATGTTTCTATATGATGTGTTCTTCTCTTGTAGCGATAAGAAATATAAAAAGAAACATAAGGGTCAGGTCAGTTCGTTTAAGTTGAAGATTATTTGCTTTAAAGCATTTATTTTAATCGCTCGTGATGTTGCCTGTAAAAGTTATAAAAGAAAATGTATGAAGAGGTGGGTAGTTGCATGCGTGAGTACTTATGAAAAAGCAAGCATATGTTACCGGTATGCCAGTGCATATCAAATTTGTAATGTAAACATTTATGAAGTATATTGTAATGATTTGATTATGAGAGAATCTTGTCAACATTTCGCTAGTAAAGCCCACTACAGTCCTTGGGGGAATTTTCCCCGTGAAAGATATGAGGCATGGTATCTGAGCCATAGAATAGAATTTTTATGCATGCATGCACCTATAATGCACATCCTCTTCTTGAAAAACATTATTTTTTCCTTTTGAATGTTTGTTAGCTCCTTTTTTTCTTGTATTGTTGATGCAGATTGTCCTTATTCACTCTGCAATCATCCAACCGTCATTTGTCATTTGTCAGTTATTTCATCCAACTTAACGTCCATCATTTTCACCTGTACTGATTATGAAGACTCGTTGTTTGTATTTTTATTTCCTTACCATTCGTGTTTGTACACATATAAATATCCGGATCATTTGGATGAAGTTTGTCCTTTCTTTTATATCTTCTCCAGAGGTTAGCAGTTCTTGTATACCTGGTGTACAAGCAAGTTACATACTTAAAGACTGGTTGGAAATATAGTTTAAAATTTTCACACTACTTAAACATAAATATAAAAATATTCTGTTATAAAAGTATTAACGATCATCTTTGTAGTTCCTATGTTTCTGCTAAAGGTATTAGCAATCCCCTTTTTTTGACATTGAAATGGTATAAACTGCACTAGCAAAACAGAGATAGTGAAAAATAAAAAATGTCATAAACTTAATCACTAAAAATGTGTTTAATTTTATTTTCAATATGATGTTCATCACTCCCCAAAGAACTGTATCTTTAGGTGTCCGATTTTCCACACGACTGCGATGGACGCTGAGAACTTTCATTAGTAAACAACTTGTCACAAGACAGGAAACACTCACGAAAAGTAAATACTCTCTAAACTCTCTGGCACTGATGATTCCATCTCCGTTATCTGCACAAATATCCATATATTATAAATAAGACATGACTACTGTACTGAAGAAAATTTAATGAAAACCATTTGTAGATACTGAACCACCTTCTTACATGCCTTTTGGATTATTCTTTTGTCAATATTGAATTTTGAATCATTTTAAATATATTTTTAGTAAATTGAACAACTGTAGAAAATAATTTTTAAAAATAGGTACCCCTGACAAACTGACATTTAAAATAAAAACAGCTGAAATGAGATACATTAAAAAAATTCATGGCCCCAACTTGCCTACAGTCTCCACGACATGTTTGAGAATGTATTCCAGCTCCAGCACGCTCAGTTGTCCATCTTTGTTCTCGTCGTAAGCGTCGAAGGTTGCCCGGATGAAAGCAACCGAATCACCAAATCTCTCTTGCCATTTCTGAACAAAGTTCTCCCTGGTGATGATGATGCCCAGTTCCGCAGCTAGTACCAGCAGCTGATCTCTGTTCATGAGCAAAATGAGGGCTTCGGATGTCTGAACTGCATTGAAAAAAAAAAAGATATTATGTGTATATATTTGTATTTATAAATGTATACATATCTGTCCACGGATACATACATAGCGGGATATATTCCTTTTGTTTTGCTTCCCTTGAAGCAGCATGCTCAAATAAATGAAACAGTTTAGTGATTATTGTAATGGGATGCGAAACTTCACATGTTTAATAGGTCTATGTGTTTATTTTTTCCCATTATAACAAGCTACCTGTGTCTTCAAATGAAAAAATATAACACTCAAATATTGCAACAGACTTCTTGTATGCAAAACAAAGTGCACAGTGTACTTATGATTGATAGATAGAAGAACAAGGAAGTGAGCTAAAGATAGTTGCGCAACAGATGTCACTAGAACAATTTTTATCTTCATCTTCACTTTAAACGTCGCACCCCCTTAGCTGTACACGAACTGTCAACCTGTCAAGTGAGAGAAGTACAACTACTTTCCGATTTCGCTACACTTATGTCCCCCATGCCTAAACATGACTAAAATACAGCCACAGATCAGACTTTACTAAAGTGGCGAGAAATTGTAAATAATCGAAGATGTTACATAAACTGTGGTGACTATGAAAAGTACTCACTTGCTTTCTGCTATTATATCACTGTATAATGCTTTAACCCTGTACATATATTTTTACAAGTTCGTCGGCATTCGTGAGGGATGAACGAGAAGGAGGAAGATTGAAGTATTTTCCTCACTTTGCAAGTATACTTGCAATCTTCCTTAACAATTAGACAACCCATCATTAGACTGTGACTTAACCAGTATTTGACACATGCTTTATATATTTTGTTTTTGTTTTTTGTTTTTTTGGTGAAGGGATATATATATATTTTTTTTTTGCTTTTGTTTTTCTTCTTGTTTGTGTTTTGTTGTAGTAGAGGTATACTTTGCTTTAGAAAGGTTTAGAAGATTACTAGCTATCGCATGTCAGTTAAAAACACAGGGTTCAGTAAAGGAGGTCCACACAGCCCTATAGATAAGACTTTGACCAGACGTGGGAAGAAGCATCTGATGTCGACGAAGCGAGGCTACAGGTCAAAACAAAAATAGATTGCTCAAATAAAATAACATACAACCTAGCTTACTTACACTGGTACCCTAAGATGTCAGCAAATCCTACGACAACTTCTGCAGTGGTGATGATGTTGTCCTCGTTGCGGTCCACAATATCCGACACCTGCAGCCAACGGACAATGAAGTCGTCTTTATGTCCATCGTTTCTCAGTCAAGTGTCTTCTTGATCAGTCACACCCCACCTCATCCCTCCCGTACATGGGCATATCAACACGTGACATTGAAATAGCATTTGCTGGGATAAATGTGCTGATTACAATTACAAACGATGGAATTAAGTCCTCAAACTTGTTAATATATAGTCTCTGATAATAATAATAATAATAATAATAATAATAATAATAATAATAATAATAATAATAATAATGATGATGATGATGATGATGATGATGATGATGATGATAATAATAATAATAATAATAATAATAATAATAATAATAATAATAATAATAATAATAATAATAATAATAATAATAATAATAATAATAATAATAATAATAATAATAATAATCTCAACTCTTATATAAACGACGCGCGAGAACACACACATACGCATCACACACTTTCATTATTTAGTTCCTTTTATCAAATACCTACACACGAATGGATACAGTAAAAGAATAATATTAATAACACCATTAAGGGGAATGGATAAGAAAGATAAAGTGAACCTACAGAATGGTGTAGGATATTTGCTATATATCGTCGTCGTCGTCGTTGTCGCTGCTGTCGTTGTATTATTATCGTAAGTATAAACATTATGGCAGTGCTGATCATGGTGGTAGTAGTGGTGATAAATGCTACTCACCAAAGCAACCACCTCTTCTTCCCTTAACAGCTGTGCGTTGGTGTAACACACGCCATGGAGCTGAGCGAAGGCGCAGCTGGTTGTAAACATATAAACCAGTCTGGTTTATAAACATAGCAATAGTCGTCTTTTTCTTTCAAAAAGCTGAGAAGTGTCCAAAAATGTCACTTTTTAAATACAAAGACGCATTAGCGATTGCATTTTTAAAAATAATTTAATTGTACCCCAAAGCTGTATTGTCTAAAAGAAAAAGAAATAATTTAAAAAATGTGATTGATTTAAATGTCTCACCAAAGCCAGCCTGAAAAGACCAAGAAAGCGAGCATTGTTGAATCCTTTGCTGACCTGACACGAAGATGTCTTTAGTACTCAAAGGTACAGCACACCAACTAGTTTTTAATATAGATAAAGTCAGTCACATGCTGGGCGTCAGTGCAGTCACAGCCATGTTTCTGGAAAGGGGGCTGGGGGACCAAACAGTCTAATAACCCCTTTCCCCCCAACCCTACAGGCACACATTGGGGTGGGGCGGTCTGATGGGGCAACATTACTAATACAGTGAAGTTTGGCTTTCCTGGGTTCAGCTCTCGTCTCAGGCACACTGTTCTTTCTCTTCATGTTTACAGGTTTGCATTTGTTTACAGGGTTGACTGCCTTGCCTTGATTTCGCCAGTTGCTGGCTCGGTGTACAGCACCAATTACCCCCCCCCCCCCCCACACACACACACACACAGCAATATATTGTCTTAATACTTTTGTCTACGATCTTCACATTAATTAGAAATAAATATAAAAACTGATCAGATAAAAGTAGGTACACAAATAGAGGAATAAAGTATAGGCAAATTGAATAGAAGAGAAAGAGGGAGGGAGAGAGTGTAATAAGGAAAGCAAGACGGAGAGCGACAGAGATAGTTTAACAGAAGATTGAATGAAGTGTTGAGCGGGATAACGGTTTTGTTGAGTGTTGGGTGTTGGAAAAGGACTTTCATACATACACATCCTGTCATGAAAAGTTCTTTACGTTGTTGAAATAAGTAAAGAAAGAAGAGAGGACAGAACATGACTGTGTGTGACAGCGTTGAACATCGTTCTGTCATAATTTTGGTTTGTACAATCAACAGAATCTATAATCAATAGTTCAATGGTGGATGAGAATCTTATCATGACTTGTCTTTAACATTTGTGAGGTTTTATTCGAAGCATAACAACTATTGCGAGGCCTTGTGAAATTATTATCTCTGTCAAATCAACACAACATAAACATCAACAGAGGTTAAAACTTTTCCTCTCTTGGTTCTAGTTGTTGGGATAATTGTTACATTAATTAGCAAATGAAGACTGTGTTTGCTGCATAGTCACTGCTGTTATGTAACAGCATATCCTACATGGAAGACTTTGTTCAGTAGAGAGAGAGAGAAAGAAAGAGAAGGCGTTTAAAAACGAAAGAAAATGTCAAGAGTAAAATCTGTAAAATAAATATTGAGCGGCTTTCGTGTTTGTAATGAGTCGGTACTCAGTCTTTCTCAAGTAAAAACATTGTGTTGAGAATTCAGAACTTGCAAGTATGTTTATAAGGCTTCATACATAATGAAAATGTTGATGTTGTCACTACCACGATTATCAGTATTTAAATTTTCAGTAACAGGACATTCGATTTCAAGGAAACTAGTTTGGACTGTGGGTGTTGAAATTGTTCCTTAGATGTCTAGTGTTTCATGGCTCGTGTCTTCACCATAGTGGGACTAAACACACACACAAACACAGACAGCAGTACACAATCATTTTAAAAGAATAAATCATATCCCAGACACCTTGCTTACTCTGAAGCATAATAATAACAGCCATACCAATCACAAGAATATTCATTTAGATGTGTATTTAGATAATTAACAAATTTCTTTTTTGTTCCTGATGGATACAGTGCTGCTGTACTTAAACCCATCATCATTGGAATCTTCTTGTCAAATGTTGACCTTGTTTTAAACCTCGTCCAGTCCTTTGCTTGAAAAGCATTTCTCTTCCAGAGATCAACAAGCCTTGTAGACCTGGAATGTAGAAGGTAGACAATGACTAAAATTACAAGAAGAATTCAAATTAAATTGTCAATATGTAATTATTAATTGGAACACAACTTCTTTCGGATTTATAGTATTAACATAATTTAATCTAGACAAAGTTTTGGTTTTGACTGCACACATCTGTTCCCAGGATTTCAGCAGACAGAAAGATTGATTTTTTTTTGCTTTTTTATTGCCAAAATACGAAGGTTAAAGTCATTTTTCATATTGTTTGTCTTTTTGATCAATCACAGTGTAGAGTACATACTCAGTTTCTATATAAAGACAAGAGCTTATGCAGCTTCATACACGTCACGTGACCTGCTGGTCTGTAAGATAACCGTTATGTCAATAATCCGAAAACCCTTCAGTTTGAGAACTAACTCTTATTCTGGTGAGAATATTAATCCCAGACAGAGGACTCCCAGTATATATTATACTTTATCCTTAAACACTGTTTCCATGTATTAAAAAGAGAATTAGAGTTTATTCAGAGAAGTAGAAGGTGGCATCTTCACTCTTGGCTCTATAATTTAATAAGTCAGCAGGCGTATAGACTGACAGGTAGACGGGTAGACAGACGGATGGGTGGGCAAACTGAGTGGTTAGATGGTTGGCTGGATGTATGGGTAGGTCAATGATGATGAAGTAGATAGTTGAAGATGCGGTCATGATAGCACACTCACGTAAAGGAGGTACTCCCTGAACTCCCTGGCAGTCAGGATGCCGTCCCCGTTATCTGAAATCATGACAGTGCTCACTAATTAACACCACTTCTAGATTTTTATAAATTACTCATGTTCATTCATTTGCAAACTGAATATGAAGTGTTCCTTGCTAATCAAAGCAATACCATTAGCAACTGAAATTGTGAAAAGGTTCAAATCAGCCGCCTGATAACCTATCTAGAGATTTGTACATCATCTTCCTTCAGTTAATGAGTATGAAGAGCATTTGTCCTACATAGGCGGCGCCACTTGCCTGACACGTGGTACACGTGTTTCAGGATGTGTTCCAGCTCCAGGGCACTGAGCTGCCCGTCCTTGTTTTCATCGTAAGCATCAAAGGTTGCTCTGGCAAAGGCCGCAGAGTCGCCGAAGCGTTCAGTCCATTTCTGGACGAAGTGTTCTCGGTCAATCAGGATTCCCACCTGAGCTGCCAGGGCCAGCAACTGCTGTGTACTGAACGACAACATCAACGACTCTGCCATTGAGACTGAAAACGAGGAAAAATAGTGATAATCAGCATCTTCTGATGAAGGAAAGCCAATTTATTCAGTCTCAGGAAGGGGATGAATAAAGTAATATTACTATTTAATATTTTATAAAGTCTGCACGGTCATCCTCTATTCTAATAACAGAAGTTAACAGAAAGAAATCTCATCTTGATGATGTCACTACACACCATACTCAGCTTGTCTGCTGTTTCTCTCACAGGTGGAACTATAAGAGATTGCTTACACTGATATCCCAGAATGTCACCAAAGCCGATGACAACTTCTGCGGTTGTGATGACATTGTCTTGGTTGCGGTCTACAATATCGGCTACCTGTGGAAATAATATCATAGTCTCTAAAATGCTAGTTTCACTCGTAAATATAAAGCAAAATCCGTAAATACACTGAAATCCATGAATTAAAAATTTTCTCTCAGCAGTTTTTGTGGGAGCATGTGATGTTTGTCTCTCTTTTTTTCTGCGCATGACGGGAAGAGCCCGCTTGAGAAGTAAATAAATAAATTCATATTTTACTGATTAATAATCAAAATACAAAAGCATTTTAGTACTTATCTCAAAGAATTATCCCAGAATTTACCAGCATTCACGAACACGTGATCAAACAGAATGAGGATAATAATATTATTTACTGAAGAAGCGTTTGGATGAGCTTAACGGTCTAAAAAAAACAGTTAAAAAACAGAAAGTCTTTTAAAACATAGAAATGAATAAGGAGCAGGAACATTCTAAAACTAAATGAAAGCAAAATGTATTAAAAAAGTTTCATCGAGTAAAGAACTGATATGCGCGTTACCAGGGCAACGACTTCTTCCTCCTTTAACTCCTGAGCATTAGTGTGGCACGTGGAGTGAAGCTGAGCCAAGGCGGTGCTGTGAGAATGTACATTGAAGAACACTATAATTATAATAATTATTATTATATTCAGTGTAAATCCTGATATAAAATTAAACTCATATCGAATCAACACGTGAAAGAACATCAGCGTAGTACAACAAATTTCGCAATTTTCAAATGTATTCCAATCCTTAAATATTTATAGAACATCACGAATTAATACCAGATATTATTTAAAATATAAAGTTTTAAATTTTATATATGAATCTTTTCGACACTTAATTTTAAAGTTTTTTCTGATAATTCAGTTGGAGATTGTCAGTGACATTTTGCTTACATTCTTCGGGCCAGAGACTAAACAAATACAAAGGAAAGAGGGCAAAACAACAACACAAGAAAAGTAAAATAAATATTAAAAGGAAAAAAGAAGAAACTCTTACCACAACAACCCTGCGAAAACAATGTAGGAAAACATCGCTAAATCTTTGTCTGAGCTAGGTAGCACCCGGTCAGTCCCAAGAATGCTCGCAAGATGTCGACTCGGTCACAAAACTGAAGACAATGGCGGACGGGGTGAGGTCGAAAAAAAAACCTTTGTGTAGAACATGCGCTTGTTTCGAAATCCAGTCATCTGCCACACCCATGGTTCCAATCGTGTATAAAGATACCACCACGCCGCTATTTTTCACTGTTTCTATAAGATAACAAAAATCCTTGACCCAACTTTCAATATTCTTTTCTTTTTATTTATTGATTTAGCTCCCTTTATTATTGCTTAAAAAAATGTTGATTGTTCATATTTTTGCCATTTCTTCCAATTATATGATCTATTCCAGCTTGAACAGACAAAGAAGTTGAAGGTGGAAATTAAAAGAATGATCTCCTTGCTCTATATTTATAGATAAGCTGTCCGGGTTGTTGCCTTCATGTCAAAGGGAGATAAGAACAAAGGGAGATAACATGGAGATACATGTATTTAAAAACCAAAAATATTTCTTCAGTTACCGAGTTACCGAGATTTTAATATTCAGTTCTTTTATCATCAAAGAAAATGCTAAATAACTAACGGTTGACACAAAGAGAGGAGGGCGGAAGCAACTCGGCATCGGAGCCTGAAAAAAACGCTAGTCACAGTGGACCACTCGGAACTGACCAAGGGATGTAAGCGCGCGCATCGCTTTTTAACATGAGGATGTGCATCAAACGACATGAAGATTAAGGTCTGCGGAGGGAGAAGAGAGGTCACTAAATATGGTCGCTGTAGAGATAACTGTAATTACTGAAAATTGTAGGGGAGTTAATTAGTAGTGGTGGCACAATGTCTCTAATACAGCATCACCTGATTTTTATAATTTTTTTTTTTTAGAAATGAAGAGACTAACGCTTAGAACTTTTTTTGAAAAATTTATTGTTTATATTGTTATATTGTACATTTTTAGAACATGTGTTTTCTGGATTTATTAATGTAAGTGCAATGTATTTGCAAGAAGAAATATGGCGGCGCTTTGACTGTCAACACACTGAATGAAGTTTTCAGCTTTTCCCAATAATCAGCAGGTGTAGATCTGCCATGGAAAATTAAAAAAGTATTAAATGAAGTGCCTATAGCAAGATAGTTAATAGGTTAGGTCTATTTGTGTAATAACAACGAATTTGTTGAGTTCCTGAATTCAATAGATGTGTTTACCGATTCACTTGAGGTGTTTGTAGCAGCTTGACAAATGTGTTGTGGACAGCAAGTAATTAAACTTATTCTCTGTAATGGCTTTAAAGCAGAATTTTCCTACAACTAAATAACTTATATTTTTGCTTTAAAGCAGTCTAGTAGATTCTGAGATATTTTTTTTATGAATGAAGTTTTAAAACTCTTCAGTCAAAGGTAATATACTTAAGAGGTGTTTCCAGAAAAAGTAAAATCAACTCACAAATTTCAGATAACTGCGAAATTCCTGGTCGGTAAGAATGCCGTCCCCATTATCTGTTTAAAAAAAACCGCATGGTTCTCAATCAGAAGTGAGACAAAAATTATTTACTTGTACATTCTGCTTGTCATGCTGACATTTCAAAAGAGAAATATATACTTAAGAAATTATTTAAGATGTAAAATTTCAAAATATTTTTTCCTGAACATTTTTATATCACATCATTAACAAACTCTTTGTAAACTGTTTCCTTCCATTGAAACCATCAGAGCAAACAAGAAAATTCCAACTTAAAAAAGAAGCAAACATAAAAATAATATAATAGCATAAGAAATTTTCTGTCCATTCAATTATTTGGCGTGTTTTGTTAGATGAAATGAAAGGTTGCCGTTTACTAAACAAAAATGTAAACACAAGGGAAGAGTATAAGGGTGCACCGTTAATTAACGTGCCTGCTTTGTCCAGAGCATGAAGTCGAATGTTCTCGATCTCCAGCACGCTGAGTTTTCCGTCTTTGTTCTCGTCGTAGGCATCGAAGGTTGCCCTGACGAAGGGCAAGGCATCGCCGAACCTCTCGTGCCACATCTGCACGAAGTGCTCCCTGTCGATGATGATGTCGTATTCGGCAGCAACTGCGATCAGCTCGATGGCGGTCATGTCGACCAGCTGTGTTGTCGGGGTGTGGACTGTGTGCAACGAAAATTGTTGATATTTTTTTACTTTCCAAAAGATGACTGCAATGTGATTCTAAAAGTAAGACAAAATCGTGGCACAGAGAGAGAGAGAGAGAACTGATTGTAATATCTATCCTGTGTCCCAACGACCAGCCAAAATTGACCACCACCACCATGATGATGATGATGATGAGGAGAAGGAGGAGGATTTATGACAATAACAAAAGCGTTGTTATCCATCTTAGGCGCATGAAAACAAGTGACTTACAGTGATATTGAAGGATCTCACCGATGCCCACGACCAGTTCTCCGGCTGTGATGATGTTATTATTATTGCGATCCACGATGTGAATGACCTACAATGCAAAGAAAAGATGCAATGTAGTATTTAAATAATGATTACTTCCTAGAAAGAAAAAAAAACTCTATTTGACACGGACTATTTTCCATTACATAGTCACAGATCGCTCTTAATGGCAGACAGAAAGTAATGTGGTACTCACCGAGGAAATAACTTCATCCTCTTTTCGCATCTGCACATTGGAGTGACAGACACCGTGCAGCTGGGCCGAGGCCACACTGGTCACAAGTACATATGAGTGTACATATGAGTGTCAGTGTACATAGACATCATGGCATTTAACACAACGCTGTCACGTACACACTAACCAACACACATGCACACATCCTTAAAAATGCTTGCACACATCTCCTCATGCATCAGCACCTGTTCTACATTTCATAACATGTGTATACACTATTATTTGTTAAAATAATTGTAGCAAGGAAGGTTGATGTGGTTTACTTAATGTGTCATTCCTCAACGAAGTCACCAGACGATGTCATTGATGAGGTGATGAACACAAATTCTCTTCAAGTTCTAAACTCACTCTTCCCAGCAAACACTGTAAATTTCTTTTAACTGCTTTTTTTATTATTAAAGACGGGATTTTTTTTTAATTGGACAAAAGAAGGTTAATAAAAAACAAAAGGTAATTAATTTCTTACCACAACAGGGAGAGGAAAGCCACGAAAGAAACCATTGCGGAGAGCTGAGCACGCGGCCTGGACAACAATATGGCGGGGAGCCGTTGTACTTCAAATGTGCTCTGACATATTATTCTATTGAAGAAAAATTAGGTCATGACATGTCAGGTGACAAACAATCTCTGTTTCTCTTGTCTCAAATTTAAAAGCTGGTCATAACAAGATAATGGTCTAAAAAGCCTGCACTTTTTCTGGAAGCTTCATGTGGTGGAGAGAGTACCTTGAGAACATGTAAAGACTGGCTATTGTGATAACACAAAGATGAAGGAGGACGAACACTGTTGGGAAATTGGAAACTATTCAAATAAATTTCTCTTTCTTTCCCATGTTTAAAACGAGTAACAAAATTTAAGAGAGAATAATGTAAAATGCAGTTTGGTGTTATTATTTCGTTTCGTTCTGTAGACGTTGAGCAATTTGGAGAATGAGGCAGATGGTTCGGCAACAAGTGAATGTAAACTTAGACCTTCATCTTTCTTTCTTATCGACAACAAGCGGTTTAAGACGTGGAGCTGTATCAATATCAGGATAGATAATGAATCATGTAGATAATAGATAGGCCCCTTGGCTCTAAACATCTTTGCATGCATACATCACGTGATTTACATCACGTTATCGGCAACAGAGAAAGAGGGAAAGAGAGGAATGAGGAGAGATAAACGAAACAGGAGGTAAGCTCTGTAAGAGATCTCGAGAGAGGTGAGAGAAAGAAACAGAAAAGAGAGGAGGATAGACATAAAAGACAAACAGTGGTAAGGAGAGGTAAGAGAGAGAGATGGAAGCAGATAAAGCAGGCGGCTACATTCATGTTTATTTCCAGCTCACATAATTAACTGAACCTGTGTGTGTAAATGATTTTATGGATTTCCGAGACAAATTATGTTTGTTTATACAGACAAGGCATGAAGTTCTGCATTTTATCTCAGTTTGTTAGGACATGCTACATGAAATGCCACATTTTTATAGAGATTACCATACTAACCTTAAAAAAACAAAATATGATATTTGTTTTTCGTGTTATAATCAAGAGAAAGTTCAGTGTATTACGAACGATTTCTCTACTTGTGCTCTGTAATCGGTACAATAACTGTTACCATGGCGCCTGACTTGCTACCTCACTGATGTCACCCGAGACACTACAAAAGGAAGGTTTTTCTTGTGCGCATAAAAAAATTATTATATTTTGATGCAATAATTTCTGATGTAAAACATTCTGACCCCATATTGTATCACATTCTGACCTCACATTTTGACCTCTGACTTCACATTGTATTATTTTCTGACCTCATATTGTATTATATTTAAACCTAGTATTGTTTCATATTCTAATCTGATGTTGCATTGTATGCTGACATCACTTTGTATTATATTCTGAAATTACATTGTATTATATTCTAACCTCACATTGTATAATTTGACTTAGTATTGTATTATATTTTGATGTTTGTAAGAGAGGCTTTACTTATCAAACTTAATTTAAACTAAAATTGTTTAGAGCAGGCATGTCAAAGACTTCCAGCGGGCCGCAGGTGGCCCTTTGTAAGAAACCTGCGGCCCGCAGGGTGGCCTGGTGGCGCAACGGTTTCTATTTGTTATGTTTTTGGTGCCCATTGTGTAGGTCGGTGCTTTATTTCCTTATGTCGTTGCTGTCCAGTGCTGTTTAACTTTTGTTCTCTTCTAAAAACTATCGGATTTCAGTTGGCTTTTTGACCTGTAAATCTGAGCTCAGGGCCGTTGAGAGCTGGGTCCTGGGGCACACGACTCGTTAAAACAGGTAGCTGGCAAAGTTCATAGATTTAAGAGTGACAAGAGAGAGTCATGCTTAGGGTTAGCTCTGGCAAGTCAATGATTGTCTGAAGGATGTTAATTGTGTGTTTGTCAGTTTTTATCGCTGGTCTGAATGATGTGCATGAATGAATATAGTTTTACGTTACAAACAACATTCGTGCTCGACACGTGTCGCTACGTCGTCCATAGGACTGACTCGGTTATTTTATAAGGTACCCCGGTTTCCTACAGCCTTACAAATAGTTCGCGTGCAAGCGTATGTGTGAGAGACAGAGACTTTGTAATTATTTACAGACATTTGATACCTATCTATCTATGGTTTGTTCTCGTATACCACCGTGTCTTTTCCTAGTAAGAAAGTGTTTTTAGCTCGTCATTACCTCCTCCCATTGCTGTTGAAAGATGTTCAATAAATAATCTGCTTTGTCATTACTATTATCACATGCTCATATATATTCATGAATATGCAGTGGCCATGATTATTTGTTTTGGACTGTCTAGAATGACAAGTCTATGTATGCATGTAAAATCTGTATCAGCACATTCATGTCTGCAAAGTCCAGAATCATACTTCCAACGAACACGAATTTTGACATCTACATCAGCTGCTTTTATTGTTTCATTGATGGAGATGTTGTATTTTGTTATGTAAAACCTTCTCTCATACTCTACGTGGAACGTAGTCTCACACACATCTGTCCAGAAACCTTTCCCACTGACTAGCAGCTATACACCTGCAATATAATCATATCTTTCATCATTCTATTCATCACATATAAATATCGCATAATGTTATGGTTACCCTAAAAAAATTACAACCACAGAAGGAGAAGGAAGATTAACGACAAGAACATGAAGCAGGATCATCATTTCGTTGATGCTGTTTTTATTTATTATCTCCATTGATGAAAATAGTTTTAAAGTTGATAGTACAGTTTCTCGTTGTGTGCAGGGTTGAGGTGGGAGGGGTGTAAGTAATGAATAGATGCATTCGTAAGACACCTGCTTATGACTCATTCACACGTTCGAAAAGCTAAATACACAAAAAAATATGTATCCATCCAAAAAAGGTAATTTTAAAAAAGTAAACTTACGAATTTCAAGTAGTTTTTCAATTCCTGTTCATTGAGGATGTTATCTCCATTATCTGAACACAGAGAATAAAAAAAAACATAAGAAGTTATAAAAAAAATTATCAGAGTAGGTTAGCAAAATATGAAAAATTAAAAAAAAATTAGAGTGATGTCCCTTTTCTTAACTGACTCGAGGGGATTCTTGTCCTTTGATCTAGACTCGTTTTAGTAACTACTGATTTGTATTGCACCGTTGCCCGTCTCCTGGATTGTTCTCTCTATCCCCTTTTCGACATGTACACCCCTTTCCCCACTCAGGGTCTGTTTTACAAGATAATTTGTTCTTCACTTCACTTTTCTTTTCTATGGAGCATACAACTTTCCCCTACAAAAAAAATAATTATTGTTAGTTGTAGTATTCATTAGTTTTAACATGGCACATCTGGCACATATTTCTATCGTTGGGGACAGGAGTGGGTGCTTCAACTTGCCTGCTCTGGCCAAAGCATGCAATCGAATATTCTCGATCTCCAGGACGCTGAGTTTATCGTCCTTGTTATCGTCGTAGGCCTCGAAGGTGGCTCTGGCGAACTGCACCGAGTCCCCAAAGCGCTGATGCCACTTCTGCACGAAGTGTTCCTTGTCGATGACGATGCCATACTGGGCAGCCAGGGTCAGCAGCTGAGTGCTGTTCATGACGATAAGCTGAGCTTCCGGAGTCTGGACTGATGATGACAATCATACCAATGATAACACCAATAACGAGCAGTTGTTTCTAAAAGCAAAGTTGTTTACACCTCACAAACAAGATCAATGGGTGATACAACAGTTAAAAAATTTTCTGCATAGTTAATAAATATAGTAGTCCACACAGTCACATCCAATTTACAGTAAGTCTTTGAAAGGAATAATACATTTCCTTAGATAACAGGTGACTATAGATATTCTCCCTTATTTAAAAAAAGGGATCAGTCTTTTTGCGGACAGTAAATGAGAAAAAGAAGTTCATCTATGTTGTGTAAAGCTGTATTAACTCTCTCAAACAAGTTTCCTTGATATACACAGGAGTTAAAGAAGGTTGTGGAAAACCAGCTGCTTTCGTGGAAGCAAGACAACCAATAAAGCAACTTACACTGATACCCGAGAATTTCACCGAAGCCCACGACAAATTCACCAGCTGTGATGATCCCATCGTTATTGCGGTCTAGAAGATCAGCTACCTGAAAGAGGGAAAAAATGAAAAGATTTTTGTTTTGTTTATTAATTTTGTTTGTTTGTTTGTTTGTTTGTTTGTTTGTTTGTTTGTTTGTTTGTTTGTTTGTTTGTTTGTTTGTTGTTTGTTTGTTTGTGGGAGGAGAGAGGTAGCATGCTATTGGACATTCCTTTCGTCAAATCATGGATGTGTAAAGGTGGACTGCTGTCTGTCTGCCAAGACCAAGGCTTAGCCTCTTGCAAAGTTCTCCGCTGTTAGTCTCGGCGAGCCTAAACAATGTGACTAAACCGGAAGCTTTGTACACATCTGCCTCGATGTCTGCTAGCAGTGCAGTAATACAAGTTCCTATCATTTATATATATATATCTTTGGGCAGTAGGGGAAGTAGTTTGGTACTCACCAAAGCGATTACCTCCTCTTCTCTCAGCTGCTGTGCATTGGAGTGGCAGGTGTGGTGCAGCTGTGCAGAAGCCACGCTATAGAAGCATACAAACAGGTGTCACATGTGGATGAAGAAAAAAAAATAAAGATAAATTAATAATAAGGTAATAGCGAGAAGTTCTGTTCCATCGACGGAAACATATTTTTTGAAATTTTTCGAAAATTAGAAAATATGTAACTGATGTGCTTTGAGATTCCCAAGAGCTATGTAAACTAGGAAAATATTTTTGTGAACAGGTGTGGCTGTATTCAAACACTTGCTATGGTTGTTTTGTGGTAATGTGGCACCTAAATACTTTTAAGACAAACAGATGAGGCCACAGACAAAGGAACAGAAGAAAAAGAACCATAAAACGATAAAGACATGGAGATAACAAAGAAGAGAAAAACGAAAGATGAAATTCTCACCATAAGACACCCAGAAAAGCAAGGTAGGAAAGCATTGTGGACAGGTGGCAGCACTGACAACCTTACAGGACCTCTTCGTCACTCAAAAGTGCTGGAGCCTCTCACTGTCATCTAATATACACAAACAAATGTACAACGTGTCAGGTAAAAAAAATGATGATTAATGCTTGCGTATATTTTCTCAAAAAATTAAAAAAAAAATTTACATGATTTTGCTAGACTGTGTCCCACAATGGGAGTAATACGATAGGAGAGAAGGATGGAAGCGTGGATAACTTATCTTGAGAACATGACAGCAGTGTCAGAGAGACAGACGACCAGGGTTAGTAGATACACTTGTAAGTCTTACTTTCCGAAGGTGAACTTAATGTTTTAAAATGTGAGCTAATATTTTTCATGGTGTGAAAACGTTATGTCTGTCTCAATAAATACAATCAGGTGTGATTATTTTATTGCATTTGTCTATAAACATAATATAAATAAATGAGAGTTTATAAAAATGAAAATATCGTTATGTAACGGACTGTGACCTACTTTTTCAAGGGTCGTGACCTTTGTCAGGGATGGTTGACGTGTGTCTGGTATTAATATCAGTAAGCCATGGTACAAGGTTGATTTTCTGCAATCGAATCAGATAAAGACCTCGGTATTTTCGCCTCCAGAGGACTGTAACCATAACAGATGACAGCTGAGTGTAATGCTACATTTACTGTTGACTGTAACAGTCTGGTAGGGACCAACTTGTAAAATGTCTGGGGTTACTTTCATCCACGCCGTCTCCAGTGCCAACAGCTGATTAGTGGGATCTTTCCTGGGATCCTTTTGTCAAGAGAGGCATCACCTGTGAGAGTGCCATCTAGAGGAGTCATCTTATGATAGTATTTAAAGATACTACTGAACAGAATAAAGCTTTCAAGAGAAAGTCTACATATGCTTTACCGAATTCAAAGCCTCCTTAAACAAGTCCAACATAGGCATGTTCATCTTTTATTTGATTACCTCCATTAACACGCCACCCCACTGACTGGGGAAGATTGGAACTCTTTACTTCAGACCAAAAGATCGTGGAAAAGGTAGTTATCTGATTTATCAGGAAAGGAAAATGAAGTGGTGAGATGGGGAGGGGTTTCACTGTTGACATTCTGTGCCCTGTCAGCAGGATACCATTTGTGTCCATGTCATCAACTAAACCCTTGTTGTATCTTGGAGATAGTTTGGACTCGTTATCTATGTTACTTCAAAGACTCTTTGATCTTCGTTTAATTTCTGAACCTCCATCACTTTCCATCGAAAAAGGAAATCTTAGTAAAAGAACTCTTTACTCATCTTGGCATTGTAGTCTGAACAACTCACCATTATTTCTCCGAATAATGCAGAATACTTTATAAAACGTTTTTAAAAACCTATATACGTCTTCTAATCTATGTACAACCCTTACATTGACATCACTTAATCTGACATATGTGCCCGTGTTTTAGTGTGAAGCTTATGTAAAGACTTTCTCCCTCCATTACTGTGTTTGTGTTGTCAACTTTTGTACACGCTTGAATGTATAAATAACTAAAATTATCATCATCATCGTCATCGTCGTCATCATCATCATTATTAAACACTGCAAACCACTCACATCTCACTGCTCCTACAGCCTCTAAGTCAGGGGTGGGCAATTAATTTTCCCAAGGGGCCGCATGAGAAACTGGGATGGTTCTAGAGGGCCGGACTAATACAGTTAACTCAGTTTTATCCAATAGTGTATGTATAGTATATATACTGGCGGGCAGGCCAGCGGGCGGGCCGGTCAGAGACAGGAGGCGGGCCGGCGTTTGCCCAGGTCTGCTCTAAGTTATCTGACCATGTACTCCCTTGACTCTCTTGTCTCACTACACACTCTTGTAAACTACTAAAGTACGGAAAACAAAAAAGAAGAACAAATATTGAGCATTTCTAAAAAAATTGGTAGATACTAAATCATCTCCATAGCTCTTTATAAGTGACCTTCTTCTTATCATGCCCAGAGTGAAATGTCAGTCAGTGTGGCCTGGAACACGACTTCAGTCTCACTATTGGAGACATCAGCAAGATCAACAGTTTTTTGTTGTTTTTTGTTTTTTTTTTTTTTGGGGGGGGGTTGCCTCGTTTTTCACTTCACTATTGATACAAAGGGGGGTTCAGATCTCATGAACACACTGAGACCAGCGCCAGATGGCGGTGCCAGACTGCTACAGACTTTTCCAGACGGTTCTAGTCTGGCTCTGAGGGTTGTCAAAATCGGCCACAGCGATAATGGGTCGATTCTTTGAGAGATAGGGGACAGCCGGGTAGTCGACACTCTGATGATGGATAAAGTGGGTTTTGTTCATCGTCTTTATGTCCATCCTCTTCCCTTCATCCAGTTGAATATAAACGTCAACCTCCATTACACCAATCAAAATAGTTATCAAAAGTTGTGATGATAGTCAATGGACTAGTCCACCTGCTCGTCTTCCTCTGTATCACTCTCTACAACCAAAAATGGAAACTCAGGGTACTCTTTATTAATTTTGGCCTTGTAGTCTGAACAACAAGAATTTTTTTAATTATCATTTATTTACAAACGGAGCCATGTGGCTGAACTAAGACTGTAGTTGTGCACACACAAAAATAATAGGTGAAACAATTAAAACCTAATAACTGAACTCTCTCAGGTACAGCCTGGAGCTGAAGTCCTAGTTAGTGACACATACCCATGTTCTTTTGTTTGAAGTAAATTCACATAGCAATCCCAATCTAACTTCCTTCTTCTTTCTGGAAAAAAACCCTCAAACTAGTATAATGTAGCAGACTGTATTGTCAGTGAAATGAAATCTCTTTGTGTACAGACCACTGGCACCAGATGTGTTGATGTTATTTTACTTGAATCTTATTTATTTTGTCACGGAGCAGATAACGGTCAGGGCAAGAAGGACATGACCGCTCGTCGAAGGCTCAAAAAATATATCCACTGGGATATTATTAAACTGTTTTCGGCTCACCCAGAGGGCTGACTGTTTGTTATCTTGAGCTCTGAGGTAGAGTTCAGATCTTGTGCACGATCTTGGTACAGAGCCCGTGTTGCTTTGGTCAGACAAAGGGTCGACAATGCTTTCCTACGTGGTATTTGCTGTGTTGTTGTGGTAATTATTGTTTATTTTCCTTGCTTTTAGTTACTTTTAACCCTTTAAACATTCATTTCATCTTCTTCTTTATTTCATTTTTCTTCTTTTTTTTCCTTCTTTTCATTTTTTTCCGTCTTTCTTTCGTCTCTTTTCTCTTTTAGTTCTTCCAAATAAGATCCAGTATTGTATTGCTGAAAATACTCAGTACTGGTTCCTAACATCTGCATTTATTTGAACCTGTATTTTCACAGTGCTGCCTTGGCTCAGAACCATACATGCCACACACCCGCCCAAGAGCAGAGAGAGGAGGAGGTCATTGCTTTGGTGAGTAGCATTCATTTGAAATGTGAAATAACACATGCTGCTTGATGTCCATTGCCCATCTCATTCTACTTCTTCTGTTTGTGTATTGAATTGTAAGCCTGATAATAATATTGAGCTACATGCGCACTTGTGATTATTAAAACCTATTTCTCGCAAATGTTTTTACAGGTGTCTGACTTAATGGACCGCAATCAAGACAATGTTATCTCAACCGCCGAAATAGTAGTTGGTTTTGCGGAAATTTTGGGATATCAACGCAAGTATTCTCTTTTCAAATCAGAGTAATATCTTAACAACTAAGCTAATTGTTTAAAAACTGAAATACAGGTTTGTGATTTGTCAGTTTAAGTAAAATGATGCTAACTGTATTTCAAAGTAAAATATTTTTAAATGAAGTTTCTTCCTATCGTCCTTCCTTTTGTTATTTATTTATGTATTTTTTTCTGCTCTTTGGTGTGCAAGCTTAAGACGAAGAAATCATCTTATCTTTATTTCTCTCAAACTTGCTATTCTAGTAGACATTAGTTTTGAACAAATCCGAGTACAAGTCGTGACATGTGACAAAATAGATTATTAAAGCTTTAAAATGTGCCCAGATTGTTTGCCCTTACATAAAAATATTACTCTAGGTCCTGTTGACATTTCAGGTGCTTGTGATGTCAATGGAAGATACTAATGAGAGTTGTTGTCTTACTTTCAGTCCATTTTTCCGAGGCAGTCGTCCTGTCTTTCAGCACCCAGCAGTTGCTGGCCCTGGCAGCAGAGTTTGGAATCGTGATAGACAAAGAGCACTTCGTGGAGAAGTGGACCGCCCGCTTCGGCGACAACCTGGGCTTCGCCAGAGCCACCTTCAACGCCTACGACGAGAATCACGACGGACAGCTGAGCGTCATCGAGCTGGAGCACATCCTGAAACACGTGTACCACGTGTCAGGCAAGTGGCGCCACCTCTCGCCATCTACACATCAACACATACAGCTGTGACTGACGTGTCTGAAGTGGTGTCCGGTCACTTAATCCCCAGACACTTCATCCCCGACACTTCATCCCCGACACTTCATCCCCGAGACTTTTAATCCCCAGACACTTAATCCCCAACACTTCATCCCCGACACTCAAGAACTATTTTCATATCATATTGTTGAAGAACATTAAATTTACTAGCTTATATGAACTTTAACTAATGTTGTAGATGTTCAAATGTCGTTGAAGTTAATAGCATGATTTGAATTTGAATTTCAATTAAATTTTTCGCTGACTTCATAATTTTTATAGTTAAGGATTGAGTTTAGGGATTAAGTGTCTGGGGATGAAGTGTCTGGGGATTAAAAGTCTAGGGGATGAAGTGTCGGGGATGAAGTGTCGGGGATGAAGTGTCTGGGGATTAAGTGACTGGGAACCGTCTGAAGTGCATCCTCATCCTCATCCTCCTCCTCATCATCATCATCCTCATCATCCTCATCCTCATCCTCATCATCATCTTGAGAATTATTATTACATTTATCATCATTATTAACCATGGTTATGTTAAAGATTTTTAGAATGTATTTGCGGAGTCCCCAAGAAGCAATCTGATGATGTATGCAATATTTATGATTTATTTAGATAACGGAGACGGAATACTCACCGCCAAGGAATTCCGCGACTATCTGATCCACGTCAGTATCCTCCTTTGCTTTCAGTAGCATGTTAGACATTTCACACTCTGATACACTGATAAAACTAATTGATAGACCCTGGATGCTCTGATTGCAATTTAACTCACATTTTTGACTGCCTTGTCTTGTATTTTGGTTGGAGAGGGGTTTGCACTGTCAACCTTCCATGCTTTTTGTGTTTTTAAATTGCATTAATTAATTGCCGTGCTTTTATTTCAAAACTGAGGAGGTAGATAAAAAATGGTTCATGTTCGGTGCTGATTTGTATGATATTGTGAGTGGTCAGATGGGTTCAGTTACAGCACGCAGGGTCTATCCAGTTTTAAATCCGTGCTCTGAAATCTTATGTTTAAAAGCACCACAGATAATTTATATTTTTATACATTTCATCCATACATAATGTACAAATGTAATTTTTATTTACTATTCAAACACTGCTATCAGCTGTTGGTGGGAGGAGAAACATTCTTATCTTAGCTCACAACAATAACAATAAACATTCTGAATAAGGCAGTACACCCGATTATTTCAAACTCAATCGCGATCTTTGAAAGCTTTTCATTGCATTTCATTTACCGCTTGTGTCTTTATTTCAATCAAATTTATCAACATTTTTACAAGACCCTAGTACTAAACTAATATTAATTATTTACTACTTTGCTTCAGGTCTACAACGACTGTTGATGTCCAAAAACAGCACACCTGCGCAGAGAACAGCCGCGAACAGGTGACTGCCAAGAATTAACAGTTTTGAGGAAAATCCACTAACACCTGTGTCTGCGGGACTTTGCAAAATATCAGTTAGGAACAAAAAAGAAACTGTTATAAACAGATGAAAGAAATAAAAAAGTATTGAAACTGGCGAATTCTGAAAAAATTTGTGAGTAAAAACGATAGAAAAGCGGGATTTATATTCCCTTCAGAAGCTTGTTAAGGGTGGGCATCTTTTATTTCTGTTTTTAGGAAGTGGTCTAACCTCTTGGGTTAGTTTCATATACATACATACTTCACGCAGACAAACAAGTACAAACATGGAAGAAGAGCCAGGAAAAGATTTGTGGCGAAAAAAAGACAGGTGAAAGACATTCTTGCCTCTTCAAGATCGACTTCTAGATATAATCCCAATTATCCGTAAAATAGCAATGCTAACAAGTAATAAAAAGTCCCTGATTTCTTGCTCTTTCTTAAAAAACAAAAGAAATCTCTTTAAAGTTATTATTTTTAATCGTTAGTCTAATTATATGAGACCCAGAATATGAGTTTATTTTATCCATTAGCACCTTCAGTCTGTAAGAGGTGTGTGTGTGTTAATGGGTATACAGCGGTGACTGTCCTGCTTTATTTACATGGATGTACATGTGTTCAGTTGTGTGATTGAACACCCTTTCCAAGTCCAGCAGACATACAGATAGAGTACAGTGATTGACGAGTTTCTTAATTCTAGTTAATCATTGTCACAACACCAGATAATACAGCTCGCCATTTTCATTCATAGGATTCTTTAATGAAACATTTCCATCTCTAACAACAATCCGTTCGTGAAGTGAATTAAGTCTTCTCTTCTTAGGCGCAGGGTGGGCCGTACACCTGAAATAGAGAATAGCATTTGTGTACAGGGTACCTTGCACATCACAGTTGGCATTTCACAAATAACACCTTCTTACACATTGACAAAACATATCTGCATTTGAAATATAGAGGTGTGTATGCATGTGTGCTCGTATGTATGGTCCTCAGCTCAAGAGGGAGAATGAGACAATAAATCTCGAGGCAGACACTTACCCACAGGAGGTAGGCGCGGAATTCAGCTCCAGACACTTTGCCATCTCCGTTATCTGCAACAAACCAAGAGCATTACTTGTGACACAGGGTGTTACACAGACATTACAAGTTTCCATCACGCTAAGAGTTATCAGTCCCTTAAAATCACATTCATGACGAATGGGTATAGATAATGATTCAACATTTATGAGGGCCACCTAAAGTTCCAACCCTCAGAACCCTGCCATACACAAAACATTCTCTGGAGATAAGCAGTCACTATGTAAGCTCTTCAATATTTCAAAAAACCGTTGTATTCAGAAGTTACCTGTGATGTATATGGCAGACCTGTATTAAAATTGGCGATTTACTGATTAGATATATAGGATAACATTGTAAAGAAGGTAAACAGTAACTTACCCTCGCGCTCCAGCACGTGGTCAACGATGCTTTCGATCTCGAACACAGACAGACCACCATCGTGGTTGGTGTCGTAGGCTTCGAAGGTGGCACGAGCGAACTCCATGCTGTCTCCGAAACGCGCATGCCACCTAGTGACGAATTCTTCCTTGGTGATATGCAAGCCAGCCGCCGCCGCCAGCGCCACCAGTGCTTCTCTGGTCATGCCCAGGATGACGCCCTCGGACAAGGGAACTGATTGCAGAATGTTCACCAAAGATCCCGTGAGTATCAAAGAATTGGTGTCTCTGTGTGTGTTTATGTGTGTGTGCTTGCACGTGCTGTAAATAAGGTTTTGAGTGTGTACTGGAATCTAATCTGTGTGGGAATTTGTTGGTTGGCTGGTTTTATTTAGTAGGAAAGTTCTTCCACCTTGCTGCGATTTCGCACTATGGTGGAGGAAAAGGGAGGAGATTTGAACCCCGAACCTGTGTTCACAGGCGAGTGTTTGAACCACTATATAGTTTGGAGGAAATCAAAGGTATCTGCACCACGCAGTTGTATCTGATTAAGAATGACAGCTGAAGTCAAAGGTTTATCTTTTTTTCGAAAATAAGATTTTAACCAATAATTACAGGGATTTTGTATCGGTAATATATTGTACAAACACTTACGCTGGTACTGGAGAATGTCGGCAAAGCCAACCACAAACTCTCCTACAGTAATGATGTTGTCCTCATTACGATCCACGATGTCCGCCACCTAAAGTGGAATAAAGAGCATAGAAAGGAATTCATATAAAGACCTCTTTAATTGACAACTCTTAGGTTACATAAATTAAAAATAAGAAATCAAGCTTAATTTGGTTTAAGCTTTGTACAAAAATAATCTCGAGGACAACAAGGACTGATAGACATTTTAGTGAGGTGCAAGTATTTTTTTTTTTTTTATTAAATAGTACCGAGTTCTTTTATAGGTTAACGCAGAAAACGATCTTCTTGGAAAATCAGCGAACTGTTGCATGTGTAACAACCTTAGAATAAACGAGCCGATACTTTGTTGGACCAAATGTACAGTGTTTGCTTATTATTTTTTTGTTTTTGTTTTTACCATTGTACTGAATAACTAAATCACGAAAATGTGTCGTACGTGCTAACAAAGGGAAGCAACAATACTCTGACTCCTAATACTAATGACACTACTAATAATGATAATCATATTGCTAACATAATTGAATAATAATGATTATAATATCTAACATAATGCTAAAAGTAATGTAATAATAATAATTAAAGTACTTACAAGGGCAACAACCTCCACTTCGCGCAGCTGCTGTGCGTTGGAATGACACTGTGTGTGCAGCTGTGCAGCTGCCGCGCTTGTAGAAAGAAAAGGGAAAAGATAAACAAGCAGGATGTCAAATGACAGACACCATTACCAAAACCAGAAATTACTGTTCCTATCCAAAACATTAATCCGGCTACCATAAGCCAGAAAGTTTTTTTTCTATTTCATATAATCAAAAGTATTGCCCGTTCTCATTTTTTCATTAAGTAGTTTCGTTTTTATTTCAAAATGACACTAGTCTCTAAATTTTATTCAAATCCGTCAGCTTACCCGAGAAAACAGGCCAGAATAAAGAAGGCGTTCATCTTGGGGGGGACTGGTGGTGTCTTGTCACAGAGTGCATTGCAGGGGACCTTAGGAGCTTTATATCCTTTGATAAGAATTTTTTTTAATTTAGTCATTTTTTAAGTCTTTTTCAGTTCGTCACGAAGCTAGACCTCGGCATTGTCATACAGATAAAAGTGTCTCAATACACGACCTTGGTCGCAGGTGATGTTCGTGGTGGCTCAGAGGTGTTAGAGACTGACACAGTTGTTACTGTACTATTTAGGTTCTTGCTATGCCAAGTAATAATAACAAGTCCTAAAGTCTCTCGTTCTGGAAATACGTTAAACAAATATATTTCCATTTATACCATCTTTTGTGCAAAGATGTGGTAGAAGAAGACAATTATTTTTCTAATTCTACAGATGTATATCCAAAGGGAATAAATACTGGCATAAAAGCATTCTAAAATGTCCCTGTAATAATGTCAGCATAAATTGAAAGGAAATCTGCTTATCAGTTTTCAAATAGGGTGTGGTGGGTAAGATTGTACTTACCTTCTTTTCCACTCATGTGCTATCAAAGGACAGGGGATGTAGAGAGCTATCTTGTTTTAAAAACTGGTGGAGCGCAAATTAATTTTAATGCCCTCGTAAAGCTCGATGCAAGATACTTCCTTAACTCTGGAGTAATCCACGCCTTCTGTTCTCGAGATTCATGCCGACATACCTCACCATAAACGGAAGAAGTCAACAATAAAGACCTTAGGACAATAAACAGATGTTATTGCTGTTAATGAAGGTTTAAGCTAAGGTACAACGCTTGTAAGTGGAAATAAACATTGGGCAAGGGGAGCTCACTCTCGTGAAATAAAAGACGCAGACGACACTGGCGGCCATGACAACTGAAGGGAGCTGACGAGTGTGTACAGAGAAGCTCAGAAGTCAGCGATTAAAAGTAATTCCTAGCCAAAGTATCATTCGTAAACTTATTCGTTATTTATTTCATTTTACTTCTATGTTTTATTTTTGGCTTTGTGAACGATTTCTTGTGTGAGAAATCTGTGACATGGTTGGCTAAGTTCACTTGTGCGTGAGATGGTGGCAGTGGAGTGTAGCACGAGCGAGAAAGAAATGCTATTTCTGACTAAAATAATGAGTCTTTATTGAGAAACTGTAGGCTCTAGCAATAAGAAGATCATTGTTCTAATATGTTCTTTTTCCCCTTGTGTCTAGCAGGAGTCACCATACGCCAGAAAAATAATAACACCAATATAGAGTACATCTCTACTGTCATTTGACTAAAAATTTGACCGGTTCATTGCCTTTTCTGACATGTGATAGTGAGCTGTGAAAGTTATTTAAGAACACAAGCTTTGTCTTCCATGAAAGTAACGTGTGTGTGTGTGTGTGCTTTAGACAAATGTTTTAAAATTATCTTTTAAACGGTGTATCACATATAGTTGTCTTTATTGTAGGGTAATAGATATAAACTTTTTAAAACAATGGTCAAAATTTGATTCGAGGGCACTGGCCGCTCCTCAGGGATTGGCTTTGAGCCGCTCTGTACCTTCGTAGCGCGGGATAGAGATGACAGACGGTGTAGACGGTGGAGACTGGCTCACCTAGTCAAAGATGTCTATGTTTACATGTGTTTTTGGGTACTAAATGAAGAATAAAAGCAGAGTCATATAAAGGAGTAGTGATGTGCAAATTGTTTACTGGTGATTGGTTTTAGGCATCCTTATCCACACAGGTGGCTGCAGTAACACAGACATCAAGATTATGCTGAAAACTTTGAGCCAATGGGAGAGGTGGGTCTGAGTGTGGGAGCTGTGTACAATCGTGACCTCAGCATTTGGAGCTTTGCTTGGTATGCTCTGAAATCTTTTCGCTTTTTCTATACATTGACTTCTTTCTATTTCTTAAATATATGTATATACATTCTTTATCTCATTTAAATCGTAGTCGGCATCTGTTGCTAGCTTAACTTCAAAAGAGAGAGAGAGAATACAGAAGAAATTTCGCATCCAAAGTCTGTTATCTGGATGATTAGGGGAGATACATGTGGGCATGAGTAATCATCTCGCTGTAACAAAGATGTGGGTAGAAACTAATGATCGCAGCTAACATACTGGTGTTTTGGCAACATCCGGTCTTTACTAATCTCGTTTCGACTCATCCACAGATTTGTAATAATTTTAGGCAAGGGAGTGAGTCACACACAAACTTAGAAACTAAGAAAGAGAAAAGGAGAAGCTGGGATACACGCAAAGAGAACGAAAGCAATAAGGCAGCCTCATGTAAAAAAAAAATATTCTCCTTCGAAAGTTGTACAGCATACACACAATGCCGACTATTTTTCACAAAGTGAATTTTTTAATTTTGAGAATGTTGTCTCTTGCAACAAGTCAATCGTATGATTATAATATTTTTTTTTCTTTCTTTGTGTCTAATTTTCTTTCGTTCCTTGCGTCTAGCAGGATTCTCCGTACACCTGAAAAAGAAATAAAATTAATAAAATTAATATAAAGCTCAAACATCTCTCTTGTCATTTGACCAAAAAATGTATCGATCTACTTACATTCCTGACATGTACTAGTGAGCTGTCAAAGTTGTGGGATAAGTAACACAATATTTCTTGCCAGTAGAGTATCTTTGTGTGTGTTTGTAAAACTATTTATATGTTTAATAGATAAATTGATTAGTACTGCAGAGACACCTACCCAGCCAAGGTAGGCGCGGAACTCAGATGCAGATACTCTGCCGTCTCCGTTATCTGGACAAACACAAAGTCCATGTCAGTCCTTGGATTTACTTAATTTTTCTAATAAAAGTTACACCAGAAAGGTTTTTCGTGTGTAATCACTCTTTATTAATAAAATTACAGATTATGAAAACTTTTTAAAATGATGGTATCCCGGTCTCTTTACTAAATTTGTACAATTAAAAGTCGTGTGGATATGTACTGTGAGTTATCTGCCCGAGTATACAATGAGCATTAGGTGATTTGATGAAAATGACAGCAGCTCATGAACTCATCAGTAAATTGCACTTAAGAAATAAATGAGGACTTAAAAGTCAAACATTGAGAGCAAATGGTAATAAATTAGTGACAATGAATGTTATTTTTTATTTCTCCTGTCATGAATATGTATCATCACAGCCATTCTTTACCTTCTCGACTCAACACCTGGTTGTAGATGGCCTCGATCTCGTACACACTCAGCTTGCCGTCCCTGTTGGTGTCGTAGGCGTTGAAGGTGGCGCGAGCGAACTCCAGACTGTCTCCAAAACGCGCGTGCCACTTGTTGACGAAGTCGTCTCTGCTGATGGACAGACCAGCGATGGCGGCCAGGGTGATCAGAGCGTCCTTATTCATGCCCAAGATGGTGGCCTCGGAAAATGGCACTGGTAAACACAACAGAAATAATACGATCTGGTATATACGAGACACTGATGGTTCTCTCACTCGTTCTCTTGCTCTTGCATTTGTGTGTGTGTGTGTGAAGGTATGGGAGTAGACTAAGAAAATAATAAATAACACAATATTTTTAATGTTACAAGCAAGGGTGTGAGAATTCGCTCAGTGTAAGTCATGTGATCAAAAATATTATTAACAATTCCGAAAAATAGGCGAAACTCCTTGAATGTGAGAGATGATGAGTGAGAAAGTAATCCAGAAGTGTTATTTAAAAAATCTGCTCTGCAATAATAATGAATCATGTGCGCGATAACGAAAGGATGTCAAAAAGGTGGTTGACAAATTAAGAGAAACAACATAAGTAAGGATTTCGTGCACTTCATTGCCATAACCTATCTTGTTCCTTTTGAAAGATTTATATACGTGCAAATACTAATTCCAATATATTCATGTTGTTTTTAACAGACACAAATTTAGCTTTTTGTCAAGTCAATAAAAGAGTATATCATCTACGTTGATCTGTCAGTCTCCTTATTGCAAGCTCCAAAGATTTCTCTTTTTGCCCTACATCTCATCCACAACCCTTCTCTCTTCGTCTAATCATGGCTTCTGTCACCAAAACGATAAAGTATGACCACCGGCTTGTTAGTTGTGATGCATCCAAGTAGTGATGCTCCCTTCATTTTTTTTTATATCTGCCACTTACCCACCATTGAGTCTTTTAAATGTCTACTCATTCATTTTTCCATAGGCAATACTCCTAAAACTCAATCCGCTCTTGTTTCTCTCTGTCTTATCACTATGTTTTGTATTTGATCCTCATCATTGTCCATCCTTTTGTTCCATCATGTACTACCCAGCGCTGAGTAAATTCTGCCAATTACTCGGTTTATTATCATTGCTATTATTATTATTGTTGTTGCCGGTTGTAAATTTTGAATTCGTGTTATACATCCACTTACAGCTGTAGCTTAGGATTTCGGCAAAGCCAACCACAAACTCTGGCACAGTGACGAAGTTGTCTCCATTGCGATCACAGATGTCCGCCACCTTGGAATACATTGTTTCTATTAGACAGGATCTGAACACAAACATTGCTCTGTGGCAACACATGATAACATGTCCACAATATGTTATAAAAGTAAAAGATATTTGCGGATATATACGTTTTATTTTTCTCTGGAAAAGGAGAGTATATACTGTAATATTCCAAGTACAGATTATTCAAAAGCAAGTCTGTTCTTTCAACTTTACTCTTTAAACAGTCAGCAGCATGGGAATAAAATCAGATAGTTGCTGACAGAAATGGTTTTGTAATCTGTCAGACCGAAGACGAAGGTGCTGCTTTTGACTTTTATAACTTACAGAAAAGTATTAGCACAAACAATAAATATTTTTGAAAAAAATACCACTTCCAATTTTCCCATGAAAGCAACAGCAAGAAGAACAGCATATAATATAAAAAATCATAGCAACAAATATAAGAAGAACAACTAAGAACAAAGCGAAAACAAGAATGGATAAAAGAAAAAGATTTCTTGATATTTTGTCTTTACTTTCATGCTTTTTAAAGGTGGAAGCCGATGATGATGAAGCAATAATATTTGTAAAGAAAACCAAAGAAACTGACAGGCGAGAACAAAAGAAGAAAGTAAAATGTGAAACAAAAAATACTCACAAGGGCGATAACTTCTTCTTCTCGAAGCAGCTGCGCGTTAGAGTGACACGTGTCATGCAGCTGTGCAGTTGCAGCTCTTGTACAAAGAAAGGAAAATAATCAACTTCTGTTGAAGATGACTTAAAACATGAAAATATAGAAATCGTCATCACAATGATCACCATTGTCGCCATCCAAAATATCAATCTGGCAAACATTCGCCACAAAGTGGTTTCTTTTGAACAACCAAAAGTATTCCCTTCTACATATATTTCAATATTGAACATCGCTTTTGCTTCAGAGACAGCTTGCATCCAGATTGTTTTAAAATCCATCCGCTTACCCCAGAAAGAAAGCCAGAATAACGAAGGCGTTCATCTTGGGTTAGTGTTACTTTATCCTGTAACAGAAGTCACTCAAGAGGAGACAAGAGCCTTCGAATTTATAGTCTTTGATAAGCGTTTTCTAAAAAATAATTTATTTTTTCGACATCACGAAGCTAGAACTCGCCCATGTCACAAAACGATTCTTTCCTTAGACGACCTTGACTCAGGCTGTGTTCCCGGTGGCTCAGCGAGTGAGAGGCGCTTACATGATGTGCTCTTGGAAGATTGGATTGTTATCACTGTGTCACGTGATGAGCGATGTCCTAAACTCTGAAGTATCACAGGCATTCATAGCTACTGAGCTTCTTATCAATTACCGTTTTACGACGATGTATTACAAACAGAAAATCTGTGTCAACGTTCAACGCCTTCAAATCCTGGTTCGAAACCCACCTTTTTAAAAAAATATCTAGGATCAATGAGAGTTCACTTCCGCTCACTCTTCAATCCAGTTCTTCATTCATGCCCGTGGTTCGAGTTTCGTGGTGTCATCTGCATGCTGATGATTATGTTTCTAGTATGGTTCCTGGTATCTTTGTTTATAGCCTCGTTAACATCAACTGAGCTCGCATCCACACGTGGAAATAAGTTTAACTGATTCAACAATTATTATTATTATTATTCAGGGCTTCTGCTTACGCAAAAAATTGCGTACAGTACGCATTAAAAGTTCGGAGGACCCCTTCCATTTTCGTCAGTGGGGTCCCCCTCAAATATGGGCGAAGAACAGGGACCCCTTAAAAATCTGAAAAAGGGGTCCCTGGGACCCCAAAGAATTTAGCCTTAGCAGAAGCCCAGATGATGATGATGATGATATGATGATGATGATGATGATTATTATTATTATTATTATTATTATTATTATTATTATTATTATTTAATTAATTAATTAAATCATTTGTGTATCGCATCATAAAGATACAGATGTATAGGAAAAGTCTTGTGAAAAGAGATGTAAGCCTTAGCAAGTTCTTTTTTGGAAACAGTTTGTCTGTAATGCAGCCTGAGGGATTGATATAAAAGCTATTTATCAGTTCACGATGGCCATGTATTCTTCAACTGGAGATAAAGACGAAGTGTAGCGGTGCAACTTGCCAAGCTTATAATATATACCCGCAGCCGAGATACTCTGTGTTCACAACTAGATATTATTCTTAGGCTTTATTCCTCTTCAGTCATTTATTTTATACATGAAAGTGTGAATAATTTTTTTTTTTTTGCTTGCTTGCAAACTTCTATTCTCTCTGAGTAACCATAATCAGCAAGCTATAATGTGACAAACCAATATACAGGTGAAAGAAATGGGCGCACAACCACATATTAACACGCAAGTTCATACATCTGTACAAATATATCACCCAAGGGTTAGGGAAGAGTAGGGCGACAGAAAAGACAAAATACTATGACGAAAAGTTCTCCAGATGTTTAATGCCCAAGGCTCACAACACTTAGTGTTTCCTTTTACAGAGACTTTACTACCGATGGCAACAAACTGTTCATATACTGCTTTGGGTCTCCCTTTGTATTCAACAGGCGGGGCCGTACACCTGAAAAAGTAAATAAGATCGATGTATAATGCACAAATCATGATTGTTACTAATTTGCGAATAAGGGGTAATTAATTTATTTCAGTTGACTGCAATTTACTATATTTGTGTGCATCTACAATTTCTTATTTAAGAGCAATTAACAGACAGCAGTAGACACTTACCCACAGAAGGTAGGCACGGAACTCAGAAGCAGACACTCTGCCGTCCCCGTTATCTGGATAAGAGAGGACAATTGTCAGACAGATCATTGATTGTAACCTTTACAGACATTATAACTAAAGCAGCATGAGATACACTATTTCTATTCCAACACTTAAATGTACAAATATTACAAATAAAGTTAACACGAGAAATTAATACACATGCAGTCACTTCTTTACAGACATGAACATTAAAACGCGCGTTACATCCAAACACTTGGTTTACAAAAATACAAATAAACGAGAGAGATTCCCATACAATCACTTGACATTTTAGACATTTTAGATAAACCTAATCTAAACGAAAAATTTAGGCTTTACATATATTACAAATCAAGGTGCTACGAAACAGTTTCTTCACAAGTAAACACCCGTTAACACATCTTTGACATGCTTGAGTGTGCAGACCTTACAAATTAAGTGAGGACTAAAAATTCATGCACATCGAAATTATACAGTAAATGAGTTAAAATGGAAGTTAACAGCAATGACAACTGTTTTATAATCCAGATAACCAAATGCACCAGGAGAAGGAAACACAAAAGTAAAGCAGATTCCAATTAAAGTTTATCAGTACCTTCGCGATTCAACACCTGGTTGTAGATGGCCTCGATCTCGTACACAGTCAGCTTGCCGTCCTTGTTGGTGTCGTAGGCGTTGAAGGTGGCGCGAGCGAAATCCGGACTGTCTCCAAAACGCGCGTGCCACTTGTTGACGAAGTCGTCTCTGTTGATGGACACGCCAGCGATGGCGGCCAGGGTGATCAGGGCGTCCTTGGTCATGCCCAAGATGGTGGCCTCGGAAAATGGCACTGGTGAAGACAATTAAAACTAAGTTTTAAAATATTGAGCATAAAATTTATCTTTATTTAGTCGAAAATAAAATTATTGCAGAGTCTTTATCTGGGATCAAACGTTTCCCTTATAAGCACTATAAAAGATGTTATTGTAGTACACCATGCAATGACTTACGGCTGTACTGAAGGATGTCGGCAAAGCCCACCACGAACTCTGGCACAGTGATGAAGTTGTCCTCATTACGATCGATAATGTCTGCAACCTAGTATTGGATGTCATACTGAGTGTAAGACTTAATCTTCTTGCACACAGCATTTTTTATGAAAATGTGACAAACTAGTCAAAAACTTACTGTTGTTTATCTTTCAAAAGTGTATGTGGTGTTAGGTTTTTTTTGCTTGTTTGCTTATTTGTTTGTTTGTTTGTTTGTTTGTTTGTTTGTTTGTTTGTTTGTTTGTTTGTCCCTCATATGTTGCCCATGTCTCGTTTTTGTTCAAGCGCTACGAACATGCTCCTTAGGAGTGTGAGTTTGAACTATACAAATTTTGCGTTCATTATTACTAATATATCGCTTCCATAATAAATAAAAATGGTCTATGTTAAGAGGAAAAATTATAACTTTCAGTATTAACAGCAGCAACAATATCCATCGTTAATCATCAGATCATCAATCATTACATCACAATCATCATATCATATGAAGAAGAAATAAAATTCTAATTTCTTCAGTCTCATGTTTAAAATAATTACTTTAAAGTCATTCAGTAATCTGAATTTTAAAGCCGAAAAGAAAGATAAAAAAGTAAAATCATATATATATGTTTAAGCTCGCACACATATACAAGGTAAGAAGAGTGTCAATACAAAGCAGCTGCACTTACAAGAGCAATGACTTCCACTTCTCTCAGCTGCTGAACGTTGGAGTGGCACTGGGTGTGCAGCTGCGCAGATGCAGCTCTTGTGGAAAAAAAGGAAAAAAAATAACTTCTTTGAAAATGGTCAGCAATATGTAAAAATAATAAAATTCATCACTTGTAGTTTATTTTGTTTACTCTATCAAGACTAGAAATCTGGCATACACACTCTCAAATGCTTTTTTTCTATCCAGCAGTTGTAGTTTTCAATTGTTCAGTCTCAACAGAAAATATCTTTAAGCCGCTTCTATGTTCCAGAGCCAATGTATTTCCAAGATTTTGTTAAAATCCGTCAGCTTACCCCAGAAAGCAGGCCAAAATAAGGAAGGCGTTCATCTTGGGTAGGAAGGGTGTTACTATCGTGTCACAAATGCCCTGTGTGGAGGGCTGTCGAGGGTCTTAATTTATAGGCCTTTGATAAGAACTTCGTTTGGGAAATATTTTCGATATCGATGACGTCACAAAGTAGGGTCAAATGTTAGTTTTTTATTGTGCGACCTTGCAGCAGACTGTGTCCCTGGTCGATGTTCAATTTTATTCAGATCAAGGCAAGGCTGATCAACATATTCGGACTATTTATAATTGGTTTTATGCTTACTTTCGTCCATTGTAATGTCCAAGACCATAGTGACATCTACAACAACGAGGTAAAGTTAAGTTTATTTGGAAAGTATTTCTTTGATTATTTGTGTGTTTCATTTGAACCTAGTAGAATTGTAACACTTCCATCTCAATGATCTTCCTAGTATACACTTAATAACTTTTGGTAGAAAAGTATTATTGTAACGAATATTGATATACTGAGGATATTTTATTTTTTAACTTAATTTGTTTTCAAATTTTGATGGATTCAAGAAGCATTATTGACGACTCATCTCTGACCTGTGACGGAGGGATGTCTTTAACATTATTTTACTTGATTTAATACATTAATATATATGACTTATAGAAAGATAGGATGGGAGAGATTGTGTGCACAAAGAAGCATGTTACATCTGTTTTAATAATTTAACCATGTAACTGCTAAAAACGCGTTTATCAATTAAATATTGTAAGAAATTTGATTGCTTTTTACATTTTTTATTTAAGGTAATTATATTTTGAATAAAAATCAAGAATTGGTCACGAGTGCTGCTTTAGTGCAATACCATTATCATCGGTTATTATTTTTTTCATTAACATTTTTATGTAGATAAGTCTCAGCATGTCAGATAAAGTCAGGTGAATTGTACCTGACCTTGGGTGTTCTAATGCATTGTGTCCGGATCCTTTTAATTTCGACTGAAAGGGCCGTAGGAGGGTGTGTCCCAGGAGCACACCATAGATAAGGGGACTGAGCTTCTCAGGGGAGAGTGGGATTTCCAGCTGCTACTTTCTCTGCCGAGTGATTCTCTTTATCTTCTCTAGTTTTATTTTCGCATTTGAACGAGTTTTTAAACTTTCATGTCAATGTCTCCACATCCCAGACATTAATGGTTGGGATACTTCACTACGTCTGTAATTCAGAACACTAAACATATTCAAATGTATGCTAATACAAGGTAAACATTGAAACCAAAGCTCAAGTCAGCAATGTCGTAAACATTTCCTGTCCATGAACTTGCTCAATCTGAAAGATGGGGAAGGGTCAACTCATAATTTAGGCGATTGGTTTGGATTTGTTGGTGCTGATTGTTATACTTTAGTCTCATAGTTTATCTCGCTGCCCTAAGCTTCAGAATTTTGCGAGACTTCCGATGGGCTTCTTTTCGTGATTCTCAAACTGGGTCCTAGTCCAGAATCATTTGATAACCTCCTTCTCAAAGTATAGATAGCTATCACGAGTTTATTTTTAAGCTAAGACAGATTACAAACGCTGAGATGATGATCTTGGTCAAACTAGAGACAGATCAGCTACTAAAGGTTTAAATGGTAATGTATGGCAAACTAAACAAAATTAATGATATAGTCCAACAACTAAAAAAAGTATTTATTCATTCACACAATCATTCTTAAACTAATAGATATGGACTTGTCTGAACCCGAACACATATTTTTTAAATCTCTGGTAGTTGAGGAGGTGACTAGCAGAAGGCAAAAGATTGTTCATACTTGAGTGTCTATTGGGTTAAATATTATTTATTCAAATCATTTAGAAGCTGCGGTAAGTTTCAAACACTTTTCATAAGTTTCAAGCCGGTAAGTTTCATAGTTACACTTTGCTTTAATGCTAGACGACATTCACTGTAATCAATATTGCTGGTTTTAACAAAAAGAAACAAAAAGACTTTAAGAGTTTAAAGTTTAAAATATTTAGTAGATTTGATTTCAATGGCTCTAATATCTATTCTGGGATAATATTTTATATTTGTTTTTGACCAAGTCGTTTTTATTGAGGTCATTCCGATTACACCGATTGTCATGATGTCTATAAATATTATCTTCCACTTCGTGACTTGTCAGCCAGAAAATTTGATTCGTGATATCCTATAACCTTAAGATAGTTCAGGTTTTGCACACACACTCACACACACACAAGCTCCTGTATTGACACATAAAACAAACTCACATAAGTACACTAAGCGTTCACAGAAATTCAGACACAGACATGCAGAGACAAAGCGAGCAAAACACTTGTCTTTACATACCACAAAGAACTTGGTCTACTTCTTCTCTGAAGACCGGATTAGGTTTACCCTCAACCTTCGAGCACTTATGAAAGAGATCATATGTCTGACATACATCTTCTAAGGATACAGTATCAGAAGTCCCCATGTTAGATGTTTGCAGGTTACTGAAGTAACATGGGATTCAAGAAAAGATTTTGCAATTTTCCTAAAGAAGTTTTTACTTACTAATATGTTAAAAAAATATTATTTATCTGCTCACTGCATTAAATAATTTTGTTCATCTTTTGCCAGATCAACCTTCTATAAGAAAATACAAGAAGCCAAAATACATTATATAATTAAAAGAAGGGCAGAAATGGGCCTTTGTGCAGTGGTAAGTATGTGAACTATATATGTGATTATGTGATTATAGGCAGTCAGCTCTACGGGACTTAAAATACGAAACTTCTCGCTGTATGTAATGTGAACAGCAATGATAAGCAAAGAAGTACAGTCTGTCAGGGAAACGAAATTATGTTACCTCTTATATCAGGGCACAAAACTCTTTTAAAGAAAACCCTTGAATGAAGGAACTAAGACAGGTAAAGTCTCTTGGAGGCAGGATTACGAACTCCAACCTCTTTGTCGACTTGGAAAAGTGAGCTGCTCTACACGGGTATTGAACCTGCGCACCTCTCATGTCGGACTCCAGCGCTTTAACCTCTCGGGTATCCTCCCGAACATCTTTGTCGAGACTCGTATTATCTCACGCAAATAACTTTACTTCGGATATAATCGACGTTACCATAATATTGCAACACAATGATTTCCACACGGGGAAATGAGCATTAACGATACACGCTACCATGGGAAAGAACTCTATTACAATCTCCAACACAGAATATGTTGTCTCCCTTTAACTAATAAAACGCATCTGGCGTGTCTTGAGATAGACAAAAGGGAGAGAGAGTGTAGGGGAGAGACACAGAGAGAAAGAGATAGAGCCCTTTGAAATGAAGTTCAAGGGAAAAAATAGTCTAATTAATTGCGGAAAATGTAGCTATGTTAAATAAATATTTGGCAAGGAGAAAAAAGAGAGTAATACAAAATAAAAACAAAAATCTTTACGTTTACCACAGAAATAAACACTTGAATGTTTGAGGCATTTATTCTGAACTTCTCAATTTACAGATTTCCAGGTGACAGTGGCTTGACAAACACATATGTAGGATCTTAGACATATTAGCGAAACCTTACACAATGTGCCACACACAACTTGACATCCGCCACGAGGTCCTCAAGCAATTCTCCTTGCATCGTATTCAAAATTATTCACGCCTTCAGCGACCCATCCATTACCCGGAGTAAAATTATCTTCTTCTGCTTCTTCTTCTTCTTCTTCTTTTCATCATTCTTCTTCTTTTTCTTCTTCTTCTTCATTGGTCGCAGATAAGGACTGGGTTAATGTTAATTAGGTATAAATAACTCTGATTGGTCAAAAACACATAAAGGGTGTTTTGGACATAATTTACCACGACTACGACCACCAACACCAACACCACCACTGCTCCATGGCAGTTTCTAACGCCCGCCAAATGTATTCGCTTGGCTCAGGCTACGTTCACTTCCCGACTGAACGTGAACGATATTTAAGTTCATTGATTCATTGTATAAATTTTAACCTACACTATATTTGTCTTTTTGTTTACCTAATGGACGCTCAAGGGATCTCTTAACCCGACATGTTATCACAACTTAAAAGTTCCAAGTATCAAATTTCATTTGTTGATTCCTGCTTGGGCAACCTAAACATTTGTCATCTAGCTACATATCTCTCTATATATGCTCAGTTATAGTATTTACTATTGTCCAGCTCCAGTTTGTGAAAATAAAGCATTTGTCATTAACAAAGCCATTAAGTCAAAAAGACTTTGATATATGTATGATTGATATGAAGTATTAATTTAATTTAGCAATCAGATGCATCAAATGTTTATTTTCTGACTACACACAGTAAATTATAGTTTATTTTCTGACTACACACAGTAAATTATAGCACTTAACATTCATAAAAAAAATTTACAAGAGCATCAAAGCTTAAAATTACATAGGCAATTAGTATAAATATGCCCTGCCATAATTCAGGAGTACTGAAGATCATAGGGAAGTCCTTCCATCCGCTCCTTAATGATGGCGTCTGTCTTTTCACTCATGGCGACAGTAAAATAGTTCTTCCAGTCCCCTATCTCTCCTGAAACAATACAATGCATTTGACACCTTGGATCACACCTGCCTGTACCTTGTCACAGATTAGATATGTCATATAGCAAACGAGGCACAGATGAGTGGTTCGCTTCTCAAGACAGCAAATGCTTGACAGTAGGTAAGATTTTCACAGATAGGCGCTGAACGACACAGACGCCACCCCTGAACATTTTTTGTCTATTTATTCAAAAGCTCAGTCTTTAAATGTTGATATCCTTTCTTCAATTAACAATGAGAGAGAGAAAATACATATTTAATAAGCATGGTCATATATATATACACACACACTTGAGTATACACACAGGCCGTATGGCGGCTCGCTCACGTGTCCAGTACTTATTTATTTAGTCCTGCAAGCTACAAGAAAGACACCTTGATCAACCTTACATTTACTGCTTTTACATAGAATACAACTGTGACTGACCTTTCCGATAAAACCTCGAGTAATTCATCTTCTTCTCTCCATCGTCATCTTTATCTGGAGGACGCACAGGCACTTTGAGTTCTGCCCCCTTCTTCAAGTTGTTAAAACTGCAGGCGTCGGCGATCTCTTCACACAGAGAGTCGCTGACATTCAGCTCCAAGAAAATCGCCAGCTTCTTCACATTTTCAATGGGTTTCTGTAGATAAAAACAAGAGCCTGTAAACGCCAAGAATAACTGTTATTACACTTGATATGTAAGCGGTAGACAGGGGTATATACTCTGTTAATAAGCGTACATTCGAGGTCAGTTGACTTAAGTCATTTTTTATTGTAGGGTTGAGTTGACAAAGTGTGCCTGTCCTATAAATTAATAGTTCATGTTTTATTTTATCATTGTGCTTCTGTTGATTGGTAATAGTGTCAGGAAAATTTTTAATAAAGGTTATTTTTTATTATATACTTTTCCAAAGACGTCCTGCACTTTTTAATGATACCTCCATTGTTTTATGTAGGTTGACTGTTTTTTTAACTGGCATTTAGTCAGTTACTATATTACGGCAAAGCTGTAGATACTGTAGTAGATTTTACTAGAAAGAACGATAAACACACTTTTTGCTAACAGCACTAACTTAGCATGCATCATGATTGTACCAATTAAAGTGATACAAAGACAGTTTGTTGCATAAAACTGGAGGCAACACGACGATTGGTTATGTCATCATAATCCACAAAGGGACAAACAGAGAGCTTAGATGTAGAGAGGGTTCACTCGTGACCGCGGGAAAACTCGTCGGTTAGAGTTATCTTTCGTAATTGGATGCTATGAAACAACATGACACAAGACGATCGTCTGAGGCAAGGTGGGCAATTTTGTTCTGCAATTAACTGTCAGAACGCCAGATTTAAATCAACCTCAAAAGAAAAACGTTTCCACAGTTTCCCAAAGGACGAAGAGAGGAAAGCTAAAAATTTATTCTCAAATTACGATCCATTAGTGTACTGTAGTTGAGAGCAGTCTACTACAACGCGTTTGCTTGATTTCTGTGGTTATTAAAACGACTTTACTGATTATACTGTGAAACTGTGTGATGAATTCTCACTTATCTGATTACAAACCTATTTAAATTTGTTATAGTATTTTCATTTAAGGCATTCGCCACTGGGGTGAGGTGTTATAAAAAGATTTGTTATTAATATATTGAAAAAATCATTACAACAGGTGCAAAATATGGATGAACTTTACGAGAAGGAAAGATTTTGACCATCTTACACCATCTGATATGTATGGAAAAGGATACTGTCTTTGCTCGGATCATTTCGAGGAAAGTCAGTACAACTGTCAAACCCCCAAAAAAGTCTTGTCTGGAATGCAGTACCCGCAATTTTCGCCACTCCAAATCCACCATTCAAGGTTGATAACTTATGATTATTAGATAATGATATATTCCAATATATATTACTAAGCCACATTTTACCATCATGGCCTTCTTTCTGTCATATTTTATTTTTTTAATTAACATTTATCATGAGAGATCACTCTAACTGGCACATAAGGCTAATGATGATCATAGCTTGCATCTGGGCATAAAGAGTTTCTCTGTGACACTTTGCAATGGTTGGACACTGTTGAAACACCCTCATCCAATGCACTACCTTGTCTGACAGGGTGGAAGATGACTGTGCAGGCTCTGCTTGAGCTTTTTGATGAGCTTCAGACAAATCATGGTATTTCATTACTTCTTACAGAAAAACTGAATCACGACTGCTTAGAAGACTTTTTTTTCTTGCTTTCAGGGAAAAGGGGAGCATCTACATAATCCCACTGCAGAACAGTTTAGATTATTCTTCCGTCAGATCATGATTGAGAACCTGTTTCATCACAGTAGTGGAACTAATTGCCAGAAGGACAATGACAGCTCTTTATTGACTCTGACATCTGTGACCACTGACAAACAACAGGACATAATGATATGTAATGAAGATATTGACGAGAATGACTATGACCATGACATCGATTGTTTAAATGACAAAGACATTAGTGATAAAGTAAATATCACTTTCAATAATTTTGATGATAACTGACTATTAACTGACCCTCTGACTATTTTCTCCATACAACCACCACCAAAAAAACAAAAATTCTGAGTGAGACAGTCAAGATATTAGAGTGTACATGTAAAATATTGACCAGTTACTTCCTGGGAAAAAAGTTAAATCTCAGTTGATTCGACTTTTATGGGAAGAGCTAAAAAGCATTGACCTCTGTTGTCCACTTGGTGCATGTGATCTGAAAGGAAGTGTGATTAATCTATTTATCAATGTTCGCCTTCATTTTTCTTTGAAAGATAGCTCTGTGTCCTTTCTTGAAAAAGGAGCAAAAAGAAATCAAAAAATGTTGAAGTTACATCATTTGTAGCTTTTAAGCTAAAGTAATTTAAAATTATTATAGAAAAGTGTGAAAGAAAATGTTATAAATCTTCATTTAAAGTACATGTGAGAATGATCCCTTTTGAGTATCTGCTTGCTGTATATTTCATAGTAAGCATAGCTGTTATCTTTAAATTGTCCACCAATGTTCTTACAACAAGGGATATGAATGTATATAAATATATACATTATTATTAATAGTAGTATTATGATTTGTTATTAATTATGATTATTATGATTTGTGTGAGAATTTATTGCCCATGCTTGTATGTAAACAGAAATCTATATGTCTCAGTAGATGTGAGCAAGTCTTCTGAATGTGGCTTGTTTATATTCATGTGTAATTCTGTTTTTAATTGCTTTTCTCATATTAATAAATTCTCATAAATTAGATTTTTATGGATTTTAAATAAATGCAAATTTGTGCTCATGGATGTGCTGTTTGAATTTATAAAAGTTATCCTTTTTAAATATAGTCATCTGTCAAACATGTATTAAAACTCTCCCAAACAACCCTCATCTAAGCAATTCCCATCAATAAAAGACACAAAAATCTGTTCTTAGATAAAGGTCATTTGATATCGCAAACACCTAGACATTTACTCCAAAGATAAACACTGCTAGCGCCGACTTTGTTTAGTAGTGGTTGATAGTAGCAACTGCGGCGTAGCATCTTTTTTCGAAGGGACGCAACTCCGTCACTACTTTTCTTAACAAGTAAGGATAAAGAAGGAGTGCACCCTCTCTACATCTAAGCTCTCTGGGACAAACTCAGCGTCGACACTGAAATCATCTTCCAATGAGTTTCTAAGGTAGAAGTCATTCTAACCCTTAATAAATGACATGAGTTTCTTTCATCAGCTAAAGATTATTTGGAAAGCTATATGCTGATCGCAAGTTCTCAGGAAAGTGCTGTATGTCAAAAAAATTATTTATTATAGGAAATGGAGGCACTGCAGCCGGTTAAAACTAACCTTTTTCATGTCTTCGAAAGATAGCGACAAGAAAGGCACATCTTCATTCTCTGATGTAAATGTCAAAGCCTGTTTCAGGTGCTTGAAATAGAGGCTTGGATGAGCTGGAAACAGAGTTTGTCATCACCAAGTTAATGACATCAGTCCTAGGCTCTGCTACCGACGGATGACAAACAGCTCTAAGGGACAGGTAGACAGTGGTGCTTAAACATAGCAGGCAGATTAGCAAATATTATTAAATTATATATATATATACACTAACACCCTGCTAAGACGTGTACACCAAGCCCCTTCTTTAAAAAAAAAGGCAATATGTCGACGTAGGGGAGATAATCACATAGCAAGGGCAATGAAGATGTTGACAGCTTGAGTAACTGCCATTGTACTGACCATGAGCTGGCCCAGGATGTAATCCCGGACTAAAATGTGTATTAAATAAATACACTTTATGCAGTAATAAGTACAACGAAATAGACGCATACACTCACCCACCAACGGAATAAGAATAGACACAGACTCATGTCAACACATATAACTTCAAACTCTTGCGAACTTAAAAGGAAAGAGAATGAAGAAGTAAAGGACGAAAGATGAGGTAAAAGAGAAGGTCTGCTATAATGACCCGCTTTTATCTCTGCTAAAACCTGCAAAATACATGATTCGGGAGAAAAGCACAATCACTAACAGTCGCCTTCGAAGAACAGGTCGAAGAAGTCATTGAACTCCATGTCATGCACCACGTGGTCCTCGTTGCTCTTGAGGTGGTAGTAGTAGGACACGCACGTGTCTTTGGGGTTGCGGTACACGTGCACCACCTTTGTCCTTCGCTCCTTCATCTCTTGCCATGGCAGCATGAAGACAGGCAGGTGTGAGTTGAGGAGTCGTGGGGACGGCACGGAGTCCAATTTGTCCAGCTCGATCGACTCGACCATGAAGTGCTCCTTGGGACGAACATCATACTCAGCCTTCCCCTGCTTCAACATGGAGATCACCTCCCAGAGCCAGTGAGTTCCTGAGGATGTCATTGAAACGTTTTATATGCCATGTAGGTGTCTATCATCAGGTTTAATGTATCTATATATTCATGTACGAATAAAGAAAAATTTACTGCTTTTGGCTTTGCGTTCAATGTGGAAATCGACTACATCTTAAAATATGAAATGATAACACTTTATACTAAGTTGTAAACAGTACTAAAGACATCTGGCTAAGTAAGGTACGACAAATCGAGAATGTCTCAGATTGTAAAGGCGGATAGATGATTTAGTAATCATTGGTATATACTTAAGTCTTATATCTTTAAGCTGACAACAATGAGAAAGGTGCAGTTCACGATCTTGTTTGCTATGGTGAAGAGGGCATTTAAAATCTGGGTCTGTTCTTTACCCAACCTGTAAGTTTTTAGGTCAGAGATTCCTAATCATCTGTAATCTAGCAAGGGCACATCTCATTGTCCGCTCATTAACACGGTGCAGGTAGGGTCTATCGTGAAGTTCCGTTTTAAACAATGAACAGTTAGTAACATACCCATGCCAGTTCTAATTGTGACAACATACAAGACAATTAAAAACATGGAGGACTTGGAGCATATCTTCTTGTGATTACTTATCTTCAAACCTATATATTCAATAAAATGGACAGTTAATTAACATTTTACGAAATACTTTTAAACCTTGTTTTTGTAAGTGTAATTGTACTGGTGCAGTTTGACCTGGTTATGCAAGGTGAATAGATGGCGATAGGTGATGATGGTTTCAAAATACATGTAAGTTATTGATATGTAAAGGTCTTTTGCACACTTCTGCCGCACTGATTTGATTTAAAACACTTTCTTTACTATAGGCTGACACAGACACATACTTCACATACCACCATACACACCTGCCTTAGGAAAGGCCAACACAAAGATGTCATCATCCCGAAGCGGTAGTTTGCGGAGAGCGGCAGCATGATCCTCCCAACTCTTTGGAGGACACTTTGCAGGAACTGGCCAACCCTCCAGAACATAGGAGAGAGGTCGAGGGTCTTGACCCCAGTAGATAAAGGATCCAGTCGGGGCTTCGTTCTGAGCATCAGCTGTGCTCTGGCCATCGGGAGCAGCCTCAGCCGACTGGAAAGACATGCCGGTATGTCTGCAGGTCCTGCTTCAGTGACAAAGAATAATTTCTCTCAGGTTTTAGTTCAACAATTATCTCGTGTTTATTCTCTCGACTCCTCTAAATGACAAATAATTTGATAATAACTAAAGTTTATGAAACATACCTACCGCGTTCAAAAACTGCTGTAAATTATGTCTTGAAACCGCACCCTTTTCAGTAGAGGCTAGCAGATGTTAACCCTTTTGGGGAAACCATTCATGCGATTCAATCTCCGAAGACGATCCTCAGTTTAGGAGAGCAGTGTTGATGGGCATTAAATGCATGAGTAGAAGATAAACCACATGAATAAAATGTTGCCGGATGTTTTCGCTTGTTGGAGTCTGCGAATCAAATGGCTGGTCAAGAAACCCTTGATCGCTCACGTGAGCAGGCGAGCCTGCATACACACTGTGTCGCAATCGTGTCACATCCAGGCACGTGATTCTTTTAATATTGTATCGCACGTGATCATACAGTACCGATAGCAAAAACACAAATCATGTAACTTTATTCTTTACCTCTCTGATGTCACCTGATAAAGACTGCCAGGCCGTCACGTCAATCACGTGACTCAAACCACATCTCTCACAACTTGCGGCTGACCTTTATCACCTTTGTCAACTCCATCACCAGTTTAGTGATGAATGTCAACTGCTGCTCTGTGCGCGCGCCATTGCGATGGGATGTCTTGTTTCTGTATTTTCGAGCGTTGATGAATGCAAGGTTTGTGGAGAGTTGTAGCACCATGCTAGCCAGGTAGCTGCACTGATTGTAGAAGATGTTCATCCGCTAAGCCGTCAATTCAATCAGCAAATAATCATCATCTTTTTCCTAACTTTCCCCAGTTTACTTTCCTGTCGCCTTGGTTATCTAGTTTCTGTCTGAGTGCAATAAACTATCTCAGCAAGCACATATCGGAGGGGATAGAAAACTGGTGTCTGAAACCAGAGGCGCACCGTTTCAAAACCCTTGTAGCACAGCAAACATTCTCTCAATCGACACAGCTGTCAGAGATGGGCACACGACTTCACAGAGAGTTGAGGCAATAAGAAGAAGGAAAAGGCAACCGTTCTCACAAAAACAAGTCCCAAAGGAAAGTGAGTTGTCTAACATTTTCCTCCCCAAAAGATCGGAAGAGGATAGCAGGCAACCTTGATCATTTATACAACATTAGTACAGTCATCGTAGTAACCCTCGTCGCTGTTATCCTCATCATAAAGACACAGATTCATACAATTTTCGGATCATTTATTAACATTCGCTATGTGTCCATATATTTTCATCCAATGCACTCCAATGTGTTCTGTCATGCGAGACACACGTTGTTAACCAACTGCATCAAACGCTCATATGAAATGAGTAAAGTTCGCGAGCGTTTGATGGAAACCTATACCAGGTCATAGTTCACGAATATTGAAGAACATATGGCAATCCTTCCATCCGTTCTTTAATGATGGCGTCCATTTTTTCGCTCATGGCCACCGTGAAGTAGTTCTTCCAGTCTCCTATCTCCCCTTCAAGAATACAAGGATTGGGATATGGTTAGAGAGCATTACAAATTGACACACGCACACCGTCTCGCTCTCTGTCTCTCTTTCTCTCTCGCTCTCTCTCTCTCTGTCTCTTTCAACGCGCTTCGTATTCATCCACACAATTTCCTTGTGCGCTGACCGGTAAAAAAAAATTATTTTAAAGTGCATTCATTGAGAAATATTTAGCATTTAATGCTGGCACAGCTGTGACTGACCTTTTCGATAAAACTTGGAGTAATTTTTCTTCTTATCTCCATCTTCATCTTTATCTGGAGGACGCACGGGCACTTTGAGTTCTGCCCCCTTCTTCAAGTTGTTGAAGCTGCAGGCGTCGGCGATCTCTTCACACAGAGAGTCGCTGACATTCAGCTCCAAGAAAACAGCCAGCTTCTTCACATTTTCAACAGGGTTCTATGAGATAACAACGAAAATATGTCAGCAATGAAATAAAGGGTTTCAGCAGCTTTAGACACGTGTAAAAATCCTGCTCTTGCCCAATGTCTTTCTTTGTGTGAACGAAATGACAAACGGATGTCGATGAACTTATATTACAATATTATTATTATACGTAGAAAAAGATATAAAAAAGATTTAAAACAAAACGAATATTGGCTCAGCAGACGTTAGGAATTTGTTTTAATTGTTGGATCATCAACATCAGTCGTGTATGGGGGTGGGAGACTTGTACATGCACTAACCTTTTTCATGTCTTCGAAAGACAATGACAGCATAGGCATATCTTTGTTCTCTACAGTGAATGTGAAAACTTGTTTAAGGTGCGTGAAGTAGTTGCCGTGGTTGCCTGGAAAGAGATAATATATAATCAATGAACAAACAACATCTGTCCTAGCCCTTTCTAGAAGTATCCGCGGCTTTAAGACCCAATGTGAAATATTTGACCAAGTTTGGAAACGCCTTTACATGGCGGTTATATCAAACACATGTGTTCTTTCATGCGAGACGCACGTTAATAAAAATGTAAAAGTGTCATCTCGGAGCCTCAAGGAACAACTGTAAAAAAAAAAATGCTACAATAGGCAGCAACTACAGGTTCATCTTGCTTACACTATAAGTGTAAACAAGTAAACAAAGAATGGAAAAGAGAGAGATTGAAAGGAGATATACACCAGTTACAAGAAATGTGTGGACTGAGCACTCGCTAATATGACTGTTGCGGGAAGTAAACTATACCCATCAGGGAAAAGCAATATTATCACTAACATTCTTCTTGGAAGAACAGATCGCAGAAGTCCTTGAACTCCATGCCATGCACCACGTTGTCCTCGTTGCCACCGAGGTGGTGGTAGTAGGACACGCACGAGTCCTTGGGGTTGCGGTACACGAACACTACCTTCGTCCTTCGCTCCTTCATCTGTTGCCATGGCAGCATAAAGAAAGGCAAATGTGAGTTAAGGACTCGGGGGGAAGGCATGGAGGTCAGTTTGTCCAGCTCGGTCATCTCGACCATCAAATGCTCCTTGGGGCGAACATCATACTCAGCCTTCCCCTGCATCAGCATAGAGATCACCTCCCACAGCCAGTGAGTTCCTGCAGTTGGAGTCGTCCCAACATTTTAATTCGTTGGACATCATTTCTTTGAACGGTGTATATATCATATATAATTCTTCTTAAAACACAGAAAAAAAGATATCTCCATATTTTATATTTTCATGCTTTATTACTTGTTTAATGACTTTAAATTATAGTTTTGTTCGAGTTGCTATACAGAGCTACTTGAGGTAAAGCCACTTTACAGACCAGCTTTAGAATAAGCCACTAAAGAGACCTACTTTTGGATATACCAATATAGAAACCTGCTGTTAAAAGGTCTCTATACAAACCTGCTTTAGGATAGGCTAACACAAAGATGTCATCATTTCGGAGAGGCAATCTACGAAGTGCGGTAATGTGAGCCTCCCAACTCTTTGAACCTCGACAGTGTGGGGGAAGAGCCCACCCCTCAAGAATGTATGTGAAAGGTCGAGGGTCTTGACCTAGAAAGCGTAAGGTGCCAGCCGGGATGTCCTCCTTAGCATCAGCCTTGGTCTGGTCGCCTGAATCCTCCTCCTCCTTCTGAATGGAAGACATGCTGGCACGTCTGCACGTGCTGCTGCACCAGACGAGTTTCATGTTAGTTCAACAGTTTCCGTGGGCGCAGAGACTTACAGATTTCATTCACATGCACTGTCTCTTTCTTCATCTCATTCACACTCACTTGAGTGTCTGTCTATCACTATCTCTCACTCACACACTCATTCTCTCTCTTTTTTTTTTTTTGTCTGAAATGCTCGTGTAAAGGAACATTGTAACATGCATCTACAGTCTCTGAAGAAAATAAGTTAAATCAAGATATTTATTTGAACTAGCCACTACATAATGACAGGTGAGATTCAAGGTGATGAAGACAGATACAAACAGACAGCAAGAATAAACTTTAGAAACAAAGAGAGTCGAGAGTCTTTGACCGGATAAGACAATATACACATCGCCGCATGTATCACACTCATTCAAAGCTTCCCTGTACTAAAATACTAAACTATCTCAACAGTCATTCACTTTAATATACTTTGATGGGTTCCTCGAAAAAATATGCTTAGTTTTAGAATTAAGGCGAATAAGGAAGCAAAGGTGAATGTAAGGCTTACAAACCACACGCAAGCGAGCGGATACCAGTTGTGGTGTAATGCAACCACTTCACTATGGCGGACGCAGACAGAAGCAGACGTCAACCAAAGCCAATGGTGGAATAATCTTTCCTACGATGATTTCTGAAAAAGCTGCAAAGTCGTGTCGCGCGGTGCTGGTGGTCGTTAGACAGTCTGTTAGGCGGCAAATGGAAATGTGTAACAAACTGCCCGCCGCCCTCGACTACAGGCCGAGCCGCTGAGCTGCTTTTCCGCCTGTGTCAAGACTGTGTAGCGTGTTTCTGTCACGTGATTCTATGAATAGCGCACACTCACGTCATGTGACTCGTTCTGACATCACGGCTTTTATCCTGAACTGAATGTCGTCTGCTTTTGTTTGGCGATGAAATGACAGATGTGTGGTGCACGATGGGATGTGCTAAGAGGCTCGCAGCATGCTAGATCATCATAGGAGAGGCCGCCATCGATCCGCTGATCGCAGACTGTAGAGGTTGACCTTGATGACCTCGATCCGTTACCGCTAGAGCTCATGTCGTCTGCTGCTGGGCTTCTTTGTATCTCGTGGCCATTTGTGGGTCTGTAAACTTAATTGTTGTATGTATGATGAATATGTTTATATGCGATTCTGTCGGCAATGACAGGTCGTCTGTGTTCGCGATGTGTGTGTGTCGGCAATGAAAGGTCGTATGTGTTCCTGATGTTCGTGTATGTCACTGTATTTGTAGCGTGCGTGTGTCTGTGTATGTGTATGTGATGTTGTCTAAGATATGCGTTCCTGTATGTGTGACTGTGTCTGCGATATGCATAATTGTGGTGTTTGCGTGCATGTGCGTGAGTGTGTATGACGTTAGGGTTTCTTGTGTTTAATATTTAAAGCAAAAAGCAGCTTTATAAATAACAAAGCATAATATAAACCAGAGCTATTTTTATTACATGTTGTTCATGCCTTTTTTTTCCGAAACCGCTCTACCTGTAGTCCCGTGGCATATTATTCCACATAATATAGTGCCTCGGCCTTATCGGAAAATTTTATGAGGGTTGAAATGTTATCTATAAATCTTCAGATTACTAGTCACTCTTGACATCTATTGTTCACACCAGTAATATTGTAGCCAGCTATTAGTCACCGCCATCTGGAATACAGTAGCCACTGATCGCCATTTTAACACTCGAAATATTGCAGTGATGAGTCTGGATTTAGTTCTTTATGAGTACTGGAGGATGTAAGGAAGGCCTTCCATCTGCTTCTCTATGAATGGGTCAACTCTTTCACTCATAGCTACTGTAAAGTAGTTTTTCCAGTCGCCAATCTCTCCTGAAAATAAAAGAAGGAAAGACTGTATTACAGGCGATAGTTGTTAGGGGGACAGTTTCGTAGAGCATGTCTCAGGATCATTACTTCCAAACACGCAAACACACAAACACACTGAAGTAACACTAGAGGCAGACAAGCTCTTTTTCCAACCTTTTCTTCAGTGTCTGGTAATTTTGTGCATGTATGATGTTAAAATTTTCACTCTTTTTCTAACTTTAAATAGTTCCGAAATGGCTCAGATTATCACCGACCATGTTTAATGATTTCTAATCAAGTGATAAGACTGTCAACGGTCGAAATTTTTTTCTCTCATTTCTCTTCTCTCTGTGTGTTTACGAGCGAGCACTTAGTCATTGACAAATTGTGTGTTTAATTGATGTGCTTCAAACGATTTTAAACATGTGACTCAAAGCAAAAACAAAACAAAAATAGAAATCCTTTCTACAATATCGCGCCCTCTGACCTTTTCTGTAAGATCTTGAGTGTCTAGGTTTTCTTTGTTCGTCGCCATTGACTTCTCTGTTGGGATGATGATGAGGAGGATGGTCGCGGGTTTTGAACTCTGCATTCTTCTTCAGGTTCTCAAAGTTGCATGCCTCAGCAATGTCTTCACAAATCGCATCGGAAATGTCGATCTCCAGGAATTTTGCCAACTTCTTTACATTTTGTGCGGGGTTCTGAGAAGAATACAGGAATGAGGAGGTCATGTATGTTATTAAAGAATGGATTTTAGCTAGGGAATATTTCAAAATATATTTAAGCGTAGTGTGATTTAATACGCTATTATTCAAAGGCATTGCAGAAATTAAATCTACACTGACATTTCAGGTACATAATAAAAATAAAACATAAAAATAAAAAAGTAATAAGTAAAATTTCTTTAAATTGTGGATAATATTATTTATGGTTAAACTGTGAACTAACCTTTTTCATGTCTTCAAAAGACAGAGAAAGTATAGGTACATCTGGATTGTCTCGAGTGAATGCATACATTTGCTTCATGTACTCGAAGTAGTTGTCAAAGTGTACTGAAACAGGGAAATAACTCATGTGAGTAAAACTGCATCACTTAGAAAAATTACCTCCCTTAAATAGCGTAGTCACTGTGGCTAATCAGCTGTGAGCCTACAGAAAAATACACAGCAATACTTATAAAATGTAACTCGACAGGAGAAATATAATACAGCCATCAGCAAGAGAGAAAACATAGGAAGAATGTTATAAATGTAACTATAGTCGTGTGCCCTGTATTGTTTTAAAAGTTTAGTCACGTGAAACATGAATGAATCATACAGAAATATGCAGAAAACCATGCCCACACTTTCCGTAGAAGTACAGCTCCAGATAATCGCTGAAGACCATGTCATTGAACAAGTCGCCATCTCTTCCTTTCATGTGATGAAAATATGACACACACGAATCTTTGGGATTTCGGTACACGTGTAGCACCTTTGACCTTTTCTCCTTTATCTGCTTCCATGGTAACATGGAGAACGGTAGGTGTGAGTTGAACATCCTGGGGGAGGGGATTTGCTGTAGTTTGTCAAAGTCACTGAACTCCATCATCAACTGTTCCTTAGGACGACTGTCGTACTCGGCTGTGCCCCGCACCAGCATAGACAGCACCTCCCACAGCCAGTGAGTGCCTGGGAAGTTAATAAAATCGTTATTTTATAATCTTTCCCTTTTTCATAGTGGCATTCATCTAGAATGGTGGAATTAGTAGCTTTACCCCCGCATTAGAAAAATAATTGCTCCCTAGTACTCATTTAAAGGATGATCAAAAACGAGAAATAGAAGGGAGCCTATACGGTTTGCTGGGAAGGAGGGAAGAAAGTAGTAGGTCAAGCAGAACGACGACACGACAAGGACTCACGCACCTGCCTTAGGATAGGCGCAGAGGAAAATGTCGTCGTCACGGAGCTGCAGAGAACGAAGGTTAGCGATGTGAGTCTCCCAACTCGTCAATCGTGGACGTTTCGGGGGGAGTGCCCATCCTTCGAGGGTATAATTCAAAGGCCGAGGATCGTCTCCGAGAAAGTTCAAACTTCCAGTCTCGCCAATGAAAGCCTCAGATCCTGTGTCGTCTGCTAGCTTCTGCGGATTTTCTGACGCCATGTTGTTAGCTTCTCTGAAAGCAAGATTCTGCTGTCGTGTCCGTAATCATGGAAGTAAAATAACAAAATAAAGTCAAATAAAAGTTGAATATACAGAAAATATTTCTCATTTTAACTAGCCAAACACCTCGTGATCCACTTTTTACATCGGTACACATGCAGTAAACGATATGGTGAACTGTCGATAAACTACTAAACTTTTTATTACGAGGTTCATGTTTGCTGCACTCTTACACAGCAACTGTATCTGTCATGTCAGATTATACAAACAACATTACTATTTCCTCTTAGAATGTTTAACCCCTGACCTCTCATCTATAATGTTTCTGCTTTATGAGTTAAATGACAACATCCACAACTGAATGAATGTACACATGCGAAAAACACATTTTATCAAAGCTTTACGGTCATACCTGACTGACTACGGATAAAGAAGAAAAGGAAGTCCTCGAACACTTGGTCTTCAAGACTCCAGCGTCTGACTGTATATGCTCTGTGCTGTCTTCTGGTTAAAACTGTTTTCTGTATGATGGTACAGGTCTAGTCCTTGCCCACGGCAAACGTTTGTCACCGTTAACTAACCGACACACTCTTTAAATAGCGGGTCGTACTCAATGCTGACCTCAAGGAGATAATGATCTCTAATCAGGTTCTTACATCTCGTTATATCTCTAACTCTGTGAGATGATTATTTCTGCCTCAGCACTCTTGGCTGGATAATGAGGCTCGCGACAAGATTGCCGCCATTTTGAACTAATTATAAAGTGATCCTGAGTTATTTTGTTTTGGAGTATTCTAAATATAAAGTTATTTTTTCATTCGAGAATTTGTCATAAGCAAGAAAAAGAGTTGTGGGTTTTCTTGTGCTGAAAAGATCACCTTAACCCTCGTCTCTACTAATCCTAGGGTAAACAAACCCTCTGTCTTATTGAAGACATGTTCTACATGTATTTGGATTGGAGCACCCAGCGTATTTGCTCACGTGTTGTCAACAAGAACAGTTTCAGAAGTTAAAATTATGTTTATCTTCCTACTAGATTAAATTTGCTTTTACGTATATCAAGGTGAAGGCTCTGATTTGTGATAGAAATTTTTTTTTAATTCAGTAAGCACAAAGCATTGCCGTGAGAATATCACCCGATGTGATCTCAGGGTGGGACACATAAAAGCTGGCGGTTATAAAGCGGGTCTTTCACACGACGGGTAGGAATTTATGGGTGGGATAGTCGACTGGCTTACTGGAGGAACATGATTTTCTCCAGACAGAAAGTACACACTAAACGCTTAGCCTCAGAAAATAGTTTAGCATGTCTACAAGCGATGATGTAAAGATATCTTTATTTGCTCTACTTAATGTTGCATGAATTACTCTAAGGTCATGAACCGTTAGATGTAAGAGATTACTAATCAGCAAACAGCCCTCGGACAATTATGTTGAAAGATGTCGCTGCGTGTACTGTTATCTTCCGGGTAGACTTACAGATAGCTTCTCGGTCAATTCTCGGTTGTAAGACCTGGATCGTCAAGGTTCAAGCGAATCGTGCCACATTTCAACCCATGGCGGTCCAGACAGGTAGATGTCTATCTGGGAGACTGAGCTACATCTTCAACCTTACAGTCACGTGACGAGGCATGTTTTGACCCCTGAACTACGGCCGTCCACCCGTGATTTGTACAACTGACCATACTCGCTCTGTTCATGATGTAATTTCTTCGGGGAAAAGATTGAGCACTGCAACCACACTATTCTTTTTCATCGTGCAATAATCTCTCGACAGTCCGATAAAAAGAACCCAACACAAGAAATGTTGGACTAGAGTCACATACCTGTAACTGCAAGGTTTTATCGTAGATGGGATAAGACCCGAATAGCTTGAACTTTCCACCTGTTTGGGGGTTTGTTTGTTTTTTTAGAAATAATTTTAATGGTTTTTACACCTGACAACAAAGATCTCTCAAGGTGGCGGTGGTATTTAGTGGAGGTGGTGCTTTATTTCATTCGGAAGGAAATCGTAAGATCCCTGTTACTGAAACCTACTGATCCCTGATATGCGGAAAGGATTTCATAGTCTTTACTGCGCGTTTTTCCAAGATTAAGACCGCCCTCACCTTAAGCCTATTGACCTGAAAAAGGTCATGAGATGACCTGTACCCTTACATTACTGATAGTCCATGTCAGTATTAATGAGTTGTGATGAAGGATTGCCTGCATAACTCATCGCTGTATAAATATGTGGGCTGTGTGAATATTCTGGTTTATACGGACCGTAAATTATAACATGTAATTAATATATAATATTCAACATATAATAAGTTTAAATAGTATTTTCCCAGGTTCCTAGCTGAAAGTGCAGATCTGTACACAAATATTGAAACAGGAAGACAAGACACAAATTTCTGATATGTATTAATTACCAATATGGTGTATATTATAGAATCGCAAGATATGATCAGCATGAGTATAAATTTATTGACAAATTTAAAAACAAACACACACATACACACTCTACATGAAAAAGTCCTTAACAGCAAGCCAGAGAATGAACATACTGTCATCTTTATCATTAGAAAATCTGTCAACTAAATGAAAGGTCCCATTTATGGTATTTAAATATGTAAATCCGCATATATTCATTTCAGTCTTTGCCTCTAGTCTTGTCTAAGAATGTCATAGCCTGATGATCATCACTTGTGTCTGTTCTTGACATCTGGAATAATACAGTTTAATTATCACAACTTGTTTCTGTTCTTGACATCCAAGATACCACACGGAATTGTTAGTTCAGAGTTAGTTCGTGGCTTTAGGAGTATTGTAAAATGTAGGGAAGGCCCTCCATCTTTTCCTCTATGAGGGGATCCACTCTTTCGTTCATTTCTGCTGTGAAGTAGTTCTTCCAATCCCCGATTTCTCCTAGAAAAAAGTGAAGCAAAGATACTGTGGATTTTATACAAATGGATACATATTTTTTATTTCTTAATTATATTTTTACTCTCTCACACTCACACGCACGCACACACACACTCACACGCACGTACGCACACATTCATATATATATAAATACACAACATTTATTCACTCACTCCAACTCCCATATCCAAATTTATCTACCTATTGGTGGTTTTGCGCAAAGTATTTTGTTAATAGGAGTATGATTAGATTCTACCCTAGAATGTAACACCTCTTCACTTCAACTTTCATATCTTTCTTCGTGTTTTTGTGTTGAGAAGGCTTCTTTAAAGTACACAGGATTAAGAAAATTTCTGTAATTTGTCACCTTGTCTCACCTTTTCTGTAAGCTTCAAAGAAAGGTTTCTTCTTGTCATCGTGTTTTAAATCTCCATGGGAGGTAGGTGTTGAAGGAGGAGTTGGAGGATGAGGAAAAGGAGGATGTTTCTTAAGTTCCGCATTTATCTTCAAGTTCTGGAAACTACAAGCTTCGGCGATGTCTTCACAAATTTCATCGGAGAGGTCTGTTTCCAGGAATTTGGCCAACTTTTTCACGTTTTGTACAGGATTCTGAAAACTCAGGAAAAGAATACCCATTAAAACGATGAATTACTTGTAAATGTGTTTCTAAAAATTATCCTTTATTGTTTGGCTTGGCTGTGACTTGAGTGAGGTTTGTCTACTAAGTTTGTTATGACAGGAATGTTTGTATTTGTAATGTAACTTGTTCCTGGACGAAAAGTGTGGGCTTTTGGGATTATGACAAAGTCAGGTAAGCGTATACACAACCAAATATACACTGCTAAAACTCCTTGAGTATTATTTTCAAAATGATTTTGTCAATACTCATGTCGCAGGAAAATAATACCCTTACAAGTTCTGTGAATTATTTTTAAAAATCTGAAAATAAACCTTCTTCATGTCCTCAAATGACAGCGACAGAAAAGGTACGTCTGGGTTCTCCAGCGTAAAGGTGAGTACTTGTTTCAGATGTTCAAAATAATTGCCAGAGTCCACTGAAACATATTACAAAATTATAAAATTATTGGAAAATGAGCCAGATTTGTTGATATTCTGAATTTTTTGTTTATTTCCCACATGTCTATTTTCGATCCCTTGATCCTCTCCACGCCCCTACCCCCTCTCAAATAAAAACTTTGTGCTCAACTGAGAACACTCAGGCTTGTGTGCAGTTTCATGGTTAATATGAATGATATCGAAATTATTGTGGAAATAAGTGATTAAGTTATTCGCGCATTCGTTTATTCATTATACGGCCCATTGCTCTTTTATTTCTCGGTTAGTTATGTAAAGAATCAAGATTAGTATGCCTGTCATTTGATCATAATGCGAAAAGACGAAGGTAGACAGACATAAGCTGTTCAAGAAAAGATAAAAAGCAACACTTCAAGATTATAATTATGATGGAGATTAATAATAAAACAAATTAAAGAAAAATATCATGTTATTTAAGGAATACAGGCCACAATCATAAAATATGTTTTTTGAAAGCTCAACTATAAAGTCTCACTTTTTCCGTAGAAAAACAATTCAAAATAATCACTGAAGTCCATGTTTCTAAATCCCTTCATGTGATGATAATACGACACACACGAGTCCTTGGGGTTTCGGTACACGTGTAGCACCTTTGACTTCTTCTCCTTCATTTGTTTCCATGGTAACATAAAAAATGGCAGGTGTGAGTTGAAGATCCTAGGGGAAGGCGTTTGTTCCAGCTTCTCAAGATCGCTCATCTCCATCATCAACTGTTCTTTAGGGCGGTCATCGTACTGAGCTTTGCCCTGGAGCAGCATGGACAGCACCTCCCACAGCCAGTGAGTTCCTATGGCAACACAACACAATGTTTACACATCGATACATTCCTCTGTGATGTTTAAGTGTTTTTCATCAAGAAGACCTTAGCCAATCACCAGAAGCTATTTTTTTTTTTGTGTGAAAAATTCATGTAACAGTAAGACTTGGGACCAGACTATGAAGATCTGAAGGTACAGCAGTGTATATATATATATCAACCTTTGCCAGTAGGTAAACCGGTGTAGTATTCTCACAATAAGACTAAAGGATGCAAGAATTGATAAAGTGGTGGAATCAAGACAGCGAGATAAAAGAAAGAAAGAGGAAATGACAGGTGAATCAGCAATGCCCCGACCTGCTTTTGGGTAAGCAAGGAGAAAGATGTCATCGTCACGGAGCTCAAGTGAACGGAGACCTGCGATGTGAGTCTTCCAGTTCGTCGAGCGAGGACCTCTCGGAGGGAGGTCCCATCCTTCGAGAACATAGGGCTTATGTCGAGGGTCGTCTCCGGGGAAGGACATGGTTCCAGTTTTGTTTGGCGCAGAGTCTGATTCAGTGTTTTCTGCCAGCTTCTCGGGTTCTTCTGTCGCCATTGGCTTTTGTTCTCTAAAAAAAAAGTCAGTAGAAAGCTTTTTTTATATAAAATTATAATTAGGCCAATAAGCTGAATCAAAGATGGTTGTCTTTGGCAACAGTTGCTCTTGTCAGTATCTGGATTATTTATTGGTTCAAGCTAGTTCTTTAGTAAAGATGAATGTAAAAGCAGTCCTTACAAGTGTACATAAAAACTTAATCCTCAGACGTATGTAAAGCTCTTGTTATTTCAGTGTGGAATAGTTCTACAAAATATCACTGTATTATCTTTACAAAAAGTCAGCAGTCAGTGTGCAGGTAAACTTCATCACATCTTCACAGCTAGTGTTGACTCAAACTGTAACTGTTAAGCCCGACTATCAGCAGTAACCTTTTGAGCTGCACGACAATTCCTTGGTTTGGGTAACTCTGTCGGGTGGATTGGGGTAAGGGGCGAGTCACTGCAGTCTGACTTACCACAAATGGCATCATATCATGGCTAAGATATAGTCTTTGAATACTTTATCCTTGATTTTCTCATCTGAAATGTTTCTTTTCTTTGACCTTAATGACAGTATCCATTAATTAACAAATACCAAAAGGGAGAAACGCTTTAGCAGAACTACTGTCATACCTGGCAGACTGATGATGAACAAATAAACAAACAAACAAACAGCCGTTCAACTGATCTTCAAGACGCCGACAGCTTACAGTATTCTCTACTCCAGTCTTTTCTCCCCCCTACAAAGTCCGGTATCCTCAAGATGGTAGAAGCAATTGTTTTGATGCGAATGCACTTGTTCCTCCACTGTAGACGTTTGACATTTGTTTGTTAGCCAGTCAGCAAGTGCAGTTTAAATAGTGGCCCTTACTCCACCCCATTATTCAACTCATCACAGAGATAATTTCAGGTCGACAACTAACGACTGTTTGTCTGTAACTCTGGGTCTGTGGCGACTATTTCTGAACCAGGCCTCGTCTGTGATAGGGTGTAATCTCTAATATGTTAATGAGAATTGCAATTACAATGTGATTAATCATAATATAATTTTCCCCACAGATATTCTAATTTTTTATTAATTTTTTTAATATTCTTTATCATCTGGCTTCGAGAAATGTGTTTTTGGGGAGTAATACGCCGTGGTGGAAGCTTTGATCTTCTGCGAAAAAAATTAAATAACGAGTAGTTATAAAAATAATTTTATTTGAAGTTGATCAAAATAACATGAACATATAGGAGTAAAATAATCTGGCGATTATAGGATAGACTGACAGATGTCTTTATCTTTCTGCCAGTTACAGTGTTGAGGTGGAGACAAGTCCCTTGTCGTCTGCTCTGTCATTTCCTTCACCCTAATGTCATTGTGATGAGAGGGTCAACACTGTTGTTGTGGTGATACAAGCCAGTAGGATGTTGACCATTGAGGTATACTCTGCTGCACTCCAACCCACAAGGACAGGGGCTCGTCAGGAAAACTGATCTTCATCTTCAACTCGTCAGTCACGTGACACGACACGCGTTGACCCCGATGCATGTCATCACATTGGACTGCAGGCTGACGGTGTCGAATGATTTCTTTACCCGGTCTTTGCTCATCTTGTTGTTAGTCGGCTGCTTAATGATTTCCAGTCAAGTGATAAGACTGTCGAGGAAATGAAATTGTTTGGTGCAGTCATGCGCAGTCGCAGCTTACATGTCTTCATGGCTGATCTTCGTTTTTTCATTACTTAAGCAGTTTGCAAACCGGTTCGTAATTGAAACACGTGTGAGAATGGGTTGCAAACAATCTAGTCACGTGACTGTCGGGTTGAAGATGTAGAACAGTTTACCTGACGCCCCTCCGTCTCTAAACCGCGAGGGGTTAGAATGTAGCACAGTTCGTGTTCACCTCCGCGGCCAACTGTTTCCCTGGCTTGTGTAACCGCCAACGGTGTTGACCGAGAACCCCCTGACCCCGCCTTCCTGCCTCTCGATGACGTCATGAGAGTAGAGGTCAGGGGGCAGGAAGTAGAACAGAGCAGACAGAAAGTACATGTAAGTTGTTTCTCCGTCACTTACCAGCTAATGCTGTCAATTATGCAGCATTCAAACAATTACCATGCTGCATTTCGACACAGATTATTTGTACTACAGTAGAAAAGGGATAAAATATGTACTTTTGTCGAATAGTGTTTAAACAAAGTAGCAAGATAGATATTCATTTAAAACTGTCCAATCAAGTCGAATGAAATAAAAAAAACTATTTCTAACCTGGAATTTTCTGAATGCGTGTATTTATAAATTCTTCTCATTGTAAACAGTTGAGATGTTGAAGGAGGGGTGGGGAACATCAGGTGATATTCTCATATTCTCATCTTTTCTGTCTTCTAGCAAACTCATTGAGTGAAACAAACAATCTGAATCGGGAATATTCGCTGAGAGGTGGCGGGCTCACCCACAAGGGAGATAACAATGTTAATTAACTGTTATCATTTCAAAATGGCGGCGGGCTTCTCAAGAACCTCTTACAGATTGTATGCCTAGGACAATAGAGTGCTTTTTCAGATATGTTCCTGCCACAGAGCTAGAGTTTCAATGAACTATTAATTATCGTCCTGAGAGGATTATTTCCGTCAGGTCTCCCGCCTGAAGTATACACCACTAGTTAAAAACATGTGATCATTAGCTAACGGGTACAGACTGGGTTTTCAACTTATCTGTTTGCATAAAGTGTGAAAAAGTTCTCAGTGGGCAGAGACTGGATGAAGAAATTACCTGTTAACGGTTTGAAATCAGTTTGTCAAACGGTTGTTTCTCTGGCAGTTGTGCCTCGGTATGACTGCAGCACTGTTTAAACTTTGTCTCCTGTGTTTATAATTGTTTATTTGTAGATATTGTCATTAATATTGAGCCAAACTGCAGCTAAGATTTGAGAGCTTAAATATTTCAGAAGAAATATAGTTACATCACAGTCATTATGTTCGTGGTAAATGTGTGACTGGAATTACGATCAGGGTAGTGTATTCTGGTATGTTCTTAGACTGCTTTGATCAAGTACAAACTACATGTACCCGTGTCACCAGGCTAAAATTGAACAAACGGTAACGACTTCAGTGCACCAGCTCTGGTTTCTGCTTCAGGAGTACATGAGTTCTTTAAGACTGAAATGAAATCATGGTAAGACTGGGATTTACTCTCCTCCTAATAGCTTTCATGTGGGGTGAATAGAACACAGTACTAGCAACCACCCGACAAACCTTTAGCTCATTAGTTCCGATTTTACACACACGACATCGAACGATTCTTTCAGGAAATCAAAATGGCGGCGGAAGAGCCACAGAAGCAGGTGGACGACACTTTGTCTGGAACCACGCCTGGACAGGCTGGAACTTTGAACTTTGTAGAAGGTGAAACTCAGCCTGTGAGCTACATTCTGGAAGGATGGGCTCTCCCTCCAAAGATGCCCCGCGTGACGAGCTGGGAAACTCACATCGCAGGACTTCGCTCCCTTCAGCTCCGTGAAGATGACATCTTCCTCTGTGCTTACCCCAAGGCAGGTTGGTGCACCCTTTGTTTGAGGCAAAGTTGTATTGCATTATGGGTACGTTTCCTGTTCTTAGTGTATTCTTCTCTTTGGCTTTTCTTAAAGGTCACTTTACTTTTCAAAATTATGATAAGATCATGAGAAAGTTTACTGGTTGACCAGTGCTTGAAGGCAAATGTTGATAAATATTATGGCTAAAATTTATGTCGAGACTGAAGCCTGTGTACATTTTCTCTTTTTGGTTTTGTTTTGCCTTTGTTTGTTTTTCTGTTTTGTTTGTTTGTTTGTTTGTTTTTTTGTGGTTTTTTTGTTGTTGTTGTTTTTGGTTTTTTTGTGGGGGGGGGGTTGTTTGTTTTTTGGCGTTTTGTTTGTTGGGGTTGGTTTTTTTTGTTGTTTCGTCTTGTTTTTTGGTTTTTTTTCTCTGTTTGTATGTGTGTGTGTGTGTGTTACTTAACAGACAGCTCATAGTTTCTTCTTAATGAGAATGATTCAGTAGTAAGTAATGAAGACCGAAGACAATACAGCATGGCATCGTCTCATGGTTAGATATAAAATTACAACCACATTACTAAATGAACCAAAGAAAAATACTTCAAAGGTCACAGAAGAATGTCAGAAGAATGTATCATTGTGTAAACATGTTTACGTTGCCATAGGAACTCACTGGCTGTGGGAAGTGCTGTCCATGCTGCTACAGGGCAAGGCTCAATACGATAACCGTGTTAAGGAACAGTTGATGATGGAGATCAGCGACCTAGACAAACTGGAACAAACGCCTTCCCCTAGGATCTTCAACTCGCACCTGCCATTTTTTATGTTACCATGGAAACAGATGAAAGAGAAGAAGTCAAAGGTGCTACACGTGTACCGAAATCCCAAGGACTCGTGTGTGTCGTATTATCATCACATGAAGGGATTTAAACACGACATATTCCACAACATGGCCTTCGATGAGTATTTCGAACTGTTTTTCTATGGAAGATGTGAGTGACACAGTTTGTAAATATTTTGTTTAATGCTATTGTTACCGCTTCTCTCCCTTTTTTAAATAATTAAGTCTTTTTTCTATCAAAAGGTTTTATTCTGTTTTAATATTTTTCATGTTCTTTCTTCTGAGATTATTTGTATTTGGTTTGGAATGGTTTTAACAATATTTATCCTTCACTTTTTAACGCAGTTTTTATCATGTTTATGATGGAAGGAAGGAATGTTTTCAGTGCACTTTGACAACTATTTTGAGCATCTCAAGCAAGTACATAAATTTACTCAGGAAAATCCAGATGTGCCACTGTTGTCTCTGTCATTTGAAGACATGAAGAAGGTTAGTCTTTCACCTTAAAATGTTTACTTAGTCAGATTAAAATAGTAAGAAATAGACTTCTGAAACATGAATATTGACAAAAACTCCTTTTCAATTTTTTTTTCATCTCTGTGAGGATTTTAAGTGGTCATCTTTTTACTTGTCTGCTATAGTACAGAAGTAGCTACCTGTCAATCTTTATGCTTTATATTAAAATTATCTGTCACACAAGGTTGAATTTTTTGCTCTTTTCGTGTCAGAACGAGAAAAGTAAACAATACTAATATGCTGTAGAACAGTTTTTATTCCTTGGTATTTTGTTATTGTTTTAGAATCCTGTAGACAATGTGAAAAAGCTGGCCAAGTTCCTGGGCATTGACCTCCCAGACACAGTGTATGAAAACATCGCCGAGGCTTGCAGCTTCCAGAACTTGAAGCGGAATGCAGAATTCAAAACACGTGATCCTCCTCCTCCTCTTCCTCATCCTCCACCTAAAGATGTCATCGGCGATGAAAAGGACCATTTGTTCTTAAGAGCTTATAGGAAAGGTGAGACAACATGTTAAATAAAAAGCTTTTTAATATTCTCTGAAGAAGAAAAATGTTGATCTTTCCAAGAGAAAGGTGGGGGAATGAGCAAGTACAAGAGAAGTGAATGTGAAAGAGATAATGAAGGAAATGCATAATGGGGGACTCAGCAAAGAAAAAAAAGCTTATTCATGTATGTAAAAAAATTACAATATCTGCTTTCTTATTTTATTTGTAGGAGAAATCGGGGACTGGAGGAATTACTTTACAGAAACCCTGAACGAGAGAGTGGACCCTTTCATAGAGAAGCAGATGGCGGGACTTTCCTACATTATGCAATACTCGTGATGCTGAGAACCGACTGAGTTCATTTCCTCTGAGGTCAAAAACAGACGCAAGCAGGGACCATCAGGCTACAATATTCTTTCAAGATTCAAGATTCAAGATTCAAGATTTCTTAAATTAAAATGTCACCCTTGAAGGAATATTGAGATATTCGAAAAAGATGCAGATATATCTACCTTCAGACATATTCTTATCTATCTTTATATACAATATCTCTCACTCATACCCACACACCCACCATCCACACAGACAAACATATTTCACTGGTCGGTTTATAATAAATAATAAAATAGCTTTCCAAAGCAGCTAAGGACTGTGATATCACGGTAGTTATTTGGATCACTTTGTGTTTAAACGTTGGTGTTATAATACCTGTTGCCCATTCTGTAGGAACATAACCTGTTGCCTTTGGCTGTGAGAGATTTTTAAAAATCCATTTATTGTTGTCACAAACAAAACTCGACTACAGATGTACAAAGAAAGTGTAAAACTCGGTATCCACTTGATTGATCCAGTGTAGACTACTGTCTGATGAGTTTGTAATCCTACTTGTGGAGTTTTCTTCTGACAATCTGAGAATAAAAGTTATGTTATTTTTAAATTTTGATGTTGACATTTTATGATTTAGACATCTATGTTGCATTTGTGTGTACAATTTAAGTATTGAGATGCTTGTGTTGTCTTTCTTTTATGATGCCTGTCTTTGCGCTCAGGGGTTATCTCTTGCTAAAATGCTCTTTGCTTGAAAGTTTTCGTTGCTTTTACAATTAGGCTTAAAAATCATTCTTTATTCTGAGGTTATATATATATTCTTGCAATTACTTAACCAGTCTACTGCCATCTGTTATCTATCATTTGGAACCTACTTCACTATTTAGCATGTAAGTAAACACACACACACAAAAGAAATGAGCCTTACATAGGTATGTCCTGTCCAGCATCATCAAAAGTTTAATAACCTGAGACCAGGTTTCTACTAAATCTTACTTTTGTCTCTTCCACACAGGAGCAATGAACAATAAAGACGCGAAAAAAATAAAAGAAACATTAGAGATGAACCACACTGGGTAGTCACTTGAACAAATAGATTCCCGAGTTCCATTTTGCAGATTACAAGTTACACAAATACAAACAAGGTATTGACCTATGATTGCAAACATTACGAGTACTGCAGGCCGTAAGGAAGTCCTTCCATCCGCTCTTTAATAACGGCGTCCATCTTCTCGCTCATGGCCACTGTGAAGTAGTTCTTCCAGTCTCCTATTTCCCCTGGAGCATCAGTAAATGATCTTCAGAATTATTTCAAATGTTCGCATACACACACACTCGTTCTCTCTCTCTCTCTCGCTCTCTCTCTCTCGCTCTCTCTCTCTCTCTCTCGCTCTCTCTCTCTCGCTCTCACACACAGAAAAAGAGAGTAGCACTTCAATTTCTCATAAAGATACGTTTCCATCTAAACAAATAATAAAACATACCTTTTCGGTAAAATTCAATGCGAGTTTGTTTTTTCTCCTTATTTTCATTTTCTGGATAATCGCACCAGACTTTTTTAATTTCAGCTCCTTTCTTCAATTTCTTGAAGCTGCAGGCGTCAGCGATGTCTTCACAGAGTTTGTCGTCCACGTCCACTTCCAAAAATGTGGCCAAACGTTTGATGTTTTCAGTCGGACTCTGAAAGATTTTTAAAAATCGCAACACTTGAACCTAAAAATATTTAGATATTTTTAGTAGATGCATGATTAATAATACTTGTTGGACAGATACATTTGACTGAAGTATCATATTGTAAAAGAATACTAAGGCTGAATACAAGTGTCATCAAACCTTCTTCATGTCTTCAAAGGACAGTGACAGTACGGGTACATCAGGGTTCTCCTGTGAAAATGTAGTAAACTGCTTCATATGCCAGAAGTAATTGTCCAGGGGTACTGAAACAAGATTTTCTTGTACGAGTTTATTTTTATCTTGTTTTGTTAAGTGTCTCTATTTCGCACAATCGTTTTTCTACTTCTGTGCCTGTCGGTGTTTTTAAAAAAATTAGTGATTATTTCTGTACTTCTTTCTTTGTACAGAAGATTATCATCTCACATACCGTTCTTTTCTGAACAAAAATTTATTTGTAAAATATTATCGCCTTAAGTCTTATCTGTTACACTATACATTATTTCAATCTAGACAATTTGACTAATAAAGATATAAAAACCCAACAAAGGCAAAAAGGATACAAACATCTTCCAGAGAAGAACAACTCGCAGAAATCGTTGAATGCCATGTCGTGAATTGGAGTATCATCAAAGACATTCAGATGGTGGTAGTAGGACACACAAGAATCTTTGGGATTTCGATACACGTGTAGAATCTTTGTTCGTTTCTCCTTCATCTGTTGCCATGGCAGCATGTGGAAAGGCAGATGTGAGTTAAAGATTCTAGGTGCCGGAGTTTTCTCCAGTTTGTTAAGGTCAGTGAACTCCACCATGAGTTCCTCCTTGGGGCGACTGTCATACTCGGCCTTGCCCTGCAACAACATGGAGGTCACCTCCCACAGCCAGTGAGTTCCTGCAAAATAATTAACTCGTGTAAAAGTGTTTAAATCGTCTACACTTAATATGGATTTGATCACTGAGATATATGTGGAACAGTTTGTTGTGTGTTGTGTTTGTGCTTGTCCCTGGATGATGCTGAGAGAACTAGGGATGAAGATGGTGGATTTACTCACCTGCTTTGGGATAAGCAAGAATAAACAGGTCATCGTCTCGAAGCTGCATTTGTTTGAGGTCATCAATGTGGACATCCCAGCTCGTCGACAGGGTGGGTGGTGGCATCGGATAGAAGGCGAAACCATCGAGGATGTAGGTGAAAGGTCGTGGGTCATCTCCCAGGAAGGTCATAGTTCCCGCCGACCCGCTGCGGGCAGTGGCCTCGCCATTTTCAACTGCTGCAGTCTGCACCGCTTCCGACTCCATAAACCTGTCTTAATTATCGCTAAAACAGATTTTACACTTTGATGGATTCCTATTTTCGCTTGATAACAAATAGTTTTTATTTTAAGTGAAATGATTGAAGAGTTCTTTTAAACAAGCTGATAATAAAAATTTTCTTACATAAAGATAAAGCAAAACACTTTGCTAGAGCAGGACTGTTATCGTCTCTGGCCAAAAAAAAACTTGCCTCAATTATCGCAATTATCCTGATTATGACAGAGGCCCAACTTTTTGACTTGGTGATATCTTTTTATAATCGGTGTTCAATGTTCCCAGTCATACAGAGTTGAAGTTTCAGCTAGACAGACCAGTCCAATTTGTTACAATTTTTATTTGCCTTAATCTTACTATGGTCAAGTTTTGAGATGATGACAAGTGAGAAATATGTTTCTAATAACAAACTTAACTCCTAATTCAAAAAGCCATAAAAAGTATTTTGTGTCTTTATCGTATTGTCCTGGGTAATTTTTGTTTACTGTTCTGTTAGGTGCAAGGTTTTTCTCATGTGTATTTGTCTGACGAAGGTTGGTCTCTCGGTATCTCAGGTTTCAAAGATATATGTAACTAGTTTAAGCAATTGTGTAACAAGCTGGATATTAAAGAGTTGGTATTATGAATGAACTTCTGTTTCGTACATGTCGCATAACGGTTAGAAAAATTCCGGTAATATTACTTGATTAATTGTTACAGTGGGTATAGTCCAGAAACACCCAAGTTGAACATCAACGGTAAACTTTTTATATAATCGAAAATATAATACTTTTTAAGCATGAGTTAAAAACATACCACCCACAAGTTAGCACAGAAATATTGGTGTAATCTATTCTTTAAGATAGAAGATCTTACCTTGAAATCGACTGACTACCCTGGTACGAGCTACCCTTGATGAAGTGGCAACTGAATCACCACAGATGAAAATAAATCATCAAATGAGTTCAGCGATAAGCTTGGCCTCGCGAGCTAAAGGACAGCACACGCTGCACGCTCGTGGATTTTTTTTTTTTTTTTGTGGTAGCCCACCCCGTCAACCCTCTTTTTTTCTCTCTCTCTCTCTCTCGGCTTTGAATGGTGGGATTGAACTTGACACGTTGCACAATGCGTGAGCGTGTGAGCCCAGCGCCAGGCTCAGTGCTCAAAGACTTTATACAACTTTGTTAACCAAAACTTATGAAAGTTTACTAAATGTTGTATGAAAGTCAGATCATACAATAACTGTCGGCACTAGGTCATTTGACACGTGCGTGGGCTTCATTACTTTTGTCAATGAAGTATGTGACAGATTTATTTTTACCAGTCCAGTACACTTTCAAATACATTTTATGGTTGACCCCAGTCTGTTTTATAATTCTGAAAGAGAATGCATGGAGCACCGTATAATGTATGGCCTCGCTACAAGAATGGCGGTTGGTCGTCGATTGACTATCTTTGTACAAATCCCTGTGTGCTGCGTGTATTTCTGTGTACATGTGTATGAGTGAGTTGATTTGGTGTGCGTTTGTATGTCAGATATCCTTGTATGTGTGTGAGAGAGAAATACAGAGAGATTTTAAATGTAAGAGAAAGATATTTGCGTTGGTTAATATGTAGGATGAAAAGAAAGTAGGATTCCGCTATGTATTTAATGTCGCACACTTTTTGCCTTGTACAGATGTAAATTTAAAGAGCTCTTCTTCTCTATTTCCTCTCTATCCAAAATTTCAATCAGACGCAAATTTAGGTTGCAGAATGTTTCTAGCAGTTGCAATTCTGGAACATTTTCTAGCTCAGATAGCATGGAATAGTTTCGATTTTTCAAAACAAAAAAAAAAAGTGCAAAGAAAGTTTTTTTATCCCTCCATTACAAAAAAAAAACTTTTGGACACTTGGAAATCGATGGTCTACCTAGTAGTCTATTATTATTGTTACTACTACTGGCAGGAAAAACATTGCAGGAAAAAAAAGAAAGTTTGTCTTGGCGATTAATTTGAATATTGGAAGCTGTAAGGAAGTCCTTCCACCTGCTCCTTAATAACGGCGTCCATCTTTTCGCTCATGGCCACTGTGAAGTAGTTCTTCCAGTCTCCTATTTCCCCTGGAACATCAGTAAATTATCGACAGAATTATTTCAAATGTTCGCATAAAAAAAGTACAAATGGACACAATACGACATTGGAAGCAGACTCACACATACAGGCGCGCGGGCACACACAAGGACACAAACTTGACGATTTTTTTCATTTAATATTTTTCTTTCAGAAAACCATGTAACTGACCTTTACGGTAAAATTCAGGAGGAGGCTGCTTCCGCTCTCCAATTTTCAGGTCACGCCAGGGTCTTTTCAGGTCAGCTCCTTTCTTCAAGTTCTTGAAGCTGCAGGCTTCGGCGATGTCTTCACAAAGTTTATCTTCGATGTCCAATTCCAAAAACTTGGCCAAACGTTTCACATTTTCCGAAGGATTCTGGAAGAAAACGGCAACACGTGAACTTAAAGGGGTTTCAGTAAGTGCTGCTGATATATATTCAAATTTTAACAGTTTTTTTGGAATTGAATACTTTTAGCTTGATGATGATGATGATTAACGATACCTTCTTCATGTCTTCAAACGACAGAGTCAGAACTGGCACTTCTGGATTCTCTAGTAGAAATGTAGTCACCTGTTTCATATGCCAGAAGTAGTTGTCTAAGGGCACTGAAACAATATGTATATGCACTAAATAATTATTTTTCACGTTTATTCAACGTGTGCGTTTTTGTTTTGTTTTGTTTTGTTTTGTTTTAATAGATTCACACTGTCATTTGCTGTGTTTTTCTTTTTCTGTCCTTTTCTCTTTGCACAGTATGACTTTTAAATGATTATCTTCCTTTCTCTCTCCTATGTCTAAACTCCCACTTGTTCGGTAGACATCTCATCTAGCTCTAGAAAAAATACAAAAATGATCAACTGGTAGATACACACCGTTTTAGAGGAGCCTGAATTGTTTTAATTCATTTACTGCTCCGTAATTGTTTTCAAATATATTACAGTGTATTAAATTAAGCATATTTTTTCAGCCCTAATAATTTGTCTAGAAACTGATCAGAAACAATACAAACACTTTCCGAAGAAATACAATTCGCAGAACTCGTTGAATGAGAGTTCAGGTATGGGGGTGGTGACTTGTGCTTTCAGGTGGTGGTAGTAGGACACACAGGAATCTTTGGGATTTCGATACACGTATAGAATTTTTGTTTTTTTCTCTTTCAGCTGTTGCCATGGCAGCATGTAGAAAGGAAGATGGGAATTGAGGATCCTGGGTGATGGCGTTTTCTCCAGTTTGTCAATGTTGGTAAACTCTATCATGAGTTCCTCTTTGGCACGGTTTTCATACTCGGCCTTTCCCTGTAACAGCATGGAACACACCTCCCATAGCCAGTGAGTGCCTGCAAGTTGTACAAATATATTGATAAGGAGAGACTTCTATCATTATCAACTGGATACACGATTTAACTTCTGTGTTTTACATTGATCACTACTTTTGTGGCCATAATCAGTATGCTTGTTATTACCATTACTTTTTATCTGAGGTCTGTCTTGATCCCACCGATATTGAAAGCGTCTTCTGTCTACGAAATACCATTGAAGTAATGACTGTAATGAAATATTTTGCAGATGATGCAAGCATGTTTTTTTAGCGATAAAGGACCAAGCTTTACCCTATGAACTCATTGTCTTTTATAACTACGGTCCCAGGGTTCAAGCGACATCAACAGAGTCGTTTCCCATGACAACTGACTCTACCTGACTGCTCACGGCCCCAGGAACTCACCTGCCTTAGGATAAGCACAAATTAGCATGTCGTCCTCTCGAATTTGCATGCGTTTGATGTCATTTACATGGACATCCCAGCTGGTGGATAGTGACGATGGAGGAACTGGCATGAAGGGGAAGCCATTGAGGACATAGGTGAAAGGTCGAGGGTCATCTCCCAGGAAGGTCATAGTTCCCGCCGTCCCACAACGAGAAGTGATGTCGCCATTTTCGCTTTGTGGTGTTTGAGGACTTTCCGACTCCATAAGCAGGTTTTATTTCTTAAATGTGCAGAAATGGCTTTTATTCTGGTCAAAGAGAAATTATTATACTCACACTGATTATACAAATACTAAAACTTAATGCTGATGACTAATCTTTTCTAAACCTAGAATTTTCTCGTAATGAGGTGATGAGCTAATTTCAGTGCGGTAATTGTTAAAAGGATAATCTTGAATTACGTATTTCAGTAAAGAAATTATCAAAACAGATAAGTGAAGTGTAGATGGGTCTGACGATGGATGTTCCTTTATGATGTAAAGGGTCAGATAAAAAAAATATCGTTTATCACTGCACTGGTAAGTCTGTATGAACTAACACCAAATGTCCCTTTCACAACAGCACTAAACTGTAATAATAAGCAACTTTTAATTTTTCATTTTTACACAGGAAGACATGATGCTCTTAATCAGAATATCATACTAAACCTAACCTTCACTACAAAATAAAAGGAACGGTTGTACCTGCAATTTTCTAACAGACTTTCACACCTTCAGCGGTTCTGTCAAGCTTAATTAATCAAGGATAATTAAAAAAACAAAAATTTATTTCAGATCGCTATCACTATTATCTGATGGGAGATTGACTTAAAAAATAAACCCGATCTACGGCTTGTTGTGTGGTATGAACTTCATTATCATGAGACATTTTTTGACTGTAGTCTTTCTTTTTTTTTTCTTTTTCTTAGTCGACATGATATCTGGATCAGGTATAATAAGGAAACAGAATCAAAAGTTTGCATGTGCCTCTATGTCATCTGGAAAGACAATCGATGCCAATGATCTTCTGACAGGAAGGGTTACCTGGCAGGTCAACTCTCTTCACAAGTATTAGCAATTAGCCAAGACTAGCAATCAGCAAAGCCCCAGTCACATTACAATCGAGCATATAATTCAAATATTAATTAAATTAATTAATATAAAATAAATGCAACTGGACAATTATGGAACTTTTGTAACCTTACCCGCTTAGAAAGTGCTTCGATGAAAAGACCGGTAACTGCTTCAGTAGATTGACACCTCAGTAAATTAATTAAGTGATGAGTTCATCACAGTAGCATTGAACAAAAGCAGGTTCTGTGCAATGTCACTGGTGGTCTTTTATCTAATCTACTTTTTTCTCAGGCTGATAGAGCAAAATAATTATTAACAATTTGGCTAGTGTTCAAAAAGCTTATCACAAATATGACTAAAGTACATTGTTGTATTTTTGTGTTGACTACTATAACTCCAGTATTGTTGGCCTTCCTGACTTTGCCGTCAATATTTTCTAGTCCACGTGTTCAAATCAGTGCTGTCGTCTCAATTTCCGTAAGAATAAAACTGATCACGTGACTCCTTTGCTTACTGCACTCCACTGGTTCCACTTTTATAAGTGTCTTAATGGCTCTGCCTCCATCTACCTACTTACCAAACTCACTTCATCTCCACACACCGCCTATATTCGCTTCTTATTCTCTCAGGCCTTGCATTCCTTGGACCTGACTTCGTATACTTGGTCTTCGTTCCTATTCTGTCTCTGGTCCTCTTTTTGAAATAAACTGCCTCTCCTCTTTCAGAAAGCATCTAAAAACTTACTGTTTTCTCCTCCCATGTATATTTGTGTGTTCATGAATTGTTGTATCAAGAATGGGTACTTCATAAATACATGTTTAACCTTTTGTATTGTTTGAAATGTCGTTTGCATTTCGTGCATTTGTTTAGCCCTGTCCATGGTGACCTGTCCTCTCGGCGCCCTTTACCTCATTATTTATGTCATAACCCTAAAAAGCGAGACCCATAGCAAAGCAAACATTTATTTGTTGCGGTTTGTTCTTGTTTGTAATCGCATTGCATGACCTCACCTGTTGGCTGGTGTTTGTCTGAGGCTCTGAATCTCGTCTGAGGGTGAGAGCAAAGAAGAGAAACTTGGGCAGGACCAGAGCATGTAGTATTTGCAATCTTGTTTTTCGTGATTTACTTGTTTGTGTGTCGTCTTGTGTCTTGTGCGTGTCTTTATTTTCTTCTTTCAATAAAACTTGATATCTGTATTGTCTCTGTGTTAAGGGACTAGATGATGCACAGTGAGAATTTGAATAAACAAGAAAGCAACAGGACAGCATGAGAGAAAAGACACATAACTGAGAAAAGTCCTCCACAGTTATTTCTTCCTCTCTCGCATACCTAAGTATATGACACGAGCAAATGTGTGATAATATGATCAACAATCCCCTCCATACAGGCAACCACTGCGTCTGCAAACAGAAACCCACGTGACCTCAGCACGACAAAAATGCACTCCATGACTTCCTCTACTCCTCTGCTCTTCCGCGCCTCTCCAGCCTGCCCTAGCTGCCCTACTTTTTCAGGGGTAGGGGGTTGTTTGCTAGTGTCCCAGGGTCCGACCTCGGAGCACGCGTGCTTTTCTCTCCATGTGACACCTAGTTACATATAATAGAGTGTTTGACAGCATGCGTGTACGAAAATCATTATATATATATAAATCAGGATTATGCCAAGATCATGAACGGCAGAAACAACAGACGAAGGCCCATCCCTATGACATTTTTCTCTTACACTTAAATTACCAATTAAAAACTATTTATCTATTTTAACAATATAACCCACAACTCAAACAAAACCTCGAATCTGTGGAGTATGACAATAATTAACAACACGACAGCTTCGTTTGAACTTTTTTAAAATCGTTCTATCAGTTGTTTAACTCCGGACTTGTAGTCTTACACAAGCTTATCTCTGTTTATTGACGGCATTCATGCTGATAATAGACTCACAAAGGCGATCCTCTTTCAAAGAAAAAAACATTTTCTGGGTACAACGTGTCTGTGAATCGGAATAGCAGACGACAAGCTGGCGCAGCAGAACGAAAATGCATGTCACGTGACCACCTTGCCGCGTGCGCAGCCAATGACAGTGCGTGTTTGGCAGACGACATGCAGCCTCCCGGGAAAACGAACAGCTGAGCGTGGCTGAGCAAAAATAAAAGCTCACAAAATATCCTGAAGTGCCCACACGAACCCACTTCAAAAGAAAGAGAGTATTTCGTCGCTGCCGAGACACAAACGGAAACAAACCGTCAGCAACAATGTCCGGCCCAGAGGACAGCGCAGCCAAAATGTCGGACATGGAGAAAAAGGAACTTCGTGACCTGGTGATCCCTGTGGTGGAGGGGATCCCTCTTCCCATTTTGAGAAGTACCACGGGGTGGGAGAAACACATCGCCGATCTGCGCAAAATGGAGCTTCAGGACGATGATATTCTGCTGTGCAGCTATCCTAAAACAGGTAAGAGACTGATCGAGGTAAGTGTCGATCGTTAGACTGATGTCAGAGGCATCGACTGAAGGGTGGGGCCACACAGCTTCGATGTGAAGAGGACTCTCGGATGTGAAAGAAGCTGAGGTGGGAAAAATCTTTCATCCAGCAAAACTCTAAAGTGCAAGTGCACACGCACGCACGAGGACGGGGAAGACAGAACGAGAAAGACCCACGTGAAATGTCAGTGAAGGTGGCAAGAGAGAAAATCATCGTAAGGTCAAAATGTAGAACAGTGGAAAGGGTCAGGCAAGGGGCTATACGGGAATGGGAGCAATTTTCGTCGCACCCAAGTGAATCACCTAGCAGGAAAACGCAACCACGAGTAAAAGATAAGATATTCCTGTATGGTCTTGCACAGATGTCTCGTATCCCTGCGCTGCTGTTTTATTGTCCACTACGACAGCACATTGAGTATTGAGTAAGCTTATAATCACACCACTGTATAATCACTTATAATCACACCATATCTGTTGGTCAGGAACTCACTGGCTGTGGGAGGTGACCTCCATGCTGGTCCAAGGCAAGGCCGAGTACGAGACTCGTCGCAAGGAACAGCTGATGGTCGAGTTTGTCGACGTCGACATGATAGAGGCCATGGCGTCTCCGCGCATCCTCAATACGCATCTTCCGTTTTCTATGTTGCCGTGGCAACAGATCAGAGACAAGCGTGTCAAGGTCCTTCATGTTTATCGTAATCCCAAGGACACTGCTGTGTCCATGTACTTCATGATGAAAGACGTTTGGAAACTTCACGGAAAATCATTGGAGTTTTCAGACTTTTTTGAACAATTTATAACTGGCAAAGGTGAGAAGCTCTTCTTTTATAAATGTTTGCTGTAGTATTTTGGTAGAGATAAGTAAAAAAAATAAAAATTAAATAAATACGGACAAAATTTACTTCTTACTCAATTAATTAATTAATCTTACATAGGGCGAAGTGCACTTCATTTTTAAGAGTGCTTGTCAGCAAGGTAGTAAACATCTGCAAAAACAAAGACATTTCCATGTCCTTTCCCCACAGTAAATTTTAATATTAGGATAGCGTGGGGCTGTTTATATCTGTTTATTATTTCGAATTTAAAATTCTCTCACACACACATAGAGTACTCATCCTACTGTAGCCAGATATCCCGAAGGGAAGTAAACATCAAGGACTGGAGTAGTCGCTAAGATGTGTGCATCTGATTTTCTTTTAGTCATGTATGGTGGCTACTTCAACTACCTGCGGCAGTTTAACGCTTTCGCCCGTGAGAATCCGACTGTCCCAGTGTTGACTATCTCATTTGAAGAAATGAAACGGGTTTGTAATGAGACTTTGAACCTTAAGACTAGATCGAACCATTCTGGCCTTACTTAAAATTATATGAAACAGGGAAGACCTCTATAAGAATACACAAACACACTGACTGACTAACACACACACACACGTTCTCAAGGATCTCTCTTTAAACTGATAAAATTGTTTTCATTGAAAAAAATTTCAGAATCCAGCAGCAAAAGTACAACAGCTTGCAGAGTTTCTGAAAGTTCCAGCATCACAACAGCTGTGTGAGAAAATTGCAGAAGCCTGCAGTTTCCAGAATATGAAGAAACAAGATGACAACAAAGAGGAACCTGAAATCTGCGTAAAAACTCCACTCCCCAAAATCACAATGTATAGAAAAGGTAATAATGATACTGTGTAACTCTTTGTCTCATTATTACATTGTAATGAAAACGCATTGCAGCTGCCTCACTCATATAATTCACATTTGAAATTTAGTATCTAGTTCTTAACTCATCTGACAACTCAGGAAATCTTCGTTTTACCGTTTTGTCAGCCTTCTGATCCCCGTATGTTCGTGTTTCAGGAGAGGTGGGCGACTGGAAGAACTACTTTACTGTGGCCATGAGCGAGCGGATGGATACAGTCGTAAATGAAGAGATGAAAGACATGCCTTTAGTCATACAGTACTCGTGAAGCAACATCCTGACACCATCGGTGTTCTTCCTAGAATTCATCTCGGGACCTGTAATAGTAGTAGAAACAGTACTGGAAAAGAAATGAACTAATGGGGTGCGGGAAAAAGAAAGGAGTGAGAAAGTGTGGTGGGGAGAGAAAGAGAGAGATGCGGGAGGGAGAGAGAACGAATGCGATTTTTACCACATCCACAAAGTCTATGAATATAAAGATTTTCTAATTCTTTATTTTGTTAGGTTAGTGTTCAGGTTAATGTTTAATGTTCTACATATCCACTAATTTTCCACGGAGGCATGCATCTGTGTCAGCTGTCTTTTTGTAACCAGTATTACTTTAGCACACAACACACGGAGGATACTTTTTTAAACAGAGAGAAAGGACCAAACCTTTTTTACTCATCCCGAAAGATTGTACATAGATATGTATGTACATATCTATACACATACTATACAAGTCTATTAAACAATCTATTAAAAGTGTCCTGTTCTCTGCATTTTTGTTAAATAGTATCATAATTATTAATTATTTAAAGTCGACAGTAACTGGTTTGCTGATGACTTGTGAAAAGAAATACAGTATATGAGGGTGAGTGGATAAAGACCCTGGACAAAAGTAGACACCTTTTGGCCATGTTTGACAAACTTTTGTACTAAACCTTCACATAAACACTTCACATAAACTTTTGTCCATATTTGTCCGGAGAAGACGGGAATTTATTCATTCAAATAAACAGATAGACCATGACCCGTCCTCAACATCCACTGATAGCCCAGCTCTTATCATGAATGTTGATAAATACATCCTGCATCTCAGTAGTTGACACAGATACGTACACTGGATCCCTACAGAGGTGAGAACACAAACACAAACACAAGACAGAGGCACAATGTCGGGCGGAGAAGCAGCAGAGCCGGTCGCTAACTTAATAACAATCGACGTGGACGGGTTTCCACTTCCGGTCAAGCGCAAGAGTGTGGAAGAGTGGAGAAAGGCCATCGATGGGCTGAGAAAGGTGGAGCTTCGGGACGATGACATTTTGATGCTTTGTTATCCTAAAGCAGGTAAGATGATAACAATAATCAAAACACGGATGCTGGTGTCTTTCTAAAACTATACGACACATTTCAGGACAAGGTGTGTAAAGATACTCAGATATACTCAGATGCCTGAAAAGTGTTTTATTTGTTTGCCCAGGAACTCACTGGCTGTGGGAGGTGACCTCCATGTTGTTGCAAGGCAAGGCGGAATACGATCCCAGGCGCAAAGAACAGCTCATGATGGAGTTCGTCGACGTGGATGAAATGGCGGCCATGCAGTCGCCGCGAATCCTGAACTCTCATCTTCCTTTTTCCATGTTGCCATGGGAACAAATCCGGGACAAAAGGATCAAGGTTTTCCACATTTATCGCAACCCCAAGGACACTGTAGTATCCTTCTTCCACATGTCTAAAGGCATTGCACTTCGCCAAAAGGTTCCGAGACCATTGGAGTTTGCCGAGTACTTTGAGAACTTCATCAATGGCAGAGGTTTGTGCTTTCACATGCAATGTTTTTGTTATGAGTTATGCTAAGCTATGCATTATCTTTGACTAAAACCTGTCTTCAGTTCATCTAGAGCCTTGCAAAAGACAAGAAAATGAGAAGAAAAGGCAACAGATACTTAAAAGTTAACTTTAACAGACATTGCAACGGTGATGGAATGGCGCTAGATTTATTTATGTTTGTGCAGGTGCTTATGGCAAATACTTCGCTTACTTACAGCAGTTTCACAAATTTACCCAAGAGAACCCGGATGTGCCGGTATTCAACTTGTCTTTCGAAGACATGAAAAAGGTGAAAGTAAATACTCGGAACCTAAGTAAACGAAGACTTCCACAATTTTTCAAGTTAATGTCATCCACATCCTGTCAATCGCTGCACTGTATCAATACACAATTTGATTCTATTATTACTATTTTATTAGTTATTCGATGCGCCTCCTTTAATATGGAAGTAAAGGAAATAAAAAGACTCCAGTAACGAAGCATATGCTGTAGAAATTATCAAGAAATAAAAGCATGTGAAATCTTACAGGCATCAAAATACTCACAGCAAGTAAAGAAAGTAAGTAAGAAATCCCACGAATAGTAACTTTTATTTCAAAAGAGAATTGTGTGAAATCTTGTTTTTCTCAAAGAACCCTCTGGAGAGAGTGAAGAGAATTGCCGAATTCCTGTCTGTGTCGATCGCGGACGAGGTTTGTGAGGAGATTGTAGAGGCCTGCAGTTTCCAGAACATGAAGAAGCAGGCTGAGAAGAAAGAGGTCACCAAAGGTGAAACTCGCCGTGTCACAGATGCCGATATGTATAGGAAAGGTCAGCCATGTTTGTCTTTCTTTTCTATGTTGGGTAATTTTCCCCGTATTTTTATCTTCCCTTAAACCCTTCCATCCGTCTCTCAGCTGTCTGCTGTGTGCCTGCCAGTCTCTTGTCTTCAAACTTAATCAGTGACTGATGTGAGTGCAAGAATGTGGCTGATTGCTCTCCCCCTCCTCATAATTGCAGAAATGTTCCTAAATGTCTTTTGTTTACTTGTTTACAACAGGAGAGGCTGGCGACTGGAAGAATTACTTAACCGTGGCAATGAGCGAGCGACTGGACAACATGGCCAAAGAGGCTATGGTGGGTCTTCCGTATGTCTTGCAGTACTCCTGAATTACAGACCCATCATCCTTGTGAGAAGACATCATAAGCAAACAGAAACGCCAGTGAAGATGATTATTATAAAAATAACGATTTTATTTTGTTCAAGTAGTCTACATTCTACATTAGTCTACATTAAATGACCTGCATTAAAAAGTTTTTTTATGTGAACATGAATATTGATATTGCAATGTGTGATTGGGACGAGGCAATGTCCAAGTTAAAGTATATAAATATAATTAGAATAAGGACTTAATGAAAAGAAAGATTTGAAGCAGCAAATAAAACAGACTTAGTTCACGCTAAATACCATCCTCGAGAATGACCGAAGAATAAACAAAGGTGTGGGGATTAGATGCAATTTAGCCTTTCGCTTCAGAAATGGATGGCCAACCAACCAGCTGCTACTCATGTATCTAGCAAAGCAAAGAAAAAAATGGAAAAAATATTTACAGTGGCCAAACTAGAAGTGTAAGGCTTTAGGAATGAAAGCGAATTTCTACACAGCAGGATGGACTGGATTCTGATGCAACAAAATAGACTGATGGTCAGAGAAGCTGCCATTCTTATAGTAATAGGCCAATGAAGAAGAATATTTTTAAGTCTTCTTTAACCGTAGCTCCTGATACCGGCATACATAAGAAATTTAAAAAAGCAGCATATCTATCTAAATGTGTATTTATTTTTTTAACCTGCCTTCTGTCCCTGTGCAGTGTGCATAAACTAATCTTCACCTGTCACTCCCTGCAAAGGGTTAACTCATTCATCTGATAGATGAACACTTGCCAACGTGCAAATATTTGTGTAAGAGACAAAAGGTTGGCCGTGCGTTTGGCTTATCAACAGGTCAAAAATAGTCGACAAGTTCAAAGTTCGTCGGTGTCATCGCTTCATTACTTGGCTCAGATGCCCTAATTTTCTCTCTGCCACTGTGTTAACTTATTATCGAGGAACACGACACAAGTCAGCAGGTGGTTTTGAAGGTAAATATGTATAGAATAATGTCTGGTTATAAATTAGTTTTTCAGCACAGCATTTGTCTATTCATGTGAGTAAGCGATATTTTAAAACTTTCGCACAGAAGTGATGTTAATCTCTTGCTCAATGGGGTTAAAAAGCCGTTAAATTTATTGTTTCACGGAGCAAAGTAACAAGACTGGAGTTTAAAAAGACTGAGTTTTAGTATTAATTTATAAATAATACTGGCACAGCCATAGCACAACATACTGATAGATATTTTAAAGCAAAAGGAATTTTAATATGATTGTATCTGTTGCACTGGTCGACTTTATTTTTATTTTTTATTTTTTTTATATTTCATATTTTTTGTTTTAACTTTATATTTTTGAATAGTTGCGTTGTTATTAGGGAGTTTTAAAATGATGTTTTTTCAGCACAATAAAACTGTCAGCCCTTTGAACTTAGAAATTGTAATGTAGATTAGCCAACGGTCATGTAATCAAAATTCTCATTTGATCATGTAATTTACCCATGTAATTATTAGCCTTGCATAAAAGTTATTCACTTTACATAACCGAGACAGTGTATGGAATGCGTGAATGGTTGGTGTGATGGAACACAAACGTCCCTTTCTTTGATTTTTCAGTAGAACTTTATTTATTTATTTATTTATTTATTTAAGACTTGCTTTTGTGGAATCCTAAAACGTGTGCTTATATTAAACGTGTTTATTGCATCAACTAAATAATCGCCAGTAGTGTCTAGTATATTTACATGAACACACAAAAGATGATAAGACAGTCCTGTATATCTGACCTTTTAGATAACGAGAGATCGTTGTTCGTTGAACACCTACTCATGATAGCAACATTACAGAGCATGTTACCACATGATAGCAACATTACAGAGCATGTTACCCCCATGATAGCAACAGTACAGAGGATGCTACCCAAAGCAAAGAGCCAAGAGTAGACTCATCTTGTCACGAAGAAGACTCAAATTTTTATTCGCATTTTGTATCTCCCCTCTTGACACCTGATGATCACCCCGAGGGTGCTAAATTCGTCTGAGTGAAGATGAACAACTACAGTGTGTTTAGAAGAGTCGAGAAACCAGGGTTCCTTCTGGCAGACACACAGTCGCCTAGCAGTCACCTAGAAGATAGAAAATTAATTGTGGTCATCACACACCATTAAATTCTGTGCCCAAAGTTTCAGTGTCACTGGAGATTTTTCAAACGGTCAGTTTTGGTGGAAGATAAGTAAAAATTAATCAAAAACTCTTCGCAATATAGTGTATGGGCTGGTCCCTTTGTTAGATCAGCATGATCTACACTTGTTTAAAATAGTATTTCCTTTTGCAAAACCCATAGCAAAGGAATCGGGATTCAGAACTTAAATGTTATGATTTAAGCAAAAAGTTATTGCTCAGAGTGTCATTACTGTTGTTTGTCGGGGAGCTGGGTGAGTTTCTATGTTTACACAGCTCTGTCACGACTAAAACCATTGAAATATCACGTGCATAAAATTTTTTTCTAGGTGGAGACTCTAACAGTGCAGTTGTAACAAATGGTGCACGACAAAGCCATTAGTATTAGTCCACCAAATGTTTTTAAGTTATTCAATATTATCGATGTTTATTTACTTCTGTTTTTCAGATTAAAAATTCCTGCTTTCTTTTCACGAATTCGTTGGCTTACATTAATGCTTCCATCTTTACAAAAGCACTGAGCAAATTACTTTTCTATAATAAAAATAAATTAAAATCAAAAGAGTTCATTAGTTTATCAAATTAATTTTATTTGGTAAATGCAAGATTTCAGACAAATTTGTTTTTGAAAAGAACGGAAAACGATAATGGAGTCAGAAGTTGCCCAAACAACGCCAGCCACATCACGTGACCTCTCTGCCCGCTATGGGACAACAGGAACTCTGACTTACCTCGGAGATGACCCCCGACCTTTCACCTATGTTCTCGACGGTTACGCCTGTATGCCGTTTGTTCCACCGACGCTGTCGACGACTTTAGATGTTCATATTGATAATCTCAAAAACATGCAGCTTCGGGATGATGACATGATAATATGTGCTTATCCTAAGGCAGGTGGGTAAATTGGTAAAGCTAACCATCTCGATCCTTGAACCAACTCTAACACACAAACTACACACAAGCGAGCACGAGTAAATATACACACTTGTATCTCTCAAGCAGAACATCCTTCAGCCTTGAAGAAAGATTTCTTTAAAAGGTTTAAGATAATATTGATTAGGGTAACAAATAAATAATTAAACAATAGAACAATTGATAGAGATCATATAAGGATTGGGGACCTTCTGTGATCTGGTTATCAGTGATTTCGATTGTTGACCAGAAAATCGCACGTTCGATACCGACTTCGGTCTGTTCCTTAAAAAAGCCTCGCCTATCAGGGGAAGTAAAAATAAGGAGTGGGGAGAACTTCATTTGTTGCCGTTGAGTCCACTTTACAATAGGACTCTGTACTTCCCCTTTAATAAAGAAAATCAAAACCATAATAGTTATCGACGGAAGGAGAAATCTATGCTTTGTCTTCCCTTAATCATTTTTCAGGAACTCACTGGCTGTGGGAGGTGACCTCCATGTTGTTGCAGGGCAAGGCCGAGTATGACAGTCGCCCCAAGGAGGAACTCATGATGGAGTTCATTGACGTTGACAAACTGGAGAAAACACCTTCTCCCAGGATCCTCAACTCCCACCTGCCCTTCTACATGCTGCCATGGCAACAAATGAAGGGGAAACGAACAAAGATCCTATATGTGTATCGAAATCCCAAAGATTCCTGTGTGTCCTTCTATCACCATATGAAAGCCTTTGATGAGGGTCCGATCCATGACATGGCATTCAACGATTTCTGCGAGTTATTTTTCTTTGGAAAATGTGGGTAACATATTTGTGTCTGTTTGGGGGGTTATTTTATTTTGTTTTGTTTCGTTTGTTGTTTTGTTTCGTTTTCTTTTTTTGTTAGTAGCCAAATTGTCAAGACTTCAATACAGTAAACAATAATTTATACATGTCATACTTATATATTTATTTATTGTTAACAAATCTCAATGAACCTCCTTAATGTATACTTAGCTGCTATTATTTCTTAAATTTCACAGTTAAAATTTTGCTGACTTCAAAGTTAATTTTTACTTTGTTTTGAGTCTTCCCTTTCGTAAATTTAGTTTTTTTGATTCACGTAAAGTAAATTTTGAATAGAGTGATTAAACGTTTTGCTGTGCCTGATGGAAAATTCTTTTTTTTTTCCTAAGGTGTTCTTGCAAACCACTAATAATAAAAACGGAAAAATAGGAAAAGAAAAAAAAACAACCAAAACAACCAAACAACTTCTTTAAACATGTAATTTGAAAAAATATTTTAAATTTCAATTTTCTATTAAAGTTTTTGTCAGTGAATAAATATTCAGTTTCCTTTGATCTTAAACATTCTCTGGAATGCTCATTTGAAATGTTTGTGTAAATTTTTGTTTATTTTGCCGATTTCAAGGGCATTAAAAAGAGAAAAACAAGGCAGAACTGTTTATTAAAAATGCTGATCACCTTCAAGATGTACATGTTGCATAAAAGATAAAATTTATTTCATGCACAAAAATCTCATTTCAGTGCCATTCGACAACTACTTCTGGCACATGAAGCAGGTAACCACATTTGTAGAGGAGAACCCCGACCTGCCAGTTCTGACTCTGTCGTTTGAAGACATGAAGAAGGTTGGTTCATATTTCACAGTCTACTTCAAATTATTCTTTCACAAAAATTCTGCCTTCAACATTCAACTCCAGTTTTAAGCAACAATCAAAAATATAAAGCGATGCAGATGTAGACGCTTTCTGATGCCCATTTTTTTAGTTCTCTTGAAGCCTTTTTTTGATTTATTTCAGAATCCCTTAGAAAATGTGAAACGTTTGGCCAAGTTTTTGGAACTGGATGTCGACGAACAGCTTTGTAAAGACATCACCGATGCCTGCAGCTTCAATAATTTGAAGAAAGGAGCTGCGCTGAAAAAAATCCCGCTTTCAATTTTAGAAATGGAAAATGCGGAGAAAAAACCTCCCCCTCTTGAATTTTACCGAAAAGGTCAGTTTTACTACTTGACAAAACTGTATAAATAAATGTATCAATCACAATGAGTCCTAGCATGTCTTGGAAGTCTCAGTGTGTGCGTGAGAGTACGCGCATCGGTTTAATATTTTTCACTGTCTCAAAAAGTCCATTTTTATTTATTTATTTACTTATGCAGCATTTTCACAAGTAAATAATGTAGTCTGTACTACATTTGCAGGAGAAATAGGAGACTGGAAAAACTATTTCACGGTGGCCATGAGCGAAAAAATGGACGGCGCCATTAAAGACCGGATGGAAGGACTTCCTTACGGCCTGCAGTACTCGTGATGCCGGCCATGATGTTTTGTTTATTTACACAATCAGCTCCCTCTGCACCCAGATGTGTATTTCTAAGCGTTCAAAAACTGTCAGCCCTTTGACCTTTCAGACACAATTTAAGACACTGTAATGTATGATTATCCAACTACTGTCATATCAGAACTCTCATGTAATCAGAAATATAATTCACACATATAATTATCATATATATCACACATATAATTATCCCTGTATAAAAGTCGTTCACTTTACAGAACCTACACAGGTGTGCGGCAATGGTTGGTGTGATCGAAAACAAACGTCGTCTTCTTTGATTTTTCAATAAAACTTTATTTATTTAGCAACGGTTTACTGAATAATGTGCTCGTGTTTGTGTAAAAAAAAATTTTACAGATTAATGTTACACCTTTACATCAATACAAATTAATATCAAAATATATATTACATCAACTAATAAGGAAGAAAAATATACAGATATATATATATTCAAGTGTCGATTCCCAAGTAGAGTCTAGTATCTCACTCACTCACTCACTCACTCACTCACTCACTCACTCACTCACTCACTCACTCACTCACTCACTCACTCACTCACTCACTCACTCACTCACTCACTCACTCACTCACTCACTCACTCACTCACTCACTCACTCACTCACTCACTCACTCACTCACTCACTCACTCACTCACTCACTCACTCACTCACTCACTCACTCACTCACTCACTCACTCACTCACTCACTCACTCACTCACTCACTCACTCACTCACTCACTCACTCACTCACTCACTCACTCACTCACTCACTCACTCACTCACTCACTCACTCACTCACTCACTCACTCACTCACTCACTCACTCACTCACTCACTCACTCACTCACTCACTCACTCACTCACTCACTCACTCACTCACTCACTCACTCACTCACTCACTCACTCACTCACTCACTCACTCACTCACTCACTCACTCACTCACTCACTCACTCACTCACTCACTCACTCACTCACTCACTCACTCACTCACTCACTCACTCACTCACTCACTCACTCACTCACTCACTCACTCACTCACTCACTCACTCACTCACTCACTCACTCACTCACTCACTCACTCACTCACTCACTCACTCACTCACTCACTCACTCACTCACTCACTCACTCACTCACTCACTCACTCACTCACTCACTCACTCACTCACTCACTCACTCACTCACTCACTCACTCACTCACTCACTCACTCACTCACTCACTCACTCACTCACTCACTCACTCACTCACTCACTCACTCACTCACTCACTCACTCACTCACTCACTCACTCACTCACTCACTCACTCACTCACTCACTCACTCACTCACTCACTCACTCACTCACTCACTCACTCACTCACTCACTCACTCACTCACTCACTCACTCACTCACTCACTCACTCACTCACTCACTCACTCACTCACTCACTCACTCACTCACTCACTCACTCACTCACTCACTCACTCACTCACTCACTCACTCACTCACTCACTCACTCACTCACTCACTCACTCACTCACTCACTCACTCACTCACTCACTCACTCACTCACTCACTCACTCACTCACTCACTCACTCACTCACTCACTCACTCACTCACTCACTCACTCACTCACTCACTCACTCACTCACTCACTCACTCACTCACTCACTCACTCACTCACTCACTCACTCACTCACTCACTCACTCACTCACTCACTCACTCACTCACTCACTCACTCACTCACTCACTCACTCACTCACTCACTCACTCACTCACTCACTCACTCACTCACTCACTCACTCACTCACTCACTCACTCACTCACTCACTCACTCACTCACTCACTCACTCACTCACTCACTCACTCACTCACTCACTCACTCACTCACTCACTCACTCACTCACTCACTCACTCACTCACTCACTCACTCACTCACTCACTCACTCACTCACTCACTCACTCACTCACTCACTCACTCACTCACTCACTCACTCACTCACTCACTCACTCACTCACTCACTCACTCACTCACTCACTCACTCACTCACTCACTCACTCACTCACTCACTCACTCACTCACTCACTCACTCACTCACTCACTCACTCACTCACTCACTCACTCACTCACTCACTCACTCACTCACTCACTCACTCACTCACTCACTCACTCACTCACTCACTCACTCACTCACTCACTCACTCACTCACTCACTCACTCACTCACTCACTCACTCACTCACTCACTCACTCACTCACTCACTCACTCACTCACTCACTCACTCACTCACTCACTCACTCACTCACTCACTCACTCACTCACTCACTCACTCACTCACTCACTCACTCACTCACTCACTCACTCACTCACTCACTCACTCACTCACTCACTCACTCACTCACTCACTCACTCACTCACTCACTCACTCACTCACTCACTCACTCACTCACTCACTCACTCACTCACTCACTCACTCACTCACTCACTCACTCACTCACTCACTCACTCACTCACTCACTCACTCACTCACTCACTCACTCACTCACTCACTCACTCACTCACTCACTCACTCACTCACTCACTCACTCACTCACTCACTCACTCACTCACTCACTCACTCACTCACTCACTCACTCACTCACTCACTCACTCACTCACTCACTCACTCACTCACTCACTCACTCACTCACTCACTCACTCACTCACTCACTCACTCACTCACTCACTCACTCACTCACTCACTCACTCACTCACTCACTCACTCACTCACTCACTCACTCACTCACTCACTCACTCACTCACTCACTCACTCACTCACTCACTCACTCACTCACTCACTCACTCACTCACTCACTCACTCACTCACTCACTCACTCACTCACTCACTCACTCACTCACTCACTCACTCACTCACTCACTCACTCACTCACTCACTCACTCACTCACTCACTCACTCACTCACTCACTCACTCACTCACTCACTCACTCACTCACTCACTCACTCACTCACTCACTCACTCACTCACTCACTCACTCACTCACTCACTCACTCACTCACTCACTCACTCACTCACTCACTCACTCACTCACTCACTCACTCACTCACTCACTCACTCACTCACTCACTCACTCACTCACTCACTCACTCACTCACTCACTCACTCACTCACTCACTCACTCACTCACTCACTCACTCACTCACTCACTCACTCACTCACTCACTCACTCACTCACTCACTCACTCACTCACTCACTCACTCACTCACTCACTCACTCACTCACTCACTCACTCACTCACTCACTCACTCACTCACTCACTCACTCACTCACTCACTCACTCACTCACTCACTCACTCACTCACTCACTCACTCACTCACTCACTCACTCACTCACTCACTCACTCACTCACTCACTCACTCACTCACTCACTCACTCACTCACTCACTCACTCACTCACTCACTCACTCACTCACTCACTCACTCACTCACTCACTCACTCACTCACTCACTCACTCACTCACTCACTCACTCACTCACTCACTCACTCACTCACTCACTCACTCACTCACTCACTCACTCACTCACTCACTCACTCACTCACTCACTCACTCACTCACTCACTCACTCACTCACTCACTCACTCACTCACTCACTCACTCACTCACTCACTCACTCACTCACTCACTCACTCACTCACTCACTCACTCACTCACTCACTCACTCACTCACTCACTCACTCACTCACTCACTCACTCACTCACTCACTCACTCACTCACTCACTCACTCACTCACTCACTCACTCACTCACTCACTCACTCACTCACTCACTCACTCACTCACTCACTCACTCACTCACTCACTCACTCACTCACTCACTCACTCACTCACTCACTCACTCACTCACTCACTCACTCACTCACTCACTCACTCACTCACTCACTCACTCACTCACTCACTCACTCACTCACTCACTCACTCACTCACTCACTCACTCACTCACTCACTCACTCACTCACTCACTCACTCACTCACTCACTCACTCACTCACTCACTCACTCACTCACTCACTCACTCACTCACTCACTCACTCACTCACTCACTCACTCACTCACTCACTCACTCACTCACTCACTCACTCACTCACTCACTCACTCACTCACTCACTCACTCACTCACTCACTCACTCACTCACTCACTCACTCACTCACTCACTCACTCACTCACTCACTCACTCACTCACTCACTCACTCACTCACTCACTCACTCACTCACTCACTCACTCACTCACTCACTCACTCACTCACTCACTCACTCACTCACTCACTCACTCACTCACTCACTCACTCACTCACTCACTCACTCACTCACTCACTCACTCACTCACTCACTCACTCACTCACTCACTCACTCACTCACTCACTCACTCACTCACTCACTCACTCACTCACTCACTCACTCACTCACTCACTCACTCACTCACTCACTCACTCACTCACTCACTCACTCACTCACTCACTCACTCACTCACTCACTCACTCACTCACTCACTCACTCACTCACTCACTCACTCACTCACTCACTCACTCACTCACTCACTCACTCACTCACTCACTCACTCACTCACTCACTCACTCACTCACTCACTCACTCACTCACTCACTCACTCACTCACTCACTCACTCACTCACTCACTCACTCACTCACTCACTCACTCACTCACTCACTCACTCACTCACTCACTCACTCACTCACTCACTCACTCACTCACTCACTCACTCACTCACTCACTCACTCACTCACTCACTCACTCACTCACTCACTCACTCACTCACTCACTCACTCACTCACTCACTCACTCACTCACTCACTCACTCACTCACTCACTCACTCACTCACTCACTCACTCACTCACTCACTCACTCACTCACTCACTCACTCACTCACTCACTCACTCACTCACTCACTCACTCACTCACTCACTCACTCACTCACTCACTCACTCACTCACTCACTCACTCACTCACTCACTCACTCACTCACTCACTCACTCACTCACTCACTCACTCACTCACTCACTCACTCACTCACTCACTCACTCACTCACTCACTCACTCACTCACTCACTCACTCACTCACTCACTCACTCACTCACTCACTCACTCACTCACTCACTCACTCACTCACTCACTCACTCACTCACTCACTCACTCACTCACTCACTCACTCACTCACTCACTCACTCACTCACTCACTCACTCACTCACTCACTCACTCACTCACTCACTCACTCACTCACTCACTCACTCACTCACTCACTCACTCACTCACTCACTCACTCACTCACTCACTCACTCACTCACTCACTCACTCACTCACTCACTCACTCACTCACTCACTCACTCACTCACTCACTCACTCACTCACTCACTCACTCACTCACTCACTCACTCACTCACTCACTCACTCACTCACTCACTCACTCACTCACTCACTCACTCACTCACTCACTCACTCACTCACTCACTCACTCACTCACTCACTCACTCACTCACTCACTCACTCACTCACTCACTCACTCACTCACTCACTCACTCACTCACTCACTCACTCACTCACTCACTCACTCACTCACTCACTCACTCACTCACTCACTCACTCACTCACTCACTCACTCACTCACTCACTCACTCACTCACTCACTCACTCACTCACTCACTCACTCACTCACTCACTCACTCACTCACTCACTCACTCACTCACTCACTCACTCACTCACTCACTCACTCACTCACTCACTCACTCACTCACTCACTCACTCACTCACTCACTCACTCACTCACTCACTCACTCACTCACTCACTCACTCACTCACTCACTCACTCACTCACTCACTCACTCACTCACTCACTCACTCACTCACTCACTCACTCACTCACTCACTCACTCACTCACTCACTCACTCACTCACTCACTCACTCACTCACTCACTCACTCACTCACTCACTCACTCACTCACTCACTCACTCACTCACTCACTCACTCACTCACTCACTCACTCACTCACTCACTCACTCACTCACTCACTCACTCACTCACTCACTCACTCACTCACTCACTCACTCACTCACTCACTCACTCACTCACTCACTCACTCACTCACTCACTCACTCACTCACTCACTCACTCACTCACTCACTCACTCACTCACTCACTCACTCACTCACTCACTCACTCACTCACTCACTCACTCACTCACTCACTCACTCACTCACTCACTCACTCACTCACTCACTCACTCACTCACTCACTCACTCACTCACTCACTCACTCACTCACTCACTCACTCACTCACTCACTCACTCACTCACTCACTCACTCACTCACTCACTCACTCACTCACTCACTCACTCACTCACTCACTCACTCACTCACTCACTCACTCACTCACTCACTCACTCACTCACTCACTCACTCACTCACTCACTCACTCACTCACTCACTCACTCACTCACTCACTCACTCACTCACTCACTCACTCACTCACTCACTCACTCACTCACTCACTCACTCACTCACTCACTCACTCACTCACTCACTCACTCACTCACTCACTCACTCACTCACTCACTCACTCACTCACTCACTCACTCACTCACTCACTCACTCACTCACTCACTCACTCACTCACTCACTCACTCACTCACTCACTCACTCACTCACTCACTCACTCACTCACTCACTCACTCACTCACTCACTCACTCACTCACTCACTCACTCACTCACTCACTCACTCACTCACTCACTCACTCACTCACTCACTCACTCACTCACTCACTCACTCACTCACTCACTCACTCACTCACTCACTCACTCACTCACTCACTCACTCACTCACTCACTCACTCACTCACTCACTCACTCACTCACTCACTCACTCACTCACTCACTCACTCACTCACTCACTCACTCACTCACTCACTCACTCACTCACTCACTCACTCACTCACTCACTCACTCACTCACTCACTCACTCACTCACTCACTCACTCACTCACTCACTCACTCACTCACTCACTCACTCACTCACTCACTCACTCACTCACTCACTCACTCACTCACTCACTCACTCACTCACTCACTCACTCACTCACTCACTCACTCACTCACTCACTCACTCACTCACTCACTCACTCACTCACTCACTCACTCACTCACTCACTCACTCACTCACTCACTCACTCACTCACTCACTCACTCACTCACTCACTCACTCACTCACTCACTCACTCACTCACTCACTCACTCACTCACTCACTCACTCACTCACTCACTCACTCACTCACTCACTCACTCACTCACTCACTCACTCACTCACTCACTCACTCACTCACTCACTCACTCACTCACTCACTCACTCACTCACTCACTCACTCACTCACTCACTCACTCACTCACTCACTCACTCACTCACTCACTCACTCACTCACTCACTCACTCACTCACTCACTCACTCACTCACTCACTCACTCACTCACTCACTCACTCACTCACTCACTCACTCACTCACTCACTCACTCACTCACTCACTCACTCACTCACTCACTCACTCACTCACTCACTCACTCACTCACTCACTCACTCACTCACTCACTCACTCACTCACTCACTCACTCACTCACTCACTCACTCACTCACTCACTCACTCACTCACTCACTCACTCACTCACTCACTCACTCACTCACTCACTCACTCACTCACTCACTCACTCACTCACTCACTCACTCACTCACTCACTCACTCACTCACTCACTCACTCACTCACTCACTCACTCACTCACTCACTCACTCACTCACTCACTCACTCACTCACTCACTCACTCACTCACTCACTCACTCACTCACTCACTCACTCACTCACTCACTCACTCACTCACTCACTCACTCACTCACTCACTCACTCACTCACTCACTCACTCACTCACTCACTCACTCACTCACTCACTCACTCACTCACTCACTCACTCACTCACTCACTCACTCACTCACTCACTCACTCACTCACTCACTCACTCACTCACTCACTCACTCACTCACTCACTCACTCACTCACTCACTCACTCACTCACTCACTCACTCACTCACTCACTCACTCACTCACTCACTCACTCACTCACTCACTCACTCACTCACTCACTCACTCACTCACTCACTCACTCACTCACTCACTCACTCACTCACTCACTCACTCACTCACTCACTCACTCACTCACTCACTCACTCACTCACTCACTCACTCACTCACTCACTCACTCACTCACTCACTCACTCACTCACTCACTCACTCACTCACTCACTCACTCACTCACTCACTCACTCACTCACTCACTCACTCACTCACTCACTCACTCACTCACTCACTCACTCACTCACTCACTCACTCACTCACTCACTCACTCACTCACTCACTCACTCACTCACTCACTCACTCACTCACTCACTCAGACTTTTTTTATTTGTCACTGTCAGATTTGAACACACCACCTTTCAGTCTTCAGACCTCGTCTTTAGCCACCAGGCTATACAGCCGTTAGCAACTAACGTGCCTAAACTTCGTGAAAAAGTCAAGTTCGCCGTTTACAACAATCAACAAATCCGCTGAACCGAGACGCACACGCCCAGAACCGGTGACGTCATCGACAACGAGGCTGCTGTTAACGAAGATGACTAGTGCACGACGGACCACAAACACCCTGCTACTGTCCCCCTAGGTCCCTCCAACTGCCAGGAACACACACGTCATACTCAATGGAGTGAACAAGATCGGAGTGACAGACGGCAACAACCTACCCGATCCTCTCCCCTCCAGACATCATTGTACGCGTGGTCAGAGTTGCCTGCCCAGTCAATGGAGGACATCGAAAACGGACAGCAGTACCCTACAAAGAACACCAACAAGAAATAAGTGACAAGATGGCCCGGCCCTCCACAGTTCATGACAATTGCTATCCCATAATGTCGAGGACTGTGTGTGGACGGCAAGACACAATCAAGACAAGGGAGAGAATAAGTTTCACTGACCCAGTGACTACGCGACACGAGGTGTCCGTGCTAACGGTCACCAGGACACAGCACGGGACTCACCCGTGAAAATATTTCACATCTTCAACTGCGACATCGACGGTTTGCTCGTGAAAACACACTATCCTGGCTTTGTACAAAGCATTAACGTGTTTGTTATTGTGTCTTACAGACATTGCTTGACGTCAGCAGTACACTGCAATGTTTCTCTGACTTCCAACGATACTTCAGTCCTGCTTCTACACTTACATCGCAAGGAAGAGCTGCCGGCCGATATCCTTGTTTTAGTAAAAAATGTATTTAATAAGTTTTTGCATAGACTGCAGTGTACGGTTGACAATTTTATTTTATTGCAATTTGACACCGAGTTTAACGAGACAAGTAGTTTACTGGCATGGACTCCTGTAGCCTACTGGCCGAAGTGGCTCATCATGTCTAGAGTACGCCCCGTGGAAAGCGGAATCAAAGCTTTCCCTCCTCCACATTTACATCTGTAAGCTTTGTGTGTGTGTGTGGGTGCGTGCGTGCGTGGATGAGAGAGAGAGAGGGTGTGTGTGTTCTAGAGAGTGAGCGTTCTCTCTCTCTTTCAAGTCTCACTGGAGGGGTGCACGCATGTGTGTGTAAGAAAGAGCAAGATCACATTAAAAGAAATCCGTGATGACGCTCAATAAATAAATAACTAAATCATTATTCACCTTTCGATTTGTAACCGCATAAAATTCTAGAATGTGGAAAGGGATGGACTGCGGGTCAGCATTCATATGAAGACTGTTTTTCTACTCTCACCATCATGACAAGTGATCACTTGTTAGGATTTTCGAAACAAGTGAGATCACATCAGAGTTTGAAAAATATCAGTCTCATCAAAATAACCGACCTGAGGTCACTTGTAGGCGGCCATCTGGATGCACATCAAACACATGAACAGATGGCTGGCTTTATGCTTACAAACACTACCTGATGGAACATTACATGTGGAAACACAGTGGCTAGTCAAGCAGCTAGTCCATCATGCCTTTGGCTTGAGTTTGTACTGAGCAACGCAAGCACTCGTAACCAAGCTAGCTATGTGCTAGCATAATGCTTGGCATGGCCAGGATGAACAGACAAACAAACAAGCTAGCTATGTTCTAGCATAATGCTAGGCATGGCCAGGGTGAACAGACAAACAAACAAGCTAGCTATGTGCTAGCATAATGATTGGCATGGCCAGGGTGAACAGATAAACATGAATAAATGAGCGAAGTAGTTTACTGGCATGGACTCCTGTAGCCTACTGGCCGAAGTGGCTCATCATGTCTAGAGTACGTCCCGTGGAAAGCGGAATCAAAGCTTTCCCTCCGCCACATTTACATCTGTAAGCTTTAAATAGCTCCTTATAAATCAGGTAGCCACTTTTATTTTTACTGAAAAGAATGAGCAGGATGGAGAGTGGGGGGGGTGGGGAAGCAGAATCCTATCCACAGGCCACAAACCAGTGACCATATGCAGTAACTTCCGAACACGAAGTCTACCCTTATTCTAAGGGGTGACTAATACATTTACTTTTGCATTATCCTAACATAAAAAATTCCATTTAAAATGAAAGAAAAACTGGATAAAAAATAAAAATACGTTAAATGAACAATGTCAGTGACACTAACTCAGATGAAGTGATGATCCAGACATTTTAGAGTTGGCTAATATCGATGCAGTCTTGGCTTGCATCACATTAGAATGCTAAATTTTGATTGCCGAGGTAGTCACGTGACCGTGGTGACGGGCCTGGCGACCTACCCGTCGTAAAATATGCGGCGTTCAATCGGAGCGCCAGTTGAGAAGGTGAAGAAATGGGTGATTTACCAGTCGACACACCACGTGACCTATCAGACGCGCGCGCAGCAATCAGCGGAAGGGGGTAGGGGTTCGGTTACCAATTAGGTCGGGAGTGCCGGCGATTAGCTGCCGAGCCTTGCACCTTGGCCCAGTGGGCCGCGGGCGGACGCAAGTCAAACAAGTGTGCCGCGCGAGGACCGCGCCAGTGCACGTGCGACGCGTGGCGACACGGTGCGCCTAATGAGGCGGTCAGCCTCGTGCCGCGAGGGGCGCCCGTGCACCAGACCTGACGTAGGGCTGTTGTGCGGCGTCAAAGTTGCAGCAGCTCGTCGAACGCCGCCGACCTCGGGTCCGAGTCCCCCGATGTACCACTCCCGTGCACCCACCAGCCTCAAACATCCTCAATAGCCTCCCCTGGCAAAAGAGAAGTGGTGCGCGGGAAAATGACACGCCGGAAGTGGCATGAAAGTGATGGCGCCTTCACACACCAGTTGGCAATCATTGACTAGGTTACCGCAGCTTATTCTTCCATTGTCGGAGCAAACCAGCGAGCAGTTTGCCCTCGCCCCCCGCTTCTGTCAGACTGTAGAGCGGGACCCACATCTGTGTGCGCGCGTGCGAGAGAGAAAGAAGGATAATCGTGAAGGAGTGAATAAAACTTACATTTGAGAAACACCTCCAAGAAAAGACAAACGTATAGTTCAGAATAAACGCAAAAATAAAAACGGTATCTTGAGAGAATGTCGATGCTAGATATCAGATATCAGATATAAATTATAGCAAATTGTATTGAAACAGATTTTCAATGGTGTGAAGAGACACGCTGGTCATTAGTGTCAAAGTGTCAAATGATACAGTAAATTATTTAACACCTACATACAGCAAGGTACACGACAGTAAACCCAGACATTATTGTGACTGTCTGTGGTAAAGTTTGTTTTAAATATACATTATTTTTTCATAAAATAAGTAAACTATAAGCTAAACTACATCGTCCTCGTCATGTGTCATTTTAAAATTTGGACTGACATGTAGATGTTAAATTGTTACATATTTTTAAAAAGTTGATTTTGTCAGAGCTTTCTAGCATCAATGCTGTTAAATTACAATAGATAAGTTGATGTGTTTGGCAAAATATGTCGGACTTCTCTATTATATTTTATGTGAGATATGTTTGCCACATTCCACAGCTGGTCCATGCACAAAAAAACAAATTCCAAATTTCCGAACCCACAGTCCGAACACTTCCACTGTCACACACATCTTATGTTCTTCCGACATTCAATTCCCCCTCCCCCCTAAAAAAAATCTCCAGTTGAAAATGACACCAAGTCTCCACTTGAATATAACACCAAGTTTCCACTTCTAGGTAACACAAATATGTCCACTTGAATATAACACCAAGTCTCCACTTGAATATAACACAAAGTTTCCACTTCTAGGTAACACAAATATGTCCACTTGAATATAACACAAAGTTTCCACTTCTAGGTAACACAAATATGTCCACTTGAAAGTAACACAAAGTTTTCACTGACACCGATGCTCTTCCTGAAGTTATTTCTAATTCAGCTCTGGTTGGTGAGCCCGAGGCGGATACGATGAATAAGCGAAGATCAAACAACAAAAGTGAGAAAAAAAAAACCCACAAAAACCTGGAGAAAAAAAGTCTTTTGCTAAATGGCAAGTTCAAAACTTAACTAACATTCTTCAAACATTAAACACACGCTCACCGAACAATCAACAAAGATACACACTCACCTCCAAGATACAAATCTGGTCAGGATGTGCCCAGTCCAGTCAAGGCTAACTTCAATTCTGTTCAGGACTTGTTAAATAACACAATCTGGTCAGGATGTGCACAGTCGGTCAGGACTACAACACCAAGTCGGTTCAAGACTTGTTGCAAACAAACTGATGACACACTGATGACACCGAGGAGACTGTTACTTCTCCCGCCCGTCAAGGAAAAACTCACACAACAACATCCCAAACACTCAAACACTCTTTCCTTTGTTCTTCGAACAAAACAACCTATCAACACCAGTTGATTAAAAAAAAAAAAAAACAACAACAAAAAAACAAAGCCCGGCCGGCCATCCCTGTGTGGCGCGCACTCAGACAGTATTGCTGTCTTTCAACCTCCCCTTCCAGTTACTTTTTCCCTGTCTCCTTCCTAGCTCAAAAAAAAAAAAAAAAAAAAAAACATTAAAAAATATAGCGCAGCAGGTTTGTGACATACCTCAATCTCATTTATTATTACTTTCTTTGTTTAAACGTCTGGTCAAACAGATTTCTCAAATCATGAAGTGGAGTCATATCTGGCGTCCTGTCGGTAGAGGTTGTTGCTACTAATCCACTGAAAGACTTTGCAGCTTACATATCTTGTATTATTTAATTTTAACATAATGATTATCTAAAATTGGAACTTTTGTAGTTAAAAATAATTTTTGTGCATCAACACTCTGGCCAAACAGACACACAACAACAAAAAAAAAGAAAAAAAGAAAACAATGTCTAAACTTTTGACATAAAGGCACGAGAGTGAGTAGTGTTCATGGAGTGGTGAAATACTAAATTAAGGATGAATGAAAACGGTCCAGCTGATATTCAGTCTGCATCAAACCTTTAAATGTCATGTCAACATCATCTTGTGTGATAATGTATGTGGACTGCCACTTGTTTGGCAGTAACAAGTTGGTTATTTAACTAATAAGCTTTGTCCGTCAATGGAGAAGCAGCCAGAGACATTGGTGTGGAAGGAATGTGCCATGTCGCATTATGTAAAAAATACTGTCATGTTTGAAATGAGTGTAATGGCGAAGCCTGCAAGGAAAAATAACTTTGGTACACGGGAAATGGCCAAAAGCAGCTTTACATGTAGGATCATCGAAACACAAATCATTTCCGGTCAGTAGGTCGCGCACGATTCTCCATTGGGTGTGGGAGCCCCTCACAGGGTGCAAACGTACCCACTCTTTGGTTTGAGATCATAAAGCATTCTTGTAGTGACGATCATATAATAAATCGTGCTCGAAAGGCAAGTTAATGGATGAGTTTCTCATGACAATGGCCAACATGCAAATTTCTCTGTTAGGATCAAGTTAATTATACATCTACAGAGGTTTTCTCTCAGTGATTCTTTAATTGTGTGGAGGACGTTTGCGATTGGTTTGTGGCTGTCGAACCTTTGCAGTCAGATGTTCCGAAATGTTTGTAAAGGAGACATGCAGGACATATAAGTCACAGGGCAGAGACATTCATTTTGTCCTTTTCAGTTCGGAAAAGAATTACCTGCAGCTGATATAAATTACATCAAGCCTTATGAAACTGATATAAAGCCTTGTGGTTACTACTTCATAGCAGCTCTCAGTTCCACGTTCGCTTGGCCCAGTGACAAGAAAAAGCTCTTCTAGGAGCCTAGAGCCAGTAAACCACTCACAGTTAGCCCACTCAATGTATCATCATCGTTATTTCCTAAGATAGCAGTTTCATAATCCACTTACCGGAAATTGGTCATGAAGCCTTTGTTGAAGCGAGACATTCGATGAGATAAAATCTGAGAAGAAGGGGAACTGCCAGGGTCGAGACTGGAACTGTTTTCCCGTCAGACAATGTTTCAAAGTACAGCACCCTTTCCTTTCTTTAGCAACCAGTAGGTGAGACAAACACAAATGTTTAGCTTAGTCTCGGGATTTTTTCTAAACCGAGTATATTTGACGGCGCCATCGTTAGGACAACAAGGAAAGGACTTTCTTTGAAGTTATAAGTTATCGGTAGCCGTGAGATCAGATCCCGTCCCCAACACACCTTTTTTTTTTTTTTTTTTTTACCTTCTTTTCCGTACTCCCACCCGGCTAGCCTCTTGGTGACAAATTATGGGTAATGATCAGTAATGCAGTGGCGTAGGAAGATGTTCGGCGTTGGGGGGGGGCAAATTCCCTGCTGACAGTGAACGGCGTTCGCACTCGCACGGTGATGACCGTCTCCTCTCTACGTTCCCCTACCTTTCTTCTGTTCTTTGCTCTTTGTGAGGAATTACGTCTCAAATATTGGGGGGGCAAAAGGATATTCCTGCCCCCCCCCCTGTATTTTCCTTGGGGGGGGGGCGGCTGCCCCCGCTGCCCCCCTGGTTCCTACGCCACTGTATCTTCGAAGATGCTTTCAAAACGTTTGTGTATATCTGACCTTTTAGATAACGAGGGTTCATTCTTCGTGCAACACCATATATATACTAGAAACTTTACAGAGCATATTACCCACAGCACAGAGCTAATGACAGTTCATCGTCCCTACTAGGGTCGTCGCTCTCCACATGTTCAGCCAACTAGAATACAATAACACAAATACATACACACACTCGCGCGCGAAGGCCGTACACACAGGTGGTTTCCGGGGTCACAGGGGAGGTAATCCGCGGTGACGTCACGGGGCTACTAGCACGTGCTGCTGAGAACTGAACCAAACCACGTCGATTCCGGAATGGTCCTGGGAGGCGATTCCAGGAGGCTCCAATTCTTCAGCCCATACACTTAAAACCTGTAACTCGAGGTTACACTATACTAATTCTCCAATTCTCACATCTTGTTCTCTTATGTTAATGACTCGAAACCTGCATTATATCCATTACAATTTCACAAAAAAATGGCATTAATACGATTCGAAAGAATTTAGACAGACGAAAATAGACGCGTATCCACGTTATGCAGATTCTGAAATCCGTTGTTCAATGCAATGCAAGTGGGTAAAAAAAAGTCTACTTTTTTACTCTTTTTTTTTTTTTTCGAGTTGGCCTCATCTTTCCCAGTATGAGCTGCTTATTCTCCGCTGATGAAGTTTTCGTTTTGTGCCGCTCAGACGCTTGTTTAAAGGTCGGACTGAACTGAGAGCATTTGAAGCAGGGAGGTAACTGCGCGCTCACGACGTACAAGAGATTACGGCCCTTTCACTAAAAAAAATTACTTCACAAACTCTAGGATTTTAAAATCTGGGGCTGCCTGAACGCTAATCATCTGGAATTCGATAGTATTAGGAGAAATTTGTACTGTGCTAAATTACGCTAAGATTAATCTTTTTTAAAATGATAATGTGCTAGCCCATTCACCTGAGATTCTATATTCTATATATTTGGCATTGTCGCTTGACTTTCCTAGAGACTGCTAAAGGTTTGGGCTGCGTGTGTGCTCTGGAATGTCAGTCCGGGGGCTGGGGCATTAACAAATGGCTAAAAACTATCAGGTATTGTCTGGGTGGCTTCGTCTCCCTAATTTGTGACTAAATAGTACAGTTAGCAACATCACTAATTAACATTAATGAAACGTCACCAGCTATCTCTTAAAATTATTTTATTTATCATGGTATTTTAGTAAAACAGAAAACAAGACACTTTAATGAAAAGTTCGCAAAATAATTAAGTCTGAAGACGTACTGTGAATATAGTTTTTTTTTTAATCCATTAACTTTTATATGTCCACGCGGCATGATGGCCCAGCCCTGTCCACGCAGCGAATCGGCATGAGAAGGCAGGGCGGGGAGTCGGACTAGCTTCACCACTGGGCAAGGATGGCTGATGGCTGATGGTAAGAGGAGGGTTGGCTTAACGAGAACTGCCGAGGTCGCTGACGTCACGCTCCCGAAGGCTCCCAAAGTTTTTCCCTTCACTGAGACCTTTATTTAAAAAATTCAGCTCCCGGGGATGAGTAATTTTCCGCAATTCTTTCCGGCCAAAACCTACTGGTGAACTGTCTTCACTAAGCACTTTCTGTCTCAGTTAACCCTTTCCTATCTAAGGTTTACATACATTCAACATATACGTTAGTCCCTGAGCCACCAAAGGGTTAAACACTCCGTAAAACACGGGAGGCAAGACTGGTCCCTGACAATGAACTTCTATGTATTTTATTACTGGCGCTACACTTTAGTCTCTATGGACTGAAACACACAGAAGTAGTCAGACTGCATCACGTGTGGAGGATCAACCAGACCATCTTATCTGACGTCCCATCTGTCATCGACAGCCACTGCCAGCAGATGCAGGATCATCGATTAAAAACTTGTCCATTCTTCGAGTGATCAATACAGAGCTTTTAGCAAGATCAACTTTGGATGGACTTTAACAGCTTTCTTATCTGCTAGTTGATAACGGCTCGCAGTTTGTATGTCATCTCGCCTCTGCCTGTCTGTCCATTGCTAACAGAAGAATTACAGCTATCAGGTTGTGTCCAGTATGTCAGAGTTTTCCCTTCACATGTCGTCTGCTCCATGTTCTACATTTTGGCCTGTAGACAAGTATGTTTTCATCACCTCCGCTCGAAACCGATACATGCCTCGTTTCTAAGTAAGGCTGTGAAATAGTTGCTGACATGGTGTAAGACTCCAATTAACTAACCTACAATTAGGCATTGCCACCTGTGGGTCTCTCTCTCTCTTGTGTGTGCATACTTAGTGTTTTGGTAAACATCTAGGAGAAAATTGTAGTTAAGAGAATAAAACCGAGGCCTGACACAAAGGTCCCATCTGTCATTGCGAACAGATATCAGATTATCTATTAAAATCTTTCTCATTTCAGTGTGATCAGTGCTGAACTTGAAGTAAGATCCCTATTGGATCGATTCTTGCATCGTTCTTAGCTGCTAGCTGATAAAGGTTTTTTCTGTGTTCGCGTACGCCATACACTGTTAAGGCGTCTGGAAAAGGAGTGGTCACGTGACATTACTTTTTTTGTTTTCTCTCGTAATTTGTTGCTGGAGCCGGCCGGTTGTTTGTAAATTCTTTTTAGTACAAATCTTGATTGATCTTTCTCTCAATAACCTTCGTAGCCTCTTTCATCATTACAAGAAATTTTTTTTTTAATTTTTAAAAAAACTAACAACCGGTTAATTATGCAATCATTCTATACTAAGAAACGTCAGAGCTTCCCTAAACGATGGTAAAGGACACCGGCTCCTGGACTATCCAGTAAAGAGAGACAAAATGTTAATCATATATAAATTTCTCAGAATTGTCACTAAGTAAAATTGTTCAAGAGTCACCAGGCTGAGCTGAGTCGTTGCTATGCCAACTTGTTCAACGAGTAAAGGTGTGTCCGCTTAGCAAATGTTGAGATAACTGTGAGTTTCACGAATACTGTATGACATAGGGCAGGTCTTTCAACTCTTTCTCCACGACTGCGTCCATCTGCTCGCTCATGGCCACAGTAAGATAGTTCTTCCAGTCGCCCACCTCTCCTGGAACACAAACATACAAAGATTCATTACATCAGGTAGATGATAAATCAAACAGGACTTTTTTCTTCATTTTGGATGATATGTTGAAAAATTTATGTCTCGCCATATTGTAACACACTGAGGAAGGTTATTTTTAAAATACCGACAGTCTTCAAAATTTGTCCTTTTTACCATAGTGTGATAGCATTGACAAGTAGCACAATATCCATAATTACCTTTTCTGTACATATTCATCTTTCTATGTGGAATATTTTTGCTTTTGGTAAATTCTGGAATGGCTTTCTTCTCATCCTGTTTCTTCATGTTCTGGAAGCTGCAGGCCTCTGCGATTTCTTCACACAGTTGCTGTGATGCTGGAACTTCCAAAAACTCAGCAATCTGCTTTACTTTATCTGAGGGACTCTGAAAAACAAGTTTTATGCAAATATAGACACAATCTAAATACTAATTCTATATTTGACAAACCACTTGAAAGAGATGTAGACCTAATAAATTCAAATCTCTAAAATATCTCAGAATGGAACCAGAGAATACTGATGCCTGTTGTCAAGACAAAATTGTGTAAATTGTATCAGAGATTTGCAGTGGCCTTACAAACCCGTTTCATATCTTCAAAGGAGATGGATAATATAGGAATGTTCGGATTTTCTTGGGTAAAATCGTGAAACTGCCGCAAGTAACTGAAGTAAGCACCATAGTTGACTGAAACAGAACAAAATGTACAATCCCTTTATTATTGTAAGTCATCGAATGGAAAGATGAGACAGACAGGGACAGAGAGGGGAAGGCCAAGAAGCAGATACAGAAAGAGTGTAATCAACGTGTAGAACATACCTGTACACATACACACATATATGTGACAAGGGGCAGATAATTTCTGCTGTAAAAGTTACTCGTTTGCTCCCCTTTTTATGCAAAAAAAAATAATAAATCATATTTGCTTACCTTTGCCATCTAAGAATCGTTGAAAAAATTCTGAAAATTCAACGAATGTATTGAAAAGGTTCTTTTGCATGAAGTAGAAGGATACAACAGTGTCCTTAGGATTGCGATAAACATGAAGGACCTTGACACGCTTGTCTCTGATCTGTTGCCACGGCAACATAGAAAACGGAAGATGCGTATTGAGGATGCGCGGAGACGCCATGGCCGCTACCATGTCCACGTCGACAAAGTCGACCATCAGCTGTTCCTTGCGACGAGTCTCGTACTCGGCCTTGCCTTGCAGCAACATGGAGGTCACCTCCCACAGCCAGTGAGTTCCTGACCAACAGATATGGACACAGAGTGAGTTGTTGACTAACAAAGATGGACACGCCTAATTAATTCGACATACCGCAAAATGGGGTTCATATCTCCCACAATAGCCATCTGTCGCAGTCTTGGTCAATGTAACAGGTTAACAATAGTCCTTCCCTCCACAGCAAAAGTTTCTTTTAATCACTGAAGATTTCCATGCATACAACCTCAGCTCCATCTCATTGAAGTGAGGGAGGGATCCAAGGGTTAAATTTGTTAATTTTAAAGAGTGGATCTTTTGTATAAAGAATTTTTTTTTTATTTTGAAGGAATTGGTGGCTGTCAACTATGTGAGGTTCAGTCCTTGCGAGCAGACGGCTGCCATGTCGATTTAAAGCTTGCCCGTTGTATTTGTGATTGATGCAGATATAGGAACTTTTAAACAAGATTCTAAAGCCAAAACCTTTCTTATCTGATAGTTGATAAAGGCTTTCTTGCACACCCACGTGTGTGTGGTGGTGGTGGTGGTGGTAGGAGACAGGTACAGCCATTATGTCCTGCCCCACTTTGCCAGAGCTTTGAAGTACAAGCCGTCTGCTCCATGTTCTACATTTTGACCTGTTCATGAAATGTTTTTATTACCCCACCTTCTGATCTTTTCTGGCGTGTTTCATCAGAAAGGCATTACCATTTGTGATTTTGCTCTCTCTCTCTCCCTCCTTCTCGTGTATGTGTGTATGAATATTTAGGCCCTCGTTATATTTTTAATCAAGAACAAGGGGTGTGCTTATCAAATGAGTTCGTGCAAACAAGTGTTTGCCAGCAAGCATTCGTGTAAAGGTGAGAAAAATGTGAGGCAATTGTTAGAACTACAGCGAGTAAATCTGCTGAACAGCAGTGGTCGTGGGTTACCAAATTAAACCTCAGCCTCTTTCTGATCATAGTCAGACGTCTCTCACCTTATTCTGATATCTGTTATTTCCCCCATCAACCTGAGTCCTATCTCTCTCTCTCTCTGACCTCTTTCACATCACATCATACTTCACATCAATCTCATCCCTCTCACTACAGTCTGACCCCTCTCAGAGTCGGACATCTTACCTGTTTTGGGGTAGGTACACAGCAGGATGTCATCGTGTCGAAGCTCCATGTTGCGCAGATCATCGATGTGTTTCTCCCACTCCTCTTTGTTAAATCGGAAACTGGGCAGAGGAATACCTTCTACCAGCCAGTAAATTGGATCAAGCTTGCCATCTTTCTCGTTTTCCATCTTGAAAGAGCTGTTGTGTTCCTGGCTTGTCATTCCACCTGAAGCAACGGTCGGGACTGCACTGACAGCGACGAAATTATCTAGTGTCACGCTTATGTTTGTTTAACAATTTACCTCTGGGAGACCCTTTAAATATTTTCTTTCGTCTGCTATCGGCAGTGTCTGTCCTGTGACTGCTGAAGGCCGTGCGAGAGCATTTTTATAGGTGTCAAGTTATGGGAGGAGTGGTCATGTGACAGCATTTTTTTTCTCTTTTCTCCCTTCTTGCGCTGGCCGCTTGTTTGTTATTTATGCGACAAACCTTGACTGGTTTAAGCCAGTGGATTTAGCAATAGCGAAAAACATGGGGGAATAAAATCATAAACCTGCTTTGTAGTAAGCGGTCTCATTTCTCTTTCAAACACCTTCTTGACCCTTTTCATTACTATTATTGAAATAAATGTTCTTCAGTACTAAAAAAAAAAAAAAAACGGACGCCGGCTCATGAACCCTCCAGTATAGGGAGACACAATGTGAATCATAGACAAATTTCTCAGAGTTGTTGCTAAGTAGTTTGCGCCTCTAAAATCTCATTACCATGAGATGAACAGGGTTATTATGTCCTTCACTTTTAACTAGATATGAAGGAAAAAGGCAAGAGACTGAGGCTATGATCGAGAACTGCCACACTCTGAGCAAGAAGTAATTTGAAAAAAAAATTGAAAAAAACTAGACAAGACCCACATATCTTCAAGCTGGTCAGAATATATTATCCCGTTCAATTCATATTCAATGTTGACCAAAAATTCAACATACACTCCATCTTATAAAGTATTTGTGTGTATGTGTGTGTGTGCGCTAGTTAACTCCATACCGTTTGTTCCATCCTAATGAAATTTTACAGAGGTTCCTCTTTTGTCTATGGAAAGGTCTCAGGCCGTTTTAAATCTTAATTTTACTTCTTACAAATCTTAAATTGTGGAGTTTCACACAAAGGCCACTTATTCACTATGTTCATATTTCACAGCCATGTAGATTGTAGATTAATTGTGGTAAAGGTGGATCATACAGATCAATGTAGGTATAGTGTAGGTATGTTTATGTGTAACTAATTACACTTGTTAACGAAGCATACATAAATATCAAAAGGTATATCCTATCAATCGTTATACAGTGGAACCTCGGTTAGCGAACGCCTCGGATAGCGAATATTTCGGTTAACGAACAAAAATTTCGTTGAAAGTTTGTCTCGGATAGCGAACAAAATTTCGGATAACGAACAGCCACGTGAACCACACGTGACCGACCAGCATGTCATCATTCGCGCTCGAGACACAGTTACGATCGGTCGTTCCTTATCTGTGTGCATCCTTCTTATTTAGTGATAAGATATTTAAATAAGATAATCCTCAATCATGGCTCCAAAGAAAAGTCTGTAGAGAAGTCTTTCCCTAACAGTGCGATAGGCAATATGAGCCTAAACATGTTCAGTGTACTGCTGTGTATATGTAGTACACATACTTCTATGTATGTGTATACACCTTGTGCTTTACGGTATATACTGCTGTACTACTGTATGAAGTTCATATACTATTTTGTATATGCATGTATCTGGGATAGCTGGATTTTGAGCAAGAGTTTGGACAGCCAACAACAAGAAAAATAAGAAAGTAATACAGATAGAACCCTGCTTACGAAGTCTATCTCAGTAAACTTTATGGGACCCTTGAATTTTCGGGAGAAGGAACAATCGAGAAGTGACCTCCTCTACATGATGATGATGAGGATGAGGATAAGTTTCGTGCACCCAGCAACACATTTTGACCGCCTGCTGCCTTCCAAGTGATGATAAGCATGGAGGGTTTCTTTGTCTGCAAGATGGCCGAGACCAGCAACATCTGTCTTTATGGAGCAGAGTTTATGTTCTGTCAAATTCTACTTGAGTGATTTTATTTTCGTTTTAAAAGGAGTCACAAAGCTTTCGTGCTGCATAGAAAACTGTGTGGCATTTAATGATGTTAATATAGAGGAGTGTGTGGAATTTAATGATTTCAGTATAGTTGTTGGCATTGCAGGTTCAATTTATGTCTCTTGCACGTTGAGAAATATTTCATAGCCGGAGCGCTGTTTAATGTTTGAATGACTGTAGGGGTCTTTCATACAGATTTCACATTAAAGTATATCATAGCTACGCAAATAACATTAACAGTGAAAATAATCCACCCTTTCCATTCTCAAGATACACACCCACAAACATCAGCATGCACAGGTCAAGGCCACTCGTACAGACGTCAGAGTTGTACATAGCGATTAACCAATTAAATATATTTCTTTTATTTCTTATGGGAAAAACTGTTTCGGATAACGAACATTTCGGATAACGAACAACTTTCCAGAACGGATTATGTTCGTTAACCGAGGTTTCACTGTATTTCAAAACGTCGCTCCCCTCAATTGTTGGTGATGTTGTAAAGGTAAAATTTCTAGATCTTTCTCAAACAGAATATAAAGGCTTCCGGTGTCAGCACTGATAGAACTGCAGGTGTCAACATGTTAGACCCGATTGTCCATTAGTCATCACGGCGCCACCTTACGGGTCACTCAAGCAACTGACATCACGTGACATTGCTTCACAGCATTCACCACATTTTTTATAACATATAGTTAAAGACATACAATAACTTTGGAAAGTCTTAGACTTTTGTTACCTTTCTGTTTGTAAACAAGAACTTTATTGACAATTATGACTCGTCCATTTTATTAAAGACGATATTTATTAAAATCGAAAAGTTCTAATATATGGAAGAGTATATAGAATATACGAAGAGTATAGGGCATGTAATCAAGCTGAGCCGAATCTTTGTTCGGCCAATTTTTTCATAGTCTGACAAAATGTCAGCAGTAAGTGTTGAGACAGGTGTGCCTTTCACAGGTACTGTATGACATAAGGCAGGTCTTTCAACTCTTTCTCCACAACCGCATCCATCTGCTCGCTCATGGCCACAGTAAGATAGTTCTTCCAGTCGCCCACCTCTCCTGAAACATGAACATATAAGGTTCATCACATTAGGCAGAAAACACATCAAACACGATGTTTTCTTCATTTTGAATGATGCGTTGGCAAGTCTTCAACAGAATGTGATACCATTGGCAAGTAACACAATATCCATAATTACCTTTTCTGTACATATTCAGCTTTGGATGTGGAATATTTTTCTGTTTGGTAAATTCTATAACGGCTTTGTTCACATCCTGTTTCTTCATATTCTGGAAGCTGCAGGCCTCTGCGATTTCTTCACACAGTTGCTGTGATGCTGGAACTTCCAAAAACTCAGCAATCTGCTTTATTTTATCTGAGGGACTCTGAAAAACAAGTTTCATGCAAGTATCTGAGATCAGGTTACTTCTTTTTAGATATGGTTTTGGACATGTTTGGCTAAATCAAGGAGTGGAATCAGTAAGCAATTTTATAAAATGTTTTAAACAAAGATTGATTGTCACTGGCAAGAATGGGATTTTATAATCAATAGCAGTGAAAGGTATAGTTTCTATAAGTCAATTAAATCTGTGACTCACAGAGAGATGTATTTGAGTTTAGATGTTAATAGTTTCATCAGAAATGCATTAGTGAGAATTCGAGTTGGTATTTCAGATATAATGACACACACTTTAAGATATTCTGACAATAATATAAGTAAAATATGCCCTATGCGTCAAATTGATGAAGAGGATGAGTTCCATTTTATACTATGTTGTCCATGCCTGAAAGATCTGAGAAAAAATTTCATTCCGACAATGTCCTACACTAGACCAAATAATTCCAAACTGCAGATGCTTATGTCAACAAGTAATGAAACAATACTGTCCAATCTTGCCAAGTTTTTATATTTAGCGGCAAAGAAAAGAGATGCTATTCTACGCTAATAACACTCTGTATCTATTGTGACATGTTGCATGACAATCCTTTTGAATGGGCCCAAAGGCCTAACAAAATAAACTATTCGTATCCGTATTCGTATTCGTAAGTTTCATGCAAATATAGACAGAATTCAAATACTAATTCTATGTTTGACAACAAACTTGAAAGAGATGTAGACCTAATAAATTCAAATCTCTAAAATATCGCAGAACCAGATAATACTGATGCCTTTCGTGAAGATGAAATTGTGTACATTGTATCAGAGATTTGCAGTGGCCTTACAAACCCGTTTCATGTCTTCATAGGAGATGGATAATGCAGGAATGTTCGGGTTTTCTTGGGTAAAATCGTGAAACTGCCGCAAGTAGCTGAACTGAGAGCCATAGTTGACTGAAACACAACGGAATGCGCAATCCCTTTTATCTTCGTCATCAAATGAAACAAAGGACAGAGAGGAGGAGAGGAAGTAGATGCAATAGAGAGCAAAATGAACTTGCAGTACACATCTGCTCGTCCTCATCACTATTTTATCTAAAATATTGATAAAACAGATTTTCTCACTTTTGCCGTTTAAGTATCGTTCAAAAAAGTCTGGAAACTCCAAGAGTACATTTCTGCGGGCTTTGATAAACTCCTTCATCATGAAGTAGAAGGACACAGCAGTGTCCTTGGGATTGCGATAAACGTGAAAGACCTTGATACTCTTGTCCCTGATTTGTTGCCATGGCAACATTGAAAACGGAAGATGCGTATTGAGGATGCGCGGAGACGCCATGGCCTCTATCAGGTCGACGTCGACAAAGTCGACCATCAGCTGTTCCTGGCGACGAGTCTCGTACTCGGCCTTGCCTTGGACCAACATGGAGGTCACCTCCCACAGCCAGTGAGTTCCTGACCAACAGATATCACCGAACCCAGTGAGTTCAATGGCAAAGGTCACCGCAAAATAAAGAGCATGAGTATCGCACAGTCCTGTCTATAACAGTGTGGTCTGGGTCAACTCGAATGAAACAGGTCAAAAATGCTTCTTGCCTCCGCAACAAAAGTTTCTTTTGATCACTGAAGATTAACATCGCACATAACCTCAGACCTATCTCTGTGCAGTGTGGAAAGGGAACATTGTTTATGTATGAAAAGTGAGTTTTTAATTACTTTGTAGGGTTCAGTAGTTCTTAGCCATATTTTGGAGGTTAACTTCTTACTTAGAGAAAATATTTAAAGATGATGCTTGCGCCTGTGTGTATGTGTGCCTGCCTGGCTAGTAATGAGAGAAAATTACAGCTATTATATCGTGCACTCTAGCCTCTCTGAACTTTCCGTCTGCTCCATGTTTTACATTTTTATCTTTTGACGGGATGTTTTCATGACCTATCACCCTTCCCTTGACACTGATCTTTCTGCCTCGTTTTCAAAATAATGCTCGTCGTGAGATAATTACTCCAATTAACTACTACAGTCAGGCATTGCCGTTTATTCTTCTTTCTGTCTCTTGTGTGTGTGTGTGTGTGCATATTTAGGCCCTCGTTAAACTTTGAATCGAGAATCGAGCGTGTGTTTAAATAAGTTCTATGTGAGTGTTCACCAGCAACCATCCGAGTGAAGATGACAAAGATGTGAGGCGAGTGTTAGTGTTACAGTCAGTAAGTGTTCAAGTTGTCCAACAAATCTGTTCAACAGGATCGTGGGCAATAAAAATAAACTTCAGCCTCCTTCTCACCACAATTAAACGTCTCTCACCTCATTCTGATGTTTGTCAGAAACTTTACAGAAATTTGTCTTCTGTCTTACTTAAATGTCCTCATTGCAATTGTGAAGAAACTGAGTTGCATTTCGTGTTCATGTGCTCAAAATACAAAAATCTACATTAGTTGTACATTCCTGAACAAATGTTTTCAGAATCTTTCACTATTTCGTTTTGTAAATTTTATTTACCAGTAGCTAGAAAATAAATCCAGAATGTTGTATTTTTTTCTTTATGAAGCATTAAAGGTTAGAGAGAGTTTATAATTTTCAAATGTTTGTGCTTAATCTGTTAATAACAAAATTTACTTTGGCAGTTTCGGTGCACCTTGTAATTTAATTACCTTTTAGTATTAGGCTATTTTTGCCTTTACAATTGTATTTTAAACCAACTTTTGATCCCTCCCCCGTCCTTCCTTCCCCAAAATCGGTTATGGGCACGAGCCTACTGAAATAAAGCCATTGTTATTATCATTGATGTTTATTTCCTCACACCTCAAACTGATCCGTTTTGCTCAATCTGACGACTCTCCACAATTTGATACCTCTATTTTTGACTCCTTCTTGACTCCTACAGATTGTCAGACGCCTCTCACCTCAGAGTCGGACATCTTACCTGATTTAGGATAGGTACACAGCAGGATGTCATCGTGTCGAAGCTCCATGTTGCGCAGGTCAGTGATGTGTTTCTGCCACTCTTCCGTGGTAGGTCGGAAAATAGGCAGAGGAAGACCTTCTACCAGACAGAAATTTGGGTCAGGCTGCAAGCCTTCATCGTTTTCCGACATTTTGAAAGTACTGTCATGCTCCTGGCTTGTCATTCCACCTGAAGATATACTTCCGATCGCTCTCCGGTAGAGATTGAAATAATACAGTGTCGAGCTTACTTTTAAATTCCGTTTATTTACAGTTTGCTGCTGGAAGATCTTTTTTAAAAACTTCCTTTCAGCCGCTGTCGGTAGTGGGTCTCTTGTGTCTGATGTACGGTGTGCGACAAGCATCCACTGTTATAGATGTCTGGTGATAGGAAGTGTGATCACGTGACATCAATTTGTTGCTTTGTTTGTTGTTGTTTTTCTCTCTCTCTCGTAGTTTTGTTAACTAATCTCCCACTTCTCACCACAAGTCAACAAGTACTGTCCTGGGTCTACCTCTTTAATCTTGTGCCGGCTGCTGGTTCTGACAAGGGCGAAACATCTACTGTACAGTCTTACACCAGGCTACTCAATGGGATGCAGTTTCTGCCTCTAATCTCTCTCTCTCTGACAGTTTAAAATCTCGTTTCCACACCACTGTGGCCCCCCAACCGTCTCCATCTCTCCACACAAGCCACAGGGCACACGTTCGCTGGACATCCGATACCTTTCCCAGTCTGTGCTGCACCTGTGTACCACTCACGTATACCCTCTAGCACATACTCTTGTTTGCGCTTGTTTGTAAATCCGTTAGTACAGACCTTGACTGTCCTAGGCAAGTGGTCTACCTGTATGAGCGTTGATATCATTCATACATACTCAATATACATATTTAAATTATTTAATTTCACGTAAGTTTACTTATTCCCATTTCCCATCTTTCACAGGCAAGAAGATCAATTGTGGTTCATACACAGATCATATATTCATATAAATCTATGTAGGTATAGTGTAGGTGGTGAACCTTTTATCTTCCAAGGGCTATAGTCTAATATGTTTAACATCATTTGCAGTACAAAAATTATCTGTTTAAAACTTAGTCTGCTCTGTTTGGTCGAGCTGCAGTTTGCAATGTGTACAATCCTAGCCTGCCTCTGTTGTCCTCTGTAACCACTATCTGCTTTTTTTTAGATTAGGTGAGCGAAAATTATGCTTTGCCACTATGAAAAACGTCGCAAAACAACTGTTTGGAGTCTGTAAAATATTTGTTTATAATTAGAAAAGTCCTAGAGGAGCCAGAGTATATAGTAATAAAGCCTTTTTCTCCTAATGCACATGCACCAATAAACTCATAAAACCAAATAAAATTTTACCAGCCAAAGTTTTTTTCATTTTCTCATCCTTTGGAGTTCCATAAAAGGATAATGTTGAACTAAGTCCACAGCAATGTCGACGGTGCTTTTTTTTATTATTATTATTGTTTTATGAACCCATGGTAGAAGATCGCTGATTGAGCCGGTATCCAACCGGAAGTGGCCTAGCCTCGGTTTAGGGTGAAGACCATCCACACAGGCTGCAGACAGCTAACGAGAAAAATATTATAGGTGTCTTTACCATCTTGTACTTGTATGTGTCCTGTCTATCCTGTAGTACGCGTCCCTTGCTTGTGCCTTTAAATGCATATTAGTAGTCACTTAATGTACATTTCTGTTGCCATAGTCTGCTCTGCCTTGCCTTGAAGCAACATTGATGTCACCTCCCAGCCTGCAAGTACTCTTGGGTCCCTCATGGGACCTCTTCGGGAAGAAAGTTGGGTCCCTCTCGGGTTTTGGAGGCGGGACCCTAAGGGGACCTCGTACATATGTGTTTAAGTTCGGGTTGTTCTGCTGGGGTGTAAATTTTATATATAACTGGTTAAGTTTGGCTTAGTTGAAAATGATATTCACATCGTTTGCTTTGACCAACTGCTACACTGACCCTAAATAAGAAATCCCTCCCTAATGTCGGGTCACTATCTAATTGGATTGCTTATGTAATATCGTCGATTTTCTTTACTGCATTTATGCTGGAAAAACTGTAGGAAAAATATTTCATTCAGATTGTTTCTTTTTAAGCTTTTTCTTCTTGTTCGTTTAACTGTAGAAGGTTAATTTAGGCGTTCACCTAAGTTTGAATTTAACATTGTTCTAAGCGAGATCACTTATGAATCTCTTTTTTAAAACGTGTGAGTGTTGGGGGGGGGGGGATTGTGACAAAATTTGTGCAGCAAGAAATATATAATATTATCATAAATGTAAAGAGCACCAGAAAGTATAGCTCACTGATATAAGACTGTGCCACATTCAATGCATGCTGCATGACCCTGTTCCCTTTTCTTTATTTTAACCTCCCAACACTAGATGCAATGTTTTCTTGAAAGCCCATTCCCCCTCCCACAAAACACCTCCTCCTATTTGACTTATTTGATAAACACAAACATTCTTATTTTACGGTTTTCTAGTCTCTCGTATGTGTGTGTGTGTGCGCGCGCGCGCGAGTCTATGTATACTGCGTTCGCCTCTGCATACCTCGGTCGTAATTACTTTTGCAAGCGCTGATAAGTGTGTGCAAGGGTTCATAATAGCACTCAATGAAAGTGAGAAAGATTCTAGGTGTATGAGCGATCGTGTGCATACATTCATGCGCGTAAAGGTTCGATCGTGATTTCCAAAAAATATATTTGTCAAACCATTGTATAGTGCCAGTAGAGGACAGAAATAAACAACAGCTTCCTAAATCTCAACACAGATAAATAAATCTCACTTCACTGTCATCTCGTTCTATAATATGTGCCTCACATCAGTCTGAGGTCTCTCGTCTCAACCTGACGCCTGTCTGTTGTCACTTAGAGGTTTGATAACTATTTTCCAGGGAAGTAAATGATTAAATACAAACAGCGCTGTTGATAACTAGTTGGCTCCCTTTAATTGCTCGACTCCCGAGCCATAATTTGTCCCACACCATAAAATATGGCGGACGTGTGGCAAGAACTCGAGGCCGTGATCAGTGAAAATCGTCGAGAACTGTCACTCATTGGGCAAGACGTAAGCAAACGAATTGAAAAAGCGGGACTAGACCCACATATTTTCCAGCTGGTCAATCTCAATCTTCTTGACATCTCACGTACGCAGCTTGATCGAGTACCAGACGATTTGGGGAACCTGATTAACTTGACAAACCTAACTCTGCAAAATAACGCTTTGGTATCACTCCCTTCGACTGTCGGTAATCTTGTAAAGTTAAAGTTTCTAGACCTTTCTCACAACAAAATAGAAAGGCTTCCGGATGAACTGTCAAAGCTGAAAGAATTGCAGACATTAAAAGTCAACGTGAATCAGCTGACCGACTTCCCAGATGTTTCAACGCTTACGAGTCTTCACATCTTGAACATCTCCCATAACAAGCTTTCAGCTTTGCCTGATGGTATATGCAGTGAACATCTCGTTCATCTAAGTCAGATCAATGCAAGTAATAACCAGATTACCAGTCTACCGTCAGAACTTTCGTCGTTGCCACATCTTAATTCGCTTCATTTAGCTAACAACCAACTGCAGGAACTTCCAAATGAACTCAGCGAATGCACAAAACTGAAGGAACTGGTCGTAAATGGAAACAAAATCAAGGACAGAAAACTTTTAAAGTTTACAGAACAGAATTCTTTAAAACAGATAATGACATTTCTGGCAACTGCAATGGAAAAAGAGGCAGCAACAGGAGATAAGAAAGACAAGAAAGCGAAGCAAAAGAAGAAAAAGAAGGGGCCACAAAATGATAATGTTGAGGATCTGGCCAGAAATATAATATCAGTTCTTCATTTTGCTCCTGATGTGGGTGTGGTGGTGAAAGTAGAAGCCAAAGTATCAGATGTCAGGCCATACGTGGTTTGTTGTGTGCTTCGTGAATTAAACTTTAAAAAGTCACTCAACATGTTCAAGAGGTTTATTACTTTGCAGGTAAATATTTCTTATAAAAAAGTGTCATGCTTTCAAGCATAAGTTAAACCTTATGTTTCTGGATAATATTTGTAACCAAGAAATCCCAATACTAGCACAACAGTAAAAGGAGTAAAAAGGAAAAATGATGACTAGTTGCCATATGAAAGATGTTTGTCCTCATTAATGTAATGTTTTTATAAGCCAGCCTACATTTTTATTATATGAACTGATATACGAGCTTGGCTTGTATTTTACTTTCCTTACTTTGTTTCTGTCATTCTGGAATGATGATCTTGTGTAAATGCAGAATACCTGCTGTACTTTTGTGGGGATAAGTAAAACAAAAATCTTTTTCATAAAATAATAAAAATAAAGAAGAGAAAATATATTCAGAATTAATATTAGAAGGGTTTTTTTCTTTTTTGCTTATTCAAGGATGTCATTTTACTTTTTTACTTTCTTGTTTCAGACTCGTCTTCATGATACAGTCTGTCAGAAAAGACAAGCAGCAACTATTGCGACACATGATTTGTCTTTTGTGAAGGCTCCACTCTTGTATACTGCAAGGCCTTCAGATAGTATTATGGTGATATACTGTTTGTTTTGTAAATGTCTCAGTCTTTAAATAATTGAGGGGTGGTTTGGTTGGAGGTTTTTTTCCTATGCTTTCATTTTTTTTAAAACACAAAGCTACAATATCGTTTGAACAAACTGAATTGTATTTGCCTTTTACATTTATTTACTTTTGTTGTCGTGGTACTTTTCTCTTTTGTGAAGCTTGACAGAGGGGATAAATCTACAAATTTGAAGACCATTTCTTTGGTATTTTTAATGTTTAAATTTTAACTAATATAATAACATATATTTAGTTTGATTTTAACCAGGTAATTCAGTCCTCCATGTTTTTAAGTTCGTATTTCCTTCCCTAACTAGAATCTTTCTTTACAGAAAGTGTTTTTGAGAAATATCTCAAGCAGATTTCAACTATACAGAAGATTATGATTCATCTTACTGTTTCAGATTACCCCTTTGTTCAAGACCAAAGAGGTGTCTGCTGGCAAACTTCTTACTAATCTTCAGCAGGAGGCTGATGCATTAAGAAGAGAGAAGAAACGCAGTACAGTGAGCGGTATTCACAAGTATGCTTTACTAGTAATATTTTTCCTTTCTTTGCTCTTTTTAAGGACTCATAACTTTTTTCATACTTTTTATACTATTTATAAATGAATAGACTTTTTTTAAGCACAGTTTATCTTATAAATAAAGCAGAAGAGTTTCAGTGTGTGTGTGAGTGAGAGAAAGAGTGAGTACTATCAAGGACGTGTATAGGTCTGCCAAGACCAACGCTTAGCCTCTTGCGAAGTGATCTGTTGTTAGTCTCAGCAAGCCATAACAAAGAATGTGACTAAACCAGAAGCTTTCTTGTATCATGCCTCGTTTTAGTTGTTAATCTGAAATGTGACTAAACCAAAAGCTTTCTTGTATCATGCTTCGTTTTAGCAGTTAACTGGAAAAAATCATCTGCCAGCAGTCCAGGGATATTAGTTCGTGGTGCTATGTAAATCCAAGCCAGTTGCCTGATCCTAATCAAAATTTCTGGGAGCACACCATTTGACTAGAGAAAGATTGTGAACTATGTTTGGTTTATGCATTTTGCTCTGAAACATTGTATTTTAATGTTTCTAAGATGTTATAAGTTATATTTACACATCACTGACATTGGCATAAATTCATTGATACCATATAAGAGAGATAAACACACATACATACACTGAACCAGAGCTTCGCCAATTTCATTCTCGGAACAGGTACCTCATTGCACTGATGCCACACACAGTTTTACATGTATTAATATATGTAATTCATAAAACAATGTCTATACATCAGAGAACAAGCTCATGATCATTAATGTGTCCTTTTTGTGACTGGATCTTGAATCAAATCAGTAATTTTAACTGAGTGTCTGAAAACTGAAAGTTTTACCTGAAGTTCTGAAAACCCCTTGCAATTTATGGATGGGAAACACGGGTCAGAAATAGCTCCTGAGAAGAGAGCCTAGCCATTGACAAAGCAAAAATTACCAGGTGGCCTGCTAGTTTAAATGTACATAAAAATATTGGCTGTTTTATTGAATGCAACCTTAAATGGGAAATTTTCAAAGAACTGGTTTAATTTATTACAAGATGCTATTTTCCAGATTTTTTTTTACAAACAATAACAGTTCTATCTTCTCTTCAAATGACAGCAGTTTAGTGCTTAATTAGCTTTGGGTAGCATTTTCACTTTTTTTTTAGTAGATACTTCATAGAAATGGAAGTGCCTATAGCACAGACCTTTTAAAAGATAAGGGAAACTTAACCAGGTAATTTATAATACCTTTTTTCTCACAATTTAAATCCAAGTTGTTGAAGTCACGAGTTAAAAAGATTATTGAAAGACAGTGCTTGTATATGTAAGCAAATACTTTTGCTTTTTCTTTACCAATAACGTTTTGTTTTTTGTTCTGTGAACCTGTAATGCTTGTTTTCTCCTTATCAGATACCTTGATCTCTTAAAGGACAAGACAGATTTTCCTTGTCTCATTGATGCTGATGGACAAGTGATTTCATTTCCGCCTATAACCAACAGTGACAAAACCAAAGTTAGTAAATCAGTAAGAAATAATAAAGTTGTCTGTTGAATCCAACAAATTTAAACAGTGCACATTCAAAGCAGAGTAAATAGCAATTATAGCATAAATGAGGGATGGGGTTTCTTAACAATCATATCCAAAGAGGTTTCAAAAGTATTAGAGCTGCCAAATGCAGAAACATTTTAACATGTAAATTATAATCTTGTGAAAATGAATTAAAACCGATGAATGCTTATTTCCTGAGAAATTTAGATGTTTTGATGTATAGTGACATCCAAGCTTTTTAAGACTTGAAAAAGAACATCAGAGAAATGACAGAATTTAAAATCAGGGGGAAAAAACCTCAGTTTAACCAGAGGTATTCTGGGTGAAGACAAGTCGTCTTTAAGACTAACTTCACAAAAGCTTGTAACTAGCTGTACTCTCTATTCAATTTTGATGCTCAGAAATGTTAATTTTATGAGGGCTTTCTGAGCAACAACTTGTTTTGCGGTTATTTTAAATATTTTTTGCTCAAGAACTAATCTAGGCCAGTAACTCCTGAATTTGAAAGTTAAAAATTAAATTTTATTTCTTATATGGTGCCACAGTTATGTAAAACTAGTTGGTATGTTATGTCAAAAAAAATTTTTTTAACAGATCTCCAAGGATACACAAAGTCTCCTAGTAGAGGTAACCAGTTCTGTCAGTCTAGATGTCTGCAAAAAGGTCATGGACACCTTGCTGAAGGAAACCCTTCAGATGGGAGTAGGTGTTGGATCTGGTGGTGGTACTGACATTGCTGCAGACAGCACCGATGATAAGCCAGAGGAGCAGGAAGATGTAGTTGCAGGCGGAGAGCAAACTGAAGGTAATTTTCTTAAAGCACTGTGACAGAGGGCTTCACATTAGTTGTGATGATTTCTAATGAAGAACTGTCTTCAGTTATCAAAGTCAAGGTTTGTCCAGATTTGATTATTCAGCAGTTTCTATGTAATACTGCCATGTGATAGAAAGTGATTTTTTTTTTCCTTTGTTCTTGTTTCAGGTATAAAGCATGCTAATCTACGCCTTGTTGTTGAACAAGTCAAAATTGTAGACGAAGAAGGGGGACTGAAGGTTTTGTACCCATCACGCACAGATCTTCATGAGGATGGATTTGATGTTATCAGAAACTGGAATCAGGATGGATAATATTTCATTGTACTGTCACAAATTAGCAACGTAGACATTGTCTTTGACTACTTCACCTGAACAGCAATGTTACAAATTTGGCAGTTAAGGTTATTTTTGTGAACTGCCCTTTTTCAGAGGTGCCCTTATTTGGGGATGTTTAATTTTCTTAGCTAATCAAAAGACCATAAGCTCACTGTCCAAGCAATGCTACCTGTTTTTTTTTACATTAGGCTTTGATCTTGTCATCAGCATCAGCCTTCTTAGTTTTTTATTATTATTATTATTATTAAGGCAAGTTATAAGGGCTTATCATTGAGATGAAGTTGCTGTCCATGGTTAAATGCAAAGAAAGAGACATAGTAATGGCATAAATAAAATATAGACGATATGTGCTTTACTATCACAAATTAATCTGTAGAGTTTTTGAAAAGGTGGAATCACAGAAGGTGTTCTTTTTGAAGAAATTTTGATAACAGTTTTTATAAGCCTTTTACTATTATAAGAACAGTCGAAAGCGAGGCAAAGGATGTCAGAACCACATAGGCCAACTGAAGGGGGCTGCCCAAACCTGGTCCGCTCACAAGGTGTTGCGGCCCCATGCTCCTCGAGGAGTAACAAGGACTAAACTAAACTTTATTGTTATAAGGAAGTAGTTCCTTTCACTTTTCAAACGTCCGTAAGTGATATTAAGATTCTGTTCAATATTGATTTCAACCTGTGGGGATAGTGTACAACATAAGATGATAAAATCTTCTACATTCTTCAGCAGCATTCTTCCTAACACTCAAACGTACTTGCAAATACTTACATGATGGTATGATGCGCAGGTATATTGAGTGTTGTCCACTGCAGTTCACTCCACAATGGACCAGCAGTCAGTGATTTCAGCTCTTGAAAGAGATACTGCCATTTCTGCTTGCATGGAAAATAATTTGTCTGATGTGACCAAGATAAAAAATCTATAATTTTTGAGAATAATTTGATGGAATTTTTGCAGTTTTATGTTTAGGTTCCTTGATTTAAAGGAATGATGATGTTCCAGTTGATGTCATTGTAAAACTGGACATTATGCCTTAGTTTTGAATTTTTTTTTTATACAATTTTATTCTATGCCTAGATAAGAAGTTTGGTTACTGCATTGGGTTATGAAAAAAATTATGGCATCTATTGGTTCAAGCTACCTTGGTAGTACTAAATATCAGGGAGAACAACTGTCAAAAGCACAGGCCACAAAAGTCTTCATAAATTATAAATTATTCAATTTAGACTATAACCAGATTTATAAGAGTATAGCAGTATATCAAGAATCTTAAATTTGCAACCAAACAACATTTAAACCTACAAACCCATCTTTTTTGGGCAAGATTTCCCAAAAACTTACATTTTATTTTGCAGCTTGCCAAAAAAAAAGCTTTGATTGGTTCAGATTTTTCTCTAGTTTTAGTTGTGGTTTGAAAAAAAAGTTCAGTTTTTCTTTTTTTATGTGTGAATGGGGAGTGAGGTAAGGGTGGGTAGTGTTATAATGAATAGGAAAAGTGATGCAATAATTGCGATAAAATTTGCTGAAGATCAGTTAGCCTTTAACTATACCTTAATTCAACATTCAGCTTATACTTCATAAGCTTTCAGAACACCAGAGTTTAACAATACAAAATATTTTTTTAGTTGTAAATTTAAAATGTAATACTATGATTGAATTTTGCTCAATAGATTTCTAAGTGGAGAAGTTTCATGAGGCATTCAGTAGTATGAGCTTCTTATAGTATACTCCTGAAATTTGTATTTGTACTTTTAAGATATTTGAGATGCAATACAAAAAAAAAAAAATCCTATTATGCTATATTGCTATTAATATTATTATGTGATTCATTCTATTGGCTTCTATTGTGGTGGTATTTAAAAGATAAAGAACCTGATGACTGTACTCTTTTCTGTTTTATTCATAAGCATGATAGCATCTGAATCTTAATTTACAAAGTAGTGTAAGTGCTGCAATTATGTTGGTTTTTTTTTTTTTAAATGGCTTGAAATCCTTCTGTGAAACCACTAAAACCAATCTGTCATGTAATCACTCGTGCCTCTCATTTAATTTTGTATTCTTTATTCGATGCATAAAACCATGAGCATATATTTATATATAGCATGGTCTCAACCAAGATTGTCAGTCTTTCAGATTTAGAAAGACAAAATTTTGCAAGCACTGAAGCAGAAACTGCTGTACTGCTCTCATTAGTCTGAATCACCAGTAAAATTGAACCAAAAGTCAGACATGCAATTAAGTTTGAAATTGCTTTCACATAGGGCAGTCATCGGCCTGTAGCAAAGCTAAAGAGTGATTCTTTTTTTAATTGTATACGTTGACCTATTGATTGGATTGATCTCAATTCTTACTTCTGATGTCACTCAGAACTTTGAGATACTAATGAGACCTTGTTCAGTTGGTAAGCATGCATGTGATATTGCAGGAAATTAGGTCTTGATCTCTTTCCTAATCTTAGGTGAGAACAGGAATGTTAAAGACATGTTTGTAATGAAGGGAAACAGCGTTTTTGCTCAGATTTTATAAATTAGCATCTTGTAATGAATTAAACCAACTCATTTCAAAATAAGTGCGCACTGTTGAGCCCGTCTATCTTCATTGTTTCGTGACAAACCTTTCTTTAAAATGGCTTTTACTGAGCACTTTCCATTGTATTTTGCATGCTTGGAGTAATGTATCTCACAGTAATGGAACATTAACAAGTTTTTTCCTTTAGTTGCATTTACAATTTATTCTTCAATCCACAGTTTGAACATGTGCCAACTTATAGTTTCACTGATTTCTGAAGTCAGAAAATATTTCTGTTTATGGCTAGTTTTTGTTTTAAATTTTTAAGGCAGAATATTTTTAACTACAAAATTATGTTCAAGTTTTACTGGTGTGCATTTTAAAAATAAAGAACTGCAGTCCCCATCATTTCTTTCTTTGAAATTATTAAAATTTATGAAAACAAATTATCATACACAAATGACATTTAAAGTATTCCGTTTGTACTGTGTTCAGCAGAGGACAAATAGTGAGAGAGAACCCTGTCAGCTGCTTCTCTTTTGTACACGACCTTTACTTACACTTCAGACATAAAAATATCATTATGCAAGATATTTATATGTTGATAATTCTATTATATTAAATGTATATGTTAGTCACGTCTATGAAAATTTCCCTCTCCACCCATCAGAGAAGGTAAAGCCTAAAGGCATCAAAATGGTTAACCACATGCCCCTGCCAGCTGTCTTTATTTTTACAAGTTCAGTCAGTTTTTAATTTCAAATGTCTATACCTCAACAGTAGTTGTGACAAAAATTATGAGCTTCCCCTTCCTTTTCTCCACTGCCGAATATAACTCGATCTGAGATTCAGATTAGTTGGTTATTTAGTAGGAAAGTGTTTCCACTTCGTGGTTTCGCACTATGGTGAGAGATACCCGGAGAAAACCCTCGACGCCCAACCCAGCGGAAAGGTGTCAGATACAGAGAGTGTCCGGAGACGAAATATGAACCCTAAGTGTTTCATTCCAGTGGTGACAACCGTGTGCCCAGAGTTTCAGATCAGCGATTTCGCGAATTTTATGTAAGGCTTAACTCCCTTGAAAGGCTCTTTCGTAAACACGGTAAATTTGTTACACTCGTGCTTCTGTTAGCCGTTGGAAGACAGCATGGGAAGATACGCGAGAAAGAAACAACACAAGGGGGACAAACCTTTGAAAGAAAAGTACAGACTTAAACGAAAAACAAAAGATCTGGATCAAATTCAAAAAGATATGGTTTCCGAGAATGCGAATCGTCTGATGAACCAAGATGTTGATCTCGACAAACCCGGAGGAGCGCAGCATTATTGCCTTCACTGCGCGTATGTGTTGACTTACTAATTTTGTATTCATCGTCTGTCTTATATATTGCTACTTTTTATATTACTTGGTAAAAAGTCGCTGGGTTTAGGTGAAGCAGTGTAGTAAAGAAATCGCATTCCCTTTTAAGTTTAAGTAGCCTGTCTTTGCTTACCCTTCGAACGCAACTTAAAGTGCCTAGGTCAGTGTTATTGAACAGAGGGGAGGAGGTTCGGTTACAGTCCATTGTTCTGTTAATGAACTAGCTTTAAGTGTTATTAGTTGTTATTTGAAGTGCTATTAGTGTTAGTCGTGAGTTATTATGTAGCAGGGTTGTCCTACCAAACTAGTTAACCTAACCAGTTAACTCCCGACTCGTTGTACTGGTTAACTCTCCACCCGAACGTTATTTTTCCCAGAATTCCTTCCCTTGCGTCATTTTATATCGTCATAAAATGACGCAACCATATTCTGATGACCATATTCTGTAATTCTGACGAGAATTACACCAACTATAGTACAATTATTTGTTTGTGATCATGGATGGCTTGAATGATGCAGCTTAATTAAATTAATAAGTTTCGTAGAATATCAGCACAAAGTACCGTTATAAATTGTCTTCTTAGTCATTTTTATGACTTTTTCTACACGTTGTCAATTGCCAGTTTATCTTTTTTGCAGTAAATACTTTGTCAGCAACGAAGCAATCAAAAAACATTTTCAAGGAAAACCTCACAAAAGAAGGTACATTTTCTAACATATATAGAGACCATCATTCTACATAATGTAACTGTACAATATTGTACACAACCATCCACTTATTATCAATACAAAAAATTTTTTAATGACACAGTCAGCATATATCGTATGCATAAAAGTTTTTTCTATGTAAATTACATCCCTGTAAGGATCCACTACAAAATTTTCTTGCAAGTTTAAGAGGGATTCATGCCTTTATTTTTATACAGTCCTAAGACTCATGCTGCTTATCACAGTGAACACATAGAAAAAAGGTTGTTGGTTGTCACATTTAACATTGTAAAACCCCACCTTTTACAGAATGAAGGCCTTAGAGACAGAAGCTTACACACAAGAAGAGGCAGAACGAGCTGCTGGAATGGGATCTTACAGGGCACCCAAAAACTTGGGTAAAGTGTGCACACAGTCTGTGAAAGAAGACATGGATGTCATAAGTGACAATGGAACTGCATGTTCCAATGGCTAAGCAAATCTTTGCACCTCCTTTTAGGCCTTTATATTAAATCTGATAATAGGAGTACATTGTTAACAGGTATCTGAATAATATCAACACCTGAAATGCCTGTTATTGTTCACACCTCGCTCATCTAATGATGGGAGTTGACAGGTGCCAGAGTGTAGTATCACCATCTGTAATACTTATTTTTGCTGTGCACCTAAGAGAGATGTTACAGTTTGTTTGCACACACAATATCAAGTTTGTTTTTACATCTTTTTGCACAAACTGCTGCAAAATAAATTTCTTTGATGCAAGTTTTACTATTGGTCAGTTAATTAAAATGTGCATCATAATCAGTTTAGTATAACAATCCCATGCTCATGTGAAATACATAAGCATGCAATGGATATTAAATAATAACAAGCATAGAGACACCCTGATTGCAAAAGTGATTACATTTAATGTTTTAATCTCAAACCATTCATCACAAGCATATTTTCAATAAAGCATTTAGGTTAGTCTTTACAGCTGTTGAGTTTAATATCTTTGGGTTTATGGAGTAGTATAAAAGGTAGTGAATCTCTTGATTAAAAAATAGAGCTATGCAGAAAAGTTGATTAAACAATGAAGGCATTTGTCAAGACCATAAAATTTAAAGGAAAAGATATAAACTATTAAGAATTTGATGTAGTTTGTAGCTTCTGAGCTTGTACAACACTAGTAATGAATTGTTAGAGAATTTTATAGGCGAAAAATGTCGCTTATCACTTGAGAGGAAATAGAACAGCGATTCTCAAAGAATTTCAGACTGCAGAGCACTTAACTGAAGTAAAAAATATGGCACACCACCAAGGCTTAAATCAATCTAAACCGTGAATTTTTAATTTCAGTTGCTGCATTAGTTTACAATTCACAACTAAATGTACTTTTGTGACATAAAATTACATACTTTGCAAAGTTCTTTATTAATTAAAATGATAATGTAATGAACATGGTTTTTTTGGATGAGATATTAAGATGATAAACATCACTTTGCTGACGTGATGACTGTCAGCCGCTGAGCACACTTTGAGAATGACTGAAATAGAACACAGAGCAGTAACACAAGTACTAAAAGTTACATCAGATATGTTTAACTTGTAGAAATCTAAAGCATTTTAAACTCTTTTTTCAGATAAATGAATAAATGAATTTAATGTGAAAACGTTGCATGATATAAAATCAATAAATAAACATCACTGCCATGCACACATTAAGACCAATGCACAGTGGTAAAACCTTTTATTAGATACTGCAGACTGCCATGAACAACAAAATTCATACAATTTTTTGTTGTTGTTACTAAGAATAAACATGGTGATACACTTCTTTGAGCAATAATCTTTGCATCACTGACTGCTGAACAGAAAAGCCAAGGCATGGAACAATATTTGCATAATGTTTTTTCATCACAAAAGCATTTGAATCTTCAAGATTTGCAAGACAAGTATGCACCTTCAGCAAAGCAAAATTTACAGGCACGCAGACAAATTTGTAGGCAAAAAAATCACTCAAATGCAGGGGAATATCTTAAGTTACTTTGAAACAGGCACATGTGCCAAAAAATAAGACCAGCCTTCAAAAGCTCTTCCGTAGGCTTGAGCTTTAAAGCTAGCCAGGTAACCCGATTTCAATTTAATTACTAATACTAACTCATCCAGCTGTGACGTTATTGTCAATCTTATATCTACTGCTTTGTTTGAGTCATGCTTATTCATGCATGATGTGCTCTAGATGTCCTTTCCCAAGGCTGACAGGTTCACAGCTCCTGTTTGGCATTGGGGTCATGAAATTTCAAGTGAAGTGAGAGATACATTTTCCATGATGACAATTGCCTATCGACTATCTTTCTCTCAGTGCCATCTCAAACTTCAAAAGTGTAAAAATTTGTTCTACGTAGCAGAGCTCCATCAGTGTCTTCTGTGTAGTTTTTTTTTTTTTCGTTTGGAGCCACCAGTAACATCTTACAATACAGTATGTGTTAAAAGTAAATAGGCTCTGAAGTTATATACACTTACAATTGGGCTGTAATCAAAAGGAATATTCCTGCTAAATTTTGTGGCCATCAGACAAAGGGTTAAGGATTTTATTAATTTAATCCACTTCCTATCTCACGCAAGGCTGTTTATTTGTAAGATCCTATTGGCAAGCTCAAAAGGACTTGTGTCAGAATTGTCATCATCTTTTTCTTAAACTTCTGAAAATTTAATATTTTTATTTTATGTATGTGTGTATATATATATTGCAGTATGTTACATCAGTGGTTCTTAAAGTATTTTGGACCGTGGACCACTTTACTAAAGTAAAAAAATACAGTGAACCATCAAGTCCTAAAATCACTCCGTACCATGAATTTCAATTGCCGCATTTGTTTTTATTGCAATTCAAAACTTAATGTACTTTGTGACAATATTATAGTAATAAGTTAACATAAAATTACATACTTCGTAAACTACACATAAAGTTAAAAAATAAGGAAGCCCACTGCATTACTAAGGTAATGGATGACATTAAGTGACTAAATGCTCGCGCTGAGACATAGAGACTTAGTTGGTAAACGAGTGTTTTATTCGAACGAGCAGGTCGGCATCAATAAAATTAAAACTTGTGTGAAATCAATATTGGACTAATTAGCATATCTGGCGATTCAAACATCACTTTGCTGACATGTGATAACTGTCAGCTGTGTACCACCTGACTTGTGCATGCGGACCACCGTTACATTTATAGAAAATGCAAATGAACAGTATGTTGTTTGAAATGCATTAGAATGGAAACAGGTGAAGCATGACCACTAGGGTAGCTGGTACCTCATGTTTTTCCTCTGTTCCTCCAGGTTAAGCCATTTTTTCCCTCCCAAAGTAGAAGTTCAGAATTTAAGGCTTTTGTTTCGTTTGTGGGTAGTATGGAATTGGTGTGGATCAGTTATTTTGCCATTGTTGCTGGCAATAATACAAACACTGCCCAACCAGTCAACCTGGATAAGTGAGCAAACACAAAGTGCATCCTGTCCAATCATGTGGACAGATAATAGCTTCCTGTCAATGTAGCACTTATACTACTAATATGGCAGTTTTGTGTGAGTGGCGTACACCTGCTTGGTCGTCAATAAAAAACATGGTATTCTTAAAAATAGTAGGTGTTTAAGCTCTTGCTTCATCCATAATTATTTTGTAAAGTCCCCAAGATAGTGCATACAGAACAAAGAAAGGCATACAATTTTTATTTGTGTTATTGTAAACTTTGTATTCTTCCATTTTAGCAGCTGAGTATTTTCTGTCTTCTGTTAATGAACAAAATAAAATCATTCTTCTTTTCATGCTAGCTACTTAAGCATGTATAAATTTTAGTTTGTACTGAAAAAAAAAAAATAAAGCCAATATTAACATTTACATATAAAAGGGGGGAAAACACAAAATTTAAATACTTTCCTAACTATAAAAGGAAAAAAGTACTGGGACGCAAAATGTAATCAACACAACCTGAAGTCAATGGAGGTGGCATAGATGGGAAATAACCATTTCCAGATATCATATGGAACAGCTCATTATCTTATACTGGACCTTGGCTATTGCATTTGTACATTCCATAAAACTCTGACAACCAAACATCAAGCATGTTAAATTATAATATGTGCTACATTATGTGGATGGATATTTTATCTAGGCATGGAATTGAATCAACCATGCATCAAAACATAAGTACAAAATGAGACCATTGTTAAATTTTTCTTATATTTTAAGTTTTAAAATTGCTGGTCTAATAAAAGCGATCTACACAGTACCACAATCCTACACATCTGTGCCAACATGATGTTCTCGCACCAGAGCAAACTTGGCCACAACACCTACAATCACTATCTTGGTACTTTTCCAAGCACCTCTATTCTTCAAAATGAAAATGGTAAGGGTGGTTAAAAGAAAACACAAGCCTAAAACTAGATAAAGATTAAGGGAGTGGCTTAATACTGGAGAAGGCAAGGAGAAACCAATTTTAAGGTTTAAAGCCTGCTGTCCACTCTCTAATACAGATAGGTGTTCTTGAACCACAATGAGGAGATGACTCAAAATAATTCAGTATGATCCTGCACAAGTGAAATATGCATTAATATAAGACATTTAAATGCAATAAGTGGTTTCTGACTAGCACCTGCTGTTGGTTATGGACAAGGAACCTTTTCATTTTTTAAGAAATTGGGTACTACTAAAATTATAGTACAAAATGTTCAGCTTTCAAGTTTTCATTTTCCTGAAATCCAGAGATGTGGCGCACCTTTACATGCTGTACAAGCAAAGGTTTCTGAAGGAATGATGGAAGATGTTGAAATCTTAACACAGCATACTTGCATGTAAGCATAGGGACAAACATCATCCACAACGGATCAACAAACTAAGGGGAGCATCATTGGTTACACCCAGACAAAGAATCTGATATACAGTCTTAGCATTGAAAATCAGAAAACATCAACATCAACCAAACTGGTGAACAACCAAATAGGAACTTACTTTCATACCACAGTAGGCATACACTCGCTCTATCACCGGTGCTGTTTAATATCTTCTTGGAGAACATGCTCCAAGCTTTCCACAACCATCATACTTCCATTTCTACACTTCACAGACGACATAGATCTGTTAACAGGCACTAACAACTGCAAGACTTCACCACCAGATTGACAGAGAGTTCAAATAAATATGGAATAGAGACCAGCACTGAAAAGAGCAAAGTTATGATCAATGATAGCGGCAAAGCAGAGATTTAAATGAACAGGGTACAGCTCGAAGAGGTAAACACCTTCAAATACTTGGAAGCCACTCTCTCCAAGGATGGCAGCTCCACGCCAGATATTCACATCAGGACTGCAACAGCAATAGCGGCAATGGCTGGGCCAGATAGGATCAAAGATAAGGTTCACTACCAAGTACAAGCTGTACAAATGCCTGGTAGTGCTGATCCTGCTCTACAGATGTGACATGGACTCAGTTTACCAAAACAAGAAGGAGAATACAGGCTTTTAAGAACAAGTTCCTGAGGAGGTTGCTCTGGATCTCATACAAAGAACACAAAACAGCTTTGTGCGAAACATGATGGCCACACTCATTAGACACCAGAAACCCCTACTTTCAACAGTTGCGACATAAAATGGTCTTTGGCCATGTGACCCAACATGACACCCTGTTGAAGACTATCCTCCAAGGCACCTTTGGGTAGCTCATAGCAGATGCTGCAGTGGCCAAAGAAAGAACTGGCTTACGAACATCAAATACTAGACTAGTCGTCCTGTACAGAACCTGCTGACTATCCTCCTCAACAGGCAAGAATGGCGGGTCCGGTCAGCTGCCATGTCTATCCATGTATCACCGAAGACAGGTGGCAGTCAGGGGATGACTGACTTACTCTCCCTGACTTACTCATATTCACTAACAACAGAAATTTTATGTACATGGACATGTATTATAAAATAAACTATCTTTATAAAATTCTTTGATATGACCAGTTTTGGTCATAGGAAATAGGCATTTATTTCAGCCATAATGTTCTTTCATATCTGGCATAAGGCTTCATGTCAGCAATTATTATCAAATTCTAAACATGAGGCAAAACCTTCACAAAAAAACAGAAATATGAACAACCACCATAAAAGTAAATATACGGCCATGATCACAACACACATTACCTCTACAGTAATATTCTTTAAACTGCTGTTCCTGATTTAGTTTATGAAAAGAATATGTGACTGTAAGTCTCAAAGTGCATAAAATGATTGTGCTGGTAATGCCACTTACACATAAGTAGCATTTAAATTCTTATTCAGTCTTGATTATATATAATAACAGTGTGTGAGCCAGGTTACAGATTACACATTAATAAAATATATTTGTTCCAAGATATACTAAAGAACCTAGGTGAACTTTTAAAAAGATAAGAGTCTGGGAGAGTCACAAACACAGCACAATCTGTTTCCTTTTACATCTGATTAGTAATATGACGTGTTATACAAAGAATTTTTATACAGTTTTCTAAAACAGTATTTTTGAAAAGTAGGTGGTGATGGAAAGTAAACAGGCTTTTTATGAACTTGTACCTGTCAAAACACTACAAATGAAAAGCTGAAAAAAATCTGTAAGTATAAGCATTCAAAACCCCTATCCCACCAACACACACTCACTTGACCACATTCAATGTTTTCCACCATGACAAATGCCCCTACTGCAGCATGTCAATCCTTTCTTGCTACTTAATCAAGGCTTTATATTTAGCATTCTTTCAAAACTAGCAAAGGTATCATAATTAACATTCTGTGGCACAAAAAATGCATGGTGGTTGAAATTGGAGGCTTTGTACAAGTTGTCCATCTCATCATCTAGCAAAAGTATTTCTTTTGATTTTATCATTATGCCATATTTTGCATACAGTTCATTGACAACAGATGTAATATGAGGCTCTTTACAAAGGAAATGCAGAGATTCTTGTTGATCTTCCGAGTCTGATGGGGTACTCTGGACAATTACTTTTGTAGCTATTCTGTTAACAAAAAAATCAAAATAGCAAATGAAGCTGATTGTTTTTATGTTTATAGGATGAACATGATCTATTCAGCAGTGTCTAATCATAAAATTTGAACAATAAAACATCTCAAATATTGACACTGTTATTATAAGTGCTATCACTATGTGAATATTCTTTGGAAAAAATGGGTTGTCATCAATGCCTTACAAACGTGTTAACATTTTCAAATGACTCTCATCTGTGTTATACATTAGATTCAGGTATTGTTTGCTCTCTGCTATATTTTGCATAACAATGAAGTTACGTAAAACTTTTGAACAAACTTCAAAACGCTTAACATACTTGATGTATTTCTGTGGACATTGTGTGTACAGTCTTAAATCGAATTCTTTTATTGACACAATAGAGTTAACTGTATTGACCCTCACTTTTTGGGCAAAACTTTCTGAAGCAACTCGCGGATCATCCAGGCTTGTCTACTGAAAGTCACAATGCAGACATGTATGCCTTTACGATGTGCATGCTCTACGAGATCGCGCATACAAGGTCGCACATGCACTGTCAGTTTGTCTGTGCCTTCTTTCCAGCTACCTCCCGTATGAATGTCCACCAATGTTTTATCGAAATCCACCGCCAGCAATTTTATACCTTTCTTCGTCAGAGTGCTTACGAAAGATTCTAATGTTGGATCAATTTCTGATGCTTTGTTACCAATGCAGGCCATATTCGGACACTGCCAATATCTTTATATGAATGTTTCGTTGTGCACTCTTTGAAGATGCTGCTGGCAATTGCAAAAAAACATTGATAACACCAGCATCTGCGACGCATTTCTCTTAGAAAAGCAAACTAGAATTACTTCCCCTGTTTAAAGATGCCGGTCGCAACGGCAAACGTTCGTCGCTGTGTTGGTACACGAGCTGTAAAAGCATTTCAGGTTAAAAATTAAAACAAAATAGGAATTATAGTAGTGTTTGAAATATATCCGCCCTTACTTATGTCAAACAGAATGCAAAGTTGGAGATAATTGATAATTATTCCTACCATAGTGTTATTTCTTGACTGCGTAGTTGTGTGGGTGTGGTATTTTGGAGGACTGCATGCATGGCTGCATCTGCTAGACTCAAGATTAAAGAACAGCAGTTGTTCTCCCTCTATCTCTCCCACTTAATAACTTTCAACATTGTGTCGTCTAGTCTGTCAGCGTTTGAAACATGATTCATTACAATCTTTTACTCGAAAAAGCAAACCATTCGATAAAGGGGATATAAGTTAATTCGTGATTCGATCTTCGTTTTAGTCAACGTGTACATTTGTCGTCTGCTACCCCGTTTCGTGTTTCGTGTTATTTCCCTCATCAGAAAACAAAGGTTATGAGCAGTATTAAACTTGAACTATTTCAATGCAGAATGAAAGGCCATTTCACGAACCAGTTTTGAGTATACATGCTGTGTTGAGAACATGCAGAACGAATTAAAATGCTCACTCGATCTCCACATGCCACGTAATATATATATGCATGTCGCTATACATATATAAACTAATTTAAAACAGTGCAAATAATTATATCCGAAGGATCGAGAAGGAAGATATATGAAACATCCGAAACATTTCGAAAATATCCAAATGACTTTACGATTGAAAAATTCGTGATTGTGAAAACCATAGAAATAAATTAAAAGATTCGACATACGAATATATATTTATTAATTCTTCCTATCTAGGGGAGTTAAAAAACGATATGTCGGAAAAAAATCATGAATTTGTTTCATTCCGAACGTGATAAGACGGGCTATAGATGTTAGCGATTGGGCGAAGAGTTTTCCTGGCCAGACACTGCGTGTTGCGAAATCACCTGCTCTACAAGCACACATTCGTGGTGCAATACTTGCCGACCGCACCTCCTCGATCAGTAAGTAGTGTCGTGTTCTTGTTGATTTTGTTGTCGTTTTGTAACATAAATGTATAAACAGTTGGACATTTCAATTATTTAGGTGTCATTTTCACTTAAGCTGCCGAAAATTAAAAACTTTAAAGAATGCGCATGTACAGTAAAGCCCCGATAATTATAGCCAAGTTTATTAGAAAGCCGGAAGAAGATCCATAGGTGCAAGTGCACTGAAACAACTGAAAAAATACGATACAATAAATATGTGATTTATTTAGTTACTCTATTCGTGTGTGTGCTCGTCTGTATTCTTTCGCCGGTCGCTCTATCTATTGGTTTTATATATATAGATGCATATACTGTATAAATTCCTGCCGATAAGAATTTATATTGGTTTGGGGTGGGGGGATAAGATGTGCACATACGGTACATTGATTTTTTTGTCCCCTTGATCAAGATTTTTTTATTGTTTATATTGTTCAGTGTGATGGTTTTATTAGAGGATCGTAACATTAATTGACTTTTGCGTTGATAATTATAAGGGTGCATTTTTTAAAAGTTCAATCTTTTAAAGATCACCGAATCATCTTACATATCTTACTCATTGCACATGTTTATACATTTGAATTTAAACTTATTGTTTGTATTACTGAGACTATAAAGGTCAAAACGTAAGATTATCTTACCAAGTGAAATGTAAACCCAAAAAGTAAGTTTCTTTTTTCAGTAGTTTTTTTTTTTTTTTTTAATATCGAGCAGTATGAGGTAGGATTATGCATTATATACCAGTGGCGTAGGAACCAGGGGGGCAGCAGGGGCAGCCGCCCCTCCAAGGAAAAAACAGGGGGGGCAGGAATATCCTTTTGCCCCCCCCCCCCCAATATTTGAGACGTAATTCCTCACAAAGAGCAAAGAACTGAAGAAAGGTAGGGGAACGTAGAGAGGAGACGGTCATCACCGTCACAAAAGCGGGCCCTGAGGCAAGTGGAGGCTCTAACACCTCTGACGATCAGATCGTGCGTGCGTGCAGTACCCCCCCCCCCCCATCCATCCTTTTTTACGAAATGTGCGAGTGCGAACGCCGTTCACTGTCAGCAGGGAGTTTGCCCCCCCAACGCCGAACATCTTCCTACGCCACTGTATACATAAACTCAGGTATTGTTTGTTCTGTACCAGAGTACTGTGCATAATAAACTTTGACTTATAAACTACGATCTATATAACCCTTCATGTCTGAATACATGCATGTCATGACTATGAGCTTTACCCTTGTGGGAAGTGTAGTGTACGATATCTGAAACTGGAGCGAGGTCGTGTGGGCGTGTCGATCCGGTTCGTTGCTGTTAGTAACGTAAACAGTTTTGCTGACACCACGAAATTGTATACACATCCATGCTGACACGGATGAAATTTACTTAATTTGTTTTGAAATATTTACACAGTGCGTAGTCTTGCCAAATCAAATTTACTTGGAAGCCCTTGCTCAAGTGCTTAATACGTCACTTCCGGTAGGTTGAACGGGGACGGGGGTCGGGGGGGGCAGTTTCTAGGTCCACTGAACAGACGATGTCTTTATAGTCATCTAGCTACATTTAGTTACACCGAGGACGGATATTATAGTTCGTGGTTACATACTATTGACACTTACATTTTTCTTTGTAGAAGATCTTCTCACTGCCATTATTTCCTCTTCCTTCTTCTCCTCTTCGTCTGTCGTCGTCGATCGTTGTCTCAAATATTTCTTTGATCGTCGTCGATCAATCAGTTATACTGGATTATTGATCTCCACATTATATACATATAAATTATTATTATCTAGGTTATAATGCACAATCTAATTTGCTAAACTCGTAGACAGACTGGTTACATGACGAAAGTTTAGAGAGCACTTGTTTAGATCGCATCAATCAACACGACTGCGTGACACGTTCCCACATGTTTTCACGAAATAAATGTTGGCCACGTCTGTGTGGATTCATGTTGACTTTATTTTTATTTGAAATGGTTAACTTAAGATATAATTATTAGCTTAGTTTTAGGTTATAACATAAAGGCAAACATTGCACAACCTTCAGAAATGTACCGGCGTAGGGTTCTATTAACACTGCCATTGACTCACACGTACGGCTCTGCCTTGCGCAAGATCAATAGAAAAAGCTGTTTCGGTACTTGCGAACGAGATATGCTGTGGTTAACCACTCACATGACCTGGTTAGATGCCTTAAAAGTGCAATAGTTGGGTTTAAAAAGATTCCAAGGTGGTATATGAGGCAAGATTCACACGTCGAGGTCTTATATACCCGGAGTAATTTAAACGTACAGATCTAGGAAGTCCAGAAAACGACTATAACATGTACTAGAATCGGTGAGTTATTAATTTTCCACATACTGTCGCTTACGTTATAAATTTTATAATTATTCGTTCAAATGTATTGTATGTTTTCTTGAAATACAGATTCTTATGTAAGCTGTTTCGATCATAATTATAATTTTTAGTTACTCGAATAAAGACTTGTATCATTATCAGGACTAACCTGGATATTTTAGGTGCTTTATAAGATGCAAAGTCATATCCTAAAACGAAAGATTGATTGCTATTTATTCAACTTAAAAAAAAGAATTTTAATAAAAGAATTTGCATATTTAGAATTTCCCAATCTTCATCAGTTTACTACTTGTAAATAATGTAATGTGGGAAAGATTTCATTATTTATAGCTCCATATTCTGATACACATTAAAGAAGTGTGCATGCAAAGTACAAATCTAGTCTGGTGTTTATGCAAGCTGAGTCTGATTCAGTGGACATGAGAATAATTAATTGCTGCCTTTAAACTGGATACGGGTGTATTTTATATATTGACATCACAATGAACATATTACTAATGGTGACACAATTTCAACTGACACAAATCCTTATAAGAAATCATCATCTATTGATTCAGAGAGGATAAGGAAGTGTCACTTCCCAAAATGTAATTCGACATAATACAGTTCAACAATCTATGACAAATTAATATGTATGATTTTCATTTAAAAGATTCACAAGTATCATGCCAAAGTTGACTTGAACAGTTCATACTGCATCATTAAAAGCTATATACTAATGCTATATACGAGATTTAAAAGCAGTTTCAGCTGAAGAACCGCGCGGTTTGAATCTTAATTCAGCTATACTCAGAAAAAGCTTGATATATGTTCTTGATGGTGGGTGATGGGAACAAAGATTGACTAAATGCTCACTCTCACTGGTTGTATAGAGCTGGTCATGTATATTTTGACAATGTGCTTGCAAGCATCTGTTATTAAGACACTATTTTAAAGCAATAAGCATAAAATTTATATCTAATGTTTGTTATGTTTGCAGAAAGTAAAGATTCCATTTTGAGCAACCCATTAGACTAGTAACCATGGCGCAACGTGGAGGTCAGGCCCAGGGTCAGGATAACATCTTCAGGATTGCACCGTACTACTTCATTCATGTTCTTGATCAAAATACCAATGTTACAAAGATTGAGATTGGGCCACAGACCTACATCCGCCAAGACAATGAAAGGTTAGCCACTATTACTGATTTTGGTTTTGGGTATTTGGAACGTATAGAAGTAACATCAACAATGAAATCTGAACCCCATTATATAAATTTACAGGTGTAAAATTCTGTTTATAATTTTAAAAAAAGGGCTTGATGCCAAATGACAAATATATTTTTTTACTATTTTAGCACCGTTTGGATACCTCTCTGTGTGAACCAGCATTTTTGTAAAGCTTGACTGGTTTAATTATTACTAGATTTGGAATTTTTTTATTTCTGTTCTTCCTCAGTATAGTGCATGTCAATTTTTTATGATTAACCAAACTGTTTAAAGAAAAAAATGTTGTCTGCTTTAATCGCTTTTTTAATTGCCTAAATTATTGAATTGTTAATTTTCATTTTCAAGGGTTGTCTTTGGACCAGAGAAGATGACAGTAGTGCCACCACGGCATTACTGTGTGGTTGAGAACCCTGTTTTACGAGACAAAGATGGAAAAGTTGTTGTTGACAAGTCTGGGCAGGTTAAGCTGCAACATGCAGATCTTGAAATCCGCTTGGCACAAGATCCCTTTCCTCTCTACCCTGGGGAGGTTCTCAAGCAGGTTAGCCTTGTTACCCATCTCACAGACCATTATGAGTATGGTCATGCTTTCATATCCGCATTTTCAGCTATCCAAAAAAAAAAAAAAAAAAACAGAAAAAAAGAAAGAAAATGAAAGAAACAGTTCGCAAGTGCTAAAAAGTACAAGGTAAAAATGTGCCATAATATGGAAAAATCCAGAAAGTTCTTTAAGCTTCGCTGGAATAGTAGGTACAACTTGTGTCAAAGGTAAAAGTAAATCAGACCACAAAATTTCAAAATTATTAAAAAGATAACCATCTTTCATCTTTCATTTTTCCTGTTTGGTTTTGAAATTCCAGCCTGTTACACCTCTTAAAATAGTTCCAGCCAATTCTGCCTTACGACTAAGAGCTGTTTTGGATTATGAGGATGAGTCAGGAGAAAAACGAACAGCTGGAGATGAGTGGCTTTTTGAAGGCCCAGGTGAGTGCAGATTATTTTTTATGAACAAACATTTGATTTTTGTTATTTATGTTATTTTTTAATAATTTTTAATAATTTTTAAGTAAAGTGTTTAATGTGTACATGTACTAGATGTTATCTGTGTCTTTGCTTATTTTTTTCAGGAACCTACATACCTCGGAAAGAAGTTGTTGTGGATGAAACAATCCGAGCAACTGTTGTTCGCCCCAATCAGGCCATTCGCTTGCGTGCTCGTAAGGAATGCAATGATCGGGAAGGTACTGATAGGGTGACTGGGGAAGAGTGGCTGATGAAGAAAACTGGTGCCTACCTACCAGGGGCTTATGAGGAGGTGGTCGACATTGTAAATGCCTATGTCTTGACTGACAAGGTAATATTTCTTTAAATATTTCAGCTGACTTTTGACATAGTCTAGCTTTTTAAAGTAATAAAATGAAATAATAATAAAATGATTTTCATTTCACCAATCAAGATCAGCCTGCAACAAGGTTTCCAGATAGTATATTTATGTCTTAATTAATCCCATCTGTTCATGATTTGAGAATCTTCTTAAAATAGGTTTAAAACCTTAGTATTAGCTTTGAATTTGCATTGGTTTTTGTTTTTTTGTTCTAATTTTTTGGGTAGTCACTTTTTTCAATATGATGGCAGATTGTTGTAGTAGCTTCATAAAATATTTGTTGCTTGGAAAGCCAGATTATTTTTAGTTTGCTGATACCAGTGAGCTTCTGTGATAAATACTTCTGTGTTGTTAAGTATCCTTTGACTTATTGTGGCAAGAAGAGTGTTTATTAACACCAACATCAATCTTAAGTCACAATAATATTTTCAGAAAGCACTTCACATGAGAGCTTTGAGAACATTCAAAGATGACTTTGGTGTGACTCGCAAGAATGGTGAAGAGTGGCTAATTACACTGAAAGACACAGAGACACATATTCCCAATGTGTATGAGGAGGTACATGCTTCTGTGATTTATACATTTATCGTGGCTATTACTTACTTACTGCCCATTATGCCGGTCGGCACGTAGGGCAGCGACAAAGGTCCTCCACTTTTGTCCTGGGCTAGCTTCCCCACAGTACCCCAGCTGTGATTTAGGGTCTTCATTTCTGTCTCCTTGTGATACCTCTGGAAGCCCATCGCACACATTGGTGGTGGTTTTCTTCGTCGCTGTTTCCGTAACAAGAGTGTTTTTTACGGGACAGGGTTAATGTTAGCCCTGTGCCCAACCCCCAACCTGGAGGGCCAGGGATCATGTTTCGTCTGGTATCTATCCTTTGACCTGCCCGGCTTGGGTGACCCTGCCCGGTATAGCTCTCAGGGTCATCGACACACACAAGCCCCCCGACCTCGACAAGGTAATGATCCTCCGGGGGGGATCATGGCTATAAACGAAATGAAAAATATTCATAAGTTGCACTGAAACATTGGAAGATGCTCTTCCACTGTAGATCTATTTTTATTTTGATATTGATGAGTTTAAAAAAAAAATCAAATCATTATGGATAATTTGACATCTTCATTAGGGCTGTAATGTAAGGTACAGATATTTGAGGAAACAAGGAAAAGATACTTATTTTTCCTCGGTTGATTTTTGAATTAAATTAAATGTTCTAATGGCTGAGTTTTTGTTGTTGTTGTTGTTGTTTTTTTTAGTTTGTTATAATGACTGTTTCCTGGTAAATAGGTTGTTGGAGTGGTAAACATAACTACCCTGAACAACCGACAGTATTGTGTTATTCTGGATCCTTGTGATGACTTAGGCCGTCCTCAGCTTGGACAGAAGAAATTGATCAAGGTGAGGCTTTACCCATTTTTTTTTCCCCCACTTTTCCTTTTTTTTTTTTTTTTGGAATTCTTGACTGGTACAATAAACCTACCTTTACCTTTACAGTTCCTTTCAAACTCTTATTCTTTTTAATGGTTCAGGGTTACAGTAATAAGAAATCAGAAAAGGGAGCAAAATTATATTTTAGTTCTCATTAAATCTCAACATTTATTATGTATAAGGAAATCAAAGATATTTGAACCCTAGAACACTAATAGTTGCACAGAAGTACAATTGTGTTCAAATATATCCTCCTATAAACCTGCAGTAAAGACAGCTATAATTGACACCACATTATACAATATTTCTTACATATTTAATTAATGTAATTTGCAAAAAACATATTTCTGTGTAGTCTTGTGTTAAAAAAAATTAAAGATGTCAACTATATAATTATATATAAATTGCCATGAAATTAGGTTATAAGGCAAAAAATTGCCAAATAATTAACTTATTAGAATTCAAATATTACTTATCATTATATTGCCTCTTCGATTTTGTAGTACAAATCCATTTCAAAGTTAGTAGCCAATAGTTGTCTTTATTTGGCTTGATCTTTCAAATGTAACAAAATATCTAATTGCTCAAGGGAAACAATTCATAGTAAAATAGTCCTTAAAGGAGCAAATAGTTTCTTCCCATATTTATTCATTTGGTTTTGTACATTGCAATGCTTTAGGACTCCGCACAGTTTATATTATACAGTGTTCCTATGAAGCAATCACTGTGCTTGTCAAGACGTTTGCATCCATGTTTTTTTTGTTTGTTTGCTTTTTTTTTTACTTACAGGGAGAGCGATCATTCTTCCTCCTTCCTGGTGAGCAGCTTGAGAAAGGAATTCAGAATGTATACATTCTTGGTGAAGACGAGGGTCTCATTCTTCGAGCTAATGAAGCCTTTAAGGATGGGGTAAATACTTAGACTCACACATGCAAAAGAAAAAACAGTGTCATAAACCTTATGTTTTGAAGTTAAAGTCATTAAATTTCTTTCTTTACTGGCTGTCTCCCTCTCAGTAAGGGATTCAGTTGAAAAGGAAAAAAGTGTAACAATTCAGTTTTCTTAAGTAAGACAAAAGACTAAATGCTCAGCTGGTCAGCTTTATATGAATTGGTTTCTTCTTCCCATTAACTGTTTTTGAGATTATTTCTATCTGTGATAGTAAATGGAGGCAATGATTTTTTTATTTATTTTGCATCCTCAGTCGGTTGAGCGCAAACCAGGTGATCGGTGGATGATCAGGGGACCAGTTGAATATGTTCCCCCTGTTGAAGTGGATGTTTTGATGAAGCGACAGACTATCCCTCTGGATGAGAATGAAGGAATTTATGTTCGGGATGTCAAGACTGGCAAGGTTTGCATTGAGCTATCCTTTGCCATTATCTGTACACTTAAGACATGGAATATTAGCAAATATGAAAGAGTGAAGTAGGGAGAAAGGAGGCATTACAATACAACTTAATTAATCCACAAGGGCAATTCCAGATAGTGTTTATACTACTAATATATAGATATATACATGTTGAAGTAACCTCTCTCTGTCTCTCATACACACACATTCCCAGCAACAGCAGATACAGTTGGTGACTTTAGATCCTTTCAGCCCAGTACAAGATCATCAGTAGAGTTAAATGTAATCAAGTAAATGGCATGTGGAATGAAGGAATTTTGGTGACAATTGGTTCTGCATATAGGCATCGCATACCTGCAGCCATACTGCAAATGTGAAAACTCACATGCCAACGCATGGTCAGAAATAGGATGCCGGATGTCTTCCTAAGGATTGGCTGATGAGTAAAGTCCCTCTGCCTGATTCCTGTGATCTTGGAATAGATTTTAACAAGGGAGACAAGAATATCCATTTTCTTTAGGGAGAGGCTGTGGAACAAAGAGATAAAAGAGAGGAGATGAGACTTTCATTGAAGGACTGATAGAACTGAGTGAGGATGACAGAGCTGACAGAGAAAGTTTGAGTTTCCATAGGAGGTACAGGCGTTGTTGGCTTTTACGGAGGATCATATCAGTGATAATGTCCCATTTAAGCTTATTATCAAAGATAGTCACTAGTATTTTATGCCGACTACCATGATGGCATCATCATGGGATAGTACTGATGACTGCCTCAGGCTTGTTCATTAGAAAGTCAAAGATCATTTGCTTAGTCTTTGATGCATTTCGAATAAGAAAGTGTTTGTCACACCAGCATACAACATGTTTGTTATCATACAAAAGTGACAGCAAGGCAGAGTAATCAAAAAATTTTATAAGAAAGCTCCTATCCATAGTGCTTGTACAACCGTTAGATTATAGTATGAACAGTAGTGAAGACAAGCTTGCAGCAGCCCTGAGGGGAACCTGTACAAGTGACATAACATGATCTGCTGAAGAAGGGAAAGTTTGAAAATAATAATATCTTGACCTTTATTTATAAATGCTGTAATAACTGCAGAAGGTTGTAGTCATATGTCATGTCTACTACAGTCTGAAAATTGTCTCCATTTTCTGGTAAAGAATGGTTTATGAAAATGTAATGATTATTGCTGAATTGTGGATCCAATTTTACAGGTGAGAGCCATCACAGGTGCAACATATATGCTGAACCAAGATGAGGAGCTGTGGGAAAAACAACTCCCCCCAGTTGTTGAACAGCTTTTGGCAGGTGGAAAAGATCCTTTGGCAGACCGCGCTGACCGTGGTGGTGATGCCACTCGCTCTACCAAACCTCGTGACAGGACTCACGTAGTATCCTTTCGTGTTCCTCATAATGCTGCTGTGCAGATCTATGACTACAAGGAAAAGAAAGCAAGGTAAATATAATTCAAGGAAAAGATACCTTTGAAATTAGTAATTTAATGTAGACAATTTTGAAAAATAATTTTATGTAATTTGGATAGAGTGAAGTTTTATTTTTTTTTTAACTAAGCTGTCATCAGAATATTATTATGATATTAATATCTCTATTTGACTAGTTTGTAATGAATTAAATATTATTTAAAAATAAATTTCCTTCATCAGCCAGTTTTTGACGAGTCATTGTTGTAAGGGAGATAACTTGAATTCTACATGCCAACAACAAAAATTACGTTAATATGAGGATAAAATGTGAGACATATGTTATCCATGTTTTAACAGAGTTTAGCTTTATCACATTTGTTTTTTAACTAACAGAATAATTCTATAACCTAGTTCCAGATAAATTCTTTAAATCTAAAGTGATTTATAATATAGGTAGATTCTAAACATGACAGAATATCTGTTCATTACGGAAATTTATTCTCAAAGATTCAATCACCATGATTGTTATTCTTGTTTTCAGAGTGGTCTTTGGGCCTGAACTGGTGATGCTAGGCCCTGATGAGCAGTTTACACAGCTTAGTCTCTCAGGAGGCAAACCCAAGAAACCCAATCAGATCAAATCTCTCTGCCTGCTACTGGGACCAGATTTCTGCACTGATATAATCACTGTAGAAACTGCAGACCATGCCCGCCTGTCACTGCAGTTATCATACAACTGGTGAGCAATTTTTTAAATGTCAGTATTATGCTCCTGCTGCTTAACTTCTGTTACCTTTTTGGTCAGGACAGCAAACTCTACAGACTCGAAGTTGAAGAGATCTCTGAGTGACTAGATGCCCTGGCCATTTTTAAACAAGGTTGACAGTCTAATGCACTTAGTCTGATATACGCACTTTACTGATCTGTCTGTAAACTTAGTATTTCGACAAGACAGCACTTCAAATTGATTTGTCCATGCTTAAGGAGGACTTTACACTTGAATGGACCATGGTTAATGCATTCAGCCCTGGTTTTTTATGATACAGATTGTTAAGGCTTTTGAAATGCATTTTATCAGTCTTTTAATCAGACTGTCAAAAGAGCCTACAGTATATTTATCAAGAATTTAAGAAGAATTGCTAAAAATCTTCGTGATTTGCATTTGCATGAAATAAAAAATTATTGCTTTGTTTGTGGTTTGAACTGATGGTAATGTCTTCATAATCTATTGTTTTGCAGGCATTTTGAAACAGGTAGTAAAACACCCGAGGATGCAGCAAAGCTCTTCTCTGTCCCAGATTTCACAGGCGATGCATGCAAAGCAATTGCCTCTCGCATTCGTGGTGCTGTGGCCCAAGTGCAGTTTGATGACTTTCACAAGGTAATTGCTCAGTGGAGAAAATTAAAAACTGGTTGCAAGATCTCCACAAAATGTATATACACACAGACAGAGAGAAGAAAAGGATAACCATAAAAAGCAACATGGCTGGTACATTCCTTATCAGATGTTTACCTTTTGGGATTGCTTCTTAAAAATCACTGCACTTCAGTGTTTCACGTCTGCCAAGTTTACTTCCGTACTTTATTTCTGATACATTTGTGGAATTTGTTTCAGAACTCAGCCAAGATCATTCGTTCCTCTGTCTTTGGTTTTGATGCTAACAGCAAAGTGAGGGAGAAGTTCACCTTTCCCCAGAACAACCTCGTCATAACTAGCATAGACATCCAGTCTGTGGAGCCTGTGGACCAGCGTACACGCGATGCTCTACAAAAATCTGTGCAGCTGGCTATTGAGATCACAACAAACTCTCAAGAAGCTGCTGCTCGGTGTGTATAAAAAGCTCTTAGAATAAACCGGGGACCTATTGTGTGTGTGTGGGAAGAGGGGCTTGTGCACGTGTGTGCTACAGGTTAGCATCAGTGTGTTGGGCAATTATTAGGATATGCATAGTTTGTCATTTATTATTTTGAAGCTAAACATTTTAACACTCTAAACATTCTCATCTTGTTTCTTTAACTCATGATATTGAAAGAAAAGATGTGAAATGGCAAACATCTTCCAGTTTTGGTATTTGTGAAGATATGTTGTCTGCATCTTTTTAATCCATTGTAACCTCTACATTAGGCATGAGGCTGAGAGACTTGAGCAAGAAGCAAAAGGAAGACTGGAGCGACAAAAGATTGTTGATGAGGCTGAGGCAGAAAAGTCCCGTCGCCATCTACTGGAGCTTCAAGCTCAGAGTGCAGCTGTTGAAAGCACAGGTCAGGCAAAGGCAGAGGCCCAGAGTCGTGCAGAATCAGCCCGCATTGAGGGAGAGGCTGCAGTGGAGCAAGCAAAGCTAAAGGCCCAGGCCATGAAGATTGAAGCTGTGAGCATTTGACATTTGATCTTGTTGAACTTTTACCATCAAACTTCTGTAAATCGAAATTCTCCCTAACTCGAATTTGAAACATCAGTTGGTTGGCTTCCCATTAAAGCAATGCATATTCAACTTCCATAGCTCGAGTCCATCTAGCCAAAAACTTCCACAACTTAAATAACTTTAAGCCAGTCAGCATGTTGAAACCAGTTGAAAATACTTCAGAAAGTGTAAAATTGTGTACTCCTCCCCCATTGACCCTGCTCTCCCATATTCTCCTTTCTATGTAGGAAACACATGCAATAAAAGTGACTGTCTCCACAGAGTGCCAAAGTGTCTTTAAAAGATTAACAAGAAATGAACATTTGATTAAAATTAAACATCCGCAAATGTTCTTTTTTTGACGAACTTAACTCGAACCTTCCATAACTCGATTTTCTTTTTGGTCCCTTGAAGCTTCAACTTATAGAAGTTCGAGTGTTTATATGCATTTATTTGAGTATTTGAACAGAGATGTGATCAAGCTTGCCCTTTTTAAATTTTTTTTACTTCTCATCTAGAACCTCTAATTTGGGTGATAATGAAAAAGGGTGTTTGCCTCATAACTGAGAAGGCTTAATTGTTATTAGCAAATAATGTTTGAGTTTCACGTTTCATGATTTTTAAAAATTTCGTTCTCAGGAATCCGAGCTGGAACGTCTGACAAGTGCTCGTGAAGCAGAGCTCAAATATGTTTCTGAGCAAAATGATCTAGAACTAAACAAATCCAAGGAACTTGCCGCCATTGAATCTACTAAGTTCAGAAGTATGGTTGAGGCCATTGGAGCATCAACTCTTGCTACTATGGCCAGTGCTGGAACTGAGACGCAGGTATGTACTGTCATTCGTTGGTGTCTTATTTTCTACATATTATCCTTTACAAAACACTGTTCTTTGGGGTTTTCGTTAAAGGGGTTGAGTTGTCCTCGATGTTAATGAATGTTTATAAGACATATTTACAGACATATATACTTTCTGCTTAGGATGGCTATATAAGATTAGAGTTTTGAAGGTAAAAAATATCCTTCAGCATTGAAAATTAAGCAGATATTTTGACTCTCAGTCATGTTCTAGGTGTCCTGTAGTCATCAACACATTGTATAATACTGACCATACTGTGTATACTGTGTCAACAGACAAAGGTGAGGTTGCTTGTCAGCAATAGTTGACAAAATAAACATGTCAAAGCCAAGGCATTTTTGTGTCTGTGCAGGTGAAGATGCTACAGGCATTGGGACTCAAATCCACACTCATCACCGATGGCACTTCACCCATCAACCTCTTCACCACAGCTTCAGGACTTATTGGTGGAATGGCGCTCAGCAAACGTCGCCGCTTGTCTGATGATGAGGACAACGATGATGTTTGAGGAGATCTTGATTTTTAAAGTTGTTGATGTTTTTCTTCAAAAAAGCTGCTGATTCTGTGGCAGTGACTTATGCATTGTGGTTATGAAGTAATGTTTTGTTCCAAGTGACCAGAAGTAAAAATCAGGCAGTTTTTGTGGTTATAAAGTTTTTTGTGCAGAGAAGACCAGAAATAAAATTCCATCAGCATAGTTATTAATATTTTCAAAATAAAAAAATGTTGTTACATTTATCCTTATCAACAATATTTGTCAAAAAAAAGTTTCAGAATCTTAGCAATATTGTTGAGAAGCTCAGCAACTGTTTCAGAAAAAGCTGAGGGAGAAAGGAGGAGCTTGTGTATGAAAATATTTTTCAAGGTTTTGAGATATTCTCAGCTTTACTAACAACTTTATTAACAAAGCAAATTTTGATAAAGGCTTTTTGCGGTATTTAGTAATCAAGTAGAAAACAAATATTGTTGGATTACATTTTTATGAATCACCCTTTTGTAAAGTGAATTGTTGACATTTTCACAAAGAAGAATGCTGTGATTATTCTTGGTTTTATATTGAAAATTTTTCTTGATATTTTGTGATGTCTGTATGATGTATAAAATGCTTAATATAAGCACTTTCTTTAATTATATTTTAAGATACATTTTGTTGTAGCTGGGGTTTATTTGGACATAACTGCCTGCCTTAAAACTGCCTCACTTTTTTCAGGATCACATATGAAGGCTTTGTTATGGTCCCTCATCTGCTGCACAGCATTGTGCCTGTTTCTGCAGAATAACAGTTTGTGTGTCTATGTGTGTGATCTGAGACCCCATCAGGTTTGGATAAAATGGTGACCATTTTATTTTCAGTTATTTAGTTACTTCATGGAGATTGGCACAAAGAGCCTTACTACATGCAGTGAAAATAGCATTTTGAATTAGCGTGTACTTTAAGATATTTATATGAGCACTTTGTCTAGATGGATCTGCAAGAGGCACAACAATTTGATGGTTTACTTATGGAAAGGTGTATGTATTGAAGTTTTTTAAAACTGTTTTGTTAGATGATGGCAATATTCTATCACTCTTGTTGAGAGAATTTTCATTTTTTCATGCACAGCTAGATAAATAAAGTGTTTGCTAAATGAGTGCTTAGTATCATAAATAAAAACGCTGAAACACAAGTTGTGTGGGCTTTCATTATTGTCATCACAGTAATATATACTCTTATTAAATCTTTTGATCTCTAGGTCTAAAAATCGTTATTGTCTAAAACAATAACCATTGAAAGGTGGCATTTCAAAGGAACTCTGACTTTTATTACTTGTTCTGTACAAGCTTTTTTTTTTTTTTTTTTTTTGGCTTGTTCTGAGATATGTGAGAAAAACTGTGTGTGTGATTGGTTTAGTGTCTAAGACATTATTTCCAAACCATCAGAAATAAGAGGCCTATGCGTAGCTGACTGCATGGGTTCAAAAAGTAAAGAAAAACCAAATTTTATAATGCAATGTATAATTCTAACTGTACTATTTTTAAAATATGAAACCACAGAGCAAGCAAATTCTTGGGCATAATAATTATTATAATGCTAAACTGCACTTTAGACACCGTCGAGTTTTGTCAGTTTCGGGCATCAACGAACACGGAAAACTTTCATCAACGACACGAAGACGCCTGCACTTCGGTCATTGCCCCGCAAATGATTAAACACTAGCTCACACACACACACAAAGAACATCAGTGTATATCTGAACCAGAGACCGATGAATTCAAGCGAGAGAGCGAGGGCACGTACAGATGCACTAGACCATGACGGTCTACCATCAGCACTATATACTCTCGGTGTCGCAATCCTTTATCCAAAAAACAGCAATTTATCTTTCGAAATCTCGTGACGATGCACTTTATTTAGCTTGGACAAGTGCGGCATTGTGAGCGAGTGACTCCCATTGTTCTCCGTGTCAGCAGCAGACGAGAAATATTAATTAATGACAAGCTGTTGACGTCACGGTAGCCAGCAGGAAGTGGAGGAAAATGAGCGATCGTCCAGAGAAACAGTTTCGAAAGACTTGGTTTTCTGGAAAGGTAAATCCATTTTAATCCGTGAAAATTGAGGTTTAGAGTAGAGCCACTGTTTTACGCTTTATCATGACTGTGAGTGTCGTTGAACTACATTTTCGTGGGATACAGCAAGATATGATGAGAGCGAATGCAGTGCAGTTACAGTTTTGCGAGAGGATTTTTTTTAATGTTGATAACCGAAGTAAGAATCTCTCATATGCCGAAAATGTGTTATCAGAGTATGCTAAATACTATCTAAACGCTGATCCCGCTCGTATTTATCATAATTATCGTTGCTGACATAGAGGTTAAGCTTATCGTTACTGCGCGTGAACATCAGGGCTGCTTGTGAATATTTGTTTACTTTGTCGTACATCGATCGTTATACAGTCTATCAAAGACATGTAAAGCATTTATAATAGTCATAATAATCATTAGTACTAGATTTCAACATCTCTGTTTTTTTCCATGATTAATAAAAGGCTAATTAAACTGCATAAACAATTCGTCTACTGACCTAGTTAATGCTCTGGCCTTAGCAGCATCATATTGTGCAATCGCCACCATCTGGTTAATAAAAACACACATCGATTGAAAACAAGTTTGGATCAGTTATTCATCATATAAATCTGAATATCTGTATGCAGTCGTGTACTGGCGAATTCAACAGTCATATAATAATGTGTAGTAGTTTCAGGATCGCAATGAATGTTATACTTTACTCTTGTAGCATAATGTAGATTACCGAAGTAGGAACTATAATACACTGAAAGTGTGTTATCAGAGTATTCCAATACAATCTAAACACTGATCCCGCTCACACTTATCACAATTATCGTTACTAAATTTGAGGTTAAGCTTATCGTTACAAAATTTGAGGTTAAGCTTATCGTTACTCCATGTGAACATGATATGAGGGCTGCTTGTGAAAAGAGTATTTGTTTATTGTTTAATTATGTTGTGCATAGTCATATAGTCTATCAGAGACATGTAAAGCATTTATAATAGAATCATTAGAGTACTAGATTTCAGCACCTCTGGTTTTTTTGGGTTTTTTTTGCAAGATTTTAAAAAAGGCTAATTAAACAGCTTAAACAATTCGTCTACTGACTTAGTTAATACTCTGGCGTTATCAGCATTATATTGTGTGATTGATACCATCTGGTTAATAAAAAGTCGCATTGATTGAGAAAACGTTTGGATTATAAATCTGAATTTCTATATGCAGTCGTGTACTGGCGAATTTAATAGTCATATAATAATTTGTAGTAGTTTCAGGATCGCAATGAATGTTATGCTTTACTCTTGCAGCATAATGTAACCATTCCATATTTTATTAGGCAAGAGAGCATTGATATATAACTTTACAATTATATTGTGGCTTATTTTTTGTATTGGTTAGTATTGAAGCTCATTCCTGCATGTTCATGTTTGCATGTGCAAGCACACACATTTTCCCTGCAGCCTAATACAATGATATCTAGGCAAGTTAAGAGGAAACTATACTGATGGTGTATAGGAGCAACTTGATAATTCTAGACCATCATGTTGCTGGGTTGCTGCCCCAACTAAGAGCAGCTTCACAATTCTGGTCGTGTTGAGTTGACTGAAAGGGTGAAACAAACATCTTGATTTTGGTTACTCATATCCTATAACAAAATCTCTTCGGCTCACAGTTTATTTGTTTAATTTATGATTGTTTTTATTTTTCAGATTACTCATTCATTTAACACCACAAGACAGCCTGAACTGGTTTCAGCTGCTCAGTATCTGAGTGTTTCTGGTCTTCACAGTGGTGGTAGCCAGGTCATCAGAGGGAGATAAACACTCTTAATCCTGTTGACAAGATGGAAATAGTTTTAGAGTAATCTCTTCCACTGGCATGATTAATAAACACTTAGTTGATTTAGATTTTTTTGTCCATATTTAATTATGGAAGTGATTCAGTACTAAGGCATGGAAAGTATTGTAAGACATCACATGAAATACCTGTATATTTAATTGTGGAAGTGAGGCAGAGCTAATGCATGAAAAGTATTGTAAGACATCACATGACAGTGCCTGTATCATTATTGGTCTGTAATATCTTGGAATTCTCCATAAGGTTTTTGATCAAACTACTTTTGATATTATCCACAGTGTTTGACTTGTTAAACATCATTTAATAACAAGAGCAAACTTCATGTGAAGAATATTTCATCAGCAAACTTCTGTTTGGACTTAAGCATTTTTTTAAAGTCAAAACAGACATTAATAATAAAAACTTTTATCCTGAAAAGATATATCACAGTCAACATTATCAAATTTTCCACCAAAACAAGGAATTTTTATAGCAGTATATTCTTTGGCTGCCTTATGGGCGCAGGGGCAGTGACCGGACATAGTCAGTTTCGTGGCAGTCGAGTTTTTCCCTCACCAGCCCCTGCAGGGAACTCAGCCACAACCTCATCAGACACCTCTTTTACTAGAACTGCACCTAAGGAGAAATCAGATTTACAAGGACAACCTGGTATCAAAGCAACCATGTCTAACAAGCCATTATCTTGTGAGACCTGTGATGTGGTCTTTAATCTGTTTAAGAGGCGGGTGAGTTGGAACACCTGCTAATTATATATGTATGTGTGTGTCTGCGCGCATGTGTGCATGCTTGTGCATGTTTTGATTGCCTTTTAATGGTAAATAGTGTGTGATGTATGGATGTGTGCATCCATGGTGCATGGTTGGTGACATTTAATGCCATGATTTAGACTATACAGTGCCATGCTAGTCTAGACCTGTAAATAATTGTCACTGCAGCTGGCATTTCTTACTTTTGATGTTCTTTTGTGATAAGTATTTACTGTTATCAATATTATATGTAATGTACATGCATAACATATACATAATATATGCATTGCATGCAACATTTGTACTTCTGAGTGCATTTTCCTCTTTTTGTGGGTGTAGGAATAAAGAGTTGCTTAATCTGTTCAGTCAAAGCCTAAAGATATCAAATGCATACTTCTCTTTCTACAACTACTTTACAGAAATTCTGCAAAGACTGTCGCCGCTGCTTCTGTTCCACCTGCCTACCCAAACCAAGCAATAATAATGGAAGAAATGGTCGTCAATGTTCCAAGTGTATCATTCTAACATCTGGCAAATTTACTAGACAGATGTTGCAGGCATGGAAAATCAAAGACATGCGATGTTTTTTAGATGCCCGAAGCATTTCAACATCATCATGTAAAGAAAAACATGATTTGATAGATCTTCTCTTGCTTCATTTCTGCTTGGAGTCTAATTCTACACATGTGGAACAGGCAGAGCATGATCGGCTAGTTGATGAACTTGCTGTAAGTTTTAGGATAAAGTTGTCTTAATCCATTAATCATTTCCTACAAGCAGAGAGGGCCTGTGATCAAAGTCTTAAATTTCTAGCATCAGACAGCTGTTTTGGCTGGAGAAATGATCTCTTCTGGGATAAGTACTGTTTTGCACTGTTCTAATCATTAATCATTGATGCATTACTCATTGCACAAGGGGCTACCTTAAGCTGATTGAGCACACAAAATTAAAAATGATATTTAACAGATACATTGTGAATAGTGCTGATCGTTGGCATGAAGCTCATTGGTCCTGCCATTAACCAGTGAGGTGTTATAATAATTACAGAGCAGAATGCAGTCTAGCAGCTTTTGCAGTTTCACACCTTTGCCCAGTCAGGTGTCTATGGCAGAACATTTCTCCAATTCTGCTATAAGTGAAGCTACAGGTGAGGGAAGCTTCTTATCCCTTTTGTGAAGTGTGGCTCATGTAGTCAACCACATTTTCTACATCCTCTATTATGTGGTGGTCTGTTATGTTTGCTATGGTCAAGTTTTGTAAAGGGGGAACACCAGCATCTTGTGGCTTTTAGACCCAATGTGTTCCTCTTGTTCTCTCATTAATGATTTCATTGATGGAAATAATTTTGTTTTTGTGTGTTTTCATGAGTCTGTGTCTTCTTTAATTTACCAAAATTATTTAGTTTAAAATTGCAGCAGTAAAATGATATGAATGTGAAGCAGTGTTTTCTATAGGAAACTAATCAGATTAGAAAAATTTATAACAATCCTCCCCTACCCTACCTAAAATGGGGATGAAAACATGCTCACATCTTCTCAGTCTTCTTTACTCTCTGTTTCTATTTCTATTTAGCGTTAGTCTAGATTTTCCTGTTTGTTGCAGACTCATCATATCAGGAACAACAGGAACAGTCATCTTCTGTACAAAGCACTGGCAATAACAGTAGCAATAGAGGACTACAAAATGTCACAGAAGACACTGAACGGGGTAATGATGAAAGTGATGGTGGTGATAGAAACCTTCGAGAGAGACAAGAGCAAGAGACTCTTAGGAGATATCAGGAGGAACTGAGGCATGAGGAGGTTGGTTTTGCATGGAATTCATACAGGTTTCATACAGAGATTAGTGAGTGCTGTGAAATGCCAAATGTTTTGCTGTAGGTTTTTTCTTTTTTTTTCACTTTTTAAAATTATTTTCACAATTACTCCCGTCGGAGGTGTTTTTTTTGGGTTATTTACATGGACTGTATGTGTTTGTGTGAGATGATAGTTTGAGTGGAATTTAGTTGTTATTAAGTTTTTATTATAAGCCAGTTGTTTTACCACATCTTGTAATTTCTCCGCGTGAGATAATAAAGTTAAATTGAATTGAATTTTAAAGAAGCAAGATGGTTGTGCATAAGGTAAAATAGCTCTATATTTTTGCTTTGTTCATTATTAAGATTCACATTCTTTACAAACGCATGCAAGAATCCAGAGGAAGGGTTTTTTATTTTGGTTTTTTTTTTCCTTCTTCAGCCTGAAACTAGACCAGGAATTAAACGTGCCACTCTGGAGGATGTCAAGTGTGAGTCAGATGTGGATAGCTTGACGGTGCGGCAGCTGAAAGAGATTCTTGTGAACAATTTTGTGGACTACCGTGGTTGTTGTGAAAAACGAGAGCTGAGAGACCATGCTAAGAGGCTCTGGAAAGAAGACCAAGCAAACAAGCAGAGAGGTTTGTGACCTCTAGTCTTCAGTCATAGGATAGATATTAAAACTACATAATAGAGAAAGTGAATGACTGGGATGACGACATCTTTTTTTTTAATGCCATTACACATGACTGCCAGTTTGAGTAATTTTCCCCCCTTAATTAAAAAAAATTTTGTAATCAGTGGTTTGATGAACTCTTATAAATAATTGTTTTCTCTGTAGTGGTGAAGAAGTTTTTTTAATCTGGCAATCCTTTTACCATGAATCGTTTGAGAAGACCTGGATTTGATGAATTTGATAAACCTCTAAGTTTACCCGGTAACCCTGCTAGAATTCAAGATTACTCTTCCTCATAAGGTGCAGCCAAAATTGGTTGCCAGATTTAGAACAGTATTTAAAAAAATAAAAGAAACTGTTCAGTGCAAGTGATGACTCAGGGGAGACATTCCAAACTTTTAGGGCCCATGCTTCAGTCTTGGAAATGTCCTTTCAATCAGTATGATTTAAGATATAGGGTAAATTGTGGAAGATTTTGTTTTGCATTAACTTTTATTTATGTATAACCCCATTTCTTAAACACTATTAAGAATAATAGTAAATTTAATTTATTGGGTGCGTGATCCCTCCATCAAAGGTTAGCTCAAAGCACTTGACAAAAAAAAATAGACAAAATAACAACACATACACGGACACATACAACAAAAGGTGTGTTATGTCTGTAGAATACCACAAGGCAGAATGAAGAAAGATACATCTATATTTGCTCCTGGCTTTCTCAGTCCAGTTGAATTGTGAGGCTGCAAAATGCTCCTGTCCACATGACAGTTATTCAGCAAAGTAAAAGTTAGCTTGTATAGCTCCCTGTCCATGCCTGTCTGGCAAGCTTAAGGCATTTGATATAACCAGTCAAATGAACTATGTCAATTGTGACGTCTCCATGTTGAAATAGAATCAAAGCCATAGACGTGGATTGAAGGAGCACCACAATCCAAACGAATGATGGCAGGCACATTAAAAGCACACACCAACACGAAAAAGACATCAGATAATATAATACCACAGAACACAACACCCACCAGCCAGTTAGAAGGGACATCAATCTTGTCAAATTGCTAAATCCTTTTTCATCTCTAACAATTTTGTGTGTGTACACAGCAACAGCGGCACATGAGAAATCAAAAGCAGCCGATGCTAGTTGTGGGAAGATTTTTGCAATGCCTTGGGTACTACTTGACCCTAAGCACAACATGTGTAAGATCTGCATGGATGCTAGCATTGATTGCATCTTGTTAGAGTATGGTCACATGTGCAAAATGTGGGAAGCGTCTGGCAGACAGTACATCACTCTTGTCAAATGAACTGTGTTGATTAAGATGTCTCCATGTTGAAGTAGAATCGAAGCCATAGACATGGATTGAAGGAGCACCACAATCCAAACGAATGATGGCAGGCACATCAAAAGCACACACCAACACGAAAAAGACATCCATCAGATAAGACAAAAATACAACAGAACATAGCACCCACCAGCCAATTAGAAGGGACATCACTCTTGTCAAATTGCTAAATCCTTTCTCATCTCTAACAATTTTTTTTTTGTACACAGCAACAGCGGCACATGAGGAATCAAAAGCACCCAATGCTAGTTCTGGGAAGACTTCTGCAATGCCTGGAGTACCACTTGACCTGGAGTATGACATCTGTAAGATTTGCATGGATGCTAGCATTGATTGCATCTTGTTAGAGTGTGGTCACATGTTGACATGTACAAAATGTGGGAAGCGTCTGGCAGACTGTCCCATCTGCAGACAGTATATCACTCGTGTCGTCCATATATTCCGATCCTGATAATAAAGTGTACATGGATTTTTAAATATTTTTTTCATTCCCTTTTGTGCTAAGAATAATTTAGCAGAGAGTTTGTTAATTTGTATGACAGGTGGCTGATTGTGATGTGATGACTAGAGTGGTTTAGTGAAAGAACCTTAATTTCTTTTTCGATTAATAGGTTGCTAAAATTTTTTAAGTGCTTGCCACAATAAATGATGAATTACCAGACAAGGGAGCAGTTTAAAAGAATACAAAGGATACAATGAACTTAAAAATGACATAGTTCCAGATCCTAATGTTATTGTAAGGAGTTATGTTTTGTAAACTTCATTTCATTAAGAATGCCCAGCTTTATATTTTTTTGACATGTACTTCTTTCCTTGAAGTTTTATATTTTAAAATATGTTGATGATATTTTTATTTGTATATTTGATGAAAATATCTGACTTGCAAAGATGAAAATGCAGCATTTTGTACCAGACATCACAAAATCCTACTTAAACAAAAAGCCTTATTGAATGAGAATTTTTTTTTTTTTCAACGCTGATTGCTTCTAAGACTTGACACATTGTACTCACATTTTTGTTAATCTCATATTATCAGGAAGGTGTGCACATTTATGGATTGTTCCTTTATCAGTATTATTTCCAGGTACAGATGCTACTAGGTTTTGTTTCCATTAATTTAAGTTTTTGAGATTAACTTTTACAATTAATTTTGTGAAAGCAGAATTATAGCAACTTTGAACTAACCAGATCTTAATGATTCTGCTGAGGGGTTATTAGGATCTTCACATGCTGTATGCAGCTTTTCACCAACCACGATGGTTATGAAATGTCCATTTCCTTATTTTAGAATAAGATAGGCAGACATCAGTTGGGATACCCAATAAGAAATAAATTTCATCGTAACTCCAAAGGGAATTCATTCCTGTTTTAAATACGACAGTTCCTTCCCTAGAATATTAGATAGTTCTTGAACATTTTAATAATTAAGTCTAGCAGTTTGTCAGCTGCAAATGCTGAGGCCAAACTGATGTTATTTTTTAGTTTCATAACATTTCTTCATATCCTCAAGAGTACTCTTCCCAGTATTCTCCTGTCACTAACCTTATTCTTTAGAAGCATTACCATTAAGTCTACAGTGATCATTCTTTACTGCCAGAATGCAGCAAGTTCTCCCAGTGTACTTTGTTTCTACATCTGCTACTTTTTTGTTAACTTGTTCTACATCTTTTGTTACTATTTTGTGATCTTGTTTTACATCTGTTATTTTTTCATCTTATTCAGTGCAATGAGTTTGCCTTTGGCTGAGATATTATGCTTTATAAATTCCCACTCAATAATGATAAGTGCATCAGGATTAAACTGATAATTCAGCCAAGTAAAATGTAGCAGTATTGTACAGGTGGGAGACAAACATTTATAATTATAGTTGACCCTGCAGTCTACATTACCATCAAGTACAGTTGCTCACAGACATCAGTTTTATTTGAAATACAATGATGATATTCAGTGTTTAACTTTATTTGAACCTAAACATCTATTTTTTTCATATCTTCTATTTGTCATATTGTTTTAGATTCTAAATCTTTGTCTCAGAGCTTAAGTAGACTTATGGATGCTAGTGCACCAAACGTAACCAAGCTGCCTCAGTATTCCCAGCACTCCATGATAGCTGTCTTGCCAACTGTTACTGCTTCAGAAAAGCATTTCAGACAAAAGTAATTTCAGTTAATATGATGTTAATTACTCATATAGTTCATATCAAAGGCCTTTTTAATCATGCTATAAAATTTGATGTTTTGGATTAGACTGTGTTCACGAGTGGAGTTTATGGCTCTTAATATAGAGCATTTTTTTCTACTGAATTTGTACTAATGGTGACATTCCCAAATAGAACTCATCTGCAAATGCATAATTATGCACTAATTTTTGTTTATAAGAGAACCAATCACCTCTATTTTATTTTTGTGTGTGTTCTTTTATTTAGACAATCAACATAAACTTCAGGTTACAAGCATACATAAAAATGTTGATCTCTGTATCTTTACTCACTCTATGCACATACATAGTTTCTCTTTTACAAGCCTTTCAAAGATGCAAAAGAAGAAAACAAGGAGAGTGCACCTAATATATTTTTTTGTGATATGTGAAAATGTGTGTGTAGAAGAATCATAAGTATTCATTGCATGTATATTCTGATTTTTATTGGTTTTTATTTTGGAAGAATATAACCATGGAGAGATGAAAATAACATTATTTTTAGTCTCAAGAAAAAACTGAAAAATAAGACAATTTCACTTTGTGACGATTTCTTTCGGTATTTTCAGCCGTCATCTATTTTTGGGAGCATTAGTTTTTAGTTTATTCCTTATTACTCCTTGAGGAGCATAGGGCTGCCTTGGGAGCATTTTGTTAAATAATAGGTTTTCTTGATCTCAACAGCCTTTGCTCTGGCATCTTTGGTAAGAGCCGACAGCTTTAAGGCTACATTTCAGCAATCAATATGGAAATGTTCACTCCAATGTGAGTGCTCACAGAAATTTAGTTTCTTGCCAGTCATACTGTAAAGTTCAGTCACCTGACTGCCACTTGGGTCAATTACACTAGCAGCAGTTACCATTGGTGCTATCTAATCTTATTGTGTTACCAGGAAATTGTCAGTGCCTTTAGTATCAAACAGTTCAGTTTTGTTAATTTATTTTTCTTCAGGGATGAAAATTATTGGTAATTAATAACTGGAAAGATTATTTTCAACATATCAAATACAGAAATTGCTTACACAATAAAACACTGGGAGTTTGGTCAATAGGTGTAAATCTTCAGGTACAGGAATACCTTCTGGTTTGATAATCTGTACATAATAAAGTGGGATGCAGTTGGTTTGCAGTGTTTGGGTATTTTTCTTGAAAAAGCCTAAAATGAAAGCAGAATCTGCTTCTACATCTGTTTCGCAATTGTGTTCACCTATGCTTGAATGTGTATTGCACATTTTGTGTACAAGTAATGTGAATGTTATTGGTGTTGCATTCATAATCTTATGTACGCTCATAGTGTGGTCATGTTAATAATAATTTAGGATTATGACTATATCTTTTTTGCCTGCATGACCTTCACAGATAGCAGTACTGAAAAAGAAAGTCATCTTGGACGAGTGAATGTGTCACTAAAGTGTATCAAGCGATCAACTTCTTTAACATGTCAAAGTCCTGGAGAAAAACTTGAATGACTGTAAGATTTCAATAACACACACAATGGCTTAACTTGCAGCCTCTATAGAAGTCTTGCTGCAACGTAAACAAAAAGTTCCCAGCCATCTTACTGTATGTTTTTTCATGTTAACGTTTTATAGTTTTCTCACATTTCTTAACAAAATCTCAAGTCTCCTGCGCCTACCAAAAATGAAGACACACAGAACAGTAGTTTTTTGAGTTTTAATGTACCAGAAGCTATATTTATGAAGTAAATTAATCACCCGGCAGCAGAATGGGGAACTTAAAAAAAAACTTTGTCTCTGTTGTTAAGATTTTGAAACCCAGGTCTTTGGCAGATGGCTTCTGCCAACCTATAGGTAGTTAAAATTCTGTACTGGTTAAAGTATCTTATACTGAATAATCTAAAGAAAATTGACTTTCTTAAAATGAATGAAGGTTCTCATACATAAATATTTTATTGCTATGCAGAATTTTTAAGAGTACTATAAAATGACGGAAGACCAAAAGGTCATATACCTTAAGGAAGACATTAAAAATTGTGATAAACCCAAAACTTTATAAAATTACTTTTGTATATGGCTGGAAATTTTCTTCCTTCGCCACTCACAGATATTTCCATATTCACACATGCCACACTTCCATGCCTCTTCTACTTCTACTCCTTCACATTCTCTCTGTCCATGCCAAAACTCTAAGGAATGCAGAACTGTCTGCCACATCCAATCTTCCTCTTCCTTGACTTCCACATGACCAATCAAATCATGTGTGTCTTGGTGAACGTATTCAATAGACATAGAGCCAATACAAACCAGACTCTGAGCAGTGGAGAGCAACAGAGAAAAAAGGTTTCTAAGAGAGACTGTTGACATTGGCAACTGGTCCATGTGCTTTATAATTTCATCACTGAGAGGCAAGTCAGCTGAATCTTCAAGGCAAAGCTTCTTCAAGAAGAAATCTGCTGACATATTCCCCTTAACTAAGTTGTCCCACAATCTCTTGTAGATTTGCACCTGAAATTTTAAAAGCACTCAAAGCAGAATCAAAAACAAACATAATGTACAAAAATTAACATAAACATGCATGTTTCTAGAAACTATATTTGTTAACCAGAATAATTTAACAAGGGCATCTCTTGAATGCAAAAGGATGCCCAGAGCAGGGTCCAATGGTGTGGTGTAGTTGCCGCCCTATGCTTCACTGGGGGGTGATTAGGAACAAGAAGAATCTCTTGAATACACACATGAATAATAATGATATTTATTTATAGCTCACTTTCCCCACCCTTACATGAAGACGCATGGGCACACACTATCAAAGGATTCAAATGTATCTTACAATATCATTGTCCAAATATAACTCTCTCACAAAATATACACAAGGGAACAGGAGAAGACCACCAACAGTCCAATAAAATCTCTCACGCTGAGAAAGGAACATGTCAGTTCTAAAATACAAACCGAGACCTGAATCTCAACAGCAATGTCAAGGTGACAGGCATTTTAGCCACTGCACTACCAACTGTTTCAGATGCATTTGTACATATGCTACTAACTCCACCTGACACATGAGCTGATAAACATTTCTTGAGTTTAAGAATGTTAGTTCATTTTTACTACTGACCTGGAGTGCATTTTGTTTCGCTTGAGCCACCCCTGGAAGTCTTGTGCTTTTCCTTGTCTTCAATTCTAGCAGATGAAGACTGTAGGTTTTTTCATCAAAGTGGAGCTCATCAATAATTCCAAACAGCATGTCGCCGGTGCCAAGGTCCCCAAAGATTGGGACTTCTCTAGCTTTAGCAATTCCAGAAAAAAATCCTCTCATGGCCACCAGCAAATTTAGAATGTTCAAGGCCCATTTGTCAGTGTTTGATGAAATTTTGACATCCACAACATCGTGAGTTTCTAGTTCTGCAATAACAGCATAAAACTAATACAACAGTCACACCATAAACTAAATTGTTTCATCATTTAACTTAAACAGAAAATCAGTGCTTCATGATATTGCTAACACACTGGAAATGTCGGGAACAAATCACACCATTACATGGGAGAGTTACAGGGCTGAGAAACAGGCAATATGCAAGAAACAGCCAAATTAAAAATAAAATAAAATGGTTCTTTATCCAATGCCTTAGTTTTTGCTTTTGTCGTAATGTCATGTTTGCTGATACTTATGTTTCCTGTATGGTTGACTGTCAGATTGTAGACTTTTGTGTGCAGTTCCCCGAGTCTCATCCACAAGGGGAAATGTGCTTTACAAATTCAATTATAATGGAATTGGTGTTTCACACCAAGGCAGTAACTAAAGTTACATCACATCAAAGCAGCCAACCCTGTAAACAGGTGCCACTTGCAACAAAAGAAAAGTATGTTGTAGATGACATCTGAACCCAGGACAGCTATTCCTCATTGTATTGATGACAAGTGCTAACTGTTGCACCAGGGTGCCGCTGTGAGTTATGTGGGAGCCAAGACTGGTGTGTGTGTGTGCCCCCAGATCTTTAGTACATTGATTTATGTGTACAATGACTATTAACACATTAAAACAAAAATACATAAATTCTTTGAACCACACCACCTCTCATACCTTCAGGCAAAAGATCCCAATTGGATGCTAAGACATACAAATGCACATATTTTGTAACATTTTCATTCAAACCATGAAACACTTTCAACAAACCAACCTCTAGCATAATGAAGTGACTTTCCTTTTTTGACTTCCTCTTTATCTTTAACAGACAAAGGCACGTCCCCAGCCTCAATCTCCTGCATATCTGTCAACCCTGGCTCAACCCCCATCATTCTATACTGCAGTTGCTGCTCACACCATAGCTGTTGTGTGATGTCTGTTACACAGAGGTAGCGAGACCTGCAGAACTGTATCAAAGGAGGTGGTGCCTGCTTACACACACCTCTTTTAGTGCTTAAGATTTTAGTTGATGAGCCATTTACCTAATAATAAAAATAATATAAAACCATCATCTAAATAAAAAAGGATCAGTTCGTGATTCTGCTGCAATAACTTCCAACAGTGAAGTTTCTACAAAAGCTTAATAATGTTGCCTATACAAAAGTACATTCATTCATACTTTCATAAGGTGCTGTTGTATTTGAAGGAAGAAAAAAAAACCTTCAGAAATGAGTCTAATTACTGTTATCCATATCTGTTATCTTAAAAGAGTTTGTCTCCATGGCAAACTCATAAATAAATGGTCTTGTTTACTTTTATAAAACACACATGGATATAAAAACCTTTGAGTAACATAATACAATAAGTTAATAACATTGCCACATATACTATAAATACACACACATCAATCTAAAAATATTAACTCAGATGTACATACAGAGTCCATGCACTAACAAAAGAAAGGGCAAGGGAGATTGCATTAAAGCCAATTACAAAATTTAAGACCTGCTGCTCAGACTTCTGAAAATCTTTGTTGCTTTTATTATTTTTAAGTTCTAGTCCACTTGTTTCATCATGCTCGTCAATACCTGAAAAAGTAATCAACAAACAAATGAAAAAATGCAAATGAAGACAAGGTCTACAAATCTTTGAAGTTCAGACATGTGGCATCTGAAAAAGTATTCATTCGTGTTGCTGACGTGGATTTCTTCATTTCAAATGTAAAAAAAACTATTTTGTTCAAAACGTCCTAACTGCCATTGTTAATTCCTAATTAGCGTTAATTCGTAATCAGCAATAGAAATCGGTAGCTGCTGAGTACCGTTCGCTAAAGAAGCCAGACTTGAGAAAAAGAGATTCACTGCTATTGTGCTAACAACTGCAGCACGAACAGCTAACACACGCATTATTACCCATCACACAACATCAACGAGACAAACATGCAATCAAACTTATCACGCATGCATTCAGAAGCTGTACAAGCTATAATAACGAAGTAGTGACACTCCTATTAATCCAGACTTAAACAAAACCCGGCAAAGAAAGCCAACAGAACTTTCGTGACACCACGAACTATATATACACACATGTATACGCCCATAGTGATACGACTTTCAGCATCAAGGAAACGACTACACGATTGTGCAAAAAAATACATGTACTTATTAAACAACTGATATATTCTCACCTCCATCTATCTTTATCATGGATGATTCATCTAAATCACTCCAGTCTTCTTCGTCAGCAATGTTTGTCCGTGCTGACATTTTAAATATCTCTAACCTCGCGCTTGACCGGAAGTGCAACAAGTTAGGCTCTCGTTGCCACTTGGTAACATATTAATACGCACATTTCAAAGTTTTCTTCAATAAACGCAACATTTAAACTAATTCTATGGTATATTGATACAAATTTTATAAGATAATGAGTATCAGATAATATGTAACTTTATTTGATTGTCTACAATTTAGATTTTTATAAGTTATCATGACCTATATTGTAGCCGAAAGCGTCATCGTGTGTGTAAGTCGGCTGCGTAGGGCAGGCATGCAGTAGCTGCTCACAAGGAAGGGCAGCAGGGACACAAATGGCATTTGGGTGAGGATTTCCATCTTCTGCCTTCTGAGATTGTTTTACCTGCATGGTGGGAGATGTTTCTAAGTGAGATACTTCATGCTGTCTTTGTATACGAATGACATGGAAACAAAACTCAGTTATCGAGCATCGAAGAAGGGTGCCAACGGTGCTTCAACCACGGCTTCAGTCAAGAAAGTAAAGCGGAAAAAGAATAAAGTTAAACAGACTGTGAAAGGCAGAGAATCAAAAGAAAGTGGAATTCACAGTCCAGATTTCGACATCGAGACCCGGTTGGAGGGAGATGGAACCTTAACTGATGTAACAGGTAAAAACCGATCCGTCACTGCGCGAACAATTAGATCGAGGTTTTGGGGAGGGGGAGATGAATGTATGCGCATATGTATGTTTTTCAAAGCTGCTCAATGACGTATTAGTATGAACAGAATTTCTAGTCTCAATGCGTATATATCTACCAGTGAATGGAGTTATGGATACTTGTATGCGTATCCTGCAAATTTATCTATAGCTATTGGTTAATCAGTAGATATATATATATAGTACTGAGCACATTTGAGCTTTAAAAAAAAAGAAACATTTATACAGTCTGAGAGACACTAAAAGCAGATGTTGACAGAGGAAGAAAATCAATGAGAAAAGGTCAAGGTAGGAAGAAAGGTCTGAAAGGGATAGCACAATGGTCTTGTGAGACATATATTACACAAGTTAGTGGTTGTTCTGTGAGACATTACACAGTTTAGTGGTTGTTCCTGCATTCAAGTACATTCAAAGTGATTTCTTTATGCACTTGGATTTGAATCCTGGAATCTTCTTCTATTTAGGAAGCAGCATCCTTTATAGAAATGGTATCTGATCCAAGATTTCTGATATTTCTAGACAATGGATGACCTACACCAAGTTAAAACTTAATGACGAAAAAACAGAAGCTTTATTTATTTTATTTTTTTTTTCAAAGAGGAGAGCCAGAGTTTAGCCTTCACTGTATGTCCCTGTTTGGGTAGGTGATCCAATGTTCCTTTTGTTACTTCAACACAACTTAGGTGACATGTCTCTTGATAGCATGTTTCTCACATCTGTCGTTCTGCATGCTATGAGCTCTGGAAAATCAGCTTAATTTGCCATACTCTTTCCATCTCAACCACCAAAATTCTCATCTGCTCATTTAACAGGCTGGGGGGGATTGGCTCTCCTTGATTTGGTTTGTGTTTTGTGGTCATGCTTCAATTTGGATGAAAGTGTTGGACCTTCATGTTTACATGTGCTTCTGCTGCGTTTTTCTTCCTCTTCTAGTTTGCAACAGGACTGTATATAATGTTATTTGAAATGCGAACTGTTTGGATCTATTAGCTGAATTCCAGTCTACCATGTTTCACTCGCTTCAGCAGCGACCTTGAGCTACATTGAATAAACTGAAGTGATGGTCACCCGTTTGCAGTTTCATATGATATTTTTTCATATTCTGAAAATTACTCAGTATTCCCAGTATTTGCCTTATGTTACTAATCTTATTTTGTGGAGTTGTTACCATTAAATCCAAAGTTTACTGCCGAAACACATTGAGTCTTTGCATTGTTCTTCGTTCTACATCTTTGTTACTCTTTTGTTAACTTGTTCTACATCTTTGTTACCATTTTGGGATCTCATTTTACATCTTTATTATTATTTTGTTAACTTTTTGAAATCAGACATTATTTTCTCATATCAGTGATGACAGAATTCTTATGATATGGCTGGCATACATAAATGACAATCAGCATTTTTAACCAGTACTTTGAGAATATGGATGCTGTCATTGAAACTTTCTTTCAGTGTGTCTTGTTATAGTCTTTATCATTTATAGCTCCTTGCTATTTCTGATTATCATTTCTTTGTGTGCACTGTGGCACTGCCCTTCAATTCTGTCTTTTTTGCTTTTTTTCTTGCCTTTATCTTCCTCCTGATTTTGGCAAAGCTGTCTTCTTATTGATACAAGGTTGCTGCCTTTCTTGTTCATTAAGATTCTCCTTCTTTCACAGAGATCAAAGATTTTGTTCCTGATTCATGGTTGCTGTTTATTCTTTCCCTACCTTCCCTGATCTTTCATTATCATTGAATTGTCATTGTCATTTCTATAAATATGTAGCCGAATCCGATGTCAGAAGTCCAGAAGTAGTCACAGCACAGCAATAAGTTTGTTTTCTTCAGTTTTTTAAAAACATTAGATTTAATATTTTTTATTGATCTGAGACTCTTTCTCTTTTTCTTCATTTGTGTCTCTGGTTGTGCATCCCCTTTCCTCCTGAAACCTTGATTAATTTTTGTTCTCAAAGATGTCAAAGGGGAAGCACAGTCTATCGAGACAACAGACAGGCAAATGTTATGATCAGAGAGGCTTTATCATTACTTTAATTTATGAAACTGTGAACTGTTCATTTTTTTGGTGTTTTGTATGCAACTGGATTGTAGAAAGGTAATAAGCAATGGTCATTCTCACACATATTTTTTGTCCATTTCATTATCATTAGGTTTGTTGTGTAGTCATCTGGCCTGGGTTTGGGATATTTTGGGGTTTGGGCTGAGAATTTTGAGACCAGCCCGCAAAAAGAAAACTCTGTGCACCCCTGTGTTAAAGATCATTTTTCTCAGTGTCATCTTTTTGTGAGGGTGGTTCCCATCTCCTCTTCCTCTCACTGTTTTACCTTTCCTCAATCTTCTATGAATTGAGGTTTCCATCTGGGTCAATGGAGGAAGTTCGCTGAACCACATGGGTATCAGATGAATGTACCTTTGGGTGCTGAAGCCAGTCCTCTAAACACTGGACTAGATGCTTCGAATCCCCTACTGGGTTGAACCTAAATTTACTCTGGTGTTAGGAATGTTTTGTCAAGCCTAAAATTTAATGCAAATTTCTGTGTTTTTATCTTTGGGGTATTAATCATTAGATGTGAGTAGTTTCACTTCAGACCAAGGAAAATGCATGTTTACAGAAGTTTGTTAAGTTTTTGTACACAGGCAGGTGTCAGCATATAAGGAAGAGTATGTTATATTATTCTGCCAACATTGTGTCTATCAGAGAAGACAGAATGACTTTTTTTGACTTACTGATAAGGCTAGTAATCTGGCTCCACAGCATGCATATGGGACAAGGTCCACAGTTGTTACAAGTTAATTAATTTCTTGCACCACACACCGATCACTCACTCATTATCACTAAAAGAAAGAACTTACATGTGCACATGATCACATGCATGTGCACAGACTCATACTCATGTACACACACACACTCTCTCAACTGCTAGATAACTTATGCTGCAATAAAATCCTGCCTCAACAAGGTGGCCACCAACAGATCACAAGCACCAATAAAATACTCTGAGATTCTTTTGTTAGAATGCCTCACATTCAGGTGTCAGACCATCGAGATTTCCACTGTAGGTCAATGTTTATTCAGCCATTGCTCACCTTTATCAATTACAATTGTTTTGAGTATATAAAAAAATGGCTGTTGTCTATTCTCCTTGATTAAAATGGAAATGAAGTCCGATGCACGAAAAACTGGCAAATATGACAGCGCATGTATCAGAGATTCTGAAATCCTAATCATATATGACAGGATAATAGGCTAATTAGGCTAAGCCAAAGAGTAGATTACAAAGCTTTAACCTAAATCAGGGTCAGTCCTTCATATAATATCATATCACTTTATACATACTATCATATAAAAATCTTATGTTGAAATGTTTTTCATAAATCATACAAAATAAAAATCTGTTTAGAATAATGTTTAAAACACTAAGGTTCAACTTACTGATCAAACTGTTGAAGGCTTCTAAGCTATGTCACTGCTATATTTTGTTCAGCATCTTGGATGGAGGTTTTATTAGTGTATTTGGACTATTCCATTTTTCTCTGAGCCATGGAGTCCTTTTTCAACATTTTTATAATTGTGTATGCTTACCCTTATTTTGATGCCATGAAGGTTCTCTTTCTTACCCAATTTCATCTTAAAAATGCTGACTTTGAAGTACACAGAGTACAGAAAATTTTGTTGCTCATTCTGGGATTTATATTTTTATGAGTGTGGAGTTTTGGTGAAAAAAAAACATTGCCAAGAAATTTAAACACCATGATTTACGGAAGTAGCAAAGCAGCAGGTCTGGAAGTGGATGGTTCATTGATCAGACCAGAGACTATTTGGAAGTGCCAGCTATTGTTTAAATAAGATTTTAACCATTGATTTTTGCGAAAATCCTATCATTGTAGCAAAGTGTTTCTTTCTTAAAGTGGGTTGTTTCTTTTGCATTAAGGACTTAACTGCAACTCTGTTCTCTGTCTGTATAATCAATTTAAAGAGAAGTAGTGTGAGCGAGTGACTCCTAGCTATTTAGCAAAGTTAGTGCAAACAAAAACATTCTGATACACACACACACACACACACACGCGCGCGCGCTCTCTATCTTTCAACACACACTGCATATGTCTACTCTCTATCACTCACACATACATCAACACACAAATTGACACACAGAAACACAGCATTGGAATGCTTCATCTAGGCTTTTGAAAGTCCTGCACATAGTGCATGCATTTATACACCTAGTGAAATTGAATATAATATTGTAGTCTGCAGAGGTGTTAAATTGTGTGCTTAGAATGCTTAATAACATGTCTGACATGGCAACAAAAGGCACATCAATATCAGGATGAATTCAAAGCCTAGGCACGTTGCATTGGAGAGATACAGATATTGATCAGTCTTGTAAGATTTTCACAGGATTTAACTCTTTGTGGCTTATACTGCTCTTGTTGCTAAGGGGCCTTAGCCAAGCTTTCGTTGTTCTTTTTGTTCCAGGTCTTCATTTACATTTTCTTTTCTTGATTTCTCCCTCCTCTAACCCAGCAGCTTTCTAGTATTTTGTACTTTTGAATTGATTTCCTATGATGAAAATGCATACTAAACCAAGGAAGTAATGAAGCAAGATCTCTGTAAAAAGTGGAAAAATCATTTTTTTTAGTATGAAGAAATTTTTTTCCCTTGACCTTCACTGTGTCAAAAATGCAAGTACTTGTTCTTGTATATAGTAACTCACATATACATATACACACATATAGTGTACATATTTAAATTGTGTATAATGTCCATTTCTCCATACCCCTCAAGGGATGAATGAATAAAATAATAATAATATGTTTATTTGTTTAGCACTTTCTTTCCCACCATTAAAGGTGGGCTCAAAGCACTTTACTAAAAAGAAAAGAAAAAATGCCTACAACTTGAGATTTTATAAATTTGTAATGTGAACTGTTACAAAATCAGTATCAGGGTGTATCTATATATATATATAGAGATATCATGTTTTGTGAACATCTGTGAAGATACAGGTAAATATGTACATTCTAGCCAAATTAAAGTAAAGTGTAAAGATCATTTTGGGTGGAATTGCTTTTCGAATAGCTGGGTAAAGATCAGTGCAAATACAGTTTCCCCAAACAGGAATGAACACCCTCACCCTGTGCCAAAGTATTGTCAAAGTACACACCAACAAACCACCATGAGGAGATAAAAGGATCAGCAGCACAGACCTCAGGATTGTGCAAGAATACATTAACGTTGTGAAGAATACAGCAGATGGGAGAGCATGGACATAATGTTAATTTGGTGTTTGTGGACAAACATCACATCATTACTCTGACCTCATTCTGTACATGGTGATATTTGTAGGCAGGCATGTTTCAGAATGGAAGGGTTTGGGGAAAGTAGTATCTTGCACTGTGCTTTACGCAGCAGAAAATATCACACCCCACTAGACCCATAAGAAATATAGTATTTCCATCTAGTACCCTTACGATGGATTTTCCCTCCTCTGGAGTATGTCACAGTATGTCACAGTGTGTGCTGCATGAAACTAAGAATCTTCCAGCATCCCTCGCCCACCATGCACTCCTGCTAAACTTTTTTCAAACTGAAAACCTATAAATAAATCTAATTAGATTCACTCATGGCTATCCGTCACTCAGCTTTGCTGTCAGAGTAAACAGTTGCTCAGTCCCTCCCAGCATTTACACTCTTAATCCACCCTCTGTTCACCAAAAACCGTCAGCCTTTCTGTAGTAAGCCCTCCGCCACCTGATAACGTTGTCTAGTGGCGATGACACTCAACCCCCTCAGGTATACCTTTAATTCCTATCATTGGTGATCCTTGTGTAGCGTCAGTGTGAGGCCGACCTGCAATGGCCTAGTCAGTGGCATATGTATAAGTGTGGATTAACTGTATGTGAGACAACAATGGGTTGAGCTAGAATGTTCAACTCTACTGCCTTGCAAACCCACATCGGCTTGGTTGGGGGCTGGGGTAGGGGAGGTCATAAAGGTGTGTTTCTATAGAATGGTTTTAAGTGGCTTATGCCTGAATGGATCTTCCTGATGTGTCAACCAAATGGGTGTTAGCAGAAAATAAAGCACGTCTTTCTTTAGGGGGTAGGTCCTGTAGGCGCATGCCCTAAGTGTTCTAGAATCAGAATTATTTACCTAGAGTTTTTAAAATAATTACAATAACCAAAGCATTCTAGATTTAGCATTTATATACGTGTGTACTATTTTGTAAACATCTACCCTAAGGTGCTAGAATTGTGCTCAAGAACAAAAATTAGGGTGATCCACATACGATGTTTAGATAAACATGAATTGAGTCAGTATAGAAAGAAACTTCAGCTCTTCAGTCTCCACTCTACAGGTAGACATTGCATGGATTGTGACACTTTGAAAAGATGAATTAACTAATTACACACAGGGGAGGGGAGGGATTCCTGCAGTTTAGTTTGGCTATAGTGTGCACAGTTATGCAGAAGTGGTGGTATTTATTTATTCTCCACTGGTGACATAAATAGAATCACCTTTGTGTTCTTGGGAAAAGTGGGTCAGCTACAACACAAACGATATACTGTAATTATTTAAGACATTTGATGGATGACATCTTGACAAGATATATATAGATATGTTGTATTTAATACACTGTATTTTGTTTATACAATGTATATTTTAATTAGTGTATCACATAAGATAGTACATTAGTCCTTTACACAGACGTTTTCTTCAGTGGCCTGTAATATGTTATTTAATTTCTTGCCTTTCCCGTTACTTTTTTGCAGACAGCGAGTTGTCTCCCGCCAGGAAGGTGACAAGGCTACCTCTCCTTGACTCCAAGATGTCCCTCACCACTCGGCCTTCCGACCAGGCCTGCTACAAGCTGAAAACGTCACTATCGATGTCACCACCGCAGACGCTGCCGCTGTCGACGATCCCCGCAAGCGAGAAAACGTCCGTCGACGAGGTCACTACCCGCGTAGCCACCATGGCAGTCAAAAAGCCTCAGGCGAAGTCTCGCATCAGAAGCCACATCGGAAAGTCGACCCAAGCGATCAAGTCGTCCCGAAACAGACCAAAGCAGGGCGATGCAGCACGGCAGCAGCAGCAGCGCCAGCAGCAGCACGAGCCGGAGGAAGCATCAGCCACGTTCAACGAGACGCTGCGGTGGGAGTACGTGGTGGAGAACACGGAGGAGGAGCGCGAGCGGGTGGCGGCCTACAAAGTCAACCGACGCCAGCGCTACCTGGCGGCGGCGCGGGCCAAGGGACTGCAGTGGGCGGTGGAGCAGGCCGCCCCGTCCCCACAGTCCGAGGACTCCGGAGTGGAGACTGCTTGCGCTTCGCCGGGGAGCTTTGCTGTCTACAGAACTATGCCGAGAATGCGAGTTGTTCAGAAGCAGAAAGCCTTGGCAGAGACTCTTGTGAAGTGTTAGCTTCGCCATCTCCACGTTCTCGGGTGGTTTTTTTTTTTTTTGTTTTTTTTTTAATTCTCATACTCTCCCCCACCCACTCCGCCCTACCTTCTCTCTCCCACGTAGCCCACCCGGCGTTACTTCCCTTTACCCTTCGTCCCTTGTGTGATTTTTCTTGGAGACGTCTTAGGTCAATTCTGTTACTTTTAGAGGCCTTTTAAGTATATAGAATGGTTAAATATGGAAATCAGTTATATTTCAAAATTCCGAGGAATAAACTTGGGCCAGGATATTTCTTTTCATCAACGGTTGTGATCTCGCTCAACGAACAAAATATACTCTGAGTACATGTTCGGGTATCTTACCTGTGATAGGTACACACATCGAATGTGGGTAAAGGGATGGCATTTTATTATAATCACCGGTATCACGTTAAAATAAAGGTTTCTACCTGATGTGAGCTGTAAATTTTTTATAACAAATATTTTATATTTGTGAGTGAGTGTTACGTCGTCTTCCTCAAATGTATTCTGCTGACTGTGATATATTTTAATGCTCTGATTACAGCATTACACCTTTGTGCTGTATAATATTAACTTTGAGAGGAGAAGGTGATAATGTCCTTAATATTGCTCATTGGTTCTGAACACGAAGTTAATGCACTCAGGTCACGTGATCTAGCAAGTCGAAGTTCTGGCGCGAGACCAGCGTCTCTTTGTTTTCTGCATGTAGTACTGCTCGTCTGCCCAACGTCCGTCCAATTCGATCTTTTTTTTTTAATTAAACAGCTTTTTACAAATTTCTCTTGAAGACAAAATGTTTATTGAACGCTATAACTCCATGTATGCCTAATAAACAGATGTGACGTTGGCCTAGGGTCAGTCACGACCTATCTGGGACTTCCGACAAAAAAAGAGAACAATCCTCCTTACTCCTATAAACACAAATATATAAAAGATAGCGACACTTGTTCGCAGGTGACGCAGACACTAGGAGGGCGCCCTACTCCTGCGTTCATTAGAGAGTTTGTTAATTTCATGTGTAAAAATTATAAAACATGAACTAATCTTCATTTTTATGCCTGTCACATTTTCTGTGGCATGATATAATGAAATCAGCAAGGTCTGGATTTAAAATATTAGAAGATAAAGAAAGTCCAGGAGGTTTCTGATGTATAATTGTGAAATAATATTTGTGCACTCATCTCTTCTTGAGTTGCCTCCGGAAAGGTTGATATTGACTACCATTTATGATAGAGTTGGTGTTTGTGGAAATTGCACAAAGATTATAATTAGACTTTTAAGAACATGGTACCAAGGATGGTAACATTGTCTAATCGCGGAACAAAGCAGACAGAGACACACACAACGGATTGTTGGAATGAGGGTGGTACTATCAGAATTCAGACATAACCTGATTTACCTTGGAGTTGAGTGACTTAGAGAATAGCACTGACGAGAGAATTTATTTGTGTGAATTTCACATTTACGGAAGTTGTTTTTGTTGAAGAATAAGGATCTCAATGATTTCTTATTTAATTTTAAAAGAATGTCATATACCTGTAATGTCCAATATCCAATGGTTTCTTTTATGCATGATTATGTACACGTGATTTCCGCTGAAATCAACTTCATTAAATTATTTTTTTTTAATTTCCTAGCACACTTACATTAATTCACATTAAAGAACATACATTAAAACACAACTCACGTGATCATTCTTCACAGTGCAATGAACAGTGCGAAATTTCAAGTAGGTGATTGAATGCATGTAAAGCGACTTGTCATGTAAAATTAATGAAGATTTGCTTTTTAGAACAAATAAATGCTAGATGTGGTGAGTTTGTGATTTTCTTTTCTTTTTTTTTTTTAAAGGACGTTTTATATTTGTGACAAACTAAAATCCTGGGCAGAAACTAAATGGGAAAAGATAGTTTGAAACCGAGGTATCAGCTGATCAAAAGAAAAGCTAGACTGAGATATGTGTTAACAACGGGGGCAACAGATGGCACTAGTGGACACATTGCCGTGTGATGTCAGACCTACCCTTTGAAACATCATATTGTGTTTATATAGAATGCATAAAACTTTGAGCATGTCAAACATCGAAAACATTGTGATTCAACGAACCTATCACTTTATAATTAAAGATCTTGTGGCAACTATCAATTCGTTTGTAATCATTGTGTCAATGTGTAAAGCGGTGTTAGCTTCCGTTATTCACGTGCCGCTAACACAGTGTAAGGTCGTCCTCACACACAGATTTCCACTGCACGACACAGAAATATTCACTTCAATGTCTCACCGCTGAATCCACCGTCCGTTATATGCAAGAGGACAATGTGTCGGAGGTCCGTCACCTCGAGTTGCTCGTCTCTGACTGTCCTGGAAAACGTTAGTTCGCCTAACTTATTTTCCCCTTCGCCAATGAAGCACCAAGCTACCGGGTAACTAGGTCAGTTGGAAAATTTTGCTTCTTGTCTGTGCATGTCACTAGCGGAATGGTAATTATGGACAAATTTGGGATGTTAAAATTATTCCAGCAAACTTCTTGATGCTGGTGTAGCAGGCTGGTCAAGTGTATCAATATGGCATCCTTCTCTTAGCAAATCACAGGCATTCAAGATTTGCCGCAGTTGTGGGTTGAGGCTGATAAAAGTGGACTAACTAAACAGGTCTAATCAGGGCGGGAAAGTCTAGTCCTGTTTCTGCCTTAAGACGATGCAGTGAAGGGAACTCCCTAATTATTATATGCGCGAGCCCACTCGAAGACGCACGCGCACACACACACACAGGTCGGAGTAATACAGAATGACAAGTCTGTTTCTCCAAACTACATGGTTTCAAAAGTATTTTGTGGTGTAAAGCAATCAGAGACTGTACACAACCAGACGATCACGATGAATTCAATGAAATGCTGGTGGGTTTGTGTAGTTTTCACTCAACACTAGGTTTGAATACAAACAAAAGAAGTATTTATTTTGACAACACAGACTTTATTGTATTATGTGCTGCTACTAAACGTACAGAATAACTACTAGGAATATGTATCTAGTACAAGCCAATGAAGTTATATACTGCTCTAATCAGATAAATGATTAATTTACTTTACACACTACTGCATCTGATCTTTAGGCAGCAGGCCTGGGACCTCACTGAGAATTTCATCTTGATTTATAAACTACATGAATAGGAAACAGCTTATTTCCTTATAACAGTTGTTATTAATGATTTCAGGATCTCATAAAATAGAACTATTGGCTCTTTGATCATCAACGTCTCCCATTCTCTCTGTTATCTATCTTACGAAGCATTCAGTACGGTGTTCCTTGTATCCATTTATTTTCCAGTTGATTATTAAACACTTTTCTCTCCTACAAAAATCTAGTACAAATCGATGATGTTTCGGGTAAATCTTTAAACGAGTATCAGACAAAATCTGACAAAAACTACTTTTCATTTCCTGCAGTAAACAGCTAAGACGGTAAACTAATTGGTTTGTCATGCTTCAGCTGAGGAGCTAGGTCTTTACGTCCAGAATGAGTTGATAGTCTTCAAACAGTGTTCAGTATGTCAGTCATAAGCAAATCACAGAGACAGGAGAATGGACTGGCTAACGACAACCACAATATGCACACAATATAGACTTATTTAAAATAGGAAGTGCACACATTGTCTTTCATTTGATTTCACATGCGGGACCTGTAACAATCATATTACACACAGTCACAAAGAAAAGTCTTGACTTGCCTAACACTACAAGACACTCATTGTAGCACACAGCACAAAAATTCAGTTCACAATATTGCTGTCAGATGTGTATAACTGACAATTAGTGAAACTAATAATATAACACACTCTTTAGCACTACACAGTCTATATCATGTAATTTTTTAAACTAGCCACAGGTCTTTCCGAAACTCTTCATCAGTAGCTATGTTTGACTACACCAAACAGCTTAACTTCTCCGTTTCATTATTGAACCATATATAATTATAAATATAGTTCCATACCTCGCATTTAGTTGTATACCACAACTTATTTCGCTTTTAGTATGGTAGTTATATATACAGATTACATTTCAACAAATTTATGTTTGCAAGTGTCGGCTTCTTCCTAATTCTATAGATTCATGATTTATTGCGCACCTGTTATGTATAAATTCTAACATATACAAATACTTATTCTAAAATCAGTTCGCTGAGTGTTATTCAAGACAAAATTCTTTCACACCTCTTCCCCACATACCCTATCAACTGTTAGTATTCATATTACAAATTCTTCCACACAAACTTTCAACATTCCTAAAAAATAGAAATATTATAGATTCATATGAAATCTTCATCTGTATACATTAGTAGGAGAAATTGCAGCAAAAGTAAACTCACTTTTATTACAGGTACAAGTCTGGCAGCCGACTTCATAGACGTAGCCGTAAGGACATGCAGCACAATGCGCAATAGAGGGGCAAGGAGGTTCTAAAAAAACAGTTTCATATTTCAATTAATCAGAAGTGAAACGACGGCAACAATACATTGCTAATTGTTAACTAAATAGCAAACATACCCTATCATCTGTTAGTATTCACGGCTTTATATTTATTTATTTGCTTTCGACAAATTCTTCCACACAATCTTTCCACTTTCTTGAAATAAGAAATATTATAGGTTCATATGAAATATTCAGCTCTATACATTAGTAGGAAAAATTGCATCAAAAGTAAACGTACTTGGTTTACAATTACAAGTCTGGCAGCCGTCTTCATAGAGGTAGCCGTAAGGACACGCAGGGCATTGCACATTAGGGCAAGGAGGTTCTAAAAAATACAGCTTATTTCTCATTTATTCAGAAGTGATACAACGACAACAATGCATTTCTAATATCAAAATTGTAAAAATATTTTAAAACGTACCCTATACACTGTTTGTATTCACGGATTCATATTTGTTTTTGTGACTTTTACAAATTCTTCTACACAAACTTTCCACTTTCTTGAAATAAGAAATATTTTAAGTTCATATGAAATCTTCAGCTGTAAGTATTAGTAAGAGAAATTGTAGCAAAAGTAAACGTACTTGGTTTACAGTTACAAGTCTGGCAGCCGTCTTCATAGATGTAGCCGTAAGGACACGCAGGGCATTGCACATTAGGGCAAGGAGGTTCTGAACAGATAGTTTCATATTTCGGTTATAATCAGATATCAAATCATGGCTAACTAAATAGTGGAAAAAATTTTTAAACATACCATATCAACTGTTAGTACTCACGGCTTCAAATTCTTCATTTGCTTTCGACAAATTCTTCCACACAAGCTTTCCACATTCTTGAAAAAAGAAATACTTTAGGTTCATATGAAATCGTCAGCTGTATACACTAGTAGGAAAAATTGCAGCAAAAGTAAATGTACTTGGTTTACAGTTACAAGTCTGGCAGCCGTCTTCATAGAGGTAGCCGTAAGGACATGCAGGACATCGCACATTAGGGCAAGGAGGTTCTAAAAAAAAACAGCTTATTTCTCAGTTAATCAGAAGTGATACAACGACAACAATGCATTGCTAATAGTTAGCAAAACTGGGAAAATATTTTTAAACATGCCCTATGCACTGTTAGTATTCATTCATTTATAATTGTTTATTTGCTTTCGACAAAGTCTTCCACACAAGCTTTCCACATTCTTAAAAAAAAGAAATACTTTATGTCACCTGCACTCTACAGTGCCTTTCAGACGAGGAAGATAAAAATCACCGACAACAATTTAAATTTTAAAATAAATATAATTGGAAGTAAAAACCAAACACAAAACAAGTCCAAATTGTCCAGCTCACAGTCCGAACACAAGTTTCTTCTAATGTCTCAAAATATCCGATATTCCTGCCGACAATACTGTTCCCAACAAAGTATCTACTTTAAAACAACACAGAATCTACACTTGAAAGTAGCACGAAGTATCCACTTGAATATAACATAAAATTTTCTCTGGCACCGACGCCCTTCCTGAAAATGTTAATTCAACGCTGGTCGGCGAACTCCCCGGCGGATACGATGAATAAGCGAAGAACAAACAACAAAAGTGAAAGAAAAAAACCCCCACAAAATCCTCAGCATGTTCAATGTTACGCTACTATACAAATCTGGTAAGGATTTGCACAGTCCAGTCAGGACTAACTTCCAAGTCTGTTCAGGACTTGTTAAATAACATGAAAATCTGATTAAGATTTGTACCCAGTCCAGTCAGGACTACAACACCAAGTCGGTTAAAGACTTGTTGCAAACAAAACGTCCGCTCCGGACGCACTGATGACACCGAGGAGACTGTTACTTCTCCCCGCTCCCGTCAAGGAAAAACTCATTCACACAATAAACATCCAAAACATCACAACACTCTTTCCTTTGTTCTTCGAACAAAAACAACCTATCAACACCAACTGATTAAAAAGACCGGCCGGCCATCCCTGCACGGCGCGGGAAGCCTCAGACTGTTGCCCTGACAGCCGCAGTCATTGCTGTCTTTACCACCTCCCCCTTCCAGTTACTTTTCCCTGTCCCCTTTTAGGCTTAAAAAAATATTTAAAAATATATATAGCGCAGCAGGTTTGTGACACTTTAGGTTCATATGAAGTCTTCATCTGTATACATTAGTAGGAGAAATTGCAGCAAAGGTAAACGTACTTGGTTTACAGATACAAGTCTGGCAGCCGTCTTCATAGACGTAGCCGTAAGGACACCATGGGCATTGTGCAATAGACGGGCAAGGAGGCTCTAAAACAAAAGTTTCATATCTCGATTAATCAGAAGTAAAACAACGGCAACAATACATTGCTAATGGTGAACTCAATAAAAAAAAAACACATATTTTAAAAAATACCCTACCAACTATTAGTATTCACTAATTCATATTTGTTTATTTGCTTTAAGAAAATTTTTCCTCACAATCTTTCCACATTCTTGAAATAAGAAATATTATAGGTTCATATGAAATCTTCAGCTGTCAATATTAGTAAGAGAAATTGCAGCAAAAGTAAACTCACTTGGTTTACAGATACAAGTCTGGCAGCCGTCTTTATAGATGTAGCCGTAAGGACACGCAAGGCATCGCACATTAGGGCAAGGAGGTTCTAAAAAACAGTTTATTTCTCAGTTAATCAGAAGTGAAACGACGGCAACAATGCATTGCTAATAGTTAGCTAAATAGTGAAAATATTTTAAAACATACCCTGTCATCTGTTAGTATTCACGGCTTAAAAATTCTTTTATTTGCTTTCGACAAATTCTTCCACACGAGCTTTCCACATTCTTGAAAAAAAAGAAATACTTTAGGTTCATATGAAATCTTCAGCTGTATACATTAGTAGGAGTAATTGCAGCAAAAGTAAACGTACTTGGTTTACAGATACAAGTCTGGCAGCCGTCTTCATAGATGTAGCCGTAAGGACATGCAGCACAAAGCGCAATAGAAGGGCAAGGAGGCTCTAAAAAAACAGTTTCATATCTATTAATCAGAAGTGAAGCGACAGCAACAATACATTGCTAATGGTTAACTGAATTGTGAAAATATTTTAAAACATACCCTGTCATTTGTTAGTACTCAAGTCTTCAAATTCTTTATTTGCTTTCGACAAATTCTTCCATGCCATCTCTCCACTTTCTTTGAAATAAGAAATATTTTGGGTTCATAAGAAATCTTCAGCTGTCAATATTAGTAAGAGAAATTGCAGCAAAAGTAAACTCACTTGGTTTACACATACAAGTCTGGCAGCCGTCTTCATAGATGTAGCCGTAAGAACACGCAGGGCATCGCACATTAGGGCAAGGAGGTTCTAACAAAAACCATCTTATTTCTCAGTTAATCAGAAGTGATACGACGACAACAATGCAATGCTAATAGTTAGTTAAATAGTGGAAATATTTTAAAACATACCCTGTCATCTGTTAGTACTCAAGTCTTCATATTTGTTTATTTGCTTTCAACAAATTCTTCCACACAAGCGTTCCACATTCTTGAAAAAGGAAATACTTTAGGTTCATGTGAAATATTCAGCTGTATACCATAGTAGGAGAAATTGCAGCAAAAGTAAACGTACTTGGTTTACAGATACAAGTCTGGCAGCCGTCTTCATAGATGTAGCCGTAAGGACATGCAGCACAATACGCAACAGAGGGGCAAGGAGGTTCTGAAAACAGTTTATTTCTCAGTTAATCAGAAGTGAAACGACGGCAACAATACATTGGTAATGGTTAACTCAATTAAAAAATTATTTTAAAACATACCTTATCATCTGTTAGTACTCACGGCTTTAAATTGTTTATTTGCTTTCGACAAATTCTTCCATGCCATCTCTCCACTTTCTTTGAAATAAGAAATATTTTAGGCTCATATGAAATCTTCAGCTGTATACATTAGTAGGAGAAAATGCAGCAAAAGTAAACGTACTTGGTTTACAGATACAAGTCTGGCAGTCGTCTTCATCGACGTAGCCGTAAGGACACCATGGGCATTGCGCAATAGAGGGGCAAGGAGAATCTTAAAAAAACAACAACAACCAAAAAAAAAAAAAAAACAGCTTCATATCTCGATTAATCAGAAGTGAAACGACGGCAACAATATATTGCTAATGGATAACTAAATTGTGAAAATATTTTAAAACTACGCTGTGACAGTGAATTATTATAGATTGTAGGGAATGTGTCAATTGTGAAGTACATTATGTGTTAATACTAGCAACTTTTTTGTGTACAGAAAAAAGAACTAATAGTGAATGTGTACCATGTGTGAGTCTAAATATAGACCCTTCGTTCTGTACATAAAGGTTATAAAAAAAATGCTAAAGACTTTCTTGTTTGGGTTTTTTCGTCTTTTTATTTGTTGTTGTTTTTTTGTTTTTTTTTGTTTTGTTTTTTTTTTTTTTTTTTTTGGGGGGGGTTGGTCTTTTTTGTATTGAAAGTGCATAAAGCATTGTTCAAGAAGTCACACTAACTCTGTTTACTTACGATTTGCCTAGTGCACGTCTTCTCCGTCTATGTCTATGAGTATTCAGCTGACAACTACACCAACAAGTCAATACACAACTTTTACAAATTGTTCGACGCCTTCTTCACACCAGCAAGCCTTACCTGCTTCTGCTTTGCCGACCACCAAGACCACAAACACAAGTAAAGCTGACACCATCCCACTTGCCATTTCTACCCGTTACTTGGTTACTTGGTGAGAAAATGATTCACTAGTAGCTCTTACTCAGAAATTGAGAAGGAAGGAATAAACAATTTACTACTTTCAGTTGCTCTCTTCGTGGTGTCGTCTGCTCGCAACACATTTTATAGATTCCGCCATATTTACATCCTTTACAATTATGGTCCAATCCCAGGCGGCGTAACGAAGAACTGTATTTTGATTGGTGGATATATTTGGATGCTGACCTCCCAAACGATTGACCTCATGGCAGGTATATTTTCTCCGGATCTATTAACTGACCGACAGATGCCGCCCATCTCCACCTCCCTAATGAACTCGGAGTCGTCTATCAATATTTTTCGCTATAGAGAGTTTTGACCTTATAAAAACAAGAAAAAGTATTTCAAAATGTCAGCACAGTGACTGCACAGTAACATTTGAGGTTATTAATTATGATATTTTTTGTGAGACGCGTTGAGCTAGCTTTTGATGGTGGGAATAGCGCCATGTAAATTAATTTTATTATTATTGCACACATAGAAATATATGCACAATCGCATATACACAGACATCCGTATGTGTTTTAAATCTCTCATTATCTCTCTGGAGACAAAGATCTATGAAAGATTGTGACTGTTTCTATAGCGACAACGACATACCAAGCATGGGAAAGTATTTCGGACGTGAATAACTGTCAACATGTGGTTCTCTCCTGTTTGTGTCCTCTAGACATCAGACTATGACGTCAGGTGACTGGACGAGACGAGCTAAGGTGAGTGGACAGACCAGTTGTGGGATGGAACTGTCACTGTGCCCCTTAGGATGGATTAAAAAGATGGCAGCTACTGTTACTTACTGAATTGTTTCTACTTGCTTAGTAAACTTAATTACTGTATGGTGTCTGTAATATGTGTGACACATCAGGTTAGTCAAAACATATCGGCGACCAACAAATAAAGATACACCTGATATTAACCTCACGATTTCAAAGTAGGTATATTTGTAGTAACATTTGCAAGTTGGCAGCCGTTTTCAGAAAGGAACGGTTGGGTCCACTATGGGTATGACCAGAAATTTTTTCTTTAGATATATAAAATATGAAATGCTACAGAAATGGTATTAAGGAAAAAATGCTTTTAAATGTTAAAATTATATACAATAGTGTGGAGACTAGAGTGAAAGCTGTTGCAGACTTGTCTGATTACATTGAATGCTTTCCCCTACTTCCCTGTGGTCTCAACAAGGTGGGTTTGTAGCCCTGTGCTTCCCTTTGTTTAGAAATGATCCAACAAAGGACAATAAATGAGTATGATATTCAACTGACCTTTCACCTTATTGGGCCGTTTATTTTACTTTTTGTCAATGTTTCCTTATTTAATACTATTATTGCTACATCAACAAGAAAAGATGTTATCATTTTATTCTGGATCTGTATAAATATTGTTTTTGTGTAGTGTGGGAATGTCAAATCCTGAAACAGATTATTTTGCCACCATTTGGTGTGATTTGATATTATGATAATTTGGCATAAACTTTACTGTGCCATATCTCCTTAAGTCCCAGTACATCTGAAACTGAACAACACTTTCTCTTTGTATGCCCAGTAAATACTGACCATTATAAATATTTTATATCTAACAATATTTTATTCACCCTACCATCTCTCATTTCACACTTTAGATGTCGGATACCAGAATTATACTTAAATGATGTATCGCCTCTTTTCCTTAAAAAGCATTAAAAATAAATAAAAGCTTTAGTATACATTTAGGATACCCGTGTTTCATATATAAATTATATAGCTTTCATAGGTGGATTATATTTAATTTACGGTTTGGATGTTGTCCAGAGACGTTCATGCTTACATACACACACACCCATCTACACTTCCTTGAATATCCTTCCACACTTTCCGAAACTTCCAAACAGTAGGTGCTGGCTAGGCTGACACACCTGACTGCAACAATACACTTTAGTGTCCCAGAACCGCAGGTGCTGACTCGGCAGAAACACCCGGCTGGTGACGATACAACTTCTGGACAACATCCGAACAGTAAATTAAATTTTGTTGAACTATTGGAGAAACATTTGAATAATAACAAGGAGCGTCAGGGAGGGTTTAGTCATTCATGACATTAATATGAAATTTGGGACAATAATCATGTTTATTTATTGATGGTTGAGTTATGTAAGAGTTATCACCCTCTCCATTCTAATCTTTGTACTCTGTTGTACGAAAGAACATGGGACGGAGTGTGTTGACAGTGACCTTTGTGTGTAGACCCATCCCCAACAGAAAGTGTCACACCTGTAGCTATGACTCAGAAACATTCAATCTTACGACGCTGAGGACAAGAAAAGGATCAATAGTTAATTACTTTTCAGACAAGTCTCTATGAGGTCCTCTGCTTGTAAAGCTCGGCTTTAATTACATAGGTAGGTAGGTATGGTTCAATCCCATTCTGCGTGACATAGAACTGTAATTTGATTAATGTATATCTGTGTCTGCATCAAGCTTTTGCACGTGTACTTTCCCGCATCTGTTAATCAGCCTTCCCCTCCAGCTCACACTTGATCGTTTATAAATTCTTTCGCGGTAGAGAGCGTTGCAGGTAACAGACGGAGGAACTTTTACAACAGCGGACAGAAGAATGGTTTGGTGTCATTTACGGGCTCGGCTCTGCCTTTAAGCAAGCGAGGCAGAAAAGCTTTTAACTGCTCGCACTTCGACAAGACCTCGAGAGTTTCTCAGTTGGGCAGGAAAACGTCCAGCGCCATCTGCAGTGCCGCAACTCGTGTCCGGTGTCTGTGCTAACCCACTGGGAGAGAGAGAGGGAAAAGTGGAGGCCTACCCAAATCTTTCCTAGTGAATTTGCAGATTATTTTAAGCCACGACGAAGGTATTATCTTATGTTACAAAAACTGATAAAAGTGATCGAATCTTAATTAGGATACAGACACAAATCTTGCAGCAATCGTCATCTCTGTCCACATGCGCACCTGATGGTCGGCAGGTATACAGAGTAGAGACAAAGATCATTACATCTTGTATGTAATTAGCGATATCATCAACACACAGTCTTCCTAAGGCCAGAGACTTCTTGTACATCAGGGATAAGGGTAGTAAAGCTGAAACAGCTGGTAAAACTGAACAGGCCAATTACTATCTTCAAGCAGGTGTGAGTAAATTACTGAAAGGCTTGCAGTTTCTTAAACTATTATGTAGAGACAGAGAACTTTGCGTGTTACCTTTTACTTTGTGTGCATTCACGTGCTAGACATCATTCATCGTCAATTATGTGATGAGGATGAGGATGATGATTGATGATTGATGATCTTTATTGAGCAAATCCGTTGTTGTTTTTTTTAAAGGGAAATTAAAGGGAATAAAACAGCAACAGCAATATTTTCAATAGCGTTATCTATGTATACTGACATTTCTTTGTTTCCGAGAATGTATTCATTTCATTTCAGTTTTTAAATATTTGATTCCCGATAACTAGAGATTTATTTGATGGTTGTTTCAAAGTTACATATAAAGACTCGTGTAATTTTATCTCTGGACTGTTTATATGGAGTTCCAGGTTTTAAAATATCAACTTTCGGTCTGTAGCTTTCATAGGCAGAACAATCAAACAACATGTGCACTTCATCTTCAATCTTATGCTTGCATCGGGAGAAAATCCTCTGGGATATATATATATTTGTATCGACATTGGTGCACATTGATGGGTGATATTCCAAAACTAAACCTAATAAATGCGCGCTCTCAGTTCGGTCGCCAGCGCTCTAACTACTCGGATATTCGTTTCCCCTATGGGGACAAACACGCTAACACAGAAACGTTCACTCATCCCCGATCGCATTTTATTCCTCCTCATATATTCAGGACTTATTTTAGTGAAGGGCAGTTTTCCTCAAAATAAACAGTCTTTCTTTGGATAACCTTCTTTCACAAGAGTAAACAGTTCTGAAGAAACCAGGGACCATAAAGAACCAAACGATCACGTAAAACTTAATGAAATTAAGGTTGTGTGTGAGAGAGAGAGTAGTGTGTGTTCCAGAGGGAATACGAATTTTAGAAAATATAAATAGCAAGTCTGGAAAAGGGTTTGATGTTGATGAATTCGCTGTCGTCTTGCTGCTATAGGAAGAGTAACAGAATGTTCCCCCTGTTTCCCGCGTGACGTAAATTTCGGGAAAATCGACTGATCATCATCGTCGTCGTCGTCAAGCGCTTCAGCGAGAGGTCACGGGGCCACCTCGAGCAGATGTCGTCTGCCTTTCATGTCCATTCATGTCAATTTTGTTTCTTGTCGTCTTGTGAGTGTTGTATGCGCATGTCACTTGCGAAATGGTAATTATGGACAAATCTGGGATGTTAAAATTATTCCAGCAAACTTCTTGATGCTGGTGTAGCAGGCTGGTCAAGTGTACCAATATGGCATCCTTCGCTTAGCAAATCACAGGCATACAAGATTTGCCGCAGTTGTGGTTGAGGCTGATAAAAGTGGACTAACTAAACAGGTCTAATCAGGGCGGGAAAGTCTGGTCCTGTTTCCGCCTTAAGACGATGCAGTGAAGGGAACTCCCTACTTATTACATGCGCGCGCGCACTCGAAGACACACCCACGCACACACACAGGTCGGAGTAATACAGAATGGCAAGTCTGTTTCTCCAAACAACATGGTTTCAAAAGTATTTTGTGGTGTAAAGCAATCAGAGACTGTACACAACCAGACGATCACGATGAATTCAATGAAACGCTGGTGGGTTTGTGTAGTTTTCACTCAACACTAGGTTTGCATACAAACAAAAGAAGTATTTATTTTGAAAACACAGATAGACTTTATTGTATTATGTGCTGCTACCAAACGTACAGAATAACTACTAGGAATAGGTATCTAGTATAAGCCAATGAAGTTATATGCTGCTCCAATCAGATAAATAATTAATGTACTTTAAACACTACTGCATCTGATCTCTAGGCTGCAGGCCTTGGGACCTCACTGAGAATTTCATCTTGATTTATAAACTACATGAATAGGAAACAGCTTATTTCCTTATAACAGTTGTTATTAATGATTTCAGGATCTCATAAGATAGAACTATTGGCTCTTTGATCATCAACGTCTCCCATTCTCTCTGTTATCTATCTTACGAAGCATTCAGTACGGTGTTCTTTGAATCCATTTATTTTCCAGTTGGATTATTAAACACTTTTCTCTACTACAAAAATCTAGTACAAATCGATGATGTTTCGGGTATACCTTTAAACGAGTATCAGACAAAATCTGACAAAAACTACTTTTCAATTCCTGAAGTAAACAGCTAAGACGGTAAACTAATTGGTTTGTCATGCTTCAGCTGAGGAGCTAGGTCTTTACGTCCAGAATGAGTCGATAGTCTTCAAGGAGTGTTCAGTAGGCCAATCATAAGCAAATCACAGAGACAAGCTGATGGACTGGCTAAACGCAAGGACATTGAGCACAGAATGCAGACTTTATAGCAACACGATCTGCACAAAAAACCTTGCAAGTGTCTTGACACTTGTAACCTGCAACAATCATATTACACACAGTCACAAAGAAAAGTCTTGACTTGCCTAACACTACAAGACACTCAGTGCAGCAAATAGCAGAAAAGTTCAGTTTAAAGTATTGCTGTCAGATGTGTATAACCGACAATTAGTGAAACTAATAATACAACACACTTTTTAGCACTACACAGTCTATATAAAGTATTTTTTTTAATTAGCCAAAGGTCTCTCCGATGCTCTACATCAGCATCTATGGTTGACCACTCTATTTATGTAATATCTACATGATGCAATTCTTAGGTACCATAGGTGCAAGATTCCTGAATGTTGATCAGGTAGCTCTGTAAAGCCTTGTGTCTAGTGCTGTACCCACACAGAGCCAGAGAGGCGATTAACACTAAAAGATAAAATATCAAATGTTTAGTTACCACTTTGACAGGTACATGTTCGGCATCCTTCTTTATAGACATATCCATAAGGACAGTTGAGTGCACACTTGATCATTGGACATTCTGGTCCTGCAAACGATTTTACTCGAGATGAAAACATGTAAATGGCATTTTAACTACTGAAGAAATCAATGTGTATACTCTAAAGTTTATTTTAAACGTTTCGTTTTCACTCATCTGTCATGCTTTATTAAAATGTTGCATGGGTTAGTAGACTGCAGATGATTCTCAGAATGTTAAGGTCTTTTTCCTTTTCAAACTCTACCTGTACCGATATTTTTAAAGCTGGAAATAAAAATAATATATTTAACTGAAACATTTATAAAACTAATTCATACTTGGTCGGCATGTACAAGTCTGACATCCATTTAGATACATGTATCCATTTGGACACTTCTGTTTGCAGATCACTAGTTTACAGAATGAACCTGAAAACATCGCCTATATTTAAAACTGCGCTTTCATTAAGCGCTTGTGATATTTGCCGAAATGGAAAGTCTGAGATGGTGTGGCGACAAAGCACGAAGAAAGCACATACATTCTGTCACCGAGATTAACAGAAATTTGATCGTTGGACAAACTGCAGGTATAAAGTCTACAGAAAAAACAATATTTCATCTGCCTTAGATATTTCCATGGTAGAGCGTACGCGTGAACACACACACACACAACACACAATTATGTTAATTGTACATTTCATATTAATTTTGGAGTCCAAACAGCTTAACTTTTCCTTTTTCATTGTACTGTATATATATATAAAGTTCCACATCTCGCATTTAGTTGCATACGACAGCTTCTATCGCTTTTAGTATGGCTTTTATACATCAAGATTACATTTGCATAATTTATATTTGCAAGTGTCGGCTTCTTCCTAATTCTATACATTCATGATTTATTGCGCACCTGTTACGCATAAGTCGCCACGTTTACAAATACTTATTCTAAAATCAGTTCGATGAGAGTTATTAAAGACTGAGTATTATTTCACACCTCTTACCCACATACCCTACCAACTGTATTTACGGCTTCATATTAGTTTATTTGCTTTTGACAAATTCTTCTGCACAGACTTTCCACATTATTGAAATAAGAAATATTTTAGGTTCATATGAAATCTTTAGCTGTATACATTAGTAAGAGGAAGTGCAACAGAAGTAAACTCACTTGGTTTACAGGTACAAGTCTGGCAGCCGTCTTCAAAGATGTAGCCGCTAGGACACGCACGGCATTTCACAGGAGGGCAAACAGGTTCTGAACAGACAGTTTCCTATCTCGGTTAATCGGAAGTGAAACGACGGTAACAATACATCGCTAATGGTTAACTAGTGAAAATATTTTAAAACTACGCTGTAACAGGAAATTATCATAGATTGGAGGGAGTGTGTCATTTGTGAAATACGTATTAATAATGGCAATTCTTTTGTGTACAGAAAAAAGAATACCATGCATGAGTCTAAATATAGGTCCTTTGTTCTGTACATAAAGGTGATAAAAAGAATACTAAAGGGTTTTTTGTTTATCTTTTGTCTTTTTTGTTCCTTTGGTTGTTTTGGTCTTTTTTTGCATTGAATGTGGATAAAGAATTGTGCAATAAGTCACACTAACTCTGTTTACTTACCATTGCACGTCTTCTCTCTCTATTTATGAGAGCGCGCGTGTGTGTGCGCGAGAGAGAGAGGGAGAGAAAGAAAAGAAACAAAGATCAAAATATTTTTTTAAATTTACCTTTTATGCATCGACATGTTGGACATCCATTTTTGTCAAGTACGTTTCCATACCGGCAAGCTCTAGCGCACACTGGTCCACATCGGTTAGGAGGTGGGGCTGGAGCACCTAGTAGATGTTAATACACATATACACACATTGAGTATATAGATTTCTGGTGCGAATATTTAGCTTTAGTTTCCACACACACACAGCATTCAGCTGACAACTACACCTACAAATCGATTCACAACTTTTACAAATCGTTCGACGCCTTCTATACACCAGCAAGCCTTACCTGCTCCTGCTTTGCCGACCATCAAGACCACGAACACAAGTAAAGCTGACACCATCCCACTTGCCATTTCTACCTGTTACTTGGTTATTTGGTGAGAAAATGACACACTAGTAGCTCTGACTCAGAAATGGAGAAGGAAGGAACAAACAATTTACTACTTTCAGAGGCTCTCTTCATGGTGTCGTCTGCTCGCAATGCAGCTTATAGACTTCGCCATATTTACATCCTTTACAATTATGGTCCAATCCCAGGCGGCGTAACGAAGAACTGTATTTTGATTGGTGGATATATTTGGATGATGCTGACCTCTCAAACGATTGACCTCGTGGCAGGTATATTTTCCCGGATCTCTTCACTGACCGACAAATGCCGCACATCTCCACCTCCCAAACGAACTCGGAATCGTCTATCAATATCTTTCGCTATAGAGAGTTTTGACCTTATCAAAACAAGAAAAAGTATTTCAAAATGTCAGCACAGTGACTGCAAAGTAACATTTGAGGTGAAGGAGTGGTTGTGCGCGTACACGCACAGCACAGATTTAAACACACATAATCACGAAAAAACACAAATATCCAAGCTAATTCTCACACACAAAATGATCTATACACACAAGACACACCTACCTATACCTCCAAACGTCCTCGCGTGCGCGCGCACACACACACGCACGAAGGAGTATATGTCTATGAAAGATTGTTTTTCATTCTTTTTCTCAATATAAGTGGCTACACTAACCGTTAAGACAATGAGCTGTTTGCCTGAGACCATTGCTGTTATTAACTCAGAGGTTCTTAACCTTGTTTGAGGTACCGAACCACAAGTTTCATATGGACATTCACCGAACCCTTCTTTAGTGTCATCACGAATTTACATAATCAGTCGGGTGTGTCTTGACCTCCGTGGCGGAGGCTCCGCCGAACACCTGAGACCGACTCACCGAACCCCTAGGGTTCGATAGAACCCCGGTTAAGAACCACTGTATTAACAATTATATTGTTTGTGAGACTCGTTGAGCTAGCCTTTGATGGTGGGAATAGCGCTATATAAATTAATTTTATTATTATTACACACCCCCTATAGGATCACGGGGTATGCTTGCCTAGCGAGCATTGTAAGAATAGGGTTCCTGCCATCCAGCCAGTCATGTTGTAAGAGGCGACTAAGATGGACACCTCACCTAGAGGTAAAATAGGTTGTGATAGGGCTAACAATCCCACCATGTCAAAAAGCATGTTACCGAAACTTATACCAGAGAACTCGTCACGGGTGGCGAACGTAATGAAGCACACCAGGAGACTGGACTTACGACGGACGACAGCCAAACCCGTTTTAGGTTCATATGAAATCTTTAGCTGCATACATTAGTAAGAGAAAGTGTAACAAAAATAAATTCACTTGGTTTACAGGTACAAGTCTGGCAGCCGTCTTTATGATGTAACCGTGTGTGTATGTATGCACGCAAGAGACAGAGAGAGAGGAACAAAAGAGTATAAATCTATTTTTCATTTACTTTTTATGCATCGACATGCTGGACATCCTTTTGGGTGAAATACGTTTCCACTGAAGCAACCAATAGCACACACTTGTTTACATCGGTCAGAAAGAGGGACTGGAACAGATTTTAGATCTTAGCACACACACACCTACACACACACACGAAACATATATTAAGTGTATACTTTGTTAGGATGAATATTTAGGTTTATTTTTCACACACACATATATATATTCATTAGGCATATAGATTGTTAGTGTGAATATTTAACTTTAGTTTTCACATATATATATATACACACAAATTAAGTATATAGATTATTAGTGTGAATATTTAGCTTTAGTTTTTACTCACACACTCACACACATATATATATACACAGTATTCAGCTGACAACTACACCAACAAGTCAATACACAACTTTTACAAATTGTTCGATTCCTTCTTCACACCAGCAAGCCTTACCTGCTCCTGCTTTGCCGACCATCAAGACCACGAACACAAGTAAAGCTGACACCATCCCACTTGCCATTTCTACCTGTTACTTGGTTACCTGGTGAGAAAATGACACACTAGTAGCTCTGACTCAGAAAAGGAGGAAAGAATCAACAATTTACTACTTTCAGTTGCTCTCTTTGTGGTGTCGTCTGCTCTCAACGCAACTTACAGAATCTTCCATACTCACATCCTCTACAATTACGGTCCAATCCCGGGCTGCGTGAGGTAGAACTGCATTTTGATTGGTAGACGATGCTGACCTCTCAAACGATTGACCTCATGGCAGGTATACTTTGGTGGATCTCTTCACTGACCGACAAATGTCCTCCGACCTCAACCTCCTGCTCTCCCTCTGTTCACTCGTGACCTCTATCACTCTTTTGCTGTAAAGAGCTTTGTGGGAAAGGGGAGAGCACTAACAACGATTTAAAAAGTCTTACAGGAGCAGAGATCTGTACAAACTGTCTAGAAATGACTGATAAAGGCAAGCGAAAGAAAAGGATTTGAGGGTACTTGGGGTACTTCGCGTGTCGAGGATGGTAGTCAAGGGTGTGGGTTATAGGTAGAGAGGAAAGGAATCATGATCGCTTCTTTTTTTCGGACAAGCTGAGCTGACACCCTGAACAAGTTTAGCAATGTACTTTGTGTAAACGCGCTGGCGACAAGGACACCTGGGGCTTTAAGTATATTGAATGTAGGTTATACTTTAGGGAGACTCTCATAGATATGTTATACTTTGGAAGAAGGTTGAAGACCGAAAATGTGAATAGCATCTTAGCGAAAACGCAGTTTTGGTGTTTGTTTCTACTTGGTTATGTCACCTGCTTTATGCTCTATTTTTTTTTTAATTTATAAACTTTTGGTCAAGAGGTTAATAAAGGTATAAAAGCGTCTCAGGGACAAACGGTCTCTACTACCACATGTGGGCCACCTTGCCGCTGCTTATACTCTGGATCCGTGTGTCAAAAGCAAAGATTTAATTCTCTGATCGCCTTTCTCTGACTACTTCACAAATTTTCTCAACTGCTGATACAACTGTATATCTCTCATCGTTTTGTGAGCCGAAATGTAAAGCCGTGTGTTCTACACATTTTACCACTTGGTCTACAGTTTGTGTCACAGAGATGTGTAGAGACACTAATTTTTCTCTCTAAAAATCGCTTGTCCACACTATGACTGCTCCATATATTCGGGAAGCTCCATAAACCACATCTACCTCCGCTTTTTATATTAAGAGCTACCCCTACCCCCCCCCCCCCCCGTGCAGGTTTCTCTGTCTGCGTTTGTGTCTGGAGAATAATCTTCTTTGTTTGTGGTATTTCCAGATAATTTTAACCCATGGCGAAGGTATGTACCTTATGTTACTAAAACCGATGAAAGTTATCGAATCTCAAGTAGGCTGCAGACACAAATCTTGCAGCCATTGATATTTCTGTCCACATATGCACTTGATGGTCGGACACACGGCAGGTGTGCAGGGCAGACACAAAGATCTTTACATCTTGCTTGAAGACACTATCAATACACAGTCTTTTATGCTTCTTCCTGAAGCTAGAAACTTCTTGTACATCAGGGCAGTAAAGATGAAACATCTGGTAAAACTGAACAGGCCAATGACTCGATTCAAGCAGGTTTGAGTAAATTACTGAAAAGAGTGCAGTACTGAGAGAGTTATAAAGAAGATGGCGGACGAAGACCGTTGTTTTGCCGCTCACTTGGCCATCAAGGAGCAACTGCTTTTTCTCTGATACATGACGTCTTTTTCTCTGATACATGACGTCTTTTTCTGCCTCAAGTGACGTAGAACAAATGACGCACACAAGATGTCAGACACAAGGCACTATTCGTACACGAGACAACACGAGACTTACCACAACTCACTACACATACACAGAGACTGACAATGGATAGCCATTGCCCTCCGGGAAAGGAAAGAAAACACTGTTGACAAAGCATTATTACAGTAAAATTGCGGAATATTAGAGACGAAGCAGGTACCTCATATGTAGTCTGTACAGACGATACTACTTCTAACTTTAAATACATAACATATGTCTAATAATATGCTCTTTAGATAAATACAGTTTGAGGAGTTTAAAGGAATTTGAAATGTAAAATGTCCTGTAAATATTTATAACTCGTGGAATGTTAAAGCGTATTTATGCAGCGCCTTTCTCCAACAGAAGCCTGGATTATGGTACTTTACATACATACACATGGAGACACAGAGACACAACGGGCAGCTAAGCGAGTGAGCACGACTCTCATCACACACGCACACTTTTTTACTTACCAGGAATTCTACTTTTTGTCTTGTTTTTTTTTTGTGTTCTTTTTTTTTTTTTTGGTTTTTGTAAAAAAGTACTTAGACTTGTATGCAACTTTGTACTGTTAGGGCGAGAGGAACCTGTGATATATAAGGGAAAAGGGATGAAGACAACAAGAACTGATGGTGAGACAAGGGAAGATGCAGGAGGGTCACCGTTTGGTTGAAGCCACGGATATCTTGTTAACTTTGTGCTTTTTCTTTTATCCCACCCTTATGCTAACATTTCCTTTGTTTATAAGTTATTTAGGAATATTAAACAAAAGCTATATAATAATTATATATATTAAGTCTTGTAATCAATGGATTTGTCTATAAGCTTTTAAATATTAAGCTTGCAAAATGTTAGAGAACATTCGTACATTTTAACTTCCTGTAGCTGCTGTTCTGGGGAATTACAGTCCTTCAGCTTTCAGTCAAACCAAAGACCTTCTATCTCCATAAAAGTTCTTTGACCACACTGCGTTTTATATTCAATCTCTGCTCTTGGTGGGCGGTCCGGTGGCGCAACGGTTAGCGCCTGTCATCAATACAGTGAAGGCTGGCTGTCCTGGGTTCAGCTCTCGTCTAAGGCACGCTGTTCCTTCTCTGCATGTTATATTTCTTTACATGGCTGCCTGCCTTGCACGGATATAACCTTCGTTGCTGACTCGGCGTAAACCACCATTCCTTCCCCCTCCCCACACTCGCTCTTCAAGTTCGTTGCCTAAAGGGACAGTCTTCATGGAGTGATTTCTCAGGAGAGTCCCTCAGGATGGTCTTATTGAAAAACGCTGATACCAGACACCGTTAGCCTTTATTAGTATTAGTGTTTGCATATTATACTATGGAGAAACGAGGACAAGTCTGTGTAAATCCATGAGATCACTATATGGTCAGAAAGTGGTCAGAACAAATAACATAATAACTAGGATTTGTGTGCGGGATCTTACTACAAACGCACATACACATAGGCACATACACGTATGGATACATCGATTATATACATATATACAGAGAGAGAGAGGTGCGCAATGATTTTGATAGACTGAAGAGTAAAAGAACACCACACATCTTCACGAACATTTTATATTGGACCACACTACTAAATTATGGAATAATGCTGTTTCTTAGTGTTATATGATAGCAATAACAGACCCTGGGTAACAAAGAACTCAAAACTGTATTAAAAAATAAAAAGTGTATATTTTATACTGAAACTGTATATGACAAAAAAGTAACGAACAGAGAGGTGCGGAATGCCATCAGGGAAGCAAAGAAAAGGTACAAGGACAAAGCTGAGTTGTAGTTAAGTAGTGGCGACCTCATGGTATTAACAGTATGTCTTCTGTCAATCGCAAGGAAAAAGCTATTAAAAATCCAGGTGGCACTTGCAGTCGTTGAGTGTGGACTTCACAACGTGATTAATTCTTTTCTGCCCGCTTTGAGAAAAATGACCTCGAACAACTATTTACAAAACAACTCTGGTCCCTGAGCATAGATTGGTGATTGCCAAGTCCTCTGTCAGGGATCTTGTTGCTGATAAAGTTGGATTTACTAGGCAGGTCTAATCAGAGGGGGAAAATCTAGTCCTGTTTCCGTTTTCACACGACACAGTGATGGGAAATCTTGTGGTTTGAAGCAACCAGAGACTGTACACAACCAGACGATCCCGATAAACTCACTAAAAATTCTGATGGGTTTGCTTTGGGTTTTCACAGGACTAGGTATGCATACAAACAAAAGAAGTATTTATTTTGACAACATAGATACACTTTATTGTATTATGCTTTTATGTGCTGCTACCAAACGTATAGAGCACCTACTAAGAATAGGGATCTAGTATAAACCAATGAAGTTTTATACTGCTCTAATCAGATAAATGATTAATATTACTTATTACTTCTGATCTTGAGGCAGCAGACCTTGGGACCTAATTTCAGATTGATTTAAATACACTACATAAATGCCAAATTTCTTTACTTCTTGCTTACATTTGTTGTTGTTGTTGTTGTTGTTGTTGTTGTTGTTGTTGTTGTTGTTGTTGTTGTTGTTATCTCTTCAGAAAAGATTGGCGGCTACATGATCCTCTATCATCTCCTTCTCTCATTTTCCTATTTACTTGTCGTTATAAGCATTTAGTATGGTGTACTTTGTATCCCTTTATTTCCCACTTCGATCATTAAACACTTCTCTCCTACAAAAATATAGTAGTAATCAAGAAAATTTTCTGGTAATGTTTAAAAGCAAGGTATATTTTATACACCTATATGATCTAATCAGACACAAGAGATTTCTACAGGTCAGAAGGTAAGCTAATAGGTTTGTCATCAGCGGTTCAGCGAGGAGCTAGGTCTTCACTTCCAGAATGAGTCGATAGTCTTCAAGGAGTTTTCAGAGGGCTAGGTGGTAGGCCAATCATAAGCCTATTACACAGATAGGCTGACTTACTGGAAAACTGTAACAGTCATAATACACGCAGTCACAAAGCAGAATCTTGACTTGTCTGACACTATAAGACACTCAGTGCAGCAAACAGCATTTTAACGAATTGCTGTCAGATGTGTATAACCGACAATTAGTGAAACTGATAATACAACACATTCTTTGTGCAATTCACAATCTATGTAAAGTAATCGTCCTTTAGACGTAAACATAACTAGTCACACGTCTTTCCGAAACTCTACATCAGCTTCTATGGCTGACCACTCTATTTATGTAACATCTACATGATGCAATTCTTCGCTACCATAAGTGCAAGATTCCTGAATGTTGATCAGGTAGCTCTGTAAATCCTTGTGTCCTAGTGCTATACCCATATAGAACGAGAGAGGAGGTTAACACTGAAAGATAAAATATCAAATGTTTAGTTACCATTTAGACAGGTACATGTTTGGCATCCTTTGCTATAGACATATCCAGAAGGACAGTTGCGTGCACACTTGATCATTGGACATTCTGGTCCTGCAAACGATTTTACTCGAGATGAAAACATGTAAATGGCATTTTAACTACTAAAGAAATATATGTGTATACTCTAAACTCTAAAGTTTATTTTAAACGTTTCGTTTTCACGCATCTGTACTGCTTTCTAGAAATTTTGCATGGGTTAGTAGACTGCAGATGATTCTCAGACTGGTTAGAAGATCTTTTTTCTCCGCATAATCTTTTCTGCCATTCCTTTTTCTTTTTAAATTCTACGTGCACTGATTTTTTTTAAAAAGGAAAATAAAACTAATACATAAAACGAAAAATTCATACTTGGTCTGCATGTACAAGTCTGACATCCATTTAGATACAGGTATCCATATGGACACGCATTGCGGCACCTCACTAGTTTACAGACTGGACCTGCAAACATCGCTTATATTTAAAACAGGTCTTTCATCAAACAGTTGTGATGTTTTTCGGAATGGAAAGTCTGACATGGTGTGTCGACGAGGCACGAAGAAAGCACATACATTGTGTTACCGAGATTGAGAGAAAAGACCGGATCTTACCTGGGTTGCACGAACAGATCTCGCAGCCATTCTCGTCTCGTTGAAGTCCGTATGCGCATTTGATGGTTGGACAAACTGCAGGTACACAGTCTGGGCAAAAACAATATTGTGACTAGTTTAGTCAAATTTACATCAGCACATAACAAACACACACACACACACACACACACAAACCTACCTTCGTCTGAAGAACCCAACTTTGAAAAACCATCCTGCTTTTGATAAGCTAAGCCCTTTGTCATCATAAGATGTGTTTAATTTTTGTTCAGTTTTAAAAACCATGTTTAATAATATGCCTAATGCTTGCAATATCAAATATTGAACAGTGCATCGTATTCATAAGTAGTATGTTTTCTTTTAAGTATAACCCTGCATTATAACATTTGCAATAAGAAAAACAGTGAAACGGGCATGCCAGTAAAAGGTTTTCATTACGTTCTTTGTACATTTTAGATTAATTAGTCCTAAGAACTTTATTTTTTGTTTTTATTGTACTATATATCTAGTTCCGCATCTCGCATTTAGTTTTATACGACGACTTCTATTGTTTCAGTATGGTTATTAATATGTCAAGACTACATTTGCAAAAAATATGTTTGCAAATATCGGATATTTCCTAGTCTTTTATATTAATGATTTATTGCGCACCTGTTATGCATAAATAACCATGTATACAAATATAAACTCAGTTCTCTGGGGAATTATTCAAGATTTTGTATTATTTGACACCTCTCAGCAAACGTATCCTACCAAGCATTTACGGCCTCAGTTTTGTTCATTCGCATTTGACACATTATTCCATACAAAATTTCCACATTCCTTCAATAATAAATATTTGAGATAGGTATAACTTTGTTACATATATAGTGTAATGAGTTGTGATACGTCTCGTATTGTCTCGTGTACGAAAGGTGTTTTGTGTTTGATGTCTTGTGTGCGTCATTTGTTCCACGTCACTTGAAGCAGAAAATGACGTCATTTATAAGAGAAAAAAGACGTCACATATAACAGAAAAGCAGTTGCTACGAAATGGCCGAGTGAGCGGGAAAGCAATGGTCTTCGTCCGCCATCTTCTTTATAACTCTCTCAGTGACTTTCCTGTGAAATTTGGCCTCTTCGAATCGATTCACCTACAAATCTCTTCATCGTCATCGTCATCGTCATCTGCGGGGCTCGTCGAGCGTTATGTGCGTGTGTGTAATATGTCGTGCGTATGCAAGGTAAGTGTACGTTCGTCTTATCACGTATACATTAGTTTAAACAAAAACAAAAAAACTAGCGAAGGTAAGCGTACCTGGTTGACAGGTACAAGTCTGACAGCCGTCGACGTAGACGTAGCCGTTAGCACACGCATGGCATTTGAAAAGAGGGCATAAAGGTTCTGAACAGAAAGTTTTGTAGCTCGGTTAGTTGGAAGTGAAATGACGGTAACATTACATCGCTAATGCTAAATAGGGAAAATATGAAAACTACGTAGTAACTACGTTAGCCTTAAAAATTATCATTAAACGGAATGGGTGTCTGTGAAATCTGTTTTAATAATGGCGATACTTTTTATGGACATACATTTCAAACTGACTCGTGTGTGTGTATGTGTGAGTGAGCGCGCGCGCTTATGTCTGTCTGTCTGTCTGTCTGTCTGTCTGTCTGTCTGTCTGTCTGTCTGTCTGTCTGTCTGTCTGTCTGTCTGTCTGTCTGTCTGTCTGTCTGTCTTGACATAAGTAAAGCCACGTCGTCCGCTTTTGTCAGTCAGCCTTCCAAGCACCCTTTAGTTTAAGGCAGGGATGCACAACCTACGACCCGCGGGCCATATCCGGCCCGCGAAACTTCTGCCCACATTGCAGGATATCCGCATGTTAGTAATAAAAGAAGACATAAAAAAACGAAAAAAAAGGAAGAAGAAGTATTTATCCCCACGTAGGGGCGTCTCTCAATCTTTTTTTTCCATGGAAGAATATTTCGATTCAGTGCTCCGACTTGGTGTCTCTACGATGAGGCCGGAGATTCAGAAGTTGGTTTCGGGAAAACAACTTCAAATATCCCACTAATTACTACATAATTAATGGTAAGTACAACTTGTTTCTAATAAAAAATGGTATCTGCTCTATTTTTTTTTCCTTTTTGTATTTTTGCGGTGAAGTGGCCCGCGACACGGCTGTCCGAAATGGATTTGGCCCGCAGGCCGAAAAAGGTTGGGCATCACTGGTTTAAGGGAACAAAATATTACCTTTTACCAAATATATTTCTACTCTGTGTGCGTGCGTGCATGAGAGAGAGAGAGAGAAAGAGAAAGAAAAGATAGACAAAGACTTATTTTAACTCACTTTCTCTGCACTGACATGTTGGACATCCTCTTTCATCAGGAACGTTTCCATAGAGGCAAGCAATAGCGCACACTGGTCCGCATTGGTCAAAAGGAGGGTGTGCAACAGCTGTTAACACACAATATAAATATAAACACGCATGAAGGATATTGTTGGTGGGAATGTATAGCTTTAGTTTTCATATGTGTGAGTGTATACACAGTATTCAGCTGACAACTACACAAACAAGTCAATACACAACTTTCACAAATTGTTCGATTCCTTCTTCACACCAGCAAGCCTTACCTGCTCCTGCTTCGCCGACTATCAAGCTCACGAACACAAGTAAAGCTGACACCATCCCACTTGCCATTTCTACCCGTTACTTGGTGAGAAAATAATGATTCACTAGTCAGGAAAGGATCAACACCTGCTTTCAGTTGCTCTCTCCGTGGTGTCGTCTGCTTGCAACGCGTTTTATAGACCTTACATCCTTCACAATTATGGTCCAATCGCAGGCTACGAGACGTAGAACTGCATTTTGATTGGTGAATATATTTGGACGATAATGACGTTTCAAACGATTGACCTCATGGCAGGTATACTTACCCGGACCTACGAATGTCCCCCAACTCTACCTCCTGCTCCCCCTCTGACGCACTCGCGATCGTCTATTAATATCTTTGGCTGTAAAGATCTTTTTAAAAAGGGGAGAGTATAACCACGACTTCAAAATCTAACAAAAGCAGATATATATATATCTGCGAGCTGCCAGTTCAGCAACGTACTTTGTGTAATTGTGTAAACACGTGGTGACAAAGACCTGTTGCCGTAAACATAGTGAATGCACGTTATACTTAAGGGAAGGTCGACGACCGAGTTATTACAAGAATGTGAATAGCATGTGATCGCCTGATCAAAACAAGACATTTCGAAATCTCGACACAGTGACTGCAAAGTAACAGTTATAGTGAAGGAGCGCTTGTGCGCCTACACGCTCACGCACACACAGAATTAAACACACATACCCACGCACAAACACAAATATCCGTGCTTATTCACACATACAAAGCATATATATATACACACACACATCAAGACACCCCTACACATATTTACAAACGCGCACACAGACACAACAGAAGTATATGTCTAGGAAAGATTGTTTTTCATTCTTCTTCTCACCACGAGTAGCTACACAATGACCTCTTTGTTTTGAGATCATTATTATTGTTGTGTATTTATATTTTGTGTGAGGCGCTTTAAGCTAGCTTTTGATGGTTGGGAAAACGCTATATAAATAATAATAATAATTATTATTATTACACATATAAATACATATGCATGCTTGTATATATATATACACACAAAATGTCTGTAGGGAGACAAAGATCTATAAAAGATTGTGACAGTTTCTATAGCGACGACGACATACCAAGCTTTCGGAAAGGATTCCGGACGTGAATAACTGTCAACATGCGGATCTCTCCTGTTTATATCCTGTAGACATCAGACTATGACGTCAGGTGAATGGACGAGACTAGCTAAGGTCATTGGACAGATCAGCTGTGGGATGGAACTGTTACTGTGCCCCGAGGGATGGATTAGTGACTCCTAATTGTATTACTGAATTGTTTCTACTTGCTTAGTAAACTTAATTACTGTAATGTGTGTGACACATCAGGTTATTCAAAAGATGTCGGCGGCCAACAAATAAAGATACACTGATATTAACCTGACAATTTCGAAGTAGGTATATTTGTAGCAACATTTGCAAGTTGCCAGCCGTTTTAAAGGGTTCGGTAGGGGCCACTAAGGGGAGGTAAAAAACTTTTTTAAGTTACTTCCCTTGACGCGCAAAGCACATGACATAGTGAATGCTCGGAATTTTATCTATACATTTTTAAAATCTGCATTTGTTAAGAACTGAGATATAATTATGTAGTATACACTGATCGAGAAATGCTTGATAGACACTGCGCGCTGTGAAAACAATCACGTAGACATATTCCTACTCGAAATGTCACAGCATGGAACATGAATTGGCTGTACCTCCTCAGTTTTGAAAGAAAAAAAGAATTTAAGAATTAAAATCCAGGAAGCAGTCTTCACTGTTTATGAAACTGACGAAAATTCAGCGGAAGTACATCCCAGATACTGAAACAGTACTGACATACGCATTTTACTCAGAGGCCATGCTTTTTTGGATTTTTTTTTTTTTTTTTTTTTGGTGGGGGGGCTGCATACCTAAACTCTAAATCTTAAACGCTGCAATGTGTTGCCAGGCCACTCACACATATCTGGTAGTCTATATTCTTCTGTCTCTTGTATTTTTTCCCATAATTTATTCATTTAATTTCAAAGACGTATTGGATAAAGGAATATATTGTTATTTATAGTTGTTAATCAGTTGGCACTACGCTTTTTGTTATTATTATTTCCGTTTCTCCGCGTTATCACTTTTTCTTTCCTGTCATTTTGGTTGGTTGCTTGTAATTTATCATCATCATCGTCACCACCACCACCACTACTACCATCATCATCATCATCATTGATAAAGCCCCATGATTTTGCTCATAAATGCCGGAATATGGCGCTTTAAAAATAAGCTTTATTATTATTGTTATACACATAAATGAGTAAAGGTTAGAATAAATGTATCATACATTTTATATTGTCTTGTACCCCACATTAAATTGGGCCAGAAGACTAAATTATGAACGAATATGGTATTGTAGTGTTAGAGGATAACAAGAACAAGTACATTTTATTTGTTCATTTATTTTCCAAGCTCTTAATACATTCGTCTCTACAGTCTGCAGCTCCTTAGGTTGTGTTTTGTACTGCAGGTCCTTGTTTTTCTCATCAGCGAAATCTTTTTTTCAGTTGGCCTATTGGTTAAAAAAAATTAAAGAAAAACAGATTAATGTACTGTTGTTTGTGTACTGCTAAAAGCGATTTCGTTGACCTTCACCTGAATGTGTCTTTTTCAATAACAAAAAATTGGACAGAAAAACATTTCGTCGCTTTGTTGCACGCTTTGACAAAAAATATAAACTTCGTCCGAAATCAAATCAGACTCTTTCATGCAAACCACAGGTGTGAGCCAAAGAGGATCAGATATGGAAGAAATTCAGCACATTCTTGTTTGTATCTCAAAAACGGGAGGAGGGAATTGATTCAGATTTGAGAAAATAATATTTCTATTGAGCTGTACAAAATCATTAAAAAAAATACATCACACTAGTTCTGCAAGAAGTTTTCGAGAATAAAGAAGCAAAATCTTTTGTCTGAAGTTTTTAAATTTTGATCCATGTAATCGGTGAAAGGTAGTGAGGTAGCATCCTACCTACTAGTAAGCTACTATTGGGCATTTGCAGGTACAGCCAGGTGGCAAGGCGTAAGAGGGATTGGCACAGTGCTGCGAGCATTTGTCTCGGCAGACGTCTGCAACAAAAGCACAACGATCCTCAGAAACGTGACGTCGACAGACGAGGCTTCTATCCATAAACATCAAAGTATGCTGACCTATGAACATGCTATTAAAGCTAAACTATGAAGATCGTAATAATGTTAAACTGTAAGCACTTTCGTAATGCTGAACTATCAGCACCATAATGATGTTGAACTATAAACAAATAAACAAATAATGTTTAGCTACGAACACTAACAAAATGGCGACTGATGCCCAGAGAGGGAAAGAAAAACAAACCAAAAAATAATAATACATTTCTTAACTGACGTGAACTATGACTCCAGAGGAAGATATCAACTCACCAGGTAGGCACGTGCATGTCTGGCAGCCATTCTTGGTGACGTATCCGTTAGTGCAAGGTCTGGGACACCGCACTGGTGGGCAGACTGGACCTGCGGGAAAGACAAGGGCCACTTAGTCTTCACGACTGAGCTGAAGCAGCCGACAGGACGTTTGGATTTTTACTTGAAGGTTGGGTACATGAGATGGTTACTTGAAACTAAGGTATATAATTATGACTGGAGTAATTTCAGCTTACGGTCTCTGCATTTGCAGATTGGACAGCCGTTGGAGTCTAAGACGTTCCCGTATGGACAGAAAATCAAGCAGACGGGTGGGCAATGCTTTCCAGGTGGAGGATCCACAACTAGGGTAACAGAAGGTATACGAATTGATTAGAGTATGTGTGTGCTACAAAGAGCATACGACATTTGTAAGAAATAAATATCTAGTCTGCAAAAAAAGTTTGATGTTGATAAATACGCTGTCTTCTTTCCCGTATGAAATTTTTGTAAAATAAATTTATATAATGTAAAGTGATGGTGACTAACAACATACCACGTGGTTTGCATCGGCAGGTAGGACATCCGTTTTCCTCTAGTCTTCCATAAGGACAGTCAATAGCAGGACATTTAAGGAAAGGACAGTCGGGGCCTGTTGAAGCAAACCAATAGTATCCATGTTCAGATCATATTCGCGCTAGTACACAAGGTCGTGATGAGCAGCATATTCGGTGATTTAGTTCGCATTTATTAAATTGAAAGAAGAAATTGCCTGCCAATCTTACACTTACACTACAAAATCATTACAATATTAATAATACCAACCTAGCGAAGGGGTTACGTTAGACCAAGTTTGAGAATTCTTTGTCATCTTGGAAACTTCTCTTTTTTAAACTTTGTTCACATTTAGCTATATGTTATGCGATTGCTGAGGGCTGGATATGGCTTTATAAAATACTTGGTGAAATAAGAGTCAGTTGGAATGAACTTACGTTGTTTGCACTGGCAGGTTGGACAGCCATAGGAGTCTAAGACGAACCCGTATTCACAGAAAATCTTACACTGTGGTGGGCACTCGTGGGTTGGTGGTTTCAGAATCAAAGCTGTAGAAAATATGCAAGTGTTAAATACTTACTTTGTGCGTCCAAATGTCTATGTGACTATGTGCAAATATGTGTATATGTGTCTGCCTATAAACGCTCAAACCTTGAAGAGAATGTTGGAACTGATTGAAGAAAATGCTTCTATAAATAAGTGAAATGTGATGAAAACTTTTGCGACCAAAATGATAATCAGAAAATAGCTAGTTAATATTCAGTGACTTGCTGTGAATATTCACACAGCACATTGCCTGCTTGAATTTAGTTCCAGGACAGAAACACTGATGTGAACAAACGTTACACAAGAATGAAATGAGTACATCATCCAGGTGTAATGTTTCTGTCCTGTAACTTATCCACAAAGTAGATAATACTTGCCAGTCAAGCCTTGTATGATGGACAAGCCCCCCAGCAGAAGCAGCAAGAAACTGGTGCTGGCCATCCTTGGTGAGTATTTCTGTCAGGCTTAATGTAGTTGGACAGAAAGCAAGTCTTTTGACGGGTTAGAGTTGGTGTATCTGGTGGTAGGTGGGGAGTTCTTGGTGTTGCTACCTGTAGAAGCTAGCACCGTGACTTATATAGGCGCCTGGGATAACTGACTCATCATTTTCTTTTCCCCGGGGGTCTCCAGCAGATGAAACCCTGCATTGGACGTAATAAGCACGCCTGTGATTGGCTGACATTGTTTATGTCGCTGTCCGCATCCTGCTTCGTGTTTGTTGGTCATTTCCGGATTATCAGGTGCAGCAGCTATCAGCAATGGTGGTTACTGCTGACCTATATTTTTCACCTACAAAAGTAGCTTACAACTGTGTTAGTATTAGTTAGTACTGTTAGCACGTGATACAGATGTGCATACGTGTGAGGAAAGATCGGAAAGCTTGTTGGTAGCTTGTATCTGTGCGTCAGTGGGTGTGGAATATATATATATGTGTGTGTGTGAATGTGAATGTGGGCATTTTTGTCTGATATAGGGGAAGTCTACGTACGTGTGTGGAATATGTAATGTATGTATGGCCCAAGAGAGATAACCCGTTCACGTGTACATACGTTTGACATTGAAAAGTGAGTCGACTTTCTCATCTCAAGATTCAATATGCAAAATATGAACCCAATAACTGATGAAACTAGCCCACAAGTACCTGCTGTGCCAGAAACTGATTACCCTCGTGGATTTTGCAGTATCGAACTCACTCTGTTTGAGAAGAGACTAATCGTAAGATCAATTAGGTCAATAATTGGTTGGTTGGTTGGTTGGTTGGTTGGTTGGTTGGTTGGTTGGTTGGTTGCCTGCTTGCTTGGTTCGTTGGTTGGTTGGTTGGTTGGTTCATCACTTCATTTATATATGGATCGATGGCTTGAATTATAAATGTGAAGTTCATATATTGCTATATTGGGGGTGGATGGAATTGTGTGATTTCGTGTGCAATGGAGGAACAAACATGTGAGGAGGAAATAGTGTATTATGGATGGATAGATATATACAATACGCATGTATGCATCTATGTATGGATGTGTATGCGTGTATGTAGTGATATGTGTATGTTTAAATATATGGATTGATGTTTGTATGTACTACTCTATGCGTGCATTCAGGGATGTTCGTATAGATGTATGTATTGATGTATGCATATAGGAAGGTATATCTATTCTTGTATCACGTATATCATTATTATGTATTATTATATACATCATTATGTATATATGTGTGAATGTGTGCGTGTAATTGTGCATACAGGCGTGTATGCAAGTGTTCTGTGCGGGCATATGATGGATGGATGGAGGGATCGCGAGATAACGAGCGATTGAGAGTGATTACGAGTGAGACAGAGATGTGAAGTGAGATGGTCTTGATGTTTAATCACGCGAAATAAGTCTTGTGTGACGTCCCCCTATGTCTTGAAAAACACCAGCTAGGAAACAGCTCTTCTTCTATCACAACCAATCCTTTGGGCTCATAAAACGCCCCAGGTCACAGAAACCGACGTCAAGACATTGAACTAGGTTAAGGTCCAGGTTAGAGACCTAAGGGAGGGAGGGGATGAGGAGCGGGAGTGAGGGGAGAGAGGCAGACGCTGCATCCTCATGAAGTAACGATGGGGCAACTTGTTTCAGGACAAAAGATGATTCATGTTTTATTGCGTCAAATTCAACCTTGAAATTGTCGCAACTCTCATGTATCCCGGAAGAATCATCCAAGCATAGCGACCTTAAAAACTGATATCCTTTATTTCTATTCCACAAGGTGTTTCAGACCCGGATGCAGCGAGGAAAAGTTGAGTCAAGTGTAGACAAATGCAAATAACGTAATTGTAAATGGTAACCAGGCGGCAACTGTATCGATGTAATAGTCGCCTTACCAACGATCTCTTATTCATAACATGAGATAAATGTCGATGCTTCACAGAGCATCCCTCGTTCATTATTTGCTCTTATCTCTCTGAATGATGAAACTATGTTCGGACCTCTCAAGTCTAGAATCAAAACACCTTTCTGAAAAAACACTTCTGCTCACATCACTTCTTGATACAACTACTTCGTTAAGGTTGGCCACAGCTTCGTCCTTATGCTACGTTTTTCTTCATTTTCGTTTTCATAGCTCGATGAACTCACATCTATTCAAAAATATACCCCCTACAAATACTACTACTTATTCTTATTATTCTTATTCTTATTCTTATTCTTATTCTTATTATTCTTATTCTTATTCTTATTCTTTTTCTTATTATTATTATGAGAGAGAAGAATGCGGGACTGAATGTGTTCTGAATGTGGTCTATATAATATTTGACACATATTTAATCACTGCAGTTTTCTTTGTGTTTTCTTTATGTTTTAATACTATAACTAATACTTTATAATAATAAATATAACACTTGAAATATACTAATAAAATTAAAACTACAATCTAGTTATCAGCAATTTTTCAATTTCGTGGCTCTTTTAAAACCCAATATGGATTTTTATCTACGTGTATTTCTTACGGCCCCCAGGCCCGTATATATGAAGCGAGAGTAAGTCGTCTCCCCAGGGCATGAAGGAACAGCATCTTGATTCCGAAGTTATCGAGCTGTGTCGAAATCTCACGGACACTACTTTTCATCCCCGAGCACCTTTGCCACCGCTTTATAATTACTGCTTACTAGAGGTAAACAAGATCTGTGGGAACCAAACATCGTTTTAAAACTTAGTCATAAAGTTCTCGTTTTGCCCCAGAGCAACGATTTACTTCCGTTTCGTAACTACGGCCTCTGAAGATAAAACAATAAAAAAAACTGATTACATGGATAGCAGGTACGGACCGCTGCGTGGACTCTTCATCTGTCATCTCCCTTTTTCCTTCCTCCCCCTTCTCCTTCTCTTCTTCCCCTGTAAAATGCGAGGGCTGTGCGTGCGCAGTATGAATAAAACTTATGTGGCAAATTTTTTACCGCTTGCATTTAACTTCAGACAGAACACAGGAGAAGTGAAAGATGCTCGCTTCACCGCAAGGAAGGGCTCCCCACTTCAATGTAACTTCAATAAACATTTCGAGTCATCAAGATGAGAATCTACCTCCTCCTGCCCGGGGGGACATGTCAGACAATGTTGTCATTAAACGGCGTGGGAGGGTTTAACGACTTTCACGTTTTGTGACATGAATGGACTAATAGCAGGGATCTAGACATTAAAGTTATGTTTGTGTGCGAGTATGTGAGCTAACAACGGCGTCTTAGACATAAGGGCTCCAAGTGTGCATGTGTACACGTGGGTGCACAAACAAAATAAAACTGAACAAAATAAAGATAAAAAACAACAGAAAAAAATGAAAGATAAAAACAAAATAGAGCGATCTAAAAAAAAAAAGTATTGCGAAAAATGAAAAAAACGAAGATAATGATGACTGACTGGATCATACCCCATATAGTCTAGACCAGGGGTCTCAAACACGCGGCCCGCGGGCCGAATGCGGCCCGCGAAACATTTTTGTGCGGCCCTCGGCCACGTCTGCGGTGTATATGTATGTTGTGCTTGGTGATTAACTCCCGCAGTGAAAATTACCCCCGTTATTAGTGACAGAGACAACGTCAACTTATTTTAATAAACTAAATTGCCTGTGCACGTAATAAACTACACTAAATGTAATTAATAATTATACAAACTTTATTTTACCATTTAACTGCAGTGACAGTAGTGTTCGTAAAATTTAATGAAAAAACATTTTCTTTTCGTGGTGCGGCCCGCTGATTGGCTGTTACTTTCCACTGCGGCCCACATGCTAATATGAGTTTGAGACCACTGGTCTAGACGTTTGAGCAGGTGTATCTGTATCTAAACACTTTAATTAGTTTAGTTTTTAACTCACATTTTTTTTTCTATATTTCTCTCTCTGTAGCTCTCCCCATTTCTCTCTTCTTTCTTTCTCCTGGTGAATAGAAACTCTACTTTGTAATAATGTTTCAAGATTTCATAGACCCCACACGTTTTGCGCATAAATCTGCATATGTAAAGGAAGCAAAGACGGAAACATATTTTGTTGCCGACAAGAGAGGTAAGCGGCTGTCGGCAAACAGTCGTCACGGACCATCCCCCCTGCCTAATCTTGATGAATTATTTGTTTACGTCAGGCGAAAAAGAAAAGCGGCGTACGTATGGAAGATGAAGAAGGATTGATGATACCGTGTCGGCAGCAATTTCAAAAGAAAAGATTTCGGATTATTTATATAGCGCTGAAAGATTTAGATGAAGATTACTGAGCTGCTACATGAAGCAGTGATTCGTTTGCTCCAGACAACTGACTATCGGTTTATTCATTTCCCCAGATGCCGCAATCGAACGGGACCCACTGCATTTCTACAGTGCAGTTTTGAGTAAGAGCAATGACAACTTGTTGCAGTTAACTCTTCAGGTATGGAAGACAAATAAAGCACGATTGTTTTGTGTACAATGGGGTAACTGCTTTGTTTTTCTTATTCATTGGAACACCTACAAGTCAACTCATCTGGCTGTAGTGACACCTTCCTACGTCCATACAAGCATGTATAAATACAGACTCACACACAAAGGCACCAAAGTACCTTGTAGATTACAAAACTCATTGAACAAGTAAAATAGCTTTCACTGCATTTATTTCAGAAGTTTTATTATGCTCTAGAAATCTCTGAGTTGGCCGAGGTAGTTCTCAGCTGAAGCGCTGCGTTTGGATTTTGCCAAGGTTGTCGACTGTTCTGTCATTTACCTGGAAACAGAAAAAAAACTAGCAGAGATAGAACTGAGTGAGAACTCACGTGAAACACACAAACTAGCAGCTGCTCTATCTTTTATGCCGTCTCAACACATAGGGAGCACTCATCGGTCTTTTATAGACTTCTACAATATAACTGACTCACTTCTAAAGATCTTCAGACTTTTAAACCATGATATATTCTTCTGATTAAAGAAATTTCTTATGCAATCCATTTTTCATAAACTCTTCCTCCTTCTTTCAACCAAAACACTTATATTGCCATTTGTAACCACTGTTAACTGACGATTAGTTAAATGAAAACTAATTGGGCAGACATATTAGGCTTGTTAAAACAGTTTAGAATACGATAGTTGTAAGAGCTATCTATTAAGTGGGTGTTATACCTAATAGGTAGGTCGTGGTTGCACATGACCTCCGCAGTTGCAGTTACATCCATGGGGTAGGATGCTCGAGTGCGGGGCCTGACAATAACTCAAACACCTTTGCTGGCAGTTACCTGCAACAACGTTACATTGCAGCTACAGGAAGATATTCAAATGTTAGAGAGGACGACAACACCTATACAGTAATTTGTACAAACAAGCTCATGTTAAATGTTCGTACTGATGAACAAACACTGACTTTCTCTAGTGGCAAGACATTCAAACAAATGTGATTATAAGACACTGACCAACATTGCACTCGCACGTCTGACAACCATTTCGGTAGATGAAACCGTAAGGACACTGGTTGTAGCAGGTCAGCTGAGGACACACGGGACCTGCAACATGTCAGAACCTAGATAACATACAATGTCTGTGAGCTTTGTTTGTTTGAGACAAAGTATTTTACTTCATAGCAATAATCACCTCATAATGATGCGTGTGTGTGTGTGTGCATATATAAGCAGGAAGGGAATACATAACGAGGGTAACAAAAAATCTCAAATTTTCTTTCAAATTTCAGAGACGTCACAAACTTACCGTTCCTGCACTGGCAGAGAGGACAGCCATTGTGGTCAAGTTCGTAGTCGAATTCACAGTACTTTCCACATGGGGGACGGCAATGTTTGGGGTATGTACCTTGATATTGGGGAGCTGAATACCGGAAGTAAATATAAATATATATTAATATGTAAGGATACATATAGGGCGCACACATGTACATAAACATTCATAATAAGATAAATATAGCTTTGTACAAATAGGAAAAAGCCAATAGACGTTTCCAATAGAGACATACAGAAAAGACAGAAAAAAATACTTTTTTTCATCACTATAATTATTTTCCATGTATTTATTTTATTTTTATTACTTTTTTATCGTTTACATTAACTGTTATGAGTTAGTTTTGTTTTGAAACTTAAAGTTTCTTGACAAGCATTGGATGTCTGAATGTACACATGACACATCCAGATCACTGTTCTTATAAGTTTTAGGGAGAACTTGACATAAATTCAATCATCAGAAATCTTACCAACAAGACCGTGTGCAATAGCGAGGACTCCTAGCAGGACCAACGCCAACTGTGCAGTTGCCATTCTGTCTTCACCTGGAGATGACTTTGTCGTTTCAGAAAAGAATAGATTGTCGTTGGGAGTTGGCTGGTGTGGATGGTGAGTCTTGACAACACCGAAAGCTTATATACAGGTGAGTGCGTGTTAATGAGACGTGTGAGCATCCTGGAAAAACATTGACCTACTTCTGTTTGTTTTTTTATGTGCTGTTCTTAATATCCGACACATCTGTCTTCTCTTATGACAGGTGCCGGAACACTTCCCGGGAATGATAAGGAGGGCATTCAGTTGAGCCCTCTAACACAAGGTGTGTGAGACGGTGCACGCGCTTTGTTGTGGTGGCGGCGGCGGTGGTGGATGTGGTGTGGATGCGGTGGGTGTGGAAGCAAATGAGTGTGACAGCTCACATCATCAGTGGAGGTCAGATCATTCATTGCTGTCATCAGCCTGACGTTTCCGCTCCTCGTCTTTTCCTGCTCTCCTGATTTTTTTCAATGGTGTCTTTGCACTGATCGAACCCTGCCTGCCATCCTCATTATTTTTGCTAATTAATAATAATAATGATATAATTTAGTTAACACGATAGCTCTCGCAACGAAATATTCAAATGTATAATAATACAATTAAAAAAAGTTTAAGAACTGTACAGGTTAATCAAAGATGAATGAGCACAATGAAAAAAAAAGCATCCACAGTCTAGAATAAAAGGAGTAGAGACAACAATTATTAGAGACGCTGGCAAAAATCAAAACAACACAAAACAAAACAAAAAAACGCGTTTTTTAAGCGTCCTTGTTTCTTTCTTTGCGGACTGAATTTTCAGGCAGATTTCAAGGTGCGGGAGATTGAAAATGATAAACTTCTTACACGTCTTAATTATATATATATGTATATATGTGTGGTGCATGTAAAATCATGTATGTTTATAAATGTTTATGTTTATGATTGTTTATATTCATGCCGTATGTAACTCTTTTTAATGTATGTACATCATTCTGTATGTAATTACTTGTATATATATTTATCTTTATCGGTGTTTGTACGCTTGCACGTGATTGTACATATCTGATCATCTGTATGTGCGAATGAATAAGTTTGTACGTCTGCATGCGTGCAGCTATAAATTCCCCGTGCATGAGCGCACACACCAATGTACATGTACACCTGTGACATAGAAGCTCTCGCTCTCTGAAGTCAGAGAAGGTGAGTCCGGGATGTGACGTCACCATGCACTCCGTGACGTGACCCAAAGTTCTCTACTTTGCACCGTCAGCACGCAGTGGATTAACCGTTGTCTGCAAACACCGTGCATACATCATGGTGATGAAGTTGATGATGACCATGTCACGTGAAGAGGAAGTAAGTCACGTGATGTCCCAGTAATACTTCAGGCGGCACCCTGAAGTCACCAGGTGCTGCGGGTGGCAGCGGGTACGTCTTTTGTTTCTCGTAGCAGCACTCACAGCGATGAGAACAATTTTTCATGGGGGAAAAAACGAACCTTGACATTAATATGTATTGTGTCCTATGATTTAATTTAGTGACAGTGATGTCAAGTGCGTTAAAATTTTGTACTCAATGGCTTCTTAGTTTTTGATGGAAGGATCTACCACATTCTAAAGTGGAACCAAGAATATATTTGGTGATTTAGTTTTGTTGTTGTTGTTGTTGTTGTTGTTGTTGTTTGGTATCAAGACTCAGTTACATATGTCGCATACATTGTCAGTTCGTGTGACAAGGCTGCAACATCTCCGGGGGGTTGGGAATCGGATTTGAAACAAATCAACACCCACACGATTTGGTGACGGAAATAAGATAATCATAAATACATGTTTGTGTCTGATAGATAGACTCTGACATTCAGTCGCTGGGACAAGGCACGAAAAGCTGGTTAAAACAATTTAAAATTAGACTCCGCAGAACTTAATAATTTAAAGTAGTTTTGCTTTTATTTAAATATACATTTTTCTTTGTTTCTGCTATGATATTTGCTTTTGTGTTAGAAAATAAACATAAAATACCTTTGCTCGAGTCAGTGCTTTTGATGGGTATTAATATGTGCTATTTCTTTTAATTCTTTTTTTTTAGAGTTCTTTTCCCAAGATAGTCGAGTATATTTTTCTGTAAATACATAGATTTTGAATATGTTCTGTTGCGAATACATAGACTTTGGGTATATTCTAGTGTACAGATATAGACTTAAAGGTCAACATGAGTGCATTTTTCTCTATGATCGGGTTTCGTTTATTTTAAAATAAAAATTTCCTAAATATGAGTACATAAACGAGGTTAAGTTGCAAGATATAAGCCATTAAACTCAGCATTCTCACACTCTGCTCGTGAAGCAGAAAGAACTACTCTCTACACAGAACTGTTAGGCCATTGTGGTATTTATAGAAGCGAGTATGGCTGGGCTCAGCGATGATGAGTATGAACAAAGTTAATCCACTGGCGTTTGTAATCAGTATATGTAAGATATGTGTACAAACTCTGACTGTATAAGCGAACACTCACCAACAGCATATTGTTCCCCTATGTATTTTCTTTTACCGAGGATCGCTTTTCTTCGAAGACTTACTTTCTCTTCGAAGTCAGTCGTTTAACCTTTAAGATTAATGATCAGATATCTGATCAGATACGTGAGTACATTCTTTATATTTGAGTATATTCTGCTTTAAACATACAGACTTTGAGTATATTCTGCTGTAAATACAAAGCATAATTATCAGACAATCTGACATACAGATAAACAACATATATAGTTTCACTCGCGTGCAATGCCCGGACACACAAGTACAACCATGTATATGTACAACAAAGAAAACAATGCTACCGAGAGAACAGAGAGACAGACAGAAAGGAGAAGAGAAGGATGCTTGCACAATATATTTCGTCATGTCAAAGCTTAATTTCCGACTAAACTTCATTTGATGGCTAAACTTTCTGAAATTTTCAAATACTGAGTGCGTTGCAAACTTCTTTAATCTTCAAAAGCAAATCTTTTGAGATTTATGTATTATATTTATATGTAAGCATACATATAGGGCGATGCCTGCCTGTAGTTGTCTTGCATTGTTACAGAGAGTTGTTTTAGTTGGGTGTATTTTTTGTTTGTTTGGTTTTTTTTTGTTTGTTTGTTTTTGTTTTTTTGCAGTATCAAGACCATGGCTAACTGACATTCGATTTCAATGTATTTATTGTGTATAAGGCATTTTCAAACATTTTTACTGTTTCTTAAATATGAACGAGTTTTTCTGTTTCACAGTAATTTTTGTTTATATAAAACTCTCACACGACACAGATAAAACAGCACTTTCTAGATGGCAAAATTAAATGAAAATGCAGTTGTCATTTAAAGCGTTTATTTCTGTACTTTGTCATCATGATTTCGAAATCTTCCTGTTGGCCGAGGTAATTCGTACAGTCAGTGATGCGTTTTGGATTATGCCATGGTTCTCAATTGCTCTGTCATCAACCGGAGTCTGGAGAAAAAAACAATAATGATCAGTAAAGTAACTACATGAGAAATAATGTACAGCAGATACCAACACCCGCCTACACATGAATCCACACAAGATTTTTCTATTCCCTCTGAGACATGCTAGTTGTAAGACATACACAACAGGTTAATTGTAAAACATTTTAACTGATTTATTGTTAAGACATATTTTGGAATAAAATGCTTGTGAGATTTATCCAATAAGTTGGTGTTATACCTAATAGGTTGGTGGCACTGGATGCACGTGACCTGGGCAGTTGCAGTTACAACCATGGGGTAGGATGCTCGAGTGGGGTGCCTGACAATAACCCAAGCACTTCTGCTGGCAGTTATCTGCAACAATGTTACATTGCAGCTACAGGTAGATAATCAAATGATGAAGGAGAAGGTGACACCTATACAGCCATTATTAAAGACACATTGTTAAAATGTCTTATTTTGGTGTCGAAGTCTTTTCAGTTGCCTTGACTCAAAGATTTTATGTTAACTAGCTTATAATTATGTATTTTGGAAATTAAAAATCGCATCGACAATACATTAGGTTTCAATTTATATAGTAGGAAGTGCTTTGTGGTGTGATGATACCTTGTCACGTGACTGAAGGCTCTCACAAGCACATCGTAGCAACACATTCTAATACATCACTAGAGTTTACTGAGTTCAGCGCTGATGTCGTTCACACTGATGTACAGACACTGACTTTCTCTAGTGGCAAGACATTCAAACAAAGGTGATTATAAGACACTGACCAACATTGCACTCGCACGTCTGACAACCATTTCGGTAGATGAAGCCGTAAGGACACTGGTTGTAGCAGGTCAGCTGAGGACACACGGGACCTGCAACATGTAGGACTTGAAATAAGTCTCTGTGAACGTTTATTAAAACCAACGTTATAAGACGTTATAATTACACCTGACTACCAAACTGCCAGAGACTGTTATACCAATATTATAAGACAAACACATTGATTTCAACATTATTTTACAAACTTTTGTCCCGTTTAGAGGATGCTATCATTGTCATGCGCACTGAGTCACAAGTCAGACCGACCTCCATCGTTCTCAACAATGTCTTGTAACAACAAAAAGTGATTAACATCGCCTTTTGCAGTCTCAAACACAGGAAGATAATAACATAAACTAAAACAAGAGGAAAACTCACTGGTCCTGCACTGGCAGAGTGGACAGCCATTGTGGTCGAGTTCGAAGCCATATTCGCAGTACTTTCTACATTGGGGGCGGCAACCTTTGGGGTAAGTACCTTGATTTGGTGGAACTGAAATATATATACAAATAAATCTATATATATATATAGAGAGAGCACATTGTAACATGTATAAATATATAATGACCAATAAAAGCACCAGTAAATAAAGAAGCGAATAACCTGTTTGCCAATAGACATTTATAACATCGAAAAACAATCTCCCCTTATTTGTTCATAATTTTCTTTGAGTGATTTATTTTGTTTTTACACCTTTAGTTTCTTGACTAACGTTGTTGTAAGGTAAACAATATTTTATAAAAAATAAAAGATTCAGATCATTGTTCTTACCAAGACCGTGTGCAATAGCGAGGACTCCCAGCAGGACCAACGCCAACTGTGCAGTTGCCATTCTGTCTTTACTTGGAGATGACTTTGTCGAATCGGAAAAGAAGAGATGGTGTCTGGGAGTTGGCAGGAGCGGATGATGTTTCTTGACAACACCGAAAGCTTATATACAGGTGAGCGTGTGTGGGCGTTAACGACTTGTTGTTGCCACCTGTACAAAACTTGACTGAGTTTCCTTTTAGGCAGGTAATCAAGTAATATTCTGACAGAAGTCGTTTGTGCTGTCCTGAATATCCGACGCACTTCATTATCGCTGTCTGCTCTCGTGACAGGTGCCGGAACACTTCCCAACAATAATTAATTTAGGTGGCTTGGGGGAACTTTGCTCATCCCTCAAACACAGCATGTGAGTAGTATAGGCATGTTGTTTTCACCCCCTATTTGGGGAGCCGTTTTGGGGAGCCGTGACGTCACATCCGCCAGCTTGCCGGAGGTCGCATGGGGTTGGCCATCTTGATGATGTCACATCCGTGGCGGCCATTTTGTCATACCTCCTCGTCTTGCTATACCCCGAGTGATTATTGCTGAGACCCCCACCCTTGTTTTTGTTTTTGGGGAAAATGCATTGAAAGAGCCCATTTCGTCAAAGCTTAGAAAAGTATAAACTTTAATAAACTTTGTCCACCAGTCGCCACGAGGAGGCAGGGCTTTTGTTTGACTGGCAAAAATGTGTTTGACGCACAAAGAACAAGAAAAACTTTTATCACAGTTTTGAAGATACCACAGTCTAAACGGAGCAGCAGTCTCAAATATCTAACGGCACGGTAGTCACCCCATCGTCAAGGACCTTTCGCTTGATGTACAGATAGGACAAGGAGTTGCGGTGTTGTTGGTAGGTAAACATAGATTTACCATCTGTTTTAAACCGGTGTTGCATCCACCGCTGGCTTGCTGTGTCTGTAAAACCTGTTTGAAATGGTTGTGGTCAAGTTGATTTTGGTGTTTGTTTAGACCCTTGGTGCTGAGTTTTTGCGAGTCACCGAAACAAATGTAAGTTTTGCTGCAGAGAGCTACGATACCATCGCCTGTGTACTCTGTTTTTAAACAAGCCCGGCGTGCGTTTGTCGTCACGAGCGCGTTGGAGACAGGCAGGACAGGCAGAGGGGTCCCAGGGTTTGTGGTTTGTTTTGCTGTGCACAAAGTCTTGGTGATGTTGGTCGCATGCTTGTCCGGGAACCATTGCGTGTATTTTTGAAAAAACCGTTGTTGCAATTCGGGACGGACGGCATCTTCGAAGCGAGGTGCAGCCAAAGCCATGTACAGCGAATCCGTGTCCATCTCGCACAGCTGAAAGTTGCTGCGGTCTACGTACTTGTCCACGCAGTCGTAGTAAAACTGAAGCATTCTCAGTTTGGTGTACTGGTAGACGAAATAGCCAATTTGTAAGGGGAGGCCCCAGTTGATGTTCTTTTTGGCCATCTCTACCTCGTACAAGTCTTCCGTCAGTTCCGTCAGCTTTTGAAAGCGACTGTCGTTTATCAGTTTTTCACAGTCAGAGTCACCGACGTAGTAAATGTCGCAGTGCCTGGCGATGTTGGTGAGCGTCTTGCCGTAAGCACTGTTGCCTAACAGTTTGAACGTTTCGCTCAAAATGTTTTTGGACGGATCGCTGTCTCCTTGGCGTCGCGCGCTGGTGACCATGTCGCCAAAAGCCTTAAAGCAAGGTTTGGGCTGGTATTCTATCACCAGGTAAACGGCAGTGACTATGAGTCCATTTTCAAGATACCATTTTAACAAAGGAGTCGCTAGTAAAACTTTGTTTCCGACATAGCTGCCGATGAGCGTTTTTGTGGAACCGGTCAACAGTTTATATTTTTCCGCGTACGCTCGCATGAAAGGACCAATGTCGGAGCGCGTGACATGAATGTTTTTGAAGATGGGCGTCATCTCGCTAAACCGCTCGCGCAACGCCTCGGGGACGTGAAGGTCGCACTGCACCAGGCCAAACAGCGTTTCGTCTTTCACGGCGGCTAAAATGTCGTTTTCGGTGGGATATCGTTTGAACTGTAGGAGGGAGCTTTTTACAGCGTATAACGGTGGAGATTTGGGGTTGGTCTTTTTTTTTTTTCCCATTCGCACTCCCACATTTCCTGCACCGCAACACCGACGACGTTTTGTAAGTACGCGGTGATCTCGCGCGTTTTTTCCCGCAACTCGACGAGTGGCTTTTTGTTAAACGGGTTGATGACGCGACCGCGCGTGAGGGAGCAGTTTTCGTGTCCGTGAAAAAGACAGCCGTGAAACTGATAGACGGTCTGCGTTTCTGAATGCCACCCATCGACGCGAATTCGCCTTTTTCCTAACTGTTTTTCTTTTGAATTAAATTTATGCCGAATGTGAATGTTTTTACAAAACATGACCCACTCTAACCACTCGCGACACTTTTGACCGTATACGTCTCTTTTTTCCCCTTTGAAATTATTCTCTTTTTTACGGATGATCGGGTGTTCCGTTGGCATGTTTTGGCATAAGGCCCAGAGATACAAGGCGTTGGCATCGAAGCCCTCTATGCTTTGTACGGGTTTGCTGAGGTTGTTGCGAATAAACGTGTGAGATTTTTCGTGATGGCGGTGAAAAATGATGGAGGGACCGCCTGTGATGTTGTCGCGAAGCAGCGAGTGGATGTCTTTTGTTTTGTCATCGAAAAGAGAAAAGTAGACGTCGGAAGGCAGAGTTTTTGAAGAGATAGCGCAGTGTGATGCCGGGAGCCGAAATAGCGTCTTTCACCATGTCTACACCGAGAGTAGCGTAGAACGTGATCTGGTTGTCGAGCGCTTGCAGAAAAGGCACAACGTCGAGGTTGTTGTACCACATCAGAAAATCTCGCATCGACGTCATGTTGCGAGTCTCCCAGACCTGTTGACAGTAGGCGTATTGCTCGTCTGTGATGTTGCTCTGTTTGAGGGTCGAATAAAACGCGGCGTGGGGAGGGAGTTGCTGTTCTTGTAGTGTGTCGAGAGAGGTGACGTATTCGTAGGGGAAGAAACCTTTTTGCTCTGTGACGTTGTAGGCAGCCAAGTACTTTGCGTAACTAAATCCCGGCGCGAGAAAATTGACGACGTCTAGAAATTTTAGCTTTTGGGTGCAAATGCACAAAAATGCGTTGTGACGCTTCACCACAAACTTAAATGGGTTTTTTTGTCTCGTCAACATCGTCATCGTCTGTTTCTTTTTCGCAAAGGACAAACCGGCGAACGAGGTAGGGTTTGATGACGTTGATGTCATATTTTCCCGAGTTAAACCCTATGACCGGTAGTTGACGCAAGTAGTCGTTATATGACCACCATTTTTTATTAAAGCTCACTCCAAACCAACACTAGTTAAAAAATGGTGGTCATATAAGCAGATATTTGCAACTATGATTAAGCAAGACACTGCTCTAAACTAAAATCGTCCTCACAACTCACTTGTGCAGTGTGTAAAACGAGGAGTGGTTGAAGGTGGGTGGGGAATGGTACCATGCTGGCACTAGCGGTCGTTCACCTCTGTAAAATTAATGTAGGTCAGTGACGTTTACTGACCCAGATGACACGTTAATTACTGCCACTAAGATCAACTGTGATGAGCTGTATGATGTCCCCTCCGGCACTCATCTGTCATTCAGCTTTTTACCACGTCAATCACAACGCATATAAAGCTGCCTTTGGCGAACCACCAATCAGCGCGCCTTCAGCATCCTTTTTCGTCCCTTGGACTATCTCGGTTCATTCATTCGAGAAGCAAAGCACGTTTATTTAACAACGCTCTCTCTCTCTCTCAGCAACCATGGAAATCGTAAGTTAACGACTAAGTGTTTTTTTTTCTAAATATTTTTTTTTTAAATGAGTATGCATGACGGATTTTTTGTTTGTTTTGTTTTCAGATTTGCCGTATGTGCGATTTAAAATTTACGGCGGTCAAGAACCTAAATCGTCATGTCAAAGCGATACACGAAAAGGTAAAAGGCTTTCCTTGTTCTTTGTGTTTTCAAACCTTTTCACGCAAAGAACATCTTGGCCGCCATGTGCAAAAGGATCATCTGCCTCAACCAGTGGCACCTTCGGCTACTTTGATGGCTCCTCCTCCTCCGCCTCCACCACCTAAAAAGCAAAAAACCCAGGCGCAGGGTCGGTTAGAAGAAGATGAGCTTTTATCACAGTTACCACCTGATGTCGAAGAAGTATATCGCAAAAACTGGAGCGCAGTCAAAACACATAAACGGTACGGGAAACATCAGTCGGTGTTTACGTTTTTTTGGGCTCCCAATGCCACTCCCCTATGGAGACAACGTCTCGTGGAACTTTTTGATTCTCAAAAGAAGCGTTTTAAAATTAATTTTTCCCACTCCTTTTTGCTAAAAAATAAAACTTCAAATGAGTTATCGTTTTTTCATGCCTCTGCCAACAACCACAGAGCACTAAAAAGTCCCCGTCTGATTTCTAACAAACAAGATTTTTTGGACTTTGTAAATCAAATTCAAGACCACGACGCGTTGGAGCACGCCCAAAACGAACGTCCCGACAGTAAGGTGGCGGTGGAGGCCATCATGTCCACCTCCTTTTATGTCAACCCCATCGCCGACTTTCCTATCGGTTGTTGTACAGATGATGCTTTACCCGAATACATACAAAATAACAAAAGCCTGCATACACTTCAAACAGACGAACACAACAGACAGGCGTACCGTGACAATCTTTGTTTTTTTAGAGCCCTCGCATTACACCGTGGCGCCAACGTACACTCGTTACAGATCCCTGCGCGAGAACTGTTCAACCAATGGTCCGCGTCTGCTTCTTTTTCTGACTTTCCAGGAGTGACCCTGCTAGATCTGCCGAGTTTAGAAGATAAATTTAAAGTAAATATCGATGTTTTTCAGTTTGATGAGAGTCAGTCTCCTCCCGTTCTCGTCCCCCTCCAGCGGAGCGCGTACAAGTATACAGACGTTCTCCGTCTTTTACATTACAAGCAACATTTCATGCACATCATCGACATCGACAAGCTCACGCATGCGTTTCAATGTCCCAAGTGCGGAAAACTTTGGAAAAAAAATTGGATGATGGAGCGACACGAAAAGAAATGTCAGGGTGATAAGGTAAAAGAGACGTATCAAGGCGGGGTCTATCAGGGTACACCCTCCGTCCTGGAAAGTTTACAATCGCACGGGTTTTCGGTCGACGCGTCGTTTGTTTTTCCGTATAGGGCCACCTTTGATTTTGAAGTTTATTTTGATCGCTCTAGCCTTCCCCAACCCCACAGCAACAACACGCGGTACACAGCACAACACGTTCCCCTGTCGGTGTCGGTAGCCAGTAACGTTCCAGATTTTAAATCGCCGGTTTGTTTCGTCAGCGACGGCGACTCTCAACACTTGATCGATCGCATGGTCGATCACCTAGAAAAAATTTCGGACCGTTCTTATCTTTTATTATGCGAGCGATTTAGTGACGTGCTTACAGAGCTAGATGCTGTCGAACAACAACAAAACAACTCCCCTGACAGTATTCAAATTCCCACCGCCGCCCTCAAAGCCCGATTCGACGACTACTTGCGTCAACTACCGGTCATAGGGTTTAACTCGGGGAAATATGACATCAACGTCATCAAACCCTACCTCGTTCGCCGGTTTGTCCTTTGCGAAAAAGAAACAGACGATGACGATGTTGACGAGACAAAAAAACCCATTTAAGTTTGTGGTGAAGCGTCACAACGCATTTTTGTGCATTTGCACCCAAAAGCTAAAATTTCTAGACGTCGTCAATTTTCTCGCGCCGGGATTTAGTTACGCAAAGTACTTGGCTGCCTACAACGTCACAGAGCAAAAAGGTTTCTTCCCCTACGAATACGTCACCTCTCTCGACACACTACAAGAACAGCAACTCCCTCCCCACGCCGCGTTTTATTCGACCCTCAAACAGAGCAACATCACAGACGAGCAATACGCCTACTGTCAACAGGTCTGGGAGACTCGCAACATGACGTCGATGCGAGATTTTCTGATGTGGTACAACAACCTCGACGTTGTGCCTTTTCTGCAAGCGCTCGACAACCAGATCACGTTCTACGCTACTCTCGGTGTAGACATGGTGAAAGACGCTATTTCGGCTCCCGGCATCACACTGCGCTATCTCTTCAAAACTCTGCCTTCCGACGTCTACTTTTCTCTTTTCGATGACAAAACAAAAGACATCCACTCGCTGCTTCGCGACAACATCACAGGCGGTCCCTCCATCATTTTTCACCGCCATCACGAAAAATCTCACACGTTTATTCGCAACAACCTCAGCAAACCCGTACAAAGCATAGAGGGCTTCGATGCCAACGCCTTGTATCTCTGGGCCTTATGCCAAAACATGCCAACGGAACACCCGATCATCCGTAAAAAAGAGAATAATTTCAAAGGGGAAAAAAGAGACGTATACGGTCAAAAGTGTCGCGAGTGGTTAGAGTGGGTCATGTTTTGTAAAAACATTCACATTCGGCATAAATTTAATTCAAAAGAAAAACAGTTAGGAAAAAGGCGAATTCGCGTCGATGGGTGGCATTCAGAAACGCAGACCGTCTATCAGTTTCACGGCTGTCTTTTTCACGGACACGAAAACTGCTCCCTCACGCGCGGTCGCGTCATCAACCCGTTTAACAAAAAGCCACTCGTCGAGTTGCGGGAAAAAACGCGCGAGATCACCGCGTACTTACAAAACGTCGTCGGTGTTGCGGTGCAGGAAATGTGGGAGTGCGAATGGGAAAAAAGAAAAAAGACCAACCCCCAAATCTCCACCGTTATACGCTGTAAAAAGCTCCCCTCCTACAGTTCCAAACGATATCCCACCGAAAACGACATTTTAGCCGCCGTGAAAGACGAAACGCTGTTTGGCCTGGTGCAGTGCGACCTTCACGTCCCCGAGGCGTTGCGCGAGCGGTTTAGCGAGATGACGCCCATCTTCAAAAACATTCATGTCACGCGCTCCGACATTGGTCCTTTCATGCGAGCGTACGCGGAAAAATATAAACTGTTGACCGGTTCCACAAAAACGCTCATCGGCAGCTATGTCGGAAACAAAGTTTTACTAGCGACTCCTTTGTTAAAATGGTATCTTGAAAATGGACTCATAGTCACTGCCGTTTACCTGGTGATAGAATACCAGCCCAAACCTTGCTTTAAGGCTTTTGGCGACATGGTCACCAGCGCGCGACGCCAAGGAGACAGCGATCCGTCCAAAAACATTTTGAGCGAAACGTTCAAACTGTTAGGCAACAGTGCTTACGGCAAGACGCTCACCAACATCGCCAGGCACTGCGACATTTACTACGTCGGTGACTCTGACTGTGAAAAACTGATAAACGACAGTCGCTTTCAAAAGCTGACGGAACTGACGGAAGACTTGTACGAGGTAGAGATGGCCAAAAAGAACATCAACTGGGGCCTCCCCTTACAAATTGGCTATTTCGTCTACCAGTACACCAAACTGAGAATGCTTCAGTTTTACTACGACTGCGTGGACAAGTACGTAGACCGCAGCAACTTTCAGCTGTGCGAGATGGACACGGATTCGCTGTACATGGCTTTGGCTGCACCTCGCTTCGAAGATGCCGTCCGTCCCGAATTGCAACAACGGTTTTTTCAAAAATACACGCAATGGTTCCCGGGACAAGCATGCGACCAACATCACCAAGACTTTGTGCACAGCAAAACAAACCACAAACCCTGGGACCCCTCTGCCTGTCCTGCCTGTCTCCAACGCGCTCGTGACGACAAACGCACGCCGGGCTTGTTTAAAACAGAGTACACAGGCGATGGTATCGTAGCTCTCTGCAGCAAAACTTACATTTGTTTCGGTGACTCGCAAAAACTCAGCACCAAGGGTCTAAACAAACACCAAAATCAACTTGACCACAACCATTTCAAACAGGTTTTACAGACACAGCAAGCCAGCGGTGGATGCAACACCGGTTTTAAAACAGATGGTAAATCTATGTTTACCTACCAACAACACCGCAACTCCTTGTCCTATCTGTACATCAAGCGAAAGGTCCTTGACGATGGGGTGACTACCGTGCCGTTAGATATTTGAGACTGCTGCTCCCGTTTAGACTGTGGTATCTTCAAAACTGTGATAAAAGTTTTTCTTGTTCTTTGTGCGTCAAACACATTTTTGCCAGTCAAACAAAAGCCCTGCCTCCTCGTGGCGACTGGTGGACAAAGTTTATTAAAGTTTATACTTTTCTAAGCTTTGACGAAATGGGCTCTTTCAATGCATTTTCCCCAAAAACAAAAACAAGGGTGGGGGTCTCAGCAATAATCACTCGGGGTATAGCAAGACGAGGAGGTATGACAAAATGGCCGCCACGGATGTGACATCATCAAGATGGCCAACCCCATGCGACCTCCGGCAAGCTGGCGGATGTGACGTCACGGCTCCCCAAAACGGCTCCCCAAATAGGGGGTGAAAACAACATGCCTATACTACTCATGTGCATGTATGTGGTAGTGGCGATGTTAATGGTGGTGGTAGTGGTGGTGGTGTGGGTTTGCTGGGAGTGGAAGTGACAGTTCACATTATCAGTGAAGGTCAATCATTCATTGCTGTCACCAGGTGACGTTTCCTCCCCTTGTCTTTTCCTGCTGTCAGCAGAAAACTTCTGATTTTTTTAAATGTTGCCTCTGCACTGATCAAACCTGCAACCCTCTCTGACATTTTTTTTTGGAATAATAATAATATCTAACACGAGATTCTTAGTTTTATATATATATATGTGTGTGTGGCATTTACGAGCATGTGCTTATGATTGTTTATGTGTACAGTTAAATGTATTTATGATTCATGTTTGTACCTTTATGTGCGTATCATTTTGTATGTATACGTGTATAAAGTATTTGTCGATATGATTTTATGTGTGTTTGCGCGTTTTCATGTGTGCACATATCTGTCATCTCTATTTGTGGGAATATGTTTGTCTGTATGTCTGCATGCATGCGCACACACAAGTGTACACCTAACATAGAAGCTCTCTCTCGCTGAAGTCAGAGAAAGTGAGTCCGGGATGTGACGTCACCATGCACTCAGTGACGTGACCCGACGTTTCTAAACTTGTGTATCGTCAGCACATACAAAGAGATTGCTCATTCCCAACCGTGGAAAACCCGTTGTATGGGAGCATCTCTGTGACAACAATATGATGGTGATGAATGTGATGCTGCGCATGTCACGTGACGAAGGAGTAAATATACGTTTGCACCTGTAGCGGCACCCTGAAGTTACCAGGTACACTGTTTTCTCGAGGCAGCCCTCACAATTCTGTTTTTGTTTCAAGGGGAATATTCTTCTTTCTGTCACATTAATATTTATTGTCTCACACTCGGTTGTTTAGGGGCGATGGCGTCGCTGGCATTAAATCTCTGCCTCGAGGTGCCTTGGAAGATGAAATAATGTACACAGACCAACAACACCCTGCAAAATAATTCGTGCGTGCAAAACATTTGCGATGCACTTTAACTTAACACAAATCACCCTGACACATAGGTTACAAATTCCAAATGTATTTTCTTTTAGATGCATCCATATAAATCAATACAATTGTAATAAAGTTTAACCTAATTAAAAAAAAGGATTAATTATTATATCCACGAATGTAGTATATATTTATTACTACTTTAGTCTAGATGAAAAAATATTTCTACAACCAATCAAACGTTTTTTTTAATTCAATCTACTAATCTCTCAAGCTATTTTAGCTTTTGAAATATGTTCCGTTCTAGGTGACAGGTGTGTGTGCGTGCATGTGTGTGTGTCTTGCCTAAAATGAATAGCATCTGAAATTGTGATTGAGTACCTTAGTGTTAACTGCTGAGGCACGTTAACAAATTCGTTACAAAAATGATTCATGAAAGGTCTTCCAGACTGCTATCAGCTTTTAAGTTTTGTCAGAATTTTTAAATGTCCGGTCTGAGTTAGAATAAATACCCCTTCACCTTCTCGAGACACAAGATTATACACAACAATATGCTCAAAAAGAAGCCGAAGACACTGATATAACAAGCGCTTGATACTTGCGCTTACGTCATCAAGGCTACAACCAATGAAAAAGCTGGGACCAGCTGTTAATTAGGTGTCTCCGCAAACATTCGGGACATCATAATCTTTGCATGATTGAATGTTTACATATTTGCAAAGAAGGGATTTGTTTGATCAGCTTTTGATGAATAGTATTCTGTAGTCGAACAATTGAAAAATGTTGTGAAAGTTCTGGTAAGCTTTCCGTGACGAACAGCTCTTGTCGTTGATGAATACATAGGATGAATTTCGTGGTCTGTGACCAAACAATAAAAAGACAAAAGAGAAATACATGTACTGCCTGTCGACGTAGTGGTTCGCCGTGGACAAGGATTTGAACAGATCCAAGGGTGTCCTTCATGATGATGATGATGATTATGATGATTGATGATTGATTGATGATGATGATTTATGTAGCGTCTTTCCAAAAATTGTTTCTACAGACCAATATGGTCGCCTTTTGAAACCGAAATTTACAAAATAGACTAAAATAAACTTACAAACATTTACAAGACCATTATCGTGAAAGTGCAGAAAAATCAACAGTTATTACCAACCATTTTTTTTACCCAAACATGCATACAAATAAATATTAGTGTCGACATTATCTATTAATGAATTTCAAAGTATTAATTAGAAGGTTCCATGAACTTTGTGTTTCGCTGCCTTCCAAATTATGAAAACACACACACGCACACCTGTCAGAACACTTATATATAATTGTAGATTATGGGGGGCGTGTGACCTACACAGAAAGTATCTTTACAGAGGTGGGTATAGGGAGGGTCTCTCTTCTTGACTTTAAAGCTGAAAATGAGAAGACGAAGTTCCGCTGGAATTAAATTTCGCAACCACGTGATCTTCGCTACAGTTTTCACTCCTTAGAATGGGCTTCGTCATCTGTCGCCATCTCTATTAAAACAACAAAAACAAAAAATAATACAGAAATTGGAACATTCCAGGACTGTGTGTGTGTGTCAGTGTCTGGTGCTTTGAAAGAAAAGATCAAACAAGTTTGAAGTGACTGTAATGAGTGCAAGCGCAGTCACCCGCGCTCTCTCTCTCTCTCGCTCTTTCACACACACAATGTGGAAGCTTTACATACTTTTGTTTACATATTAATCATAGCCCACGAGGAAACATGAGGCAGGGGGATTGCAGATAACGGATGCTGCTGTAGGAAAACCATCCCATCTCCCATCTCCCATCTCCCATCTCCTTGACAGATACAGTAAATTGTACCAAGCTTACTGAATGTAAGCCGCGACCCTCGCCCACCTTCACTATCTCTGAAATGAACTCACGACACTCACCTGCCAGAAGGAGCCTGTGGACATCCAGAAGTTGTACAGGATGTACAGCGGGATGCACGAAATGGACAGTGACGTCACCAGCCAACCGACTAACTCCGCCCACCCGGGGTAGACATAGTCATCAAGCTGTAACTTTTCGTAGCTAATCAGGGACAGAAGGAACAAGATCTGCAAATCGACAAGCGAAAAAAGGATGAGCTGTGAACAAATAAACAGAAGAAACACGAGTTGTTAACAGATAAACAAAAGGAATATGAGCTGAAAACGCATAAAGAGAAGGAAAACTAGTGTTTGTGAAAGGAGATATAAGCCAGTAAGGTCATATCAAACAGTAAAAGTTGATCACCATTGATATTAATTTACTATAACTGCCACCTAGGCATCGATGATGATTTCCTTCATACTGTAGCATTCTATGCTGCTGTTTTAAACTGATGTTTTGAGTGATATTTTTTACCAAGAGACCGGCTGGACAGACGACCACCCAGCACGCCATCCAGAAAACACAAGGTCTTTTTCCCAGCATGCTTTCGATGTCGTCAGCGAAATTCCGAACACCTGAAAGAAAAGGAACAAAGACTGAAATGTGGGGCCATCAGAGTCCTTAAAGTTTTATTACTATTCTCACAAGTAAGTCACATACACACAAGTATCTGTCTGAGTCTTTCTGTTTATCTTTTTTTTATATCCATTCTTCCATTCGTTGATTCTTTAGTTCTTTTGTTCATCCGTTTCTCCTTCTGTCTAGGCAATACATGTTGAATAAACCGTATAGCAAACCACAGTATTTCCCCATAACACTTGACTAAAAGTTACAGTTACTAACCATAAAACCAGTTCACAGCAATAACCTCGGTGAAACAAATAAACAGAAGGGAAATCGGAGCAGCATGTGTGTCCATCAGGTAGATGAAATAGTTACCACCCTGATAAAAGAAACAAAAATCATGAAGAATAAACGCGAAACATAATGTGCACAACAACAACAACAAAAGAAAGAAAAGAAAGTATTCACCACGAAACACACAGTATATACATCACAAACAAAAAATATAAAATATACAACACAAAACATAACATATACAACAGAAAGCACGAATTATTATAAGAAAAAAAAACACAAATCATGAAGACCAGATTGAACGCAAATGACCCACGACGGGGTGAACTCAGGACTTGATTCAGATCAGATAATTAATTACTTTGACTTTGTGGGTCAGTTTATTACAGTCGAAAAGTTTCTAGAACATGTAAGTGTGATATCTTTACAGTTAAGATTATTTTTTCAATGAAACTTCTTATTACCCAACTTGTTATCTATTACACATGCAGTCAACAACTGACTCACGTAGGTGACAGTCGGAAGGCTCAGAAGAAAGCAATACCCACAAACCACTGCGACTGTGAGTGTTCTCCGTTTCCGGAAAAATCCAAATTGGTCTGCAAGAGCGGTCATCACGCCCTCTAAGCCTCCAAACTGGGAAGAAAATGTATCTGAACTCTTCGTCTCATGATAATCTGTCATTAAGCTTGGTATTAAACCCTCTTTACGTTTGTCATTGTAGGTAAAATATTTTAGTTTATTCATTGTTATCCCTCGAGGAGCATATGGCCATCATTGTAGGTATAAATGCAATATTTTTACTTATAAATGAAACGTAAACCTGTGAAGACAGTTTTTCTTGTCAGTGTCAATGCTGTGAATGCATTTTCTTTTAATTTTACCTGGACTCTAAATGAGACAAGTATCTAAGAACATCTAAGTTGAAATGCATCATGTTTACCGTGCTGTCGAGACCTAGGGTGATGAGCATGAGGAAGAAGATGATAGCCCAAAATACGGACCCTGTCAAGGTGGAGATGGCTTCTGCGTACACGATGAAGACAAGACCAGGTCCTGAAACAAACCAATTAGACTTTCTCATCAAAATAACTATTAACCCAGTTTATCTAGCCGTCATGTAAACATTTAAGAAACATGTTGCATGTTGGGAAATGCTCTTCGGTTAAATATAGATAATTCTGGCTAAGAAACTGCTTTTTTAAGAAGATTTTGGTAATCGTTTTGTATTTTGCTATTTTCTCTTAACAAAAAGATGAATAAAAAGTGTATTTTATTTATATCCTCATAAAGGTCTTATTCCTTGTGTACTTTAACATAGGAAAGTGATAGCTGGTATTACGAAGAAGAACATTATTTCTTTATTTCAATATTTTCAATTGTTTGTACAATATTTTCTTTGTGCTACCTTATGTATAAATTATATGTACATACACACTGTATTGACACTATGTTCATCATTGTACTACTTTATGTATTTTATATATTCCCTGAGTATTCACACACAGAATGCAATAATCAGCAAACAGTACAAAGCGGTTTTAGCGACTGACTGTTGTATTTTTTAATTTTAGTTGACTGATACAGACTTCTTGTCTCAACTTACCATGGGTGGCCACCGAGTCCACTGTGGTACCCTGCATGTGCGCCATGTACCCCAGCACAGAGAAGACGACGACACCAGCGAAGAAACTCGTGCCACAGTTAATGCATGACGTCAGAATTGCGTCCCTATTTGATTGGACACAATATTTTAAGATATTGGTGTAAGAACTCAAAGGTACTAATTTTTAAAATAATTTTAAGAATGCGTGTTAGTGAAAGATGTAAATAGTATTACAAATTACATGAAGTCCCTAAAAAATTAGATAAACATCAAAAATACCGGTTTACAAAAACTGTTAGAAACACTGACAATCATTCGACGGCTGGAAGTAAGAAGGTTTGAGAATTAGTTTGTTAACAGTTGCACATTTATTTGATTATTCGTTATTAACAACCAAATATTATTTAACCCATTCATTTCATGATTTTATTAAGGACCAAATAATATTTAATTAATAAAGCAGAACCGATTGACATTTGTAAGTTATGATGGATAGCTTCACTTGAAAAAAGGGAATAAATTCTGCATGTGAAGAGCGCCATCTATAGAAGTAGGTCACTTAATTAATTAATGGCCACAGTTATCATATCTTTCCCCTCAGAACGCAATCAAAGACTGTTGAATAATTTAAAAAAAAATAACGATAATTTTGGCAGGGTGAAAGCGTTTGCTAGTAAAATATTAACTAAGAAGGTGACAGCGAAGTCTACCCTGGTACAATAATAGTTCAAGGACTAGTGGGGTGCAAACATTTTGTAATTATTGAGTAAAGCTTAGCTCAGAGGAAACGGTACCTGACGCAGTTGTTGTGAAACTTATTGTAGCTGGACAAGGCAATGAGTGCTCCGAAACCTGGGCCAAGTGAGAAAAATATCTGGGTAGCTGCGTCCACCCATACCTGCAACACGACACAAGACACTGCAACTTGATAAGAAGATTCTTCGAGCCATCTTCGTTGTTAATTGACAAGTACAAACAAATAATTCTATTTTTTGTAAATCATGTCTACATGAACAAGATCTACAAAAAAACCCATAATGGTTGTCAGCTAATTTGTTTAGAACACAATGATTGTTGTTTTGCTCAGTTACCTGCTGTATTAAAGCAGAAGTTAATTATTTATGGCGGTATACCAACCTCCAGGGCTGCCAAACGAGAAAAATCAGGTTCCAGGTAGTATTTTACACCTGTAAAAGCTCCCGGGAGGGTCAGTCCCCGGCATAACAGTACAAACAACACCAGGAATGGAAGAGTAGCAGTGATCCAAACAGCCTGAAGAAAAAGTGTTGACCAATTAATCAGACAATCAAACAATCCAGTCAGACACGCAAAATACAATCACACAGACAAACAGGGAAGCAAAAGATTGATGGTCGGGTCAAAGGTACATAAGGAATCATTCCTGACATCCGTTAGTCAGTCTTACCTTGCCTGTAGACTTCGTCCCCTTGCAGCAGCAGAGAAAGACAATGACGAAAACGAAAAGAAGGCAGAGGAGAAGTTGCCAGCGAATATTGCCCAGGTCCTCGATTCCTGCGGACTTTTGTATCTCCAATACATGATAGCTACACACACACACACACACACACAAGGATTTAGTGTTATTTTTGAGTGCTCAACACACGTAATCATTAATTAAAAATTAATAAATTAAAATTTAAAAAAAATTAAAAATTAATTAATTAAAAAAGAATCTAAGCTACAGTATGGGGAACACTTTAGAAACGTATAGAGAGTACTTATTGTTTTCATGATTATTTCAGGGTTTTCTTCCTCTTCTTTCCCTCCTCCATCTACTCATGATGATGCTATTAATTGCTTTTTTCTGTCCGTGTGTCATCAGAGCATCCTTTTTTCTGTCCATTTGCCTCTTTCTCTCTTTCTTTCTTTCTCTCTTTCTTTCTTTCTTTCTTTCTTTCTTTCTTTCTTTCTTTCTTTCTCTCTTTCTTTCTATAAACAATCTGAAGGTGCGAGAAAATACAAATTGCCTACTTGAAAAATTCTGTTGCAGACGACGCGGACGTGTTGCTGCGGTTGCTGATGTCAGATGGCGCAATGCATGCCGGAGTGTTCCAGTCATTGTCGCATGATGCAAACAGCAGCGATGAACGCAAGGAGATGATGAGATAGTAGACTGACCAGGCGATGATCGTGTTGTAGTAAGCCCCGACAAAAGTGGCCGCCACACAGATTCCGAACCCCACACCTGGTGCAACAACCACCAGACAGTATTTTGTACACACCAACTGACATACTGTCTGTAGTATGACAAATCCGACATCTTGTTTACATGTCATTAGTTTGATGCGCGGAATACTTCATGTTTACCTTCATATGTTCAGCTACCTCGTTGCCTCGTGGTGTCCTGATAACAACACACCTTGAGACAACCTACACTTTATGAAATAATACACAATATTGTCAGCCGACTGCAAGACATCATTTTCAGAAAGAACAAGTACAATAAATAACCATATTTAAAAAGAATAAAATTAGTATCACTTACCGCAGAACATGGGGCATATTTTCTTCCATATTGTGATTGACCCTTGTCTGTGGAACTGGCCCAAAGCAAGCTCCATATAAAAGAGGGGTAGGCCCAGAAAAATCAGCATAATAATGTAAGGTATTAGGAAAGCCCCTGCATCAATCCGAAAAAAATATTTTTAAGTAAAATGTCATTTTAGACAGTGGACTCCAAAACATTGTACAATACTAAATTTTTCTGATGTGTGTTTGCACTTGTGAATGTTTTCTTGCAGATAAACATTTGTATCCATATTTCTAAGCGATTTTAGTCTGATAACCTGTTTCTTTGATGGTAGCGCTATAATTTAACACAGATTTCGGAATAGTTAAAGAAATCTCAAGATAATGAACTAAAACAGTTGAAATTTAATTAATTTGATGGTAAATTAATTGCGGTTCTTTCTGTAGAAAAATGCTTCTTTAGAATTTTGAAATGTAATAACAGACAAAATAAAATTGAGATGTGTCACACGTGTTGCAGAATCCATTTTTTTTCAAAATTGAAAACTTGACTCAAATGCCACAGAATATACTTTCTTTCACAAAAAAATGATATCAGATACCGAGGAATGTTGGGCCTGATAGGGATTGACCATTGTGGAATTGAACTGAAAAGAGTCCTTTTAACAGAGTAAATGACATTCACATTCACTTTAGAGAATGAAAGAGAGAAGAAAGACAAGTTTAGTGAAGCCATTGTACTATCTGTGTGAGATACTTGCCTCCACCATTTTTATAGCAGACGTAAGGGAACCTCCAGACATTGCCAAGGTCGATAGCAAAGCCGATGATTGCAAGCAGAAAATCCACCTTCTTGTCCCACGTCTGCCTGTCGTCCTCACCATCTTCCACGAAACGTGATGTTTCGTCCGTTTCACGTAGATGCAACGTAAGCTGCGATGGGACTGTATTCCTGAGATGGAACATCTGTCCATTGTCTCCCAAGACGGGACTGGCACAGTTGGCAAAAATACACTCAGAATTGTTTGAGTCTCCATGACTTGGAGTGCAGGGAGTTGTCACTGCACCGTTCGGTTTCATCTTGCATGACTCGTCTTCCTGGGATAAACAGTTTGCGAACTGCTTGTCGACTGAACTATCTCCGTTCACCGATGAGAAATTTAGTCTTGGGTAGAGAGAAACTAATAATACTTCACTTTCTTTTTGAGAGAAGGCACCAGTGTTTTCTTCAATCATAATTTCCGATCGCTGCAAGAAGTGTTTCACATCACAAGACTTTTATTCCACGTTTAATGTGCATTTGGCTATAAAGTTATTTTGAGCTTTTCGTTTTCAATTATTCCACGCCTCTCGAAACAAAAGAACTTTCTTCCTTGGAACAACAATCTACTGAACATCCAGAATGAAATCAAGAAGTTACATTAATAAGACGATGAGCTTTCTTTGTTCGGCTCCGGTTCGCTGTAGCATCTTGTTGCTGGGGAAACTTTCGTTGGAGTCTTCATCCACGAAAGACGAGAATAAGTAATGCCTACCGTCGCTGAGGAGAGCAAGATGAAACGGCAGAGACTACAGGGACCTCCCAGACCATACACTACAAGAGATGCAGTCAGTGTTAACCCTTTCTCCCCCAAACCTCGCTCGTTCACTGCGGCAAGCAATATCAGGCAGCAGGAGTTCATGGCAGCTTAACAACCATCTCGTCTCTTATGCCGTGTCTGCGACCGCTGATAAAACAGATTTTTTTTCCAACCTTTTGGTCTTCAGAGTTTCTCCTTAGTGTCGTTCCTGTGAAAAATTTCCAGTATCAGCACACCGCTGGAAAAATTTCTGCAAGAAACGCACTTCCGCGAGTTATCTTCTCCAGTGTCCAGTGACACCTATTTTCTAATAGCCTTTGCTGGATAATGTTGAAATACCAGCACGTTCTGAAAATTACAAATTCTGCTTCTTTCCATTCTTCATCGTGTGTTTTCCATCAAATTAAAATAATGGCGCGAGAGCCCTTCCATCAGGGACATTAGAGATAATAGCTTTCCTGAATTTAAAGACAGCGATTATCTTCGCTTTTTTATGCCGTGACGTAAGGCGGTATCGTCTGCTTCAAGCAGTTTCCTCTGGATGATAACGAGTGCTAACCTTACAGTCCTCCAGGGCCTGCGCCACCTAGGTAAGGTTATCTCCCTTTCCTGCTATAACCAGTGCGCCCGTATTTATATAGGCTAAATTATCGCCCCTTTCCCTCCAATTAAGTGATTATTGTTACAAGAATGTGGAGGTGTAGCTGACCAAAAAAAAATAAATAAATAAAAAAAACAAACTCGGTTATCACCAGAAATAGAGGCAACAAACAAAAGAGAGTTTGTTTGGGTACTTGCAGGGCCTAAGACTTGTCGGTATTTGTCAAAGATGACCGAGATGTGAGAAGTCAATCGCCGAGGGCACTTCCACAAAACACACAAAAGTCAACAGACTTCTCTACTTTCAAAATTTTAATATTTATGAAGATTTGCCAAAATGGTTTCAACGTTTATTCATTTTATTACAGGAAGTACTTTTATGACAGTATGTATATTGTACATTCTTAATTTTTGTCGATAAAATGTATAAAATAAGTAATTCTTGCAGTCCCAAGAAAAGAACAAAATCAAAAAATTCTCATTTTTGGGGGTCTATACTAAGTATTTTCTTATCCTATTTTCAACATCTTTATTTGGTTAAAAACCTCGCCCGTTCATATATAACATCAACTCTAATGTACTGTGATTAACTTGTCTCATGCAGTGATTCTTTTATTTTAAGTGTTCGGGAGATTAACTAATCTTCGATGGATCTAACCTCTGACCTCACCGAAGGTTGCAACTATTGGGAAAGCCTCCAACACCTGCCAGTGTAGGTCCTCGAGTGAGGCGTTGTCACAACAGTCAACCTATTTCTGTGACCGAAGAAAAATGAGGTCTTGACCTCTTTTCTAAAAGCAGAAGAAACAAGAATTGAGTAAACTCAGTTTACACTCGGGTTAGCCTTCTAGACCAAAAGGTAAACTACTGCCATGAAAGGTTGGCCTGGTTTCGGCAGACATCCAGCAGTCCAAAGATGTGGATTAACTGTTGACTTTTTGCCAGCACTCTGCCTCTGAGACTGCGTCTGGAAGGTTTTATAAAACTTAATCAAGTGGTCTTTGGGGTCATGGAGTCCTGGGGTCATGTGATTCGGGTTCTGATAAAGTGTAATCAGTGTAGCGTCCTTTGCAACAGCCAATGAGATTTGTCCGTTGTGAAGCGTGCGCTCGCGAGATTTCGTGCATTGAGTCGGCGGGTATGATGGGAGGAAGAACAGATTCTCTAACAGTAGGGTTAGTCAGCACCAGCAGCCGCATCAGCAACTAAACAAGCGACAAACACTGCAGCTACATCAGTGATCGTACAGCAGCAGTAACACACGGTTAATTGTTGTTGAAGTTGTTTCTATTACTCTTGTTTTCAAATTGCTGTCAATTGTAATAGCTCTCGTTGTTGTTGTTGTTGTTGTTGTTGTTGTTGTTGTTGTTGTTGTTGTTGTTGTGGTAACAGCTCTAATAGAAGTATTACTGAGTTGTATCAATAATATAGCAAGAACAATATTAGCAACCGAGCAATTAAACAGCAGGAATAACAAAGGAGTAAAGCAAGACTATAATAATATTAAGAAAAATTAAACAACGACAATAACAATAAAAAAATAACAAAAACAATAAAACAACCAGAACAGTTACAGCTAGAATAAAAACAACGGGTATAATAACAGTAACAGCAACAATTAATAATATAGTAAGAACAATATTAGCAACCAAAACAATTAAACAACAGCAACAACAATGGAATAAAGCAAGGCTGTAATAGTACTAAGAAAAATAAAACAAACAAAAAACAACGACAATAGCAATAAAAAAAGCCACAGCAAAACAACCAGAACAGTACAGGTAGAGCGGAAAACAATGGAAACAATAGCACGAACAGCAACAACAAGAAAAATAGCAAACAACAAAGAGAAAATCAAAAAACCAACAGCTACAACAAAGAAGTCAAAGTCTAGAATGCTTAACCTAATATTTTCAGTATCTTGCATACTGAACTTTGCAAGAGGCACAGACAGAGCCAAGTTTCCAGTTAATAGCCTGCGATATCCTCGCCCTGGCGTCCTGCCTGGAGTTCAAGAAACGCCGGTGGCAATGTAGATTAAGTTTAGCTTTCTTTCCGGGCGTGCTTCAAGTCAAAAATGAAAACAAATATCAGTTTCATGCTCCACAAAAGTGTTACTGATTGATTACATCGTGTTGCTACGTGGGGAGATATGTCCCTCCATCGTGCTGCCGCCTGGCGTTCAAGGCGCAGAGGGAGAGAAGGTCGCACAGATAAGGAAGCTGGAACGGAGAAAGTCTTTGATTCCAAGTTCTTGTTAATGTCCTCAGCGGTTGCGATCAGATGGAAAAAATGTCGGAATGTGCTTTTCACGTGCGCATGTTAGGTTGAAGCTTTCTTTTTTCTGTTATCTAGCTTCTTTGTTTTTCATACCTCCGCACGCGCACCATTCTCGTGCCATCTATATTCGATTCTGTCTGTTAAACACCATGGTTCCTCGATAGAGGTGTTCCATTCTTGTCACACAGATCTCTATGTGTGTAGTATGTTTTTCCTTTTCTCTATCTTCTACCATCATGACTTGATTTCATTCCATTCAATGTCACTGTGCCTATGTTATTTTTTTCTAAATGGTTCAAAGCTGAGTCAGTCACCTGCCATCGCTATTTTTTCTGTTCCTGTGTTTGCTGTTCCCTCATTCTTTATTTTCAAAAGGATTAAAAGCAATCAGTCATCTTCTACTGTCATTATTTTTGGTTGCAATGTTTGCTTTTTTCACATTAAATTTTTTTTTTAAGAGTTAAAGGTGTACTACTTAACTCTTTGCTGTTTCTCAAAAGCATCTACAAAGCGATGAGCAAGGAACGTTGAACTGTTACGAACAATTAGTTTCCTAGGTCCATAATTATTTTTAATACTGCATTTGTTGACTATAGAATCGCTGAAGAAGCAATCCGACATGTGCAGATATAATGTAGTTCAATAAAATATAAGTATATATATATCAAACCAGTCCTAACCCACTTTAGTCAAGATTGCATATCACCTACAATTATAGGCAAAAACGAAGAAAAAGAAAAGAATTTCATCAGCATTTGTGAAACGCAAAATTTGTGTAGAGGCTGAATGATGCATATTCTTTATTCTGGTGACTTTTTTGGGGGGTGGAAGATTTGCAGTACTCAAATTTTTAGCTCTTTCTAAAAATAAAAAAATAAATAAATAAAGCACGAAATCTGAGAATAATCTGTATATTGTCTTTGCCGTAAAACAGCACGCAGAAGTAGCCTCGTGTCGCAGATATTTATTTTGCGGCGAGGCTTAGCTTTCACAGACGATAAGCACAGCACGAGCAGCTTTGGGGTCAGAGGTCACAGCCATCCCCGTGTTGAGCGTCGAGACACGTGACGTCAAAGAATTCGATCTGATGGCGAGTTCAGGGTGCAGTGGGAGGCAGAGAGATGAATTTTTCTTTTATCTCACCTGACCTTGTCAGATGTTTTTCCTTCACTTGGCCAGAACCGCCATACTCTGTCAGAAGTATTTCGATGATAATCTTGTTTATTTTCCATTCCAAGCTTTTAACGCGATTTTCTCCCCTGCCTTGCGAGCTCTTTATCTTGGGAGGCTGGAAAAGTCAGCAAGGACACAGATGCAGGCGTGGTATCTGATCATTGCCACACTTTCTACCTCAGAATGCCACTCTTTCAAACCATTAGGCGCGGGTCACGTGAGTAAAGCGTGCAGGAATGCGCTTTCATCATCTTCTTCTTCTTTTTCTTCTTCGTCATCGTCATCATCAGAGCCAGAATTTGACAGCCGTGTACGGGAGGAAATTCGTTCAAAATTACAACTTCAGACCAAGTGTTCAAAGTATTAAACCAACTGTTCTTTATCTCGCCTTAACTGCAAGATCGTCTTCCTTTGTTGTTGTTGTTGTTGTTGTCGTCTCTGTATGCATACACACTATGTTCATTTTGAATCTACATTTGTATAATTTTGTATCTGATGCTTTTGTAAGCGTATTGAACCTTCTTTAAAGTGTGAAAATGCGCAAAATAAATCTTATTACTAGTGGTAATAATAGTACCATGATTCTCTTCTTACTTTTCTTGTTCCTTCTTCTCATCTTATTTCTTCTTTTCTTCCAATTTTTGTCCTTTTTCGCCGCCGCCGCCGCTTTTTCTTTTCTACTGCCTTGTTTTCCTCCTCCTCCTCCTCCTCCTCCTCCTCCTCCTCCTCCTCCTCCTCCTCCTCCTCCTCCTCCTCCTCCTCCTCCTAGTCTTCCTTTCCTCGCCGTCTTCTTATTCTTTTTCTCCTTTTCTATCTTCTCTTCTTTTTTTCTTTCTTTTCGTCGTCTTCTTTCTCTTTCTCGTTTTCTTTCTTCGCTTCATGTTCTTTCTTCTCCTCTTCTTCTTTTCATTTTCTCTCCTTCCTTTTTTTCTTTCCTTCCCTCTTATTATTTTTTTTCTTTCTTATTTTTCTTTTTCTCTACTTCCTCCTTTTCTTCTTCCTTTTTTCTGTTGTCCTGTCTTCTTTTCCTCTTATAAATACTTGTCAGCAGACAAGAAATGTGATACGAGTCATACAAACGTTGTATTTATTAGTACATGTCAGCCAAGAAGAAATAAATTATGTTGGGGCGTTCTGAAAAGTACACACGCGTACTCACACACGAACAGGTTTGATGAATGAATTAATTAATGAAAGGACCACCTGCTCTTTCTCTCTTCCTCTCTCTCTTTCTCTCTCTCTCTCACACACACACATGAGCGTACGCGCTTACAAAACGAACAAATCTGATCGCGAGACACGTTTGGGTGGAGGCTTCCCAGGAGGCAAATCACAGCCAGGAAATGAGAAGAAGTAAAAAGTCCATGCAGGTGAGCTCTTTGCATGCACGGTGTTTAAAAGATTCTATAAATATGTTTGAAGAAAGATAAACATATAGGCTGCTGTGCTGTCTCCAATTTTCTCCGCCATCAAGGCATGGCTGATAACTCAACCGCCTTTTTTAAATGACGTCACTAGATACGGCTGCATCGCCTGACCGTTATTAACGGTAAGTAGATCAACAAGGAGGCTTTTGTGACGTCAGCACACCAGCAGAAAGCGAAAATTCTTCTCACAAAATGTGATTATATTTTGTTACATGGTTATCTAAGAAAGACGTGTGCAGCACTTCTTGTTGCTTTGGAAACACAATATTTTGAGTTAATAGACCAGCAAACAAACATGGCGCTCTCCTCACAACTACAGAAAATTAGAAAAAAATTATAACAATGCTACCGCATGCACTCCTGTTTCAAGTATTCTTTCACACATGCTTGTATTTAAATTTATTGACCGTTTTCTTTTTATTTTACGCCTATGTGTTTTAATAAATAACTTGACTAAAATTTTTGATATTTTGTATATAAATGCCTGGAATTAAAGAAAATGCGCTCGTGAAGGCAGAAATCACAGCAGGAGACTTTGTTACCCCCCTCCCAGCGATGTTTCCGTTATTGCCTCCATACTATTACTGTTTCCGTTTCCATTATGACTTTGCACTCTGTGCTCTGACTACAGTTTAAACTAACTGGTTCCGTGTGTTTTATTACCTGAGTTGTTTTCATTTAATTGCGCTCTCAGCCTTTTATGTCTTTACATTTCATTGAGGTTGTACCTTGAAAAAAAATGCATGGCAAAAATTTTTGTTTTATTTGACTGTTGTGGTGCGCACTGAAATCATCTTGTTTCCGAAATATGTCCTAGAAATGTTTGTCTGTCAAACGGTCGGTTCTTTTTGTCAGCTTTTAACATGTTTTGCGAATTTCTCCCATTCATGTGACAAGCTCCATTCTTGTCTAATTACATGAATGTAAATGTAGGTGATAAGCATACGTGGACTTATCAACACACTACACACACATACAATGCAGATTACAGAAAAACATTTAGCTGGAATTTTTTTTCTTCTTTGTGTAAGTTACACGACAAACACTTAGCCACACACGTGACCTTTTTAACTACAGTTATTCTCCTAAGAAAGGTAAGTCATAAAGGTCATTGTCACCTCGCACAGCTTAGTAACCAAGTTCACAATAACTAGCACAGGTGTGTGAAGGCATGAATGAGAGGAGATGGACTCCACCCATTCCCACATAAAGTTGCTCACAAGACAAAAGAGGGCTCTACACTTCTACTTCTAACACTTCTACTTCTAACAATTCACTCCTCTACAGTGGTAAGGGCACGATAATGAGCTAACAAGAAATCCGAAGAAAAGTCATTACTGGTTTCATGAACTAAAAAGTCGTTACATACGATGAACACAGGTATGACAAATCAACAAGAAATTAAAAAGCAAGTTCTGTAATGGCAAGATGAACTATCAAAAATATCTCAAGGTATGTCGATAACAGCATGCTTAGTGTTGGGGGGAGGAGAGAGAGAATTGGTGTTTGACATCGAGCCAGCAACTAAGGCAATATCATGGCAAGGCAGCCAGCTCTTTAAACAGATGCCACTTTCAGAGCAAAAACAGTGTGCCAGAGACGAGAGTGGAACCCAGGACAGTCAACTCTCAGTGTCTTTGGTGACAGGCGGTAACCTTAACGACACCAGACCGTCATAACAGCATGCCAAGCCAAGAAAATGTAAATTAGGGTCAGTAGTGGCATGTTTAACCAACAGGAAATGTAAGTTAATAACATCAGCACCGACATTACGAGTCCACACGAAATGTGAAGCAGAATCAGAACCAGAATCAGATATGATAAACCAACAACAAACCGGAAGAAGTGTCAGTAACACCATCACGAACCAACAACAAACATGCCTTAAGGTGAGCATGATAAACCAAACTGAAATATCAAGGATTAGCACCGGCATGATAAACCAACAAAAAAGTCTGATTAACAGAGTTATAAACCAACAAGGAGTATGTACTAAGGTCAGCTGATAAACCAACAAGGAGTATGTACTAAGGTCAGCTGATAAACCAACAAGGAGTATGTACTAAGATCAGCTGATAAACCAGTATGTATTAAGGTCATTTGATAAATCGACTAGTAAATATACAGAAGACCAGAACTGGCATGACAAAAATCTGAAGTTAAGTCTGAATAAGGTGACCAGACGTTTCGGGAGCGAAAGCGGGACGCGTGCCGATGATGGTGTCGTCACCGACAATGAAAGCCGAAAAACTCTGACTGGCCGAGTGGTGATGCTTTCAACGGCAGATCTGTCCACGCCGATACAGTATTCCATTTTAAAAGGAAAAAAGAAAAGAAAAACGGCTTTTAAAATTTCAATAGAAATATTCCTACCTTATCTCCCGCTCAGCTAACTTTGCGGACGTGCGGGTGAGGTCTGTAACAAATGACCATGCCGACGATGGTCCGGCACCTTCATCGTCTTGCGTTCGCTGTCAAAATTGCACTTCACACTTAAAAGTCCTTTCAGTGTTTCCACCTTTAACTGTGTCTTTTCATTGGTCCACATGGCGTTCATTGCAGAGAATACTCTTTCAGTAACAGCGTTAGTTCCTGGTAGACACAAGACAAACTCAACAATCTTTTGTATTTGTCCATAGGGCACACAATTCTTCTGAAAATTAAAAAAAAAAATTCAACCCATTGAGCATCGATGGTTGTCTTCTGGGAATTCCAATCCGAAATCTTGTCTGAGGAAGCGAACTTTGCCGCATAATTAATCTCGTCAAATAACTCATTATCGTTTATCTCTATAGGGGGAAGTTTTGACCCAAATAATTGAAGGCTTTCTGAAACATTTTCCCAGGATGGAACATCTTTCAGTGCGATCCAACCGAAAGCGTTGACATTGTCAAATTGGCCGCTTCTCTCTCTGAGATACTTAGCACAATTATCATAAAACTTTACAATTGTTGCAACTACATCAGTTCTTCTAACCGACCCGGCGTGCTCCAAATCAGTAAGTCGCACCCATACCATGGTGTTAATAATTGCTGAATTCTTTTGATCTGATCAGTCCTTCACCTTTGGCTACAGACAAATACTACGCCCCCCTTCTCTCTCCAAAAGTGAACTATTTATAAACAAAAATATTGCACGTTAAGCTCAGTTCTCTTTTTTAACTGAAACTTTAAAACACAAACTTAGGCAGGCTTACATATTACCAATACATGTTTGTCGTGCTCTGCCTTGGGACGGACATTCCCCAGCACACATGCAGCCAAAACATTTAGCAGTCATACGGAAAGTCAGGCGACAATGCCAATCGATTTGTAAAGAAACTTTTTAATGACAAATTAACACGTACAGCGTGTGAAATTCCCTACTTTCACACTAAAGCAGATTTTTACCCCTTGCCCTACCTACAGACCACACCTAGCGTCTCTGTCACGTGATAAAGACTAGCGGACTGTAACGGTTCATTTTCGTAATGGAGTGTATGGCGGAAGGTCTTGTTTTTATAGAACTTTAAGCATCTGGACCACTTGATTGCTGTGCCGAGCTTTCTAGTGCCACCTCTCCATCTCCTCTACTCAGGGAGTTCTACCTGACAGGTGGGCGAGCCTGTACGACGAAGATTCTTCATCGTGACGATAACAATACACACAGGAGTTGTACAGGTGTAAATCACTATAGTCCAGGTGCTGCGGGCCGCACGAGACAGTGTGATACAAACTATTAAACTGTGCAATACATTGTAGTTTCATTATAGAATACTTGATAACATCCCTGCAAGATAAAAAGCGTTTAAAGTATGTTGTCATTCAAAATACAGGCTGTCTTTGGTTTATGGTCTTCACAGTTCTATCTAGACTTCGGTAGTTATGTTGTCTGCAATCAAAGGTTTTCTCGATACAGATGTAAACAATTAAATCTATAAAAAGAAGAAAAAAATTGTAAGTCTCTTACTTTTAAATTAATTATTTTAATGTGTCTGTTTTGTTATCTTTAACAAGATGCATCAGGATGTAACTTTTACTACACAAGTATATCACACAGGAAAGTTAAAGAATGGACGAGATGACTTTTCTGTTCATTTAGTCTTCTAGTCGTTTCGTTTTAATTCTGAAGCTTTTCTAATGAATGAAGAAGTAGCGTTTACACCAGATACAATGATGTCTTTATTCATAATTTTTTTCTATTTTCGATATCTAATCGATCACTAGCAATGATTGTGCAAGGGAAGACCGTCTCCGCCAACACTGGTTTTCAGTTGTAATACACAACCGCCGCACACGCACCGCTGACCCCTCCCGCAAATTGATGACTCAGCAATGTCTACGCAGTGAATCGGCATGGCTGCAAGGCGGGGTGGGTGGGTCGGCACCAGCTTTACCACTGGGCAAGAGCACCCGCTGCAAGGCGGGGTGGGTGGGTCACCAGCTTTACCACTCACCCGGCTGCAAGGCGGGTGGTGGGTCGGCAGTGGGCAAGAGCACCAGCAAGGCAATCACTGGGCAAGAGCACCACCCGGCTGCAAGGCGGGGTGGGTGGGTCGGCACCAGCTTTACCACTGGGCAAGAGCACCACCGGCTGCAAGGCGGGGTGGGTGGTCGGCACCAGCTTTACCACTGGGCAAGAGCACCACCCCGGCTGCAAGGCGGGGTGGGTGGGTCGGCACCAGCTTTACCACTGGGCAAGAGCACCACCCCGGCTGCAAGGCGGGGTGGGTGGGTCGGCACCAGCTTTACCACTGGGCAAGAGCACCACCCCGGCTGCAAGGCGGGGTGGGTGGGTCGGCACCAGCTTTACCACTGGGCAAGAGCACCACCCCGGCTGCAAGGCGGGGTGGGTGGGTCGGCACCAGCTTTACCACTGGGCAAGAGCACCACCCGGCTGCAAGGCGGGGTGGGTGGGTCGGCACCAGCTTTACCACTGGGCAAGAGCACCACCCCGGCTGCAAGGCGGGGTGGGTGGGTCGGCACCAGCTTTACCACTGGGCAAGAGCACCACCCCGGCTGCAAGGCGGGGTGGGTGGGTCGGCACCAGCTTTACCACTGGGCAAGAGCACCACCCGGCTGCAAGGCGGGGTGGGTGGGTCGGCACCAGCTTTACCACTGGCAAGAGCACCACCCCGGCTGCAAGGCGGGGTGGGTGGGTCGGCACCAGCTTTACCACTGGGCAAGAGCACCACCCCGGCTGCAAGGCGGGGTGGGTGGGTCGGCACCAGCTTTACCACTGGCAAGAGCACCACCCCGGCTGCAAGGCGGGGTGGGTGGGTCGGCACCAGCTTTACCACTGGGCAAGAGCACCACCCCGGCTGCAAGGCGGGGTGGGTGGGTCGGCACCAGCTTTACCACTGGGCAAGAGCACCACCCCGGCTGCAAGGCGGGGTGGGTGGGTCGGCACCAGCTTTACCACTGGGCAAGAGCACCACCCCGGCTGCAAGGCGGGGTGGGTGGGTCGGCACCAGCTTTACCACTGGGCAAGAGCACCACCCCGGCTGCAAGGCGGGGTGGGTGGGTCGGCACCAGCTTTACCACTGGGCAAGAGCACCACCCCGGCTGCAAGGCGGGGTGGGTGGGTCGGCACCAGCTTTACCACTGGGCAAGAGCACCACCCCGGCTGCAAGGCGGGTGGGTGGGTCGGCACCAGCTTTACCACTGGGCAAGAGCACCACCCCGGCTGCAAGGCGGGGTGGGTGGGTCGGCACCAGCTTTACCACTGGGCAAGAGCACCACCCGGCTGCAAGCGGGTGGGTGGGTCGGCACCAGCTTTACCACTGGGCAAGAGCACCACCCCGGCTGCAAGGCGGGGTGGGTGGGTCGGCACCAGCTTTACCACTGGGCAAGAGCACCACCCCGGCTGCAAGGCGGGGTGGGTGGGTCGGCACCAGCTTTACCACTGGGCAAGAGCACCACCCCGGCTGCAAGGCGGGGTGGGTGGGTCGGCACCAGCTTTACCACTGGGCAAGAGCACCACCCCGGCTGCAAGGCGGGGTGGGTGGGTCGGCACCAGCTTTACCACTGGGGGCAAGAGCACCACCCCGGCTGCAAGGCGGGGTGGGTGGGTCGGCACCAGCTTTACCACTGGGCAAGAGCACCACCCCGGCTGCAAGGCGGGGTGGGTGGGTCGGCACCAGCTTTACCACTGGGCAAGAGCACCACCCCGGCTGCAAGGCGGGGTGGGTGGGTCGGCACCAGCTTTACCACTGGGCAAGAGCACCACCCCGGCTGCAAGGCGGGGTGGGTGGGTCGGCACCAGCTTTACCACTGGGCAAGAGCACCACCCCGGCTGCAAGGCGGGGTGGGTGGGTCGGCACCAGCTTTACCACTGGGCAAGAGCACCACCCCGGCTGCAAGGCGGGGTGGGTGGGTCGGCACCAGCTTTACCACTGGGCAAGAGCACCACCCCGGCTGCAAGGCGGGGTGGGTGGGTCGGCACCAGCTTTACCACTGGGCAAGAGCACCACCCCGGCTGCAAGGCGGGGTGGGTGGGTCGGCACCAGCTTTACCACTGGGCAAGAGCACCACCCCGGCTGCAAGGCGGGGTGGGTGGGTCGGCACCAGCTTTACCACTGGGCAAGAGCACCACCCCGGCTGCAAGGCGGGGTGGGTGGGTCGGCACCAGCTTTACCACTGGGCAAGAGCACCACCCCGGCTGCAAGGCGGGGTGGGTGGGTCGGCACCAGCTTTACCACTGGGCAAGAGCACCACCCGGCTGCAAGGCGGGGTGGGTGGGTCGGCACCAGCTTACACTGGGCAAGAGCACCACCCGGCTGCAAGGCGGGGTGGGTGGGTCGGCACCAGCTTTACCACTGGGCAAGAGCACCACCCCGGCTGCAAGGCGGGGTGGGTGGTCGGCACCAGCTTTACCACTGGGCAAGAGCACCACCCCGGCTGCAAGGCGGGGTGGGTGGGTCGGCACCAGCTTTACCACTGGGCAAGAGCACCACCCGGCTGCAAGGCGGGGTGGGTGGGTCGGCACCAGCTTTACCACTGGGCAAGAGCACCACCCCGGCTGCAAGGCGGGGTGGGTGGGTCGGCACCAGCTTTACCACTGGGCAAGAGCACCACCCGGCTGCAAGGCGGGGTGGGTGGGTCGGCACCAGCTTTACCACTGGGCAAGAGCACCACCCCGGCTGCAAGGCGGGGTGGGTGGGTCGGCACCAGCTTTACCACTGGGCAAGAGCACCACCCCGGCTGCAAGGCGGGGTGGGTGGTCGGCACCAGCTTTACCACTGGGCAAGAGCACCACCCCGGCTGCAAGGCGGGGTGGGTGGGTCGGCACCAGCTTTACCACTGGGCAAGAGCACCACCCCGGCTGCAAGGCGGGGTGGGTGGGTCGGCACCAGCTTTACCACTGGGCAAGAGCACCACCCCGGCTGCAAGGCGGGGTGGGTGGGTCGGCACCAGCTTTACCACTGGGCAAGAGCACCACCCGGCTGCAAGGCGGGGTGGGTGGGTCGGCACCAGCTTTACCACTGGGCAAGAGCACCACCCCGGCTGCAAGGCGGGGTGGGTGGGTCGGCACCAGCTTTACCACTGGGCAAGAGCACCACCCCGGCTGCAAGGCGGGGTGGGTGGGTCGGCACCAGCTTTACCACTGGGCAAGAGCACCACCCCGGCTGCAAGGCGGGTGGGTGGGTCGGCACCAGCTTTACCACTGGGCAAGAGCACCACCCCGGCTGCAAGGCGGGGTGGGTGGGTCGGCACCAGCTTTACCACTGGGCAAGAGCACCACCCCGGCTGCAAGGCGGGTGGGTGGGTCGGCACCAGCTTTACCACTGGGCAAGAGCACCACCCCGGCTGCAAGGCGGGGTGGGTGGGTCGGCACCAGCTTTACCACTGGGCAAGAGCACCACCCCGGCTGCAAGCGGGGTGGGTGGGTCGGCACCAGCTTTACCACTGGGCAAGAGCACCACCCCGGCTGCAAGGCGGGTGGGTGGGTCGGCACCAGCTTTACCACTGGGCAAGAGCACCACCCGGCTGCAAGGCGGGGTGGGTGGGTCGGCACCAGCTTTACCACTGGGCAAGAGCACCACCCCGGCTGCAAGGCGGGGTGGGTGGGTCGGCACCAGCTTTACCACTGGGCAAGAGCACCACCCCGGCTGCAAGGCGGGGTGGGTGGGTCGGCACCAGCTTTACCACTGGGCAAGAGCACCACCCCGGCTGCAAGGCGGGTGGGTGGGTCGGCACCAGCTTTACCACTGGGCAAGAGCACCACCCCGGCTGCAAGGCGGGGTGGGTGGGTCGGCACCAGCTTTACCACTGGGCAAGAGCACCACCCCGGCTGCAAGGCGGGGTGGGTGGGTCGGCACCAGCTTTACCACTGGGCAAGAGCACCACCCGGCTGCAAGGCGGGGTGGGTGGGTCGGCACCAGCTTTACCACTGGGCAAGAGCACCACCCCGGCTGCAAGGCGGGGTGGGTGGGTCGGCACCAGCTTTACCACTGGGCAAGAGCACCACCCCGGCTGCAAGGCGGGTGGGTGGGTCGGCACCAGCTTTACCACTGGGCAAGAGCACCACCCCGGCTGCAAGGCGGGGTGGGTGGGTCGGCACCAGCTTTACCACTGGGCAAGAGCACCACCCCGGCTGCAAGGCGGGGTGGGTGGGTCGGCACCAGCTTTACCACTGGGCAAGAGCACCACCCCGGCTGCAAGGCGGGGTGGGTGGGTCGGCACCAGCACTGCAAGCACCACCCCGGCTGCAAGGCGGGGTGGGTGGGTCGGCACCAGCTTTACCACTGGGCAAGAGCACCACCCCGGCTGCAAGGCGGGGTGGGTGGGGTCGGCACCAGCTTTACCACTGGGCAAGAGCACCACCCCGGCTGCAAGGCGGGTGGGTGGGTCGGCACCAGCTTTACCACTTGGCGGCTGTTGGCGGCTGTTGGCTGTGGCTGTTGGCTGTTGGCTGTTGGCTGTTGGCTGTTGGCTGTTGGCTGTTGGCTGTTGGCTGTTGGCTGTTGGCTGTTGGCTGTTGGCTGTTGGCTGTTGGCTGTTGGCTGTTGGCTGTTGGCTGTTGGCTGTTGGCTGTTGGCTGTTGGCTGTTGGCTGTTGGCTGTTGGCTGTTGGCTGTTGGCTGTTGGCTGTTGGCTGTTGGCTGTTGGCTGTTGGCTGTTGGCTGTTGGCTGTTGGCTGTTGGCTGTTGGCTGTTGGCTGTTGGCTGTTGGCTGTTGGCTGTTGGCTGTTGGCTGTTTGGCTGTTGGCTGTTGGCTGTTGGCTGTTGGCTGTTGGCTGTTGGCTGTTGGCTGTTGGCTGTTGGCTGTTGGCTGTTGGCTGTTGGCTGTTGGCTGTTGGCTGTTGGCTGTTGGCTGTTGGCTGTTGGCTGTTGGCTGTTGGCTGTTGGCTGTTGGCTGTTGGCTGTTGGCTGTTGGCTGTTGGCTGTTGGCTGTTGGCTGTTGGCTGTTGGCTGTTGGCTGTTGGCTGTTGGCTGTTGGCTGTTGGCTGTTGGCTGTTGGCTGTTGGCTGTTGGCTGTTGGCTGTTGGCTGTTGGCTGTTGGCTGTTGGCTGTTGGCTGTTGGCTGTTGGCTGTTGGCTGTTGGCTGTTGGCTGTTGGCTGTTGGCTGTTGGCTGTTGGCTGTTTGGCTGTTGGCTGTTGGCTGTTGGCTGTTGGCTGTTGGCTGTTGGCTGTTGGCTGTTGGCTGTTGGCTGTTGGCTGTTGGCTGTTGGCTGTTGGCTGTTGGCTGTTGGCTGTTGGCTGTTGGCTGTTGGCTGTTGGCTGTTGGCTGTTGGCTGTTGGCTGTTGGCTGTTGGCTGTTGGCTGTTGGCTGTTGGCTGTTGGCTGTTGGCTGTTGGCTGTTGGCTGTTGGCTGTTGGCTGTTGGCTGTTGGCTGTTGGCTGTTGCTGTTGCTGTTGTTCGCTGTTCGCTGTTCGCTGGCTGTTCGCTGTTCGCTGTTCGCTGTTCGCTGTTCGCTGTTCGCTGTTCGCTGTTCGCTGTTCGCTGTTCGCTGTTCGCTGTTGGCTGTTGGCTGTTGGCTGTTGGCTGTTGGCTGTTGGCTGTTGGCTGTTGGCTGTTGGCTGTTGGCTGTTGGCTGTTGGCTGTTGGCTGTTGGCTGTTGGCTGTTGGCTGTTGGCTGTTGGCTGTTGGCTGTTGGCTGTTGGCTGTTGGCTGTTGGCTGTTGGCTGTTGGCTGTTGGCTGTTGGCTGTTGGCTGTTGGCTGTTGGCTGTTGGCTGTTGGCTGTTGGCTGTTGGCTGTTGGCTGTTGGCTGTTGGCTGTTGGCTGTTGGCTGTTGGCTGTTGGCTGTTGGCTGTTGGCTGTTGGCTGTTGGCTGTTGGCTGTTGGCTGTTGGCTGTTGGCTGTTGGCTGTTGGCTGTTGGCTGTTGGCTGTTGGCTGTTGGCTGTTGGCTGTTGGCTGTTGGCTGTTGGCTGTTGGCTGTTGGCTGTTGGCTGTTGGCTGTTGGCTGTTGGCTGTTGGCTGTTGGCTGTTGGCTGTTGGCTGTTGGCTGTTGGCTGTTGGCTGTTGGCTGTTGGCTGTTGGCTGTTCGCTGTTCGCTGTTCGCTGTTCGCTGTTCGCTGTTGGCTGTTGGCTGTTGGCTGTTGGCTGTTGGCTGTTGGCTGTTGGCTGTTGGCTGTTGGCTGTTGGCTGTTCGCTGTTCGCTGTTCGCTGTTCGCTGTTCGCTGTTCGCTGTTCGCTGTTCGCTGTTCGCTGTTCGCTGTTCGCTGTTCGCTGTTCGCTGTTCGCTGTTCGCTGTTCGCTGTTCGCTGTTCGCTGTTCGCTGTTGGCTGTTGGCTGTTGGCTGTTGGCTGTTGGCTGTTGGCTGTTGGCTGTTGGCTGTTGGCTGTTGGCTGTTGGCTGTTGGCTGTTGGCTGTTGGCTGTTGGCTGTTCGCTGTTGGCTGTTCGCTGTTCGCTGTTCGCTGTTCGCTGTTCGCTGTTCGCTGTTCGCTGTTCGCTGTTCGCTGTTCGCTGTTCGCTGTTCGCTGTTGGCTGTTGGCTGTTGGCTGTTGGCTGTTGGCTGTTGGCTGTTGGCTGTTGGCTGTTGCTGTTGGCTGTTGGCTGTTGGCTGTTGGCTGTTGGCTGTTGGCTGTTGGCTGTTGGCTGTTGGCTGTTGGCTGTTGGCTGTTGGCTGTTGGCTGTTGGCTGTTGGCTGTTGGCTGTTGGCTGAATGGCTGTTGGCTGTTGGCTGTTGGCTGTTGGCTGTTCGCTGTTCGCTGTTCGCTGTTCGCTGTTCGCTGTTCGCTGTTCGCTGTTCGCTGTTCGCTGTTCGCTGTTCGCTGTTCGCTGTTCGCTGTTCGCTGTTCGCTGTTCGCTGTTCGCTGTTCGCTGTTCGCTGTTCGCTGTTCGCTGTTGGCTGTTGGCTGTTCGCTGTTCGCTGTTCGCTGTTCGCTGTTCGCTGTTCGCTGTTCGCTGTTGGCTGTTGGCTGTTGGCTGTTGGCTGTTGGCTGTTGGCTGTTGGCTGTTGGCTGTTGGCTGTTGGCTGTTGGCTGTTGGCTGTTGGCTGTTGGCTGTTGGCTGTTGGCTGTTGGCTGTTGGCTGTTGGCTGTTGGCTGTTGGCTGTTGGCTGTTGGCTGTTGGCTGTTGGCTGTTGGCTGTTGGCTGTTCGCTGTTCGCTGTTCGCTGTTCGCTGTTCGCTGTTCGCTGTTCGCTGTTCGCTGTTGGCTGTTCGCTGTTCGCTGTTGGCTGTTCGCTGTTCGCTGTTCGCTGTTCGCTGTTCGCTGTTCGCTGTTCGCTGTTCGCTGCAACAAAGAACAACAACCAATTAACAACCCTCATCAACATTAACCAACAACCATCATCAATCAACAACACTCATTAACGTTAATCATCAATCATCAACAACCATCATCAACTATCAATAACCAGCATCAACAATAAACAACCACCTCCACCATCAATCAACATCACTCATCAACCTCATGAACAACAATCATCATCATCATCATCATCGATTATCAACAACAATTATCAACATCAACCATCAACAACTTTTAATAACCACAAACAACCACCACCATCAATCAACAACAACACTCAACACTCATCACCATTAATCATCAACAACCATCAACAACTTTCAATAGCCACCAAAAACCACCACCATCAATTAACAACAACCATCAACAGCAATCATCATCATCATCATCATCATCAACAGCAATCATCATCATCAATTATCAACAACAATTATCAACATCAACCATCAACAACAACCATCAGCAACTCTCATCAACAACTATCAACAACTTACAACAATTGACAACGTTTATTAACAAGTAACAATTCTATCAGCTTCCGCTTTCTTGACAATGTCTAAGCTGTCTGCTTGTTTCTTTGCTCTACTTTCTACATTTCTATCATAACGATCGACACTGTGCATTATGTATGTAGTCAAAGACAAAGCTTTACCTTCTAATTCTATCATTTCGCCTTCTTTCTTACATGAGATCACATCACATACTAGTGGCTGTCCATGTTGCACACAAAGATAGCAAAAAATAATAAAATAAAATCATCTCAAATTATCTCACAAATACAGTCGGGACAGAAATGCATTCACAGCATCAAAACTTGCCTTCACAATGATTCGCAAAATAAAAGAAGGAATAAAATTATCTAAGTCAACTACAGATGTAAACACAGGTGTAAGCCCTAGTTCAATCAAGGCTAGCCAGGAAACAACTAATCAATCATCAGTCAAAGCAGTTGGTGTACACACATCTCAAATCCAAATCTCAGTAAACACAAACAAGCCCACAATGGCAATTTCTCTCTAGAGATGCAATAAACATATAAGCAATCCTAACGAGCAAACAAAGATTTAAAGTTCAATATAGGTTTGAGGAACAGCCAACAATTTTTTTCTTAAAACAATAAAATGGAGTAGCTAATGGGGAGATAATCACACGCTCAGACACTACCAAGCTTCTTCCAATAAAAGCAACACTCAGGGGTAAGGTGAAGGTAGCAGGGAAAGAAAGACAGAATACAGTAGAGACAGAGGCTATGCCCTTACTAGACCTCTGGAGCTGGAGACGGGGAATAAAATGCTAAAATTAACCATAAACATCAACAGAAAGACCACGTGACTCCTCAAAGGACAATCCTTCCACACAACAACTGTTTACAAGACAGACAACCCCTCAATCTCTTCGGGGTCACCAATTGTCACGGACAATCACAGATGATGGCAGATAGATGATGACCTATAGATGACAACAGATAGATGATGGCAGATGATAGCACATGATGGTAGATGATGGTAAATAGATGATGGTAGATGATGGCAGATAGATGATAGCAGATAGATGATGGCACAGGATGATAGATGATGGTAGTTGATGGTAGACGATGGCATATGGCAATTGTATTTTTTAAGCTGGTTCCTGTCACATCACAACAACACAAACTCTCTGCCCCAACACACGGTCAAACACCAAAGAACTCTCGCACAGAGAAAACTCAAAGCTAACTATACCATCTCGGAATTCTTAGCTCCTCGCCAAAAATGTAAAGTTCCTTATATTTGTCCTCACGTCTGTCTACTTGCTGATAAGAAGAATGGGATATCGTCATGGAACTATGTCCGATGACTGATGGTCAAATTAAATAATAAAAAAATAAAAAATCGAAAAATCGAAAAATTAGAGTAAGTGGAAGATAACACTTACAATTCTCATCATCTGCAGTCCCGATGTAGGACACTCTCACGAATCTCAGCGCCAGGAATGCTCTTCTCCCATCCTGTCACTGCCAGGCAGGTGCGCTGTCACACTAGCAACTACACGAACACACCACTGCACATGTTTCCATGGAAACACCAATGCTGGTAGACACATCCAGACTCTTTGGCCTGGACATCAGTGGAAACGTTGACAGGATGTTCGATTCCTCGACGACCCACAAGGGAAGAAACTCCAGGGCTACCCGGATAAAATCGAGCCACCCAGTCCTCCCTCGGTTGACAGTCACCCCTGGGTGGGTCCGGTGTAGGAAGAAGGTTCTCAGGCCCTCCTGTAGTTAGGGATCTGTTTCAGCGGGTCTTCCATAACTGTTCCTTCACATTAGTTCCTGTAACTTAATGACTAATGAGACTCTACCATTCGCTGCTACTATTAGTCTCCCTGAGTTAAACTCATCACCGCATTAGTTTCTGTAACTTAATGACTAATGAGACTCTACCATTCACTGCTACTATTAGTCTCCCTGAGTTAAACTCATCACGTGATTTCTTATTGGACGTTAAGATTTTTCTCATGAAACAATTTAAGAATACCTTTGCCGTGAAATCAGAATTTAGAATTCAGGACAACATAAACACATATTTGTTTACCTTGACTGGGCAAGGAACTAAATTCACAGATTCCCCTGTCTGTATTTACACCTGTACAGGTAGGACCAACCGTCTCGGCGGCTGCGTTGGGAATGTCACACACTGTTCACTGAGCGAAAAAGCTGGAGGTGAGCTGTCGTCTCTAGTGTCACGTGTCATCAGTTGTGCTCCTGCACGGGTGTACGAATTACACCCTTTTTTATCTTTTATTCTCACGCGGTACACACACTCGCACACACTCGCGAACTACGCTCACAAGGGAAATAAAACATTTCCCTGACACACAACATTATCTTATCTTGTAATCATCTTGTCACTAGCACTTGTTTGCTTAGTTTACTTTTTACTCTTTTGTTTAGTTTTGCATGTGAGCACACTTGTTAGTATCGTACAAGATGAAAAGCGTTTAAGGTATGTTGTCATTCCAAAATACAGATATAAAAATTTAATATATTAAAACAGAAGAAAAAATTGTTAGCCTCTAACTGCTTTAAATTGTTTATTTTAATTTGTCTGAAATTTTGTTATCTTGTTAAAGATGCATCCTGAGGAAACTTTTGTTTACAAGTAAATCACACTGGAAAAGGAAGCATGCACGAGATGACTTTTTCTGTTCATTTATTCCTCCTAATCTTTCAGTTTACATTCTGAAGCTTTTCTGTTGAAAGATGAAGTCACGTTTACACCAGATACAACGATGTCTTTAATTATACTAATTTATATTTTTGATATCGAGTCGGTTATTAGCAGTGATAGTGTGTGGGATAACCGTTACCGATAACCCAGGTTCTTAGTTGTAATACACACATACTAAGGTGACCAGACGTTTCGAGGGCGAAAGCGGGGCACGTGCCGATGATGGTGTCGTCACCGTCAAAGAACGCCGAAAAAAGTGATTTTTAAAGACAACCGGGACATTTGATGGACTTGCTAGAAAGCCAGAAAGCGGGACATTGGGCGTCCCGCCCGATGAGCAGGCGGGACACGAGGTCAAAAGCGGGACTGTCCCGCCTAATGCGGGACGTCTGGTCACCTTAGTCTTAATGATATAAACCAACAAGAAATTAAGATTCAAACACTGGCATGATAAACCAACAAGACATCTGAAGTAGGGTCAGTAACACCCTTGTAAACCAACAACAAATATGTCTTTAAGGTCAGCAGGATAAACCCAAAAAAAGAAGTGTCGATAAGGTTAGCACCGACTAAATGGAAAGTATGGTCGGTAACAGTCTTATAAACCAACAAGACTAGGGTTAGTCCCGGCATGATAAACAAACGTAAAATCTGAAGTAAGGTTTACAAAGTAGGGTCAGTAGCAGCACGATGAACCAGAAAGGACTGTGAAGTAGGTGATGAACAGGCGATGAACCATCAAGGAACGGGAAGTAGGCGATAAATACACGATGAACCAGAAAAGATGATTTCATGCACTCCTCAGAGCTCGCATTCAAGATTTGTGTCAAAGTCATCGCCGCACGCTCTAGTTCTCTCGCTCATCTCTTTCCAGCAATCTTTTTTTTTTTTTTTTAATCTACATCACAGTGTTTGTTCGACGTGTTGACAGTCGTCCACATGTTGCGCCAAGCTTTCAATAAAAAGTTGATATCTCCACGGTCCTTGTTCTACCATTCTCCACGGCAAGACTTGGCCAGCGTCCAGTCGTTGACCTTTGACACGTGGCTTTACTCGGGAGAGGGGGTGATGATGGCTGGGCCGGCGGCCGCCTGGGCATCTGCGATCTCTGTGCCGTTGGGCTTATAGGGGTCCACCATCATCCACATGGCCACGTTCGTGTGGTTCCGCTTGACCACCTTGTACTGCAGCGTGTTCAGCCCCTCCTCGTGCATTCGATCAATATTAGAACCGAACAGTTCTTTTCTGCAACAGCCGCCAAATGCAAACGTTAAGCTTTTTTTTTTTCAAAACTTGTCACTTGCTACTTTGTAAAATTATCACTCATACCTTTACTTTTAGTGTATTTTGTCTCTTTGTGAGATTCTTTAGGTTGTTAGTCCTGCTTACTCGTGTCAAACCAGAGTCAAATGATAGCATGCTGTGTATTTTTTTTTCTTTTAAATAACATAAAATACTGTATAGATACTTCAATTTTCTTAATATTTCAATGAAGTTTTCAATTGATGTTCTAAAGCCGGCTTCTATGTTTTGAATCATGCCATGAAAAGGCAGTATTCTGTCTGCAAAAAAACCTGATATAATTTATTTAAAACCTGATCCTTAGTCGGTGCATACGTAGATTCCACCTTTTATCCTCTTTCTTCTTCTCCTCTTCCTCCTCCTCTATGAGAAGAATTTGTAAGGGAAGGAGGGAGAGCAAAATCTCAACCAAACTATATGAGAATTTCGTAACATGTGGTGGGTGGGACCTCATCTACCTCCTCCTCCCCCTCGCTGCTTGATTTTCATTTAGTCACGGTGTGTGCTTGGGGCTCAATTCTCTCGACACACATCATAACTGCGAGCGTCGATGCATGACTATCATCGCTGGCGCGTGACGGCGCTGACGAATGCACGAGGACGAGGACGAACACGCTGACAATGAAGAAAGGATGAAACTATGGTTTGCTGTGGCGATCTCCTGGGTCCACTGGGTCACTGCTCACATCACTGATTATCGATGTTTGCCTTGTGGTATTTCTCTACAGGTCAAGATATTTTCTTTGACTGTGTGGAACGGCCTTTAAATGTTTTACAAGAGACAGAGTTGTGTTAGGCAACTCGCAGTGGACAAACAACAAAATAATTCAGAAGTTTCGACTCGTATAGTCTGCATGAAGTTCTAATGGTCACCAAACATTTTTAAATCGCAAACAAGCCATAATATTATAAGTAAACGCATTAAGTGAACTTGTTTTTTTTCAGTTGACTGCAGTGAACTTCATATGGAAACTTTTCTTCATTTCTGAACATTGTAGAACAATTTCAAGAACGAATGCTTTCTTTCGGGAACTCTTTCTTCAACCACTTTCGGCCATTCAGTAGTTAGTGACAAAATAAATATAAAGCAATCTTTTCGTAGCCATGAACCATTGACTATGGTGTTGGTAAATCAGTTCACTTCAGAAGCGATTCTGAGAAAAGTACGTAAATAGAAACTATAATAAGAAAAAAAAAAAGAAATGCTTTACAGTGACCACATAATTTAATACATAAACATACTCTGCAATTTCCAGCTATTAACACCATTTTCAGATTACAACATAGGTTACACATAGCGACTGGCGCAAAGAATACGGATTTACGGCTGATACCCTATAATATGTAATTAGATTGTATATTGTATATTGGATACGTAAATGAGATTGCAATATTAAGTGGATTACCCTTCTCTTGAGTACATACAATCGACCAAGTCTTCAATGTTATCATGAATGGGATTCCCGCAGATGTGAAACGAAACTGTGATATTGCAATGTATGGATACAGGTGAACAGGATATAAGTACATGCGAACGCTGATGCGACGACAATCACGCATACATACACACTGACATTGCATAGGAAGTTCGCACACGCACGCTCACAACACTCTCTCTCTCTCTCACACACACACACACGTGTTTAACCTCAACCACCAGTTCATTCCTGCATTGTCAGGGCTCAGGTGAGATATTTACACATGATTTCAATGGGTTTCAGTTACACTACATGACCAAAATGTAACCGTCATCTAAACATCAGTAAAATATTTGCATAGCTATAATTTTTTCAAGCGGTTAATGTGTTTTTTCTTCTCCCCAATATCTGAATACCGAAAAACAAATCCTTGTTCGTGGGGGGAAGGGGAAGCGGGATGGTCCGCTTTCAATTGAAGGCTATTGGCATTGATGGTTCCTCTCTTTCCCCCTTGAACTATTGTGAATGAGTATGTATACATCTACTCTCTCATCTTCTGTCTTCTTCCATTGTAGCAGTTACAAAACCTCCTTTAAAACAAAAAATTAACGGCGCAGACCTTTTCTTTTTTTCGATCTGCGCTTGTTCTTAGAGGTGCGCTTCGGATGCCTGTCGAGAAAAAAACGTTCTGTAAGTGCGTTCCTCGGAATTGCTTCTTCATCCATGGCACGCTCTGACCTTTCGACGGTCATGACACGGTCTGACCTTTCGGCGGCCATGACACGCTCTGACCTTTCGGCAGCCATGACACGGTCTGACCTTTCGGCAGCCACCTCTGCAGGTTTGGGAACCGAGGGCTGCTTACGACTGTCGGTGTTGTTGGGTGGTGGTGTCGGCTCCACCATCATCCACGCTGCAACATTAGTAGCGTTGTATTTAAGCACTCGGTACTGCAACGTGTTGAGTCCGTCCTCGTGCATTCGTTTGGTATTGGCGTCAAATATAGCTCTCCTGTGTGGCGAAGGTAGAAAAAGGATTAATCATCAGATATAATTATATTGCATGTTTGGAGAAAGTTACAAAAAATAAAATTGTCAAGTAGCTCTCCTGGGAACTAAAATAAAAAAGGAATTATCCAGCATCTGTGTAGTGTAGGTTTAAAAAAAAGTAAAATTCATCTTCCAGTACGGTGAATCTACTAAAGCTCTCCTGTGTGACGAAGGTAAAAAAATCGTCTACTCTATACCTCTACTTTATGATGAAGGCATGACGAAAAAGGATTTATTTGCTCTTCTATATGGCGAAGGTAAAAAATAATTTCAACTCGATTGTAGTTCCTCTATGTGGTGAAAGTAAGAAAGTAATATTCGTCAGACATAACGGTTCCGTGTATGGATGATACGTGATGTGTATGTATATATATGTAAATTGTTGAGTCCTGACGTGTTCGATGATATAAGTTCGTGGTAGATAACTGCGTGCAGACTGGTCTTCATTAAAAGTAGTGTGTGCTTAGTGGATAATGTACAATGCTCAGAAACACCCATTTGATGAAGTGTTGTACCAAGAACAGCATTCTAATTTCTTTTGGAATATCTTTGTGTTTGTGTGTGAATCTGTATGGGTGCTTATACGTATGAGAGAGAAAGAATGTGTGAGAGACTGGCTGGTAGGTAAGATACAGACACAGACCATAGAAATGGACGGAAGAGAGAGAGAGGAAGGCGACCAGAGGAGTCCCACCATTGTGTCGGGTCACACTGTGCACACCTTGATAAATTATGTCATCCTGACATAGCCTCTCGCTTACCTCTTCATGTTTTTTGTCTGGGTCTCGTGCTCCAAGGCCATATAAGCCCCGATTTTAATCGGGTACCGAGCTATCGTGTAGCCTTCTGCAATAAATCTGTAACACAAAACGAGTAAAGGCTCCCTCAGGAAAACTGAGTGAATACATTAAAGTTTTTTCTCTGTAAACAGTAATTATTTTGATGCCCGTAACAATTGTAAGCTAAGAGATCTTTCAGTGTCAAATTTATTTCACGGCTTTATTATTATTATTATTATTATTATTATTATGTCACGAATTTGTAGAAATGGATCTGTCTCTGTCTCCCCATCATCCTTTCTCTTTTAACTCTCACCCCAGTTTTAATATACCCTGAAAAGGGGAGATAATCAGATTTCGCTAGAGTTCTCTGTATTCATAGCTAGGCGACTTTTCAAATACAATTTACTGACTAAAACACATTTTACAATCTTTTAAAAAAATTGCTAACCTCATGTACATGTCGTCATCTTCGTTGCCCCATCCCCAGTACATGTTCGAGCAGCCGTTGATGGATTCCCACTGCTCACGTGATACTAAAATGGCGCCTCCGAAATATCGATAGTAGCCCAGTCTGTAAGAGGAAAAAAAGGCCGATTTGGATCGTTAATGACAGATAATCGTTAATAACACACTAAAGAGCTTATAACCATTAGGTCGTTGTGAAGATGATTAGTTAGATTAAACATACAAGTTCCACACCACACATAAACATGTCAGACAGGTATATATATATATGTACACACATACAAGCATCCATACCTTCATACATCAAAACCATGCATGCCTAAATATGTTTAACCATACATACAAACATGGATGTGGCATACCAACATGTTTTCATTCATCCATCACACACATATATATATTTCCCGCGGTTTTGCTCATACCCTCTTTTCGCTCTGTCACTGCGATCAACCACCAGGTGGCGAGGTTGGTTTCCACAGTAGTAGTAGTTTCTGTAGTCTTTCGGAACGAAGTCTGTGTCGTGGATTACGAAACAGTCAAACTTTTGAGCCTTCAACGCCTCCACGAATCCAATATTGATAATCATGCACTTGTTGAAATCGAACCACGGAACCTGGGGACAAGCACCGCCACATATCAGCTTATAATTACTTGATGGTCGAATAACACTGAACGCCTTGTAAACATACTTAGCGCAGTAATTAATGTTCGAGTAAATAAAATAAACTATCTTGCTGATTGATCGCCATGTTGAAACTACAAACTCCTTTGCTTCTGTCCCTCACTACTAATACTTTTTCTTCTCCTTTCATTCCTCCTCCTCCGCTTTTGCAAGAGAACAGTTGCCCAGGAGAAAAGAGGAGGACTTCATAATTTATGATAACCTATAGTCGTCTAATGATGACCTTTATAGTGTGATAACGCAAAGACTTTCAAATCTGTTCAAAACTATTTTTATAGATTATTAGAATCGAGCTCTCGGTCACTCAGTTACTTAAACTACACTGTCCCTCATTCAATCAACAAAGCATCAATCAGTTGATATGTCATGTTTAAAAATCCCAGGTGTGGAGCCTTTTTTTAAAACTCTTACCTGCTCTACGACGAATATCTGGAATTCGAGGTTCTGCGCCATCATGAAAGGGATGAGGTTGAGGAGGACGAGGAGGAGGTTGCGCTCGCGGTCTCGGTAAGGGAAGATGACGGCGGTCTTGGCACGAGCCCTGCAGTGCTTGGGCTTGAAGATGCCACCCGGCTGCATGTCGGGAAACGCATTGTTCAGTTCTGGAAACTCTATAGGTGTCGTGTTGATCTGAACTTTGGTGACTGAGAACAAAACAAACAGGAAACTCTATATTTACTGGGTAGACCCTGTGCACCCTGTAGTAGAACTTGCTAAAGCCAAATGTAGCCATGTTACCACTCGTATCTTTACACAGAGAGAGAGAGGACATGACAAGAAAAAAGGGTCAGATTATGGAGACATTTTGACAGAAGAAAGACTGGGTTTCCAGAAAATACGGAGTGACAGTTTGTTCAAACTGGAAGCCAGTGGAGTTCAGTATTTCATGTTTTTTCATAGATTGTAAAATATTCATTCATTGCATCTTTTTTTTTTTTTTTTTAAGCAGCGCTGATACAATGTTATAACATCCAAGGCTAGACTGACCTGTCATTATGACCATCGCAATTAATGGCAGAGATGATGATGATTGATGATTGATGATGATTGATGATGATGATGATGTCCACTAGAGCTCAGTTATTAACATTTCTTGGTCTTGGCACAGTACTCACTGAAGAATGTCGGTTTCCTGGGACACAGGGGCAGCTCTCCCTCCGCTCTCGTCTCGTTTGTCCGATCTTCATCTTCTGTCAGCGACCTCTTCTCGTGGCTGACAGGCACGTTGGCGACGGTGTAGACGAGGAAGTAGAGGACCACCGACACCATGCACACAGACACAATCAGGCTGACCGTTGACTCCAGAGCTCGACGTCCCATCTTGCACTTTGCAGACTCAACTGTTTCTGAGGTTAGAGAATTTTTTATCGTAAAAGTTCCTCAGAGAAAAATTCCTCTTGATTTAGAACTATCTGTTCTGGTACAGGTAAGAGTTGTAAATCACCTGTAATGATGCTTTGACGTCCACCCGGTCAAGCAGAAGCCTCGACTTGGACCTGGATGCGGCTCTTCGATGAATAATCAAAATTCCGTGTTGCTTATCTTCAGCTTCACGCAGGACTTACTATATTCACTTATCATTAACCCCAATATTGTTTGAGCAGAAATTATAATCTCTACGAAGCAGACGACATCTGAACCTGGAAGCACGGATTCTACTTCACGAGAGCACAGACAAGTGGAATGTCGAGAACAGATTCCACTCACAACCACGGTCTAGAAGTCTGTGGAAGGAACACGAAGCCAGTTGAAATGACCCCCGAAATGTGCATACCTGTCCTCTTTATGAAGCCCATCCCATTACTGAAACAAATTAATTGGAGCAGATTTACAATAGGCTTGTTCGGACCCGGTAATCAAACTTGTATTGATTGTCGGCACAGATGGACAACTCAGTCAAGAGCTGATCGAAGAAGCTGTGACGCCTGTGTTCGAGTTCCCTCATGTGCCTCCGGAATGTGTCGTCCTGCCGCTTATGCTGCATGCGAGCTCGTGTGAGAAAATATTGTAATGAACGATTTTATTAATCTGGGGGACGAGAACGAACACGATTAGAGACATAGACAGCGACTGGAAACCGGGGAGGAGGAGAGAGAGGAGAGGTCAACAGCAAGGATGGGGGGAGGGAATGGATTTGATCAGCAAAACAGAGAGAGAGAGAGAGGAGAAGAGCGAGCAAAAAAAAAAAAAACGGATTGTAAAACTAGAGTGACAATACAATGACATTATTTGTGTTGGACATTGGATAAGCAAAGAGGAAACGGGTAGATGTGAATTAGAGGGATACAAGAATAAAAGATCAGAGCTTAAATTAACAATTACCTAATAGACTGTGTGGCAAGAAATAAACTGTCATAACGATAAAGACACCAAGATGGTGAGAGCACACGTATTGACTACACATACGATTATACGATTTTTTGTTTTTATTATTTTTTTTTTTTTTTTGAAGGGGGTAACATTTTCTGCCTTAGTATACATTTAGTACAATTTTGTTGTATCGTGAATCGACTCTAAAAAAGTAAGTATATATATATGTTAAATCATTCTAACATTTAAAACTCTCTGTGGTTTTTAAATTTTTTTTTTTTTTTTTTTTGCTGCTGGATTTTTATAAAAGACCTCTCGATGTTTTCCTCCTTTGGATTTTCTCAGATTCGAGTTCAGCTGCTATAAAGTTTGATGTACATCTGTCAGTGTCGGGCTGTTATTTTAGAAAAGGTCAGGGGTTAAACTACGACCTCGATCACGATAAAGATAGAAAGGTAAAAGACTTTTTCAATGTCAAGAATACTATATCGTCTTTGCTATAGTTATCATCGTCGTCGTCTCATATGTACTTCTATCCGTCACCATAGTTACTATTCTTCGTCATGGAGGGTAACAGACGTTTGATATCGGTGTGCCACGCAGGTGCTGACAGACGTGCAGTTTAATTAGTCTGTTGATCACCCCTCACCCCCTATCGCGTCACGTGACTATTGACAGACTGCGTCACGAGACGAGCAGTCGCCCGTGTCTGCAATCGAAGCAAGAATATTATGGCAATAACTCTGCATATCTTATTGGGAGCTGATGATGTATATATTTTATGACTTACACACCCACCCCGTTTCACAACTACGTGTACTCCCTGGTTCTGTTTAGCTTCGTTAGTCCGCCATTTCTTTTGTCAGTTCTTGAACTATGGCGTGAAGTTAGTCCGTTCCAAAATGCCGAGTGATGAAGGTCCGATCATGACTGGGACAAATATGGAGCTAAGAACTGTACAGTGTGTATGGGGGTGTTTACATCTTATCATCTTATGTTTAAAGACTGGTGCTGGCTAAAGGCCATTCTTAACCGGACAATATGGCGAACCGACAAACTTCCAAAGTGCTCTTTTATTTATTTATTTTTTTTTATTTTGTTTTTACCATAGACATCATAGACGTTGCTGTTCTCGAGTGACCTCTCTTGCTAACATCATTATGCGACTGTTCACAGGAAACAATGTTCATAGGAGGGCACATTGCATTAGTTGATATTCATACAAACCAAGGCATTTTTCATACACCGCAGCATAAAATCACACCTTCGGATTCGTGGAACCCGAGCTGAACACCCTTCACCGTCCCCACCAATCCCCAAACCACCTGGATAACGGCTTTCGTGGTTTTCGTGTTTTCCGATTGGACACATGTGACCATGGACGTGTATTGAATATTAGTTCGTGATGTGACAGCACCACTGAGGTCGCTTACACGATAGTCTACTTATCCTACAGCGGTGAGATTAGATATTAGTCTTGGTGTAATTTAGCTCAAACACCAATACTGGACGTGTGATGATGGCAGCCAGGTGACGCCAGGCTGTCTTCATCTTTTATTTGAAGACGAGCGCTTGGTAAATGAGGCTAGATTTCTTCAAGGCGAAGGACCAGTAAAGAGGACTTGATGTTCAAGCTGTCCTACAGTAAAGTATCGTGTCAACCATCATTCTTCCTTTCGCCATCGTCACTTAAAATATTGTTAATGTCACTAAACCTCCACATAGGTCATTATAGAAAAGGTTTGAATGAGAATTATGCAGAATATAGTAAATACGCACAGGATAAGCGAGTCAACTTTTGAGTTCCTGGACATAGAGAAAGCTTTGGATATGCTCTGGCATGACGGCCTGATCCAAGAATTCTATAAAGCAGGCGTTAATTAAAGCAGATAGTTAATCCTTGACAACCAGGAAAATATCTGTGAGGGTTGAGGAACAAACATCCAAAGATGTAAACTTTGACAATGGAGTTCCACAAGGAATTATTGTTAGCCCGTTACTATTTAACATAATGATTGGCTCTTTTCAAATGTGTCAAACACGTAAAAATTAATCAGTTTGCAAATGATAGTTTCTTGCAAAATAAAGCAGAACTTATAAAATCAGTAACCTTTAAAAGTTTGAAATGATATGAATTGATAAAATTCAGGACCTCAACACAACAGCAATATAGTTTAAAAATAATGGCTATAAACTTTCATAAATCAAAAAACTGGTAATAATATTCAATAAAATCAGACCAAAAACAGAGTTTTCTAACACTAAAATGGCCGGGCTACCGTAAATTACAGCCCAGATTCAGTTTCCAATATTATCAGGAAAAAAAACTGTCCAAAGCAAAAACTTAACAAACTTTATGCAGACAAAATAACTGAAGGTGCTACACACACAAAAATTAATTTAATGAGAGCAGTCACTGGAAAGAACTAGGATACCAATCCAAAATATTTACTTACATGAAGCTCATGCATTATCTGAAGTATTTTTTTCAGCCCCAATCCTAGTCAACATCAGAACAAATCAAGTAGCTCAAATCTCTACTCTTTAAATAGTATTGGGAGTACCTTTAGTTATCTAAGCCTGACAGTGCTGTGGGACTCAAGACAAAGACCTAAAGGACTTATCATCAAAGAAAGGGTGCCTTTCACAATTACAAAACACAGCCAGGATCCAGCCAATCCAGATTCGGACACAGAATAGGCCGCCCACCTCCATCCATCAAATAACATACCCTACAAATGGAGAAAATTAAAGGGGCAAAGAAAAAAATCAAAGCATCACACAAACATGTCACAAACACCACCTTGGACATTTACACAGTCACAGATACACAAAGACCTTTAAAAGAAGAGCACCACAACAAAATAATTGCAGACTGAAGATACAAACCACAACATACAAAGATCATTTCCTAGATCACAGCACATCATGATTCTAATTTTCACAAAGCAGGGCTGTGTGTTTATCCCGCCAATAATACAGCTATCAGCCAGATTCTCAATTATGTATTGATATGAATAGCTGAACTGACTGTTATACCAACAGCACCAGACAACCTACTCAAAATTAACAAGGCAACAAGATGAAAAAGGATCCCCTTACATGTAGCTGTGGAAATAGCAGCCCACCCCACATGTGTTTTCAGGATGTAATGAAAACAGCATAGAGAGAGAGCTCAAAAAGGTATATTAAAAGAAAAAAAAACAGGAACAAAATACACTGATGTCACCACCCTAAAAAATAATTACAACAATCTAAATGTCTGACTATAGTTTAGTTTATTCCTTGTCAATCCTTGGGGAGCATAGGGCTGTATGACTATAAGTAAAACTTAAATATGATCCTAATTTGAAAATCTTTAAGACAATATCCATCACATAAAAAGAGAGGTTAATTAGCATGGTCATGGTCTTCATTTAGCAATTATAAGGTGCCAACCCACAAACTGTTAGCATTAATGTAGGATAACTTTTAAGAATAAAAAGTGAAATTATTTTAAATTGTGATTACCGTAAAGCTAAATTGTAGCATGGAATGTAGTAATGTACACCACACCTGCAGACTATGCAGGCCTCCTGGACCCTAAGGAAGAACTGGATGGCACCGGCAACAGTAATCAACATCTGTGGCATCATGGAACACCTACCCTAGCCCCATCCCTTTCATTCCTTCCGCTGTATTCCCAAGTTCTCCATCCACACACAACTGCATTTAGGCGAAGCTCTTTTCCCCCTCAAAGTCAACAATTGCAACTCATATCCACAGTGAAAAGACAGAAGCTTGAGTAGTGTGAGTACATCTCAAGATCAACAGGACATACACGATTCTTCAAGGTTAGGTACAGGTAGGTAAGAGATGAGACAGGAAGCAAAATAAACAGACAACATCTACGAACATACTGACAACTCATTCATCAGATTTAAGGGACTGATGATGAAAATTTCAGTAACAGAGGCTGATCACAGCTGATAATCATTTTATTTTACAAACACATTTAATTATGTTCATAAGACAACATATAACTACTTAAAATAAAGTTCTAAATTACAATTAAATAAATAATAAAACTGAATACATCCAAAAATTCACAGATTTCAACACAATCCTTTGCTTAATGACGATCTCAACACCACAGGATATAGTAGTGCGTACATGACTTTTCAGATATTGAACACAACTGGAGTGCATGTAGAATACTTGTTTAAACTGCACCATAAACAATTCTAACACAGATTTGCATAATGACCACAAATGTGGTACACATTTTACATTTTCATGTTTCTTCAAAAGTTTATCAGAACAGGAAAAAAACTATTACTAAAGCTCCAAAAATACATGAGATAGGGGAAGACCACTGACAGTCACAGCAAGATGAATTAAGCAATGTTTTAACACAACAACAGAAAGCCATAAAATGTGAGTTTTAGTTGTGAAACTGAAAAAAAAAATTAAAATGCATAAAAATATAACAGAATTACTACGGTATATTATCATCAGTAAATAATACTGAACGATAGCAACGCCAGTTGAGACCTAACCCTGTTATGGAAAGGCAGTGTGTATAGTGATAAAGTGAGATAAAATAGAAAAGAAAGAGAAAGTAAGACACAAGGCTTTTACAAAATGACACGAAGCATTTTACAGGAAATACACAACATCAACAACATGCAGGTAAAATGCAAAAACATATTTGATTTTAGGAGCTTCCTGACTAGCAGCAGGTGGAAGATTGTATAAACACTGGCAAAATAGAAGTAGTGACTACTTTTCCAAAAATGTAAAAGCAACCTGAAAGAAAAAATTCTTTCTTTTTCAGGTTTGTTCCTTTTAGCTCACTTAAGTTTGTTTATAACAGTCCAACTGGAAACAAGGACTTGTGGACAAGCTGATGGTTTACTATATATTCTGCATATCTCTTCCTTTTTTGAACTTTGTTAATTTTTGAACAGCAAATTATTCAAGAACTAGATGATGTAAGATATTTTTTATGAACTTCTTTTGATTTTGAGAATATCTATCTCCAGTAAGACACAATATTTAAATGATAAATAATTTTTAGATCACTGTTTAAAGTTTTATTTGGATTCAGTTTTTTAAATTAAAAGAACGAAGATACAGAAACCAAAATGTATAAGCCCATGATACTTCATGATAGCCCTTGATATTTCATCTGATTACCTTGATTTGCATCATGAAGAGGAAAAAAAAAATTGCTTGCTCTGAAACATCAGTAGTCATCACAATTTGCTTTCATTTCCAAAACCTTTTCCCCTTCATTAATATGTGTCACTGTAAATAATTTTAAAACATGTTTTTCTTAAATTCAGGTAATTTGGCTTGTTAAACATATATCTCTTTAAAAGCATTTTACTAATAAATCTTATCACCATATACTCCATCCATCCTGAAGCACCATGACAGGAATGGTTGCTTTAAAAAGTAAACTATCACAAGAGTTTATGCATTGCTATAATTAATACAAATTTCATCAGTCCACTAACTTTACAACAGTCTCCAACAATCAGCTTTAAATAATAAATAAATTCATCACTGATGACACTCTTCTATGGATCAAAATTGGAATATATGGTGGTTTATTCCTTCTCGATAATGTAACATTATTAATAGGCACAATTCAAGTTTTTGTTCGCAGCTTAGTCTACACCATTTAAGAACACATTAGGCACAATAATTGGATTTGTCTTCAAAAGCTTCTCTTGGTTGTCACAGCTTATTTATTTTCAGAATGCAATTCTACACAGTACTAGGCCTGGAAGCCAGAAAGAGAATCCGAGTGTGTATTTGCACTGACAATTAAGGTAATACTTAAATGCTTTATTGGCCTAATATATGCTCTGTACATCAATCATACAATATTTTTGAGTTTATTACTAGTATTTCTTATTGTATTATTTTTAATATACAAAAGTCCTTTCAGTCATTATATACTTACAAATATGCTATAAGTAAATATAAGTGACATATGGTACAAATTTAAATCTTTTCTTTTTGTGTCCATGAATATGTTTGTACACACTTAGCTGCATGCACTGTGTGATCAAATCACGAAATTTTAGACAAAATGTATTATACACCCTTAGTGCTAAATAGGTGGGAACACTTTCTGTAACCATTTAAATAGTAAAAATGCAATTGGTACAATTAAATACTGAAATCAAACTCAGACTTATTAGAGGTGACCGGCCAAGATGTCTCAAAGCTCCTTACTCTTTTCTTCTTTTTTTAAAAAATCTTTCATTACATCCTAAGCTATTTTGACGTCCAATTCCATGGATGCTGTAAACATGCCAGATAGGAAGCCATATGAACACTAGAGTCATTTTCTGATCTGCTATAACTGCTTGTGCATATTCACATGTCCTTTGAGAAGAATTGTTCTAGTCCTCTTGCTACAGTCCTGTGCTTGGTCACCTCTACTCGTAGTTCAGTAAAGTTTTTGAATAAGTATAAGCACTTTCTACGAAACATGCACCTAAATTAGATCTATTGATGGGAATAAAACGATCACTGCTATATGTTGTTTTTTTCATGAAAAATTAGGTCTAAATATGCTCAATAACATAGTGTTCAATTACTTTCCCTCCAAAATTCTCAAAAGTCTTTTCAAAATATACATATGCAAGTAACATCACTCTATATTTACATTATATAAAAAAATAAGCATCAGGCAATCACTGTGCCCAGCTAGAGACCACACCATGTGTAAATCTTTAGTCTGAATGTTGCTCAAATAGTAAAATAAAATGTTGCTAAAATAATAATAAACCTAAATTCTAGTGACAGTCTCAAACATTTCCTAAATATATTCTATGATGTAATATGCAGGGAAATATGCTAGTCCTATGCTATAGACATCTGGAATATTCATGAATTCCAAAATTAAATGACAGAATGGGCCTGCTTATATAATGTAAGTGGGGATTACACATTCCAAGACATTATTTGACAATATGTTTGCAATTTCCAAGATATTGTTTAATAAACGGCAGGACATAAACTCCTTTCAGTAAATTCACCATCTGCACTTACTCTCCTAATGGCAGTGTCTCAACTGTTACATTCAAGGTTTTAAAATCAAATACATGAAGCATCTGTCCCTTGGGAGCCTCAAACCTCTTCCAGAAAAAAGAACTACTCATGTTACATGATATATGCATATCACACCAGGTACGATCATTCATTAACTGCAGAATACTTAGTACTAGAAATGTGCACATGTGGATAAATTAACAAATATTTAATCATACAACACCCAATTTAACAAAACAGCCATATCAACAGCAATACTTGTACACAATAAATGAGAAACACCACTCAGCCAACTAAACATCAATAGATACAAAACAAAAATAACATTTGGTAACACTATATAAAACCTCTATCTGTTGGGGGTAATTATAGACTGACAGCATACATGTGTTCCTCATGTATTTGTCCAGCAATCTAAACGTCACTAGTATCTACCAAAGAGGTCATACACATTATACTGAACATGCGGGAGTTTGTGTTTAAATAACTCAATAAAATTTGTGCGAAATGTTTTTAATAAACCATACATTTTAGCCTTTGAACAGAACAGCTCACAAAAGTAAAATGTATAAAACAACCACAAATTATAAAATATATCCTTTTAAAGAAAAATTCAGATGTCTCATGATTTCATATGTTATGGAAGAAACCACTCATGATTACGATAGCTGCAACAGGTTTTGTTTGCCAACTTATGAAAGCATCACCCAATTATTTTATTCTTAATTGATCATGATAAAAATCAATGTTTGAAGTGAATGTCAAACCGATTTTAAATGACAACTTCAATATGACTAGATGGTACAAGCCACACAGTGTCAAAATAGAACCAAAATTGGACACAAAATCCATATTTACAAGGATAGAGGGTCTAGTGTTGATGCAAACAGTGATTTAATAGGCAGCTGGAGCAAATGACCTGATAAAACTGACATAAAAAGTAGCCTGTGACAGTGAAACCTAAAGCACTTTCCTCTGTATTATTACATTTCCTTTCTACAAACTTATTTTTAAACCAGCACAATGCATTCTAAAACAAATATATTTCAAAATACTTTGTGGCAAATGAAGTACTGTAAATATAGATTTTTGTTCTGCATAAAAGCCATCTGATGAATCACTTCAATTAAATAACAACAGTCATTTGACCAACATTTTAAATGAATAACAACAGTCATCTGACCAACATTGTATAAATTAATAATTAACAAAGAGCAATGCAAGGACAAAGTCAAAGCACCATTCAACTGCAAAAAGTCACATACATGAACACTGGTAACTAAGATTACTATCAAAGAAGCTGACAAAAATGCATATGACAAATAAAAGATCAGTTGCCCAGCCCTAAATGGGCCATGGAGAAGAATTTCTTTTGCATTTTCTGCACATTTGAGGTGAATACAATGCAATTAGGTACAAAGAAATATTAGTTGACTAAAAACGAAAATTTCCCTTAACAACTCTAATTGCACTTTCTGATGTAAATGTATATCATGTGAAAGAATGAAACATTTAAAAATGGTAGCACTGATGCTTTTCTGTAACAACACTTTTAATGCTTATGCGTACAATATGAAAAAGATTATATGTAACAATGAATGAGAAGGGAGACAAGTTCAGATACTTGTTCACAATTTTCCTTGCAAACCAGTCAAGACATATTTCTTTGTGACTATACAAAAATATGGCAGATACCCGACCTACCCCAAGCATGACACGTAGATGTTAACAGTGTCACAATCAATGATGTAGCCTGAGTACCAGGTAAAAGCTTCAGCACTAAAACATGATGCCAATGGATGCTGAAAACATCTGTCATGTCACAAAAATGTGATTCACCAAATAAAATTGCAACACTTCTAATGTCATGATTATTATAGTATCAACAAGACATTCTGACACCATGTCATGTTCAAATTTTCTCAAAAGTTATAAGACCAAATGACATATTTTATACATTAACGTCTTAGAACTATTTTCAACAAGAAATGTATATATTTGTTCTTACTTTGGTATATATTTATTCTTACCTTGGTATCATCCCAAAGAGACCCTAAGAAAGATTTATTATTCAGGCAATCTCACTGCCAGAAATAAATTCAGAAATCAGAACCCTTCAAATTAAAACTGTGATGAGTACTATCACAACTTAGTTGCTTTTAAAAACCTTTCATGCTTTAATCTGTAATACCGCTGATGATAGACAGTTTCTTAGTTGCCATGGTACTTGGGTCAGAAGCATTGGCAAGTGAGTAGAAAATACTGTGTGGGTCAGCCAAAAGTTCTGAAGGAGAACCAAACTCCACTAGCCTTCCAAAATCAAGAACCATCACTCTGTCATATTGTTTGATGGTAGAGATACGATGCTAAACAGAGGAAATAGAAGATTTTCAATTATCTTGAGGGCAAGATTAAAGGACACATTTTTATTAAATGATATATCTACATGAGTGTCACTTATTTCTTAATTTTAAAAGAGGGTGTGAGAGCATGTTTGCATGTTTGTGCATACTGTATACTGATAAGAAATAAGAAAAGAGAAAATGAGAGACTGAGTACAGAGTACATGAGAGAGTAGAAAATGAGTCACTGACTATGGACACTGATATGAGCTTAGTGTTGAAAACTAAGAACTGTTAGAAATGAGTGAGAAATGGAGAGTATAGGAGAGAGAATGACAGAGTTTATTGTGATGGCAGATATGATGCAAACAGATATACGATAGAAGATATGATACTAATATGATAGAATATGTAATGCTAATATGATGCCAATATGATAGAAGATATGATGCTAATAGACATGATACTACTGTGACAGAAGATATGATGCCAGTCTAGGTGCATGGATGACTATACCTTTTATAATTTTTAGGGCATAAGTGCTTATTTCTATATCAGATATTTTGAAAAAAGCTTACTGCAATAGTAATGACAGTTCGGCCACAGAAGTTTGGACCATGAACTATGTCCTGAACTTTTCTTTCAGTCTCCATATCAATAGAAGCTGTAGCTTCATCCAGTACGATGAGGCGGGAATTGCGAATTATAGCTCTTGCCATGCAGAGTAACTGTAAGAAGTAAGACTACAGTATCACAACAAAGAAGAACATTAATAGTTATCTGCTGTCAAGCAGCAGTTCAAACCACAATATAATCTGCTCTTGCCTGTGACACATTTTCTGATGCCAATGTCCGTGTGTGTGTGTGTGTGAGAGAGAGGTAGACAGAGAAAAGTGCACATGCATTAACACAGCGCAAGGTGCTTTACTGCTGAGTCCATTGAGTTTCTTTGGTGCTGGGTTGCAGTACAGTATTTGATTTGAAGAACAGAACTCATAAGGTCATGTCAGTGGGTGAAGTCAATGGAGACGGGCATGTGCCAAGAACTTCAAAGATTTGAGTATTAGGAACTCTCACTTACCTGTCTTTGACCAACACTGAAGTTTCCTCCTCCTTCTGTGACAATTGCCTCTGCAAAAAAACACGACAATGTGATAAAACATCATCCTGCTTAAGCTTGTAATCCACAAAATATCCTTTTTATTTCCTTGCAACCTGTATTCTTCATTTTCATTTTTATTTCACTTTGAGACCAAAGTTTTCAAAGCAGACTCTAAAATAGAAATTTCCACTATTTTTGCATGCACTAAATCGCCTTGTCATTTTAAGAAGCATCAAAAAGTGGCTATTTTTAATTATCTGAATGATCATTAAAAAATAATTGTGAGGGTGTACCTTTTCTATGCTGTTCATGAAAAATTTCACAAAACACCACCTACCAAGTTTCTCAGGAAGTGACTGAATGGTTTCTTTCATCTGGACAGACTCTAATGAACTCCAGAGGCGCTCATCTGACCATTTACTTTCAGGGTCAAGGTTAAACCTGGTTTAAAAAAAGGTTAAAAAGTGTTTTTTTTAAAAACATAAAGATCTTTAAGGACTAGTGTGGAGGAATTACTCTTATTCAACTGTTGTTTGTCTTCTCCATTTTCCATTTTTTTTTCTCTTTAAAATGAACTTGCTTGATTTACTTGTCTTTATTGAACAGTGGAAGAGATTGATATAGATGAAGATGTACAAGTACTCCTGATCTCTAATCCAAGATTTATTCTTCCACACAAGCAATGGCATAAAATTTTAGAGGAACACCATTCAACCCCAAAGCCATGATCCCACCACAATAGGAAACTAAGAGGGTTGGCATACACTATTCCTACCTGATAGTTCCAGAGAATAGGACTGGGTCCTGGGGTATGATGGCCAGCCTTGAGCGCAAATGATGCAAGGGAATGCGAGTGATGTCCGTATCATCAATTAAAATATCACCCTCGATGATCTCTAACATTCGAAACAGTGCCAGCACTGTTGAAGACTTGCCGCTGCCTGTGCGCCCGCATACTCCAATCTAGATGATGAGATAAATGACATGAAACCTCTGATCGCTGCTTACCATAAAGACTTTAAGAAAAAGCCTAATGTTAATGCTTTCATAGGACCTATTAATAAAATTAAAAATGGAGGGAAAAAAACCTAAGTCAGCACCCTATCTCACCAGCAAAACTATCTTTCTAATACATTTTAACCAATGACTACTTCTTTAATGAGTTTTCATAAACTGATAAAATGACCTAGCACTCGATCACTTCTCACCTTTTCACCAGGACTGACAACAAAGGATGCATTGATTAAAACAGGATCAAGATTTTTGTCATATGCCAGCGTAACCCCTTTGAACTCCACTCGACCCTGAGCTGGCCAGGACTCATCTTCCACATCAGCATCTTTCTCTGCAAACATTTGTTTTGACAATCAGATTGTAAGGTGAATTTATGTAATAGATTTTATTCTCTTACAGATTTTTAAACAAATTTCTTAAGTACATTGCATAATAAACTACGAAGTTATATTATTGTTTTATCAGAAGTTCTCCAAAGACCATAAAAAATTGAACTTTCAAACCACTGCAAAAAGATGACATTTAATGGGTTAGCACAAAATGATTCTAAATACCATGCAGGTCTCTTTAGACCAACTCAAATAAAGTGAAAAAATAAAGTAGACTGCCGTACTTATTATCCATTATAGTAATAATGACGCCACTGACCATGTACATTTTGATTTGTCTCTGAAGGCAAGTCTGTGTACTCTAGGATTCGTTCCACTGCATTCATTGCCATTTCTACATCAGCTGATATCCTGACAATCCAGTTTAGCTGCCCTGAAATCTATAGTTTGGTTCTGTCAGTTCAGCCACTTTATTTGCAGTGGTGCACAAGGTTCTAGAGATTTCTATAAACTGAACATTCAATACAGTTAATCCAAATGTGATCAGATTTGACCTCAGTCACAAAATAGCTGTAAATAACAAGATAACAAGTTTCTTTCAAAATCAAAATTATACGTGTAAGCATCCCTGATATTCAAACAGATCTCAACATTGATGAAATACCACTTAGTTTAATGACAAAAGACCCACATAAAAATGTACCATAAGAGAATAGGTTATGCACAGGCCAACGAAGGCAGGGTTGATATGGCCCAGAATCCCAGTACTGAGACTGGCTAAAGCAGATGCAAACACCAACAAGCAGCTCATATAGTCCTGTCAAAAGAAAAACTTACGTCAAAAAACATAAAAAAAACACATGCTAATTTTAATCTTATATTGGCCTTATCATATCAGCTTCATGTACAAATATACCATTTTTGATGGTAAAATTCTTTTCTTCGATTACTTACCAGATGACATGACTATACAAAGCTACCTAAATTCCAGCTATCCACTCCTGATTGGTCAGACCTGACCAGCAAACATGGATAACACAAATCTGACCAACTATCAGCCCCATCCAGCCCTTGCCAGTCAGTGAGCTCTCTCACACCAGTTTTTTTGCCCGGCTTCACACAGTTAAGATGTGTGTCAGCTATCTTGTTTCTGTGGCCTGTGGAGTGCCACAAAGTCTCCTGGTATCTAATATGTTTGCTGTACTGACTTTCTGTCCTGCGCTGTGATTTACCTTGCGAAGTTTGCCACTCCTTGGCCGAAGACAGATGGGTGCAAGTGGTCAGAGACAAACCGTAGCAAGAAAGTAAATGCCTCAACCTGTTAAATGTTCTTTATCTTTAGAGTCCAATAGGTCCATATAGTCATGTCATCTGGGACAGTACAAAGAAGAAACACACATGTGTATGCTCTCACCACAATGTTGGTATTAGAGGAAAACACATGAAGTATAAACTTACCAGACGAATTCCGAGCCAGCGGTTTGCTGTCTGGAGGAAGAGAAAAGGTTTGACATTGTTGTCAATGGCCTGCATAGCACGGCGTCGGAACTCCCCTTCAGCCCTGCAAAGAAGAGCAGATAAGAAATAATATTTAACTAAATAGAAAAAGACACGATGCTCCATAAGTTATTCTAACATCTAATTACACTTAGGTAGACTGTAAGACAGTATTGAAGCACTCGTGTATAAAAACTAAAAACTCCATCTATTTCTTCACAGATTAAAAAACCAACTGCAACTACACACTAAAAACTCTAAACTGCAATGTCAAATCTTAAAGGCCAGGATTTTAACATGGAAATACACAAAAGAAAAGAGTCACCTGTAAGCACGAATGGTCTGCAAGCCAGACAGTGTCTCTGAGAAATGGGCAAAGATGGGGGACTTTGTGACACTATCCAAACGCTGCAGCTCTCTGTTCAAAGAAAGGCAGGCTCTATCATTACCAAACACTTCACATTTTATATTTCAAAAGTTATTTTATAATTCAACTATGTCATAACTGAACCAAATTATACCCGATAATTCAATCTTTAACACACCATTACACCAAACAGTCCCTCGTGGCTTCTCACCTCGATGTATGTCTGAAGAAACGCTGGAGCAGATAATAAAGCACAGCAAGGGGGAGTGCAGCCAGCAAAAAGTAAGGGGTGGTAATACAGTTGACAATAATGGCAGACAGGCTGTACAAGATGCAGCGCAAAAGGTTTTCCACATTGCCTGCCATGCGCTGCAAATAAAGAAACTATTTTGTTAAAACAGACACTGAAGTATTTAAGAGGATACTTTATCTTTTAACATGTTATGCATTTTTGTTTTTGCTGTTTTTCTTCCATTAAAATAAGAAATTATAACTAATTTACAGAATGCTATTACAGCAAATATATCCTATATTGTAAACCAGCAGTTTTTTGATTGCACCAGATCTCTTTTAATTCTCTTTTACTAACATGTTCTTAAACCAATCTAAATGCCTCCATTTAATGAATCCAGATGTCTGATAACTTTTGATGACCAATAAAACCAGGTTTTTGATGCTGAAATACCAAACACACAAACTGATACCTAAACTTAAACGAGTCAGTGCAACATACGAAATCTAAGTAAGAAAATGAAGCAGTAAGCTTATGCAACAAAAAATTAGCAAGAGTGAAGTGCTATTTAGAAAAATCTCTTTTTCCATTACTTCCTCTCCTCTTTCTTTCAAAGAAACTTTGATCTACTTACTTGATCGATTGAAGAAATGTCAGCAGAAAAGCGGTTGAGAATTCGTCCACTGGGATTTGTATCAAAAAACCTACAGGCATCAGATGTAATTTTCAGTCATCCAATTGAAAAATAAAGCAATTTGTGTGAGTGTGGTGTGAGAGACAGAGAAGAAAAAGAGATTTAAGATAAATATGACATGTGCTACTACGTGGGGACAAAGTCCTCAGCCTGCTTCCTCCCTTTTAAAAAAGCCTGAAGAGAAGACAAACTATATAATAACCACATCTGCTTGCAATGATCTGCCATAACCTTTACCTTCTGCTTTGTAAGGAAATAAAATGCTGGTTCATATGCATGCATATGACTATTATTCTATTTCTTATCATCGTGAGACATCTCACCTCATAGGTAAATGCACAACATTGCGAAGCATGTTTATGTACAAGACTTTGCCACCATATGTTCCAGAAATGAGGACAATGAGTGTTGCAATGAAACCCGCAAGAATAGATGCTGAGGATAAGCCCACATAAACATGAAGATACCACTGAAAACTGGTCTCCTGCAAAATAATAAACAAAATGGTAAATGGTCGTCAGCAAGTGAAGTGTGTCACAGAAAGCACACAGCATTCAAGTAATTTTGTAAGAACATTACCTGAGAGTCTGACAAGCTGCTGTAGTTTAAAGTATTGGAAAGGGTTTCGTTATGAGCATGGGAAGCTGCTGTCTGTACAGCTATGGACCACAAGGTCAGCCAGTAGTTTGCAGTCACCAAGATAGAATGGTACACAAGCTGGAAAATGAGGCTGATGACGCAAAGGGTGATGGAGCAAGCAGACAGGTACCGCAGGTAAACAGACAATGCCACGGCACCGGTCTCTTTATGTTCAGGCTTGATCATGCGACCTCGATCATCAGCAGGATCTGGAATATACACGTAGTTTTCTCTATTCATTCACTTAAGTTTTCAATAGTTTCAAAATACACAAAAATGATTACAGGAAAAGGGAAAGCGAAAGAGGAGAAACAAGTGAAAAGAGAAAGATAGAGCGAGAGAAGCATGGCAATAAGAAGAGAGAGTTTAAAAAATGAGAACACGAGGAAAGGTGAAAGAGTTGTCATAAAAAAGATAAAAATAAGAAACTGAGAGACAAGAGCTAAGAAATTTCCTCAAAGAAACATCAGAGCATAATCTTCAATCCAAAGAACACAGAATAAACAATAATACGTGTCTTTTTTTGTAACCAGATGCACAGAAGATATGAACGAAAGCAATTTGGAACTAACCAGCTCTAGTTTAAACACTGGATGAGGCACAAACGTACATGTCTTATGCATGTTGTCTAAGTTTACTATCATTTCATTAAGAGAGGTGGAACCATATACTTCTGATATGTTCCACACTGTTAGACACACTAAATCTTCAGAATGTGAACTGAGGCAATTTTATTTTTATATCTGAGCAATAATGGTAACCAACAATCTATGACGACATTTTGTAGAATAAAGAACTTGGAAAGTTAAAGGCAATATTGGTGCCAACAAAGTATCACCCCTCTAAGCTAAAACAAAAGGTCAACCATTTACTGGGACTCGTTTGTTTGCTTGAATTTGAAACATCACTAAAGAAAAAGTTTGGCATTTGAAACTAAATATGGTTAAAATGTAGCTGGAAACATTTGTAGTAAGCATCAACATGGTTCCAATACACAAACTAGTGCAAAGAACTGGAAGAGACCAGGCCCAGATTGAGTGGAGGTCACATGCATGTATAATTCTCTGGAAACCTGGATAAGCTCTTGAGAACCAAATTAATGCTGATGTTATTTATTGATGAGTATCTTTGTCTTATGCTCTGACCAGCAGCAACAAACATCACTTACCCATCTCATCCTTCTCCTCATCCTCCTCTTGATCAGCTGTGTCTTCATTGCTTGCTTCTGTCATAACAGACATCTGAGACATCTGTGACATCTTACGTGCATTGAGTGCCATTTGCGGCACACTAAGTTGGGACTGAAAAGGAAAACAGTGTGTTAGATTGCTAAAGATGATCTACTAGCCCTGATGATATAAGAGGTAATAATATATATTAATGTTAAATGCTTTAGTCTAACATTGAAAATGTTTTTTAACAAAATATATGGTACAGTATTTCTAAACGTCAAGCACAACAAATAACTCTGGTTATTTAAATCCACTGTCATTTATTGAATTTAACATGTTGACATATTGGTTATTGACAGTTACTAAGACATTAGTTATTTGAATCCATTGTCAGGTCTGTTCACTTATTATAAACAAAGTCTGTTTCAGGAAACATACAAAAATTACTACAAAAATCACACACACACACGCACACAAAATAACACAAAAAATTGGTGCAAGACTATCGTACAGTTGATTGCAATCATATAAGGTTTTATATTAAGAGGTGTGATAATACATAATTTTGAGGTTGGAGACTGTTGTGATTCATGAAAAATAATAAAATTACAACAAAAATCTACATAACAGAGGCTAACTACCTGAACTGATGGCTGACGTGTGATGTCATGAATAACATTGCTTCCACTGCTGTGTTTTCTCTCTACTGACAGATGCTCAGCATCATGTCTATAACAAAATTATACATAAAGTCACATATATAAAATGTATTACTCATTTCTATATTACCTCTATAAGAAAATTATAGCTTCAAATATACATTTCTCAGTATTCACATTATGAACAATGGCTCCAGGTTTAAATATATATATATAAAGTTTGTTTACACTGGTTTACACATTTCAAAATGCTTCATCATGGGTCCTGCTGGAAAATCTTTGTGTCACAAAGACTTGCTAAACTTCTGCATAGCAAAAACTGGCCCGAGAAGTGCACTGCTGCATCCTTGGTCAACCAAATCAATGAAACCTAACCAAGGATATAGTAAATATTGAAAGCTGCTAAAAGAATGCACCATCTTGTAGTCGTTGGAGAGTTTTTCTCTCAGTTACCAAAAAGACTCACTTGTGTTCGCTGGCTCGTGCCTCCTTGATTGACTTCCGCCATGACTCATACAGTTCGGAGTCAAACTTTTTGACCTCTCCTACCTTGCCCTGGTAGTATATTCCACCATCCGCCACAACAATTACCTGGCCTGCATGTGACAAATACTGCACATGGTGAGAAACTAAAATCACAGTTTTTTTTCTCTTCACCAGTCGTTTCATGATAGCTTCTTCAAACACATGACGTCCAACGTGTGCATCCAGAGCTGATAAAGGATCATCCTGCCCAAACACAAAAATGTTTCTTTTTGGTAAATATTTATTGTAAACTCATATTTTCTAAATGCTGTTTGCATATTCAGATAAATTTCTATTTTCCTCACTTGTTTCATTTTGATTTAGCTATCTGATAATGATTTTTAACCAATTTGTAATTTTTAATGTTCTTTAATGTTCATTATCCACAATTTTTGAATATATCTTTTGTTGTTTAGATAATGTATTGTTAAATGGATGGATAACATACCCTCATACAAAATTTGATAACATGCTATACAAACAACCATTTTGTTATTATTGTTACAACTTTATTACAAGAAGAGGGGTAATGGAATGCAACAAGAACACTGTAAAAGGGAAAGAACTTACCATGATAATGGTGTCTGCGCCAGAGTAAAGTGCCCGTGCAATGGCTACTCTTTGTTTTTGGCCCCCACTTAGACTAATTCCCTAGAAAATAAATTCAACAAGAAATAAAAAATCAGAGCAAAACTCCTGGTGATATCAACCAGCAGGAGCCCACAATTAATTTGAAAGGTTGCTAACAATAATAGGAGATGTCTATGTTAGCCTTATTCTGAGTAGGATGCTTAGTATTAGTGCTCTACCTAAAACTCATCCTTTTGTTTAAGGCCTGTCCCACCTTTGTTTTCAAAACTCTGAATTTATCATCAAATCAGCTTGGTAGGATGAAGGTTCAGTCACTGGGAGATAAACTTCAAACACCATTTTATCATAATGCCTAAAAGAAGCCGATACAGGATTCCTCCATTCAAGTAACTGACAATCACAATGTGATATCATGTCATTATTTTACTGTAGAGATTCTCACCTTCCCTCTCCCCATCTCTGTGAAATCCTACAGAAAATAAAAACTTATCACCCTCACAGTCCCTTGAAAGATTCCTTTTTCCATTAGTGACAGGAAGATTCAGGCACTGGTGATCAGTGTGACTAAGTTAGACTTATGACTGGAGATGCACATTTTACAATTATAATTGTGATGTAACAAGCATAAATAACTGTGAAAGGACATCTCTGTTACCTTTTCACCTATTTCCGTAAGGTCTCCACTAGGCAACTGTTCAATGTCTAGGGCGAGGGCACAAGCAGTAATTATTTTCTTGTACCTGGAAATAGTAGAAAAGTTAATTGGAGACTACAAATAAAGGGCAAATGCAAATACAGGGCACTTTTGTTAAAAAAATTTATTTTTGGATGTTCATATTGAAACCAGATTTTTTTAAAAGCAGTGTTTCTGCAGAATCAAACTTATTCATTAAGGTCATATAATTACTATATAATTAAAGTGATAATTACTTTTATTAAGCTGCCAGTATGTAATAAAATAAATAATGAAGTAATTTGTACAAGCTGCTATTGTTTTCTTGTGATCAGTAAATTCTTACATGATTTTATAGCATTAAATGGAAATGATAACTATATCCTTGTGAAATATGTTCACTGAAGCCACCGATACAAAGCAAAAGATAATTTTGTGCTTAAGACATAAAAGACATATTTGTAACACTTACTTTCTCCATACATAAGAAGACCCAAAAAGGATGTTGTCTCTCAAAGTAGCATTTAACAGCCATGGAGTCTGAGATACATAGGCCACCCTCACATCACTGCGTTCAACAAAAGTTTACAATGATTAATTTCATTCTTTCCTCATCGCACGCACACATGGAAGAGACCAACATGCAAATATTGTGCATTGCACACATGATGTACACACACACATAGAGGAGTAAAAGACCACAAAGACAAAGAGTAAATAATTTATAGATGTGGTCTAGAAATATATGAACAATGCTTAATATTTAATGCTAGATACAATTATTATGTGATAGATACTATTTATTAACTATATTAATGTAAATTACTGGGACTTTCTTCAAAAATTTAAATTGTCAACCTGTTCTTTTTTTTTTTTTTAAATCTGACCCTGCTAGACATATTTAATTCTTATGTCTACTACACAAAACACTATACAAGAACATTCTAACCCTGATAAAAGTTTTTCTATTACTTTATGCATTATGTCATAAAGCTTCAATGATAATGATATCACAATCACTGCCATTTGAGACCCCATTTTAGCTATAAATACAGACCTAGACCATTCCACCGCTCCGCTCAAAGTAATCATCTCACCCAGCAATGCTGATAGGAGAGATGATTTGCCTGATCCTACCTGTCCCACTATCATTGTGAGTTTACCTGCAAACAGCCAGAGAGCTGTCAAGATTTGGAAAGTCTAAGTCCTCAAAGGTTATATGCCCTCAGCAAATGATAAAATTTGAACACAGATGTTTCATTCAACAGCCATATTTTACTCTTTCTGCAGCAATTGTATAAAATAATACTACAATTTTTTTTTAAATATATATAAGCATCCTTTGGCAGACCTTAAGTTTATGACTCTCAGCAAAAGGACATGACTTGAACTTTGAAATGTAACCTGTAGCTCATTAACATGTGCTAAATTTGAGTACTCAAACTAGGAATAGAACAAGCAAGAAAAGAAAAGGACCTTTTTTCTGTGTAAGCTAGACAGAACAATTTTTTTGTTTTATTTTGCTAAGTGATGCAAGAGATTACATTCAGAAAGCTAGTTCTAAAGATCAATAACTGCACTAATCCTCGTCAAACATAGTTTGGCCAATGAGTGAAGTATTTTAAGGTCACTTACCCATGGGAATTTTAAGGTTTATTTCCTTCAGAACTGCTTCCTTGTTGTCCAGGCTCCAAGAGAAGCTGCCATTGGAAACATTGACAACATTACGCAGTTCCATGTATGAAAAGTCTTCAGCTATGTCCTCCACATCAGAGACTGAGATACCACTGTGGTGCCGTCGACGTTTGAACTCTGACTGATGTTCATTGCCACTACTGCACACATTCACATTTTTAAAAAATCAAAAATTTTAACTGACATACCTTCAGCATGCCTGGGAGGTGTCAGTACAATATTTCTGGCATGTCAAGTTGGTTTTGATGCCACACAGCTTATGCATACAGCAAGAAAACATACCACATTGCATTTTCAGATTGTGTTTACTCTTAAACTGTAACCACACTGTTCACAAATAGTACAAAAAGTCTAATACCCTTACACTAAGGTGACCAGACGTTTCGGGGGCGAAAGCGGGACACGTGCCGATGATGGTGTCGTCACCGTCAAAGAACGCCGAAAAAAGTGATTTTTAAAGACAAGCAGGACATTTGATGGACTTGCCAGAAAGCCAGAAAGCGGGACATTGGGCGTCCCGCCCGATGAGCAGGCGGGACAAGAGGTCAAAAGCGGGACTGTCCCGCCTAAAGCGGGACGTCTGGTCACCTTACTTACACCATTCAGCTCTCTAAGCCTCTTACATCAACTTGATTTGCACTGTAGCATGGTTTGGATAAACTTAAAATCAATATTTTTGTACATAACATACATCCCTTGACTGGTACCAACTGACAAGCGGTTCATTGTGGAAGGGAAGAAGGTAACTGAGAAATGCAGTGGCTGACAAAACTCATTACTTAATCTGTCTTGAGAGTGGTGACCTGGTCCTGCATTGCATGACCTGTCCACTTGTTCAAATTTTCCAACCAGGGTTTTTTTTTGTCTACCTTGGCATCAACCTCTCAAAGGTACCCTGACAGGTCAAAGGGGCAAACCAGACCAGATTGTGTTAATTCAGTTATAGTGTCCAATTAGGGAGGTGATCATGCTCTGAAAACAAAGCTATTTGTTCTGTACTCCCTTTATGAGATTTGGATTAGCCTCCTCAGGCACTTAGTCTTAAGGTCAGGGGTATACTGTAAACATTTAAGGCAATATTTTAAATATCAGTCATTTTGGAGACAAGGGAAGTGCTCATTGTTAGGGTTACGAACCGACTGGATCATGTAGTTTGAATTTTTTTACCGGAAACTACAATATAAGCCAATGGCAGTAAGCAATACGAAAAAGGGTGACCTGGTTTAGTTTAAAATAGCTTAAAAACTATTAATAGCATAGGCCTTTCGTGTGCATAGTGAGCTAGGGGAGAGAATACAGGCTCAAACGGTATACAGCATGTTGGCCTTGGCACGATTGTCACGTGCGTAACCAAGGCTCAAACAAGAGCCATTTTCGGTATCAGTGCAATGCTTGGAGATAAAAATTAGTTACGGCAGGTGTGAAAAATGATTTTATTTAGCATCAAAACATATATTTTTCAAAAACATCTGGGAGTCTTTTTTTATTATATGTTTAAGTATGCAAATATGGTGTTATCTTGAATTTGACCACGACACCCCAAAACCGCTATTTTCCTGAGGCGCCCCTGATTTTGTTGTGCACACAAATTTCTGCCACAGACATTGCATCAATAGCAGTGCAGAACAGTACCCAACAGATCAGAGAGTTCAGATGTTGTTGACACAAGCAGATCCAGAATCTAAAGCACTGGGAAGAACATCAAGGGTCTGGACATGAAAAGCATAAAAACTGCAGTGATGCAGAAGATGGCACAGACAGGGCTGTTAAAACCATTACTTGACGAAGAAGAAAAACAGTTTGGCATAGGCATAAAAAATAATCCTGAATAGAGCAGGTGGTAAACAAAAGCAAACATGAAACTCAATGATAATCCACATGCAATAACAGATGCAAGGATACAGATAATAAAAAAAGAGGATGGAGAGAAGTCATCCTTGAGCTGGTTTGGCAAAGAGACATTAACTCTTATGAAAGTTCTGTGTTAAAGAGGAATTTAGTTAGGAAAAGTTTATTTTTACATATTTTGAGCTTAAATTATAAGTTTTTTGTTGGTCTATTATATGTCACATTTATTTTGCAAGATTCTTTTAAAAAAAGAGCAAACTGAGCAAATTTCATGCATACCAGGATAGCAACATCAATATCAAAGCAAAAATACAGGAAGTAAACAGATTGCTGATAATGGCCACTTAGTTATGCACCCTTTGCTCTAAGCAGATCACTGGCCATTATCAGCACCTATAGAATGCTGGTGCAGACCACTTCAAATGGTTTTCATCAATGATGAAATATTTTGCCATCACATACCCCAGTGCTGGAGCACTTGACTTGCGAATTAGTGTCAGAGGCTTGACATCCAGCAACTCGGAGCTTGTGGCATTGCGAGTGAGGCTACTTGGTCGTCCATCAAAGACATCCAGGAGGGAGTCTCCAGAGTTCTGTCTACTGTGGCTCTTAGAGGCCCCAACACTACTACAGGAAAGGATGCTGCTACTACGGCAGGAGGCATTATCTACTTGATGCAGTTCATTCCGAAGTGGTGTCATCTCCGTTTGGTCTACATCTGGATCCATGCACACAATTGTGTCCATAAGTTTGTCCTGCATGAGGCAGAGATATTAAAATAAATTGAAAGATCATCTTCAGATCTGCCCAAAGGAAACACAGGTGCTCCAGACAACAAAGCCAACAAAATCAAACATGCCAAGATACATATTCTAGGTATGTGGTGTAAACATTCTTGCCCTTGCATGATTTGCCCTTTGGTCTGTGATGAACTATATTTTATAAAAATCAATAATTTTTATATTAAAAAAATTGATGCATAATGCAACATAGCCTTTCAACAAATCTTTAGTTTCACATTTCTGAACTGAATCCCTTAACTAGTGCAAATGGTGGATGAAGATGAAGAAGAAGGTGGTAAAAACTGATATGGAAGTCAATGAATATCGAGAAAATGCTGTGAGGAGAAAAATTTCTGAATGGTTCATTGTATGATTTTTGCACATTTAGATCATATTCACAATTACGTTTTTTTATCAAATATTATAATTTATTTAAGTTGAACAAAGTGTTTGCACACTAGGGTAGGAATCTCAGTGTCAAGATAACAAACTTAGATGAGTTAAGGAGACATACAAATGCACAACATTTCAATTACGAATTCCTGTAAAGATTAACAACAAATGCTTTTTCTCCTCAATTTATCCCTTAAATATTACAAAATCTGTACACTGAATGTAGCAAAGTGTAACTGAGAAAACCCTTTAAGACTGGAGTGATAATATTTTTTTCAAATGTAGAGGGCCAGTAGGCCAGCGTTGTTGCTAGTTTTGGCGGGATCTACTAGGGCATGGCGAGAGATGGCAAATAGCGGTGATTGGCTAGGGGAGATGGCAAATGACGGTGATTGGCTAGGGAAAAACGGCGCATTGCCCCGGCCGTATCAGAGCATCGCAAAGTTTACCCCTTCCCAGAGGTATATAAGGGCAGAGCTGAGATGAAAGGACAGAACAGAGTCGGCGGAAGAGACAGCGCGCACAGCTACACGACGAAGAAGAGACAGCCCCGACCTCTAGCGCCTCGGGCGATTGATGCAGCCGTGACCATCGTACAAGAAATAAAGGGTCGCACACCTGCTGACTGTTCCTGCCTTTCTGGTTCGAGTGTTGGACTGCTGTTGCAACCATACAACCCCTTACCACTCGGTTACACAAATATCTTGTAAAACACTTATTAACCCATTCACCTATAAAAGTGTTTTCAATTGAATAATTGAAATTCAGTTCAGTTTTGTTTTCCTTTTATTTGGGATTAACTGCTGTTTAAAAATCAATGCATCTGACCATAGCCATGTCTCATGGTTAACTTACGGAATGTTCAGAAATAGGGTCACCCATGACAGATGAAGTAAACCTCCCACTAGACATGGATGGTGAAGGGTGCCGGCTGATTTCTGGCGCTAGCAGAAATGGCTTCAGTCTTCGGCTGCTGACCCGTGCATTGGCCACCGATGTTGACACCATTGACAGAAGCTGCAGTGGTCCTGACAGCAAGTTGAATAAAGCCAGGATGGACAATACTACACCAGCAGTCATTGGCTCCGTGCTTAAGAATGCGTGCAGAACAAATGTCTGGCCAGTGATATAGGGGAAAAAAAAACAACAGAAAATTAAATAAGTTGTGAAAAATATTTGTTTAGAACATTTAGTAGTTCCTTCATTTCCCATCATTTCATATTAAATATCACTATAAGAACATTATTAATGCTATTATAATAATTAATAGACAAAAAAACCAGGTTGCTTTTGTACTACCGTTATCGCTTAATAATTACATACACTGGAAAGTAGAAAACAGGTGAAGGTAACTCCTGAGAACTACAATATATTCCAGTCAAGCTAGTGCAAATAAATCTTCTACATTCCAAGTCTTCCAAAGGTAATGAAAAAAAAATAAGTGATTTTCATTGAATACTAGAACCATCATATAATAATAGGCAAAAATGAGTCATGTTGCAGGTTTCAAAGATTGTGTGATGTACAGTGCTGCTCGTTCTGATACTCATAGATTCTGCATATGAGCTGTTTATTTAAATGTCTGAGAGTACATCATCTCATGCCATGTAGACTAAATCACTCACAAGCACTGCCCCAACAACTGGTGCTGCCATTCCGATCACACCTGTCAGAGATAAAGTTACACTTGGTATTCTTTGTAAAATGATATTCAAAACAAAATCTGATTGGGTACATCCTTGTGCTAAAATCTCAATTTATTTGTACAAAATATTCAAAAAAAGGACTCTCTTTGTCTTAATAAAAATTGTATTTTAATATTTTAAAATTTTTCATATCTATGAAAATTAAATTACTATTTTACTATGAGCATGGCATATGGTACGGCGCATTTGTAAAACTATTATTACAAGATCATATGAACCTTGAGGAATATAATCGGTTAAGCAATTAATCTATCAATTAACTCTTTATATATAAATATAACTCTGATCTTTTTTCTTTTGATTTAGCATTAAAATGTACCACTAAATATAAGGCCAATAACAGATGCAAGTTTCTGTTCAGAACTGAAAGACAGGGAAAGTGAAGTAAGAGATTGACAAGACAGTTACAGCAATAAGTACTGTAAGAGTAGGAGCCGCAGTAAACGCAGCAGTATTCTCAAACAAGTTACTACAAAGTATCTCGATGCAAATCTCCATGCAATCCCCAGTAAGGCTCACCCATAAGACCCTTTACACAAGACTGTGGAATGAGGTAACCAATCTCCTTTTTTCGTGATGCCTCTATGATGTGCACAAAAGCATCCTCCCAGGCCAGCAGCTTAATAACTCTAATTCCTTGTACGACCTCGTTAACCTTTTTGACCCGTGCATCAGACTGGACCTGTTTTAACAGTAGTGACACAGTATTTTAAATGACAACCCTAGAGTAAAGGAGGAGAAGAAGAAAGAAGAATGAAAGAAATTTAAAAACTGATTAATTATTTTAAGTTCAAAAATAATTAATACTGAAAATATGAAAAAAATTAAGTGTGACTTCAGTAAATGATATATGCAATATCTACACAGCACTTTTATTAGATTTTTATTTTCCAAACACACAGTTATATATAGATGATGACGTCTACACCAGTGGTCTCAAACTCATATTAGCATGTGGGCCGCAGTGGAAAGTAACAGCCAGTCAGCGGGCCGCACCACGAAAAGAAAATGTTTTTTCATTAAATTTTACGAACACTACTGTCACTGCAGTTAAATGTAAAATAAAGTTTTTATAATTATTAATTACATTTAGTGTAGTTTATTACATGCACAGGCAGTTTAGTTTATTAAAATAAGTTGACGTTGTCTCTGTCACTAATAACGGGGGTAATTTTCACTGCGGGAGTTAATCACCAAGCACAACATACATATACACCGCGGACGTGGCCGAGGGCCGCACAAAAATGTTTCGCGGGCCGCATTCGGCCCGCGGGCCGCGTGTTTGAGACCCCTGGTCTACACTATCTCTTTAGACAGATGATTTATGTAATAATAAGCTATCAAAATTGTATAAGAATTTTCCTAAAACCTTATAAAATTTTGGTCACAGAAACCTACTACAGAAACAGAAACTGATTGCCGTTATCATATTCAATGAAAATGTTGAATAAATATCTTCCACTGACATTCTTTAAAATTCCCCCGCCATAAAGAGAAAAGCTGGATAATGCATTCATGTAGAAACTGTGACAATGTCTTACCAGCACTTTCTTTTGAATCTTTGACATGCACACTCCAAATAAGTACATGAAGGGTGCACAAAATACTACAAAAAGGCCACCAATCACAGCACTGATGCCCAACTTCATGTACAGAATTCCTAATGTGATGATAACCTGGAATAAGGCAAAACAATTTCTGATTACAGACATTAACATGAGCATTCTACTAAATGCCCAAGACAAAGAGAAACACTTGCATGCATACACGTGCATAAATCAAGTCCCTGAAGATTACAATAGGTCAACATAAAATATCAGCTGCAAATTCAGCCCTTAAATGCCTATAAAAGTGCAAAACTAAGTAAAATAAAAAAGTAACCTCAAAGTTGCTAGAAAAATGCTAGCAAAGGACACAGCTATCAGTAGCTTGTGACAAACAAGTGCATTGAAATTATTTTGTTTTTAGAAAAGGAAAAGTGGATTGACTTAAATTAATATGCCTGATGTCACCAAAGGCCATGGCCAAAGTGACAGGTTTGAGCAGGAGCTATTGAGATTTTGCCCAACCAGCAAACTAACACTTGTTATTGACTATAGAAAGATGTCAAATGCATGGTGTAGCAAATATCCAAGTCCCAACTCTCCCATAAGCTGACAACAAATGTGTAACCCGATACATTCCTTACTTCCTTCTGTGCATGGTGGTGTTTGTGAGTGTGCATCTTGAAAGGGGAGAAGAGGTTATTCTCTATGATTCTGGGAAATATTATGCTGTGCTGAGTTCACCTTAGATGTTTAAAAAAACGTATTGCACTTTTGAGACCTTTAATAAGTAAGACACAGCAGCTAGTATGAGGCACTGCAATCCATGGTCTGTCAAAAGTGCATGTTATTTGTCTTTTTTCAACCTGCATACAACTTTTGACATCTATATCCAAAGAACTCTCAAGCTTGTCGGAACATGGAAGACAATTCTGATTTATACAAAGGGCTGGATCTACAAGCATAAAAAAATACCACCTTTATTCAGGTTAACATTTTCCTCAAATGGTCCTACCTGTACAGGTACAGCCCAGATGTAGTGTACAAAGTAGAAGAAGTACATGAGGAATGTGGCATCCACTGACATGTGATTGATGATCTGTCCTGGAGTTATCTGACCATTGCTTAGGACTAGAGATGATAGTCGAAGGGCTTTGCTATATACCATGGCCTGCAACAGCATATGCTCAAGTATAGCAGACTTTTAACGTTAAACCCAAACTCAATCTGTTTAGTAGAGTGGGCAAAAATTATTTATGTCTGGTGGTCATTTGAGATTCCTTAGATACAACGTTGATGGCATTTCAAAAAGGAGGGATGAAGTTTGCTTAAATAATGTTTCCAACGTTTTCAACTTGCCATATCCATGGCCCACGTGAGCCTAAGAAATAAAAGATACTTGCGCTATTAGTGATGAGGAAAGTGTACAGTCCAATTACAGTTGAAGAGATCTATAAAGCAGTTATATCATTAAATGATAGTAAAGTACCTGGACCTGACAGGTGAATTTTTTAAATACTTGTTACATACAATTACACAACTTTTACTGTCCTATTTCATTTTCCTCTTTGATAGTGGTAATTTCTCTGATTCATGGTCAGGGGCCCATTATTATTTAGTCCTTACATAAAAAGGGGGATGGAAATACTCCAGATATATACAAAGAAATATCCCTTTTGAACGCTTTTAGTTAGATTTTTAGTTCTGTTTTGAATCACAGAATTACTTTGTAAATTGAACACAATGCTCTTGTTGGAGAGAAGCAAGCTTACACTTGTCACTATTACACAATAACAACTTTAGTATCACAAAAAGTTATATGTAGCATTCACCAATTTTGATAAAGCATTTGACTCTGTTCCAAGAGATAAACTATGGAATGTGCTTTATCACAAGGTATTTAAAGCAAACTACTCACTGCAGTTAAGAGCCTGTATAACATCGTAAAAGCTTATTTAAGAATCTTTCACAGTTTCGTTTATTTTATTTGTCAGGATGGAGTGTGTTGACAGTGACCTGTGTGTGTATATCCATCCCCAACACTACATTTATATTACTCCTGATCTCTTTACTATGACTAACTTGAGACCATAACACATCTGAATGATGACCTTCCCTACTTGTACATTTTGTGCATTGACTGACCTGTACCGCTGAGCGAAGGCGAATACCTTCTCTGGTAACAAGGAAGTGATGATTCTGGATGAATGTGTTTTGAAGTAATGATGCTAAGAACAGTACAACACAGAGAGTATAGCCATTCCAGAAGAACTGGCGCACAGTCACTATACCTTCCTGAAACAATGAGCAAAATATGTGTTGTCCAAAATTGTCCAGTTTGAAAATTTTGAAGTAAGCAAATAAGAGACCGATTCTCTTAGCAAATTATTAATTTGTGCTCTTTCTTCTCTTTCTATGCACACCCACACAGAGAGAATAACACAATTTTATACATGTTTTACATTAACACATCTAAACCTAACATACCACCATTACCCCCTTACCCCTAATAAAACCCACAAAACAAAGCACATACTTGCCTCACATGCATACATAAATGACCTTTAATAAGCTCCATCGTGACTGGCCATGAATGTAGCGAATATATTTCATAAAATATGTTATACATTCCTCCTATACAGTTGTAGATTGTATGATCCTGTAAATATCTAGGCATGCTTGTTGATGCAAAATTGTAATTTATAAAATAACTGAAAACATTTATCTCACCCTCTTCATAGTGATATTGGCATAAGACTCCCTTTGCAGTACATCATATGCATAACCAACTATGTGCTCTATAAGTATTGGGCCTACGAAAGCCAGGAGATCCCCTAAAAGTCGAAATAAGGCTGCCAGGCATAGCATTTTCCAGTAGGTTTTCAGGTAGCTTTTGGTGAAGGATGGCGTCTGGTTGCACTGAGATGCTCTTGCCTTGATTTAAAAAAAAAAGTAAACAGAATCTCTGGGACTGGCTATAAATAGTGATAGTGGTAACAACTACATAAACAACCATTTCCCTTTCTATAACAGAGATATCTTCCCCAAGAAGAATTACAATTAAAGCTTAAAAAGGAAATAAACATGCTGACATATAATCATAAGCTTCATTATTTGTCATGAATTCGTATTTTAATTGCTGAAAATTTTGCATATTTCAGTGGTAATATTGAGATAGCAATAGATTTCTTTAGACTGTTAAACAATGAAACAATACAGGTATTTATTAACTGTCATCACCTTTTCTTCCTCAAAAATTATTTGAAGTTTTTTGTACTGCCTGATTGCTTTCTCACTCTGTGGGAAAAAAAATAAAACCACATTACTGGCTGTTATTTTATCTCACCATTGTTCCGAACACTACAAGGTTGCTTTAACTTGCAAAGGGTGAGGAAAACAGACTGAATGTATTACTGATATGATTGTTTGTGGGCCTTTTCTGGGCTCACAAACTAATATTCAAATCAAATCATACTGTTTTGAACATAATTTCTACTGACTGAACTAAGATCAGCTTGCTGTCTATCATATAATTTTTCAATGTTAGAGACTACAAAGTGTTATCTGTCCTTTTCTGCTCTTTCAAGGATTGAATTATGACAATAAGACCCGCTGTACATAAATTGCAATTGTTGCCAAGATAAGCTTTGCAAACATAACACTATGATTTGCTGTAACAAATCCATCGGAAACTATGAAAACAATACCTGAGGCAATTCACCAAGGTCACTTAATTGCAAGGGACGCTTGTACCCTAGAATCATGATGTCTGTGACCCACCAGTACACTGCCTGAGATAGTAAGTTGACGTAAGACTGAATAAAACGTGTTCTTGCTAAATCTTGGGGAGGTTTCAAACGACGACTGTGTTTGAAGAATGAGTACCTCTGAAAACAAATTATAAAATTTAATGGAAAAAAAAAACAACTGGGTTTGTCTTGTTTTTATCAGCTCAAAAGATGTAGCTAACATTAAACAACAATCAAGTTTTAGACAAATATTTAGAAAACCTCATATAAAAAGAAAAGTAATCTAAATTTAAAAAATTAGATTACATTTATTTAAAAGAACACAAATTTTTAGTAAAAAATATTTTAATGATAATAACTCTTAACAGTTTAATGTTTCTTTTACCACTGAATAAATGTGATTTTCCCCCTTGAGCATAATTGCTGTTGTTGGTTGTTAATGGTTGTCTTCAAAAAGGTTACCCTTCTTAGTTAATTGGGATTTTACCCTAAAGTTCCAAATAATTCTTAACAAGCATTTCCATTTTAATCTGTGTTATGTCACTTTACTTAAAGGACAAAGCAAGTAAAGACACAGGGTTAAATGCTGAATACTGATATCCTGAATCCTTTTGAAGAGGAAAACATAACAACTCAAAGCATAATTCATTACAAATAACAAATGTCAAAGTACATTATTAAAATGCCTTAACATCTTGCCTGTAATCTCAGGAGATTTAGTTCCACAAGAAAAAGCAGGATGTACAAAATAATGACAGTCCATGCAAGCCACATTTTGAGGTGTCTCCAGGTAATGTCATTTTTGTACATAGAAAACACTTTCAGGAATTTGAGGCTAAATGAGGAAGGCCAGTAGATCAACAATGCAAGAAGAAATTTTGGCGAGTTCCAGATCTCAACCTTATGGTAGTAGATAATTGCTGTCAATGCCCCAACAAAAGCTAGACACTGTGGAACAAATGTATGATAATTTGTTGAGTCAGGATCATTGGAATCAGATATAACGCCTTCTGCAACTTCAAAGATGACCACAAGTAGAAGGGCCAGGTTGAGGACCCAGCGGAAGTTATGACCCTGTTAAAAAAAAAAAAAAACACAACTGATTGTCAAATGCTTTGGGAAAAAAAACTACTACCAGTTCAAATGAATATACTGAAAATCTGTATATAATCAGAGTAAAATACAAGAAGGAAGAGAATGGAAGGCAGGAAGGAAGGGAGACATGCTAGGAAAGAGGTTGGGAAGAAAGATATCAGATTCTACATCAAAGCTAACAGAGTGCAGCTGTTTCTTGCATCCCTGCAAGTACAGAATGCAAATTCTGTTTACTCCTCAATCTTCTCCTCTGTTCTCCAAAGGTCTTATTTGCATCTACACTTGGACTTGTTTTCTTGCTTAAGCAGGCATGATTGATTTATCTCCTTCCTTATCATTTCCGACAAAAGAGCATCAAAGCAAAGCATTAAATACATGTCAGTTGAGAAATACTGACAAATAATTCTTGAGTGTAGCTATGCAGATGATGGAGGAGGGAGGAAACAACAGATTGCAAGATGAGATTGTCCTAACATGTATGCATGTATCATAGGTACACAGAATCATGAGTGCTGTTCTGCTCTCAACTCAGTTTTTCATCTATGCACTTAATTCATGTTTTCATGGTATTGTTTGTTTGCTGGTGCTTATGTTTCTCGTTTAGGTTAACTGTTTGCTCGTTTGGAATCTTTCACATACAGTACATTAAGCTTGCATAAACTAGGTGAAATGCCCTTGAAAAATTAAATTATTATTACTTTAATGCATGCTCACATACGCATACTTAATCTCTGAGTTGGAAATAAAAAGTGTCAATGAAAATGTTAAAAATATAATTTATAATTTTAAAAATATAAGAAAAATTCAACACAGAAGTCTGCATTCTGACAGTTATATTAGATTACTTGGACTAGTATTCAAATTTAAACAAATTTCAAAATATTTTGTCTACAGTTTTGTCTACAGATACAGGAAACTTTAAGTTGTGTTGTTTTAAGATAGAAACATGCACTTAAGAACACATTGAAATCAAATCAATGTCAAATGTCAATAAAAGACAAAAACATCAAATGAAAAAAGATCATTTAACACTGCTATTCTACAAAAAATTTGTTTTAGTCTTATTTCTCCCTGCCAAAAAAAGAGTATGTTATTCTATTTGCCACAGCTACTGGATGTGGGGAAATGCTATTTCAATGATGCACGCTAACAGAACAAAATTGCAGAATTGAAAAAATCCATCCCACCCTCTTTATCTGAAACATAAAATTGATCTCAATTTTAAAGCAATCTGGAAAAAATTTTCAGTATTTGAAAAAAGAAAACCAATAAACTAAAAGAGGTCTTGAGAAAGACATTCTTTGTGGTCTGATGATAGCCACTGTTCCAATTACATTAAGGGAATAACATTCTACTACTGTAATTTGTCTTTTACAGTATGTTCTTTATTTGATTTATCATTACATGGTAATAATTCTCTGAAAGCAAGAGATTTTGAATCCTATATCTTGCAAATATTTGCTAAAGTGGGTGTACCAGCACTGACACACCTATAGTAGGGATTGCACACTGTTACTGTAAGGTGACCAGACGTTTCCGGGCGGGACACGTGCCGATGATGGTGTCGTCACCGTCAAAGAACGCCGAATCAGCGTATGGTATTCCGATTTTTAAAGACAACCAGGACATTTGATGGACTTGCCAGAAAACCAGAAAGCGGGACATTGGGCATCCCGCCCGATGAGCAGGCGGGACACGAGGTCAAAAGCGGGACTGTCCCGCCTAATGCGGGGACGTCTGGTCACCTTAGTTACTGGATACTTCCAGGATGAATGCTGTTTATTTTATGAAAATTCACAATTTTTTTTCAGGCACTGAAAAATGACCTGTGTGTGGATTCTTCTTCTTCCTGATTGAAAGGAGAGAGAAGTTATGTACATGTGGATACCTGTAAAAAAATGAGACAAAAAAAGGGAGAGATGAAGCAAAGGAGAGGTCAGCATGATCAATGGAGATATTTGTGGTAGAAAAGGAGGAAAAAAAGACATATATAAGTGGAAAAAAAATTATAGTTGATACGAGCAATCTTCTGTCAACTAGTAGTTAGTGGGACCTAACACTGTTCAGGTTGCAAATGTCAGAATCATGACTAATCAGGTAACACTGATCAATGACTGAGAAAGCTGAGGTTCTCAACTGTTTTTCTTTTTGTTCCTAAAAAGTATCAGTATTATTTGCACTAAAAATCTCCACACTGCAGTTTTAAGACAGCCTTTTAGATTCTTACTTTTTTTCTTAAACCATTTCTTATTTAAATATTATGTTGGTGCCTATTGGAGATTTATTTTCCAAATACTTCTCCAATTATTCATCACTGACCAGCAACATATCCTTTAACTTTTGAAAAAGATTTCTTAAAATACCAACTTGCAACTCTAAAGATTGGTCCATTTTATAGACCTACCTGTTCACAAAATATGAACGAAAAATGTCAAACAAACTAGATCATGGATATGCCTACTTACTCCCAGCTCTCAAACCTATTAAAGCTTTGATAATAAAACATGCAACCAACATATTGGAGCTCCTTCTGTCTGTTAATTGAATTATAAAAGTTGGTATCATGACTAGATGAGGATTTCTTTGCTTAGACTGAAAGGATTAGAATATAGTAACAAACAAAACCCAGTAATTTAAAGCAAAACGCATCCAAAATAGGTTTTTAATGTGATAACATATAATAAAACTATCAAGCTAGCAACACCCAGCACTGTAACATATTAGAAACTACAGAAGCAACAGAAAGAATGGCTATGTAACTTGGCCTTACCAAAACGAAACAAACATGTAAATGAAAACACATTAATCTCAATATTTCACCAAGCAAATGTCCTTAGCCATGTGTGTGACCTCTGCAAATTTATAATCATAAATATTCTAGAATATTTTGTTGTAACAAAAACTAATGTTTTAATAGAAAAATTGGTCACTTGAAAGTTCTCTAAAATAAAATCAAACTGCATCAAAAATATTTGTCTTTAAAAATTACCAACATCTTCTGGCATCTTAAATACTCAGTGAAAGCAAAGAGCCTAATATTCAAAAGGTTTATGTTAACTGACTACAACACTGTGTGATGTAAGGCAAATGAATAAATTAGACATAGATTTGCTTAGTACTTAAAGAATTCTTTTGCTACAATAACAGATATATATAAGACTTCTGTTGCACTATTTATTCACAATCTACCTATTAGCAGTTTACTGCCAAATACTTGCTTCAAAATTTAGGTTTTATGTTGCTGAACAAATGTTTCTGGATAGCTCTGGTTTGTGACTGACCGAAAAAAAAAAACACCTTAAAAAAGAACTTTGTGAACATTATATGTTAAAGAAAAATTACTTTTCTCCCAGAAAACAAGAAGTAGCACAAAAAAGTAATACTTATACTTGAGAACACATACCTGAAAATGCACCCAAGTCTTTGCTTTCAGCTTGCCCATGACAGAATGGTTCCAGACAGTAACAATGAAAATGCCAATAAGGGAAATTGTTGCATGTGGAATGATGTTGAGAACATCAACAAAGCATTCATTTTGTAAGACACCATCTTCAACCCTCATTGCATCAGACTTTGATCCACAGAATCCCATTTTTCTTTCTTTATTGTCCGTCTCCATAGTTAAATTGTATAATTTTTGCTATCTTACTTTTGTAAAATCTTTCTCAGAAAAGGATCCTTGTTGAAGCAACTCTATACTCAGCATGGACAGTTCATATTTTGTGTATCCTGTAGACATCTGATCTGACATGGCCAGATATCCAGAAATCTGGTATCCCTGATATTCAAAACATTGGGTTTCATGTAGTTTCTTACTAGTTCCCTGTGCTAGACTCAAACGTTAACTGCAGTTCTTGCTTTCATTTCAATCTCTGCTGCACTCAGCATAACACTACTACCTTACTACAGCAAAAGACGGACAGCTAGCTGAAAAAGAATTCTTTCACAGATAGCAGCAATATAAACTTATCGTTGTGTATTCAAGTCTCAGTCCTGCTGAATAGTAAATACGTTCAAGACATAAGCCCAGAAGCGACGAATACACCAGAGATGATCTCCAACTGTAGACAAGATGAACCTGTACAAATAATTATTTTCACAAACAAGATGTGCACAAAGCTGCGAAAGGATATCCCAGCCACACTTTTATCTTCATTCACTGCTTAAATGACTACATGGGAGTTCTGTGCTGCCTTTAACCACAAGCAGTGCACACTTATCCGACTTAGGTCATTCTGCATTACGTGACAATCCGGAGCAGACGACACACCGTGCGATACAATGCTCACATTCATTTTTTACAAGGCAATCGTCACGACTCCTGTGCCCTTTTCACAACCTTTGAATAAGTGTAGCGCTGTATCATACTGATCGTGCATCTGCATTTAAAAGTCTATAATTATGAGATGGCAGAGATTCCAATCCAGACCAAAAGCGTTCAAAGGCATCTAACAACATTCAACTCTAATCGAGAAGCCCTCCAACTCAAACCTTCCCTTAAATATTCTCGTGTCCATCGCGTCGACATCACAATGCTTTCAGGTTTCCATTTTCACAGATAAAGCCTTTCTGGCTTCTAAAGGCTTGACAAGTAGATACAAATAATGGCAAAATCACAAGAAACCCTTCATATGCCATGATTCGACCGAAGAAAGCCTGTGACAGAGCATGTGAACTACAGTCTACTCATAATTCGGTGGCAAATTACTTTCAAAACATGCACATCTTTTCTCTTTGATTTTAAATACAGAAGATAATATTTTAGAAACAAAGCTTTCCTATTTATCAACATTCAGAGAGCAGCAACTAGAAAGACAGTGTTTTAAAAAAAAAAGTTCGAAACTACCGGATGCTGAATGTTGAGGACTTTGTTTTGACGCGATTGGCAAACGAAGATGGATTCGAGTCTTCAGTGAGTTTTCGAGTAGGAAATTTATCTGAACAAAATTGTGAAGAACTTTTATATCTTTTAATCTAGAAAAAAATGTCATTACAAACAATACCGAAAAATCTCAGGAACCTTAGAGCTTGCTTGCTGTGCTCATTGGTTAAGGTGAGTTTTATTAATACGTAATTGGTAATAAATAATCTATTGCTCTCGCCAGTCTACAACACTACTGCTAGCAGTACGATGGATTTTGTGCATTTTCTGGAATTAAATGAAATGCAGTATCACTATGTCATGCGGACAGTGCGCAAAAAGAATGCTAGATATGGTACTTACAAGAGGATTTAAAAAAAAAAATTGGTCTGAAAAAAAACAAGCATTCTGCATGTCTTTTCGAAATTAATAATATTCACCGTCACTTTTATTTGCAGACAATTGAACAGTTTGAATTTGATGGCTGTGATAACTGTGAGGAATATCTACACATGAAAAACAACCGTGACATTGTCTATGACTGCACGAGTTCAAACTTTGATGGGTAAAGCATTTTAAAGCACTTCTTATAGTAATATAGCTTGAGGTTTTGCGAGTTACTTTTTGCGTTTTTTATTCATTTACATACGATACGTTTAACCAGCATTTCATTTTCATGCTGGATTATCATGCATCATGGATTATTAAACAAAGTATTTCATGCTTAAGGAACTTATGAGTAATGACATTTCATATATAATTATCAGCCAGTTTATAAATCACTTAACAAAGGAAGATAAAAGGAAAGACGTAGAAAAGAAGAATCACCTGTTGATTCCCGTTTGATCTTTCCTGCAATGATTTATTCCAGTTGTCAGTGTGCAAATGCTCTGAAGCAGAGCTGATGTTTTCTTGGTCCATAAGCATTTTACTGTGAAACTAGGGTATAAGGTTGCACGCCTAAAATTAAGTACACAAGTAGTTTGAAGCTTTAATCTGTTAAGAAGGCAAATACTCTATGTCTTGATCACCATTTCAGTTAAGGCACTTTAAGTTTCTGAGACCCCTGCTTGTTGTGCAGACAAATGCATTCCTTTTTTTCACAATAATCTGGTTTATGCTTGCACACCAGAGCTTTTACAAAGTATTTTAAATAATTATATTTTGATAATTTAAGTTTGATGTTTGATGTTTTCAGATTAATTGGGCTCATGAGTCCAGAAGACAGTTGGGTAGCGAAGTGGCAGAAAACAGGTTTGTACAGCAAATTCTGCTTGGTGCACTTAGTCCATGTCAAAATCTGGTGATTGTTCTTTGTCGCACAGGCTGACTAGTTTATCTATATGACTTGATACAATTCTCTTAATGTTCACACAATGGCTTAAATATATGCCACCTGGTACTCAGCAAAGGGCTCTAATTACCAACCAGTCATCTAACTCAGATTGGCCTAGACTGGACTTTATAATAATACTTGAGGTAGTGACAGTAGCATTTAAATAATAGAAATAAATCCTGTTAGGTTTAAATAATAAGATCGCACAGACTTGTATGCTTCCAATATTTCTTGCTGATTTCAGTTATTGCTTTTTAAGTTGCCACCTTTTATGCCATTATAGTACATGTGTACGAAAATCTGTTGGCATAGAAATTTGCAGTAGACTGCTTTTCATTTCTTTTGGCATTAACCCACTAAAAAGGATGTTAGGTGATGGTGGCAGAAGCATTGTTTGCACCAACTGAATATGTTTTAAGGGGATTCCAAACATTGGGGTGTTATGTTACCATGGTCAGTTTATATAAAGTACACAGACAATACTCTCTCCTTCCAGAGCGTATGGTGAAAGGATGCTATGCCGTCTCAGTAACAGGACGTCTACCGCCTGGTGTGGTTCGAGATTTACGCAGCAAAGGCATCGAATATAGACAACGTGACACAAGTCAAAAGTCATGAAGTTCATTTGATTTTCATGAACTGTATTCATTTTCAGAATTCTTCCATTATAGCCATTTATGTCACACTAATTGTTCATTTTGTACAATAGATATTTTGTGTTAGCCTTTCGTATTTTATGGCTCTAAAAATTTGAGGTGCTGTTGACTGAAAATTAAAGTGGCTGAAGTCAAATCATAAAAAAGAACCTTGCTTTTTTCTTATACTACACTGTACCACTGTCATAAACCACAGGTGTGTTGGTTTAAATGAATGTCCACTCAATTTATGCAAGATCTTGCTCTGCATTAACCTGAAACTCTCAGAAGCTTTGCCATAGTCAGTGCAAGCATTCTTAGGTAGCTGCTCATATATGTCTTGTGCTACTGGATCATTCTAGATGGAGTAGCTCTTTTGCAGCATTCAGACCTCCAGTTGCTACCAAACAAATGGAGACGTGGGTGTTAATGAAGACAAGAATCTTACATGAGAGCAGCTAAAAATGTTTTTTTCATTAGCCCACATATCAACTCTAAGTTTCATCTTTTAATATATTCCATTGGTTAGAACTAAATTCTTTCACTTCTTTGATGATGACTTATTTTGATACTGTATAAAACCATTTAAGGACAGCATAAAATTTTCATGCACGAACCACATTTTCTTATCATGTGCAGTATTGCATCCGATTTGTTAACCTTTCTTCATTGTGGTGCATATTAGAATATAAATGGTAGAATAAAAGAATGCTCAATTAGTAGAAAAAAACTTCAAAGTCTCAAAAATTATAATTTGAACATACAGATAGCTTTAAACACCTATGCGCAGAACAATTTTTTTTTAAATAAAAAGGTCTGAGACTAAAGTGGATGACATGATACACAAGGTGTCATAAGTCAATGCAAGGCGCAGACAGGAATGCAAAATATGAAGGTATCGATATGCTTTTATTTGCAGTTGTTAAAAAAAGGTAACTTTAAATATTCACAACACTAATAACAAGACCTATTTAATGTTATAAACACCTAAGAATGTCTTAAAAATAGTTTAAACTCTACCAATATACACAGATCATTGAAATTTTTTAATATCTCTTAGGAAAAGTCGGGGAACCTTTTTTCCCTCAAGCCATTTTGATATTTATCTTTGCAGGCCATACAAATTTTAAAATTAGCTTTGTTTCATCAAATTGTAGTTTTGCCACAGTGTGCCAACACTTTTGGAATGTGTACAATTCCAACCTGCCTGTTCTCTGAGTCACCACAATCTGCCATTTTGTAATTAGGTGCGCAAAAAATATGTTCTGGTCACATGAAAAACAGAGAAACAACTGTTGTTGTAAAATGTATGTTTATAAATGAAACATTCCCAGGAGACAATAGCAAAATCTCTTTTCTTGTGATTTTGAAGTGCATTAATAATGATAATCTTAACTATTTAATACAAACTGATGGAGGAGTTAGTGGCATTTGCAAGTGTCTACGTACACAGAGATACTTGCACAAATAAACCCATAATGAAAACAAATTTTTATCAGCCAAAACCTTTTCATTTGTTCATCTCTTAGAAACCCACGAAAGATAATGTTGGACGCTTGTATGCCTGAAAGGTACACTAAGGTACACAGCAATGTTGACGATAATTTTTTACGAGTTAAAGAACACTACGTGTATCTAGAGCGAACATCAAACTGGAGTGGTCAGGGTGAAGGTAATATGCATACATAATTCCCCAGAATCATCCAGGTTAATCATACATCCTGTCATCTGCTCGATCATCTGTGTCATATCCCGTAATGAGGGTTTCTTGCTTGTCCATCAAAATTTATTATTATTCACCTAATATACATTGATGTTGCTATGAAAAAGCTTACAGATTTACTGAAATCTGTGACTGCCTTAGTGGGCAAATGATTACACGGGCCAGACGTTCCTAACCCTTACCTTATGTACATGGAAAAAAATAGCATACAAGTATATGATATACTAATATGAATATATTATAAATGTGCCTATTTGCTATGCAGTTTTTTTTTCAAGGTTTCACATTCAACCAGCACTTTCACAGACCTTTCTACCAGCTTCTAACAGTGTGGCATATATGGTGCCAGCTGCTAAGCATTGGTCACCAGACAAGAAGTAGTTTCTAACACCAATGGTTCAATCTTCAGTTGTGGGGCTACTTCTGACCCACGCAATCATTCACAATGCACACAAATACACAATGTTTCTCATGTTCTAAGTGTCTACTTTTGTTGAATCTGAGCTTGAAGTTTCTTCATTGCAGCTTCATCTTGCTGAGAAATTGATGTCAGTTTTTTGCCAATGCGGTCATGAATTTCAAGGTATTTGGCCACACATCGATCCAAACAAACTGCCTCTCCTTTAGTAAGTTCTGCGTCACGATATTTTGGTGGAATGCATTTTTTCTGACATGCTGTTGTCATTCTGAAACACAAAAATATAGTACACTGCCAAAATATGGAACTGCATCTGTGGCAAGATCTACAAATAATGTATACATCTCCACAAAAGCCTGAAAATGTATATTTAAAAGTCAAACATTTTTGAATGAAGGATAAACAGTAGATTAAGATGCCAACCTGTTATGTAAACAGCACAAATATAAATGTCTAAAAGTAAAGGTACGGCTGGGGACAGGGGTTCAAAAACACGCTTCTCCCAACCAAAATGGTGAGCCTGTCCAATGCTGTATATTGCTGCCATATCCAGGCAGAAATTGTGCATGCCAGAGGTTAAAAATCAACCTTTAAACTTCCAATCCACACCGTGTTGGTGACAAACACGTTCTTGTGCTAATGGTCTGCCTTATAGTTTGTAACTCCGGTTCTTTATCAATGGTAATAAGCGGATAATGATTTTTTTTAAATCAATGATGAAATGCTGACGAAAGGGAAATGCCTTTATGTAATCTTGATGAAATAGTGAAATACATTCTTAGTTTGTTATCTCATTATCCAGCATAAACAGTCCGTTACTATCGATAGCTTTGGGGGAAATTCTTTCTGCCACAAAGTGTGGCAAACAACAGGGTTAGCAAAATGAACAATTAACACAATACACAATTCAGACGCTTGATTTAACTTCTGTACGAGAGAAAAAAAAAAACAACTCTAAATGTATCAATCTGATATAGTTTTGAGAAAGACCCTCAGCTCAATTTGTTCTTTAATAAGGTCGTTCTGAGGATTACAAAATGTTCAAACAGATCAGTTCATTCATACCAACCTATTATACATATCAGCCATCATCTCCATTTCCAAGTCTGCAACAAGCTTTAGCTGAGATTCTGAAAGCTGCGCCATGATTTTAGCTATTACGGTGCTTCTAATAAAATACACTTTATATCACCGTCAACGAGCAGAGGACATCAACCCCCACGTGGGTAAAAAATGGTAATAAGAGTAGTCTCCCCTATGTGTCCAACAGCCAATTGTAACTTTGGTACTTCAGACATTTTAGCCAATGATATCACAGGTAATAAAACCTATGACATTCTATATGCCTTCCTGAAGTTGTTCGGCTGGCTGATAGATCAACAGGGATTTTGTCCTGTGATCATTTTTTTCTGGTGATCAGTAATGAGATGTTCTTACGGGAGTGGGCATAACATAGAGAAACGCCATTCAAGATTCTTTTATTTTTCTTCTACTGGCTTGAGTGTAGACGATTTGCCAAAAGAAACCGACTCCGAGTGAATATTCGTTATAACTGGGCAAAAAGAAAGTAAGAATCAAGAGGACGGGAGTTTCGTGATCGATGCTTTCATTGCTTGCTTCTGCTTGGATCAAGTATGAGTGGGACATCTCAGCTGAAGATAGTGTGTGGTGACAGCAAGAACAAGAATGATTTATTAGCAAGCGTATCTTTGTGTACGAAATCTGTTTGAACAAATTATAAAACACCCCGAATAATATTTACAAAGATCAAGTGTTAAGAATGTCTTCAGAAACCGAAACGGAAACAAAATTTTGCTCCAACTGGTAAGTTCTATTTTTATCTTTAGTTCTAATGAATAGTGGAATTAAAGTCGTAATGGTTGAAAACAGCAGAGCTGGCTAAACACACATCTGCAAGATCCTCAGGCACCTTGGGTACCCTTTTAGGTGACAAATTTGTGTACACAACGAAATAGCCTCATTTCATTAGACATTGGGAGATGAGAGTTATATTGTTTTCCTAGACTTCACAAAGTTGAAAAAAAAGATGAATCATGTGTTTTTAATTCTTGAATTTTGAGGGGTTTGTATAACTTTCACTTTCAGCAAAAAGAACATAGCCAAAGTTAACTTCACAATGCATGAAATGCATTGTCTGCGCCACTTGATGTTGTGTGAACACTGTCAAGAGCCTATTCCACGTTCAGAACGTGACCAGCACTTCAATGATGTTCATGCAAAAGTACCATGCACATTGTGTGGTGTGGAGATGGAAAAAGATCACTTGGATACACACATGGTTTGTGATAAGTTCTGATAAAGAGCAAGGCAGAAAAAAAACCCTATAATTGTGCAAAAACTGGATATATTTTATTGTTTAATGATATTATCTCAAGTTTCTTTCTCAGTTTTCGTTCCTTACCTACTATTAAATTTATTGCTTAAAAAAATTGTGACATTAATGGGCTGTATTAGGGAGATCTGGGTTTCCTTATTTCTTTTCTTTTTTATTTGTTTTCAAATTAACAGATTTTTCATTTAAATGAAATCAGTTGTGAAGCAAATCAGTCTCATTGGAAACTGATAAAATTAGGCTCAAAGGTGAAGCATAAACTAGTAGCTTTTTTAAAGCAGATATAATGACTTCAAATACTAAAGCTAGAACTGCTTGCAGGAGACAGCATGCCCAAAGAGGAAAGTGGCTTGTCAGTATTGTGAGCTGGAAATGCCACAACTGGAGATGAAGAACCACTTGGAATACTGTGGGACTCGCACAGAACCATGCAAAAAGTGTGGCACCTTTATCATGCTGCGAGACCAACTTCGTCATACCGCCAGCAATTGTGCATACCCAGAACCAGAACCACCCAACAAAACTTTCATTCCAGACCCTTTGCTTTCACGTTTTTTTGAAAAGAGTGGACCTGCTGCTGCAAATCACCAAAACCATGATGAGTCCTTTTTGCTTGACAGGGGGAGCTTTCTTGATCCATTTAGTTTTGTTAATATGATGAGTGAGTTAGGGCAAGATGGTGGGGGTTTCATGCCAAGTTTGGTTGTGGAAGATTCTGATGCATCAGCTGCTGCCCCTGCAGTTCCATACGCTGGCCACAGGGGAGTTGACATCAGAAGGGTTACAGGTGCAAGCAGAGCAGCCAATGCTGCTCAACAAAGACATGGGGACACATCTGGTTCTCGGAAAAGCTTCATTAACAAGAAGTCTGGACTAAACAGGCAGAGGGAGAGAGGTTAGCTAATCTAGTGTGTGTGTAGTATAATAGTAATATTTATTACTAGTGTGTGGATGCATGTGTGAGGGTTGGGTGGGCAGTTTGTGTGTGCGTGTTTTCAATGATTTTTGATAAACATGAGTTGAATGCTCAGGGAAACTGTAAAATGAAAAACAGATTTAGAGGATGTCATGCTACAAGGTGCATTAATTTGTTTCCATGCAGTTGCACTCAAGCGCCATACTCTGTTGCCGTAGTACTAAGGAGAAATTATGTTCATAAGTCATTAATGGACACTGTCTGAATGCAGAGCCAGACAGTTAGGCAGCTGACAAAATTGTTAATTAAAATATTCAGTGATGTTTTTATTTACCTGCTACAGTGCTTCTTAAATATTTAAAATCAAACTTTAAAGATCATTTATTTATCTGAGCTGAAGCAGACAGCATAAAAAATGCTGATAAACAGGACAAAAGTAAATCTGCAATAAAGAAACTAGTAAACAGAACACTTCCCAGGAATGGAACAATGACATTCCAGCCAACAGGCATGAGATGTAAATCCTAAATATCTCTTTCTTGATTACAGAGACGGTTATCCCACCTGACATAGATTATGATACAATGCTCGCTCGGCAGCTGGCTGCTGAAGATGACGAAGACCTTGATTCTGATGCTCACATCAATCATCTTCTCATGAACTATGAAAAGCACTCGCGCCCAAATCACGTATCTGTTTTCACAAGCGATGACAATGCTGTGGAACCAGCTTCACCTCCCAGCCATAATGAGTTTGCAGCAGCAGGTGAACATGCAAAAAGTGATGGCTCTCAGGTCTTCACATGCAATGATTAATACATGTAGTTGTATTCCACATATCAAAATTATGCCCATGCAAGTCACACAAATATGCTCTTCACACACATTCTTCATACTCATCTGTACAAAAACAACCCATGCATAAAAACAAGTGCTGTGGATATGTGATAAGTGATTTTTCTGAGCTTAGGTTAAGTGGAGTAGGAAACAAGAAATGGTGAAATAGTTAGATCAGCAAAACTGGTATAAGTGCTGTACCTTTTTTTTTTTTTTTGCTCACTGCATCACCCTAATGATGCATAATTTTTAAAATGATAGTACCTTTTTTTGATAGTACATATTTTTTTTACTTCTTCCACAAGTGGAATTTTAGCACCAAATAAGACTTGTAGCAGGTGTTTGACATAAGTAGCTGTTGTTGAAACTGCAATTTTGTCACATGTAATGGAAATAATCTGCAGATGAAGATATGATACCATGTGAGTTCTGCAACGTAACCTTTCCTGCCTACGCTTTGGTGCACCATCAGGTAAATGTCAGCTATGTTCTTTAAAATCTGGTGCTACTATAAGAAAGCTGGTTTACAAGAATGAAATGCTAAGAATATTCCTATAAAATGACTTAGATCAGTGTTTGGAGGCTGACCTATTGAAAATGCTTACACGCTTCCCTTCTTGAAAAAAGTATGTACAGCAATGTACACCAACTTAATCTACACAAAAAATGTTCCTGCTAGATATGGTGAGGATCAGACAATGGTGGATTTTTGTATAATTATGATCCAAAACAATTGGACACAACCACCCATTATTACATTCTACTTTATTATAATTAATCTGAAAAGAGTTCACTGTTGTCTTATTATCTTTGACTGTCTTTTATGCAGAGCGTCTGTGATCCATTAGCCTCAGGCCTATGGAGGGAAGCCGAAGATGTCTCTTATCAAAGGAGCAGAAACAATGAACTGCTAGGGAATAATTGGAGACCAGCAGGCTCACATACTACTATTCCTGTCATCAACAATCTGGTGCCTGCTTCTACAGCTCAGTAAGGATTCATGTCTATGGATGAATGGCTGAGAGAGAGAAGGAGAATCCAAGCTAAATGAAGTCAAACATGAAAACAGAGACATGGCAAAAATCTAAAGTTATGTGCCACTGTGGTGTATTTAGTCAAATTTATCTGTAAATTTTTTAAAAAGTGAAAAAAGAAAAGAATCACAAAAGAATCTATGACATAGATGACATATTACAGCAATGTGGCAGGTTGCTGCAGATGGGGGAAGGGGAGCGGGAGAGACATAAAAATAGACAAAAAGGTGTCAATCTTAGTTGTTTATGTAAAGCAGCATCCATCTTTGCATGTTTATTTAAGCCTGATATGCTTCATTACATTCATAAATGGGTTTGGCATTTCTTTCAGTCTTCGTTATGTAATGTTCTTAACATTACTGAGGTTTGAATCTTGCATATACCTTTTCATAATGCATTTTGAAAAATCACAAGCATTAAAAAAACTTTTACAAAAGGCAAGTTCAAAATGTCTAATCTTTTCCCTAAGGTATTCATTATACTGGATGTGGTTTGAACTAATTGTTTGCTGTGGTTATTTTAGCCTCTGTTATATAATTTCCCAGATAAAAGTGTGTTAATTAACACATGTATTTGCAAAATGGCTCGACTATTTCGTCAAATTAGTGCTCCACACCGCAACCATAAACAAGGCCATCATCTGAAAGTTTGTTGAAAGACAACTCCATTCATCTAATGACCAATTACTGCTTTAGAGTTTTCACTTTACAGCTCATTAACATAACCCTTTTTTCTCCAGGAAAGAGAAAGATGTTACTCTTGTGTTACATAGTTATGATACATGTTGTTTTCATTATGACTTAAAAAAAAATTGTTTTGTTTGTTTAGTCCTTCTGAAGAGCCAGAGAATCACCAAATTTTTGATGATGGTGACCATGACATGAATAGTCTTGAAAATTTAATGCTCCCCTGTGAATTTTGTAAAGATCTACTACCTGCTGACGTCTTGCCACATCATCAGGTATACTGCTATTGCAGTATCTCACTACATTATTTTTTGTAATTTATCTGTTATTCTACTTATTCTTTTAACCATTTGTGTTCAACTCCATGTGATTCCTATACAGCTTTACAAATTTTTGTTTTAAAATAATTAAAATTATTATTACAAAATTGTTAAAAAAATTTTGTACTTCTTTACAATGCTATTGCATTTATAGCTTTATCATATGAGCTATTTGGCAAGCACAAAGACGTGTTACATATAATAGATATTTTATTATTGTTCTACCTTTTGTCTGTGTTAACAACTTTTTCAATGAAGATCACACTGTAATGAGTGTTAGGGTTACAGAGTTTTTATTGGATATTTTACAGGCATTATGTGAGGCCAACCAGTTTTCTATCTCAGATCCATGGACATCAGCGGCAGCACAACCTTCAGCTGCTGATGTGATGATAAATCGCAATCACTTCTTCCCTACCTCAGGTGTCTCATCAAGGCAGCGACATCAGCCAGATCCAACAGAAGAATTGCTGTCTATCATGAGCAAACAGGAGGCCAAAACAAATCAGGAAGCAAAAGAGAGAGCAGTTCCTGTTATTTTTCCATCCAGTCAACCCAGACCCAAGAAACAACCAAACTTGCCAGGGAAGCAGCCTGACTGGATTCGACTTCCTGCCCCCTCCCATGCTAAGGGCAAAGATTTCAGGACAAGTCTGACCCAGAACAGAGGAGCATCCCCAGGGCTTCAGCCGGATGAGCCACAAGATTTTTCTCTGCATGACAGAAGAGGTTTGTCAACTTTGAATTTATAGTTTTTGTCTGAACTCAATGTCTTGAAAGGAAACAGAATTTATCAATCTTTTTTTTTCTTTTGGTGGGGGTCTTCTTTTGTTACAGTGAGCAGACCACTAATTATTAAAAAAGAAAGATGTTAATTCACTATTGGGTAGGAAAAAAAAATAATACAGTAAAACCTCCTTATTAAGACCTTCCCTATTACAGCCCCCTCCTATTTATGACTGAAACATTTTTCATAGACTTATTTTGCAATATAAACTTTATCTCTTTTACAACTACATCCCGAAACTGGCTTAGGACTGACAATTTGTGCTCTATCATGACTTAATTTGCAGAAGTCGTGCATTGAAAAAAGTTAAGTACATTTTAAAATAAACTGCCTCTGGCCAGCTGTTTCACTCTACATTATGATTTTCTGCAGAAATCGTAATAAATACATTATGAAAGAGATTTTTTGTTCATTAGGTCATATCATATCACTCTAGTCATAAGTACCACCCGCCTCAGTTGATTCAGTCTTCTAATGACCATATCCTCCCAACACCTAAAGTCTAATCCATCAGAGTCCAGAAGAGGAATCGATCTCTGATGACAGAAGTAGTTATTAATGTCAGATATTACCAACAAAGCTATGCATTGTTTGATAAAGTTTGGCCAGCATCTTAATAAACAAAATTGGCCACTATTGAAATTTTCTTGTAAATCATTTTTTTTTAAAAAACTTTGTTGTCATCATTCTATAGCTAGCAGGTTCTTCTTAAATGTATATGCAGGCTATCAGTTGTCACTGCCTCTGTTCATTGTTGTCTCTTTACCAGCACACATCAATTAGTTGTGCTTCATTAACAATGTTTTTTCCACTTGATTATTGGAAATATTAGCAAGTCTTAATTGGGAAGGTTTACTGTAATAATAATTGAATTATTTGTCCTTGGGGACGTTAGCTCAAACATAGCAACTGTCAACCATGCAAGAAACATGAATGTCAGGAAATAGATGACTATGACCAAAACATGAGTGCATGGATGAAGAACTGAGAAATGAGGACTTTATTATGCAAGTTATTTCTTATAGAAATGGACTTTGAGGCTGTATTAAAAGCTTCAAATTTATACACAGTTCGATGAGAAAGGGGATGAAAATGATTGACATAAATGTTCAGATAGTATGATACCACAAAGAAACAAGCTAAATGATGAACTGTTTACAAGAAAAGATAAACACAGCTTTTTTTGTTTTTAAAACATATTTTAAGAAGATATGCAACGGTTATGTATAATTTTTCATGTGCCTTCAAGCAGGTGCCAGGTCAGGCCAGTCAGGAAATGAAAAATCTAGTTGGGTGCAAAACACCTTGAACGAACTGGTCACGGTGGATGATGTACCTGTTTATCAGGTCCAAGAAGAGGGAAGGACCAGGCGTTCCCGTGGTGAGAATAGAGTGCTTTTCATGAAAGCAGAAGAATCCAGAGGCTGGAAGCCTCAGAATTTATGTACAGCTAAGATTTTCATATCTCAACAATTCAATTATTTTTTCATAAAGCTGATGAAGAGATTTCAAAGAAGTATTTTTACAATCTTATATTTTGAATAAACAAGAGTTAACATTTTTCTCCAATTTAACAGACAGTTCTGGCTTCCATCTTCTGAATAAATATTTTAGGATTCAAAACTGAAGATAGGTAAATGATGCATTCGGTTACTGTATTTACATTTTACAAAGTTATTCAAACATTGCTGTGTAGAAATTTTGTTCCTAAATACAAAAATTAACTTGTGAAGATGCTTCAACATATATGTATTTGCAAGAAAACAGATACAGATCAGAATAAAGACAATTCTAAAGTAGACAGTTGTATGTGAAATTATGTTAGAATTTAGTTGTTGGACTTGCATGATTTTTTTTCTTATGAAACCAGGATTCTTGTTGCAAGCTGTTCAATATTCAAATAGATAATTTTTAATTAACAGTTTTTAATTTTATTGCAATTTTGCCTTTAACCCAGTTGTTGCTCACAAACAAGTACCCAGCACAAGTGTGACTGCAAGGACAGTGGCTAGAAAGATGGAACGCGACAACAGGAGAAATCCACAAAACTCTCAGAGGTAAATCACATTCCATTAGTGCCTTACAAAACTCTCAGACGGAAACCACCTTCTACTGGCGCTTTACAATGGCTAAAACGGCAATCTAGCCAATAGCAAATGTTTTAAAGACTGATTGGGAAAGGGTTTAGAATTATCTCCAGATTTATTTTGAGCTGTTTGTGGCTTTATGGAATCGGCACGATTGTAAAACTAGTTCAAGCAGCAGATGATTTAACTAGACAACTGCAATGAAGAAAACATCCACTTAGTGCATCGATGGCTGTAATTCAAGTCAGTCTTCATGTACAGTAGCAGAAAAGACGAACTCACTTTAGATGGGTTGACTGGCCTGAACTACCATTTTTCTCCAGTTCTAGATTTTTCAGTGAATGACGACCATCGTATTATTCCAAGCTCATTATCCCTCCATCCACCTATTAAAGACCCTAGGAATAAATGAGAGCAACGTTGTAAGTGCCACTTGGAAAGTATTACAGATTACTTCCCTTGGATCACAGTTCAAGCTATTTGTATACTGTATATTTGTAATGTATTTTTGCACCCATCTACTTTCAAATGTTGTAGCAAGGTTTTTTGTTAAGTATATGACAAGGTTTGAAGCATATTACATTATTTATATTAAGTAGTCAGGCACAGAGGGATATTTGAGCAATACTATTCACGGTCTAGTGAAAATGTCACATCAGATACCTCGCACCTAAACTGCTTTCTGCTTGGAAGCATCAGATTTTTCTTAGTTTTTACTTTTAAATAAAATGTACTCTATTTTTTTATCTTTAAGCTCTGTATTAACTTTTTTAAAAAAAACGAGTATGAATTTATACCTTTTTCGATGTAGACTTTAATCCAAGGTTTCCATTAATTAATGGTACATTTGGGAACCCTGTTGGTTTGAGTTGTAACCCTTTAAAATTGAAAAAACAGTTGTAGAAATAAAGTGAAAACAACAATTACTGGTTATTGTTGGGGGGGCAATCCTGACTCTGTACAGAACAACAGCGGACATGCATTTAACTCCGAGAGGAGTAGAAGAAGTAGGGCCAGGAGGAAGACAGAGAGAACGTGGAGATCATGTATTCAACAGCACTAATAATGCCAGGACCCAGCCAAGTCATCAACGACCCAGGGTATAGTTGTTTTGGTGTTTCTTTTCTAGTGAATTTTGTGTTTGTTGGATGGAAAGTCTGTGTGTGGCACTGAAGGCAGAGTGGTCAAGATTTGCACTTTTGCATGTTTGTGTCTGTGTGTGATTCTAATTTGTTTTTGTTCAGTTTCTGTAGCAGGGTTTGTTTTTTTCGTAGGGTGGGGTTGCTAGCCCCAAGCCCAACCCTCCTCCTTTGTCTGGGCTTGGGGCCGGCAGGTTACCCAAGGGGTTTCCAGGCAGAGTTATGGCTTATCGTGCTTAAGATTTATTTTCTTTGGCGCAAGTTACCTCGGAATCTGTCTTGGGTCTTTTACCCATTAAAAGAACATGTTCAGAACACTGCCTCCAAATCAAACTTTGGAGATTTGTTGCTATACAGATATGAGGAATAATAAGGCTGGATTTAGGATGTATATATCTTTTGGGTATTCTGTTTATGAGGTGCTTGAATCTACACACAGTTATGCCTGATTGACGTGTGCCAGTGACTTCACTAAAACTGTTTCCATTTGTAATTAAATACAGAGTGGTGCTTTGAGTCAACTGTGAGACGTTTATTGTTGACGTTACTTTGAAGAATTGCACTTTATCCTGTTTTTTCTTCATTTCCTACTTTATTTGCTACCACTGCAAGAAACCTTTTTGGATGGATGGGTGGGGGAAGTCCATTTTACCTCCATAGCCACATAGATCTTTGATTTCCCATCTTAAATGCAGCCTCTGAACTCTTCACCTCAACCTTAAGAGTTATTATAACTGCAGAATTCTGAAGTACTTGTAGGCTTATTAATGTTCATATTTGTTGATGAGCAGCACTGTTTCAATAATTCTTTGCCTTTACAACTGTAACAAAAGAAAAACTTCATTTTATATACTGGAAATTGTAATTTCAATAAGGCATTTGTAGATAATGATCATGTTTGTTTTTCAATTTTAGACTGTAGGAGCAAAGTAGGCTTGGGAGGCACCAATGTCAGCACAATTTTTATGAATGAATATATCTGTTTCAGAGGCCTTCTAATAGACAGTTACCATCAGAGCGAGAGTGACTACTGCTCAATAATATCAGATGTTTATATAGTTAGTGCCTAGTTTCTGTTTTTGCGGAAATGCAATGGATGGAGTGTTGCATAATGTTTTCTCCTACGAAGAGTTCTTCTTATCTGCAGAGAACTACTGTGTGATGTGTTCTATGGGGTTCTGACATTGCTTTATTGCTAAGAATGAAACTATAAAAAAAAAAAATGTCTCCAGCGTATTTTTGCATTTAGTCAAATATTTAACATTATCCAACTTAAGTTGGTCAAAAAAGATTTTCTTAAGAATTGCTATGGATCTGCTTCAAAGGGAAAATAAGCTGCTGAAAATGTTTCACCTCATCCCTAGCTTTGAATGTCTTTTATTCATTCTAATTAGCCTGGATAATAGATACAAGGACAATTGGGTTGTCTTATCTTTTTCTGTTTAATAGTATTCTTTTTCCATTTTTATGTTATTTACTCTTTAGAGATCTGCACAACAGAATAAATCATCTATCAAAATTGTAATATTTAGATTATAGTTATATAATTATTTATAAAATATAATTATACAATAAAATATAAGCATTGAGCACAAGTCTTACATCAAAGATATTTTTAAGCGGGTTTTTTTCATTTCTTGAAATCTAATACGAACTACATGTAGCTGTCATTGTGTGAAGCTTAAATAGTCTGTTTTCGATCATCCTACTTCTTGTATAATTCTAATGTGCAATCATGTTTACGTCTACGTTAGGTTATCTTACAAAATTAGATCTTGTAAATAAATGGGGTGCTGGCCTTTTATGAAAATTCAAAGTAGCTTCAACATGCTTGTTTTACTTGCCAAGAGAATTTTTTAAAAACTCATTATTCTCAAGCTTGCATTCAGGAAAAACCAGTCCCCATCCAACCCATACTTTTCTGCATGTGGCATTTATTTTTAGGACCAGTTGCCCAGCAATGATGAAGCTCTAGTTGCTGGTCGGCATTAAACATCCAGTTTCCTCCTCCTCCTTCCACACCATTGCTTAAAGCGTTCTGCAGTGAACACATTCTCAGGTTCAGTGGAATTGAGAAGAAACTAGTTGTGTGTTTATGAATTTCTGCATATGACTTCAGGGCAGGTCACCTTGAGGTCACCAGTTTAAGTCTCATTAAGGCATGATATTGAAACTCCTGGAGCTCAGTGTTTTGCAACCTTTTTTTTTTGTTTGTTTGGCACTCCCTTGGCAGAGGCAGGAAAACACAGTTTGACCTGTCCTTCATGTAATTGGTGGATGATAGGGAGGAAATACTTTTGATGACCTTAATTAATAAGCATGCATTATATGCACATGTATGTGCACAATGCAAATATTTCATGCATAAACAAATGCACATGCTCAAAATGTTTCACAATATTTTTCTTATCAAGGTCAAAAGTTAAAATTATTTTTGTAAAATGAAAAAGAAGTTATCTTTGTGTTATAACTTTTAATGTATAAACTTAATGGAACTATCAGCCTATTTATTGTGCTCTATTATGGCTAATATTGATTGAAAACTTTTTATCTTAAGTAGGGTAAGATTTGTATTTTTGGTGTGTCTGTGTTATATATAACAAGCATTTGAATTGTTCACACTTGCAAGAGCATTTTGCTATCCAGGTAAACAAAATGTTTTCTCTTAGATAAACTTTTTCAAAATTTTTTTATTTTGTGCCTTTTTGATGTACATGTAGATCAGGGGTGGGGAACATCTGACAACCTGGCAATAGAATAATTTGGTCTAGCCCTGCAAAGACAACTGAGGGCAGGACTCAAAATTCATTAAATCTAGCTTTTATCACACCAACATAATCATAATAATAACATAAACTTTGAAGGGCAAAGAAGGAAAGTCCATTACAGGATAGACAAAACACAAGCTAAAAACATGACAGGACAAACACATATGCTTCTAATCAGCTGCCCACCTGCCTGCATTGCAGAGACTTGGAGGTCAGTCAGTGCCAGGCAAGCTGGGGGTGTACATTTGCAAAAGTGTTAATGCATTGTGGCAAAAATATGGTTTTACCAAATGTACTAGGTTAATTTTAAGTTGATAATATTGTATAGCTAGTGATGTTATAAATATAAAAATGGCCCTTGGCAGAAAAAGGATGCACACCTCCGAGGTTGATAAAGAGATTTGTACAAGTGGCCATTCAGTTTCAAATCTGTGTGAATATTGAGGTTTCTTTGTAGTTACCTTAGAAGTGTAAAGTTTTCAATATCATATGCAGATGATTTAATGTAAATCTGTTGTAATATTTTTCTTGTTTGTACATTGTTATTTTACTAGCACAGATTGTGTGCATGCATATATGAAGTGCAGACATGATTGTAGGTGGGACCAAGATGCTTGAGGGAAGGTTGTGAAGAAGGGAGGGGAGAGAAAACTGTAGTGCCTCACATGTTCTTGGACAGATCATTTAGTTATCTAACCCAAAAGTCTATTTATATTATAATTCTGTGGTTTAGTTGCAATGAAAATAATGCTGTGCGGGTCCTTTTTAATCATAAGTAGAGAAATGATGATTATTAAGAAACCATGAAGCATGCATTAACACAATTGAGGTGAGCCACTCAAGCATTACCCCTACCTAAATATGAATCTGCATGTACACTATACAGTGCAGGCTGTTTTCAGCTTCAAACTGGTGTTTCAGGAATAGCTCTAGAGGGTGACTTGTCAGCTTTAGACTGCATTTTCAGTGCTAGTAGATCCTGGTTGATTCACCTAAAATGTGTTGCCACTTGAAAAGCAGCAATACAGCTTTATTTAAAATGCAGTTGTTTTGTACTTATTTTTATGAATGTGCAGAGACTGAATGTAGTCAACAGCCACCCATCTACAGCAACCATAATCAAGATTAAGAGTAAGAGCCCGAGATCAATCTTATGATGCGTATGATATTTCGATTTATTTAGGGGAATTAATAAAAAATATGTATTTCAGAATACTGTACTGTGATAACCTAGTGATTGTGATTCCTAATATATTGCTGCTTAGATAAATGTTTCTAACAGCCAAGTGTGGGTTCTAAATTAAGATTTTCAAGTGCTCACTATTTGTGGCCCTTTGTAAGATCTAATCCTACACAGACCATAATGATTTTCTTTGTCAAAAATGCTTTGGTGGAGTGGGAATAATTGGGATGATTTGGGCAGCTTGACCAGACATAGGTCAAAGTCTCATTTGCTGTATTTCTGCTGACCATAATGAGATCTCCTCACTTTTGGGAGCAATAAATCATTTTACCAACCCTTTCCCGGCGTCATTCTTGGTGAACATTTTTTGTTTTGTTTGTTTTTTACTAATTCCATGCCTTCTTTGTATTAAAACTGGAATCACCTTTAGAAATTTGTCCATACCCGCTGTGCTATTTAGGTGTTGATATCCCCTCCCAGTCACGCCTTTAGCAGTTCAGATAATCTGTTAACTTTTAGGCAGTGGTAGAGCATCAGAGATGAGGATCATTTGACTACTGACCAAATTTGATTCCACCACATCATCATCTATGCAATACTTCGGCCATTTTGTAGGTCAGTTTTGATGTACTCTCCATTACCATCCTTGGCTGACCAGCACAAGTCGATCTTGCTCTTTCATGTATGTGTGGAGACGCTACATAATTTTTTTTTTTTTTTTTGTGTGAAATGTGTAATGAAGTATAGCTTTGCACGTACTTAGGATTTTTTTTTTAATGCTTGCACAACTCTCTTGGTCAGAAAGTAGCTGTCTTCACTAAAACAGCTTCTAGTCCATCTAAGCAAGTCTCCACATGCGGCTAATCTGACGGACATGCTGTGTAGTCATGGATGTGTGTATAGGTGGATTGCTGTCTGTCTGCCAAGACCAACGCTTAGCTTCTTGTGAGCCGCTGTTAGTCTCGGCGAGCCTAAACAAAGAATGTGACTAAACCGGAAGCTTCGTACACAACAGCCTCGTTTTCGTAGTTAACTGTTTGGGGGGGGGGGGGAATTGTCTGCCAGCGGTCCAGTGATACAAGTTCGTGGTGCATTTTAACAAACCATTCGAAACAGGCCCGATCTGTGGCCACGAGCTATACCATGCACCCTGCTTTGCTACTGCGTAAACTAAAGAAGGATTTTTTTTCTCTCTCTCTCTCTCATATATGATCGAGTATCCATGCGTCACATTACTTATACGAACATTCGCGGAACAGCGTCCATTTTTCAATTGACAATAACGACTGATCTACGTATATCAAGCGACCCCAAAAAACTAAAGTTATTTTTTGTTTACATTCAACGAGCAACGAATGTGTCGTTCCCCTGGGCAGTAACTGTACGCAGTGGTAGAGTCGACCCACGCGTGGTCCAGTCGGTAAGTGGTCGAATTGACCAGTGACTTGTAGTGATGTCCCCTGACAGCTGAACGCGGAAGTTTGATTTCGGTGGCAACAAGCTGTGTGCCGCGCTCTGTGCTCCACATACTGCATTAAGACGATGACTCAGGTGGGCTACAGGATTTCAAGTTCACGGAAGCGTAGACCGTGCTAGTCGCTGCTGACGCAGTTTGTCAAGTGTCTGCATGTTGTCCACTGAGCCTCAGAATCGTGTTTTTCTACGCCGTGAATTACGGTTGCGTTAAAGCAAAAGTTAATACACAGCAATGTCTTTGGAAGACATCAGAAAGAGCATCTGGCATGCTTTTACGGCACTAGCAAAAGGAGAAACCGGAGAAGTGGCTAGATCACGTCTAAAGGTATTTCCCCCACTTTGTTTACAGCAGTGTATTATAGTTGTGGAATGCCTTGAGACCCTTCACTTTGTGTTGATTTGCACATTAACCCCTTAGATGAAGTAAACATTTCTATGTCCGAATATATGTGAGTCCTAAGTAGAATTATGGGAACAGGTATGTGACATTGTGGCGTAAGCGTAATGGAGAGGACATAAAAACAGCTGCTTTCTGACGGCATTGCAGTTAAGAACTTGAGAGGATAAGTACATCTCTACTAAGTTTTATGCCCGATTTCATCCTACGAGAGCCATCATTTGTATTCGTGCCTATAATAGGATGCAGACAAAGGCACGTTAAAGAGCTTAATCACATATAATAAGATTATATCAACAAATCCTGATGAAAGAGACACTGTTATAGTTGTCAAAACTAGTAACATAATTTTCATCATTCTCACATATCAGGGTTGACAGCCAAGTGTTACTAAGGAACGTAAATTGTAGTTTATTCCTTGTTACTCGAGGAGCATAGGGCTGCAACAAAACATAAATTATAGCCTATGCATAATAAGAATAATTGTAGAGCAAGTTCAGTGCACAATGCAGGGGGGGGGGAGAAAGGGAGGTTGAGATACCTGCTCGATCAGTTACTCTGATTGATTTATTTTGCTGTAACATATTGCTTTGAAAGATAAGGAGAGAAAAAGAAGCTTTAAAAATTGTTTTTGAAAAGGACTTTAATATTAAAATCATGAACTTGAGCAAAAGCATGCATCAGATCCCTATACTTTTAACTGCCACATTAACAGGAAGTAGGTTTAGTTACAACTGTCTGAATTTAATCTTATCACAACATGCACTGAGACAGTTGAAACTACCTCAGCCTTCGTTATCTGAGCTATCATAAAAAGGCCAGATTTAAGAATTTGCTCTTTGTGCCTGGAAGATTAAAGGGAAACGCAAGTTTTTAAGTTGGGCAAAAATGATGAATACTGATCTTTCAAAATTTTAGATAGTACAGGAATCATTTACTTACAATCTAGTCTGAAACACGTTTATGAAGGCTGCCATGTTTGCATACTCTTTAGTAGAAGAAAGCAGACTGGCTGTAATGTGTGACATACTGGACCCATTTGAATAAAAAAATGTGTCAAGTAATGATTGGGTACTATTAACAGGCTGGTGCATTCGATCTTGATTTATAGCTTTCAATCTACAGAAGGCCATAGCTTACAGGATGGATGTTTAGAGATTTGTCTTGGTTACATTGTACCTTTGAAAATACTGGGAGTAGGACACCAGTTTTGTTTTATTTTCAAGGATCTGTATAATGTGTACTTCTCATACAACCAGTCAACTCAAGTGACACAGAAGGAAGTTCATCCAGTTCTGCGATGGTATTCATTGATTTTTACACAAAGAGATGCTTGGCCCGACAATCTTGGACAACAATTGCCATACCAAAATATCTACACCATCAAGATGAAAGAAACTTCCATCTCATGTGTGGAAACAAATAACTTATGATGCATATTCTGGATTAAGCTATGCACCCATCTTTTCTGGTTTTCCTTGACACGGTGCTTTCTAGAGCTGTTGGGTTATTTTGTTGCTTTGCCAGACGAGAAAAATCCTAGCTGTTTTGAACACAAAGGTCAACTCCGATAAAATTAATCCCATTCAATTAAGGTAGGCTTGTGATGAATTCCATTTGTTTTTAATGCATTCCTATCTGATTGTTAACATCTGGTAAAGTAACTCTATTCATCTAAATGTATTTCTCTAAGAAATTTCCATCCTGTGTACAGTCAAAGTCTCCAGGAAGACCTTACAAAGAGAAATGCAGTATAGCATCACAAAATGAAGAAAGAGAGGATTAATAAAAAAAAATTTTTTTTTGCTCACTTTTTTTCTTTCTTTCCTTACCCCAACTGTGATAAAAGCACAGAAAGATGTAAATGTGTTCCAGCAACAAACTAAATGCCAGGGATGCTGTTGGACATACATTTCCCTTGTCTTTTCCTTTCATGGAGAGGAGGTCATTGCAATAAATAAGATATCAGAAACAAGGACTTCCTTTCTTAATCCTAAGGTCTCTTTAAGCTATCTAGGCAAATAAATCTTTTGATTTACACATCTTCCAATAATATGTATTCATGATTTGATTACTATAACTATTTTCTTTGGAACTTAAGGTAGGATTCGCAAAATCATGTGTGCATTTAAAAGAAGGAAAATATGGACAGCATGGAAAGATAGTATTTTCAATCAACACTTATGTATTTTTAATAATCAGTTGATTTTAAAAAGTTTATTTGAGGCTCTCTGGAGATGTTTACATTGAGATAGCAATGCCTCTTGCATAAACATCCCTAAGGAAAGCTATGGCACACACACAAGGTTAGTGACTAAGAACAAAACTAATTACATAAACTTCTCACTAAGTCTTCCTGTTCCTTTCTGTTTCACTCATTCACGCTGTCTCTCTTGCACACACACAGAGAAAATTTTACTTTATCTTTATGAAAAGCACATAAAATGTATAGTTATCATATAGGGTTGGTAACATTGATGAGTTTGAGGAACATAATGAGGAACATCATTTTCACCCTGGGTGATGAAGAAAGAGAATAAATGTACACATTTCAACCATAATTTATCTTGAGAATTTTATGAAATCTTTCAAAAATCAGTGGTTTATTTTAAAGCTAAGAAATTTCAAGAAGACTCTTTTTCTTGGATATTAGCCAACATGAGACAGCTGAAAACAGCAAGTATGGCTTTCAGCTTCATCCAGATCTCTTAGAAATTTTTATCATATTATTTGCTGTTTATGTCTGACACTGCTATTAATCACCAAAATCATTTAAATATACTCTTTAAAAGTGCAAAAGCACTAGACTTTACAGTTAACCTTGAAAAGTCTAATATAATTGTGTTTAGAAGGGGTGGGTGCTTAACAATCAGAGAAAAATGGACATACAAATACAACACAGTAAAAGTAGTCAACTCCAGTAAGTAACTAGGTTTATTCTTCATTACTAGATTATCATTTTCATCAGCCTTCAGAGACCTGACAAAAAGAGAAAAAGTAGGCATTGTACAAAATTTCAAAAACTTTTTGAAAAATCCAGGACTACGCACCATATACAGGAATAGACAAAGGTCACAATAATGCATCTACAGTGCATCTAGGTCATCACTCGCCAGCAGGACTGCATGAACTGTGGGCAATCATGCTTAGCACTTTGAACCTGCCTTCAGTGGTGGGGAAAAGCTCTATACAAATCAACATATTATTATTATATCTTGTACCCAAGCTTTTTGAAAGCCAGATAAAGCCACTTCTCATGGTTCAGAAATACGAGGCTTAAAAAATTTATCTCCTAGTAGAAATGGTATATACTTTTGCACTGAAAAAATTACCTAATGTCAGTTCCCAAACCCCAAATGATATGGTGACATAGGCAGATTTACCCTCAGTGTGCATTCTAAAACGTAATGCATATGATAGTGATAAGGTGTTTGACCCCAACAGACTTCCATGCAAAGCTTATAATATTCTAGTTGAGCTTCATGAGGAAGCGAAAGCATGCTGGCTGTCTGAAGTGTGTTGGTTCTGTACATGGTTTTGGCTGTATCTGGGAGAATCAAAGTGTGCAAAATTCTGGCAGATTTCTCTATGTTTAAGCAACTTCTTGCTGACTGTAATTAACAAAACTGACATTGTCATGCTGCAGAAAGCCTTAGGTTGAATGTTTACACGAATTTTAAGTCAGAATTATACATGGGACCTAATATATACTGTCAATAAGAAGGCTTTAGGAAATGATCTAATTTGATATCAAACAGAAATCTCTTATCATAAAACTCACAAGAAGAGATACAAAACAGCCTTAGTGCCAGATTTGAATATGAAGATGATGAAACGCACATCTTCCAATGCTCTCATACATGAAGATTTAAGCTGTAGATTCTCCTGCCATTGAAATATTCAACTTGTCAATCTGACTTTACCCTCCCAGCTTTGCTTAATGATACACCACACCTTATATGGCCAAATATTTTTACCTTCTCAACCAACGTAAAGCTATGTCAAGAACTAAGAAGGCAGATGTTTTCTTGATGTTGTTTTCTGTTAATACAATTGTTTATGCAAACTTTTATTGACATGTACGATTTGAACTGTAATATTTCATCTTTAAAATTGTGTGAGTTGTGCTCAATTCTTGCGTTAATAATAACATTTTTTTGTTCATTTGTTTGCTGAGATTAATTATTTGTTCGTGTATATGACAGACATTCATATTACTTTAGCCAGTGCTTGGGCTGATTTTCATTTCTACTTTCTTTGTAGCTCTTTCTCACTGCAACATTGCTGACAAGACAAAGAACCCCAACAACAAACCACCATATTCTTCTTATCATCTTTATAACCATGATTATTGAGCAGCCTGTTCTAACAATATGAAGCACTGCGATAAGAGAGAACTAATTCAGAAAGGAGGTTCACAGAGCTGCCTTTCCTTCCTCCTCATGGTTGCTAAGAACTGTGAGTGGTGAGAAAACCTTATCAAACTTTATGATGATAAAACTTTGGGTGTTTCAAGTCAGTGTCAGTTAATACAACTGGGAATGAAATTCTCACAACTTGCTGGCAACTTTGCTTTCTGCACTGGCTGCCCATCCATTTTCGTACTCAGTTTAAGACACCTCCACTCTTTGTCTGATGACTGTTAAATATTCCTCTCACCAGAATAACCACATATGGTCACAGAAATTTAGTTAGTGTGCAACAAAACGGTGGAACCCTCTTCCCTTCCATGTCCATCAACTACCCATAATCAAATTATTTAAACATGCACTAAAAACCTATTTGTTCCATGAGCATTACTTCTAACAATAATCCAAACATACTCAATACTCTTTCTTTCCTTTTTTTTCGTCTGTTGACTAGTACACCCTGCACATTCATGAAACTCTTCATCTTCACTGTTCCCTGATTCCTCTTTGTATCTCCTACATTTGTCTTTTATTACTGGTCTGCATGGTTGTTTATCCTTTCGTCCTTCATATTTGTCTTGTTCTTGTTCAAAGAGTATGCTCCTTCATGAGTGTGATAATGCATTATATAAAATACACATTTACTTTTATTATTGAGATGAATCTCCAACTGTTGAAAGGGCTAGAGGCATGCTGTACCATGTTAGCCACACTATTATATGAGTGCTGTCTCACATATATTCTAACAAATACGCCTGTCATATAAAGTCTTTCTTTTTCTTGCTGTAAATTGCATCTGTGACATTATTTTAGATTCTGTTTACAAATGAACCCACAGAATTGTCTGTAAAGAACTTCCAGCTTTTCTTTAACCCCCATCTTTTCTCTTCCTTTCAGAACTTAAACTTGTTTGTGTTCTGTTGATACCAGTAGTTTTGTTTTTGATTTGTTGTTATAGCCCCTTAACAATCATATCAGCTGGTGTAGAATGCCTTTTATTTACGATCACTCAACCAAGTATTTATGTGGCTTGTCCAATGCATTTAATAGTCAAGTTCTTAACACTTTGTTATATTCTGCTTCTTCGTATATGATAAAGTCCACCCTGAAGATAAAGAAAACACATCAGTCTAGGTCAGCTGTTTGAACTAATACACCTCACTGTGTTTCTTTGATTGTGAAAAGTGAAGTAATAATACTAATAAGCAGATTTATATAGCACATTTGTCCACTATATAACATACTTTACACAAATAAAAACATATCAATATATACTATCAAAGCACTTACAGATCATATGTGTGTTGTTCACATTTGAGAGAAATGTAAATGCAAAGACACAGTATGAAACTAGCATTGCATAAAGCAAATAATAATAATCAGTGAGCTTGTATAGCATGGCACACTGGCCAAAACCAAGTTCACTGCACTTAACAAATACAAAAAACACAAAGTGAAGATGAAAATCCTGCAGCTTTTTCATTGGGGTTAATAGAAGACTTTATGTTCCTCATATTGTTGGTTTGCTTTGTTAGTTAAAAGTTAAGAAAATATATGGAGTTTCCTTAGTAAAAATCTTGATTTGTTTCCAGATACTTCTTGTCAATTTAAAACTAGCAAAAGGAATGGTTAATAAAACTTTATATTGGCAATCCGAACTGGCAAAGCATTTCTAGCCCTTTGATCCTGACGGTAACGTGATAGAGTTACAATTCAGATATCTTGTCACCTGTGCAGTTTCTGCTACATCTCTATTAGGTTCAGGCATGATATCATTTTTTTAGATTTAGCCTTCTCAGGATAAAAAGATATTTGGTAAAGTGTTTATATCACATACTTGATCTAGTCAAATACCACCCCTGCAGGGCAGCTACTGAACTGCTTTTGATTTTTCAGAGGAAGGATTTAAAAAAAAAATTTAATAAAATATTGAAGAATATTATGTAAGACATGTGATATTTGATGGCTCATTAAGAGAGGGTTAGCGTGGGAATCACACTCCTCACCCTCCAATGAAAGGTTTTAGAAGCAGAAATGAAGTCCACGGACTTAACAGGCAGTCCAGTGGTGCAATGTTTAGCGCCTGTCACCAATACAGTGATAAGATTGTCTGTCTTGGGTTTCGCTCACATCTCAGGTACGCTGTTTGTTCTCTGCATTTGGCATCTGTTTCCAGGGCTGGCTGCCTTTCGTTGATAAAGCTTTAGTTGCTGGCTCAGCATAAAACACACCCCCCTCCCATGAACTTTACATAGAGAGGTATGTTGGCCAAAGAGAACAAGACAAAGATAATCTTTGTTGATACCATACAATTCCAGTAGAAAAGGACTTGGTGATACTGATGTAACACAGTTTAAGGCTCCATGGCACTTAAAGTTCTCAGAAGAGATGATGGAATAAAAATAAGTTTGCAGTTCATAATTTAAGCTACTTAAAATTTAGTTGATACTCAAAACAAGAATGTGCATTTATTTTAGCTTTTGGCCTTAGATGTTGATAAGATCTTTGAGTTGGGCCAAGTGCCACAGCCACTATTCATCTCTCTCACCTAAGAGATTAGAGTTGTTTAGATGTTAGAACTGAAGACAGTAAATAAGACTTTTTGCATGGATTTTAAAAATTCTAAGAATTTTTTGTTGTCTGACCAAAATTGATTATAACAGTAGAAAACTAGGCAAAGGACATCTGAACTTCATGGTCCCAACTGAAGGGGGCTGCCCAAAACCGGTTCTGCTGGCAAGGTGTTGCACCCCCTATGCTCCTCGATGAGTTACATGGACTTAACTACACTAAAATTAATTATTGACTTCTAGCTCCTGAATTGCTGCTAAAATTTTGTTTCTTTGCTAAGCTTGAGTGAGCTAATTATGCAGGCATCTTAGACTTGGAAATAAGGAAAACTTGAGGTGTATTTTTACAGAAAACAAGAATGCTTAAGTTGATCATGTAAAAAAACATGAGCAGGTGCCAATAAAGGAAAACTATAGAGAACCGTACCCCACCCCATCCTTTTATTTTTAATTTTTTTTAAAAACATTTACAGGAAAGGAGTAGTGATTGTGAGGGACATTTGAAACATATTAAAGTGTTAAATATATCATTTGTGCTTATTGATTTGAAAAATGTTTTTACTGGGAACAGCACAGATCTGGTGGGCAGGATAATAGTTAACAACAAAACAGTTTAAGGGGAATTTCTTCATGTGCATTAAATAATTTCCCATGCATAATTATCTTTCCCAAGTAATTATCTTTATGTTATTTTTCAAATAGTGCCTGCATTGCTATGAAAAAAATTTCCATTTGATTGATTATTAGTATTATTATTTGATGTTCATGCAAAAATTTTAAGATGATAAAAGTTCCCTGATAGTGAAATTTTGCAAGGTGCAGGAAAAACATTTTTGTTGTTTATTTTCGTTTTAGCTTTTATCTGACATTACGTTTGATTTGAAGCTATTTGTTTCCAGGAGGAAATAAAGTCCTGCATACTAGAAAAATTAGCAAATTTGTAAATACAGCATAACAATCTTTCATTCACAGGTACTCACAAACAGCATTGGGCGTGCCTTAGGCAAAGAATCAGCTGAAGAAATACTACAAGTTGAAGACATAAGTCAGGATTCACTGAGTTTTTCAGACTATTTTACCATTATTCAACCCAGGCTGCTTGAAGCAGGTGGTGCTGAATATGCATGCACACCGAAAGTTGCTTCAGAGATTGAAGGAATCAGCTGGATGCTCTGTGAGGGATACTACTTAAAAAACAATGATGCAGCCAACATCAGTTCTTCTGTCAATATTGATGATGTGAAGAAACTGTGGAAAATCTTCAATTTTTTGGCAAAAACATGTTGTGAAGAGAGCGTAAAGAATGTGACTAAATTACCAATACGTGTTGACAAAGAGGAAGCTTACAGAACTGGGTCGTTGATACGCCAGTTTGTTGGTTATGATCCTATTGACATACCAGTCTTTGATCCTTGTCCTGATGACACAGGCGACAAGTTTAATGTTGATTTTGTCCAGTTTTTGTTCATTGTTTCCTCTGTGGCTGCTGAAATGCCAGTTGAGATGTTTCGCCTTGGTGTCAAATGTGCAGAGGAGGAAATCCTTGGCGGTGTGATCAAAAAGGTATCAGTTGTTTGAATCAGCTGTGTTAGTTTGCTTGCTAAGTTCAGTTATTTTTTCTTCATACTAATGAGAAACAAAAATCTTTTTTTCTGAAAGTTACTAATTATTGTAGGTCTGATACAACTCCGTGATATACCAAAGAATATTGGCATCCTGGGCTAGCAAAGTTAAATACACAAATCCCCCACTCTCTAATCACCATCAGTTACAGTAATGGCTTAATTATTTTGTATTAGAGAGGGATTCTAGCCGACTAAGTTAATAATGGGGGTTAATTTAAAAATATGTTGAGATTGAAAATAGAGGGTTGTTACTGGGATAAGAGTGTTAAATTAAACTTAATATTATTGTTGTGGTTTAGCATATCATATAGAGAGATGTGTTTTTTCCTGTTATTGTATGTAGGGTTACCTTGAAAAATTTGGTAATCATGTCACCAACTGGAAAAAGCGGTGGTTCCGGCTGACAACTAAACAGCTTGAGTACTTCACGACCGACAGTGAACGAGACTTGAAAGGAGCAATAGAAGTATGTTCTGCATTAAAAACAGAGGTGTGTACAAAAAGGTCTCCCTCAGCTATAAGTGTATTTTGGGGAAAGAGAAGAGTTACTTTGATTCAGATGGATAACTGGTGGGATTGACTAGATTAAGAAAGAAAATAACAAATAAGCACTTTAAAAGAAAGTGTATATGGCGTGCTTCTTGAACAGTTATTGAGCACATTTAGAAAAAAGATTTCATTAATCCTTTCTTTATTTGAAGTAATATGGCTGTTTTAAGAAAAAGACATTTTGGGGATTCTTAGCTTGTTGGTTAGATTTTTTTCCAGAGAAGAAATTTTCATGTGTGTAACTTGTATTTTCAGAGCCTTCCTCAACGGGGGAGTGCAAAACCATTCCGCTTTAAATTGCACACATCAGGGAAAAGTTTTGAGCTTTCAGCTACAGATCTTCGCAGCAGGAATGAATGGATTACAGGTGTACATTTGTTTCCTTCAGTATGTGGTTATTTTCAGCTTAAGATTTTGCAGACATCTCTTATTAGAAATTGATTTCTAAGATTTGTAGATATCAAGCAGCGAACTCATAATTTTTCTCCTCAACAAAATTAATAAAAGGCATAATAATAATAATCTATAAAACAAATTATAACTTTTTAAAATCTTCATCTAAATACAGACAAACCAATCTACATCTCAAATGAAATCACACCACACAGACTTCTGGTAATATTATTCATTTGGGAAATGTTTTGAACAAGAACTATAGCTCTTCTTTTTTGCATATTTGTGGACTTCTTGCAAGATATGTCAACCACAAGCATATTTCTATGAAAATGCAATACAAAACATCTTTATTAATTCTTTTCAAGAAATTGTCAGCATTCGGCACTGCGCTTCATAAGATATATCATTCAGTACATTTATATTCTGCCTGGTTGCATGATATTAAAATTATGTATTTTTTGCTATTAACACAGCAATACAAAAAGCAGCTGACTTTGGTGGACAAGAGTGTTCCTTCCAGAAATATGAGCTGAGGGAGAGAGAAAAATTGAGAAAGGCTCGGCGAGACAAAATAGCAGAAGAAGAATTTGGCAAGTCCAAGATGATGGAAGCTCTTGAAAATAGAGAAAAAATGCTTTTAAAGGAACATGAGGTAGTGGATTTTGAAACAGCCTTAAGAGGAAAGGAAAGAATATGTGTGATAGAGCATGGTACTTGTGTGAACCTAATAAGCAGAAACTTCCTGCTTCTGTAAACAATTAACAGGAAGCCATGTGTTTATTTATTTGTTACTCTCTAATTACCTGTTTTATTGGTGAGAGAGTTTATTAGCTGGCAAATGCTAAGAAAGACTAATCCTAACTACTCACTGGTTCTCACAGAAAGGTCAACAATTTTTCAAAAGTGGCGTAAATACTCAAGTAGGGAAAAAACCCCACTTTGGTCCTGTTGAAAACTGTTGTTCTTAGGAATTTATTGGCATTGGTCTCTTTCTCACTTTAGTGATGTGTAAACATATGCAGCAGGAAAAAACACAAACATTCATAGTCTTCATAGAGCTAACTGAAAACAAAACAAGATTGTGACCAAACAGCAGTACATCAGACTGAACAGTTGTCCATATTGTTATCATTCATAGCAACTTTCACATTTCTTTAAAATCTTTAATTTGAAATTTGTATCTGATTCTTACAATGTTGTAAGAGTGTGCTTTCTAACCAAAATTACTTTCTTTAATGTATTCACATAACAATAAAAAAAATTGATTTCATTAGGTTGTATTGGGTATTTTTGTGTCAGGTCTATGGAAGCATATTGCTCACCAAGATGTTCAGTGAGCCAAACATTTCTTAAGCTTTTGGCAAAGTAACTTATATCTCAGATTTACATTTTACTGTATATAATGATTTTAACTTACAGGAAAGACTGAAGGAAAAGTTTCTCTTGGAAAAAAGAGAACAAGAGTTGGAAGCAGAAAGACAGGTGCACTTTTTATTTCTTGACATAAGTATGAAGTTATTTTCTTTTGATTTACTTTTGATTGTATAAATGTTCCTTTTATCACGCATTCTTGTTTGGTAAGTTATGTTGTAGTAGGTAGCAAACAATGTGTGGAAGGGAGAGTGTCCTTCCATTAATGTGAACTAGGGAAGATATTGCACGCATGAATGTGAACATCCTTCTGCCTTAGTGTAATCACAAACATAAAAAAACAAATTTCCAGAAAGCAAGTAGATTAGTAAGATATTGTTTCTTCTCTTGTCTAGAAAAGACTTGAGGTGGAGGCAAAATTGGCCGAAGAAGAAGCACAGCTAGAGGAAGAACGACGGCGACTTAAGGAACTTGAAGAAATAAAAGCTACTCTGGAACGACTGTTAGATGAGGAACGCCAGGCTAAACAAGATGAAGAAATTGTCCGCCAACTGCAAGGACGGTTAGCTTGGTTTTTTGTCCTTGAGAATTAGGGTTTTTCATAAATCTGGTTGGGTTTTTATTCCTTACTATTTAAAATTTTGAAAAAAGATTAAAGGGAATGAATTAAGGTAGAGTACAAGAGAAAATTAAAGGTGACGAAGTTACCCAGAAAGCTGAAGAGGAAGAATAACTTTTTTAAGCATCAGATTTTATAGGTAATGACATTTTTTTTAATCTGTATGACAGATTTACTTCTTTCATTTGATATGTTTTCCTTATAGTATGTATTTTTATATCTCCATCTCTCATTCTGATATTTTATTTTTTTGATATTTTTTATTGTTTGAATATATACACAAATACAATGGTTTAAAAAAAAACATATAATTTGTTTAAACCTTCATTTTTTAATTTTATTTATTTTTTCAATTACAAAATGTCTTCTTTTTGTGCATTTTCAAAATCAATTATGAGTTAAAATTATTGTCCATAGGTATTAGAAACATGCAGAGATGGTCACAATAAAATGTGTAAAAGTAGCCTTTAAATATACATCTTAAAATCTTGTTCAGGCTTCTTCTAGAAGAAACAGAAAAGAGAGAGGAGCTGGAGAGGTTGAAGCTGGAGCAGGAACAACTTCTTGAACATGAAAGATTAGAAAAGGCTGGCCTTGAAGATGAACGTTCACATCAGACAGCCTTGCTAGAGGAAATTCAGCGAGAGCTAATGCGACTGCAGGAAGAAAGGCTACAAGCTGACCAGAAATATTTGGTGTGTAGAAGTCTTATTTTTCAGCAGATTCTAATTTTTGCAGGACAATAAAACACCAAAGAATAGTTGTTGGAATTATTTATAGTAATAATACATTCTCTTAAAAAAATAATCAAACTGTATCCTGTGATTGGTTTTATCATACGTTACCAAGGGTATATGATGATGGATTTTCAAAAATAGAGTGACGAACCAGATGCAAGATTGAAACACGAGGCTAAACTGTTGATATCCTGTAAAACATTTATAATGGCAGTAATTTTTCAACAGTCACTCTAAAAGAAAAAGGCTGAAATAAACAAAACTCCTATTCCATGGTCTATGATATTGCATTCTATTACCTTTTTACTCAAGTATGGAAACTAGAGCCCTTTGGCATGTATTTCATTTCTTTCTGTGCAATTTGAAAACTTTAGAGCTCTTTAGATTGTATTTCACTCCTTTCTGTTATTTTTCAGTGCTTCTTTTAATTTTTTTCATATTAACAGCGTACGAAGCTCTGAGGCTTGCGAGACTTTATTCTTAATGAATGAAGCATATGATCTGGATTTAAATCTTTAATAGTGCTTAATTGGGTTTTTTTTAAAATAGGAGGCAGAAGAGAAGATAAAGTTGGCAGAACTGGAACGACACAAAATGGAAGAAAGACTTCGTCTTCGAGAAATGTCTACCTCAAGATCTCTGCGAGCACCTAGACCTGTGCCAAACCCTGACCCCTTTATTACTCACAGAGGCAAAGGTAGAACAGTATTTTTAAAAAATCACAAAATAACGTATAAATTACATTGCGTGTTTCAGAATTGTTTTTTGTCTTTTATGATGCAATGTTAACCACACATGTAACTTTTTGGGATGCATATATTTAACTGATCACCAATTTTAGCATGTTTTTACTTGTTAATTTTTTTTTTCTTTTACTGTAACGGGAAGATGAAGAGTGAAAATTTTCAGTTCTTTAGTTATGATTCATCATTAAAGAGAAAAGATCATTTTAGTGCGAGTGAGATCCTGTGAACAAGCACTTTAATCACTTTCCAAAAAGCAGTTTGAGAGTCTCAGTTAAGTTGGGAATTTTTTAAAGACAACTACTAAAGCAAGAGTCCTTTAAAAAAAAGTGGTGAACCAAATCCAGATATTTAAAATATGTTTGCACTTGTTTCTGTGGCTTTTAATCTTTACTGCAGTTCCATACTAATTTTTTTCCTGTTTATTAATCTATGTATGAACATCCTAACTATGCCTTGTCAATTTTTCAGTAAAAAAAAATTGGCAAATGTTGAAATTTGTGTTATTTGGGGTGCACAAAAAAAAGTACTCCTGCATTTGTCAGCAGTGTGGCTGGGGAAAAAAATTAGTGCATGATGTGGTGTATGATTGAGCATAGGTTGTCATCCTCTGGAGACCCCAGTTGCCAGGTACAGGATTTACTGCAGCTAGTAGGTTAGCAAAAGAACAAAAAGGTAATTTAGTTTGTTGTTAATGTGAACAAAAAATCTGTTCTGGTCAAAGTGCTGCATAAAGTCTACCAGATTTTACATTTCCTTTCAGGTGCTTTTGTGGAAGCTGATTTTTGCAGACGTCCATCTATTGATGATGCATGCATACCTGAAAATTCAGCTGATGAAAATGAAACTTCTCATGGAGTTCAACCTTCAGAATCAGGTGAGAAGAGCTAATTCCATGCAACAGCGAGAAATGAAAAAAAAACAAATTTAGGGGACCAGTTGTTGGCATAAATCATGCAATATCCTGAACCTATAATTCTAGCATGGGTTTCTATGTTATTCAGTTCCAATCAGTGTGAGTCACTCGCTATTGCTCAAACAGATCAATACTTCTTAGGTGTTACTGCCTTCACTGGTCAGAAATTAGAAATCCACCCACTTTCCAGTGATCTCCCCTACTCCCCCTGGTTTTTTGATGTTTATGCCAGGTTTGGTTTTGTTTTGTGTTTTTTGACTTTTTATTGCAAAACTATGTTTTGTTTTCAGGAACATGTACTTTTGTAGAAGCAGACTCTCACGATCTCTGTACCTATGCTACACCTGCATATGAAAAGTCAGATGTCCAGAATGAAACCTCCGATGAAATTCAAACAGCAGAGTCAAGAGAAGATGGAAATGGCTGACTGCAAACAACACAAAAAGCATAGAGAGAGAGATATTAGCAGAGAAATTATAAAACGCTGATTCAGCAGACAAAAAAAAAAAATTAACAAAATCAAAATTGTCTCAAAGTTTACAAATGTGGAATATTTTCTTTAAGCTTCCTGAAGCATTGTGCCATAACCACTTGATAGTGATGTAGCAGTAGTGAAGAAGCCAAATATATTTTTGAATACTTCATATCAGACATAAAGTGGCATTGAAGCTATGTGATGTTTTGTTTTGTTACGTTGCATATACTGTGGTTTGAACAAAAATATTTTTTTACATTTTATGATGAATTACAACAGCAAACAAGATGGTTTTTTCCATGTGACAGATTATTCAGCTTAATCTGCCACCATTGTTTAGCAATTTGAAAGCTGGGTTCAGCAGGGTTTCTGTTTGTAACCAGAGCATTAGACACAGATGTTTATGTAAAGTGCGACAGGTGTAGTATTATTACTGCTTGCTTATACATTCTGCTCATTTCTCCACTAGAAAATGTACATCATGCTATTACCAAGTCTCGTCTTATTTGTAAAAAATTACATTCCAAAGAAGATTGCATTTATTTTCAGGTAAATTATCTTTTTAAAGTGCCTTGATACATGTGCCAGTAGTGCCTGGAAGCTGGTGAAAGTTACAAAGAATACAGCTTAAAATACAAACCACACAAGATTATGTGGTCTTCCAAAATAGTGGAATGTAAGATAAGGAGTGGGAAGAATGTGCGCAACTTCATCCCATAGGAATCATTATTACATTTCCTCCATCATTTGTTGAGTTATAGAAATGTTGCTAAATAATTGCCTCTGAATAATTCAGTGAGAACAAGATACAATATCTGAATCACCAAGTGTGACTATGAGAAGCTTGTTTAATGCAGCATCAAGTGTGATCATCCTATTTGATATAGTTTCCAGGTGTAATGTTACACATGGACACAACTTTTTGTGAAGTAACCAGTGACAACAACTTACATATGCCACATAATACCATGTAGCCACCAAAATTAGTGACTGACATCGGTCCCCATCTTTCCAATGAAGCCAACCTTGTGGGGAAAAAATTATTATAGAACTCATTTTAAAATTTAGGATCAAGTAAATAAACGTTCAAGATCTAAAACTTAGTGTGAAATGCAACTTACAAACAGGTCAGCATGCTGTGATGTTAAACAAACGCAAGAACGCTGTAAATTTCTAACTATGAACTGCACAAACAGAAAGAAGCTTGGTCTGTAGACTGCATGAATCTGTTTAATGAAAGCAGTCTTGTGAATGGAAGGTCCAAGGACACCTGCAAGCCATACTCTTGAAAAATTTTGTCAGAAAATACACATTTTGGTTGAGTTTCTTTTAATTAGCTCATAAATTGTTTACCTTCCCATTGTACCCTGCAGACAATAATTTGAGGACATGGTATAATAATGCTTATAAAGGGATATCAAAGAAGTATTTTTATTTTTGTGGTCACTGAATCACAAGATGATTAAGCAGGTTGAATTTCTACATCTTAATAAACTTGGTACCATATTTCAAGGCATTACAATAAAAGGAATTATTTTTGTGTCCTTGTATTAATTTGCCTATCAGCATATCAATACTCCATGATCCTCTGAGCATTGTGAGTGCTAAAGATAGAGATCCTTTTCACTTTTGTCTGAAATGTGGAAGAAAATAGCTTTACGAACTGACAAGAGTTAGGTGCGTGTAAGTTATATGATGCTTTCAACAGTTTATGACCAAAAAAAGTTCTTAGATTACAGCTGCATTTCACTCTTTTTGGTGTGAATAATCTACTTTTGTATATGCTGCTTTTCTCGATGTATCAGAAACAACTAATATTCACTTTATTCAATGTCAAGCTATTCCAAATGCATAGGGACCAAATTGTGTTGCAATTTTACATAGAAGACTGATATGCAAAGAGTAATCAGAGGAAACTGATAAGTTTAGTTATATTGGTTAAGAGACAAACACCGTTTTGGGTTTACTCTTAATAAACATTATAATTTGTGGTTGTCATTGTGATAAATTGCTGGCTTATGAAGGGAAACATTTCTTGGATTTTACTTTGTTAAAGAATATATTTTATCTTGCATGTTTTTTTGTCTATATCAAGGTTTGTATATGACCTGGTGGTGGAATTCAGCATTGTGGTCTCTGACTTGCAAAATGACCTTTGCCCTATTGATCAAAATCTCAGTATTGTCTCAAATTCCTTGTATTACAATGCTGTACTTGCCTGCTTTTTCAGTATTTGAATCATTACTTGGATTGGGTTTTTTGGTTTTGTTTCCTATTACATCTGAAAACTATATGGAGTCGAATCTTTGAACATAGAGCCTCAAACAGAAATAATCTCCCTTACTTGCTTACCTTATAAATTTTACGTCTAGGAGGAGGTTGGTGCTGGTACATTCCAGCAAATTAGAACAAGAACAAACCTGTGTCTTGTAAATGCATCAGCTTTAAATATCTCTTTCTCTCACACACATGCACACACACACACAAAGCTTTTTCCGCTTCACAAATTTCTCTTGCATTTTGTTAAGAGTTGACCTTACCTCCTGCCTTGTCTCAAGAGAAGGCTTACTGTTATGGCAGCACTCAAAAACCGGAGCTTTCAATCACAAAGTGAGAATATAGGTCAATCCAAGTTTTTGGTTTTTTTTTTAAAAAAAACCCTTAAATTACAGTGCATAGTGTTTTGCTAATCTTTCAGCAACTTTTGCTTTAATTTATGGCAGCAAATAGAGCTAGTAGTAAAAATGCAAAAGAAAACAGGATAAATTGCTGGTTAAAAATAATAATTTTTTATAGTTTGCTTTCCTATTTTTATGGGAAAGTTTTCTGTGTGATATGTATTTGATCCTTGAGTTTCTTCGCGTAGTTTAGTTAAATCGTTGAGAAAGATTTTAGACACCTGTTCGTTCCAGTTCCATTCAGATCACACTGAAGAAAAGGCAGTTCTATGACCTTATATGGTCAGAGATATTGGAGCCTGTGTTTTGGGGCCAGCTTTTGTGATGATGATGCCCATGCATATTCTGTCCCATGCTGCTTTATCTTTGCCAACCATCTATGGTCGCGGTTTTCAACCTGTGGGGTGCGCCCCCCCCCCCCTTTGTGGGGGTGCGACATGCTGACAAGGGGGTGTGAAGGCAGCATTTTTTAAAAGTTTCTCATATCTCATATTGGTATTCATGAAATTAGCTAGTGGGGGGAGGGGGGCATGTGGACATACTTTTTTTGTCTAGTAGTCATCACAAGTAAACAGTTGAGAAACGTTTCTCTATGGAGTTCACAACTCGGGGTGGTTGGGTGGTAGCATGCTGTGTCACATGGGTATTAAACTGGCTAGTTTACTTTTTCAGATTTGAACAACATTGCTGTAACTACCGAGCTATGTTCCTGATCACACTATAAACAGTATTAAATATATTTTCAAAGTTCTTCTTCATCTCTCTTTAAGTGAAAAGTTTATGTATTCAGGTTCAACAATCATTTTATATACAGTGAACATTGGGAAACTATGAAGAAGATTCAAAATACATTTTTTTAGCATCTGTCTGTAGTACATCTTTTGTTACATTATCTGATTTCTCAGTATAAATTGTTGATTTTTATATTCAATTTTAAGCAATAAAAACAAAGAAAACCTACATTGAATTTGTGATTAAAGTGGCCGCTTGTGCTGCATCAGTAACAATTAAATCAGTATTATAAACGTTGTGCCTGTGTGTACGCTTGCACTTGCATGTACATCTATCTACACGTGTCTCTATGCATATACATTCTTGTGTATTCATTGTTTATAATATACACATTTGTGGGCACATTTATGATTATTAAAAAAACAACAACGAAAGTTTATGTAACCCACTATACAAGACTCAATAAAGGTAGCCGTTGGGTGTCCTATAGGCATCATGAATTAATTTTCTAAATAGCTATGACGCTTTCTCGGTACCAGGAACCGATATTCACTGTACGATGCTCTTCACTGTGTTGCTCCAAAAAATTATTCAATACCCGACTTCCAACACTGTGGTCAAACTAGCCTTTTCTCCACCTTGCCTATAGTTGTCGATTGTCTCCGTGTCTATTTGTTGATATGCTTTGGTTTATGTATGTATTCTGATTGGGTTTATATTTTTGTGTTTAGTTTTGTGCCTGTGTTATGCATTATGCATCATTTAAACTGAGGGAAACGCGCTATAATAAAAAGCTTTTTATTTCCACTACTACGCCGTACCTATGTGTAAGGGACGCAATCGTGGTGCGCTCTTCTGGCAGTGAAATCAGTTTCGGCAGCCGAAGTTGCCGAGCTCTGCATTTGGTCAGCTGTGATTGTGATTTGAGCGTGCGAGTTAACGAAAAGGACTGAAATGTTGAATACAGCGGCAATGGAGCTCTGGTACGTTAAATAATCCTTTTTTATGTTTTGGGGTTGCAGTTTTAATTGTATTAGCATCGTGTGAAGCCAGTAAATTTAGTGTTAACAACGCCTGCACGTTCACTTGCGAGCCTGCAATGTATCGTCTGCAACCGAGCGCCTCAGTTGCCGAATCCTTGCATAGTTCTGTAAATGAACAGGCGCTTCGCCTTGAATCATATTAATATATAGATAATTGTATTATGCTGCTATTTCTGAGTCTTGTAAGTCAAGCTATTGTTTCTGTTCCATCTACGTTCAGATTATGAAACGTCACACCAATTTGTCACTTGTGCCACAAGTCGTGGAAGCATTCTTTGTGTATGTGTTTGGGAGGGAAAAGTGCTTCCACTAAGGGGATTTCGCCCTCTGAGGGAACGGGGATTTGGGGTGTATGGGGGAAAGGGATGAAAAGGGGTAGGTGGAAGTGATAGTCGCTTCTCCGTTATGTCGATCCTATATTTCAGTGTAAGTGATGTTAATGGATGTTGAAATAAGATGACTTTTTTTTTTTTAAAGTAATGAATAAGCTAGCTGCTTTCTAGCAGTATCTTTATTTTGTTTATGGAAAGGCATTAATGTCTTAGTTTTTCAGTTTTATTATGCTATATGGTAATTAAATAATTTTGATGTGTGGCACCAGCCCTCTATATTTAGGAAATATCTAAGAGTATTTCTAGCATAATCCTTTGAATTTTTTTTTTCATGGATTTGAAAATGAAACCGTATGTTCTGATATACAGAATAGATGACTTCTTAAGAATGTTAGATGAAGCTTTGTTCTGCTCTAGTGCATTTTTAAAAGTTACTTGTTATGATTAGGCGAGACACTGAGCGTGGGCTATTTACTGCATAATTCAGACTACTAATAAGAAATGGGCAGTGGTATGTTCAAATATTGAATGTGTGTGTTTTATGAATTTTGTGTCTGTTTTTGTGTATTGCTTCTCTTTTGTAAAGAGCATTGAGCCTTCTGTTAAGCAAGGAAACATGCTATTTCAATTCTATTTATTATTGACTGCCAAGGCTACTGTGTTATTGATTTAGAAATACTACCCAAATACTACCCCTTCTAGCAAAGGTAATAACGGAGAAATGGTGCGATGTTTTTAACTTTGACTTCTTTGTAAATATGTTTAATATTTTATTTGTAAGTAGGTTTTTCTTACTTACTGCTTTTTTCCAGATATGTTTATCTTTCATGTTACTTCCCAACTTCCTTTTTCATGGTAATAAACCTTTCCCACCTTCATAGTCAAAAGAGGTTACAAAGCTGTGCAGAACTGCTATTTTTGGCATGCATTCAAACATGTAATTAAACCTTCTTCATGTTCACTCGCCAACTGTAACAGAGATGCCAGGGTGAAACATCTGCATCATGTGTGTAAATCTCTTTTATAATTCTTCTTTTCCAGAAATGATAATTGCTTCTTGGTTTTCATGATGATATTTCCCATGAATGTGTCTGTTTTGTAAACTGGCAAAATCTTTACAAGTAGTAGATTGTGTTTATTTGATTTACACAAAATGGAATGCAGGAAGAAGCAGCTTTTCTTAAAAGCTGTGTAGGCTTGATTTTTTGTTTCTTTTTAGAGACAGCTATTCTAGACAGAAACCATTAGTAAGGAAAGAAGTAGAAGGAAATGCACAGAGTTCTAACCGGAAGAGAGTGTAGGAGCACTGGGTTTGAAACGTTGGCCAAGAATTTTCTGTGCAAATCCCTCAGCAGCTGGTCTGTTGCAAAGGTTGAGCTTGTAATCATCCTGTGCCATTATTGTGGCGAGGAGCGCACAGCAAAAGAACCTGCCAGCCTTCAGACCGCCCATCACCATGTCGCCCGTCAAAGAGAAAAGTCGAACGCATTACAGTATAAAATACTGTTTCCCAGTAAACTCCTCAGTCGTTTCTGAGGCAACGCTGGGCAGCTGGCGCTGCACAGGACAGGGAGAGCACGGCCGCTGTCCTTGTCTAACCACCTACTGTCGAAATGGCTTCTGTGGCTATTGCGAGACAGGTAGGTAATGGCCGGAAAGGGCTTGGGCTGAACGACATTTGATGCGATCAGTGTCTTTACAGAAACAAATGCAGCATTGTGTCTCTACGCTGAAAATTGCACGAGAGGAAATGTCCTTAACCGAATATGACGATGATGACGATGGCCATGATCGTAAGTCAGAAAACGATATGTAGCGCGTTGAGGACAGTGGAGATATATAGTGAGATCACTTTAATGCGCATTTTCAGTTAAAGCCTATATTGTTGTGCTGTGCTGTAATATAACTGCCATACTTTAATCAACACGTGGGCGTACGCACGCTCACCCGCAGTAAGATTGCCATTATCTCAGAAAAATTCCTTCCTAGAATATCAGTCTCATTTTGTATGAATAAATGCTGATGCTTAGATACTGTTAACACACACACACGTCGAGTCGGTTAACCATGAACGTGTAATTTGCGGCTTTAATTTTACAGCATGGACCGTTGTGAATTTTACGAAGAAACCTCGAAGAACTGAAAGCAGGATATTGAGAGACAATTTGCACGGTTGTCTAGAGTGGGACTGTCCATTAAGCTGTCTGCTGCGTCTTGTTCGAAGAACGATAAAGTGTCTTTGGGCTCAAGGAAAGAGGGAACAACGTATAATCATCACATGAAGAGACTTCCCTACCCACCCAACAGGTTTATACTGTTAGTCTGAAGGCAAACAATTGAGGGGAGGGAGGTATGAAAGAATGTTAATGCGACAGTTCAGACGGGTTTTGAATTTTCTTCTGCGGTCTTTGTTGCAATCAAATAACTAAGCGCAGCTGTGACAGGGAGGCGGGTTTGAAAATGAACAAGATCTGGAAAAGGAAGTGTCTTTTTTTTTTTTTCATGCTGGCTTCGGACTACCCACTGGCTACATGGACAACAAACCCATGTGTGGCAAAATGAGAACTGCACTACTTGTGCCCCAACATGCGTCAGTCAGCAAACCTGCCCCACGCCATTGTGGATATCACGGCAAACCTTACGAATAATAATGATTTTTAAAAAAAGGACTTGGCAAAGCTGTGGCTGTTAAGAAGGCCTGAAAAATGCGTGATTGACCATTACGGAGCCATAGGGTGGGACACTTAAAACAAGCCCGCCTCCTAAAATACACTCTGACGAGGCCGACTACTTTTAAGTGGCTCACGCTGTATCTGTATGGACACAAATTTGCCCACAAAAGACATTGTTAAATGTTGCTCAGTTTAAGAAATTGTGGCCATTTTTAGTCCCTTCTTTTATCTCGTGGATGGATCTGATGATGTTCCGTGACATATCGACCAGTGGTGTAGGAAAATGCTCAGTTTTGTTGGGGGTTTTTGTTGTTGTTTTTTTTTTTTTTTCCTTTTTTTTTGGAGACTTTCTTCCTTACCCCTGGTTCTTACGCCGCTGACGACAGGTACTTTAATGATGTGGTGTTCTTCACCTTCTTTGCTACATATTCCTTGCAGACGAGAGAGAATTGACTGTCGTCTAGGACATGTTGCTCTTTTTTTTTTTTTGCATGTGCCATCTGTTTACAGGGATGGCTTCTTTGCCGTGACATAGTATGAGTTACTGGCTCGGCATAAAAGACCAGATTACACACACAGTCCTGCGGATAGTCCTGCTTAGTGCTTGTCACGTGCAGTCTGCCGACCGGCTTCGTCTCCGGCACGCGTTTCTGTCTCTGAATGTGATACCCGTTGTGGTGTTGCTGGCTTGGTGTGAAACATCGTTTCCTCCCACACACCACCACCACCACCACCACACATGACCACGCAACAGCTGAAGCTACAAACGCTCGTAACAGTGAGAAGAAACGGTAACACGTAGAACAACAGACTTAAGTTATGCATCCAAATGAGCCCGGTTGGTTGGTTTGCTTAGATGTGTGGGCAAATGATACCTTTACACAGCATAACTTAGGGCCTATTCATATCAGTAGTTTTCTTCTCCGCCTCCTCCAGCTGCCGTTTTCATCTGCACACCCATGCGTTCTAGAGACTATTGACAGATACTGGGCGGTAGCACCAATCTTTATTGATACTCGGAAACCGAGAGTGCTTATCGCTGCAAGTTGAAAGCACATGGAGGGCACCCTGGCTGTTCCCTGTACGATACACGAATTGTTTAACTTGTTGCTACGGAGGAGAGTCTAAAGAAAACCTCGGCGTATTTCACCTGGATAACAGCAACCGGATCTTTACGACCCCGGCTAAATTCACAAACCCTCCGCCTTGCTTCGCCATGTTCGGCGTTCGTTTATCTATTTTTACCCCCGGAGCAATCTTTTGCACGCACAAAGTTCTTTAGCTAAAGTCTCTTTTTTTGGGGGAAAAAAACATATTTGCAAATTCAGTTTTGCTGGTGGGTTTCGCGCCCCACCCTGACATCTTCGCAGTGTTATGTTCATATAAATACATCGATCTTTACATCCGCATCCTTTTCTTATTTTGTGAGTCAATCAATTTTACTAGTTGGAAAAACTACTATAAATACGATTTTCCGAATACCGACTTTTTTTTTTAAAAAAACCCACAACAACAGCGTTTGCAAGTAATTAAATTTCCTGTCCTTGGAAGCCCGTGGTCAAAGGTGGGGATCGTGTGTGCATGTTTGTGTGAGAATTAGGTTAACCGACTGAGTGCATGCTGTGTTTTTGTATTTACACCACGGCGTCCTGTTGCTGTTTGAAAAAACCACAAGAGCGAACTCAGAACACGTGACCGCTAGAAATCGCGCTATTCGCCAAACTGCAGGACAAACCGTTGGTCTCCTGTTTGCTCCTGTTTGCCTATTGATCAGCCGTTTGCTTGACCTACTTTTTTCTGCCACAAATAGGCTTCAGGAACCTCTGCATCCTTATGGTCGAAGAGAAACACCAAAGTCTATGAATATGTATATATGGAATCGTTATACATTTATTTTCAATCCTACTTAGGTTTCTCTCTGGTTGTCCACACATTATCCGCTCTGTTTATCTCGAGCTGTTATCGAGGTTAACTTATCTGCACTACCTTACAGTACCAAAATCAATGGTATTGTGATTTCTATAGAATTTTGTTTCAGGATTGATAAAAACAACAACAACACAACAACAACAACAACAACAACAACAACAGATGGAGTATTTCCATCCAGCTGGACATCCCGTACTCTTTAAGATGGTGATGCTGTTTTGTGTGTGAAGAATAAAAGGGATTTTGACACAACATTATTCGTAATGTACACCGTTGCTGTGTTTATCCGGTATACCTTTTCGACCAGAATTTTCTACAAATGGTGGCAGTCCTTGTCCACAAAGAGGTGCAGTTTGGTTCTTGAGCGCTGTCATCTGATTGGTCAGTTGACTGATGCGCCGCAGGATGAGGGCGTTAATGGGTCTTTAGGCTGCATCCGAATTGTGTATTGATCCTCGATGGTGATGCCAAAATGTGTCCAGCTTGGGCCTCACTTAGCGGCACGACTACTCCATGCTGGAGTAATGCTATTAGTGGCATGTGATTGTCCAATTACAAACATTTCTTTCCTCATTACCCTCGGAGATTATGGGGTCCATCAGGTCGCAGCTATCACTAGAAAATAAGCCACAGAGTAGTTTAAGTAACTGGGGTTACTTTATTAACAATATACTACCTACACGACTACCTACCTACACGGAGTTGTATACACAGTATATATGTATGATGTATGGTTGGGGGTATGTGAAGGAAATAAGTGGCCGACACCGTGATCGTGCAACTGAGAAAAGTCAGTGAGAACAAAACCTAGCGATGCGTGGCAGGTCTGTTTCAAAGGACTTCGTTAGCTCAACCAGAATCAGTTGCCTGCTACTCATTTTCTTAGTTTTGATGTAACTGCCTAAGGGAGGCACATGACATTAAGAAATTCTACTTGACTGACATACTATGTCAAAAAAGTTTGTAAACTCGAAGCTTGAAAAAACAAATTGGGAATGAAAGAAAGGGAATTGGTTTATTGGATGATTTTTATGGCCCGCTAATTGGACGTTCCTCTTTATTTTTTTAAACTTTGTTTTCTTTTATTTAGCGTTCTCTTGCACGACGTTTGATTTTATCTAACGTCCTGTTGATGTAAAAAATAATTTATAACATTTTTTGGTGAAACTGGTTTCCCAGGAGCAATATACGGGTATTAGATTTCTGTCTTGCTCCTAGGCTTTTTTCTTTTCTTTGTGTGACATAGGAGACATTGGGTATCCTGGGTTCAACTCTCGTCTCAGGCACGCTGTTTTTTTCTCTGTATGTGGCATCTGTTTACAGGGCTGGCTGCTTTGCCATGATATAGCCTTAGTTGCTGGCTCGGCGTAAAATACCCTCGTCCCCCAAAATCTCACCACGGTAAATTTCATGGGTGTGACTAGCCTTCTGTGGTGAAACAAACAAACAAACAGTGTGGGCTGCATATGTTGACCCCCAAGAACATCAAAACGAAGACTTGTACGCTGCCATAGTGACTGGGTCTGTGTTAACACCAAAGACTGGACGGTCCCTCAGCCTGCTGCACCGCTGTGTCACCCAGTGTTTATAGAGATACTTAAGCTGAACGGTGATTTCCTGCTACCTAAAGCTACATGAATAGCTCACACATTATTTCCAGCTGTTTCAGAATATTCTTCTCGCCCACCCCCATTTCCTCACCACCATCACAACCGCACTGATCTTATAGGTCAAACCGTTTTTCTCCTGCAATCTCACATCATACGATGTCCTGAACCGGGGTCATTCAGGGGACCCGCCCTGCAGTCATTGTATCGTCCTCGTCCTGTCCTGGCGAAATGACAGATCGGGTCTCACTTCGCTGTCTGTCCCTCCATTTTATTGCCTGTAGTGTCAGCCTGATGATTTCGGTCTCTATAACCTCAACTGTCAAATGAAGATCATTGATTCCATGATGTCTGGTCGTGCTAAGAGAAGGTAGCTTTCAACTCTTGTTCCGAATATGGAGGAAGCTGTCAAAGAAGAAAAGTCACTGTCTAAAGTTTTCGTGCTGACCAAGTGTTTTCGTGATTTTCCTCGCTTAATCTCGCTTCCATAATAGGATTAAGTGGTGCTGTCTGTCTGTCTGCCTGCGTGCATGTCTACTGAGTTTTAGACATTAGTGACAATGAGACTGAAGTGTTTGTTTATGGGAGTTGAAATGTTACGCGATAAATGAGAATTATTTCAAATAGTAAATGCTGTAAGTTTGCTTAACTCATTTGGTGTCGCAGTATTTAAAAGTTGTTCAATGTTCTCACAGACTGGTACTACTCGTTGTCGTGCCAGCTGATGTCGTGCCTCAGTGAATCATGAAGCGAACATTAAATAACGACTGTTAATGCTCCTTACGCAGCTCCTCCTCATTTCAGTTTCTTGCATCTCAGATCAAATAAGAAAAGCTGTTCACTTCGTTTATTCGACATCGTAACTTATTTTTTGTCTCTAACTTGTTAAACTCCTTGATTGACGATAACGTAGTTCATTTGTACCTGTCAGGTACAAAGTAGAAATTTAAAAACCTGGTTCCTTTTACATGGAAAAAGTAAGCTGTTTCGCATGTAACTGCTTCTTTCTTGCAGTTGATGATGGCCGAGGGTTGGCGGGCGCAGCACTGGCTGAGGGCTGTGGTAGGATGAAAGTCCACGTGTACAACGTGGCAGATGGCGAGACCTTGCCCTACTCCCTGCCACTTGTCATCGGGGACGTGGAATGCCTGCACGAGGACAGCACCATCCGCGTCTGGCTGTCGCACGACCCGCAGGCGGTGCTGCAGTGGCCGGTGGTGGCCGGCTGCTTCAAGATCCTCGTGCAGCTGCGTCCCGGCCAGAACGTGGTCAACATCCGCCACGACAACGACGTCCTGCAGCTGCACCTGACGTACGAGCGCCCGCCCCTGGCGCACTTTGTGCGGCCTGTCTACATCGTCTGCGCCGACGACGACGGCTACTTCCAGGGCCCCGAGGATATGGACTGCTCCCCCGAGAGCGCCATGCGCCGCATCGTGCTTGGCGCGCAGCTGATTCAGAGCTTCACCGCCGAGAAGATGGTGGAGCACGGCTTCGGCCGCCTGACTTTCCAACTAGAGACGGGGCAAGATGGCGCCCGCCCCGTCTGCCACTTGTTCCGGACTAAGCTGACATTGGAACAAGCGTATGCCATGTCAGGGTACGACCTGTGGAACCACTTCGCCAAAGAGCTGATGACATCGAACTTTCCCAGCAGGTCAAAGTGCAAGTGGTACTGCTTTATGTCTTTCACGCGCTACCAGCCACCGCCGGAAGAGGAGATACCCAAAACGCACAGTGAGATTCTTAAATACACCAAAGGGCACACTGCTTTGGGTAAGAAAAGACTTTTTTCCCTTGTGACCTCTGCTCTTTTCTTTCAGTCAAGTTTATTCTGAGTGGATGCCAGTTAAATCGTTTGGTTGAAAGGTTCTGAAGTCATATGTCAGAAGAACTCGCAGGTTGGAAAACTTAAGGACTCAAATCACCTTATCGTTGTGGTTATTAACTGTCTTGATGTTTAGAGAATAAAATACATAATTTTGCACTTATGTTCACGCTTCTTAGCTGTGGTGAACTTGAAAATTTATCACAAATGAAAGAAGAATCAGAGCAAAACAGAGAGAAACAATTGAAGGGTAGTACCTGCCTATTAATACTTTTTAAATAATTTTTCAGAAGAAAAATCTATATCGGTAATTCATATTCAAACTATGAAGTTGTACATGGAAAAAATGCAGAATTTTTTTTCAAACTTGTCATTGTAATACAAAAAATATTCATTGAACGTCTTGACAGGGGGAGGTGGCTTGGCATTATTTGGAACGGGTAATTTGCATACATGGGCTCCGAGCCTGGACACTCTTCATGCACACCTCACTGACCGTAGAAAGATTGACCGCCGGCGGTTCATGGATGACAGTGCATACCGGTAAGACTTCTCACCTTTTCTCGCTGTCTTTTTCTTTCCCCTCCGTTTCAGTGTTGTGGATATTTACAGAATTCTTATTTAAAAAAAAAAAAAAAAAGACACATTTTGCGTGCGTTTATTAGTGGATGCTTCCTTCAGAGCAAGAAGTCTTATCATGGACATGGAAATGCGCGCGCGTACACTTTATTTGCCGACATCGCTAACATTAACAATGTAAGTCTGGAGAGTAGTCAAAATCTTTTGTTTAAATTGTTTGTTGTATTTAAAACACATTTTAATCAAAATAAATCATGTAAAATATAAAGCGCTGCCAATTAAAGGGTTAAAGACATTATAGAAGACAATCTAATGCCGTGTCGTGAGATGTAAGGAAACCAAACGAATAAATACAGTCTAAAGTCGATGGGAAACGAATTGTGATAATATAATAAATTGCAAAACTTCGCGTATCAGTTATGAAAACCACTGAAGACTATAATGGATTGATTTGTTGTCTGGAAAGGCGCAAGCTCACGCAAGTACACACTTATGTATGGCTTACAACTATTTCTTTTGATTTCCATGATTATGTGAATATGGCTAGAAATAAGTGTGTGTGAGAGAGAGAGAACTCGGTTTTGCATTCCTTTCGACAAAGAATATACTTTTTGTGGATTGCCTGGAATTGATTAGACATATTGATACCCCCACTTCTCTCTCTCTACCCTCCCTCGAGAGTTTCTTGCCGAGCTATGTCGTGCATAACTTTTCCCAGTATACAAAAATGGAATATAGATTTTTTTTCACAGTAAGTTGTAAACACGCTGTCTTGAAACAAGGTCATACTCAGTCCTGGCGAATTTGTTGTCTGGGAGAACGAGCTCTTTACACTGACCTTCTCACTCACACACACACACGTATGCGCGTGCATACAGAGAAAGAAGAAGAGAGAAACATGACCTGCGCTCTGCTCTTCAACCTCTGCGGTCAGTGTGGTTGGCTGCGTGCGCAGCGCTGGAGGAAAACACAGAAACCTGTTGAGGAGGCGATCGATCTCTTCACATTGCACCAGACTTTATAGTCTGAGCTTCTGTGGTCACTGAAATTCGTTTGGTTGTCCACGTCTTTCTCGATAGAGAGAGAATACCAAGATAAATAAAAATGTTTGGGAGGGGATATAAATCGTGATTTTTAGACGAGTTCCGCTTTGATGTTTGGTGAAGAGTCGGCGTAAATGGAAAAGGAGAGTTTTCTGTTCCAGCGAGCAGCCACCAGCAAATTAAAGACTGGTTTGGGACAATTGTTCTTTATTGTAAACTACAGTTATGACTAAAAGTCTATATAAATGAGAAAGGTTTTGGTAAAATATTTTAGCAGCTGGAACGGACTTTGTAACCATGCTGTTGCTTCTCCCTTAACATCTTCAGGTGTCGAGGCGGGTGTCTGGTGCTGTCACTGCTTTACCACATAAAAAGTTAGTTTAGACAGTCCTTTAGGACTCCAATGACAGCCATCGTGCTTTTTTTAAAAGAAATTTCTTTATTTGCACAAGGGAGTCAAGTAATTATTAAGTCAGTCTTTCTTAAGACTTCTTCTTGCATTTTGAATTTTCTGTTGAACGGGGACCTTCAGTTTTTCCCCCTCTAAAGCAGAAATAGTTAAAAATAAATCGCCAGGGACTATGCAGTCCAAATATTGATAAAGATATTTTTGTATGTGCATACTGGTTAGAAACAGATGCGCCCTCCACCATCAAGAAGAGTGGAAGAATGAAAAAGAAACGCAGGCGATCGGTCGGGAAAAGAGAAATAGAGGGACAAAGAAAGAAGACTCGGAGACAGATCAGCTGCAGACAGGAGAAAATCAATGGAGGCATGCTGACGCTAGGCAAAGTAATGAAGTGAGGCTGCACAAAGCTGCTGGTGTGGACTCGGACTGTGGGTGCCAAGTCAGTGGCAAAGGTTGTGACGAGCCTCCTTTTGCGCATGTGAATGTATGTTTTATTTAAATCTTAAACAAAAACAGCATGCTTTATACATTTGCTTTTGAACTTTCAAGTCTGTTCTTTCCTGTTTTACATAAGCTTTGCGCATTGATGAGTTTTTTACGATCTTGGTGCAGGCCTTTGCCTCAGGCATCGTCGGGCCACCTCTTTAAAATCATCATCCGACGATAACAGAGCCTATCTGGAAATATTAAACCTCTGTCTACTTTGGAGTTTACCATAATCTGTATGCTTGCTGAATCGATCTCAGTTCGCTTTTTCTTTTTAATCTTCCACTGGTACCCTGGGGTGTGATGGCGAAGTGCAGACGGCCACTGGCTCGGTGTTGAGGCCTGGGTGACAGTAAGGCCACGTGATGAGAGGGTCTGTTGACACGCCCTCGATCCAGTCTTGTCCTTCTCCGGTGCTGGGCATCGTTCGGTGTAAGCTGCTGGTCGACTTGCATCCTGGTCATGTAGCCGAACCCCTCGACTCTCAGCTGCTAAGTGTGTTGAGAGACTGATGTGCTTCCAGACCCTTATATCTATTTACTTATTGTTTCGGACTAAGCTCCTTCGGAGACATCTTATCTCGCATGTTGTTGATGTTTCTTTGTTAGGCCTTGGTCAGTGTCCAGGTCTCAAGACTGACAGGTCAGGGTAGGGAGATTTGTATTGTGGCTTTTCGGGCAAAAAGAAGCCGAGGCTGCTTATTACTACAGAATAAAAACAGAACGCACCATGTTTCTTAAAAGTCATGTGTCATGGAAACTGGACAGTGTCTTTGAAAATGTTTCTTTTATCTCTTTGGGGTTACTAACAATACCCAGAAACATCAAGGAGTTGTATTCTCGCCGTCATTTTGCATGACACAAGTGAGGCGACGTCGCATCTGTTATCCAATCTAATAAAAAAGTTGTCACGTGACATTTGGAGGGTATTTAGAATTGGAGTGAGGTTCGCAGACGACTTGGCGAAGCAGATGACACGAAGTCACGACTTTGTTCTAATCCGGATCCTCGTGTGTAAATATTACATCGTCCATAGTTGTCTTGTCATTCAGGCGTCACTGATGAAATTGTATTCTAGAACAAACAATCGGCAATAATTTATTTGTTTCTTCCAGCAGCAGGCGGAAATAAGAAGATACAAGTAAAGATTTTCGCAAAAGGAAAAAGGTATTTTGTGGGAGCTGTGAATTCAAGGGTAGTGGAGCATCATGAAAGGCGATGTTCCGACTTGATGTTCTCGTTTGTTGCTCAGAAACCTCGCCGTTGTCTCCACCCTTCTCTCCGCCTAATTTTGACTTGAATCTGAGGAGTTGACTTAATTTTCTGATGGAAACGTCTGCTGGTTTGCTATGGATTCTGCGTCCAGAAATATTGATTGTGACTGCTTCCGGCAGAGTGATGCAGCGAAATTACTTCATCTTCTTCATCCTCTACAGCACGAGGGCTACGGCGCTCGTCCGGACCTGACACACGAGGCCATTGCGGCCACGGACTGTCCCACAGCTTTGTCATGGGCTCTGTGATCATTGCCGGGCATCAGAAGAATCTCATCAAATCGCTTCATTAGCCAAAAGAGTATCGCCTTCCCCCCCCATGGAAGGTTTGTAGTCGATACAACACAAGAGAAGCCTGGCAGACGCCGACTAATTCGGAAGAGGGGATATGAACACTTAATTTTGTTTTTATTTCGTTCACTTCATAGCGATTAATGGATTAATTTGATAGAATCAGGTAGGTAGGAAAATAAGAAGTGTAGGGTTGTAAAATAATTCTTCTTAATGTATCCTCTCTTGGGTGTCATGTTTATGTTTTTCTGTTAACATACATATTTTCAATAGAAATCGTTAAAGTGTTTTTAGATATTTTTTAATTCTGTCCAGAACTTTTTTAAAAGCGATGAAATGTAAGATAATTTCAGTTATTGTGCATTAATGAATTCTGTTTGTTTGAGAAGATATATATAGATATGGATAAACTATTTTTCACAACTTTTCCTCTGGAACGTTTCTCAGACGGAGGAGTTGAAGAAAATGTCTTCTTGAATCGAGAAGTTTGGGTTCTTGTTGCTGTCATCTTATTCCTGAACTAGTTTAATTATGTTTAGTAACATTTTCACTATTTTCTTTTTACCATTAAACACTTCCCGCTTCATATCTGCCTTTTGCTAGTTCTAATACCCTTATTCTGCTCTTATTTGTTATTTGTTACTTATTATTCTCTCGATGAATTTGTTATTTAAGTACCCGCGTATTGCTCCTGTGAGCACATACTGCATGCTTACTTAGGGGCATTCTCTCTTTTCTAAAGATAAATAAAATCTGGAATCCCACAGAAAACCCTGCTTAAATAAGGCCTACGAAATCACCGCACACACCAAAAGAAAAAAAAAACTTTCGGCAGTTTTCATCCTTTTTTTCCATTTTTAATTTCTGTAAATATCTTCTCCTGGCAGCTGTGGTATAATACATTTCATTTTCAGTGACATGTGAGTGCTGGAGTAGAAGGGTGAATGGTTTGTTGTTGTGGGGAAGCACGCGCAGAACCAAGCTCGTGAAGCTGCAGAAAAAGGTGACACGTGGTTCCGCAAACGAACTGCAGATTGAATGCGCCTCTTACCTCGGTAACGAACCTCCCTGCCCCAGTCTGGTGCTTATAGAGACTAAAATCTCATCCATCACTTAGTTTCAGGTCTGAAGAACATGTAATGGAGAAAGCTGAATACAATAACTGAGACAACTGTCATTTAAAAGCAGGATGGACCGAAGTCTTATCTACATGACTCTTATAGCGTATACCAACCTCTGTGGAGCGGACTTGAAATTCTGTAAAGCCTCTCCCCTCTTTTTTTTATTTGCTCAGGTTTTGTGCAGGGATTTATACACCAAAATTCTGCTCCTACATCATCCATTCCCTCAACACCTGTGCCGTTAAAATGATCAGTCATCTGATGATTAAAATATTTCAACATTTGTTTTCTGGTTTGAAGAGATACGCAGCAAAGCCATGAGCTTTTAGCTGTTTATTTTTATGTACTTTACAAAAATCCATTAAACCGAGAATGTATGTTGTGCGGGTCGGAGTTAAATATAGATGCTCCTGATGGATATGCCATTAGAGTCCCGTTTGCTCCGGTGCTGCAGCTGCCTGGGCTGTAATAGCTGGCTGGCTAGCTGGCTGGCTGTCCCCGCCGGGAGGTTCGCGTGTGTAACTAATGCACCTGAGGTACATACGAAATATGGGAACCTGGTCTGATATTACCTTGCTGATAAATTGGTTTCCTTTACTTCTGCATTTACTTTTTTTTTGTTGTTGTTGATAAGTTGCATCCGTTTTATATTGTCTTCAAATACTTTGTTCTGTTCAAAGAAATCTACCTTTTCTGATTACTCCTCGAGTTTGTTCCGCCAGCTCAGCGCATTAAAAGCATTTTTACATGGTTGTCTTAAAGAACTAGTGGGGAGCAGTGTTTTGTAATGACTAGGTAGAGCTCAGTGCAACACATTATTTCTACATATCCAGGTGAACCCTTCTCTTCCGTCGCTGAGACATGCTATGAACATCACCAAGTACAGAAGAGGTCAGAATCGCGACTTCTTTGTGTAGCCTTGCAGCACGTTGACCAGTCTTCGGAGCAGAACTTCTTTATCATTTCATATCAAACTCGCTATCTGCTCTCCAAGCTCTTGTTGACCACCATATCACGGTCCAGCTCCATACCATTCACGCGGCTCTTCTTCGTCGCAGCAAGGACATTGTCTTCATTTGGGTCCCTGGCTATGTTGGCATCCCAGGCAATGTTCCAGCTGATCAGTTGCAGTTACTGGTGTCCTCCGACTGTAAGTATCTTGGTCTACGTCAGGATGGGACACACCTGTGCCACACATGACACATTCTCACCTTTTACAAGGCGATGGAGGTGGGAGAGAGGATGGGTGCTTTACGCCGAGCCAGCAAGTAAGCAAGTAAGCCTACATCACGGCAAAGTAGCCAGCCCTGTAAACACAGAAAGAACAGCGAGCCTGAAACAACATCTGACTCAAGGATAGCCAGACCGCCTTAACGAAGCGAACCCCCCATCAATTTGTTCATGTATCCGAGACACTTTACTGTTTTACATGTTTTAATTGTTTGTTCCGACGTCTAGAGTGCTCGGTAAAGGTTTTTGTTGTTTTGTTTACAGCTTTCTTTTTTTTTCTTTTGTTCGTGGTTGTGTTTGTTTTAAGTCCACTCCACCGACTCCACCGGCAGCTATTTATTTCATTTTTAAAGATGATAAAACTTTACCATCAAATTTAAGGTTCTTATTTAATTGACAGCATTTGTGGGAGTCACATGACATTTTCAGAAATTAAAAAGCTGTTGTCACTTTTTAAAACTTAAAAAAACTTGCTTTGGTGAAGTCCTTCAACGCGTACATGTATCCATTTACTGCCCTGACCCGTGGTGTTGGCCGCTGTCTGTTCATGTTTGTAGGCGTGTATTGCAGAGTGGAAGGCGGGTATTTACCCAGATTTCTGGAAACAGTATGTTGTTCTAAGCTCTTTACCAGTCAGTAGGAAAAAAATGTTACACACCTCTATTCCTCTAACCAGCTGGCTCTGCTCCGGATGAAGTGTGTCATGGCACATCATCGTTAAACGGTGCTGCTCTTCATCAGCAGTTTTCGGGCCAACGGTAGGAAAGCTAATGACTTCTGCTGTCTTGTCTGGCTTAAACAAACAGTAGTAAAGCTACTGATACATTCTCTCAATCGCATTCTCTCAAAACGTTGTCATAAAGGGGTCTAGTATGTGGATAGTATGACCACAAGCGTCTGTTGCATGTTCCGCGTGCCTAGTGGCGAATGTACCAACATCGATCACATGCTGGGCATAAATATACACAAGAAAATCACGAACCAATTTCTGTGTTTCAATGACAACAAATCGCGGGCGTAGAATTGAATGGACGTCTGCTGACTTCATGCTTCACCCACTTGGTGAGACCCGACCGAGTGGCGGGAAGAGCGAGGGGCCGTGAGGCAGCAGTCCAGAGAATAGATGCTCCGTGGATGCAGCAGCCGGATGCGCTGTTCTTGTCTCCGGGAGAGAAGCTGGCAGTCCGCGCAGCAGGCGGCATCGACAGGACAGGAATAAACTGCGGTGATGCCTGCTGGCTGATCTCACTCTGATGCTGGCAATAACAAGTTTACCCGCTCTGTGTCAGGGTTGTGGTGGTGGTGGTGCTGGTGTAATAGCCTGTGGTTGTAGTTTCCGGTGCTGTTTAAAGCTACAGCAGCATGACTGATAAATATTTTTTAATTTGTGTTACTGTCAACACACACACACAGTCATGCATGTTTGTATGTACATTAAACAATGTGCTCACCATACATGCACGCGCACACACATATATATATCAAAAAGGCACGAGATGACAGGAGAATGGGAGCAATTACTAGTGTAAGGTTACTTTTCGTTTCCCATCCTGTTGTACGAATGCGAGATGTAGACTGAATTCCGATGCAGGGAGCAGAATCCAGGCATTCGAGACCAACTGCCTGAGGAGGCTGCTCCTAATCTCGTACAGGGAGCGGAGAACCAGTTACTTTGTACGGGTACGGTGGGTACCCCCTAAACCTTTGTTGTTGTTTTGCGACGGTGGTGGACCAAGCTTGTTGGTTGATGTGACTCTGCAAGCCACTCTCGTCTATTGGGACATCGTGGAGGTGAGGTGGTCGACGTGTATGTGGACCAAAGAATGTAAAGGAGGGGACTGGTTGCTCCATGCAGGACTCGATCACCGCCTCTCAAGTCTGTCCAGTGCTCACCCTGAGTTGTTCTCACGGACCAGCATGACCGCTTGTTAGCTGGTGCCAGGCAAGGGATCCATGTACACACTGAACACACGTTTTGTGTAGTTTATTTATTCCAGGATCGAGTTTCTTTATTAAGATGTCTTGGGCACACTGTTGTTTCTTTGCACGTGGCACCTGTTTACAGGGCCGGATGCTTTCACTGACTGTAATCTAATAAAGTTAATTTAGAGATCTTCCAGCCGATGCCTGATGAAGTTAATGACGGTTTTGTGTTTTTGTTGTTGTTTTTTTTTTTTGCGTGAAAAAATGGGAACATGATGGTCCCCAAGTGTTGTCCTTTACGCATGCGCGCGTCTGCACGTGCGCTTGTATCGTCGTGCCGAGTGTCGTGTTCACTTAATGCGCGGGCAGAGAAACAGCGGGCGCTGCATTAATGAGAGTGATTTTTGATTGATCTGATCGGCAGGCGCGAGGATGACAAATTTCATTTGCAGGGGCAAAGGTTATCGGGCGTGCAGCCTCTTGTGACGCACTTGTCCCCGTTGCTCTCACTGCAGCTTGTGAGACAAAGCCTGGCGTGTAGTGAGTTGTTCTCACTGCAGCTTGTGAAACAGCCTGTACAGTGAGTTGAGACGAGGCTGATAATGGCCAGTGGGAATATGGAGGACGAGTCCTGACTATTTGAACTGCATTACCATAACACGACAAGAGAAAGAACGATTCACAGTTCCAACTCTTGTCACAAGATCACTCACAACCTTGCCTTACCATTGTAGCACTTCGGGAAAACTAATTCAGCTCCCTCCCTCATAGTCTTCGCTCCTCTTACCTCTTTAAAAAACAGAAAAAAAGTTGTGCACATGCTTTGTTACGAGTTAACAAAGTTTTCTCGCTCGCAAGCTCTCGCGAGGGCATCCAAAACTTCGTTGAGACGCGACGCTAACGAGGGAGAGATGTCCGTTAGTGGCTTTAGCTGCGCTTCTCAACTCCCTCCGTCGGTGGGTGAGTGGTTGGCGGACGATCTGTCATCGCTCGGATGTTTGTGTGAAGGAAGCGGTAGTCCCGATGAAACATGGAGTGGTTGCTTCGTGCGGTTCTGTCTACAGGGCCACCGACAGATGTCGTCTAGGTCAGCGGCAGGGCATCGCCAACAGCATCATCTTACCGCGTGGAAATCGTGTTATTTAATTAGAGGATTTGATTACTCGCCCTCACTGCGTGGCGTGTGGCAAGTAAGCCTCATACTCTCAGCTCTCAACTGAAACATCATCCCGGTTGCTATCAGCGTCCCAGCAGCTGTGGTTACTACCTTAGCATTCATTGTGTCGGTACGGATGGCTAAGATAATCTTCATTACTATAATTAATTCTCTCTTTATGTATTAATTAACTATTGTTGTTGATGAAATATTTTCGGACCACTGAGCAATTATAGTTGATCCCACGACATGCACTGACAGCGGAGACATACTCTTTACAATCCCCGACTCATTCGTCAGAAGACTGTCAGCTGCATCTTGTTTATTGCCCCCCTCGTCATTTCTCTCATCAATCTTCAGCGCATCACACACACACACAAAAAAAGTCAAATGAAATAGTTGGGGGAGAACACCTAACTGATAAATTGCGGGGCTGCGTGCCTGGAGTCGGAGTAAATGGGAGACCGGAGAAAATCCACGCATAACTCGAAAATGGCTTTAATGTGTGCTTTTACTGTATATCAATTGAAATTCTGCCGACGACTTTGAAAAATAAGACTCGATGACATGAACTAAGAAAAAGCAGAAAAACCAGTAGCACACTGAAACGGATATAAACGGTTGACCTGTCATCCACGATGTTTTGATGTTGTCCGCCAGCGAGAAGGTGAGAGGGCGGGGAGGAGGCAGTAGATGACAGGAAAGTATGCAAAGTATGGAGATGAAAACCCTCGTGGACCCATTTGTAGCGGAGGGCGTGTCTGATCATGCGTACATGCTGACAAGATCAAAGTTAAACATTTACATATTTTCCCTGGTAGTTGGAATCCGAGATGGCGTCCTTGATGTCCCGACTGTCCCCAGTACTTTGTCTCCTCGTGTTTCTCTCTGTCCTGCTGACTTGTTAAGATTGAAAACCAGTTATCGCCTCAAAATTGTGTCTGGCCAGACTGGACGAGTTTAGAGAAGGGTTGTGCGGTGTAAGTATTGGCATGGGCTTCCAATACACGAAGTTTGCATTAATTTCCGATGGTAAACGGTCCTGCGGGAATATTTGTCGGGAGGAGCGTTGGCGATACCCCCGAGGCGGCTCGGTGAGGGGTCAGAGGGCAATACGCACCCAGGTCGCACGCCCCTTCTCTCCTGCTTTTCCTCCCCCAGTACCATTTTTTCCTATTTGATCCTCACTTTAATGTGTGACCGATTGTAGGAGGTAGGGAAGATTACAAGACTCGCGCTGTTTTATACACATTCATCACTTTTTTTAAATGTAAACAAATGTTGATTAATGTTTTTGTCTGTCAAAATTCCGCAAGTCAGTGAGGTCATTTGACAGCGGGGTAATTAAGAGTGTATATTTTAAAAATGTAGAAAATTGGTTTCATTCAGTATTAATATAATTTTATTATTGTTATTTATTTTGTTACATTGTGTTGGCCCCTCTGCCTGGAGTAATTCTAAATGCAGCGTGTGACTGATGAAGCGCAGGAACCCTCGGTGTGTCGCGCTTGGCGGGTAGCCGTTGTCGGGTAGAGGGAGGGTACTTGTTGTCAGAGTCGAGAGCTGTGCAAGTTTTATGGTGAAGCAAGGGGCTGTAAAGGAGAGGATTCTCCTCCCCTACCCCAACCACATTCCTTCTGTTTCCTCCCTTAAGATCGATGGCTGCTGTGCCGGGTAGGTTGAAGCTGAGTTTGAGTGACTTGGGGTTTCCTGGGGTCTTTTGGACAGAAGGAGGGTTTTGTTTGAAGAAATATGTCACTGAGCTTTGAAGTGTGTGTGTGAGAGAGAGAGAGGTTTTCTTTCCTTGCATTCTGTGGGATTTTTGTTATAAATTGGAAACTTCACCATCCAGTCACCGACCCTACTTTGTGATGCCGCATGATGTGAGGTTGATCATGACCTCGTTCCAAACCCCAGGTGGGACTTGCAATATTCAGTAAATCACGAACAAAATAGAAGTTTTTTTGGCTCAGATTTTTCATTTCAAATAATGTTGTATTGGGTTTAACCATTAATGCGGATGTTTACTTGAGATGTGTACTTACAAATCCAGAAGTAGAGTCGTAGAAGCGAGTGGATGGGAAGGTCTGGCAGGAGCCACAGCACCCATTGATTTTCTCTTAGTAGACGACTTCGCTGTGTTTGAGTTCTTTTAAAGCCATTCCATCATCCTTTCGGTCTCTTGTGTGAGAAGTGAATTGAATGAGTGTTAACCTGACATCACAGTAATTATATACTTTTGTCCTTGGAAATGAACTGCGATTAAGGGGAGAAATATTGCAATGAGCCATGTGATTGTGGAAAAATACGCCCAGCGTTTGTGAGGAAATCCTGTTCATATCTCACCCAAAAACATCTAAAGTGAGGCTGGTGACCAGAAACTGTAGAGGTCTCGGTCTTTGCCTGATAGCAATTGTTGCCCCATCTCTGTCATGAGCTCCATCTCGAATTCCACCCTTTACTAAATGTGTGCTGTGTAGCAGATCGAGTTTTATTTGAAGCTCCAGTAAGACACCACACAGAGAAAATATGGTGCAACCATCACCATAGTCTGTGGCCAGACCATAGACGACAAGAATGTTATCATCAGTGAATGATAAGGATCTCATCACTAGGCTTAAATGTGTAAGTCACACACACTATAATATGTATCCGTATACGAAGACTTGAGAGACATAGACCACTCACCCCCACACACATATACAAACACACTAATGCCACAAAGCATTGTTTGTACTGATGATGGCAACACTAAAGAGCATACATGGTATGGCCGTTAAGTGTCAACAGTTTATGTTGTGGAAATTAGTGTTTGTGTGTGGGGGGAGGGAAGGGAGGAAGAGGGGGAGAAGAGTATTGATTTGTGCTCATGGTAGCTACAAGGCACGATTGCAGGCTTTGATACCGCCAACCCAATCTGTGGCCCCTGCTGCTCCTCATTCAGAAGCAGGACCTTCCTCGCATGGTGAACAGTTTTTGCCCGCCTTTCCCCACAGTGAATCCTCCGACTCTGAAGACAGTAACACAGGGAAGGGAGGGAGATGTGTTTGTTCAGCCATAACGATACTCAGCAGCATGAAACAGCAATGGTGGGGGCTGGGTGCTATGTGGGGTGTGGGGTACCTCTCATGTACATAAAGCTAATGACCTGAACAGATTCGCAGCATATCAAGGATGGCGATGCGTTTCGTGGCTTTGATGCTGTTTCCCTGCTCCTGTCAGTCAGCGAGATGAGATTTAAAGTTGTTGAGTTATGCGCTTAAAAGAAAATCAAAAACGAATGCCCATACAAACTACACCATCACTGCAAGCGTGTGCAGCCCGTCATGTGGTCCTAACTTACACCCAGAGCGATGAGGTCAGAGAGCATCCCCAGCAGCTACCAAACTTTTCCTTTTGGGAAGGGGGAGGTAAGGGGAGGCTGTCTCAGGTCGCTCTCCAGTATTTTCCATGTGTGAAACCCAGGATGTCACTCAAAACCTCACATAACCGCGGCTACGGTAGTTCTGTAGCAACTATTTCCTCCCCAAGATTTGTTTTAATGTTGACAGTTTGGGAATACAATTTAAGGCTACATAAAAGTTCTCCTGCTCTAGCATTCTTAATGATAATTTTTGTTAATATTTTCATTGCTCTTCTTTTGTTCTGTTTGTTCTATTATTTACTCTATATTTTTCCATCAGGCAGCTATTATCTTGCCAATATTATTTTATTATCTAGCAATAAACATTGTTGAAACAATTTTTAAAAAATTAAGAATTATTTCAGTATTATTTCAGTTTCTTTCAGCTTAAAGGTTTATGTGTTCATTTGTTGAAAGCTCGCACATTTTCCTTCTGATCTTACTTTTCTTTCATTCACAAATCTTACACTTTCACACGCAGTGACTTGCATAGGTGTTAACATGTATGCACCATAACATACTGATACAGGTGTGCATATGCATACACTGTCACACGTACTGATACAGACATGTACCTGCATGCACCATCACAATACTGAGACAGGTGAGCACCTGCATGCACAGCCATGCATACTAATGATTGTTTTCAAAGATATTTCTTTGGATTTATGATGTTTAAAGCACAAACTCAAAGCTACAGCAAAAATTATGCTGTGCAGGATTTTCTTTTACAAAGACGTTTAGATGGTACTTTTGAAATTTATTTCACTTAGAGTGTGTTGGATTCCGCTGTGTATAATGAACTGCACACTCGTGCATCTAAATAATGCAAAAGTATTATTATTGTAATTATATTTGAAACAGATTTAATGCTGCTTTATTTGTGTTTTTCAGGGAGTATTACTGGGCCAATTATGCCACTGGCCTGGGTGCTTCCCTGCATGAATTGGGCCACACCTTTGACCTGGCCCACACAGCCACAGGCATCATGGCTCGGGGCTTTGACGATCTCCACAAAGTGTTCACTATCCAACGCTTACGGGGCAGCCGCTGTAGCAGTGTGGAACGACAGCGGTACTCATCCTGCAGCAGCAGCAGCAACATCTCCCGCACGCCGTCGATGAGCAGCTTGGATGATGGTGGCCCCAATGGTGGCAGCAGTGTAAATAGTGGAGGAGTCAGTCTCGACATACAGCTACGTAGATACAAAGACATATGCTATGGAAGTCCTTTCAAACGGGTGAGAGTTTAATTTGTAGTTGTCAGTCTATTTTGCTACTGTTACAGTCTATCATCCAACTTTGTCACACTTATAAGACAGTCAACCTTTGAAATAACTTTGTATGATTAAGGAAGATATATATATATGCATGCATATGTATGTATTTATACAAACAAAAGAAAGAGCTATTTTATTTCTATTTACATTTAAAATTATTCAAAAATGACATTGAATACACCCAGCAAATGTGACTTGGTAAGATATTTTGTAATTTGGAAAGGGTTTTCTCTTAAGAGGACACATGGCTTCTGACCACACTGCATCTTTGACAGATTGTTTTTTATATGAATTATAGCCTGAACATGTTATCTTGCCAACCCTGCCTTTCACCACAGCCATTGGACTAGACCAAACAGATCAAATTGTAGGAGAATGTTCACATGATCACAAAGAAACTGCAGTCAAACGTTGAAGCACATGACTTTTAGCCATTGATGAAAACTCTATCACATAAACATTTGTAATCTCAGAAGTTTTTTTTAGGGGGGGGGGGGGGGGGACTCTTTTGTTGCACTCAAATTTCGTGAGACACTATCTTGTGGTGAGCTTCGAGTAGTCAAATGAGAAACATTTCACACTGGTAGACTTTAACAGATTGATTCTTATTCTGGCTAGCATCATGAAACATAGACAATCCAGGGTTATGTGGGCTTGATAAACGATCATGTTAGAAGCAGGCAGCAAAGAAAAATTAATCGTAGGCTAAAAAATTAAAAATATCACTGCAGATTTTAAATCAGAGTGGGCAGCATGTCAGCCGGCAATGATCTCATATCAAGCAAACATTCCTCCTGTGAGTGTCTCAGATATGATGTTTCTGTTTTCATATCAGCTTCCTTGCACTGTTAATTATTGCTATTTCAAGTTTAATAGTTGTTGAGTCATTAAGTATTTTGCTTCTATCTTGGTGAATGATTTCTTTGGTTCTTTAATTTTATTCTTTGCTTTTTCGTGTCATTTATATTTCCTTGTTTCCTTTTTTTCATAGTCTGTTTTATTGTTTTTCATATGGTGTACTCTACTTGTTTCTATAAAGGAAAATAAAGATTGATTCTTCAAATGTATTTTAAATTTTTTTAGCGAATTCATGTGTAATAATGGTTTTGCCAGTGACCAATGTATTCTGATTAGTTTATTAAAATTGGTCCAGATTTTGTCTTCAGACTTGCATCATTAGTTCTAATAAATTTATTATTTCATATCTGCATAATACTGGCGCAAAGATTAATCCAGTTTTTTTTTTAAATTATAATCACCATAACGATTTTTAACAAATCTGTCTTTTATTCCAGCTTTTTTCTCCTACTTATTTCTTTATATGGTGCACTCCACTTGTTGCTATAAGTGTGATCATTTTATGTATTATGTTTCCCATCCTACTCCTAGGAAAAAACTTCTGTTTAAAAAAAAAATGTTAAATTGACAAATCTGTCAGCTTGCAATAGTTTCATGACAGCCGGTGAGAATGGGTGGGTGAGACTGACAAGTTTGGTATAAGCATGTTATTTTTTTGATAAAAGGGTGTCATTGACATGGAATCCACAGCAGTTTTAGGAGTTTTCTTCACATTGTATTTGTTCTTATTTTGACATTTTCTTCAATAATTTTGTTTTCATATTCTTGATAGATAAATATTTTTACTGTGATTGCAGGTAATGCAGGTGTCAAGATCTAGCAGTAGTGAACAGGTGTACATTCCCCCAGCACCACTGGTTGTGAAGGTAGAAAATGCTTTCAAACCTGTCCGATCCCCATCTTTGCTTACTTTCTCAGTGAAGAACTATGATGGAAGTGAGACACATCGTACAATTACTCAAGATCCCCAAGGGGAGCTAATAACAGAACTTACTGTCGGCCCAGATGGAACACTGCTTGGAAGTATTCCTAAAGGTGAGGAACTGTGGCAAAATAATATAGACTGGCAGTAATACATTTATAATATAGTGATGCACAGAATTTCAAGGCCAGTTCAGTAAAAAAAAAATAAAAAAATTCAGTTTTGTAATGAAGTCAGATATAAAAATGGGTTTGCTGATATTTAGCGATACTGAAATTGGATTCAGACCTTGTGCAGACTTGCATTACCAGTTCTACCACCCTCCATTATTTTATGTGTGGTTTTCTGTTAACAGAGCGACGTCCCAGCTCCATCTCCAATAGCTCTGCCTCCAGCCTGTCCCCTTCCAGCTCCACACCTTCTACCCTTCCTAATTCACCAGAGGATGCGCCAGGTCAACCTCTACCTAGTGTTCACTTCCTTGACGCCGGGGCTCACTGGGCTCGATCTTCGGCAGTAGTTCTACGCTACCATCGGTAACTAGTTTTTGTGTTAGAGGAGTGGCAATTCCTCATCTGGATAAGGAATATTGTTGATAGTGATCCACCCCAGCCATTTATTACTCACTGACTATTGTATTTCATCCCCAAGTTTGTTGTGAGTGCAATTTCTTTGAAAGTGTCAAATCCAGTGCTTTCTTATTACTTGTGGTCTCTCTGGAACTGCTCCCAGTGCTACCTGACTGATTGCACCTAATCTGTGGTCGTTGAAGGCATCACATCTTTGCCTTCTACTTTGAAATACTGGTTGCCTCTAGGCTTTGTTCTCAGGCCTCTCTTATTCACTGTGTGCATCCAACCATTTGGTCCTGCAGTTTGTGTGCTGTTTATACACAGTTGCTAGCATCCAGCTTCATTTCTCAGCTCCAGGAAGCCTGTGGCAAAAACAGCTGACAGCTACAAAACACTCGCCCATTTGAAAGGACTTCCACAGCATATGTCTTTGTATCTACGTAGCTGTGTGTCCAGACTGACTCCTCCATTATTATCACCACACAACAAATAGTACATGTTGTGATAACCTGGATGTCTGTCAACAAATGCAAATGATGACGAAACTGAGGTCATTCCAGCAGCCTCGGCAAATAAACTGAAATATGTGCCACCCTCCACTACTTTTACTTTCTCTGAGGTGAAATTCTCTCTTTCCCAGACTGTCATGCACAGTGCATTGATCTTGCGTCACACAGGAAAATGCAAATTATGTCATTGTTATTATTATATCATGATTTACATTATTTAGTGTTTGCTCAATGATATTGTACTGTAGAAAATTATTGCTGTATATATCATTAGGGCAACTACGTTATGTTGTAGTGTATATTTTTCTTCTTCTCAGATGGCTTAACCTCCCAGATCCAAATGATAATAAGAAAAATCCAACTTTGGAAGGGTAAGTGTAATCATTTTAGGGAAACTAAACTTCTTTCAAGTAGAATGCATTAGTAATAGATCCTGCTTCTGTGGATTGCGAGGTCTTACAAGTACATCATAGAATCGTGGAGGCTGCTGAAAACATGAATTTAATATAAAGTCAAAGTTTTCAACAGCTTCCACAATTCTGTGATATATATTTAAGTTTAATGGAAGCATACAAGCTAACAAGGAATATTGAATTACAAACATTTTGAAGGCTGTCAACTTTATGTTGTTGTTTTTTTGCATCGAAAACCTATAAATCATTTCATTATTTCTCTGGCTTAATCTTGTGGGGGGAAAAAAATCACTAAATACTTATGATTTAATGAAATTTCTCTGCCTTTTATACTTTGCAATCATTTGTTGATAAAAAAAATTGAAACAGTCTGTGCCATACATCCTTGCAATGCAAAATAAACTTGCATAAAGTAAAACATAGGATATACAATTGTACATACTTTGCACACTTTTTATGTAAGTTATGTCTGATGTTTGCAGGAATCATATCAAATCTCCTAATGGTCTTCGCATTATTGAGTTGCGGCATGAAGCTGAAGGTCTTGTCTTCCATCACTGGGAATTCCTAAGTGACACTCCACCCACCAAGTTCACACTTAAGCGGTCCAGGATCAAAAACCTTCCAGAAAACTGCTCATCCATTGTCCTTTTGGCAGAAGACAGCTATGGCAACATCATGAAGAAAAAGCTCAGTGTAGATAAGCTAGAGTAAGTGTTCTTTTAAGCCTTAGAGAAAACTATGTTTCTAAAACATATACATCAGGCAATGTGTTGTGGTTTTTGCATTTTATATGACAAACTTTTCAGAGATTTTTGTTTTGGCTTATTCAAATTATGTGCCTCAATTGACCAACACCTCTCTTTCTTACACAATATAAATCATAAATCACTCTGGAAGACTATTTTTAGCTTATGGATACAATTAATAGGTTAATAGATTTTTTTCTTGAAGATCAGTTAGATTCTGAAATTTCAGTTCTGAAATGATTTGTAATTGTTCAGCAACAGAAAATGGAAAAAAAAAACAACAATGACGAACAATAAGTGTTAAGTTTCTACTTAGACCTCCATTAGAAAAGTCATCTTCATTTTTTCCATTTTATTTATTTGGCCATAGGCTGTGGTAGCTGCAAGAGTACAGAAGAAAGCACATATGGTAAACAGCCTTTTCGCAAACTTTTTGTTGACAGACAGTCTGGAAATCTTTGGAAATATTGCCTTTTTAACTGGAATTTTATTTAGAAGAAATTCAACTTGGAAATGTAAAATTTTGACTTTAAGGTATTTTAATACCTTAGTGATCTACAAGGAAGATAAATTTCATTGACTGATTGTGAAGAAAATTTCTGAAGGCAAAGGTTTGCCCAACAAAAATTTTGGTGTTTACTAAGAGAAACTGTTATCAACATGTTTTGACTGCTAACAACAATTTATCATGTGCATGATTATGATGATGTTAATATTTGTGCAGCAACAAAGTGGTATCTAACTGGATAAAGCTTCATTGTGGTCAATATTATTTTTTACTAAATTAAGAAAATGTCCTAATTTGACTTAGAAGTATGGTAGTACTTTTTTCTTTAAGCTGGGTTAAACATTGTTACCCTGTTTGATTATTGTTGTTCATCTTAACCAAACATCATTTCATTTTTCTCTTAATTGTTCAGGCTTAATACATGTATTTAGAATACTGCAGCATAATTATGTGATGTGACATTGTGAATGTTATCAGTTACTTAGTTTTGGTCCTCATAATCTTCATAGCCTAGTGGTTAGATTGCTCGACCGGAGGAGAAGGTTGCTGATTTGAGGGCTGCTTGCGCCTGTGGGTGCAGAACTTGCCAAGCCTGCCCAGCAGCTATGCAGCAGAAATGAGTACCTGATTGTATCAGGAAAGGTAGAATCCTTGACATAGTATTCACGGTCTCTATAGCCACAAGATTATGGGACACGTTATCTCTTAAAATCAAATCATAACACTGTTACACCAAATGATTGCGTCATCTCATACAGTTAGTGTTTTTCCAAGATAAGACTTCATATAAAAGCAAATTATTTTGCAGAAACAGCAAAAATAAAATATGAAGTCTATTGTCAGGATAGATACCATTATTTCTCCTAACATTTACAAGGGACAGTTATATTTTTTGCAGTTTACCTTTTTAAATACAGCCATGATATAAATCTGGCAACAATTTGTGTGCAAATATTTTCCTATTATATACCAAAATGTATTTTCTATTGGTAATTTACCAAGTATTCTAGAAATTTTATTTGGGTGACTTACGAGGAGTTTGAATATAGGTTATAGAAGTAGATCAAATATTTAAAATAATGTACAAATGCAGGCGTAGTCTGGGACTGCTGTCTACATTTGTTATGAACTTATTTAACAGTCTTCTGCGCAATTACCTCGACTTCTACCAAATAAGAAGAGCACTTTTCTACCCAATAGTTCAGATTCTGCGTAGCATGCAACACATTTAAATAAGCAAGCTGCTTTAATTGCTGCTGCTGACAACAATGGCAGAGACTTTGTAGCTGCTGCCCTCTAGTGGCTTGTTTGTTTTGTGTCACTTTTAATTTTTCTGGATAGATTTTGATTGTAATTCTAATCTGATTTAACTGACAGGAGATCTTCATGTATTAAAAAAAATCCTGTAATTTATACTGCAGTCTGGCTGTTGTTCGGAATTGGAGTTTAAGCCACATTTTATTTGATCACTTATTTATGATGAGGTCTGTGACACATTTATATATATATATCAGTATGACCTTTTGACGTCGGTGTCTTCGTGCATGTTTTTAGCAATGGCTTCGTGATTGCCAGTAGTTTTCTCCCTTTTTGTGGGCAGCTAGATAAAAAGACTAAATGTGTTGTGCTTTTCATACCTGATGCATTAATGAAAACAACAGAGAATCTTTTGTCGACCTCTTCATGAAGTGTTTATTGCCTGCAATGCTGGATGATGTCATGTTTTGTGAGCACAGTGTGACCTTTCTTTGTCATCTGTGAACTTACCTGTGGGAGGGTCTCTAGCCTGGTGTTTGAGGAACTTGTTCAGAGCAGATGGTCGCTGGTTAGAGCCCCAGTAGGACCTGCAGGTGGAGAACCTGAAGGAGAAGGGTTAGACCACCTTTCAAATGCATTTCTCTGGACAGGGTGAGCCACTCAGATTTACTGCCCCTCATAACAGTAGCTATGAGACCCTCTACCCTTCATCTTCATTTTTAACTTATGTGGCATAGCACAGTGCTAACGGTATGATATGATGTATGCTGTTACCTGATATAATTTATCTCTGGAAGATTTTCACTGCCATGTTTCTTGCAAGTATCAGCCTGTATGTATTCATCTTGGCATTTTAAGAAGAGCTCATTATCACAAAAAGTAGTCTTTTTTACTTTTAAGAAAGTATGTATAAGTATGTATGCAGCACTGTGTCAATAGTAGGATGCTTTGTGACCTGCTGTAGCATGGTAGCCAGGATGCATGTTGCTGTCTGCCTGTATTCTCTCAGTTTGGTTACAGTCTTACAACATGAAAATAAGAGAAGAAGAAAATTCTAAAAGTAAGGCCAGTGAAAAGATGAACACATGCTTGCATCCTCTGTGTGTGTGTTTTTTTAAAGAAGAGTAGGATAAAAAAAAACTGCTTGGAAAATTGCTACTTACAAAGGAAAGATCAAACATAATACTTACATTTTATCACATACAAAGATGGCATCCTGTTCTTGTCTGATGCTTGTAATTTGTCTTCATAGTTCTCAATACATACATTGCATGACATGCTGGCAGGGCAGAGCATGTTTCTGCATTACTGAGTACATGTTTAGACTAGTTAGAAATGCCAGAGGAACTTGTGTGTTCTGATGTGGAATATTTCATTTCATTATTTGAATGCTGTGTTAGTTAATTCATCAGCTTTTTACAATATATATATAAACGTGATGGATGAGCAGTGAAGTAAACACTAGTTTATTTCGTAATTAGTCCCAGTTGAAATAATACCTAATCATCTGGTCATCTAGCTTTTACATTCCTTCCTTTGTGTTGCTGTTTTTATGCTGCTTGTTGCAGCTGAATTGAAATGCTTTTACTTCTTTTTCTTGGTTACGTCAAGAGTTTCACACCATTTTGTGAGGCTGCAGTGAAAATGGATTTGGTCTACTATTTATGTTTTTTCCAACGTTTTTTATCTGTGTTAGAAGCGGGTAGTCACTTTTGCAAGTCATATTGTTTTTTGAATAGGAGCCACCATTTCTTGCTACATCTGTGTAGCTAGGATGGGGAGGGGACTGTTTTATAGACAATATTGCTGGAGTCCATATTTTGTTTTTGGTAGCTTGAAAAATAGAGCCATATACTATCTTCATTGTAATCAGTCGTGTGAAGCATAAGTAATTGCTTTTCATTAATTTTTAGATGGTTTTTAACATTAAGCAAATATGTATATATGATAAGTTGTTTGATATTCATGGCTTATTTATTGACATTTGCTTGGTTGCTGTCTGACTAATAGTTGATTATGCAAAGTATTTTTTCCATGGTTTTATAATGCTTGTTGTTCACAGCAATATACTAAGTAATGTTGATATCATCTTATAAAAGTAGGCTGACGCAGGTTTACCGAGCTTGCTTTAAGTGTACATTCTTTAGCAGCTTTTAGCAGGAGAAACCACATTTCAAGATCTGATATTTTCTAAATGTGTGTTCATACTTCAGTTAATTAACACCAGCTAGGTGCTTAACAGTGTCACAGGCATTCATGTTTATGAGAAGAGTATTTGAAAGAAAATATTGTATACTTTAAATGACTGATGGAGCATGGTCAGTTTTAGACAAGATTATATTAACGGTGGATGTATGCACAAGTCTGGCTGCATCATATGCCAGTGGTTATTGCACTCAGATACTGCAACAAACATCATTATTTACTTCACTTAAGCTGCCTATGAAGCCAGTGTTCAAATATATCAGGTCAGATGCAAACGCAAGACTCCTTTGTGTAACAATAGCCATTGTTTAACTTTGCTTAAAAACTGTACAGTAGGGTGTAGCGTCAGCCAATCAGCTGTAACGGATCAACAGGCACATTTGTAGTTTTGTACAGCCAGCTATGCTGAGTTCAAAAATGTAAAACAAAGAAATCTGCAATGAGCAGAACACCTTTTTTCTGCCCCAAAAACAAGGAAAAGTCATGCTTTTTTAACTAAATGTTTCCTTTTTTTGTCAAAATTTCTATATTTAATAACTGAAAGAAAAGATTAGTTTCTGATAACACTTGCACTGTCAGACAATAATTATAAACAGGACAGGCACTTGCATCCATCCCATAAACTGATTGTGATACCTCACTCACTTGTCCTGACACAGCGTTCGACTCCCTGAGAGTGGCAAGGTATCTGACCGATGAAGGGATGAGTGACAAGCTGCTGGAGTTCTTCATCTGAGAGGTGCTTTGTGAGAGGTCCTTTCAGTGTGAGTTCCTCCATTGATGGCAGTAAGTCTTGCAACAATTGAGAATTCTCCTTTAGTTTGGGAAGCTGAAATTGAGACCCACCAGCTTGCTTGGCAAATGGTTTTTATTATGTCCACTTGCTCCCTTTCTATTGACTTTATTGTCATCTCCAAGCATCAAAAGAAGAACATTTTCCTGATGGGCTCAGTTGCTCTGCAGGCCATGTTTTATTCCTGCAGGCCGATGATAACAAACTGTGTTGCTTAATTTTGTTGAAGCAAGTGCTTTGGTCCATCAGTGCATCTTATCAAACAGTTGATGCAGTTTCCATGAAATTTCCAGTCTCCTTACTATGCTTTGATGCTTGTGCTGCTTCATACATTAATCGTGACATTTTGAGTTTGACGTTCTTGAATGGTTGTGACAGTTTTCAGACCGACAGCTGACGTCGCTCACTCCTTGTTACTTTGTGTGACATCACTTATTAATTTCGTGCCTAATGCGCTGAGCTGAATGGTAGTACTGTAATATCAGGTCATCAATAAACATCTACAACAAAGAAGTATCCATTATTAAGGAAATAAAAATCTCTAGGTCATGCAGAAAATAGCAATTTTAAGTACAAAATATTTCAAATAAACATAGCATATCAGCATTCTGACTGAAGGAAATTTCTTGTGATAATAAGGTGTTCTGCTTATCACAGAGCAAAATCTTTTTCATATTTGAAATCAAGATAGTGAATACACAAAACCTGAAATGTGCGTCAAAATCGCTGACATCACTACACCCTACTGTACAGTGCTTGGTGTCGGAGGAAAAAACCACAGCTGCAATGCTCTCTTCATTCACTAAAACTCCATTATGGAAACACAACGGTAAGAAGCATAATGTTCAGATTTCATTGGCTTGTAAAAGAGAATGAACTGTTGTCAGTGTTTGGAGTGGTGTTCTGATCACCCACAGAAATTTAGAATGGAACAGTTGAATGTTCCTGTAGAAAAGGATAGCATACAGATTAAAAAATAAAGTGTAGTGTCTTTATAACACCAGACATTGACAAAAACACTCCCACCACCATATTTCCCTGTGTGGGGTGAACAATCTCTATTTCGCATTGAAGCCAGGAGAGTCATTACTTCATTTGCAGATGTGAAATAGGTTGTAAATTCATGGTTGAAAGAAACGAGATGAACAATTTTTCTATTTTTGTGGCTTTGATGTGTTTGTCGTTGTTTTTCATCATCTGCTCTTACTTAAAGAGAAGATGCATGTAAAGATTGTCTCCTGTGAATGTGCGTCTACGTGTTGTGTGCTGACTCCAGGATGTCCCCATTTCCTGCTCCTCCTTTTCACAGTGTTATTCAAACAGGTCTATCTTATCTTGCACCTGCACACTCACACACACAAACATGAAACCTATAACATAACATACCACCAACAACTGAACAGTTTTGGCAGCATGATGATATTACTCTGTTTTCCTTTTTTTCATTTTTCTCCCATAGCTGAACATGCATCTTTCTTGTGAGGCTTCCATTCCTGGAGTATGGGAAAGTTTTCCAACTCTGCGTGTATCAGTTTCTATCTCAGATGATGTGATGAGTATTTTATTGGCATTAAGTAATTTTAGGAAGTACTAAAGCGTTAATGACTTCAAGAATGTTTTATATATATATATAGTGATATAGTTCATGAGCAAGTAGACATCAAAATGAAGATGATGAGCATGTTCTTACTTGTAGAGGTCAGTATATTAATTCATCCCACTGGTTAAGGTATGTACACCTGGGGAAAATTAATATATGTAAAATTAAGTTAGTATATTAAAATTTTATATTTCAAGTATTTGTTAGATGCCTTTCTCCGAAGGTTTCTTAAATCATCTTATAACTTACCGGTCTTTTTATCTTGTTACTTACAACCTGGTTGTCATCTCTGTTTATTGATTCTAGGATACCAAATATTTATTTTACTGCAGTGAAACATTTTCTACAAAGCACAAGGTTTCATTGTGCAATATAATTTAAGGGCTTTAGAAAAACATGACTCAAAATTAAATCTTTGGAGACTTTATCTGTTTTTCCCTTGACTATCCTTGGGGAATTACTTTGTGATAGCCATTGTTTTGATCTCAGAGTTTTGATCCCTGTTTTTGGTGTTGTGCATTGTTATTGAGTGATAGTAATAGCTGTTTTGTGATAGTATGAGTACATGTCAGAAGATTCTAAGGTCTTAAAACGTGATTTAGTGAAAGACAAAAAGGGACACATTCAGAATAAGGGTACCTAAAGAGTAAATATTTAGTACAGATAAAAGGAAATGTGGCATCTGTTTTTCTTGGGACAATATAAGAATGCTATTAGCTTTCTTTACAAAAGTTAAAGGAGAATGCTACTAGCTTATATATATATACACACAAAGGCTGGGTTATGTACAGCATGCCTTTGTCTTGCTTCCCACATTCGCTACAGCCATCTTGCTTATTGCTAGAACAGAAGGCCTAGAACCTTGACCCCATTATTTGTGGCCTGAATATTCTCTCTACACACTGTTGGCTGTTTTAGCATGTGGGAAATGTATTGTCACATGTCTACAGCCACAAAATACGATTATCTCTCAAATGTTTTTCTGTATATTTGATGATGTGTGGGGTTTTGTGACAGTGTCACATTGTCCTAGTCATTTCAAATCTGAGGGTTTTTTGTTTTATTTTATTGGATGGGGGGGGGGGGGGGGGGATTTTTTTTTCTCGCATAAGTGAGTGACAAGTATTTGATGGCTTGCATAGAATTATAAAATGATACTGAGTACATATCTTCGTTTTTACTTTTTTAAGTTATGGATTCTGTGGGCTCATGTATAATCCATTATAAACAAGGTGATTGAAGTCAGTATGGGTGTGGGCCATAATCAAGACGTGTACTATTATTTATGTACAGGTGATAGTTCTTATTTTGTCCTTTTTCCCATTCTCTCCAGTGACATTTTTCAATTCTACCTCTAAGCTACAATGAATGTCTTTGTCAGATGGTATGTGTACATTAACATTTCCTTTAGCTGCTATTAAATAAGACAAATTCATAGAACCCACTGCAGTTTTACACCAATCTGTGGTATCCCCTGGTGGGAATACAAAATGCAACAAATAGAATATTAAAATTTAACCACAATTGAATTGTTCAGTGTTGTTATGGAAATGCCATTTTTGGGCTATTGCAATAAAATGGCAATACTTGTAGGTGAAATCTCAAGTGTCATTAGAGGTAAACTTCTAAACTGTGCATGACAAATTTATTAGTTCATTTCCATGATTGTCATAGCTAATAAATTTCATTATCTAAGGCTTAATTACTGCATGATTTATTACAATAAGTATGATAATTATTATAACATCTACATCTTGAGGCAATTCTTAGGGGGCTGGGTTCCAAGTAATAATAGCTGTGGCATTTTGTTAGACATTGATGTATTTTGATATTTGAAATACATGGAGTGTTCCATCACTATTCTTTCCCCATTCAAACAAAGCAAAGACAGATTTTCAAAACATAACATTCTACAGTTATACCAGTTGAAAGTCATAAGAACTTGCAATGGTAGGGGTTTTCCTTGTTATTTTCCAAGTATTTTAAACAACAGGACATGGCTGCATCATATTTGAACCATGTTATCTTTGACAGCCATTGTTGCAGTTGCATATTTATCTATAGTGCCTATTTGTACATATGGTCTGAGGTTTCAAATTTATTTTGAACCTGTGCAACATTCAACCAAAGTGAAAAATTGGATCCCAAGATGCATCACTAGCCTGAAATCTGTGGTACAGGCAGCTTTGATCAGTTGGATATTTTTTTCCTGAAAATTACCCATTGCAGTTTAGTCCATGCTCAGGAGACACCAGGAGTTCAGGCATTATTGAATAGTGGACAAAAATCAATGATTATTATTGCAAAGCAGGATAAAAAATGAACATTCATGCTTCAAAATAATAATTGTAAAAAAATATTATGTACAGATGTGAAAAGTCTTTAGTAAAGTTAAACCTTCTTCCATATTGAATGTTTGTAATTTAAAACTGATGCATTCTCTTTTTAACTGTTACACTGGTCAGGCTAACATTTATATAATTTTGTGGAGCTGAGCAAAGGAAACTGTGACAAGCAGTCAATGAGTCACCTGCTTAGCCTCTCTGCACATTGTTTCTTGCTACAGGTGCTTTGTCCTTTGTTATTTTGAGATGGAGAAGCAGGATCCAGAGAAGTTCCAAGAATTGTGTGAGAAGATGCACAGATATGTTTATTACAAAATGTCTTTAAAAATCAGCAGCGGTGTCAGGATTTTAGATAAGAATAATCCTTATCCCCTAGACAAGTTTTCTGCTCAAGAAAACTACAAGGTCTATTTGTGAGGGAAATTGGGATATGTCTGAATAGCCTGCTAGAAGTTTTGACATTCCCATTCTCACTAACCCTGCACATCTTCCTCCTCCTAGATATTTATGAGCTATGAACCAGTCCAGCAACAGAACTGAAGACTACTTAGGTGACGAAATTAGGCAGTCATGATGTATCACATTCTAATGCGGCCTGTTGTTCATTTCCCCCAGACCAGGACTTTATCAGAGTAAATTTATAAGCTTCGTGTTGTAGACTGCAAAAGTTTCAGTGAATCCTAGAATTCCGTAGTGCTAGCATTACCCTTTGAGAAGACCAATCATATATGCATGATTATATTTGCTGAACATTATACCACCACCATTTTGTGTGCTAACCATTTGTGGCTAAACATGCTGTGGCTGTTACACTGTGTGGACCACTCAGCATGCTTGAGACGACCATTTAACAGCATATCCCTTAAGATTCAGAATTTGTTGCATTTTGTCTGTTAAACAAGGCGGAGCAATGCTAAATTTTTAGATTCTACGATATAGAATACACATTTCACTGTGTGTCGGGTAATATTTAGACCAATGTCACAATTCAGTGTTAGATAAAACACGATCAAATTTTGGTGTTCATAAGTGTTTACATCTTTGTCCATACATAGTAAAGTGCTTGTAGGCACCACTCATGTATAAAATTTATGGGGGTTTTATGTTTGGAGAGGAGAACAACAGCAATTTGCCCAGGAATGACGTTTACATTCTTATCAGCAGCATAAGCTTTGCTCAAAAACTAATTTCACAACCATTCCCTTTTTTTTTTTTTGACAGGTTTACTAGAAAAAGTTTATATACACAGGATTATTTTCTGATGATTTCTGCTGAATTAGTTTTTATCTGTTGATGCCATCAGTGTGAACTATTATTTAGCAGTCATGCCCTGTGGACTGTGCTGTTTTTGTAAAGAAAATGTGACAGCAGATTGCACAAATAAATCTATTAACTTACATCAATCTTATGCTTAGTGGATGCGGTGGATCACTGGTAAATGAGAGAACTATTCTTTTCTCCTTTGCCATGCAATGAAATGATTGTATAGTTGCTACATAGATATATGAAATAAGCACCGCACATAAATTTCATAAACTTTAAGCTTTATTTCCATCCTGTTAATAGACATTTTTGAGCAGGAATGAATACAAGATTAACCTTGCAGCGCAGCAGATACATTCACAAAGTATTGCACCAAAACTATTACACTCACCTGCACACAGGCTTTCTTAAAATGCACAGACAGCTGAATCTTGTGCCCACTGTAATGCAATGCAAAAATGGACAGCTAACTAAAAGCAGCAGTCAATATGCTGGAGGTTGTTGCTTGCTGGGTAGGCAAGCGTTCAGGGTAGCATGTGGACCAGCTATATGTATATATTTTTTAAATAATGCCAGACGGTCACAGTGCTGTAACATTTTTGAAATGACAGTATCTTACAATACTAACAAATCCAACTTGTTACAGAATCACAGTTTGCACTGTAGCCCTTGGCTTGCCATCGAGACTGATGCATTTGCCAGCACTATGCCTTCTGCAGCACTAGGTGCTGTAATCTGTCAGGCCAACCTATTTACAGTCTACACTTGTCACTCTCTACAAGATCTCTGCTCTGCTTTGTTACAAATTTGTTTTAGGCAAGATGTATGGTAGGATAGCTATGCTAATTTCTAATTTCATCAAGATCAAAATTATTTTCACAGCTGGCAATTGCAGCTTTATTATGTACAGAATTTCTAATAAGAAAATAAAAATACAGTTACAATACTCTGAGAAAGAAAAAAAAAAAAAACAATGAACGAAAACACTTGAGGTGAACTGGTGATCAAGTGTTCAATACAGTTTTGCCAGTGAATCTTAACAAATTCATACTTATCTCAGTTAAGAACAAACCAATTAGCACCACATATGGCTGCAATATATTTTAGCAAAAATGAAGATTTAAAATCTGGGACAAAACAATGTGGAAATGCATTTCATACTGGGCAACGTGCTGCAACCAACTGGCAATGACTAGCAATGTGATATGCTACACTGTGCACAGATGTTATAGACAGCACTGTAATAACATTATTTTTGTCTTTAAAAAAACAGTAGTCTGCTAACGCTTTGTATTGGAGAGAGAGTTTTTAAACACCAGTTTCTCATGCCCAGCTTTTGGTAAGAGTGGTGCCCATCTCTTCCCTACTCCTACCTTCTGTAAGGGCCAGGGCACCATTTCCATGGCTGGCTCAACTTTAGGAAGGAATGCTACCACAGGGTTATGAAACCAACCAGTGTGTCAGCCACTACTGGCTCAGCTAGAGGAAGGTATGCTACCACAAGGGTAATGAAATGATAGCCACTTGGCTATCTACTGCCAATGTCTTTGTCTACTATTCTCTTCTGTCAAAAAAGGACATTACATAGTAAATGCTTGCAGCCTTCAACTGATAATGTTTGAGAGGCCTGCTGTTTTGCAGTAACATGTATCAATCCAATGATTTAAAAACAATGAACACCTGAAACAACAGGACCATGAGCACAAAGAGACTGACATTTAGCTTTTATACACTCAACCATCTTAACTATGTTTCCATATATTTCACCATCACAACTTAATGTACTACTTCCCTTGTGTTCAGCTTTGTCAAAAAACATCACTCACTTCAGGAGAACCTCAGACTGCTTTAACAGTTTGGTTTTGTTTTTTTCCAATGCATCATATATTTCTAGCAAGTAGTACGAAGTGCAGGTGAACCACACAAAACCCCTGGCCACATCTGTTCCTGGAGCTATGTGAAGTCTACTTTCACTAGTAATTTTTAAGCTGAAAATTCTTCACACCACCACCACACAGACACAACTTGATTTTTTTTAAAACTTGTCATGCAATACCAGAAAAAGCACTGTGTTCCAGAGCTGGCTGGTATGGTATCTAGGATCATCAAGGTAGCTGACACAGAGGGTCCATACTGGTTTCATGAAGATGTCCTCCAGTCTGCAAGCTGGACATCACAAACCTCTGGACACATGCTGCATGACAACTTCATGCGGAGTCAAAAATCATGTCTCATGTTTTACTTCAGTGCTCCATGCACAATTCTGCGTTACACTAACAACAAATAACTGGCATTTTGCAGCACAAAATTTTCACTAATGCTTCTGTTACATCCCATTTTATTTCTGCTGAGACTACCTATTGTATGATAGTTTGTGCTAGCCCTGTACTAGTTTGACAAAGCAACCTTGATGTATGTTTTCTAACTGGTATGACAGCTTCTGTGTCGATTCATGCATCATGTAACGTATCTCTGTGGAAGTGTAAAATTACTAACCATCTGACGACAATGAGCTAACAAATCTTCATTTCCTGATTAGAATACCTCCTTCAAGCCAATTCAAGAAAAATTTGATGAACAGAATAATTTACTGGAGGCAATAATCACACTGGAAAATTTTTTAAATTCTTTGCCAACGGTATTTATGGAATTTACAACAGTAGGAAATCTAAAAATGAAAAACACTGCAACAAACAATATGACAGAACTTGCAACACTCACTTCTTTTACTGTGATGGAAAGTGATAAAGGGATATTCAAAAACGGTTAATTTCAAGGAGTGGTCCACCATACACATTGATTGGCAAACAAAAAGCAGTGGCCACCATTTAGACGTCTACATGAAGATCTTCCTGAACACTGTAAACTGTTGGCCAAACAGCTTCCTTCGTTCACATTAGTAATAAGTAATGCTGTGGGCACAATGGAAATAAAAATACAGTCATCCCAAAATACATTGTTTCAACACTGAGATCAATAACAGCTTTATCCAGACAAGCACAGTTACACTATGCTGCAGATGAGCTGTCATTCCATTAACTTCAGCCAATATTTCTTCGTGTGATTTTCTGACAAACTGTATGCAACGAAATGCAAGCATTCAAACACAAATGCATTTATACCAAACTCAGCATCTCTCTGTCTAAAATTCAGTCACATTCCTATAGTACCTCGTCAGGCTATGAACAGTCAGTAGGAACACTCCCTCCTAGCCTGAGATGAAGCTGTGCTTGTGAATTCCATCCCAATGATGCATCAGTAGCTGACCGACTCAGTAAAGTACACCCTGTACATAGAACCCCCCAAAAAAGCACAGGTATGCTTGTACCAAAGCATTAGCAGGAGCAATCTGCAGACTTTAGTGCTAGGATAGACTTGCCATCTGATTTTGCAATCGCTAGACTTTGTGACAGGAGGGAGACCTTGGCTGCTGCAGAAAAAAATGCACACACTGTATGGAACAAGCCACGAGGTGGAAAGCTTGCAGCACTTCTTTTCTGACAATCACTGCACCAAAGTGTAAGTGATGCTATAACGCAGAGGGAGAAGGAGAGGAGCCTTGTGCCTGCTTGCTGTCCACTTCGAAGTGTTTGTAAATGTTTGTAACATATGCCATGACAGCCTGCCAGTCGGGTCTCTCCATGGCAACCATTTCATTCAGGCTCTGCAGCAAATATATACTTAATCAGTCATCTTGCCATAGACAAGTTTGATGAAGCAATTTTCCCTAATGCAAACACAAATTACGAGCATTGTTATATGTCTAAGGAAGTATAATTTTATACCAAGTTGAGCTTGCATTTCTTTTTGTCATATATTCCATAGATGACCTTTAGCCAAACTTTAAACTTAAATGTTTTATTCATACCGTTATCACAAATGCCTAACACCCAGGAAAGTCAGGCTTTGTAGTTCTGGGGTGATTTCTATTACTGGGGAAATGCAGCTGTTAGTAAAGTGTTGCAGTCTTTACTGTCAGCCAAGATACGTAATGTTGACTTGTTAAAGGTATGGCACAATTTCCTGCCTAACACCATTATGTAAGGCAGTAAAATAAAAAGACACAAGTTATCAGGAGATTCTTACCAGACTGGTTGGAATGCCTACACTTTCTGCGGCTGAGAATGCTAAAGTGAAATTCTTTCGCTGAAATTGAACCAAACCAGCAATCAGTAAAGCTGCCATCACAGAAGAAAACACATTTTCAGAGAAAAAACTTGCAATCTATGACATCATACTGGTTACACATGCAAAGATGGTCTGGGTGACTGCAACTAAATTGTTACTTCTTCAATATGCTAATATTTGATGCTTCTTATGATGAAATATGTGTATACCAAAACAAATAATTAATGGTACATCTGTAGATGTTCCTAACTATTTATGCCTGTAGATGACCAAGTCCACACATGGTTTCAAGACTTGCTATTGAAAAATGAGTGTCATGTTAACAGCTTGCCAGTGTTACTGGCATTACTTCTTTACAGAATGAAACTCAATCTTTGATAGGTATCTGTGACTAAAGTACCAATTCTGATTTCCCCCAACCCCCCAACACACAGCCACAATACTGATGAGGTTAGAGGGCAGCCTGACACAGGTTACCTTGTCATCAGAGTTCAATGTAGAGTACAGAACTTTGTCAGGGAGATAACTGTGCAGAAGAGCACAAAAGGCCAGCCCGTCATTCCAACTGCTGCTGAAGTTTGTGATGTCCACTCCCTGCACAAAACCTTGTTCAGTCAGCTTCAGCTAAAGTCTCAAATGCTTAAAAGCTCACTTTTGATATTTGCTGTTTGGATAAATATGTTCAAAAATCAATGAAGACCATATTCATTTAGAAAATTTGCTGAAACTGTGCCACACTGAGTACACTATATTATATAGAAGAAGGATAAAATACAACAACTATCTTTATAGCTCTGTTTTCAGTCAGGCAACAGTCTAGAAGAGAACAAGGGTGCTGTGTCACAAGGAACAACTTGCTGACATGGAGTGAAAACGACACCAGAATTCAACACCACTTAATGTTGAATGTTTTAAAAGATTGAAAAAGGTGCATGTGTGGGTGAGGGGAGTGGGGAGGCTAGAAATGTGCTTGGCCCTTTAATGAGGATTTGGTTCCATGAAGCAAAGAGCATCACGCATACAAAAACTTACACTGTATGCTAATGTCTTCTGCTGGCACCACTTAAGCAGAGCATTGCGCTTTGATCCTCCCATCTGTTTGGCCAGACTGGAAAGTGGATCTTTGCCAGAGCTGTCCTTCTTGTCCACTTCACTGTGTAATAGACAAACAAAACAGCAGTGTGACTGGAGAGTTAGTAGTCGTGGATTGCATTACATTTATTCACGCCCTATCCATTGCTTCTTGGTCATCAGTCTATGCTTAGCCAACTCTCCCATCTTCCTGTACAAGCTGTAACCATGCTGACTCAACACTTCTCAACCATGAAAATAACATGGCAAGCTAGGAAAAAAAAACAAAGGACGAAAACCAAGAATAAAAAGAAGCAGGAAGCTAATAAGCTCGTTCACCTATAAAATTTATTACAGAGGTCGGCGCTTGAAATGCCTATTATATGTGTCTCGATTATAATGTAAAATGTGCATAGTCATAAAAGTATCTTCACTCACTTAATATTGCTGTTTCTGCGAGAACTATTACGATCCTTCAAAATAGACGAAAGCTGTGAAGTAACTTTTGGGGCTGCAGCCTCTACGTCTTGCCAAGCAACCTTTGGTGGAGGAGTTTCAGCCACAGGTGCCAGGCAAGTTCCTGAACTGCGAGGCTGCAAAGACGCCTTCTCTGCTGGGCTCTTGGTAAAAGATCCCACAGTTCGAAAGTCTTTAGTTGGTGAAGCTGGACTTGATGGGGCAGAAGGGGAAGTGGGTGACTTGAGAAGATCCTGGTATCATTAAACAAAAATAACAATAACAACAGTAAAGAAGTTTTTAACAGCAAATACCTCTCCCCTTCCATTTGTTTTAAGTGATCAGGAAAATTTGCTTAACTCTTTAGTGTTCAGTTAAATATATATATAGTCAAAATGCAAAGAAACAAAACTTATGTTAACAAAAATTATACCGTTGATGAGAAAGAAATTTGTAATTGTAAAAAGCTGAGAAGTATCAAGTCATAAATGCTTTCCAAGATACAGTTAGATACTTAACATATGGAAGAAAGCTGGATAAATTTGTTTAAAAGAAAACACACACCCATGTGATATATTTCCCACCTTCACTTTAAAATTAATACAGCAAAGTACTTCTCCCTGCACACCTGATATGCAATAAAAGAAGTTTCTGTATCTGTGGAGTTACGGCGTGAGCCAGTGTGACTAGAGTGCATAGAAGAACAGCCGCTCTTGCGCTGCTCCTCTATGGACTTTATGAGGGCCTTGACAGACAGAGACTGACTGCGTTGATCCTGGCGACGACCATCTCGAAGAGCTGCCAACTCCCTGTCTGGCATGCATCCTGCTACCTGTTGGATATCAGGAACCGTTCTAAATAAGTACCGTGGCCAATGCATCATCCCTGATAAATCAGGAGAACAACAAGCTCACACAGGAGACTCCTGGCGTTAGAAAGTATTGAAGCACCATTTTATTCTTCTTGACTAGAGGGCAGGTCTGCAGGAAAAAGGTGTGTGTAAGAGACATGTTAGGTTTGGGTTTGAGTGAGGTGGGAAGCAGGAAAGAGCTTTTCATGGACACAATAAAATGTTCCCCTTACAGCAAGGCTTTGTTGATGGCCAGCTGTACTGACACTCACCTTGCCTCTAAGCTCGTTGTTACTGAGGATGACCGAGGAACGTGCAGGGCTGCGGGCGTCTTCGTATGAGCGGGATGCTCGCAGGCTTTGCAGCTCCATGTGAAGTCTGTCTAGCTCCAGTTGCTGGTTCAAGCACTGTTCTTTCAGCTTCATATTGTCTTCTGAGATCTTCTCCATGCTTTCTTGGGTTTCAGCTCTGAAATTGTTTGCGATGACAACAGCTACTTGTAGATCCTTTTGGAACTGCTGCCATTCTTCAAACTCGGAAGCATGTCGAGATAACACATCTGACAACTCATTTTCCAGCTTGGACTTTTGCACACGTAACGCGTGCAGCTCTGCATTCAGTTCCTGAAGCTTTAAAAGATAAAAAAAACCAAGGTGTAAAATGAATGAATCCAGTCTACTACAATGTTTTCGCTAAAGGTGGAACTTCTTACAGGCGGTCTTTAAAATGATTTCACCCAGGCGAGGGTAGGTAGGAGTACCCACGGGGTAGTAATTGGAGACGACTGACTACTAGTTGTCAGCACTGCGTGTACTCCTACCTTCCCTCGCACGGGTGAAATCATTTTCTTCCTACAGTCTGAAGAAGTTCCAGCTTTAACTCACAATTGTTTAGAGTCATGGGAATAAACCTTGAACATCTGGAAATATTTGCATGGTTTTGCTCATTTGCAATTACTTTTAAAGTTAACTTTTATAAGTACCTGTTCATATTAACAGAATAAATACAATTAAATGCTTCGTGCAAGAACATGATCTAAATCTACATGAAAGACAAAAAGTGCAACACACAAGAGAAATTTTACCTGTGTGGTAAATGTTTTCTTCTCATCAAGGTAATTGTCACAGTCTTGCTGAAGCTGGTCTATGTGCTCATGGAGTGTGTCCAGCTGCTGAAGGTTCTCCAGTCTTTCCTTTTCACTCTTGTCCAGCTGCAACTGGAGGGATGTCACCTCTGTCTTGGCATTGTTTCTTGTGACCTGTTGACCCCGAAAGTTGAATTTACATTTTGTTGCCTTTTCAGTCTAGCAATATTGTAGTCTTTCGTAATTTTTTTTCTCTCCCTTTTTCACATCAAATGATTCCAAACTGCTATGTTCCACAACATAACTTCCTACTCATTCCCAACATCCTGCGGCCCTATACTCCTCAAAGGAGCAACAAGGAATAAATTAAACATTCTCAACATCCACATCTGCCCGACCCATGTACAATGCAGACGTGCGATACCAACGTTATAGCTCTACTCCAGATATATCATGAGAGAATAGTTTTATTTAATTACTTCAGACATTCTGACCGCTGTAATCATCATGAGGATGAACTGACCTTAAGTTCTTCTTCCCTAGTAGCCAGCACATCTTTCACACGCGTCAGCTCACACTGGGACAGGGCTAGTGACTCCTGCATGTTGGCCAGCCGCTGCTCACCACGGGCCTTCTCTTGGCGGGTTTGATCAAGCAGTGCTTCAAACTCTGATTGGTCTTGTGCTTGTCGGCATTTCTCTAGTTCAGACATCTGTGAACCCAAGTGGCAGAGATACTTCATCAAACAGGTGGAAGGTTGGGGATTTTATTACTTTTATCGCAAAGTTCATGTTTTCTCCTTTCCAAAAATGTATAGGTTTCTTGATCTAATGTTTACATGAGAGCAGCAATAATACAAACATCACACACTGTCATCTTCACCATCTTCAATTATACACCAATTGCCTTACTTTTAATTCTTTGCCGCACTAAGAGGGTTAAAAGAGCATGCCTGCAAGAGGAATTTTTTTTTTGTTACTCTCTTATATTAGGATTTAACAAGTAGAGTGGGAGCTTCATAACTAACCCTGATCTGGAGCAACCACAACCATAATAAGAGTGACAAACACAATTTAGAAATATGCAGTTTAGGACAAGGAGTCTACCTTGCAGCGCTCACTCTCCAAAAGTGTCTTCAGACACGCCATTTCTATTTGATCAGATGAAACAGTTTCCCGAAGTTCGGTGACCAGCCTCTCGTTAGCATCCCTCTCCAACTTGATGGAATTCGCTCGGTCTTCCGCCAGCTGTAGCAACAGGTTCCGCATCATATGACATTCATGTGACATTACTATAAAATACCACGTTACACCACGCTGAAGAACAAATCACTTTTCTCTTGCACTTAGAAGATCACAACATTTTTGTAAACAGGATGGTTATTTTTCTTTAGGGAAATGAGTGACAATAGAGCACTTACAAAAAAGAGAGAGACTTATGAAAACCTTTGAATGTAAAACTGAAAGACTTCCACTTATTTCATATACCTTGTGGAGCACAGTGTATCCAAGCATGCAAAAGCCTCAACGCTTGCTCACCTGTGGAAGCAAGCTGCTCACCTGTAACTTATCTCTCGCAGACTCCAACATCTCTTGGTACTCTTTGCACTCAGTCTCCAGTGAATGCAGTGCATTGGACCATTCTGTCTGCTTACGCAGCAGCTCTTCACGCTCTTCTTGTGCACTTTTCAACAGCTGTAGCAAGTGGGATTCACGTTCAGACTTGTCTGGAAGGTTTCCGGAAATGAGAAGACTCTTCAGCTGTTCCACCTGTCACAGCAAAAAGTTTCAAAGTTTGGATCTGCTTTTAGCCAGTCTCCCATTCACAGAATATTCTAACCTGCCACACACCCCCCTGTTAAATAAGTGCTCACTCAGAACAGAACATCAGCAAAATGGAATACAGGACTAACACTGACAGCTAGGGTCTCAGATGTCAGTGAGTTTACTTCCAGCATTCTTTGTGTCACTCTTTCCTAACATAACTGTGCATTTCCAGCAAATATGAACCTTTTTGATATTACTCCCAAGCATTACTTAGGATCACAGTTTTTAAAAGCTGAAAGGTTAAAAAACGGGTTAACCTCCAGCATTACCTGGGCTTGGAATTTTAGGTAAAATAAACACTTCACCTGGCACATTACCTCTGGTAGCCTATCTGGCCCCAAATGCAGTGTTAAGCCTGAATACTGCTTGTAGTTAGTCATTTTTATATAAAATTCACAGCCCAAACACTGACCAGGGTTCATGCCAAGGAGGTTAAAAGATCTTTGAGCTACTTTTCAGAAAGACTGAGGTGATGTTCCAGCAACAGGAAAACATCTTACAAAAGTATTGTTCATCAGTCATCATGGATTCCCTTCTGTACAGCAGATGAAGTAGCCTAAGTTTTACCTGTCTGCGTGCATTCTCGAGTTTTTCTGTCTGGGTGCACAGGGACTCTAGTAGAACAGTCTTCTCATCTGAAAGCCGCCCATTCTCCTCAGTCAGCTCATTCACAGCATCCTGGAGATCTCCTACCAAAACATCAGATGTGTTCATAAGTAAAACAGCAGCAGCTGCTTCCAAAAAATTTTTTGAGAACTTGTGACATCATACCATAGTTGTGAGAGGGTACACAACATCTGACGATGCATCACAAGAAGTGTTTGTGATAATTTTTAATTATTTTAAAACTCATTTTACAAACATTTTAGGTATTACTGTGGTCTACACTTACCTACACTTACAGCTACACAACTCTGATAATAGCTAACAACTGTTGAATTTAACCCACCACTTTTCTCAGCATTTTTACCCTTTGAGTTTGTCGTCAGAACTTGTCTAGCAAAAGCTGGCTGAAAATTGTCTGAACTGGTGGAATTCTAAACTGATACATTGCCAGGCATATTGAAATATATTGAAATAAATAAACAGCATGCTACTGAAGATTGGACACACAAGAAACAAAAAATAGTTTGAAAATCCCTTTCTCTTCGAAACAGTTGTGCACTGTGTTATATACAGTAAAACCTCTTTACTAAGACCTTCCTGATTACAGCCACCTCTAAGTTACAACCCCAAAATGTTTCAGGGATTAAATGTAAATGGAGATGCTAGGCTAACATGAAACAGGTGTTACTCTTTGGGCATTCATTTAACCTAGGCCAGGTCGATTAAACTTTATGTTTTGGGACGATATGGGTATGATGGAGTCAATATTCACTGTTGTCTCTTTACCACATTTACCACACCACATCAGTCAATTGTGCTTCATTAACGATCTTTTGCAGAAGTTGCATGTCTATAAAAATAAAATTACTGTGACCTATCATTTGTGCTATACTGTGACTTTTTGCAGAAATCATGTTAAAAAAATATTAATATTACCTTTTAAGAGAGTATTTTTGTCATGGTACATATGTATTGATCGACTGCTCTTACCATGATTGTCCTATACTTCAGTAGTACAGCCTACCAATGGCAGAATAAGCAAGTGAAAGCCAAACCGACAAAACATGCATAATGACATGGTTTTCAAGAGTATTATTTTAAACTTCAAATAAATAAACTTGAATCTATGCATTTGAAATCATGGTTAGTGGAATGAAAGCTGACTGGTTAATATCTCCCTGCTACAACCCCTCGAAGTTATGACCCAGTTTAGCGAAGTTTTACTGTATATATAAAGTGATAAAAACAGAAAAACAGAAAGGAGAAAAGAAGTCAGTGCCCTGATTGATTTAAAAAAAGATGGAGCTTTTAGAAGTTTAGAAACCAGTGTGGTCTTACTGTGAAGTCTGCCAACTAGTTATTTCAAAGGCTCAATTTTTTCCCCTCTTGGTGCACTTTTCAACACTTCTAACTAACCGCCATATTGTAGATTTTCAATTTGATGATTTATATTAATTTAGTAGTTACCACACACTGTATAATTACAAAAATTTGGCAAGACAAGTAAAATCTGTCGTTTCATGGTAAGTATTTAAATACTGTCTACATAAATCTTTTCATAAAATTACAAATTTACTGAAGAAACATGCTGAAGGAAGAATTACATACCAAGGTCAATCAGAAGTGTTAAAAATAAAACAACAGCAAAGCAAAAAACTCAAACATTGGATTTCTGAGTTATTCTTCCATTTTTTAATTACACTACACAGGCTTCTGAGCTGTCACTGCCAAGAAAATGATATAATGATGTGGTGCCAGGAGAATTAAATGCTTTTGAGTTCGCACTATACATTTTTAGTGCCTGAAAACAGATACTGCCTAATATAGTTTACACAATGTAGTTTACATGGCAAACTAGAAAAACCGAGCTATTTAAGAAATTTGTGATTTGCATTTCTTGAATCTGAGCCTAAAATCTTAAGAGAGCCAAAAAATTTTTTAAAAACCCACAAAAAACACAGAAATGAAGTTAGAGATTCTGTGATCAATAAATAATAGAAGCAGCCAATTTAAATAAACTTAAACTTAACAGTAACTTTTTAAAATTTAAAATGTTATTCAGATTTGGCTGATGACTGTTTTTTGTTTTGTTGGTTTGTGCTGGTTGAAACCCACTAACTTTTGTCAGAATGCTGTCAACTGGCTCAGAATTCTGATGCTTACAGAACATCATGTACATTTTTGGAATATTTAAGTGGAATTTCTAACTGGTTAAGAGGGCTTTAAAAAAAACAGGAAGAAGAATGCATGATCACGGAAGAGCACATAACAGGAACCTCCTTGTGCTTTGATCTGTCAAGTCTCCTTACCCAACTCTTGAAGAGTTGCCTGAAGTTCTTCAGTTGTACTATAGTTGGTCTCTTCCATTTGCAGGATGCGCTCCGTCAGACAAGCCACTGAAATCTCACTCAGGACATCGCTGTTGCAGCTCTTGTTGCTCTGTTTGTCCCAGTTAGTTGGATCCATCGAAAGGACGGAAGGATGTTCAGGAGTGCCACAGAGGTCAGCTAGAGATACCCCTGGTTCAGAGTTCGTCAAGGAAGCTGAGCGTTGCAAAGATCCATGTTTGGCTATGTTCACACGGTTATCCACTGCTGCCAATGGAAGAGCTACATGAGACACAACATAAATTGCTATGAACATATAAACGAGCATAGAAAGTGAACAATGACTGTGACTTCATGTAGACTCTGCTGCTGAACAGATTAATACTGCAGGATCTGAAATCTTACACTGAAGCAGACATGAAAAAGTTAAAGCAAATGCTTCTTTCTCTTTTTAGCTTTATAACTGACATTGATATCATGTCTTCCTGCCAATTAAAAAAAATGAGAGTTGATATTAACAATTCTGATGAAATTCTCTCTCCACACCTCTCTTTCTCACCTTTTGCCCCTTCAGTCGACAGACTATCACAACTGATACTAGCGTGTATCAAACAGTCTGAGGCTCCCACACTATCTCCGCTCCTGCCAACTGACTTCACAGACCCAGAGCCGATCTTCATGATCAGCTTTTCTGTGTCAGTCACTTGCTCGACAGGAAAGCCCAGCTCCTTGAGCCGATCAGTCAGGTGTTTGTTCTGGTGCTTCAGCTGCTCCAGTTCCTCCAGGATGCTGTAATAGAAACAATGGTGGGGTTTGGTGGATGCTTGATGAGACAGAACTACCCCCTTTCTCCTATTTTATTCCTTGCTGTTAGCTGCTTGCAAAATCTGGGGAAGGATTTTTTTTGTTGTTGCAAATTTCCTACTATATCAACATCGCCAGATATCCTAACAGTTTAACGATCCTTGTGTTGCTCAGCCTTGCCGACTTTTACCTGACAACCAGCTGTCACAACCTTACCATTCTGACCACCTCACAAATTCAGTGTCTCTAGCTCGTTGTGCTGGCCATCCTAACCTATCACTGTCAGCATGGACAATTCACCTGCTCAACCTGTCATCTTTATAAAGTGTCAGTTAATTAAGCTAATAGTCCGGGGTTGCCCTCCCAGCCACAATGAGGGCATGCATTTTGTACCAGGGCTGTGCCCACCTGTATTGTGGTGACTCAGAGGACAGTCTGTGCCAGGCAGACTGAAGTGTATATGTTGCAAAAGTGTTAAGCTCTAAGTGAAATATAAGATGCAGTGCCTATATTATTGTTAGCATGCAGCTATCTTAATAACTTGCACAGAACAATGGTTCTTACACTGACCCGTTGTTAACAGATGCAACGTCTTTGAGTCGTTTGATCTCATACTTGTATTTCTCTATCTCTGCCTTTCTGCCTTCGGTGATCTTGGTCAGTTCTGAGATACGTGCTTCCAAGGTCTTTTTCTCCTTCTCAAAGTTGGCCAACAGCTCTGCATTGTAAGCCATTACATCTGCAGGTGCTGACGTTCGCTTCCGTAACAGTTTGTCCTGTGAATCAAAAACCTGGTATCTCAAACTTTAATATTACAAATGTGAACATTCTCTCTTCCTTTCCCTTTCTATTACTTCTCTATGTGTGCATGTGGGTTAGGGGGTGTCAGAGAGAAGCACCACTGATGGCAAGGCAAGTAACGCACCTACCCTACCACACGGATATCTGTGCAGCAGATTCTGTTTATAAAGGTATTAGGATTTTAAAAAACCCTTCTAACTAAAGCTTTAATATATATTTATACAATGTTTATGTTTACACAAAGGTAACATTCCATAAATTCCTCACTAGGAATCAAATACCCCAAATATTTTTCAGCCCACAAGCAGTATTTTATTAACCTTTACCTGCTGCATATTCTGTTAGAGCCAAGTCAAAAGTAAGTCTTACTTTGCTGACATTCTGGCTGCTCTGAGCCCTCTTCATGGAGTTCTGAGATGCCGATGATCTGTTGGAGTGTATAGACTTGACACTACCAGAAGTGTTGCTGCCACAGTCAATGGACTGTGTACTAGAGGCCTTGCGTATAGTTGTCAAGGAGTTAGGCTTCACAGGTTTCAGCTTTGCAAACCCTGCATTCTTCTCCTTTTCTTTTAGCACCTGCAGCAACACAAGAGCAATGGTAACACACCAGTGAGACTGGCCTATGGGTCATAAGCTATGAAATGTTAAGCAGCTAAATATCTCCCATCAGAACAAATTTATCTTTAGTTGTTTGTTCTCCTCTGTGGTCCTTAGGTAGTTCCCACAATTTTTTAAATGCTTGGATGCATGTTGGTCATTCCTTTCCAACAATGCTTACATTTTTATATCGCTGCTTTACTTGAAAACAATCCAAACTTTTCACTCTATACACTTTCATTCAGCAAGCAAACAGTAAAATAAAAGATCAAGCAGAAGTTCTATTTCTCAAACCTCCCACATTTACATGCCATCATGAAAGATACCAACATTCTTTTGTTTTGCTGTTTGCAAGACCTTTTCAAACACTGATACTGAATGGTTAAAAAAATACTCCAGAAAAAACAAGAGTTTAGGGCAAATGCTTTCATGACATTTATTGCAGCACAAGGTTTCATTATAAAAACCATGAAGCTGTTGTAGCAGAATGTTAAAATATATAGAGCCAGTAGCTCCATTACTTTCAGTTTTTAAAAGTATTTAACAGCAGACAAAAGTTGCACAAGAGAAAATAGCAATTAAGGAAACAGAGAAGAATGCTGTAGGACTCATGCCAAAATACCTAATTACAAAGTCACAAGGGTGGCTGATCGCCAGGGTGTTTAGCAAAGATGTATGACTTGCTATAGCTCCAAAGCAAATACCTGTCTCCTAGATACACCTGGAGGACAGCTCCAGCCCCCTCAACTACTCTCTCAAAATTTCTCTGCACAAGGCGCTACCTCAGAAAAACTGAACACCCCTAAAGGGCAGCAACCCTTGCCCTCTTCATCCTGTCACGGTCTACATACCAGCTTTAAATTTAATTCTAAACATGAAATTCTAATTAAATTCTAAATCCAGTTTCTTTATTTCCTATTTTAAAATCAATATACAATCACATGCAATGCAACTGAAAATACCATTTACAAAGTCTTGACATTCAAAAGCAAACAATTCTAAATGAATCGAAAAAAAAGGTCAAAAGCCATAAGGAAGAAGAAAGTGAAGTAAAATGGCAACTGAGGTGACGACAAGTTCAAGCCTCATAGCTTAATAGCTAATGTATTTGTGTCTGTCTGCTTCAGACATGAAGTGATTATTTTGTCTCATTTCTTTACTTCACATTCCATCACAAAATGATTGTACTGGTAGTCTATTTGATGGACAGAAATTATGCAAGGCATGCAATACAACTGTTGTTACAGAAAACAGGAAATATCAGATTTCGTGGCTGGTCCATGAGAACACTAATTACAATATGGCTTCATTAAGCCAGAGTGCAAACAGAGAAGGCAGTGACACATATACTTACTCTACAAACCTATTTGGAAGGATAGAAAACAATAACATTTGTTGCCAACTTCTAATAAATTTTCTAAATCAATAATTCACAGCTGCACATGATAAATTAAAGGTGTCAAAAACATCACTAGGAATTTTTTATAAATAGATTCCACTGATATTTGAGACTGAATGTGGCATGCAATGCTAGAGGAAGTAAAGAAGGGGGAGTGGGAGAGAGAAGCATTCCACACAATTCACCATCATAATCAGTAGAGGACAATTTCAGGAACACGGCTCACAGTTCTGGGCCAAGGCCCTAAAAGCATGAAACCCCATGAAGAACAGCAGACTGATGGAGCAAACAGAAGGTCATTAACCATAACCCTTGCCACTCTGGGCAGGTGACTAGTTGAGGGGTTAAAGCATTGATCACTGAATGCAAAGGCACACCTGTTAGACAACCGCATGGCACAGGATCTAATATTTACTGAGTTTACACACCAATCAGCATTTTGCAGGTGTTTCCATTCAGATACGATTCTGTCGTTCTCTTTAACTGTCACTATATACATATGTTTATTGTAAAAAGGATGCAGTCAACTTGGTCAACTTGTTTGTCTGCCTGTTCATCATCTCCCGATGAAAATACATGGTAATAATTCAAGTAAATAAGAGTTGTGCGTTACTCCCATGCCGAGTACTCACTGATAGTCTGACTGCCTGCTGCATGTTTCTTTACCTTCCTCTAGCAGCCTTTCTCATCTGTCCCCCGAGAATCAGCACCAACCAATAGTCAACTTAACACCAACAATCTGTTGGGTTTTCTGGCAATCTAGCACTGACAATCAGCTAGCTTTTCAGAAGCAGGATGATCTAGCCTGGTGGCAGCGTGGCGCGCCTCTACACTGCAGCAGCAAGCTTTCTTACGCTGACCACTTTGCAGAACGAAGGCTAGGGTCCCATCGAGACCTCTATATCACGGCTGGTGGTGCAAGCTTTCTTAATTGTTTTCCATGCAGTGCCAGAGTATAAAAGATGCAGTTGTGTAAATAATGCACTATTTGCATCACGCCCATCGCTGCCGTCTTTTGAGTGCTGCAACACTACAAGTCCGGGTCACGCCTAGATGTGACTGATAAAGCTGCAATGCAATCCGCTTTGTCCTAGCATACAGTATATATGCAAGTGGTACTTGACAGAGGTTACAGTGCGGTGGTTAGAACATGGGAGCACTAGGAAGGTGTTGTGTGTCCAGTGGCAGGACAGCCAAAATCTACGAAGACTGTTTCTATACTTTCTTCTGGCCCCTGTCTCTTCAAAACGGATATTTTTAATGCTAAAATGCATTGAGTATATGTTGAAGACTGTCTTCTGTGGTGGACTTTTCTTTCAGTCTCCATGTTACTTAGCCAAAGAAATTTTCAAGATCCTGATTGTGAAGTGCCAGTTTACTTTTGTCAATTGTTCTTCGTGTTTTAATGTGATCAGGTGTAATAAATTTACTTTTGTGTGTATGTGTGTGCATATGCTTTAGGTTTTCTTTTCCCTTCTTAATACATAGAGCTCCCCCTATCAGAAGGAGGTATATACATACAAACATTCATTAACTGAAAGTTCAACAAAAATTATCAGTCCAACTAATCCAACACTCAAGAGAAGTTTGGAAAGATCTTGCTTGTACTGTCTGAGAACAGACAACAACCATAGTTAAGGACAGACTGATCAGTGAAGTTTTGTATTGCAGTCTGCATGACTGGTGCTGAAAAGACAACCGTGAATACAGCTGGATAAGCTGCAGAGGCCTAGTCACACCCCAGGACCATGATGGCGCACAGCAGCAGCCAGTGACAAGGAAATGGAGGCATTCTATTGACATCTAAGGCTGCCTTTGACATATGCCAGGCCAAGAGGAATGTGACCACAGTCTCCCTTCTCATGGAAAAGTGAGTAAATCAAATAAGACCTAATCACATAAACAAAAATCCTCCTATGGGGTCTAAAAACATAAATAATCTGGCAATCTGCAGTAGCCCTACAACCATTTCTCAATGCAAACATACACACCCATATGCATGAATGTCTGCATGAACACCCAAGCCCACGCACACATACATTGCAAAAATTCCAAGACTTGATATCAGTGAGATTATAATGAAACATTTTACCTGGTTTTCTTTGTTCTTTTCTGGCACACACACAGGGGCAGACCTGACAGACTCGGACACACTAATAGTATCTCCACTAGAGGGTTCTCTCTCTGATGACATTGATCTGTTGATAGATATATTTTTGTCCATTGTTCCTGCAGTTGTTACAGTCTCATCCTCTTTCACAACGGTGAGCTTTTTCTTGGATCCCGATGAAAGACTTTCATGGCTTTTACTCATATACTTTTTGTTTGCAGTCACATGTCCAGATTTGCTTCCCTTGCCTGAAAGTCCAGAGTGATCAGACTTAGACTGTTTCATCCCCATGATAGATGGCACAGGCTTTGATGCTGTTGGAGTCGAGGGTGTAGTTGTTGCAGAAGAACTTGACGACGATGATGCTGATGATAATTTATTAGCTTTATGGGCAGGTGGAACAGTGGCGCCCCCACCCTTGTCCATTTCCCCTTTCTCTTGTTTCTTCATTCCGTCGATGGAGGAAATCTGAAAAAGAATTCAATTTTGACAATGAGTTTCTTTGATACAAGCATGTTTCTTTTTGATTTCTCTTAGTGTCGACATCACCCTGTATGTCCTAAATGTAAGTTATCATCTTATGATAAAACATTGTAACATCGATGTTGGGTTACCGTGTCTTCAAAGTGTCAAGAATCAACCTCTCTTAGTGTCTATGATTACTGTCTCCTATCAGTTACGAAGTCCGCAGCAGGAGGAGGGTAATAACTTTCCTGACAGGTTCATAATCAACATTAAGTTAGTCTGTCAGAGGCATGCACTGACCAGTGTGAACACTTACTGAGGTGTCCGAGTCATAAGTCTCCGGATTGGAAAGATATCCGCCCATATCACAATATCAACCACAGGCCTGCAGGCAAGGCGTCGAGACAGGGGTTCTTTTCTCATGGAGGTGCAGCCCACAAGGGTCTTGTGCAAACGATTCAAGTTGCAGGGAGCTAGCCTTATCATCAGTGTTGGCACGGACTACCGTATCATGCGACGCCACCTTGTCACCCTATCCACAGTCACCACATACATACCACACCCCCTCCTGCCCTCCAGCTCGCTTTTATTTATTTCTGGCTGGGGGGAGGGGATAGGAAGGGCAGTGGTATCAAACGTATTTGTTAATGTCTGCTGGCCTGTAGACAGTTAACCTTTCATTGCAAGTTCACCTTTGTTTTGTGCCAAATTTTGTGATTGGAATGGGACTCCACCCCCCAAACACAACCCTCTTCCCTTTGGCAAGCGGTCAACACTCTTTTGTGCTCAAGATCTGTATCTGTTGTCCCCGTGATACAGGCAGGAGAGGTTTTTATGAGGGAGAGATTTCTGCATGGTGTGTCACTGCTGCAGTTGAAAGCGAGAAGATATCAGGCACGTGAGGTAACCCGGTACTGGAGCAGACGACACACAGAGATGAAAGTCATGACAAGGTGGATAACCATGGCCATATACCCGAGAACCCTACAGGGAACCCACAAGTGGTCTGCCGGGTGTACATGACATCAGCTTTCAAACATTTCATAGCTATGTGGGCGCTTAGCCTTTTCCTTCCTTACACTCTGTGTATGTGTTGGGGGTGAGAGAGAGAGTGAGATTGTAAAGGTAAGGCACAAATGTTTGTGGAATAAAGACAAGGTTAGCTAACGCGGGAAGGTACCTGCAAAGGACGGCGAAACAAAAGGGGGTTATTGTACACAAATTGTACCCCTTTTTATTTCCCGAAAAGGCACCTTGACACCTGGCAAATGTTCAAACCACTGACTGTCGGACCCTTTGGCAACCTATCCGCGATTTTCTGTCAAGCTGTGGTATGTGGAAGTCCACACACACACACACACACGCATCGAGGTCAAAAAGAAACAAAATGAAACCAAAACACGCTGGCACTAGGAAGCACCCCCTGGTACGATACTATGACAAAACTTAATGTGCTTACACTGCGCAAGTCATAAAAATAACTGCCGTCACTCAATGGCATAAGAATGTTATGTTTACCCTAAGCCAGGCAAATGCTCAGATAAGCTTCCACGTGTGAAGTGGGGACGATGCGGCTGAAAGGTTTGACAAAACGTCTGTACCCGTCTACACGGTGATGATAACCATCTCAATCACACCCCACGGCAGTTGTCTGCTGAAGCACCCTCCATCCCACCCGCCCCACATCACAACCACCGAGGTTTCACCTCACAACCCTGGGTAGCGATGCCGTTGACCGCAAACATTCCTAAGTGTCAACGTTCTGAAGATGATCTTGCTGATACCATTTGACAGTAAGTGCTGTAATGTCCAATAATGTTTGTAACTGTGCTGTCCCCCTTTGAGTCTACTGACACCACCCTACACACGGATGTGCATGTAATTAGCACAAAGCTTCCCAAAGTCCAAAGTCTCAACAACGTAACCTGGTGCAGTCAACAATGATGTTGTTATGTGTAATCTTACAGCTTCCAGTCTTCTCTCTCTCACACATACACACAGAGGGGAGAGGGAATCGGGAAAGTAATCCTCTTGTACATGTAAGATTAACGTCAGATTCAATATTTAGGTTACAACTGGGCTGTCATTACGAGTCAGAAGTTCTCTTTACTGATTCACACATTATATATATATTTTTAATTTTTCTGTAATTTATTTTTCAGAGCGAGGAAGGGGGAGGCTGGTGGCTAGATAGTGGAGCACATTTAGCAGGCAGGGCAGGTAGGACGTGTCCATCCATGTGGGTGTCTGCTGCAGTTGTACAGGACGAATGCCACTCACGGCTGACAAGTCGGGGGAGACGGGAGGGATGCTTTAGTGTCCTGGCTTTGGTTGCCGTCGTGAGCAGATGAGGCGTGACCGGAGGGGCGGGGAGGCGAGGTCAGCCTGCACCTCCCAGAGAGAAGGACGAGACAATGTGGTGACTGTTTGCTGTCAGTGCTTACTATTCTCCGCGCGTAGTGCTGCGACATTATCTACCTCTGTAGCCGTCATTCCTTACTCCTGTCATAACATTACAACATGTGACGATGGAGGTGCCACGGGAAGTATGCATCCGTCTGGTAAAATAACCGTGAAGATATGAGAGTTGTGATGGGGGCATGAGTGGCAGAGTAATCTCAACTTAATAAGTTTCTGACAGCGTGGCCGTGACAAGAATGTGGCGCCAACCACAGAACGTCCTAGAAGACGGATCACCAACCTCAAGCAGCTATACAGCAGCAGAGTGTTCAGTTCTTATTAACATTTCTAAGTCAAGCTAACCCCGCATTCAAAACAAACAAAAAAGCCGTGACAAGCAGGTCTGTGTAAGCGCCGGGCTATAAATACATGTTGTCAACAAAAATAGCGAGAGAGGCGGCAGGCGGCACAAGAATGGCCGGCAGGGAAAGTGGAGAGGGCGGATGGCAGGACATCGCAATGATCGGAATGCTGCCCGCCTGTCGATGTGGGACCCTCCGCACTGGTGTGGCCGTTAGTTGTCAACTTGTCTTTGCTCTCACACACCCGCCCATCGATGATGTCATAGGCATGGCGCCCAGTGTCCAGGCGGTTTGCACTTCTCGCCGATCAACCGAAAAGTGAATGCGTTAGAGAAGATGAGGACAGCCTGATCTGTTTTGTTAGCGCTTTACGCCGTGCCAGCAACTATATCAGGGCGAGAGAAAGTAATGTTAAACAAAACCTCCAGGTGAGATAACATCCTAAATAACAAAAGCCATCAGGGACCTCAACCATCATAATCCCATCCTCCCCCGACACGGCAAACGCAGGGGGCAAAAGAGCAGGCCATCAAAAGAATGACATGATGGAAAAAGATAACAGGAGAAAGACCAATGTAGACAGATGATAGGAAAGAAAAAACTGTATGATGACAGGGAGGGGGTTTGTTAGAAAGACAGTATAGGTGAAAAGGCCGGTGAGACAGAAAAAATAAAAGCGTAAGAGAAAGGGGTGGCCAGCTTAGTCACCCTGCCAGACACGGGCTGGATGCTCACCCCCAGCATGAGAAGTAAGGCCCACGTGGAGGACGACACTCTGAAGCGACTGCTCGGTTGAGCTGGCACATACACTTTGTCTCTCTGTCTCATGTCTAGCAGAGTATCATTGGAATATCCTTGTATCAATGTGTCAGTTTGAAAACAAATGCTCCCCACTAGGGCTTTATGTTTTAGGTGTCGGCGGTTTGTTGATGTGGGTGTTGTGAGTGCCACCTGGCACCATTCACAGTCTGTAGCCACTCGGCTCGCTTCCTGTGGTGGCGGCACCGTGTTTTCACATTACCATTGTCTACAAGTCCTCAGTGGACAAGCAGAATGCACACCGACGCACTCACCCCCACTCACACGAGACACAGACGATGATGATAATGTAACCCACATCCTCCCGTTCTGGTGGCTTCAGGTTTCTGGCCTCGACAAGCGGAATTGAATGAGAATTGAGACAGAAGGCAGACGTAAAGGAAAAATGAAAGCAAATGTAGTGTCATCTCCTTTCCTGAAAAAAAAAAAAAAAAAAGCACACAGCGGTGCTGAGGTATTTCCACGTTCCAGGACGCAGCCGCCGATGTTCTGTTCAGTTCTGCTTTGCCCGCTAACCAAACTGTATTAAGTATATTAAGCGGACAGGGCGACCTGGCAGCCAGCAAGTCAAGTGCATCTCGTACTCACTCAAATCAGAACCGCCCTCCCCCGCCCCTGTCCTCACACTACACCACCCCCTCTCCACGTGCGCTTGAGAGCCAGTGCGATCCTTGTTCTTGTGTTTGCAAACACCAGCAAAAGCCGCTTCCACCAGGAGTCTCGAGCTTACACGACAGAGAAGGTGACGACAGGAGGAGAGAGGAGGAAGTCATTTGAAGGGGTTGGGGTGGGAGCTGATAACTTTTGTGATAACAAAGACACAGACCAGCGAAAATGTTTGATTAGACATCGGAAAGCGCTCACAGAGACTGTTCGATCATCTGTATATCGAACACTGATACAAGTACAGGTAGGTAGACGTGAGTCTCTCTCTCTCTCAACCACATGTCCCTTCAAAAAAACTCCTCTTATAATGTTGACTGACTCTACCAGGACCTTACACTCCCCCCCGAAGGCTGTGGCCTTATGAGGTCCATTACACGGATGTAGAGATGACAGGACCAGATGTAGACAGACTTACAGCAAGCTGCCATCCCCCTGTGACTCACCAAACAACCAGTAAATACCAGCCCAGACGCTTCCAGCGCCTGCCAGACATTTTCCATTTCAACTAATAGCCACGAGGCTGGTGTCGGACCATCACAGTGAACAACAACACATAATAGACCAGCAGCTGGCCGCAGTTCACACCATTCCACAGTTCATTGACATTTAAAAACAGACACAGGATTTCGTCAACCTATTCGCCTGGTAATTTCCACAGAATGGAGTCTGTGGGCAGAGTTGGACGAAAGTTCGTTACAGCTGAAGGAAGAGGTGTTCAGTGTCTAGATGTCAGTCATCTAACAGTTTCATGCTAAATGGAAAAGATTCAATGAGTAGGTGTTGGTCGTTCACCTGCTACACGTGGAAAACTAAGATTTCAATCAACTGTTACGTTTAACAACAATTTGCATCTTCTTCGCGACTTCCCAAAGTATGCTCAGTCTGTTATAATACCTATACAGTATGAACTATATTTTACTGCGCCAAACAAAAGTTTTCTTCAACATGAAGAACATGTGTGACCAGCACCGGACATTACAGCGAGGAAATAGTTTAAAGCTTGACACGAGTTTTGTATGGGACACCGCGATGTCTGTGTAAACAAACAGTGTGTGTTACGGACACAGATAAACAAAAACATATAAAGGCGAGGAGGAGGAGAAGGAGGAGTCAATCTTGACCTGACTCAAGAACAGTACAAGCCCACATCCCCGAGAAACGACTGCTCAACACTCGATCCTTAATTAGGGCGGTTCTGAATATTTGGAAAGAAGAAATGGAGGACGAATAAAATAATCTGTTGTATATATTTTTTTTAATTTTGTCGCATATCATGGGCGTACCTGGTTGACGCATCGTCCCACAGTGTACATCTGCACTTTCCCCTCTAAGTATTACCGCCCTCCAATGAGCTCAAATCATCTTATCAAAGGACACGCCGCTAGTTTCGTCACTCGACGTGAAGACAGATGTTAGTTATCCAAATACTGCTGACGGCAGCAAAGTAATATAACCGTTGCTGCTGCTGCTGCTTCTACCAGTATATCAACCATCGTCGCCGTCGCCTGTAAAGAACGTGGGACTGATTTACATGAGAGAGAAGGAACACGATCCTGCCATGCTGTGGTAGCCAGAAGTGGCAACAGACCAGACTGGCACAAAAGCCTTACAACGCAGACCGAGGACAAAGCTTTTCTATGTTTTGCTTGATTCGATGATAAGAAAGGGCAGTCAGGGAAGGGGGAGACTGGAGGGGACCCCACATCTGTTTTGCCGCCTCTCTTCTTGATGGACATACTGAGACAGCTACCTGGTACAGACACCTGGTATGTTTTGGTTGCTAACGACGACTCTGACACTCACCAAACCACGTTTGCAGTTTGCCAGTCCCCTCAAGTCAAGTCCCTCTAATGGCCCTGCCCAAGTCCTGTCACAGGGCCAGAGTTGATCGCGGATTACGATAAAACACTGGCAATCAATGGCAGCTCCGTAAGCACGGGCTCAAGATACCCTCCCCCCTAGGAGAGTGGTGTTTGCGCTTCAGGTGTGCACACAGTCAGCCCGATCTTCAGGTACAGGTGGGTCGAGGCGACCTAGGCCCAATACATACAGTGTTACACAGCCCTACAGCGGGTCGTTTGTGCAAGAACAGATCCTTATCACCGCAAGAAAATATCCCCTTCACGCACGTGTGGGCCTCATGCAACATACATGAGATACAAACAACGCACCTTTTCCATGGAAACGCATACAGAAACAATTAGTTTAGTCCTTGTTACACCTCAAGGAGCACAGGGCCGCAACAGCACCTCGCCAACGGACTCGGTTTTGGGGCAGCTACCCTCAGTTGGGCCATGTGGTTCCGACGTCCTTCCGCTAACAAACAAAACAAACAAACAAAAACAACTACAACAAAACGAGATATGCACCGCCACAGGAAGCGAGACACAGTATCCAGATGAAAGACCGTTGTGAACCGGACAAACATGTGACCACGTTTGGCCAACTTTCTTCGTGACGGTCACATAAAAACAATGGCAAACTTGGTAGAACTGTAAGTTAAAAGGAACTATTCAAATTCCGCGTGATTTCCGCATTAACCCATATTTCCAGAAACAGCAAAACTTCTTCCCCCTTTCTGGCAAGAAAGACAGAAAGGGGGAGGGGCAAGGGAGGCCGGGACACGTTAGTGTAAATTGTCGTCACAGCCTGCTATCCACATCGGCAATGGCCCCACCACCGAGGGCTTGGCGAGACTAGAAATACGGCAATCACGCCGCCACTGCTCTCGACCTGCTCGTAAATCAATTAGCAGCTTCACATCGGGAACAACGGAGAGAAAGGAAAAATAACCTAAGCATTTATTAATGCAAAGCGGTAGCAATGCATGCATCACGGTGAGCGATAATATATTATTTTTAGATCGATGTATAGACATAGCGAGAGGGGAAGAGACAAGGAGAAAGAACAGACCGGGGTCGTGGAAGATCGCTTGCTGACATGCTGACTTAGCACGACCTATTATCACAGATGACAACAGTATACCAAGTAAGTTATCGCCGAGTGCGACTAGACCATGTCACACAATCTAACGATAACCTCTTGATGTTATCGTCACTCTCACCTGCAGCTATATTCTGTTTTACCTTTTTTTAAATCTCAACCCTTGAGAGACCTCTAAAGTCACATAAAACACAAAACTCTGCACAAAACAAATACGACCGTGCTGGCGCATATGTGGAATTCCTCTCTCACCCCTTCCCCCATAACCAACCCACATATACACACCTCGCCCATCCCACCAGCTCTACAAACAAGCCAGATGAGTGAATATCTCGACGAGTCCTGCTCCCAAGGTACAGGCTAAGAACAATATCAAGTCGACCATTCTGAAGAGACTTTTTTTTAAAAGCCTTACCTGCTGCAGCACCGAAGGCTGTCTCCATTCTTCTGCTCATTGTCCCCGGCCACCTGGAGCCCAGCGGCGCTGAGCGTGCACCACAGTCAACACAGCCCGCTGCTGCTTGATCTTTTACCACCAAATCCAGTGTCAACAGGCCGGCTTCTATTTGTAAAGAAAAAACACACTTTCACCTTTGCCCGCCGTTTATAAAGTCGCGAGGCCAACGAACGGGGCAAAGTTGCTTGTCCTCCCTCTCCGCGACGGCACGTGGGAAACAGCAATTTCTCTGCTAAATACATCCAAATCCAGGTGAAAGTTGCTGTGGGTGGTGGTGGTGGGGAGAGGGTGGATCTTGTGCTTTCCCGAGTATCAACTTACTCACATCGTGACTGCTGACGACGGGCACAAAATGGGCCGAGTAGAACTTGCGCCGCTCAGCTGAGAAGGCTTTGTCTGGGTCTGACCCCCCGGGTTCTCTTCTTCCCTTTTCCAGTCTTCCTCCTAACACGAGCTTGTTCCATTCGACACTCCATCTGCCGTTAGCGCTGGCTGGAGGCACAGATTAGGGAGGTGGGGTGGGGTGGGTGGGAATAATCGGTGGGAACGCACGAGTACACATAACAACAGCCGCGCGTCCCTCCCACAACGACTGGCTGCGTTGTAACGGTCGGGTGGCCACCACCGGTGACTGCGAGACTTGGGTTGTGGGTGGGGGATGGAAAGGAAGAGAGATTTTCCCCGATTGTCGTTATACTCGCACCCACGCTCGCCAAAAGCACGAGAGCGTACCTTCTAGGGGAGGAGGGGTCAAGTCTCAATCTCCGCAGCAAACTACCAAACACAGTGACCAGCAGCCGCCCGCTGCTTCACCCTTGACCAGTCACTCCATTCAGGGTGGCCTGGTCAGTGTGCAAGCACCCTCTTGAGCCGCCTCTGTTTCAGTGTTTCTCAAATCTCCACCGCCATCACCACCTCCTGGTCCTGAAACAACCTCAGGCCTCAGATGTTTACACCCACACCTCCAGTAGAGAACACCAACATCAAGTTGCAGGTAAAGGATAGTGAAACTGTCCCCAGTAGCTACGTGCGTCCTTTCACACACAGTGTTGAGTGATCACAAAAGTGTAACAAGGAAAAACCCATAAGTAAACCCATGGCGACCCGAGGCGAAAGGAGAGCGAGAGCTGGCCGATGACTTGGCGTCCGAACACCAGCAGCCAGCCCCTCCCGACCTTCTGTCGGTCACACGTCGCACATACCTACTGCACCTCGCGCCAGTCGCCTTCTCTCTGCATCTCCTGCCCTTGACCCGCCGCAGGGAGCGAGCAGCATCACTACATCGTCAGCGGAAGCTGGTGGTGATGACGGTGGCGACACGCGCACGGAGCCGGCCATCGCGAGCGGCCGCGAGTCAGGATTTGCGGGGAGAACAATCGTCCCGCACAGCAATGGCTAGGAGTGGTGTGAATGTCCGGAACACGAGAGGAAGAGAAGGCAAAACAAGCTTGTTCACTCGACGTCCTTCAACAAACAAACAAAATCTACCTTACGATATCGGAATCCAAGCCCCACTATCACACCTCTTCATCACGTGACCTCTTTAGCAGCAGAAACCTACTCATCTTTCGTCTCATGGCTGAGAGGTGATGAACAGCTCGTTAAAGAAAATAGAAAATAAGTGTGGAGTTGACGACATGAATACTTGCACAGTCACGCGAACACCTGCGAAGTGTAAGCTTTGTTGTCATTCCCCACCCCTCTCTCACGCTTGTTGATGTTTGTTTTCGGCACAGTCACCTGGCAGCACGCTGATGCAACATGCTGCATCACTCGACAGTCGCTACCTGCTGCTGAGTGAAAACGACAGGTACATCATGAACACCTGCAAGCCAACTGAGCAACGACTCCACTTACTGTTTGTTTGTTCTGGTGTGGGGTTAGTATTTGTAGTATGAAATTAATTTAAGAACAGCGTGTGAAAGTGTGAGCCTATAGTACGTGGTCATCCCAAGAGAACAATCAAAAGCACAAACTCAGATGCATGTGAATACAAGGCAGACACGAGGCGGGGAGTGTTCAGTGGTAGGGAACTCAATGAAATCACACTCAACGAAAAGTTATTGATACCTGAACACAAAAGCCTAAAACAAAGCATATGAAGTCATGTATAGCACACATTGATGATGACTCAAAGCGTTCAGTCCAATGAAATTATGAACAGATAAACAAAGAACAAAAAAGCCCCCCAAAAAAACAAAAACAAAAAACCAAACAAACAAACAAAAAAAACCCAAAACAAATTAGACTTTTAATGTCAGTCCAGGATGGTCAAAGATTAGCAAGTCTGTATCAAAATGAATTTGGAAAGGCGGCGTAATGTTATTATACGGATATTACTATAAAGTGGACATTTTAACAGAAAGTGCTCAGCTGATTCACTTAAGAGACTAAATGAACATGAGTTGCTTGTTTATTAACCCTGTTATTATTCCACTACATAACCTAGAATGTAAAACGTGGTCAGCACTAGTGATAACAATACAAAGCATGAACTTCACTGTCAGACATGACCTGTTGAACTCAGAACTTGAAGTCCTGGATTAAACTATTGTAGTAGGCTGTTCCACATATTTTGAAACAAGAATTTCACTTCGGTGTGGAACGACGGGAACATCACAACCCCGCTATTACCTCCATGAAATTTTCCTCTGACCCTCGCCCCTGTTGCTTGCCCTGGCATGTAAAACACCCCCCACTCAGGCCGAGGTGCGGATGGTGGGTGGGAGAGTTAGAAACCACCCACTCGATCATCTTCTCCATCCCTCCCCTCCCCACTAGCACTGTGATCCGCTTGATCTTGGCGATCAATGAGACGAGCATGCGCCATCCCTCCCCCTCCCGACTCCACCCAGGATTGGGAGGTGACATCTGTTTGCCGATCTTGCCAGCCCCTAGCTAGGATCGCTGACGTCCCCCGATAGCTGTTAACCTCGTCCGTCACCTCGCCGCGTCTCCGTCCTCTGACCCCTTTAACCCTTTGACCCGCCGAATCCGGTCAGCGTGCGAGGCGACAAGTTGTCCGGACTGCACGCAAGCATTACCGTACTCGTCCTCCTCGCGCACGGGTGGGCGGCAAGCTTCCACCACCCTGTGGATCCCCGGCTGTCACACTGTGCTACCCGTACCACTACCGGTAGGTATGACGGGTGGTACACGAGAACCATGACTAACTTCTGGACTAATAGATATATAAATATTCGTAGGGGGTAGGGTTGGAAGGTGGTACTCAAATTTTCGACAGGCGTACTCGTCTGGAAAAGTTTAAAAACTGCGGCTGTGGATTGAATGGGAAAGCCAGCAGTACCGTAGTCCTAACCCTCAGACTCCCTTGGCGCATGATAAGAGGCATGTGTCTCAGTAGCTCTCAGGCCTGCACACTAAGCCCTCACAAAGCTGCTCCCAGACGCCGATTTCACTAAGAAATGTTTCTATCCCTCTCCTCCCACGAATTGACAAGAATTCTCGGCAGCCAACCAAAGAGCCCAACAATGTACCTCGCTCCTAATCAATCTGCATTTGATTGGAATAAAACAGATGAAGAATTTATTTGCCAAGTGACAATGCACGAACAGGTTTTTATGTAGTACGTCGGTAGGTGGAGAGAGAACATTTACAATTCTCAGTGGACACGGTACTTCATCCTACTGACGCTCACGTGCTTCAGACAGCAGCCACGACACACCTGACTATGAACAAGTCATCCATTTCCCACACCGCGATACTCGGAAGACTACATTATTAAATCACTTTTTTCCCCGAAGTCCACCGTTATATCATCGACTAACGACTTAGCCCTCCTTCTACATCACCGAGCTCTATTCATATTAGCAGTTGCTATGCGTGACGTCACTAACGCTCTGACCGAGACTGTGATGCAGGTGCAATCAACCACTGTCGCTGCTTTATATATGCTGTGAATGCCTCGAGATAGACAAATCTGAAAACTTACTTTAATCACGAACTTGTATTACTGGACTGCTGGCAGACGAATATTTTCCAATCAACAACTAAAACGAGGCACGAGACTACAGAGCTTCCGGTGTAGTCACATTGTTTAGGCTCGCCGAGACTAACAGCGGAGAACTTGGCAAGACTAAGCGTTGGTCTCGGCAGACAGACAGCAGTCCACCTATACACGTCCGTGCTTTGATCAGGAGTGATGCGTTTCGTCAGCATTTGCGTTTTACCCGCCTCCAGCGCACACACAACCTCTCTCTCATTCATTCACTCCATTTCTCCACATACGGCGATATATGAAATGAAATGTCGAGCTGTACAGCAGACTGTGAGGCCATTAGCTGCAGTGCGCTGCCTAAAACGAGATCGGGATGCGGATTGCAGGGAAGAGCCGCCGTAATGCAACACAATTCCCGCTGTTGTTGTTGTTGTTGATGATGATGTTGTTGTTGTTGCTACTGTATTCTATCTTCACAGAGTCTATCCCTTCTCTTCTCCAATCCGACCCCACCCCACACGCACAGCCACTCCTATAAGCTCCTGAGTATATGTAGAGCAGCAACAAATGCTGAGCAAGACGTTGGAGCAGAGGGCGAGAAGGGTGTCGGGTATCTACCCGCAGGTGTTGAGGCTTAGCGTTTATTACCCGACGATTTAAGACATTCTAGTGTCACAACTTTCGTGTCTACCCTGAATTTGTGGTCCTCTAAGTGGGGCGGTGTGGGATGGATCACTGACTGCCTAGAAGCGTCAAGCCATTCCTCAACCGCATTGCAGCAACAGTTGGTGAGAGATCCGGGTAGCACGACGGCCCGACCACGTGGACTGACATACTCTATCGTGGGTTTCCACTTGATCACACGGACAGTGGATATAGTCACCCTTGTCTTGGACTCGTTCAACTCTGTGGTTCACTCGCGAGTTCGCCTTTCAAATATCTTTCAAACAGATACCCAGCTCAAGACCTCGGAGTGGCAAAACGTCACTACTGATGTTCGCGGCTGAGGGAGGGAGGCAAAACGGGAGGTGAGAGGGGGAACTGTGGAGTCTGATAAATAATGTACAGTGACTATTATGATCCATAAAATAAGTATACAGCGAAATTAGGCTGCAAGAAGAAAATCTTCTCTTCTCCAGAAGTCTAACGAATTGCTGGCAGTAGTGATGATGATGATATCTAATTACGGAATTCATCCCGAAAATACTTAAAGCGGTTAGGTGGCGCAACGGTTAGCGACTATAGCCGCGTGAAACATGTCCTACTCTCTAAGGCTCACCTGTCTGCCTCCTCCATGTCCACAGACCTTGTAATGATCCGACCCAGACAGGGAGGGTCGGTCTAGTTAGAAGAAACATCCTACCAACGCGCCCCCAGCTGCTGCATGCTAGCAACTCAATGATTTATATTTTATAACTAACGGCCAGGACAAGGTATCTCGCACCAGGACCTGCGTCCTGTCCCCACTTTGGCTCAAACCCGTTGCGAACACTTATTATTATTATTAATTTGTTTCTGACGAACACAGACACGAAAATACTGGTTCACGGTCACGGAGGCTGTGTAAAGTGGCTACGCCTGATCGCTCACACAGTAACTAACTCAAGCTTGGCCAATATGTGGGTGAGGTGGCTGGCTGTACTCATGTTGCGTCACTCTTCCCGCTTGGTGCAGGCTACAAGACTAAGGAGTACCTCGTCACCACCATTTCTTCCCTCTTCCCGTCGTCTATGAATAGCAAAGTGTGGCGCATGCTGAGAATAAATTAGAGACACGATTCACCGACCAGCAACGCTGAATAAATAAATAATGACGTTTGTGGTATGAAAGCCAACCTTTGACCCCGAGGCAGGAAACGACAGGCGACGCGAGAACGTGGTCAGCCCATAGTTTGTGGCGAAGAATCGGCACGTGACTACAGCCAACAACAGGCAGGTTGTTGTGCCTTCTCCTGAAACGGAAGCTGACAGAGGGACGAGGAATGTTTCCCATTCGCAGTGATGGCATGCAAGAGGAGGCTAATCGGGACAGGAGGACCTCCGTCTCCTTCTCCCTTCTCTCTCTCCTCGCCCGCCGGCTCCGCGGAGGAACCAAAATAGACGATAGATGCCGATGTAAGGCACCGTTAGGAACATTCTAGAATCTAGAGTAATACCTGAGCAGCAGCGAGGATTGTGTATTGTCAATAATACACGACTACATGACACCAGTGTTATAAACTTATCTGACCAGCATACCATAGGCAGGATTCGTTAGTCAACTGTCATGTCAATAAGTGGCGCATGACTGTACCACAAGACCGGGACAGAGTGAGAGAGAGAACAATGAACAAATCTTTATTTACGAGGGTAACAGAATAACAAAAGTTACTCAAGGACTAATAAGTAAAAATTCAGAGGGCGAGCGAGAGCGGAAGGGGCCTAGCGACAGACAAGCACAGATGAATGTTTAGGAATTAAAACACTGGACTACTGAGCCTCCCCACCCATCACCCCCGCTCTAGGAAAGAAAATGCCAAAACTGAAGAATTTTAGTAAATGCAGGTTGCGCAGGCACGGACAACGCCCAAACAATTTAATTTCGAGGAAAGGTTTGACACAAGGCCGACGGCAAACATGTTGAGATTATGTTTCAACAAAATTAAGCCTTGATGGTTCCTGCCTTGGAGTCGAGACCACGCTAGGAGGCTATCACTACAGGATTACTAAGGACGGATACATCAAACATCACATATAAATTATTTCCTTACAGATTACGAGATGTCCAGTGTAGAAGGGCACAGTGGTCTGTCTCTCTCACACACACACACAAACATATAAACCACAAAGTCCTGTTTACCGGAGAGATGAAAATATCTGCTGTTGCTATTTGTGGATGACAGCCACTTGGTGGTGAGACCAGGCTCCAGGTCAGATAATGAGGACCCGATGTTGCAGGAGGTAATTGCGGCGGTGGACACAATCCGGTTACAGCCCAGCCCACCCTGCTGCACGGCAAACGTCGGTCTGGCTTGTCGGGGTACCATTGCGTCTCTGTCACAAACATGAAATTCCTCGCCAGACACCAGCATCGACCTCGGCCTCCCAGCAGGCGCCGGCTCTGGCTACAGGTCTGCAGTAGTGCGCAGGACAGAGACTAATGTGCCCTTCCACTGCAGTCTGTGCTGGCAGGACGAACTGGCCGGTGCCCATACTCATGAAGAAAGTCGACCTAGCGGGTTAGTCTACCCAGGCTGGGTACATTTGCTACCAGCAGATGGTGGCTAAAATAATGTATGTGGTTTCTGGGTAGGACTACCCAACCATTTTGGCTTAGTTTCTTACCAGTCTGTCATGGACAATATATCGGAGATGTAATAAAAAATGAGTAAGCGGTTTTTACCTAATAAATGAAATAAAGTATGGTGGTACAGGGGAACCGTTCAGTAATTACCGGTTTAGATTTAATTAATGAGTGAATCCTGGCAGATGTCACAAAGCAAAACCTTGACTTATCCAGCGACCCTTCCAGGAGGACTCCCAGGTGGCGGTCTGTCCACTCCTTGACGTAGCTCAGCCACCATCTCTTCTGCTCGCCTGGTCGACGGCCTCCCTCAACCCATCCTTGGAGGACCGTGTAGGCCCCACGTGCCACGTGACATGCCGGAACCATACCAGCTTTCGCCGCTTGACTACCACACCTAGCAGAGGCACTTGGGAACCAATCAAGACTGTGACTGCGGACTAAACCGTTGGGCTTCTGTTCTCTGTAAGAGACGTGAAGCAGTCCAACACCGAATCAGCAACTAAGGCCACATCACGGCCAGACAGCCAGCCTCTAAACGGATGTCACATGGAGAGAACTCAGGCTGCAGGACCTTGACTCTTTCATCAACTGAGTCAGATGGGTGTCCTCCCTCTAAAGCAGGGCACAGTGCGTACAGAACCACGTGACCCAGCAAACAGTCGACCTGTAACACTTACAGCCACAAGCCGGGGTTGAACACCTGTATCCACTATAGCAAATCTTCATTGTGGATGACAAAGAAATTCTCGGATGCTAAATTGTGGCCACTGAACCAAGCGAGGACTGTGTCGATTCAGACTATGGCTGCCATTTTTGCTTTCTCTCAGCAGGTGAAGCATTTTGTCAAGTACCCCACGTACACGCATGACAGCAGTTTTAATGCTAACCTGTTACTAATCAAAATTATGTTCCTACATTAAAACGTTACACCTAATGATGGGGGTTATACTCAGAGGGTATGAGGAGGTGTGAGAATAAAAATTATTTCATCTCTCGAATTTTTTTTTCTTTTCCCCAGTTACAGTACTATGATTTTATATTTGATTTTATCACCACCCCACCCCTTTCTTCTCTCAATATTCCAGGGTATATAAGACATAACTAAGGGCTAACTTTGGGGGGAACTCAGTTCTGTCACTGAGGCAAGAGGCGGGGATAGCGAAATAATGAGATGCACCTGTCCACGTGCGTGAGTCAACTGCCGATGGCGTGAAATGCTAATCTGATTGCTTTAATTCACGCTTCTGCCTCCACATCTCGGGATGCGGTGGTGGTGGTGGTGGGAGGGAGCGAGAAAAGCGGCGTGCCGTCGTCAGCACACTGCCCCTCGATACTATCTACCTTAATTTTGCGGTCCAACCCCTCCCCCGACATCGACCTTGGTTCCTCACCGGTGTCAAAGGCCTTGAAGTCAAACACTGTACAATCACACGTTTGCCACTCGACTATCAAGGTGTCAACCAGGGCTCGCATCACCGTCGGCACTGACATGTGATGAAGCATAAAGGGTCGGGCTTTGTACCTTCGGCAGGCAAGGGACAGGTGTTGGGTACTGCGAAACGTGGTGGTGGTTGGGAAGGAGGTGGGATGGTGGGGAGGTTAAAAAAAAAAAAAAAACTAACCGATGAGACACGTTCACGGGATGTTATGGGTGTCACATCGAGGCGGATAATTCTACTGAGGTGAGACAAAGCACAATCTTCAGCATCATCGTCGCTGTAACCACACACAGGTTGGCGCTCGTGGTCTTTCACTCCTTCAAGACACCCGTACAGTAGCGGTGGCCGTTCTGCAGCTCCATCCAAGATTTCTAAAAGCACGTGCTGACCAGAACACTGAGGGTCTGGTATGGCTGTACGGGTTACGGTCCATTTCCTGCCCCCGGACATGCTGCATGATGCAACGTTATGACTCCTTAGTCTATGCACGATGTGGTGCGGCGAGTGCATGCGTCATGCCTGTACAATGATGCGGGGCGGGGACGCGAGTTCATTTCTGCGTGCCTGTCGACTCGGCATCCTTTTCACACCTGTTAACACCTGAGTTATGCAAAGTGACAACATCCTGTATGTGAACCACGCCAATTTTGTTTTGTTGTGAAGAGGCGTGCATGTCTAGACTTTTCCCACGGTTCTGGCTTTCTTAGGATGAAATCAGATGCGGTTCCGCTACTGCTTACTTAACGAACGACATCACGTTTCTTGTAAGTTAATAAGCATATAATTGCAGGCTACAACGACAAAAGACGCTGGGCAAACATTGACGCTGTGACAAATAATGGAAGAAAACGATCAGTTTTGTTGTTTTTTTTTCTAACGACAACCAAAACGAGCATTCTTTTTTTCCTTTTAGTTTCTTGGTAAAGAAAGAGCTGGTTATAACGAAGAGCACGCTTTCAACTGTTTTCGAAGCAGGGTGGGTAAAGTGAAGGAGAACCCAGTAGCACAAGTATCCCCACCCCGAAAAACAAAAAACCGCTGCGGTTCGGACGACCACCATCTTGTGTTTATTTACCTGTCCTCGCTTCGACAGCAAACTCAGCAAGAAAATCGCACAAGCATTTGTCTCACCTTCTCTGTATGTGTCATCACTGCCTGAGCTGGCAAAGACACCCCCTGGTGACTGTTTATAGCAAGCGAGAACAAAACTGTGAAACAGTTCCTACAACAATAGTCAATTGCTTCCATGTCTCAAGTAAATAATAACGAAAAATAAACAGAAGCCTATAAACTCAAATCAATTAAACAAAATCAAAACCAAATAATCAAAGAAACAGAAGCACAAAAAGTCGCCAAAAAGTTTTCTCGTTTGTAAACAATTGCAATTTCCATTTCTGTCCGCCACATCAAACTTAACATTGTCCGCTCTGTGCTGAAAGCGATAAATACTAGAACTACCCTCCCACTCCAACCCATTAAGCTGAATTCATTTCCCTACCTGCGGCCTGACTCATCGCCATAGATATCTTCTATTTTCAATTGGCTGCTCAGGTGACTGGCAGCCTGGTATTCACCTATTGAAAAGTGTCTTTACCAAATTTGTGCCCATCCACTGTTCGTTTTGATTTCCCATCCCCTACATGGTCAAAGTGAACGCTGAACTGGCATGACACTTTGTTTATTCACCCAAATGTAACAGCTAGGTGTGAATAGTGTGTTCTCCATTAGCAAACTGAAGGAAAAGGATTAATGTTTGCTAGAAGCAGTCCCTAGAAATGGCCTGTTGTCTGAATGCAAGAACACTGCTAGCTCCCTTAGTCCCTCACCTGATTCCTGGGGTGAGTTGACGGGAAATTTCTCAAACCATGAAAGAACATAATCCAGACACTTGTGTATGTTCTGCTCGACACATTTAAGCTACTGTCTTCACAGCAAACATATCAAGTAAATCTACTGCTCTGCTGTAACTTTTCCTATAGTGAATGTGCAACTTCCTGGAACCTTTCATAAGCCTGCCAGTGGTCAACAACTAACAAGTACTGATCGTCTGTCATTTTGCAATCTTGTCTCACTCAAAGGAGTTCTATTAATATCTTCTTTACTAAGCCCCTCAACGATCACGCCTCCAACATACATATTTCACGAGCTCATATCATAGGTCAAAGGCCCTCCCTGGCCTCACTATCAATGTACTCAGCTCTTCAAACTATGTTAAACTGTCAAACTGCAGGATTTATGTTTCGCATAACATTTCAGGAGCAATAACTAACATTGGGAACTAGGTGTGGGACCAAAAGAAGGGGCCACTCAACTGGCAATTAAAAACCAGGGTGTGAGAGAGTGTGCACACCGACTCCCACATTTGAGTGAGTAAATGATGTGGAAACAAGTTTGACATAAAAACATACAATACACATGTATGTAAAAAATAGTGTACCTAGCCTAATATATTAAACCATCTATCATACAGATTCTCCCAAAATACAACGCATATGAAGACATCTCAAAGCTGTAAGACATTTAAAAGTTCCTAGTTCCCAAAAGCATAATCTTCAGGTTAAAACCTACCTTATACTCTGGAGACCTGAAACATGCTGGACACCATGGGAAACAGGCGCTATATACACATATTCCTACACTTAAAATCTGTTTAATGTGGCAAGCACCTCCTCTTTATTATTCACCCATTTCTCTGGCTCAACTGGCCAACAGCATTCTCTCCTCACCTTACCCCACCCCAACTTCTCAGTTGCCCAAGGGTATGGAGCAGTGGGAAAAAGTTATTTCTTTTGGTTAGGGGTGAATGGAGGGGGTCAAGAGTAGGGAAGCCAAACTGTTTGCAGACGATCACAATGAGTCACGCATAACAGCTCAATCCGTTTGGCTGTAAATCTGTTTGCCTAAGATTACTCAGTGTCAGGCAAATATACCTCAGATTTGCGGCAAGCTCTCTGAGACATGATCGGTTCTGCTTATTGCCCTTTACAATGTTGAATATTCTATTTAAACAGTACCAAGTTCCCATATCTGAACCCCAGAACTCAGATATTATTTCTGGATCTCTCTCATGCATGCACTTGTGTGCATACACACACAATACTCGTTCAATTCAGCCATTTATCATGAGGCATTTAAGTAATGTTTGAAGTAAGCAATGAAAATATAGAGCCAGTATGTTTGAAAAAGGGTAAGTGAATTATCCTGAGTCCAGGTGCATGCTAATAACATTGTTCATGCAAATAGTATTCCTCTTGGTGTAAGAGCACACCTTGTTTTCATTAGTAGATCACGTTCAAGCAGTTACAGTGACAAACTACCTATCAATGCTATCTGGTGTGAAGTTTTACAAACTGTTGCAGTTGCCAATCATCTTTTGATGATATTAAAACCTCAAAACTGATATCAACACTTGGGTTATTTGTGCTAGAAGCATTACACCAGAGATCAGAAACCTTTTGGAAAAAAAAATTAGCAAAAATCAACATATCTGAAGGATAAAGTAAAAGATGGGCGTGGTGAAAATGAGTGATAGAGGGGTGCAGCAACATCAGCCATTAAAGCTGGTAAGCAAAACTCACTAGACTTATTAAAGAACAGGATAAGCAAAACATGCCAATATGGTCATGAGTGCAGCTATTGTATAAGGCTTTAAAGCTTTATTATAATGCAATGGTATGTGGAGTGGAGGTACTTAATGCTGATTTTCAAACACCTTAAATGTTAAGCAAGCTGAAACTGACAGAATAAAGGGTACCAGCAGGTCATGCAGGGGAAATAGCCTGCTGATTGCTTTCAAAACTATTAACAATATTCTGTTAAACTAAATTTGTAATTAACATTAAAAATTGAATTCTAAAACTTTTGCAAAGAACTGTTTAGCAAATTCAACAAATAACATTTAAATAATCAAATGATAACTTCCAAACTCTTGATGAGAAATTATTGAAAACAAACTGCAAATTCACTGACCATAACTTAAGCATGATAACCAATGGATGCTGAAAAGGCACTGGAAAAAAAAATCATGCAGTGAGTACTTCATCATAAAGTTTGAAACATTTTCAAATATGCAGCCAGGTGATGATGGAGTTCAGAAGTTAATATGGTGATGCAACACCCCATGGGGGAAAAAAACAATACAAACATCATTGTGTATACACACCTCATCCATGATGACAAGTTTGGTGGCTGCAGTGAAAATAAATGGGTGTCAAGTGCATCAAAACAAGTCTCATAGTCAGCACATTTTTTATACATTCAGGATAAACGACAGAAATAAAGTGGTCTCTACTGCTTTGCAAAACCTCATATTTACTGTTAGTTAAAAGTGTGTGCTATTGAGTCCACATCTGTGGAATCTCATTTAACAAAATGGGGAAACAGTACAGAATAAAAGAAAATACTAGATAAGATACTGTGCAAGTTCAAGAACAGTATAATAAATACGCATAAAAGACTAAAAAAAAATTTTTTGAACAAAAAATTAAGCCAAGATAGTGAAACAAAGAAAAAAGAAAAACAAAAGTGCTAGCAATTTGTGGAATGTAACAGTATCATTATTCTCTTATACTTTGCTATGACTATTCACTTGTGACTAATATTTATGCATCTATTCTGCAAACAGCATGTGTTTAATATGCTTTGAGTTTAAAGTGAACTCTCTACTCCTAAGAATGATGAAAGATTTTCTAATATACTGAATCATGAAATATAGAATCTTCATTATCATTCCTTGTAACTCCAAATCAGAGTATTGGCCTGCATCGCAATTATTCACCTGTTCTGGGTAACATTCTTTGCTTTATTTGACATCTTCTAGACCCCTGGTTTTCAAACGTTTCCAGACAAGTACCACTTTCGAAAATTCGAATTGACCAAGTACCACCTCCCAACCCTACCTTCTAAGAATATATATACCAGTAACTAGTCTACAACTTAGTTGTGGTGCTCATGTACCACCCATCATACCTTCACGTACCAGTAGTGATATGCACACCACAGTTTGAAAACCAGGGATCTATATAGCCTTTAGCTCTCTATCTAGTGTTTCAATCATGATGTTTATATCTAATTAACAAACTGAAGAAAATCTTCTAGAGACTCATCAATCTTTACTCTGTCATTTCCGAAGCAAATGATCACTTGATCCGGAACACACTGAAGGTAAGTAGCATGCACTTTTATCAGAACTAGATCGACTGGAACTGGTAGTAACAGAATGTATTTTATTTCTACTGCATAGTAAAGACAAAAGTAAATCCAGATAATACTGTTCAAAAGATTTCTTTATCACCTCTTCCAGTACATGTATTACTCTTTTGATACTTTATCAGTTAATTTTTTTGCCTTAACATTGTTTAAACACACTCATAACTCATTTCTGACAGTTCAGAGCAATATAGCAAGATTTATCATGAACACATAAGCTATTAAAAAAAAAATTTAAAAAAAAGCGACGCATAACAAATATTTATTTAACACTGCAGAACTTAATAGTGATGCTCAAAACTAGCATTACAGAGACAACAGCCTATAGTATGTCTGCATAGTAAGGGTTATCTCCCCTGCATAGGGCTACACTTGTACTGTGATGTTCTTTCCACGACTACTTTATATTTTTTTTTTTTTTAACTTTTCTCCCTTAAAGACTAATATTCTACTACTATTTACAATTTTAAAATCATTCCTATCATAAAAAACTGTAGTTGATATATGTATATGAAAATGCCACACATAAAAATGAAACTTGTTTCCCTCTGAATCTTAATTTTCTTTGATAGTTGGTTAAAATAAACTGTCCTAAATGATGGAAAATTAAAAGTTACGTAAAATAATTAATCTGTCTTTACTTTTTAAGCTGTAATATGAACAAAAGTACAAAAACAATTCTTTGCTTACTTTTCAGTTACAATAACATGCTAAATTTCAAGAGGCTGAAACACTGGATGTGGTAAGGAACATAAAACTAAGCTTTTTAAAAAAAATGCCATGCATCATATCACCAAAAAACAAGTTTTAAATCTTTAAATAGGTAACCTCTTCCACCGGCTGTAATTTCAAGCGAAGACAACCCACACACAAAGCCACAGCAAAAATTTTAATTTCATAGCATTGCTGAAGGCAGGTATGAGCTGAATGTTTGGAAGGTCGGGATGCCAGTTATTCATTAATGTCAAGATCAGAGAAGTGTGTCTCTCCTTTTCATAAATATCATCAATCTTAATCATTTTTTTCTTTGAAGATGTATTCATAGACCTCAAAAAAGTTTATTCTGACACTTACACAAGCATAGGGCCATAAAAAATTCCTGATAAAATTACTTTTTTTGTATCTATTTTAATTTCAGTGTCCCATGCTTGACAAAGAGACAGTGAATGCATGTTTTACACAGCAAGGCTCCCCTAACTTGCATTCAAAGCTTAATCCCTGCACTAGAAAAACAAAATATGAAAAGAAGGAAACCAACAGAAGCAAAAATAATTTTACTTTTATGATACTTTGTATTCAATACAGATCAATCTGTCTAAACTGACTAAAAACAAATTAAAAACCAAGTTTGCTTTTTGTCCTCTTTAAGTTGTATTAGAAATGATACACAAAATAGGCAGGATGCCAATCTCATTCAAATCAACTACAGAATCTGACACCATAAATCAATCAAAAAAGACTGACAGAGCTCTGCTAAAATATAGACTGCAATCCCATTACATGTATCACACAATGAAAGTTTGAAGTACTGAACATCTATATTCTAGATGATAAAGGAGATTATGACTGCAAACAGGTTCATATGTAAACAGGTTTGCACCTAAGTTACAGGCAAGTTTAAGATGATGCTTTAATAATAAATAAAAAAAACAAGGATAGCAAAACTGCTAAAAAATCAGAAAAGGTTGGGATTATAAAAGTACAAGACCTTAATGATGATGTTGCACAAATAAAAGAACACTGAAAAAAAAAAAAAAGTTGTACAGAAAATATGAAGCAGCAGCAAAATTGATGCTTATTTCATAGAAAAAAAAACTGAAAAGGAGAACACTTAAAGCAAATCGGCTAGGTCATAGAATGCCGTGTATCAAGTAGAATTCAGCCAAAAGCTGAAATTTCAAAATAAGTAAAGGCATCCACCTGAAAAGCATCTAAGGGGCTTCACAAACAGTCCCCACAAAACTTTCACAACAGAATACTGTCTGATAAGACATTTAAAAAAAATCTAAAAGTGATTTACTGTAACTTTATAACAGCACCTTTTCCAGATACTGTCCTTACAGACAAGGAAATGCAGGTTCAAAGTATTCATTTACTCACTATAAATAAACATAGATACTGAATGCAGCAACTTTATCAGCCAAAAAAACAGTCTGCTGCTAAAAAAAGACAATCTGAAAGAAATCTACATTTGTCTTCTCTCATAAAAAGAAACTGCTCATATTATGTTCACTAAGAAAGAAGATAATGAAAATAAACTGACACTATAGGAAGAAGATTGTCATCCTCCCAGTAAAAATCCATCCCTAAAATACAAATGCTGATTATGTTTAGACAGTACTAACATGCACACACACATATTCCCATTTACTGTAGGAAGAAAAAAAATCATTAGTTTGTTCCTGCAAGTTGCCATGATGCTGTCCTGAATTCAGTATCATGCTAGTTTGGAACATTGATCACAAAAGGCATGAGGAAATGACATAATGTTTATAATAAATCTATTCTTTCTACTAAGAATGATGGCAACACAAGCAAATGATGTAATAAATGTTAAACTCAGAATAGTTTGAAAGTTAAAACGGTTTTCCTACATACTCTAGAAGCCAAAATTGTACCTCTTTTTCAAAGTTAAAATTACTAATATATCAAACATATGACCTACCTTGTCTTTTCTGCCAGGTTTCTTCTCCTTTCCCAGGCAGCCAAGGGAGGGCAAACAGCCAGACATATATGGTGACAAAAAACGATAACCAAATGTGGACACGATAATGAAACTCACTATCACAGTTCCAGTAACTACTGCAGGCTTTTAAGACTTCATTTAACTTCCCTTGGCACTCTGTCTACAGCACTGGTCACAGAAATACCAAAATCCAAGCATGCAGGGCTACTTCTGCTGTTGCTGCTGAGACTGTCAGAAGGAGAACTGAAGCAATTTTCTGTCAACCAGGAACTGGAAATAAAATTTCTGGTGCTTTACCAAGAGGACAAATACAAGTGCTAAGTCTCCTGCAGGCCATTCTGCTTCAGGATGAGAGTGATACATCACATTCTGGACAAAAGAAAAGGAGGACCGGATATGAGCAACAGAACCATCCATCTTATTAATGCATATATTGCATGTTGAATTTGGAACTATGTTTATTATTTACAGATATTCCTCCAGTGATGCCTTAAAAGTGAAGACCTGGGGGTTTTTTTTTCTGTCTGCAGAATTTTTGTTTTTGGTCATCTTAAATCATCTTACTTTTGTATTCTATGCAATTTTTTTATTATCCTGTTCATCCTGCTAAGTATACCTTAGCTTTTGTAATATTTAAAAGACAAGAAGAAACAGAAAGAATGGAGAAAAGTGTTTGATATGATAAATATGGTAAAATTTGAACATGGTGAGAACATCTGAACTGGCTTTCTACATGTGCAATAAACATTAAGTCATATTCAGTTCCCAATGATTGTTTTAATTCTTTCAAAGGCGAAGGATGAGGGACATCAGGACTCAAAAGACTGGTTAGGATTCTGCATCTTACTTGCTTCTTGTGTATATCCACTGCTGATAGTGGTGCATTATTTTAATTTCAGATAAGTAGATATACATCACAACTATGGTTGAAATAACTATAATCGGAAAATCAAAGTTAAAGTTTCTCGTTGTTGATTTTATTTTTCCCATGAAAACATCTCAAATATTCGTGATAAATTATCAATTGAGAACTTTCGTCTACAGAGCTTTCTTAATTTGTAATATCTACACTGGCAGGCTATTTAAAGTGCATATTTTGCTATTTTTGACTGTGTTCTTTCAGACATTCTTAAGAAAACGAAAATTAACAATATAGATTATTCTGCTCAAATTATAAGATTACACACGATTTCTTCCACATGATACTAACGTCACGAATCATCATGGTAAGCAAATGTATTGTTATTTATTTTAATTTCCTATTCATTCTCACTCCAACTGCTCAATCTAGAAAGTCCCGCTTTTTCTCCGTGAAACTGAAAGGAAAACTCCCAAACCCGTTTCTTTTATATGTTTTCATTTCAACCGAAACAATTTTTTCACATCAATTCGTTTCGAGCGTTTGTATTTGGTATTGTAGCTTGTCGGTTCTCCCTCCGTTAAAAAATCTGAATAAGCCAGGATTTTATTGCTCATCGCTGTACTGATGATCTAAGTCGGCACACTTGCGATGCAAAGCAGATTATTTGTGTCAAGAGAATGGATTACTTTACGTGTACAGATACTGTTTGCTGTCAAACCATCCATGTATCAGCATCACACACATCCCCAGCTACCATGTCGCTACTAATCAGCAGCCTCCCTCTACATATGTAAACATTACTGCAAATAATCGTACCTTGGCCGGTAAGCATATCACGACATATTCTCCAATAAAGCTCTGCTGGACACAATACCGCTTCCTTTCAGATTCATTAGACTTGTAAACACTGTATTCAAACCAAGCTTGCGGTTGCCGATTGCGCATCGGGGCTGCGCATGTCTGCCATTATTGTGAGAATCGGAAACTATACGGAACGAACACTCTTTCCAGAACCTATATTATGATTATTAACCAAACGGTAGAAATATGGAACAGGGTGCACAAGAAACGGTATTTGACACTCTATCCGTCTCCAGTGCCTTCTCTCACGAATAGAGCAGTGTAGTAATGAAGCTGAAGAAAAAGGAGAGTGGGGATAGAGACTACTCGAACAGATCCTACAGTCACGACTGACGACGGACGGTTTCGTTTCCTTTCACGAAAAATAAAAGCGTTCTTCGGTTAGGAAAGCTTGCGAATTGCTGGAATCATTGGTTCGTGCAACTACGCACAAAAGAAAACTTGTGAAAGTTCTTCCACTTCCTACTGCAGCTTTTCGAAAGGTGTGGGCATCACATTCTGGCCTTTACTCTGCTGCCTGAGTTATGGACTGATACCAAGATCTGAGTTAATAACAACATAAAGGGTTTAGGGAACTCCAGGAGAGCATTTTTCTGGCAGTATTAGCAGCCTACTAGAAACACTTCCGCACTGTGACCAACACGGCAACACACCAGGCATGTAAGATTTTTGCATCCTATATGTACCAGGGATCTTGCCTGTCAGACCAAGTTTTTCCTGTGGTTATGAAGAGGGCTGGGGGTTTATCTTCAAGTTTTTTTTTGATGACTTTCTTCCAGTATGGCTCCCTGAGGCCAAAGCTATGTTGGTGTAGTGAGCAGAGTCTGTGGGCCCATCATGGATGGATTATTTTCAGTATCTGACGGCGTTAAACGGTACATGCAGTCAGCAGTACACAGGCAGATGGTCCGCTGGTCGAGTTTCAGACTGAATATCTGATGGCGGGTTGTTAATTTGCCCATCAGTTTCCAGCCTCTGGGAGAGTTTTTTTTGTTGTCATTACAAATTCTCCCTTTAGCTACACATCCTTTCCTTGCCAAAAAATAAAACATTTTCACCTTACCAACACTCCGATACCTCACACGGAAATTGGAACCACAGGTATTCATTATTAATAGAGTGCATTTTTGTAATCTTGTAGCCACTACCAATTATGCTTGCAAAAATCTTGTGGTAAAGCTAATAGATTAGCATCATTCAAATTGTGTAATATTAGCATCCATCCAACCCTGGCACCAGACTAGCCCCACCCTTTTTTAATAAAAGATTAGTATATCAAAATTAAAGGCAATCTTTACCACCACTCACCCTACTCATCCACAGTCACTCTCATGTAAGTGCACACACATTTATGTCAAAATTTATTTACATGTTCTCTGTTAATATGTTTCACACCCACTTCTTCCACACAGTGAATAAGTGGTGAATGAAATGGACTCCATACTGATTTAAAATCACCTTAACTAATCAAAAGAGAGATGCAAAATGTTTGGAAACAGATGTGCATGTGACCATTGACAACAAGTCTTTAACTAGTCTCAAGATAACATGCACACATTTTCTGTCTTTTAAAAAAAAATGATGATGTGAAGATTTTTTTTTTTCAAATTATTTTGTCTACAACACTTCAAATTCAATGTTTTAAACTTAGCAGAACACACAAGATTTGTGACAAAGAATGGATAACTGCAAAATTATGAAGGCCAGCCAAAGCGACCAGGCAAACGTAGAAACTGACGAGTCGTGATGAGCCGTTGGAACAATGACAACTCATGAATATACACAATAATAAACATGATGGCCCCAGAACAATGTAATAGAACACCGAAACAAGCATACACTCTCAAAATATGTGATTCATAAAAATTCAGTCTGTTAAATTTCCATTGTCACACATATTTCCAGCCCAAAGTCAAATAAGGAAAAAATGTCTTGGAAACAATGTTGTTGCTCTGAATAAGATATGAAAAATTTCTTCTTCATTCACAGCATGAGCAAGAAATATGTTCAAATTGTTAAGTTTTCTCTGTGTGCTTTTTGTCAACAAGTCAAGGGTGAAGTTTTTTTGATCCTCATCCTGAATAATAGCACAAATTCACCACATTTTTCTGTCACTAGCATTTCACTGTTGGAAATATCTCTCTGGATCTCTACGCATAAAGATCTTCTCGGTCAGCCCCCATCTGCTGTGCTTCTTCTGTAGCAGAAAAGTGCAAGAAGTGAGATGGGCGGTGTACTTCATGGTAGAACTCCTTGGGATTAGACAGTACCAGCTCATACCTCATGCTGGGGTCATGCCGCACACCTAGGATCAAAATGTTTCATTTATTTAATGAATGCAAAGTACACCATCTGAATCTTAACAAGAATGTTGAATAACTGAACAAGGAAAAGCAGTCACTTGATAAACTGAAGAAAAAAAAAACGAATCAGCATCCACTTCGCTTTGGAAGATATTTTTTCTGTTAAACAACTGCTCTGTGTGTGTAGGGTGGGGTGGGGTGGGAGTATGTGAGCATGCATGCAACAGTTTTATACTTGCCCATGTGTTTTCAATTTTTATCACTCACACCAACAAAACATACAACCCTCATCCTGATCACCAAGTAACTAATAAGCAATACAGCCAATAAGTGTATTGCTGTATTACAAAACTGTTTTTAACACATCTGATTCTTACCCATAAAGTTGTAGTTCCAGGAACCTTGGCTTGGCACCATGAAAAAGCCCAAGAATCTGTCTGACAGCAGCATCTGTACACGCTCATAATGAGATGGCAGGTAACCTTTGGGGTTGTTGCCAGTGTCCTTGTTCTGACGGCCCCACTCATAACCACTGGGGGTCAACTTATATGCAGTCAGTGAGCAAGAACCTGGGGTGAAGCTGGAAAGAAGCAAAAAGTAAATAGAGCTGCTACTCAAGAAACAAAAAGGCAGATTAAAGGGGAAAAAACCAGAGTAGTTTTATACCTCTAACAATAATAAAAGCATGACGTTATCACACAGGGTTCAACAGAAACAAATATCTTACCTGCAAGTGATAACAACTGTTTTCTCTCCATCCCAAGAAGGGTTGTCAGCCATGACACGCGCATGAGTGCTGATATCCTGGGGAGATAACTGTGGCAACTCATTGGGTTGGGTGTGGATCCAGCCAAGAGGCTCCATCTCCTGTAAAGAGCACCAAAAGAAAGCCCCAAATAATAAAAATTCAGCAAAACAATGGCAAATCAAGAGTTTAGGATCTAACTTTCCAAACACTCCCATTTCTCCCAAAAGTGCTACATCACAAACTCCATGCAGAGTCTTCTTTTTTTTAAAAATTTTCCCTCAACACAGAGAATTGTAACCATAAAAACATTTTGTTTTGTTTTTATATGCAACCAAACTCTTGCACTAACCTTCAAATACTCGTGCTCAGGCAAGATGCTGGGCAGATGCACAGTCTGGTGAGTGCCCCACTGAGGTGGCATGACAATACACCTGATCTCCTTCACTTGAGGGTTGTCAGGGGGGCTCACTCCATACATGTACCCTGCAATCTGTGGGCAGAAACCACGCCAAAAAAAATTCTTTTAGCAACAAATGTTTTGCCAACTCAGGAGCTTCTGTTGCTACTGGTTTCAAGCCTACTTTAGTCAGACACACTTCTCTGGTGCATGGTGATATAAATTAGCCATTTGGCCATGAAAAAACCTAGATAAATTTAAGGACAATACTTATCGCAAAGGACACAAACAGGTAAATCATATACAAAAACAAGTTTGTCACCTGTGCTCTCAAATCTGAGATAATGATGAATTTTTTCAGGACATTCTTGGGTAGAATGTAGGTGTAGCCTGTCTCTTTAATGTCATCTGATGACACATATATGTGGTTGGTGCGCAGGTGCAGGTTGGTGGCAGAGATGGCACGCACTCGCCACTCTGTCTTAGAGGAGAAGGTCTGTGTCTCATAATTGCTTGTAGTTGATGTGATAATCTCATCACCATGTTTGTTGACAGTTTTTGTGGTTGTGGCTGTCAGCTGTGACTGCTCTTTTGTCTGCTTCTCAATTTCTGCAATTTGTTGACGCTGGGCTGAAGGTGCCGAGATTTCCATGCCTAGAATGATGTCCCTAATTTCAGACTGTGTCAGGGAAGCCACGTTAACACTGGAACAGAGACAGAGCATGTATTATAAGACTGGAAAATAAATAAAAATGAGATACGTGAACCTTAATTTAAAACCATAAAATAATAAATTTTATTTCTAAAGCACTTTTTCCCACTAAAAAAGATGAAGGGAGGGGAAATTGGTGTTTTATGCTGAGCCAGCAACTCAGGCTACATCAGGGCAAGACAGCCAGCCCTGTAAACAAATGCCACATGTAGAGAAAGAACAGCATGCCAAAGATGAGAGCTGAACTCAAAAAATATTCATACTTGTGGGTTCTGAAGCCATAAGCAGAATATTGATGGGACACAGCAACAAGGTGACAGACCATTTTGGCTACAATGCAGGAAGTTTATGTATTCTTATTTATGAATGTTATCAGACAGAGACATAAACAGACTGGAATTATTAGGTATGAGTGACCCAGTTACCATTATTTTAGCATTTTTTTTAGTAACAAGTTGTAGATCACTTAGCGTAAGAACACATGTGATGTGAGAGACTTACTTGTTCTTCTTGCCATAATCAGCTAAAATGAGGTCCTTCAACTGCACTTCAATCTTCATCCACTCTTCATCAGTCAGAGTGGGCCAGATGTGGTGAGCCTCTGTGACAGTTGTCTTGTCTGGCTTCAGCAAGATTTTGGTCTTGTCATTGTTTACATGCAGTGCTCGAAGAATCAAGATGAGACGCGAGAACGCCTAAAGTTGGTCAAAGGAAAACAAATATGGACTTGAAAAAAAACAAGAAGTATGCTTCTTCTTTTTTTTTTAAATTGCTTACAACTTTCTTACACAGAATTCAGTGCCCAAATCACAAGGGATGTTTGATACTGGCACTAAAGGACTCACTGTGTAAGAGGAGATGGTTTTCAGCCAGTCATCGTAGAGGTTGAAAAGGACCATCTGGGGTTCAGTGGCCTTGAGGATAAGATCTCCAAACTTCTCTACCTGAATGGAAGAATGACGGCTACAATCAGAACAGAGCCACTGCGATTCAAACATATCATTACCCAAGAAAGCAACATGCTGCAGCCAGTCATCAATGGTTTGCTAGTCCACAATCAACACTAGGTCCCAACACAAGAAAGCAGCACAGTGTCCTTTCCAAACAAATTTTAAAAATCTACAAGAACGGACAAGAATACATCTGACCTGGTCATATTTCATCAAAAGGAAACAAAATCACTGCCAAGTATGCTTATCTTGTCATTAACAAAAAGCATTAAACTGCACACTTAGAGAGGTGGCCACTGTGAAGATAAACATGAACAACCAATCTATCTGCCCAACCTTGTGTTCTGAATGAGATACTCACCTTCAGACATGCCTGGAAAGGCAGCTGCAGTTCACTGCCTTTAATGACGATGTTTGGAAAGTCCAAGAGATGCACCTCAAGGGGGTCAAGCATGCCTTTGCGTGTAACAATGATCTGCTTGGGCTGTTCTTCAACTGGCAGTGAACGGATGAGGGCAGCCACTTCTTCAGCTGTCTTCCACTTGGCCAGCTAGAGGAAAATAACATTGTTTACTTTTCATGGCAACTTTTCAAGAACAAAAACAATATGATTTATTCATACTTAAGTCCCATTAATGCAATAAAGTGTGCTTTAAAAAAAAAAAAAAGGAAAAAATTGGAACCAACACACTTACCTGACCAAGACGCTTTTGACCAGCCCACACAGAGGTATGAATGATCTTTAAGAAAAGTTGACCAGTGCGTGGATTGAAAATGAAGATGGCACCATTGATAGGTTTAGTAGTCAGATTGCCCTCAAAGGTCTGTGACACAAACACAAGAAGAATGATAGCTAATACAAGCTTAATGACTTATTAGATTTTATAAACAATTGAAAAACAGCTGGAATACCAGTGCAAAACATTTACACAAAACATCTGATGCGTTTGCTTTCAAAAAAAAAAAAAAAAAATCAGTAGCCATTCTTACTCACATCATCCCTAGATTACTAAAATCTAGTAAGTCTCACTCATCTAGGGATACATAAATAATTTTACCTTGTGAATAGTCACACGGTACACATTGGTGTCATCCACAAACCAGATGATCTGGTTGGAGAAAAGCTCTCCATAGTTCTGAGAGCTGAGGTAAGGCTCAGTGGGTTCAGACGAGTACAGCTGCAGACCCTTGCGGATGCGTTCACGAAGCACATACAAGGCTGGATTTGCCTTCATGATTTTTGCCATGGACTGCTGGATAAGGGGCTTGGCACCAGGGAACCAATAGCCAAATGCACTATAAGCAGTCCAAGAAACCTCATTTCAATATTTTTATGCAATACATTAGAAAGTTGAAAAATCATTTAAATGTATGGACTGCATGTTCTAGATCAGGGGTCTCAAACACGCGGCCCACGGGACGCATGCGGCCCGCAAAACATTTTTGTGCGGCCCGCGGCCACGTCCGCGGTGTATATGTATGTTGTGCTTGGTGATTAACTCCCGTGGTGAAAATTACCCCCGTTCACAAACAATTAATTAATGTAATAAATAATTATAAAAACTTTATTTGAGCATTTAACTGCAGTGACAGTAGTGTTCGTAAAATTTAATGAAAAAACATTTTCTTTTCGTGGTGCGGCCCGCTGACTGGCTGTTACTTTCCACTGCGGCCCACATGCTAATATGAGTTTTGAGACCTCTGTTCTAGATGGTTTCATTCAGACAATGCACTCAAAAAATCTAAAAGCAATCAGTTTTATTTTCTTTTGATAGAGGCCAATACCAGAATAAGCAAGCTACTTGTCCTCCCTCACCTGTGCAAGTTGTATGCAAGGTCAATTGCAATCAGAACCCCTGTAGGGGATGGATAGATACTCATGTTGTCTGTACTGTAGTCCAGGAACTTTGCACGAGCATACCGCTCTACATCATGTGAATCATAATCACCCCATCGCAGCTGCACATCAATCCAGTATTTCTGTGTAGTTGAACCATCCATTGTATCCCTGAAAAAAAAAAAAAAAAAAAAAACATGCCCAGTGTTCTCAAAAATGTTAGTTTTATAAAAATAAAATTTTAATGTTAGCTGCATCTTCAAATTATTTTCCATCTCAGTCCTTACAAAACTGCATGTAAATGACCTAGTAAAGCTCTGCTTTTTAGATCCCTGTCTCTTGTAGGAATACTTTTCATGAATGGATTCAAATTCATATGCAAATACAAACAGCTTTTGCAAAATCCAATCATAACACACTTGGAATCTGCCAGGAGTGATGCCCGTGAGACGCTCCACTTGTAGGCAGCAAAGAGGAGAATATCTGCACATGAGCTGTTCATTTTGTATGACTTGCGAGGGTGAATGGTCTCTTTCTGCACTGTCTCAATCTCAAGTGCATCCAGTTCCTGGTCAAACACCTATGAACAGCATCAATTAAGCACAATCAGTGAATTTTGAAATAGAGCAATACATTCTCAAGCATGACTTTCTACCAATCTCTGGCAATGGTAACATAAATAAAAAGAAAAACTTCCCAGGTCCACAAACAGATAAAAAATGAAAAATAGCTGCATCAAAACTGAAACTTAAAATTTGAACAACAACAACAAAAAAAACCCCAAAACCACACAATGGCAGACATGGAAATCCATTAATACATTGTCTCATGAACAATACATCTCAAAAAATAGTCTGTACCTGACACAAATCCATGACGACGCTCTCATGGATCTTCTGCCACAGATGGGCTCGGAAGATTTGAATGAGGGAGATCTTAAGTGTGGGGATCTTGCCATGCATGAAAATGCCTGTCAGGTCCAGCTGCACTTGGAAACCAACGTACACCTATACAAGACATAGGACAAAGAACCTTAATCAAACACCAGCATGAGACACAGAACAGATTTCTCCTAAGTCTTAAGTTCAGTTTCTTGCTAGACTAGAGTAAATGTGGTTTTTTCAACCGAACTGTAAGGAGTTGGCAAACATATAACTGCTAAAGTCGTCGGCACAGAACCTTTAATATACACCTGCACAACTCATGCAAAGCAGAGGTTATTTTAGGATTTCAAAAAGAGAGGCCCCTGGGTCCTCTCAATGGGAAAAAAAGGGATCCTTAAATAAAACAACAGACCCATCAAAAAAACATTTTCACTGCATTCTCTGATGAATATTTGATATGCAACAGAATACAGTTCAAAATACTTTCTGGATCAGAAGATTAATCACATACAAATATTATTTCTTTTATTGATAAATATTTTCTTCAAACCAATTAATCTTTGTGTCCATCTTGTTGGTGCTATTAATGTTTATATGCTTCCCATCAGTCCTATAAATGCAAAGGCAGAATTTCATCAATCAAATAATAATAATGTGTACTTGTAACAAGCAGCATCATGACCAAGATAGATCACACTCTCTGCAGACCAGTAACAACAAATGAAAGATAACAGTGAACAGTGAGGTACGTACAGGCACACTGAACAACATAAAGATGATGTACACATAAAGCAATCAAGGGTTATAGGTACGTAATTCAGGGATAGTACTTTGTGAACAGATATGTTTTCAGAGAGCATCTGAATGTAGCGTTAGAGTCAGAGCGTTACGAATGTGATGTGGAAGAGAGTACCACTGCTTGGCAGCACAGAGAACATCCACTGAACACCCCCCTCCCTTGTACCACCCCCTGTGAAGTAGTTATGGAATCCTGTAAGCACTCACATTGGCTCTGTTGATGGTGGGTGACCACCAGAGGGTAAAGCGACGGTTTGGAATCTGGTTCAGACCTGACCGCTGTGCGTTGGTCAGCTTCTTGTACTTCATGGACTCCTCAAAACCACTGGCTTTCTCCCTAACAAAGACAAGCAGAACAGTTCACAATCACCAGGTGATTTAAAAATATTTTTTTAATGTTTTGTTATTAAGTTAAACCCTGAAGAGACCAACACAATACCATAATCAGTTTGGGCAATCTGACTTGCGATCTTCAGCTTGCCATCTCAACACCTACTGACTGATTCCTGATACACACCCCAACCCACACACAGAGCTTAGCATCCATAGTACTAAAGAAGGTAGACAATTTTAGGCTTTGGAAAAAACAACAACTTAGTATATATAAAGTTTGGGGAGATTGGGGTAGGATCTACATAGCAGTTTGAGCACTTAGCGGCTTCAGCTAAAATAAATGCTTTTATAAGCTGACAAAGAAATGTCCACAGGCACTCTCACTCACCAAAAGAGACCCTCCCACGTGGGAAAGTATGTGCCCTTGAACAGAGTGTGCTCCAGAATGCCCTCAACACCTCCAAGAGCTTGGATCATGTCTGTACGGTAGTTGTTGAGATTCCACAGTTTGCCGTCATGACGCTGGTGTGTCCACCAGAATGGATTCTGCTTCAAGACCTACAGATAAGTAGCCACGGGTGGGTTAAAAGCAGCAAACAAGCAAAGAATATCTGTCTACTACATTATTTTACAATTTTTTACAGAAGACTTTGTCTGAAGTGATGAAAAAATGATATCCAAACCTGGTACTGCTTGAAATCTGTTCGCACACGCCAGCCTTTGTCATATGCCAAGGTATGCCGATCTTTCTGGAACAAGGTGTTGATACGAGGAATTCCACGATCCCAACTGTCCTCGAGATCTTCAAGTGTCAAGCGTCTAGTAAAAGATTAAGAAAAAAAACATACTGACATAGTGAGGGGAAGAAAAGCATTTTTGCATATTTTTGTTCAATTGCCAATTTTAAGTACAATGTCAACTCTGAAAAGCTAATAAACAAAATCTATTCATGTAGAAGCACACAAAAGTGCTTTTAGAATTTTGGTGGGTATTTTCCTGAAATATTTCTTTCACTGCAAAATATTTGCAGCTGCAAAATATTTGCAGCCACAACTAACCAAACCTCATTCGCTATAATTTAAGGTGGGATGCCTATACCAATGAACTAAAATATTTGTTTTTAATCTTTTTTTAAGTTTTAGACCATAGAGTGTTGAAATACCATATATGTCGCACATAAAAAATGTTTTTGGGTACCTACAATGAAAATTTTGATTTTAATCAACGTTTTTCATTCAAAACGTACAAGTATTTCAAAAATCAAGACACACAATACCATATGTCATACAACAAAACTTTTAGTGTTTTTATAAACTAGAGACAGTAATCTAAAGCTTGACAGAAGAAACTTTCTCTTATCTTAAGAGGTGTAGGAGATATAACCAGTCGAACATGGTACCCACCTGTCGACTCGGCAATTGTACTTTTTTATCTTTTCAAAAGTCAATATCAGCCAAATTAATGTTTCTATCAGGATATCCCTTCTGTGAATCTTTAGTTTATACATTTCTAAATAAAACTGCAAAATTTGAATGTTGTAGCATGATCCTATCTTGAGATCTGGTGTTTTTAATTCAAGCCGTTGCATCGAAAACGGAAATCAGAAAAATTCAAGTTTAAAGATTGAAAATGAATATATCCTGTATCAGATTATTTTTGAAAAATATATGACTGAGTTTATATGTTACAATTGGCATCCTACTATGTAATTTAAGTCTATCCCAGTATCCCAGGACTATATATTTAAATTTAACAGCTTTCTAGCTCGGAAACCATTAGCTTTTTTTTTGTTCCTTTTATTGCTTTCTCGGTGCCTGGATTTCAGGTATAGCCTTATAATCTGCTTGTCTTTATTAGATTAAGCACTATTTTACTTAAGAGTTCATGCACATTTGCTTATTTATTTTAATGGTTTGTCGTTTATCATCACAATATTATTATGAGGTTACCATATTTCTTTACCTCATAGCCAAATTTATTGAAACTTCCAAGATTTACCTGATAGTGACGCTACTGTTCAGTTTCCATTTCTATGTAATCGAGATCAAATGGTTATGGGCAGGAAATATCCATCAGAAAACTTTTATAGTTCGTTCTTCCACAAAAACAGGTTGGGCAAAAATCTCCAGAAATGTTTATTATATCGTACAACAAATGTACTCAGTAAGCGAGGCATGGAGGAGGGTCGGGGAACAAAAAGTATTTATGGACTCGCTAAATAAAATTTACAGTGTGCCGTATCGTTGCGTTTCAAAATTGATAATAAAAACCTTTTAAAATCTTAATTTTCCCCACATTTAAAAGATGTTACTATCGGAATTTTATTAAATTGTCAGGGACTGTCGTTACTTGCACATCATCGCGATGTCATTTCGGCACGTGCTACTTCCCAACACTCGTGTTATTTCGTTGTGTAGTCGCTGTATTTCGCTTTTTCAACTCCAAAGAATGTTTCTTACGGCATGATTTATTTTTCTCACTCATAAATTCAACGATATTTAATAAACTATGCGCCGATCACAACTGAATTGGAATGAATCGACAAATGTCAGCCATTTTGATGTCGACGGAAGTGTTCATTGCTAGGGTCAAGACCCAATCGGATCGCGCCGTTTCAAATTTTGCACCGGAAACTATAGTGTGAGCCAATAGCAGTGGACAATACAAAAAAGAGTGACCTCATTTAGTTAAAAATAGCTTAGAAACTATTGTTACCATTGGCCTTTCACTTGTATAGCGAACTAGGGGAGAGAATGCCGGTTCAAACGGTATACAACATGTCGGCTTTCGCGTGATCGAACTGTGCGTAACCAAGGCTCAAACAAGAGCCATTTTCGGTATCAGCACGAGGTTTGGAGACAAAATCGGTGGGGGTAGGTGTGAAAAAATATTTTATAAAGCATCAAAACACAAATTTTAAAACAATAACACATCAGGATCTGTTTTAATATATGTCAAAGTACGCAAATCTGGTGTTAACTCAAAAACGACCATGGCACCAGAAAATCACATTTTACCGTATAGGCATCCCACCTTAATATCAATTTGTGAGTGAATACTGAGCAAAATTTACCTATTCTGTGCATTTGCCTCTTGCCTCTTGAGAGCATACTCAGCCCAGACTCTCTGAGAATCGATGAACTCACTTTCCCATGGCAGCACGTACCTGGAGAAAACAGCATAATTGTGAAGGAAACAAGAACAGCATGGTGGTAAACAATCAATGGAGTTAATCCATAAACAGAAGTTAGATAACAGTAAAGTCTCCCTGTCTCAATCACAAGACACTTCAAATAACCAAAATGCATTCAACAATCCTCTCAAAACCTAATATAATATTATTCAACTGTAAAAAGCTATAGGCAAATACTGCAGCTCTATAGGATTGACTAGCTTAGCAAGATGTATACCAGGTATGAGAAAATCACTTTTAACCTCACCTGTACAAGTTGGGGATCAGCTGGTCTTCATCATGACTCATACCAGAGCGGAAATGGGTGATACCAACATCTGTTTGCTTAGACCACCGCAAGTCTGACTGGGGGATGAGCACATGGCCCATGGACAACATACCCAGTCCGCCAAGCTCCTGTACATACAAATCAAGTTTCACTGATCATCATAAGCCACTTTAGTGGATGATCTGATAGATGTCATCACAACAGATAACACTGCAGTTCAAAGAACTTTCAAAATCTCAAAATGAAATACTTCAATAAATTTCACTCAACTTTAAGAAACTCTTATATAATCTCTAATATTTTGAAATAGACAAACGGCATGAAATCCTTTATTTGTATACCTTGGGAGTGTAGAAGACCACAGGAGGAAATCTGGATGGCATTTTGGAATTCAGACCAATTTTGATACGTGTCTGAATCTTGTTCTCACACTTGACAAGGAGGTCCAGTAATTCCTGGGTGTTCACAACAGCCTCTCGGAAGTAAGTCATCAGTCCAATGAGAGCAGTGTTCCACTTATTGACAATCTGAGAGAACAAAGACACCAATTTATTTATAGGCTCTCAAAAGAGGCAAGCAAATATTTGGTCACCGAGGCAATAAGTAGTAAGGTAAAAATAAAAGACTTTAGAACACCAACACCACTCTCTCCTATTCCACCTCTAAAAGAAGGAAAATAAAACCCCAGACCTTGGTGAAGGTTGTTGATCCTGAGGCCATGAGGATCTGGCGCACACGGTTGTGGAAACGATTCATCGATTCTTCATCCACTCGCAAGAAGCACTGTGCAGTTCGTTCTTTAGTCACCTATTACAATGTAAGTGAGACATTGCTATGTTGATAAATGAAGTATCAAAACTTATATCTTATTTCTGTAATCTCACCCACAATTTTAAAATTGAAAATGGACAAAACAAACAACTGTAAACCACATTCAAGTGACTCATAACGGACACACAACTCATTAAGGATCTCTTGTGACGAAAGCAAGTGAGACATCATCCCAGTAAACTGGGGGTGGAGGACCAACAACATGGCCCATAAAAAGCTCTTCTTCTAAAAGCAAAAAAATGATCTGGCAAGAGATATACATACAATCCTAGTATTCTTTTATTTTCTCACCTCATTCTGAAGATTCCAGACTCCATCTTTGTGTGTGAACTCTTCATGTGTAGTACGACACTTGGGCAGTATGCGGCACTCAAAGCCACACATGTTGAACAAGAGGTTGGGATTGTCCTTACTGTACACTGAGACAAAGCTGTTCTCCCACTGAATGGTGGTGACAGATCTTGGCAGGCGATTCTTTATGTCCCAGAACACAGCTCGACCACTGGAACAAAGCAGGGAGCTTTGTGACAAGAAGCAATTGAAATTTATAGAATTTAAAAAATTTCTTTCACAACATTTATTTGATGTTGCAATTACACCACTGCATGTACAACACCAAATGTACAATCATAGTATAGAGCAACAGGTACATAATAAGTAAATACTAGAATTTATGTGTATGCCAATAAGTATGCACAATCCAGCGAACATGAAATAGAGGCAAACTATTCATTTGAATAAGTGCAGGAGTAACACTCACAGATTGACGTCATGCTTCATGAGACGCATGCGGGAGTCACGGGGCCAACACTTCTTGTTGTTGTAGCCAACAATGTTTTCATTGTTGGGATCAGGATGCTCTGTAAGGTATCGCTGAATCAGGTCACGCGCCTCCTCTGCACTGAACCTATGATGGAAAGAACAGAAGTGGTCATCAAAGTGTGCATGTATTCTCTTTTTATGTCTCACACTTACACACACAGGAAATGCACTCACTCAAGCACAAATACATATAGAACCCTCAGTGAACCTCTAAAGATATCACAAACATGTTCTCAATAACCTCTACAGTCAAATCTCGCTACTATGCCACCTACCGGGACCGAGCGAAAGTAGCATAGTAGCGAGAGTGGCATAGCAGCGAGGGTTCGTTAAAAAAGGCTTTATTTGCTCAAGTTATCCGTCAGTCCAAAGCTCTCACGAATCGTCGCCTGGCGCTAGCTGTCTCCTCTCATTCTCCCCTCACCTCTTCATCCTCCACCCCTCCCAACCACATCCGCGCATCTGCATGCTGTCGCTAGTCGACACCCTCCCGCTCTCCCTGTCACCCGGCCAGCGACCACCACCCACTATCGCCAGCCTCCACTCTCCCTGTGTGCGTGCTATGTTCCATCCCACCTAACTGCGATGTCCCACACTACCTTAATTATACATGTAATAATCGAGCACTGCGCGGAATTTCACAACTTATGCCTTTTAACAATCACACAAAAGTGGCATAGTAGCGAGAGTAGGGGGTGGCATAGTAAATTTATTTTGCATTGAATTTATAGTCGGGACCGACCAAAAGTGGTATAATACCGAGAGTGGCATAGTAGCGGGGTGGCATAGTAGCGAGATTTGACTGTAATTGTCTTCATGATTTTTTTGCAGCAATTATGTTTAAGTGATTAGGGAGCATTTTCTTGCAGAAACATAAAATTAGTGAAATGAAGTTAGTACTCACCTAAAGAATATGTGAATACGGTCGATGTAGCGTGAATACAATCTGATGGGGTGGGCTATTTCAGTGACTGTGTCCTGCAAACATACGCAACAGGCCGCTGAATGATTCTAGAACACAAAATCTGTTCTGTGCATAGTTTAACAAATTCTGCCATTGTTGGCAACCAGCACCAATCTTCTATACACTTCTAGTTTCCAGTGTATTTGCTTTGCATGCTAAACACATACACTTAGCAGTATTCCATAACTCTTACCTGGAAAGTCAAGAAATCATTAGGCATTTGTGGTGGACCTGCCATTTCACTAGCACGATGCAAGCCAAGGACCAAAAGATCCAGAACCAGACCATAGAACTGCACTATAAAAGATGCAAACTGCAGACCACGGATGATACCATAGGAGTTGGTATGGTTCATGTCCTGTAGAACACAAAATAGAGCTCAAAATGTTGAAAAGGACAACAAAAAATATCTTCCTAAATATCAATAACATATGAACATTAATAAACTGCAATGTCATTTTAAGGAAAGCCCTGTTCTTCAGTTTGAAGTTTCTTGCTCATTAATAGTGAATGTGAATTTTGGGTTTGCCATGTTTAACATATTCAAGAAGATAAAGTCCATATGCATATTTCACAAACATTTTCTGCGTTATGTAAGATAATAAGAACAGAAAACAATATTCATACATATTACCATATCCTTAATCTTTGCATGTTGCCCACCTTGTAATTAATGACTACGTTATTCTTAGCTGTCATGTAGTCAGCAATGTTGTGGTCCACAATCAGACGCAACAGTCTGTTTAACAACGTCAAGTCAATCTTCTCGTACATCTTTTCAAAAGTGGATTCCATCATGACATTGCACTCTCCTTCAGAAGTGTCCCAGACATCCTGCAGGTTGTTGATGCCTGTTCACAATTCACAAGTGCCCTGTTGTTACTAAAGAAGCCTACATAACTTTGTTTATTATCCTGCTTGCTTAAAAGACAACTAATCCCCATCATCTGAGCTGCACAATAATAATAAAGAAAAGTTCGTGGCACTGGAAGCTATTTTAAATAAGGCTGCAAAATGTTATTATTATAGCACAACTCAGTCCCATGATTTTTCATACCTACCTTCAGTGTAGCATATAAATATGACCATTTTCTACGGTGTTTTTTAAAAAAGTTATTTGCTTTAAGTTACAATCATCTTAAAACTTTTAAACCTTTTTCCCATTGCTGATTTTATTTCACATTTTTAAAAATAAAAACACATTTGTACCTATTTATTATATGTTCATGTTTGTGAATTTGGTGTTATCTCAAATTGGACCATGCAACCCCAAAACCACTATTTCCTCTAACTTTAAGAAACAGAAATGAATTTCTACTGCATGGAACAAAAGCAAAACTTTACTCACCCTGGCACCATTTGTAGGTAAGTAGTGGAGGAGGTTCTGCATCAGATGGTTTGATCCATGGTGGGAAGAGACGGCGCTTGTCTGCCTCATACCACAGGTACTGATCCAGGTAGGCATCTGTAATCTTCTCCAAGGGCTCTACATCATAGACTGGGATCAAGTGACTGTACAGGTCCATAAACTCGATGCCCACCTAAAAAAATAGACAATGTTGTGCATTCTTTTGATGCCCTTACTAACTTATTTGTCTGTTTTCCTTCTCTTCATTGAGAAATGCATGACTAAAATGACATTTTAATTTTTTTTTTTAAAAAAAGGTTCTTGCATACAGCTGCATGAGTGAAAATCATTTGCTAACCTCTTTAAAAGCTCTTTGTGTTAAAAGGTGACGCTTGATCCTGGACAATGCCTCGTGAGGATTGTCGTACGCCTGTTCAATCAGACCCAGCTCTTCTCGTTGAGACTGGTTCAATCGGCTTTTCACACTGCACAAAGAAAAGAATACGAGTCAGATATACAAAATACTGTCTTGTAGAAAGAAAATAAAAAGCATTATCTAATGTTATCTGATCTAGCATTTCTTTTAAGCATTAGGGAAACAGTTTCAATTTAATAATCTCGCAGCCTTGCTAAATATACCTGTAAGCCTCTTTTAGTCGCTCCAGAGCAAGAATGAGCAGCTTGGTGTCATGCTTGTAAGACAGCGGTGGGAAGGGAATAGGGGAGAAGCGCCGACTTTCCAGCCAGTGCACCATTGTTGTGTAAATGGCCACAGCTTCTTCTGCTGTAATGTAGGGACCATCCTACAAACAATTTCAACATCAAGTTATTTGTACAGCTCCATAACAAAAATTTTAAATTCTCTCAACTAAAGGATAGCACATTTTTTTCTATAAGCTGAGAATATAATGTACCAAAGAAAACAAAGAGAATTAAAAAAAAAGTGACCTTCAGGTAGTTGTGTTGTCTCTCCTGTTCAGCTTTCAGGTATAGACGTGTCAGGCGCCCCAAGTTTTTCTTGCAGACTGTTTTGTCCACCTAGCCAACATAAACCACATATACTGGGGTAAGGCCTATGATGCATCACCCAAAACTTGAAGAGTCATCTCAACAGAAGTTTACAAAAAGCAAGTCACAACTATCCAAGATCTCACTTTCACATGCTTCAAAAACTAAATATCTACATCAAGTTGGTTTCCACCATTTAAAGCCAAGCATAAAGAAAATCCCTCACCGTAGCACCTCTGCGGATTCGCTCACGGTTGTAGTGAGCAGTGTTGGTCCACCAGTCAGCTTTGGCCTTCACATAACGCAGGATCATGTTCTCAATGGGAGTGGGCAAACCTGGTACCTGTTGGCATAAATATTTCATTTAATCATAATCAGGTCACCAGTCAACCTCCTAACAATAGGTGTATAAAGGCTTAGGTTGCCTCTTATTTTCCTGCAAATTAAGAAATGAACAACTTCATTACTTTTTATTATCCTTAACAAAAAGGGATTTTTGTTCTTATATCAGAAGGAATACCAGACAATCACTAAAACAGCAATACTTTATAAATAATCTAATTAACAATAATAAAATAGTAGCAGGCAAAAGTTAAAACAAAGACTCCTATTTTTTTTAAAGAATACCTTCCAGGGAATGTTGGCTTTCCAGCACCTCCAGGCTTCTGAGAGATGCTGCAGAATAGTCCTGGCCTTGTTCTGCTTGATACCCTCCGGCATCATGTCCAGTATGTCATGCATGACCTGCAAGAACACACACATTGCAGACCATATGCTAGGAAAAGAACAAATCATTCTTTCACCATACCTTAATAATAACTTTAGCCTCTGAGGAATAATCCAACCAATTTTTTAAAAAGCCCGCATGACTGTTCTTATACAGTTTTTATGTGGGGTTTTTTTTTTTTAGATATTAAAATGGTTGCATGGCTGTAATAATTATAGTTTCTTTCATCTTGCGTTTGTTGCTCAAGTTTCAAGCCTAAAATACTGCACATGCTGCTAGACTAGTCTATCTTAGACATAGTTAAATTTAAGAGCAAAAATTTGCTAGATATGAGAAAATGAAAGCTGTAGAAGACAAATAATTTAAACAACACTTACTGCAGCTCGCAGCTCCAAATCAAAATGACTTTCAACACGCTGCTTTGTAACAGTTTTGGCCACGCCCTTTGAATGACGGCCCTCAAACTGGCGTGACAGAAGATTTCCAAGCCAGCGTTCCAGGAGCGGTGTGATGCCTCGCATGAAGAACATCCAGACACGCCATCCTGGTGCCCAGAATCCACACCCCGGCCCCTTGGTAACTGGACCCTTTTAAAGTTTTAAAAATAAATATATATTTTAGCAAGATATTATGACCATACTACTAGTAGAAGAGGGGAGAGAGATGGGTGCTAGTGTGGATGCATGTACACATTAATTTGTGAATTCAATATAAAAATTCATTTAGCAGTCAAGGATATCAAAGAATTACACTTCACACCAGGAAAATAACTAGTTTATTTTTAACATCATGAACTCACAGTGTTGAAGCGGTAATAGATCAGGTGCTTGAGGTCTTTGCACATGCGGATTTGCCTCATTAGCTTGTACTTGTAGCGGTACATGCCAGTCAACTGCCCAACATGGGCAAAAATGTACTGCAGTCCGTCTGCCAACTGAAACCATACACCATTTCATAAGTACTTTTTCCATACATTCATAAAACTGTATTGTCGACTAAATGAAAAGTATTAAAGAATACATGCTAACAGTACATTAGAAATAACCTCAAAAATGGAAGATATTGAGGACAGAAAAAGAAGAATATAAAGTTTCCTTTTTCCCACTCCTCCTCACTGTTAACAAGTAATGAAAATACCTGAAAGGCATCAATGTTGCCAAGGCGGTACTGAACGTGGCTGTCCACAATGAGTTTTGTTAAACGCAGAATTTCACGGCATAAGTGAAAGGCATTCCCAAACCGGGACTTTTTGCGTTCTTTAGTGGTCAATGTCTGCACATCAAGAGAGACAAAATTTTTTAAAATGAGTTTTAATCCTTTTAATTCTGTGGCACTTTTAAAATTTCTTCAGACAGAGAAAAATACAACTAGCTCAAACAAACAAAATATCATATACAGCCATTTTAAAACACAATTTTATAGCACTTTTTGTCTCAAATGTGTTTCTTACCTTCACAGGCTTGAGATTGAAATTGTAGTCCAGATGAAGATAATTGAGGTTCTTGCGATGGATGAGAAGGTTGAGCATGTTGTAACCTTGTCGGCACACCTGCAGACCTACCTCCACCCAGTCCAACTGTGTTGTTTGGAAGAACTTTGTAGCCTTGAAGGATCGAAACAAGTACCTGCAACAACACCCATAAACTGTGTACAGCAAGCATTACTAACCGCATTTCCTGCATTACCGTTTCTTAACTCATTTTTGTTTACCTCAAACTGAAACCTTGCCACCAAGCAATGTTTTGCCAGAACACTAATCCTGATCTTTCTTCTGTGATCACTTTAGTGGGATTAGCAGGTCTTTGCTCACCTTGCCAAGGGAGACAATTATTTTTTCAGGTACTTTCCTGAATATAACTTTTATGAAACTCTTGTAAGGCACGGAGTTTAAAAGAGATGGGCACTATCCTCACCAAAACTAACCATGAGAAAAGTGAGGTCTCTAACCTACAAAATACCCATACTTTTTAAAATTCCCTCAGCCACTTTCCCCATCATGAAATAAAGCGGGTAGATATCTGCACCTGTGCAGAATCAGCAGCAAAACTAACTTGTCATTTCATATCTCTTTACCTTTTCTTTTGCGCTTTGGGAGGTTTGTGCTTCAGGGCATTCAGTACATAGTACTTGAGAAGCTTCTGATAAGACACTCGCACTTTCACAGGCATGTTGGCCGGACAGTGTTCACGATACCTGGCCAAGGAAACAAAATTATTTCAGATACTAAGCATGTGATACCAATCAATAATTAATCAATCAAGCCTACAATAATTTAAAAACTCAAAAAAAGTCTTTCTTACACTGAATAGTGTATTACCATAAGCCCATACTGCCAAAATAGGATCGCCGCATGGTAATGTCAACATTTTTCAGATGGCTTTTCTAAGAAGCAATTCTAAGAAGCAGGAACAATAACTACAATTTCAGCCCTCATAGTCACAAGCAGAGTGCATGACATTAAGGCTAAAAAAACTGTGTTCTTAGGGAAATAGAAGAGATAAGCTGTTTTAACCTTGACCCGTACCCAAAATGGAAGCCTTACAAACCAATGGCAGTATCGGACATTTCCACCTCTTACCATGTCTTTACAAGTGGTACATCAATGGCACGTCGGGTCCGCCCAGACCGAAGGTTGAAGGGCCGTGGAGCCCAGAGCAATGCTATGCCATTGGCTGTGTTGTCACTGTACAGGGGTGTGTCACTTAAGAATGGTTGGACATACTCAGGCAGCTCGAAGTCCTCATCATCATCAATGATGGGATCTGAAGACTGTAAATTTATGGAAATATGTAACATTCACAGAAACAAGCCAAAAAAAAAAAAAAAAAAAAAGGTATTTTTAAGATACGTTATATATACCTAAGGAATTCCCATTTCAAGCAAAACTCTCTATTACTATTATTCACTCCATGCAACACTGAAAAACATTGACTATTTAATTTCATCATTTTCAGAATGAAAGGTATTTCCTGAAAACTAAAAATACAGACAAGCAAATAGTGATCTGCTACCTTCACTGCTGTTCGATGAGAGATAGGGTTAATGAGAGGATCAAAGTAGAAAGCAGGCAAGTCAGGATCTTCTGTCTTGATGAAGACAACATTGGGAGTATGGTACCTAAAAATGGCAAGCAAATGTCAGTTCACTTAGGGAACTATGCAACATTTCTTTTCAAAGAAGCTTTGCAATAAATGTCACAATCACCACCGGTGGAATGCTGTAACACCCACACTCACTCTCGGTTTCCACCCATACATTACTTTAAAAAAAAAAAAAAGTACAAAAGAGTAGACTATTTTTCAAGACTTTTTCTTTGCTCAACACATAATTTGTTATGACAATTTTGCTTCTTTTCAGAATTTTTAAGTGCTATGAATAATAATACTTATAATATTTTCTGATATCTCCTTTTCTGAGAACCAGAAAAATAAAATAAAGAGCAAAAATGTTGTTTACCATGGTAAGTGGACCTGGAAAGGCATGTTGTTGTACAGGTAGGGAAAAGCAATGCGGTACTCTGTCCGCACTGGCTGCCTGATGATTATCTTGTTTATATCATTGAACTCGTTCCAGTCCTCATCCCTGTCATTATCAAACACTATTTACTAATAATTTCTAAAACATCATCCAGTTTAAATTCCTGAAAATACTTCAGGGAATACTTTAACAATACCTTTGTCTAAACTTAAATTGCATGAATGAAAATGAAATTACCATTGAAGTACAATGGTTTTCTTCCTTAACAAGCATGAAAGCAAAGACACAACATTACCTTAAGGCTAGCAAAAAGTTTAGAATAAACACTTACTGCAGCTCCCTGTCTTTAACCAAAGGTTCAAATTTGGGGCCTCCTGGGATGGCCAGATTAAGAGCTTTGGCTGTGAAGAAGGACTTCAAGTCAAAAAGGTAAAAGTAGTTGTCATCCACCAAATCGGTGAGCAGTGGATTGGCCAGATGGTATAGGATAGACATAATAGGCAGGGTCAACTGCCACTTGCGATATGTTGGCCCGTTGACAAACCTTTGCAGAACATATTTATGAAAATCTGTATAGTATCTGCAAATTCCGAGTCATTTTTTAAAATTATATGACACATGTTCCCTTCATGATATGTACATGGCGATACCAGCATTCTTAACCAATACTTAAATATGTTTACTTTAGCTGCAAGTCATACCTTTCCAGGCATGCCAGTGGTTTACAACAAAATTTTCATCAGGTCAAATACTCTGCCAAATTTAAGATCAACTAAGACAGCTACCCAACAGAGATATCGCAAACAAATCCACACAATACTGGCCATGAAAACCTGCCATTGCAGACAACAAAGATGCACTACCTGGACAGCTCAAATGGCTTTAAGCATATCTTCTTGCCATTTACCTAAGGGGATCTATAGGCTATTGTCTTTGCCCATCACAAGAGCAGTAATCCAAAGGAGCAAACTTACTTTGTGTCAATGAGTGGCTTGTGGTCATAGTACCACTCCACTACAGCCTTGTTTTCTTCAGGGTCATGCTCCATCTGAATGGCCTCCAATGGCTCCACATCCATGACGTTGTCAGCATAATCCAAGGGAGGTTCTTCATCATCAAAAGGTGGAAAACGCATACGCTTGAAGTGGCGACGATCTCTTTTCTCTCGACGCATCATTATCCACATTGTTCTGATAGACAAAGATGCCATAAAGCAGCATTAGAATAACATGCAATTAGAGAAATCTCTGAAAGATCTTCTCTATGTTTAGCCCAAAGTTAGAGTAAAAGATACAAACCAACAACAAATATAATCAGTGAGCCAGACTGAAAAGACATGAGTTTCAAAGCGTCAACAATGCAAACATTTTAAATGGCCGTTACTCACCCCCACTGTGATATGTAGATGGGTTCAATGACCCATGGAATTTCATTGACAAATGTGATGGCCCCAGTGATATGGTAGAGAACCTTAACATCACGAATCTGTTCCCAAGGCATGGGCATGTTTTCCAGCAGCTTCATCACTGCATGGGGCATGTACTTCAGAGCACTGTGCATGCAAACATAAAATATGTGCATTAACATACATACTAAAAAAAAAATCTGTTTTACAGCATTGCATCAATTACTGGCTTCGATATATAATAGCGAAAAGGTTTGCATTTGAAAAATTTATCACTGTCACAGTTCTAAAGATGCACAATATTTATCTTTAGAGTCTTTTATCAACCAGTCTTTATATTTTTCTTCCCTTAGCCAGTTCTGAAATATTTTTTGAATTGTCGAGAAGACAAAGAAACATGGTCATCCATCAAGACTAAAATCTTGTGAAATATACGTTCTCGTCGTGAACAAGACTTGGCAGTCATGTGATCAAAATAGCAGAGGGACGAAGAATTGTCTGCATTTTGTGCCAAAGTCGATTCCGAAAATAAATCTGGGGATCTATACGAGGCATGAAAAATAAATCTATGGTAATATTTTATTGATATAATGACTTGTAAGGGTCACAGAGAAAATGTAAGGACGTGTGTGAGGAATTGTAAGAACCGCATGGGAAATATAAGGACTTCTAAAAATTCTCTACATATGGACTTGTAAGGATAGGTAAGGACCCTGTGAACCCTGATTTTATAAAGTATTACAATTGAAGGGGTAAATCTAGCAGAATTTCTTAGCATTCAGATTAATAAATTATGATATACGACACTAAATGATTGAGATATATGACACAAAATATCAGAAGGCTGTATATCGAGTCATAAACTGCCACTTACCCAAGGTAGACACGCTTATCATGCCGAAATTTTCGATTAGTCATGTCACCATGATCTCTAATTATCTTTCGTATGTGCTCTGGTGGCATATCTTCTTTCTGTGCATCAATAAAACCAAACTTCCGTTTTTCTGCATAACGCTTGGACTGAAGTTGTTGCCATTTGCGAGCTGCAACAAAATTAGTTTTAGATAAAGTAATATATTGGTGATATCAATGTAAATCCTTAAAAATAAAAAACAATCACATGCTCATATTTCTTTAAAAAAGTTTTTTGAACTCGATTGTGCACTCTGGAGGACTATAACCACAGAGAACACAACATTTGACAGCAATCTTTAAGCCTCTAAATAATTGTGAACTTCTTTAACCCAAAGGATTGTTTAAAAAAAGAAACTGCTGCATTCTTTCAATGGAATCAACTGTCTAGTTTAACATAATTTGAAAGTTATTTCCCGCTAAAGGAAAACAATGGAAAAGAAATGAAATCAAAAGTAAACAAGCATGTATCATTTCTAGTTTTTGACTGAAATAAGATCAAAAATCTTCAGAAGGATATAGTTTTATAATGAAAATGCCAATGTAACTATTTGTATTGTAAAGTATGATTGTGAGCATTTTTTTTTTAAATCTTACAGCAATAATTATCAAAACCAATGCTGTAAATGACAATGTGCTCTGTCAGAATGTGTTGTATTTTTAGAGCTAAACTTTGGTTAGATCTCAGGTAGAGATATGCAATAGGACATTTCCCACCTCCCACCCCAAGAATGCAATTTTTGGGCATAACATGTAATTAAATTATGGACTTTTATGTGTGAACAACTCTTTGTGCACAAATTATTGTTTGAAATATGATTACCATCATGAATTAACTATAAACCTTTTTAAATTTTTTAAAGTGTAAACTGCACTGTCTTTTAAAGGCAAAATGGTCATTGAATATGGTGTCAAGATCAAATTTAGATGTATCATTGTGAATTAAATAGCAGTGAAGCTGCTATGCAATTATCCACATAGAAGTAAAAAGTCTAAAATGTTTTACATCAGTTCTATTGAAATTGTTGTGTTTGCATCTATTTCAACAATATAATCAGTTTGATATCAGCTAGAGCAGTGGTGTCCAACCATTTTCCCCCGAGGGCCACACAGGACAAGGTATAAAATCTTGTGGGCCAGAAAATGGAAATTTGGCCAGAATCAAGATGTTTAAGATGAAGTTATGTTGTGTCTGGTTAAAATGAGCGGGGCGTAGGTTGGGCACCCCTAAGCTAGAGAGTGTGTTAGTAACATATTCAAATTTTCTCAACCTGAACATCTCATTATTTTATCAGTGGGAAGTAAGACGTTTATGCCAAAAAGCCCTTGAAGAGTGGTAAACAGCACATTGGTGATTTAGTTCGTTGCCTCTAACAATCAATATTATTGCAACTGTGCACTAACAGGTAAAACAGTTTTCTACTTTTCTTTTTACTATATCCTGCACGGAAGCAGGCAATGATAGGGAATGTCTTAGTTTTATCATTTCTTCCATTTTTAGCCTGGCCTCTGCTCTGTTAAGCACAGGGAAGAAAGCTCCTTCACAATGTTAATAATGATAATGTAAGCTTTTATTGCGCAGCATCCTAGCCAAAGCCAGGCTCTCCAAACACAAAAACACAATACTAAGAAAATTCCTGTGGCGCTCTCTATGAAGTAAATGGGAATGTCAGGTTGTTCTTTAGCCAGATTACATTCACAGACTAAGATGCCAGTGAGACAGATCTACAGATCGGAAAGTTATTTGACTAGAGCAGAATCGACAAATAACAAGAAATATAGATCAAAGGTCAGGAGAATTTCCACATAATCACAAAACAGAAACTGCAGTAAAATGTTGAAGTAGACAACTGTTTGGCACTGTTGGAACGACTTGTAAAAATAAAGAAACTGTGATGGTGTTAGCCAGAGAAGACTAACGGCAATGAGAGTTAACATCAGAAAAGGAAAAAACAAAACACCACAGGCAAGTAAACAGTCCAAATCCCAATGCTGATGATGTTATAAAAAGCAATAAAAGTACCACAAATCCAAACAGAAACCAAAAATGGCAAGAGCAGGCCCCCCTCAAGCCTCTTAGGCAAATGGACACCCACGTTACCGACACTAACGTTACACGTTAGTTCGTTACCGAACTAACACTCTTCTGTACCTTTTTCTTGTAGTTTTTCCTCAGACATGTAGTCTGGAACCTTTGGTTGAGTTTGTGGTGGAGGTAATGGCTGCGGCTGCGGCTGTGGTGGTGGTGGCATTGGCTGCGGGGCAGCTACCTGCACCTGAACTGATGTGGTTACAATCTGTGGTGCCAGTGTCTGTTGTATCAGCGGAATTTGACCCACGATAAATTGCTGTCCACCAGGACCAATCACTGTATATGGAAAAGCCATGATGGCTTCCTGTTCTCACACCTGCCTGCACAGACAAACGATTTTGTCATGAGAATTTCAAACGTTGAAAAAAATAATGAAAATTAAGATTTTATTGAAATATGTCCTGTGTTTATTTCCAGATGTATATATAAGATTTATGAGAAAATCCTTTATTTATTCAGCAGCAACTGACTGCAACAAAACAAGTTTGTCTTTATTCTGATATAACAATACCATACACAAGAGTACAAGTCAAAAACACAAGTCAACATTCTGTATTTTGTATACACTAAATACCTCAGAACACTCAAACGAAGACATATATTTCTACGTTTAACATATAATCTAAAAACGTACAAAAAGAAATTAACGTAACCTAGAGTAAAAGGTCTTGATTCCTCCGCAAACTAAACTTGCAATAATAGTTCATTATAAAATGAAGTCGAGTCAATCAAAACCCATTTCCCGGCACTAGAAAGTACGATTAACTTTTGCTACCTACATTCTAAAGCATGTATATGATCAAACATTTATTGAAATAACAGCAAGTACTAGTTTGGTAAAACTCTGAGAAACTCACTTTGTCGTATTTAAATTATGAAATCACTGAACAGAATGTATTTTGCGCCTCACAATGCGTTTTTGGAACGAAAAACCATGGCCACCGGAAATAGTGGCTTGACCACGTGATCATTAAAAAAACCAAATCCATTTCGAAATAAGATTTTGATAATTTGTTAAAGAAAAATTAGGCAGAATTTTAAAGAAATAGTGTGAAATATGCTTTTTCTTAATTTAGATTTTTATTAAAATTTACATTTTAAATATAGCTGACTATTAAAAGATAATAATTTCGAATGGCTTAGTTGTCTCCCTTCGATCGGCAAGTTCTTGGCGTGAACAGCAGTTGAGTACCGGTCGACTTGACCATCTACTGATTCGACCATGACAAGTCGATTCAACTGCCAAATGCAGTTACTATTCAGTATAGTGACACGTTTGTTGTTCGTTGTTTGTACACAAAACAAAATGACATTTTTTCTAGACAAATTAGTCAAATGATATAATATTGACTTGGATGTACTTTCTAGACCTCTCCCACACACAAACACAAGAAGAAATTCACTTATTTCGTAACCCTTCCATCCTCCCAATCCTGCTCCACACTTTAAGTGATACTTCGAAATATATAAAACAAAAGTAGACTAAATACGATAGTCACTATCACTCATACAAAAAATATAATTTCAAACACGCCAAGAAGATAATAATTAAGTGTGACATTGTTTGTCAGGGTTTAGTGGAATAAATCGAAGTCCAGTGATGATTGCAATTGAATGATAATACTTTTTGTGTGCTAATCTATTACACATGTGTGCTTCAACATTAATGTGTCAAAACTAAAAGAATTATATTATTCTAATCAAAGATTTGCAGAGGCGATTAAATCTCTCCACAAAAGCTAATCCTGCCATGCTTATTCATTTACCTTGAATGTATAATGGGCATCTAACCACTATTATTTGTTATCATTGTTACACCTTTCATTTACAAAACAAAGAAATTTAATGTGATTACATTTACACAGAAATTTGTTAACAAAATAAACAAAATAATTATTATAATACAAAAATAATTATCATAATACAACATTAACATATACATTCCAGATAGAGAACGGGGAAAATGAAGAAAAGAAAAATAAGAAAATCCATTGACGTCCATACCAGCTACTAACAAGCCCTCGATCCCTCTCTCGTTCTCTCTGCAGATTTATTACACTTTCCATCCTTAATTATTGTTTACTGATTTATCTTTGCTTCTTCTGTGTTTGAAATTTCGTTTGTCTGCATAGTTGTTTTTCCTTCCATCCTTCCTATATTCTGTTTATGTCTCCTACTTGTCTTCAGCACTGCGGGCATGCTCTATCGTAAGCATGATAATGCGCTACATAAATAACACGTTTACTATTATTAATGTATGTCAATCGCACATATATGCACGTGAGAGAGATTAAAATTCTGAGGGCTGCCAGAGGTTTCAGTATTTTTAGACATTTCTGTTACCTGTGACGTCTGCGAAGCTTCCATTTGAGTCTCGTTTACACGCAGATGGCCTCTGCTGTTTGTTTTTGAAGGTGTGTGTTTGCTAGAGAGGTTATAAATATCATGGCTTCGCAGTTTTTAGTATTCTCCGGATATTTCTGCTGTCTGTGGCGTCAGAGAAGTTACCTTTTTTTAATCTTCTGACTGCTGTTGTTTGGTACAGGTGGTCTATGTTTGTATGTCTACGTTTGTCTGGATTAATCGTGCAGTTCCATTTGAACTTTGTTGGGTGCTTTTCTATAAAAGCCTGCTTCACTCTATGACCCCAAACAAATAAAAGCTTTTTTTCAGGTTTTAATCTGGTTTTACGTTTGCTTGATTCCATTCAACGTTTATGGTAAGCTATTATATCAGCCATTCTTAGAACGACTGACTTCTAGATGTAAAACAATATGGTCGGCAGATGTTCGTTTCTCTGGGTAAATGATTAAAGGAAGAGTAGAAGGTTAATTTGTTTTTAAAATACTGATTAATGAGATTCAGATGTAAGTTTACTTGGAGAATAGATGAATACAAAAATCCACAGGTGTTAGTTTTGCTGAAAAAAGAGCTAGGTTACAAAGATCGGCAGTAGACAGACCGTTAGGCTAATGTAAGCTAAAATGTCAGGGATATTAAATAAGGAACAATAATACAAATGAGTGATCTGTGGGCTTTTCTAAGTATACTTCTTGGGGGAAAAAATCTCAAGGCTGCTGGCATCAGGTCATTCATCAAGACCATAAAACACTATCTATATCTCGCATTTATATTTGTAAATAATTTAAACAACTGATTGCTATTTATTTAGGAGATAATTCTCACAACTAGCTTAGTCTCGGAAGATGAGCCCAAACCGCTGGTCCTTACCCCTGTGATCTACTTAACTACTGGAAAGTAAACAATTCCAGTCGCTTCTTGCATCTTGTTCCCTTCCCTCCCCTCTTCCTCCCCCAGTCAGTATCTCGGTTAATGTATGCTGTGCCCCAGATGTGTCCCCTGTCCCGTAAAACTAACGGCATTGATCAAACACTGAGGACAATATTGATTCTACGAGGACCGGCCACTCCAGCTCGGGATTAAGAGGTCTTCACAATGTCGTGTGAGTGGATCGAATTCAAAACAAATGAGCTGCTCTGCCGGTTGTGGATTCGCGTCCGATAATCGAAATAACAAGGCTTGGTGACGTCACCATCGATCCCACCCTCGGGTGGCAAGGTCAGTTCCATTCAGCGTTTGTGCCACAACCCTGTTTAGAGACATGAAACTGTACCAGTCGGGTATGTTTGTTGTCACGACCGCCAGCCATTGAAGTGGTGTGATTTAATTCCTGAAAAAAAAGATCACACGAGGCTTGTGGTGCCAGGTTATCCGCAAGAACTTCGGCAGAAACAAGTATTGGTACTGGCAAGGGCCATTAAAAGTAGTCCGCCTTTCTGTTATTTTTACCTCGTGTGCGTGCATGTGGGTAGCTGCAGGTGTTTTCTTACCTTTTTTTCTTTTTACAGAATATTCTACATTACTTTGCTTGCCTGTAGAAATAGTATTTCACACAGAAGACATCTTTGAGCGTCGGAATGGTGGAAGTGAATAATTAAGTGGGTCCATGCTTTTAAACAGAAAAATTGAACACTATAAAGGAAGGGGGAAAAAAAAAACAGAAAAAGGAAAGAACGAAAAAAAGGAAAGTGTTCAGTGGCTCAAAAACTGCATGTATCAGGTGACATCTGGTAACTGAATGACAGGTGCAGCCTGGACGCTGATCAGCATCTTACTCCAGACACGTTCTGGAAGACTGTGCAAGAAGCTAGCATCAAAGAAGAAAAATAAAAAGTGGACGAAAATATTGGTTTCTTTTCATCCCTATCTCATTACTCTCCCCACCCTCCTCTATCCGTTCCCTCGATTATCTTTACACGTGTATTTTCCCGACTTTTTCTATGATTTCCGATAGGTTGCTTTAGTGAACGCTGCCCACACAATAGATAAAGATACGAAAAAACTTTAACACGATCTTATCACTCACTCAAACACTGTTATATATGTGTTTGTGTGAGAAAGAGACCTTTTCAATGTAGCCAGCATGCAAAAAAGGAATAAAACAAGGTGAACTGAATCCAGGACGCCTTTCCTCAGTGCATAGATGACAAACAGTCATGGGTCGTCCAGAATATGGAGCAGCAGCAACATCTGGCAAACATGTAGATGGGGGTAATGTTATCAACGATGGTGATGAACACTGACGAGAGAGGAAACTCACCATACACACACATGCACGCACACCTAAACTGGACTAAAATTGGCTCTAAACAAGAAGCAATCAGAAAAAAATGAATGAATGGTCACAGCCTCTGATGTACCCTCTCCCCCCTCATCAGCCAACAGGTCAAAGGGCAAGAACCTCGAGGGAGGAACCTTGACCCTGAATGGAAATTTGTTCTCAGGACCATATACCTCCCTTTCCCCACCTCCGTGTTTGGCAATGTTTTGTTGGTGTCAGCGTGTGCACGTAAACACCGCTGGTCTTGGAATGATGCAAACCAGGAGTTCGTGTTTGCTTCTAGGAGGTGGGTCTTTGTCGAACCTTTGTCGAACTTTCCGCTGGCGCTCACTCCAGGGGCTGGTGGGTCAAGGGTGGTGCAGGGGTTCGATTCGGCGTGGGTCCAGTCTGCACCTTGTCCCTGTGACCCCTTGTGACTTCTCTTGACCCCAGGAGGGAAGACTAGTGTCACGAAGTGCGTTTAGGTCAGTTGGTGACGATGGATTCAAACTCTTGTAGCCGAGGATGGATCCCGAGCTACCTGCAAATTTCAGACATCAGAGATTTCTCTCAACAACTTGGCAAACCTTCTTTTATCTTCCAGTTCTTGAGTGTCCCGTGACTCTACCCCCAACACATGCTCCCTAAACTGATAGGCGACTTGCTGATAACTACAGAATAATAATTATAGTTTAACTCTTGCTGGTTTCTTGAGAGAGGCGCGGTGATACAACCAGGTGGGTTTTAAAAAAAAAAATTAAGATGAAGTCCTGGGTTCGATTCTCAATAGTTATACATATTACATGTATTAAAAGTTTAATTTTGGTTCTTTGTTTTGTTTCTGTGGGCTGTATTCATGTTTTAGCTGTATCAAAAGTGTACATCTAGCGTTACTAAATGATAAGATTGGGTTAGGGTTAGACTAGAGTTAGGGTTTGAGAGTGATCACAACATGGTAAAGACAATAATCGAGTTTCTGCTCAGACATGAGGGAAGAGTCGCCGACCGAACCTTTGAGACCCAACCGTGGAAACCTAGTGTGTGGTGTATGTGTGTACTGACACTCGGTCCTGAACATTTGACTTGTTTTTCGCCATTCATCAATAGCTCGTGACAGCCGTGCCAATAAATATATCAGGTAGACGACCTCTTCATGTTTTTGTCCTACTAACCTTTATTATTTAATAAATAAATAAAAGATACTCCTCTGTTGTGAGTGTTGGGATCGAGGGATGGCGACAGGTGACAGGGGACCTACCTGTAAAGGACAGTTGCGGACGTTGACCTACAGATGAACAAACCATTTACTCGCCAACCCGAAGGGAAAACGAGAGTTGGCGAGGATCTATCCCCTTCATGTTTTGCTTTGCATTTATATATGTATACACAAAGGATAGAGTCTCCCGGAAGCTGCTGGTTTTTCGTGTGAATAAGTAAACAGTGGAGACCGGGCATCCGCCTGTTAACCTTTGACCCCCACTACCAACCCCGCGCAGCTTCCTTGTCGTTTACGAGCTGCATTGTAACTGCCTGGTCACAAACTAAACAAGTTTTGTTTGCTTTTTATTTTTCTAGCTCTTCGTCTTTCAAGAGGAGAACGATTACCATGATATAACGAGAAGGACTGTATGATGCAGTTGCTGCTGGTGGTGATGTTTACGTGAGAGAGAGAGAAGGGAAAAGAAAGGTGAGCTGGTGTGAGCAGAAAGCAGAAAGTACAAATTGTAATAACGTCAAGGATCGTTATTGTCACGTGTAATCATTTAGCTAACAAGCTCCAGTACATTTTTGTAATTGAATTCAGATAAATTCTCAACTAGACTTGACCTTCCTGCCCTCGAGAGGATTTTTTCTTGTGTCAGAGAGAGAAAAAAAATACCCAAGACTCAAGTTCTTTATTGTTAGGTCATTGACCCTTAAAATTGAATTCGTGAGCTTTGCGCACCAGGGCAACCACGCCATTCTATTGTGAACAGTATTGGAGTATGAGCAATGGCATAGGAGCCAGGGCGACAAGGGGACAGCCACCCCCAAAAAAAGATACTGAGGGACAAGAATATTTATCTCTCCCCCCCACACACACTCTACCCGGCCCAATTCTTGAGTTATGATTCCTCACAAAAAAAAAAAAAGTAGAAGAGCTGAGAGAGAGAGAGACAAATCACAAATCTTTATTTACGAGGGTAACACAATAAGCAAAAGCTATGTTTTTTTACATCTAGCCCTCGATCTATAGAAAGAAAAAAAACAAACAAACAATATTTTACTGCAAAACAAAGGCATTAATCAAAGAGCACTTAGTGTTGTTGTTTTTTTTGGTTTTTTTTTTTTTTTGGTTTTTGGCACACTGACTGGCAAACCTTGAATGTGATTACCGTGATGTAAAAGTTTATCTTAGTCTGAATATTACATAATTTCTTGAGATTACGATAACCAGGTGAGTCAATTATAAATTAATTTTATTTCTCCTTAAATGTCGCTTTGTCACTTATAACTGAAAACTTGTAATGCTTCCACCGTGCACGAGCATGGCTACACTCATACACCCCTTCCTTTCTTCCGAAATGAGCGAGTGTGAGGGTCAGTATGGATTCGCCCCCTGCCCCCTTCCAAAGCCGACATCTTCTCATCTTCCTACAGATAAGCAACACAACACGTCACATAGTAAACAAGTCTATAAGGGAACACAATCTCGTACGCAGATGCATAATTATATATTATAAGAGAGAGAGAATGGAAGAGAGTGGTTCTGAGCATGTCTATGTTAGCAGTAGACCATGCTGTGATGTGCATTCAATTTTCTTTTTTTTTTCGCTGTGTACTGCTAGCAACAGGGAAGTTGTAAACAACGTGAAGAGACATGCTTCACGCGCATCCCCATCCTCTACCCACCCACACATCCCACGACACAGAGCTTGATTATTCTCCGGCTCTGACCTCATTTCTAAGAGTACGAAAGATTGCTACATTTCTGGGAAAGCACTTGGCATGAGCGTTCGTATGTATTTTTAAGCTTGTACACACGTGCGAGCAAGAAAGCCAGATCTCTCAGTATCATAACTATTTATAGTAAAATATGCAAGGGGGAGGGGTAGCTATATCTTGCTCTACCCTTTGCTCGAGGGAGCTCCCTTAGCCCTCCATCTCTTGAACAGTGTTACAGACTTTCATCCTTCGTTCCTCCCTCCGAGTTTTTTTTTTTTCTTTTTTCCAGTTTGCCGACAGCATCTGCATGGCTTCACCTTGGCGAGGCTCTGCGAGAAGACCGGTGACTGACCCTAGTAAAGGTCATCGACCTTTCGCTACGTCAAGGTCGTCGGCATGGCTTCAGCAGGTCATGATGAGGTCAGCTGCACTCTAAGGTCGTGCAAGCTTATCTCTCGCTTGTGCCAAACTCTCACCACACACACATGCATACTCTCTTCCCTATCTCACACCCCTTTCTCTCTTTTTCCATCTTTCTCTCTATCAGCGCGATTAACTTCAGTGCAGGAATTCGCTGTTCGAAACCCGAGTTGCGTCAGCTGCAGGAAAAGTTCATTTAACTGAAAAACCTGAGTTGTTTGGGGTTTTTTTTCCCCAAGGGAAGGAGATAGTTAAGCTGTTTCCACATAATACCCTGTCTTAGACACGGCAAGCCACTTACAGTTCACATCGCATACAGGCACGAGACCACGAGACCTTTGGCTTAAGTGTTTATACTCGCTGTCTTCTGTCCTTCCTATCTTTCTTTACCTTAGGTGTTTATATACTCGGTGTCTTCTGTCCTTCCTATCCTTCTTAAGTGTTTATATACTCGCTGTCTTCTGTCCTTCCTATATCCTTCTTTACCTTAAGTGTTTATGTTGTCTTTTCTCCTTCCCGCCTTCGCTAGCTCAACATCAGGGGAAGAGATGTGAGGAGAGAAGGGTGGCTGAAACCCAACCATACACGCAGGTTCAGTCCTATCCAAAAATTTGTTTCCTTTTTCTTACTTATTTCGTGGTATAAGTGCAGGGAGAAATTTAGCCCTAAACAGTAAACCAAAACATCATACAACAAACGTGAAACATTTTCTACAATTAATCTTCATCAATTCTCATGTGCACACACCCTCCCAGTCCATCCTCCCCCATATGTTACTGTTGTCTGGAATAACGATCACAAAGAAGTAAGTTAGCGGTGGTCAGTGCCTAGAAGTGAAGACAAAATATGTCCATGAGACTTCAGTTACATTTGTTACATATTTGACTTATCAAATACAATTTCACGCCGGTTATTGACAGCCGACTATCTCGTTGTGTGATAAGATAGACATTTTTAGAAAGTATACCTGATTGTTGTTTGATTCATGATTTCGGTCTGTTTGTGTCCTTGACTCGCGATTTGTGTTTGAACACCAGGTGGGAGGAACGCGATGCAGATCCATCAGGTGGGAGGATCGCGATGCAGATCCATCGGGTGGGAGGAACACGATGCAGATCCATCAGGTGGGAGGATGGCGATGCACACCATCTTGTATCTGACCAACCACATGTGCTGTAGTTGCATTCACCAAGACGTCAGCAGCAGATGTTCTACATCACAACCACCCGTTTCTTCTTGAGACCGAATACCCGGCATGCTTTAGCCCTTCTCTAGGAACAACAAATATCGTGGTTTCACGTTCCTTCCGGCGGGGATGCGAGCAGGTGCATTTATATATCATGGAGGTTTACCGTAGGTATATGCATCCACCCTTCAGATTTCTCAAACAACTTTCGAATCTGGAATCCCTCTAGACGTACTCGAGAACACTATATGTATATACACTAATGTCCAGATGTTAGATGTCTTCGTACATTAACGTCATGTGAACGGATACCGCCAATAGAAAGTCGAGAAACTCAGCCACCAAGATGACCGAAAAAAGTGAGGGTGGATTGGAGAAAATGAAAATATCAGTGAAAAAGACTGCCAACGTTTAAACGAAAAAAGTCTTAAAACAACGATATCATTGATGTCCATCGAGGTATAATATACTTACAAGGGTTAGTATTAGCGCGACCTCAATGCTGACCCCAGTTAGAACTCTCTAGGACTTGAGAGTCTTCATGCGATGACTTCCGGAACACAGTTACGACCACCAACGACTGTTTTAATAGCTGATCGCGGAAAGCAAAGAAAAAAAAAGAGACTTGGTTATGTGACCGGCGACATGAGGCGTCCTCGACTTGACTAGCATCTCTGATACTGTTTCTTTTCTTCAGGAGAGTTATGTGCTCTTGTCTAGACTCCGTCGTGCGTTATTCCCGTTTTGTTGCCTTGCTAAAAGTTTTCTGCGACGCAGGATACCACGATCCAAAAAAAGCAGCATTCATTAGTCCAGACTGTTGATACGCAGACCGAGAGGGCAGAGGTTAGTGAAAGAGTTCCCACCATCCCCTCAGGATGCTATGGCTATGCCCGATCCTGTCCAGCCTCTCCATTGCCGCTGTTGCTGTCGCCATGATGTGGGTATCTGTCGTGGAGCTGCCTTCTTTGGAGAACGTGACTTCCAAGTATGTAAAGCTGTTGATTTCTTCCAGCTGTACACCGTTCATGTAGATATATCTGGGATGGAAGTGCGATGGATATGAAGTTTTTCACGCATGATGTTCTCCAAGACGATGTTGAACAGTACAGCTTATTTAGGTCTTACTCTTAACGGACGCCAACTGCCGTGAAACACAAACTTATGATTAAATGATCAAATGACATAATTATTTAATTGCCTGAAGGAACATTTTTAGGTGCATTCATTATAGTAACTGCACATCATTATGTTAATTGCTGAGCTCACGCCCGCCCCCGGTGTCCCCCAAGAAGAGGACAGATTGTGTGTTTGGGGGTGTGTGTGGCCGCATCTGTAAGGCGCGTGAACAATGTGTCAGGAATGTGAAGGCATGTGTTTGTAGTGTGACCTAGTTGCATAGGCACGCTGTTGTTTTTCTTTATTTAGCACCTGCTAACTGGGTCGGCTGCTTCGCGGAGCTTTTAGTCTGGGGTCAGCAAACTTCTAAGCATTGGAGCGGGACGGTAAAATACCCCAAACCCACTAGGTGACTACACAACAAACCTAGTGATAGTGGAATGGACAACAAATGAGTACACAATGGCCTTCACTTACAGAATTTATTGTGTAAAGTGAAGCTGCTTGAATTCGCTCACAATACAACTTGTTGCTCTGACATCTTTGGCTTCATTAAAACTGTGTATTATTTTTTTCATGCCGGAATAACTACCCTGGTATAGTTCAATAAATTTGACATTCTCTCTTCTATTTTTCTTGCTTCACCTTCCTATACCTCCCTTCCTTCCCAACCTGTTGCTTTCTGTGCCCTCCCTCTGTCTTCCTCTCCGACTGCGTTGGTCAGTTACATGGACTGTATTACGCTAGTTAATTACCTGGACTGGATTACGCTCCTTGATTACGTGGACTGGATTATGCTCCTTGATTACATGGACTGGATTATGCTAGTTGATTACATGGACTGGATTGCATTGGTCACGATGGCCTCTACCAGCAGATGAAGTGCTGCTGCCTGCTGCTCTCCCCCCTGCTGCGCCATGCAGCTGTTGATATGTTGCTGTTGTTGCACAGCCACCAGCCTCCCTATTGCCTCTGATGTGTTGGTTTGTTTAATGAGTCACGCAGTCGGTGTTATCTGTGATTGTTTACCGAGCCACAATCCCCGGGGTGTACACATTGCCTTTAATATTGTATTCTAGTGGTGCAGGCAGCGCTGTACATGTTGCGTGTAATGTCTAAACTATTGTCCATATTACATGTCTCTTATTGTTCACATAATTTTTTTTACATTTATATTATGGCACACCTACCGGTGTCCTTATTAGTTTTGTCATTTATGTTGCTGACACATTCATTTGTCGTATCGTGCTTGTTATTGTAACCGTCAGAAAAAATCATCACGATGCGGTTTTGCCCCAGCCCGCAGATGTTCCCTCTTTCTACTCTAACGGCATTGTTTTAGAAGTGCATTCTCTGTATCAACAATGACAACAATGCAGCCTTGTCTGGCGTAACAACTGAGTCGTTCCATAGCGAAAAACATGTAGCAAAGCACGTGACCGGGGGTGAGCGGTAGCGCAGTTGATGCGTTGTGAACGAGACCTGCTGAACGAGACCACGCACACACAGAGAAGAGTACACTGTAGTTCATTCTTTAAAAATGGTAATTAAAAAGGACAGATGAAAAGAGTCAACAAAAGAGAGCAGGGAAAACATGTCAACTCGACAAGAACATTTGTTAAAGGGAGGGAGAACATGCGTGGTAGCGTTGTTGAGAACATACATAAATAAAAATTTATGTAAATGGGTATAAGTGAAAGAGTTTATGGGCGTGTGGGGGGTGAGGTTGGGAGGAGACAGACAGACAGACGAACAAAAAAAAAAAAAGGAGAAAAATTCAGTATTGTTATCTGCGTGTGCTTTTATTTTTCCATAGTTGGATGGATGCGTGTGAGATAGACAGTAAACGCCTTGTGTGTGCGTATGTGTTTGTGAATGCGTTTGTTTGTATGTTTGTGCCTCACCCGATGACTTTTGAGATAACTTTTTGTAGAGTGCGACTGCATTCAGCTTTGGTGGACCCGAGCAGGCAATTCTTGAACTTAAAAGGTCACGTAACTGACCCTGGATTAGAGGGTCTGTGTCCGAGATGGAGGAACGATACAAAGAAACTGATGGAGGGGAGGGATTCTCTCGATTGATGCGAAGGAGTGGTGCTGACAGGAAAGAGCAAGATGCTCTGAGAAGCGAATGCACGCGAGGCCAAAGGTTGTGACCCCACCACCAGGTCAAAGCAGGTCGCCCTTACATGTGGAGGCAGAAAAGATTCCCCAGATGCCAGCATCGCGGAAGTTGCAGCTCCCAAACACAAAGGAGGAAATTAGAATCGATTTCTCCAACGCTCTGATTTCAAATAAAGTTTTTTTTCTCTTCCTCTGGTTAATTTTTATTGAAAAAACTTAATCGCACGCTTGCTCTTTGATGAACGGTTGGCATCCCAGAAGGCAATTCGTTCAATCTCTGTCCCTTATCTCTCTATGTTCAAACTACTTCTTTTTTAAAATAAAATTTAGTAATTAATTAAAAGATTTTTTTTACTTTCCTAGTACGATTCAGTTTAATTTGGTTAGGATGTTAAGTGTGAAAATCGCTTGACGGCGAGGTTTTCCCTCTTTTTGTTCGTCTGCAACCTTGTTCAGTGTGGCAGGAAGTCATAATAGTAAAATATTTTATGTGCTGAAAGGTAAACCTAGCTCGAAATAAGTATTTTATTGTTTAATTTCTCAATGAAGTTTTTTTAAAATTATTTATTTCTTTTTTCAAATGTATTAGAAAACATCTAGGTTAGTAAACATACATGTATGACCATAAGCTTGATATGAAATAACCTTTACACATATTTTTTTAAATAAAAGCAAATTTATGATGATTACTCTGATCCCAAAATTTTTCTGCCGATGCCTTTTTTCTCTTTATTTTCTCTTTACAAATGGGTGAGTAAACGTGCACACACACAGAAAGAGAGATTGCATCTGAAAGCCGCGCGTGATCCTGAGACACGTTGTCACACGGAATACACCAGGGGTTAAAAAAAAAGTGAAGAGCAGTTAATTTTAAACAAGGAAATCTTGTGAAATTGTGCCACAGAATGGATAAGAAGCTAAGTTAGTTGGAAAGTAAAACATTGTCGGCGGGTCACGCAAAACAACAATCTACGAGAGAGAAGGTGGCAGGAGTCACCAACGGTCGAGCAACTGATGTACGTCATCAAGTCGGTTGAAAGCGTTGTTGCACGAGTAATGTAAACTTGTATGAATGGATTCTTTTCTGCTTGCCCTGCATGAACATTAACAATGCTGCAGGAACTGTCTTTACGTGTAAAAGTATGACAAAAAGAAAGTTCTGTGGAGGAGGGGAGAGGAAACCACTAGGAAGACTTGCAACTCGCCGTGACACGAGCGTGACCTCTGATGAGGTGATTCTTCAGTGTCACGCTCCTACATGTGTCATCCCTCCGTGCCATGCTCCTCCACGACAGAATATTAAAGGGAACAGAGATTTTAAGCACCTCAGTCAGCAAATCCACTCACTTGGGCGTTGGCAGCATCGCGGGGTCGCGCACGGCGTCCCCTGACCTCATGGTGACCTTTTGTGGGCTGACCTTTGTCCGGGATAACTTCATTCGCATATTTATTTATCATGAAGTTGAACTTATCGCACAAAAACGGCGTTGTGCGCAGGGTGGGAGGGGAGGGGAAGGACGGTCGGGGGGTCGTTTCTGTCGTTCCTCAGACCGGTGATGAAGGATCTGATGATTGTGTCTACAGTCGATGTCGTGTCGAGGGCAGCAACTCGTCTTTCATTTCATCACCTGTCATCATTTGTCTTACAGGAAGATAAACAAAGAAAGATTAATTGATTGTTTCTTTGTTGCTGCCAGAACTATAATTATATCAAGGGTGTGAGTATCTCTCATCAAAGTAATCATTAACATCATCGAACTAGTGCAGAGGTGATGAAGTTATAAACAAGACCGATGAAAATCGTTTTCTGAAATACATCTTTACTAACAAGCTTTACACATAAACACACATACACCACATAAATCAAATACAGCATATGGAGATATAGTACATATACATACATCACTTCATCCCCTGCCCTCCGCCCCTTCCCTGACCCCACGCGCGTGCACACACAACAATTCATTTTAACAAGAAAACAATTTTCAAGGACTCTAGCTAGAAAAACAAATCACTTTGCACTAAATTCTCGTTGCCTGCGTTACATCTTATCCTCATCTACACACACACACATGTTGCACTCATGTATTAGACTATAAAAACTTGCAGGGGCCACTGGCCAGCTAAACACAACTAACAAGCGCTAATCTTTTCTTTTTGATAAACATCAAAAATATTTATCCAAAAATAAACTGTAAAGTTTCCGTTTCACGAGTGCTGTAAAATAGCTTGACTTTGTCTAAATGTACGAGTGCTTATCCCGATAATACTGGCTTTGACTAAATGTAGGAGTGCTTATCCCGTTAATACTTTAATTCACCTTTAAGAGTCGAATTACTCTTTTCTTCTGCACCCACAAGACACAGGTCGATGGCCTATAACTTCAGGAATTTAGTTTCTCTCTCTCATATATATATATACACACACAGTAATTTACACGCAGTATATATATATTTTTTTAAAGTATAAAACAGTAAAGTTTAAGTCTGGATACTTGAGAGACATGCAAGCGGCCCACTGTATCTAGAGCACTGTAGAAAGGTCACAAAATGTCAGAACAGTATCTTATTCTCATGCACCTAGACTTCATAAAACAGCTGACTTTGCCTCTTTGTATTACAGAAAATAAACTTCTCCCCAGGTGGCAGCGGTTGGAGTACTTGACAAGAAATAGGTCAAAAACGGGAAAATGGGTCAAAAGTAACTAGGTCAGGCCTTTGACCTACAAGCGTTAAAGCAAACTTAAGAGTAGAGTTACAAGTTAAGGCGTTCCCAAGATCGGTGATAATTTTTTTTAAGGTGAATGCGTGCTTGTGATTTGTACCGAGACAATTAGAAAAACAGAGAGGAAAATTACGGAAGATTAAAGTAATCACCTTGACTGTTTTAATGTTTTGGTTTCGAACATTCTTCCAGCTGAAGAGTTTGTTTCTTTGTCTTTGGTTTTGAAATGTGTTGAAGATACACAGAGCTGGTGAGAGTGCACGCAATCAAAGAAATATACTAGAGATAAAGAAAAAGAGGTAACTTCATAGAAAAGAACATTGAGTCATTTGTGGAAGTAGGGAAGGAGGAATGAGGGAAGGCAAACGAAACGAACTAAAAAGCACGCAAATATTCTATTTTCTCTCTCTCTCTGTCTGACTTATATCTGTCGTGTTTTCTAACTCATTACAAGATCCTCTGTCTGTCCTGGTGGTCGCTAAATGGTTTCCTGTTGCTGTGCCGAGGTGAGTGGCTCACCGTAACGGTGGGTGGGCTCAACACCCCTTTAACCGTCATGGCTGCCGGTCTGGGAGAACATTCAAGCATTGTCAGCACATTGTGTGTGTGTGAGCATGCGAGGGGAACGTGCTTGGATTAATGTCCAGGGCCAACAGATCCCTCCCTCTCTCTCTCCTGTCTTGCTGGTACGCAAAACATCACGTGGCTTCCGCGTGACATCCCCGCGTGCGCGTCAGAACGTAGCGGCGTCAGAGGCACTTGGTGCGTGAGTCTGTCGGACCCTGGCTACGTGACATGAACGCCCCGGGAGAGCGTTGGAAGCTTGCAACGTGGCATTCACGTGTCGCCTGACTACGTGATATCCTGCAGAACTGTCAGAACCTCACTAAGTAGGAAGCAGCAGAAGATGATGATGGAATTGGAACAAGATTGGGAATGGGAACAAGAAGTTTTGTCCAGATAATGTCATCCGTTTTGGTCTTGGTGAAAGTAAAAGGACCTGAGGCTGCTAGAGATCGTCCAAACTCGAAGATTAACCCTTTCTAACACCCTCCACCTCACAAAAGGTCAAGGCTGGCGACCTTTGCATTCTCCAGATGATTCGATCCACAATCAGATCGACTTCATCTCACTGCCAAGGCGCTTCAAATCCAACATCAGCAAGGCCGAGACGAGGGCGCATCCAGGCGCGAATATAGATAGTGACTACGACCCAGCCTGAAGGTGAAACTGTAGGTGAAATCCAGACCACATTGACCAAGAAAATCTCCGAGACCCGGTTAGATTGCTGTAGTGAAAAAAATGTAATGATGCCGTCAGACGACTACACTAAAATTTAAGTTCAGAGGACTTTGTTCTGTTGCAATGTTCCTGAGTTTTACGACAAACGCGGACACTGGCCCATGGGTGACAGGGTTTGATCCTGCTTCCCACGTCCACATAATCTTGCAGGGGAGCAATATGTACAAAAACCACACGGCAGTCGCTAATAATAATAATAATAATAATAATAATAATAATAATAAGAATAAGAATAAGAATAATTGTGTATCGCTATTTTCCAGCATCAGCCAGACTCGAGGCGCTTACATATAGGTATGCAAGACCATCATATTAATTTATAACATAATAATTAAAAAACATAATATTGATTAATGCATCATATTAAAAGAAGAAGTAGAAAATGTTATTGCTAGGTGCCATTTTCACTACACACTGTGGGTATAAAAGTGAGAACACCAAAACAGCTGATCGTCGGGGTTTTTCTCTGGAAACTCATTGATGCTGAGTTGATTTTTACCTTTCAGATGTTTCCGATAAATTGAGATGTTGATTAGGAATGAAGAGTAAATATTAATTTTGATTCCGTGGAAACATTTTTGTGGATGAGATGCGTAGATTAGATATTATTATATGTTAGAAACGATTAACGAGGCAATTGTTTACTCCTTGTATACACCATCACTGAAAATCTTTTTATCATATATGTGTCTGAAAGGTTGATACCAGGGAATAATGGTAGAGATTAGGTAAGTGTGCATCGATAAGACTTTTACACAGATTAACGTGCTTTTAGTTTGAATATCAGTGAATTTTGGAGAGAAATTGGTTGACAGGGTCAGAAAATAGAGAATCAGTCCTGTGTACTGAAGCCAGACATCATTGCCGTCCGTTTCGCGATGCTGAAAGGTCGACATTGGCAAGTGAAAGCATGATGATGATGATTATGAGAATAATGATGATGGTGGTGGTGTAATTAAGGGGTAATTGTCTCCAGCGCCATGCCAGTTAATTTCTCCACTGTAAATGTGGAATGAGGACACTGGGGGCCCTCTAGTCCCTAAATGTTATTTGGTTCCTCTTTGTGTTTTCTGTATTTGATTTTATTCTTCGTTAGTACAGTTGTTTATTCTTTTATAGTTCATACATTATTTGTTTTCCTGTCCCTCGTATGCTGTCCATGTTTCGTTCTTGTTCCGTAGTGCTAAGAGCATGCTCTTTAGGAGTGTGAGTACGTGCTTGACATTTATTATTATTACTATTACTACAAGTTCATGGTGTCAGGGACTTCACTCCTCTTGTGTGACCTCCACCCCATGGCCTCGCGAACCTCAATATCCCGGATGTTCACGAAAATGTCACATGGAGCTTTCAGTTTGATGTGGCTTGTTATTATTGGTGGTGGCGGTGGTCAGATGTCGAGTTCTGCTACTTTTTCCCCGGGTCATGAGGCGTGAACTTTGACCATGTGTAGGTCATCAGATGGAGGGCAAGCAGTGGACTAAAGGATAGAGCTCTCACGACACAAGTGCGTGGACCTGCAAAAGAGAGAGAGAACAATTGGACAAAGAACAGCAGCAGTAGACTTCATTCCTTCTCAGTAGTAAATAGTTCACAGAAGACCTATCTAAGCTTGCTGTGACGGTGAAGCCATAAGGACACATCCAGATAGGTATTGAAATGACACCCACTCTCGAGGAAAATTCAGGACAGGGTTGAGATATTTTGTGTGTGTTTTTTTTCAAGTAAATTTATCACCCTTTTCTCTCACAGTAAGGGTTCTTTGATTTAAAAAATAAAGATTGAAAAATATCAAATAAACAAAAAATAGAGAGCACATGCATGAATGAAAGAACGAAAGAAAAAAGAAAGGAAAATGAATGAATGAAGATTGTTGAAGACAGAAACAAATCCGCGACCTTTTCTGAATAGAGTTTCGAGTACTCCTGTGGTATTGGAGACACGATAAGTGCAGAAGCACCATCAGCTTTCCTCCCGCTCCCTCCCATTCTACAGTAGCTTTCTATATTCGATCAGTGAAATGTAGATCAGTGGGTCAGCGTCAGGCTGTGAGCTTCTGGCTCACTTTACACAATAATACACATTGTATAGTGAGGTGTATGGCAAGCAGTGCTTTGTCCACAAAATTAAATTCTCTTTAGTGCTCGAAAGTATTGCAGAAGCCCAGCTGAATAGGAACAACTAAACACATACAGAGAGAGAGAGAAGAATCGAGTTCAGGATAAAGAAACAGATTGTGCCATTGCCATAACCAGTCTCCATGGCTCACTACTTCGTATAATCAGACTGACACAATGAGAATGTGTGGATATTTGCGGGACTCATTGATGACAATGCACAGGCAGGTACGAAGCTGTGTGTTTAATTACCTGGTGGTTTGTGTGTTTTTATTAATTATTTCTGGTTGTATTTACCTTTATGATCTTTTAGTAGTGTATGATAAGAAGTTTTCCATTTAATTTTTATATTTAATCAAAAGAAATTTAAAAAAAAAACCATTAAAAACTGTATTAGCCTTACTATCTTTTAAATTTATTCATTTTTGCTTGAAAATGTGAAAATTCAACTTGAAATCAACTGAGGTAGCATTTTATTTCAAATTATTTTACAAGTAATTTTATGCATGGCGTGTTATCTTTTTATTCGTTAATGTATCTCTTGAATGGTACAAGCTGAATAGCGGTTAGGTCGGTCCACCGGTACCACTCGTCGACGAGAACATCTTGATAACAAGTTTCTCCACTCAAGCCTGTCTTGAGTGGCTGTGAGCAGGTCCTATGTGGGACGACAATGGCAGTCACTGCTTTATGTTTGCAAGCCAGTGTGACCTGTGTTGATCCCTCTCCAAGGTACCTCTGAAGAACTGTCCCAGAGTGTCTTGCCGGGTTGCCTGGCCGACACAGACTAACCTGCGCTCTTGGTGGCCCACTAGTGATTGTGTTCCTTACAAAATCACTTACTTTGAGTTCCTGGCTTGTATAACAAGCAGTGTTCAAGACTAGAACTACGACAGACCTGCGCTGTCTGTAACTGGCAAACCTGATGGTCCTGCTGCTGATGTCCTGGCCAGTCTTGCCATCGCTGCTGTCCCTCTTGTGATCCTGATGGACACGTCTACTGTAGAGCTTCCATTTTTTTGAAAGGGTGGTTTTCAAGCATTTAAAGTTGTATGCCTCCTTGAGCTGCAATGTACACAGTTCATATGGATCTTAGTTTTGCCGTTAACCAATTATTAATGTATGTCTAACTGGCCAACTAAATGAATACCTCATACCTTTTGTGGTGACAGTTTGAAATTGTTGACGCTGGCAATAAACGAAGCAAAAATACAACCAAGATCATCACCAGTTAAAATATTTCTTCAATTTGTAGAAAATGATTTAAATGAGAATATAGAATGTAATATATTTTTATAGGTGTCTTACACCAATATTTTAAAGCAATTTTTGGCACCCATTCCTTGCGCCCGTGGACGTCTCTGGCATGCCACTGTAGTTTGGAATATTTTGGGATTGTTGTTTACATAGAAGCTGTATGACAAGGACAACACCCTTTGAGGAAAGGGATTATGTACTGTCTCCTATCGATAATATTTATCGCACGGAAGGCATTTTATATTTGCATACTATGGCGGCTGGGATCAAATATCTGCAAAACTGAACGAAAAAAAAAATCCGAGTAAATAAATGAAATAAAGGAAATAAAGGAATGACTTAAGAAAAAAAATGAAAGGAACACAAAGGAGAAAAGACAAAAAACGAAAACAAAAATAGAAAGCATTGGAAACAGTCGGACCGGCGCATATGTGATCTGGAGAGTGACACCCACTCCGTTATCAACAGACCCCCGGTCGCCGCGCCATTAATTTAGCCATCGTCCGATGCATTTAGCCTTATATCTATCCTTGCTGTCACGAGACGACGATTAAAAAAGTCGGGTATCAACATCCAGCCAGTGCTCCCTGTAGGTGTGCATGTACTTTGTTACCCAATACGACCTGCACACTGATAGTGCAACACGCCCAGTCCCAGACAACAGACAAACATTACGGGGAGACTAGTGACTGCGTCACGTGTCAGGTCACGTGAGCTAAGCAGACGGCTGTTGTTATGTGTACATCATGGATATATGTATATGTGGATTGCTGTCTGTCTGCGAAGCGAAGTTCTCCTCCGCTGTTAGTCTCAGCGAGCCTAAACAAAGAATGTGACTAAACCGGAAGCTTTGCACACAACTGCCTCGTTTTAGTAGTTAATCTGAAATGTTAATGAACCGGAAGCTTTGTATACACCAGCCTCGTTTTAGTAGTTAACTAGAAAAAATAGTCTGCCAGCAGTCCAGTAATACAAGTTGGTGGTGTACATCCTAAAGAAGAGGTTGGGGGAGAGAGGACTGGGTGAGCAGATCCATGAAAAGTAGGAACTAGCGGTGATGGAGGTATGATGACCTGTCTTCAACACTTGATTGCAGAGGATTTATCGTTCATTGTCTGTCTGTCTGTCTGTCTGTCTGTCTGTCTGTCTGTCTGTCTTGCAACCATCATTTTCAGACATAGCTGTCTTATTGTACACGAAGCGTTTGAGAGGACCAGTACGGCTTTAGAAATAATTATGAAATTGAAAGCGTGACTGCACTGTTGCAGATGCCGTATCATGTCATGATGATATTTGTCATGTGGCGTTACAGTGTTGCGTGTCGCCAGCAACTATTTTCGGTGGAAACGAGTTGCGTCAGCGCAGCCCACAATTGCCTCATGCCAGCTGGAGCGTTGCTAATAGGACTGCCACGATCAATCCCAGACAGATAGACACGCACGCACGCACGCACGCACGCACCTACGCACGCACGCACGCACTCACGCACTCACTCACACACGCATGCACGCACGCACTCACGCACGCTTGCCTTTCCGTGTTGTCGACAGTAGAAACTGCACAACGTAGACAGACGTCGCCACACGTAGAGAGAATAATACATACCTGTCGCCAGGTACGTACACGTGTCAAGAGTCTGGAGCTTTCGTCTAACCGAGATGTGACAAGGTTTAATTTATGTCCTTATTATATCATTCATAACATAAATACAGTCCCTCCCTAAGTGTTTATTTCGTTTTACAATGACTCATTTCCGGTTGCTGCGACGTCCTTTTGGGGACTTATTTATATTACCTTGCTTGCTTATTTTTTCAGCAGATCATTAGCAATGTCATGGTGAGGTCGCCTTCTATCCATCCAAAATAAATGGTGGGCGAGAGACATGGGTGGTGGTATATGGTTATATTGCAGGGTATATGGTCCATCACTGGGGGTAACTTTGAGAAAAATCCGTTCTGCCACAAAGTGTGGAGAGGGGGTTGGGGTGGAAAGTTGGCAAGAGGACCAGTTGCGAATATGTTTTCACGTCCTTCTTTAAGTGCGCTTAACATTTCAAATCTCAAATGTAACGGGTTCTCTCCGGTCCTCAAGCCAGACAGACAGGTATCTTTGCCAGCACCTGAAGTATGGTCCTTAGAGCGAACGTGATCTGACATTGTTTCTCAACTTCAACAACTTCCATTGTTGTCGCCCATTTACAGATCGAGGTTTGTTGGCCTGAAGCTTTTCCAGGCAATAAATATTTGTCTATTATGTACTGAAGATGGCCTCAGTGGACACATGAACCTGTTTGAGGTAATTGTGAACAAGCCGAGGAATCGTTTCCATCTGGAAGCTCAAGGATCATTTCAAAGCTTGCGTCGTCCAGGAGTTCTGAACGAGATGGTGAGGTCAACGACCGCTCAGGTAGAGTCAGGATTCTGTTCAAATAGAAAGGAGCATCAACTATGTCTTTCGCTGCTGTCTTGCACCCCATTCCCTGTACCCTGTATTTTTATTACTCATTATTGTCTCCGAATATCAGTATCATAATGTTGTACGTAATATTTGACAGCAATTATTTCCTCGAAGCATATCGTTCTCGATTTATGCTTATTTAAAAAAGTCAACCCGTATCCATTAAAATCGTGAAGACAGCTGTTACTGAGATCGTTTTTCCTGTATGTGTGTGTGTAAACTTATATACGTGTGTTTTTGTACTTGTATGTGATCGTCTGTGTGAATATGTGACTGTGAGTGTGTTTGCGCGTATGTATGTGCGTTTGAATGTGTGCGTGCATGTGTGAATGTGTATGTAGGCATTATATGTACTTTACAAATTTAGCATTGTTCATTCTCCCTCTCTCTGTGTGAACAAAATAGCGGTACCCTTAGCCCCCCACCCCAAAAAAAAAACAACAACAAACAACCACAACAACCAAACAAACAAATGCTAATAATAAAAACCACACCAACGGTCAGGTCATGAGAGAGATAAAGAACGGCGTGTCAGAGACGAAATCGAAGTTGACTCACTCGATTTTCGCAGCTGTGCCACCAACTGTAGCATCTAAATACCTTGCCTCCACCCCAACCCCTATTCACCTCCCTCACACACACAACAACAATCAACCTGATGAACAGGTGTCACATCTAGATAGGTTTTCGCTAGACCAGGTGTGGTGAACGACCGGCCCTCGAACTCACTTCATCCGGTCCACCAGGGCAACCGCAGATTTCAGTGAATCTATAAATTTTGTCCATAGCAACATAAATGTATACTAAGTGAATAATAATAATGTAAATTTTGAGCAGCGAGGGAGAGGAGATGGGCACCGCCCTCGTGTAAAGCTGGCGCCGAGAAAAGTGAGATCTTGGAAAGGTCAGGGCACGACCTTTACCTGAGATTTTGAGGGATACGCAAGAAACGTCCATTACAGGATGGACAGGACACATAGGAGGACATGACAGCATAGACACGTATGCTTCTCGTCCGCTGCATGCAACCTGTAATCACGATTTTGGAAAATTATGCATGCATGTGACCTTTACCCCAAGACTACTTTCGGTTTCAGTATAGTCGGCTATACATGTACCTAGCGTTCTTCGACCATGTTGGCTCCTACAATAAATGTGTAACATGGGTGTAGACACTTTGTAAATGCTTCGAAATCCTCCCTGAGGATGTCATCACCTCTCTTGTCAATGCAGAGGTGACACACATGACAGATGATGACATCTCCAGAAGAATACACTACTTCAGTAGACGTTTGTGACCATGGGGCACTTGAATACCTAGGAACCGAAGACCTTTTGCTTAACACAAGTCTGGAGTTTTCAATAGAAATCTGATTCAAAGAAAATCCTCTTTGATTCGATGGAAAAGCTACCATATTTCTGAAATTATTTTAATGGACAATTAACATGATAGGAGGACGTGGAGACACATCAGAGTGAGCACGACTGTGCAGCTTCAGGAAACCAAATACAAACGGCGTATATAGATATATTCATGACTCCAACGAACATTCAGATATGAAATAATAAAGATTTATCAGTTACATACAACTATTAATATCAACTGTTCACACGACATTTTCCAAACAGCTGTCAATATTTATTAATTAACTGAAAGCAAAATACCCACGACAGCCAATGAATTGATTATGGACAAGCTGGTGCAGTGTTGCTGACAGGTTGATATTCATTAAAAAAAATTCTATCACTGGAATGATATATCAGCCTGTCAGATGTGAGGTTTATTCAACACAAAGGAAGGTCTGGACCACACAGAAGGTTATTTTTCAGTTCCTGGTACGTTGTACTCGCTCCAGCTGCTTTTATTTTTAGCGGGCTTTGATGTTTACAGATTACTTGTTCAGAATTGTAAAAAATACCGTGCACGTCTTTCATTTGCTCACGTATTGTCTTTTCTCACATTTCTAGAATTCACAGCTTCCATTGTGACAGTTTTTCTTGCTGCAGTGAATTCGTCAGCATGTCAGTATGTTGAGATGTAGACGCATCATCCACCACATACACCACCTGACAAAGAACTTCAAGACCTCATCAACAGACTGACAGACAGTTCGAACGCATATGGAATGGTGACCAGCACCGGAAAGAGCAAAGTTATCACCAATGGCAGAGATCTATATGAATGGGGTACAATTCGAAGAGGTAAGCAACTTCAAGTACCTGGGAGCTACCCTCTCCAATGACGGCAGGTCCACGCCAGACATCCTCATCAGGACCGCAACAGCAACGGTGGCAATGGCTGGACAGGACAGGAGGATGTTGAACTAACTGAGCGGACCCCAATCTCCTACTGGTATGTCCTAGTTAGATTATATGCTTGATTGCTGCCAACAATTTACTTCCTGAATTACTTGTTTGTGTAAAGCTGATTTATTTTTAGCTGCATTTCGTTATCAGCTGCACCGTCTGTCATTGTATCGCCATGATGGAGATTCATTCAAGGATAAGTTTGTGCCGGCTTCAGATGGTCTTCTGTGTGATCCCGCCACTCATTATTCTGCGCATATCTGTCATGAATGTTTATTTTACACAAGAGCTGTACAATTAATCTTCAAGTGCCGAATAAACATTCCTGCCAGTTGTATTTGTTTCATTATGTGGTTTTGTGAATTGTGTATATACAATACAATGTGTGTCTATGTGTATGGATGTGTGTCTATAAGACTATGTGTATAAATGTGTATATGTGTTGATATTATATGTATATACCTTAAAAGTGTCTGTTGATCACTCTGTCTCTCCAACAGCCTCATTCTGAAGAGTTTCTAGAACTGTCCTCATCTCTGCCACTGTTTGACTCGGGCAAGTTGAGCCAGAGAGGATGGTTGTGTAAGACAAAAACACTGTGATTACATCATCGGCCTTTCCAGATGAAACCTGAAGCTTTCTCCACCTCCTCGTGTAAACAAATCCTGACAACAAACATTGAGTAACCGATCCCCTCTAGTACATCAGTTAGCAGAAAAATCAGAATTTTATTTCAGTCACAGACTCTGGTTCGCCTCCATTTTCTGTCGGGGATTATCCAATAATTGTGTAACCACACTTCGTCTGGTATTTCAAAGTTTTAGTTGATATTTAAAAGCTTGTATCTCCCTGTATGTTAAATAATTTTTATTTCTGTGGATTTCCCACCTATGATGCTGGTCGAAGTTTCAGAAACCAAACACTTTCGTGACTGTAGAATGCTGGAAGTATTTCACGAAAATTTTGATAAATTTAGGGACTAATTCACGTTCACAAAGCAAGTGCTCACCTGTAGGAATAACAATAATAAATAATAAGTAATAATGAATAATAAATAAACGATGAAAGTACATGTAAGACATTTTGTTGCAAGTTGATTGTAGTTGAGTTGTGACAGGTCGTGTACAGTCTCGTGTAGTCTCGTGAAGCAATCGTCATTTGTTTATGACGTTTTTAAAGACTTGCGTCATTCATATGACGTCATTTTAGAAAAACAAGAAATAAGACGTCATCAAAAGCAACGTACGCAGTTGCAAGATGTCTGGTGAAAACCTGAGAGACACAAACAGCGGACAGTTAACTGAATCCAAGGAGTTGTAGGGAGGAATCAGGATTCCACCTCTGTGTGACTGGTGATGACGTTTATCCTGACCTGCTCAACCGTGGTATGTCACTGAACTCATCCAGAAAATAAAGTTTTCTCGCAGGATTCGTGCAGCTTGCTCCAGTCACCACCTCGCAACCTCCGATGAATGGATTATCAACGTTTCTCTCTTCTTTTCTTCCTTCCTCGGATCATCTTTAATGATTGGTACAGCTCAGCTTAGAATGGAACGGAGGTGACTTGACTGGATGACTCAAGTACTCGGTGAACTGTGCTGCTGACGTTGGTCTTCAAGTACCTGCGTATCCTTCTCACTCTACAGCTGTTACATCGCTTTTCTTCTCTGAGGTTCGTTGAGGTCGTGTTGTACTTTGTCATAAGCATGCGTGCATGAGTGTGTGTATGACATTGATTTACATTTTAAAAAATTGGAGGTGAGAGGAGGAGGACGAGGAGGAGGTAATGGGGATCACCACGAACTATAGCGCTCGAAAGGTCAGATGTCCCAGGTCCTGGGTTCTCCTCATGAGGTTGGTTTTGTGTGTGTGTGTGTGTGCGCGCGTGCTAGTTCCTCCCCTGCTCTACCTTGTGACAGGAAAGCTCAGAAGATGATTATTTACGGCATAAACTGAATTCGATTTTTGGCAAACAACGTTATTTTGAACTCTGCGCACACTGAACCTGCTCTAGGCGCAGTCCCAAATTTTGCCCTCACCCTTTTCTAACACTGAATTTTTTTCACCCTTTTTCTTTCTTTTGCAACATGACATTTTCCTCACTTCTTTTATCAGACATTTTCGCAGACGGCGGCAGACATCAAGGGAGAGGTGGTAGGGGGTTGAGGCTGCTTGCTTGTCGGTTAGAGTTCTGCCTGTACCAGGTGTTTCTTGGTCTACGTGTCTGTCTGCAGCCTGTACCACCTGCACCAGGTGAGATCAGACAGGTAGCAGCAGCAAGTTAGACTGACACAGAGTGAAACACCTGCGCGGAAGAGTCTGATCAAAGAGGACACTGGTCCGCCGCAACAGGCTTCCATTATGTCTTAGTCATCATCTATTACCGTTGTCGTCAAGTCTTATCCTCACAGACTTGGTTTCGCTCTGAATCCTAGGTTCTCTTGGCTTGGCCGGGGTGGAACAGGGTGAGGTAATCTGCAAACATGACACATTTTAACAGGGTAATGACGTCAGCAAAGCCGTTCAGTTTGGAAGACCAGCTCTGGAAACTTTGCCATGAACAAAGACGTACTGCGGTTTGAGTCATTACAAAAACCTGAGAGGAGTGTCAGGACAAAGATAGTCTACACACATCTCTGGTCAGAATGATTCATTTATGATACAAAGTTAGTTGCTCAGTTTGGAGTTAACCACCAAAATGGAGTTTCGGGCTAAGCTCACCCACTCGCCTAAATCTCGGTGAGCCCCACACTACGAAACTCATTAATCATGACAGGATTCGGAGAGTATTATGGAGAGAGCACGTACACTTTCTGACGTGAAAAAGAAAAAAATGCAAAAACGGTCGTGGTACCGAGCATAAATTATCCAGTGAATACCTATGCCTCCGACAAGAAGTAAAAATGTCTTCGAAGTCCGCATGGTGTTGTACAGGGGATGTTTAGAAAATGTTAATCGAGGTGACATGATTGTGTGAGTCACTATACTGTGTACACACCAGTGATTATATTCTAGCAACTCGGTTGGGTAGAACACGGTTCTGTGGCGACTGGGTGAATACAACCACGAACTTGTATTACTGGACTGCTGGCAGACGATTTTTTTCCAGTTAACTACTAAAACGAGGCAGATGTGTACAAAGCTTCCGGTTTAGTCACATTCTTTGTCTAGGCTCGCCGAGACTAACGGCAGAGAACTTGGCAAGAGGCTTAGCGTTGGTCTTGGCAGACAGACAGCAATCCACCTCTACACATCCATGGTACGACAAACCTGTTGTAAAGTTCGCACGCACTACAGCAAATACATCAGAGGACTAGATTCTCAACAGTGCTGCAGCACTTAGGTCGGTGGAATTTTCAACAGAGTGCAGGATTGATTATTTTCTTCACCTCTTTTATATCAAATAACGCGATAAGTGCACATCTGCTGTCCTACCTCTCCTCCTGCTGCTCTTTTTTTTAGTCTTTTCTCGTGTAATGACGTCATCGTGTTTGACTTTACTTACTATCAGGCTCAATCGCTGCTGCTGCTGTTGTTGCCATGGAGGATGGTTCTGCTGACAGTTGGCAAAGTCCCTTGCCTTGTCTGGCCAGACCAACAACAGATTGGTAACGGTGTACTTTCCTACAGATTGGAGGTTGGGTGGAACGTCTGTCGGTGGGAGGGGGGTGAAGAATTCGTCTTCAAGGTGATGCACGTGTGTGGTGGAGGGATGTGGGTGGGAGAACACAAGGCCATCTAAAAAAGAATCTCTTTCCCCACGTCACCAAGCTGTGTGTGTGTGTTGGGTGATAGGGAGGGAGGGTCAAATGGGATGAGGGTGGGGTAGAAGGAAGGGTTAGGAGCGCGGAGGAGCTGAGAGGTCAGTAGGTTAGTAAGACACACAGGCGGCACACGCACGCGCGCGGTTCTGATGACTCGTCATTGGACAAAAGGACCTGGCTAATAGCACCCCCCTACCCTCACAGCCACCCGGACCATTCTCGGGGACGTATGATAGTTTTTTTATTGATTGTATGACAGCCATGAAATGTGGAGCAACACAGGTAGTCCTGACCCGGAATGCACTGACAAAGCAGGCAGGGTGGGAGGGGATGCAACAGGACGGGGGGTAAACTTGTGTTAGTTGATACTTGCGAGGCGGGAGGTGGGAGGAATTTGCATACACACATATTTACAGGTGGACACGAAAAAATGTCTGTCCTTCTCTCTCTTTCATACACACAGAAATACGGGTGGAAAGATATAATCACACACTAATACAGAGCGTGCTTCATCCCCGCCCCAAGCATAGACATATATTTTCTGATCATGCAAGTGGCTCTTACAGAAACATTAACACACAGAAAGTCATCAGCAGCCATTATGTAGACGCATGTGCAAATGGAATATTTGTGTGTGTCTCTCTCTTCGATCGTCAGAGCTCGCACAATATTTAAACCTACAAAAAAATAACAGCAACACAAACACATTCTCTCTTATATCAATAGAGCTCGCTCAACGTTTAAAAAGCTAAAACAAAACAGCAACACACACAAATACTTGCAGACGATTATTTCGATAAAGCTCGCAAGTTCAGTTTGCACACTTCTCAATAGCCTACGATGATAAATAACAATCTCTCACACACACACACACAAACACACGCGCGTCAGTAGCCAGTTCACCAACAGATCGTTGGCTTATAAACACAACAGAAACCTGTTACCGTCGTGTATTTATATGTTTGTATCCCTTCCTGTGTTCCTGCTGTTAGAAGCTACAACGCTAGCTAGCTTTCTCCCACATCCCTTCCCTCATCCCTTCTCTCTCTCCGCCAAACCTGTGGGTGCTGACGTCAGCCTACTGCCGACTGCAGTTCTCAGACGGCCATGCTCGCAGGCAAGGTCAACGACCGCTCACACAGTCAACTGTTGCCTCGCTGCTGAACCAAGCCAGCGCCCCTCCCCATCTCCTCCTCCCTCCCTTGCCTTCTCACTTCCCGCATCCTCCCTCTCCCCTCCCCCCCTTGTCTGACGGAGATGGCGCGCGCGCCTCGTTGATATGACTCTGTATGCCGCGGGCTGCTGCTGCTGCAGCAGTCATCCTGCACAGTCGGGCGGTCGGGCTGCTTTGTGCAGAACCAGCTTTTTCTGCCCCTGACCCTAACTCTCTTTGTTTTCGGATTCACGGAGCTGGATCGCAGACAAGCCAAAGTTTCTGAACGGGGTAGGTTGGACATCCATCTTCTTACTCCCTGTGCGTCTTCCTGTCACATCTCAACAAGAGTTCCAACTGAATGTCATGGTCTTCTGATTAGAAAATAACAATTGTGCTAAAAGGACTGACTTTGACAAAGCATTGGACTCGTGATTGGTGCTTGCAAAGATTTTGTGTGACTAAGAGAAACTCTGACGACATACAAATAATTATATAAACACCGGTTTAAACACATCTACAGCTGAATCGACCGCAAGGTTCCAGAAGGCAGCCACATTGGAAATGAGTTTTGGTGAAATGTTGTTCAACTGTCGTCGAGGATGCTGATGGATGAAGCCTGACACAGTTTTAGGACATCACGTTCTTCTGTTATCATACTTCTGATTTGATCACGGCTAACCACTTGGCTTCCATACAAGTGAAAAACCGAGTGTTCTTGAACACAGAGGTATCTTGTGGCAAGATTTCCCACTGGCCAGGTGAACCTGGACTGACCAGGTGGACTTGGGACTGACCAGTAATGGTAACTGGTAAGTAATGCATTTTTTTTTTACTGAAATTGCATTCATATCAAAAGAAATTAGGGGAGGGGGATGTTAGCAGGGAATATATGAGCATCCCCAACACTAGGAAGGAAAGGAGAGCTTGAACACTTTAACCAATTATTTACATGTTTTGATGTCAATAAGGTGATTATTAAAACTAATTAATATTTAATTATTCTCAAGATTGAGGATTTCTCAATAGTTCTCATGTTTAATTTAAGAATAGTTGTTAATTCATGTCTTGGTTCACTGATTGTGACCAGAAGCTGGCAGAGACCCTCGATACGCTGCTGCTGGAATGTAGCATCAGTTGCTAACACGTGTTCCTAGTATTAGCATAATTCAAAACAAGCAAACGATCAGTTCGTGGCTGTCGGTGCTTGAGAGTTGGGGGTCAAACGGCTTTTCAAAATGATGTGCCAGCGGACCGAGTTGGGGAGCACTCCAGTCTAGTTAATTAACTTCGAGATGAGACGTGGCTGGTGAAAGGGCGAGATGGAGATACTTGTGCTCGCCGCCCTCCTGCCGGGTCGTTTCCCGCCGGCCCCCGTCTTGGTCACGGACGAGCAAGTGGGGGAGAGGAAATGAAAAAAAGATGGCAACTGCTGATACCCCACCACCATCATCACCACCCCCACTTTTCAACTCCTACCCCTCTACTTATCCCCCGTGGGCACACGTGAGGAGCGTAGTGGCAGGTGCATGGCAACAGGCCAGACGTTTGGGGTTGTATCCTCCTTCACCTACTCTACCCCAGGATGGGGTGGGCTGGTGGTGTAGGACTGTAGGTAACTGGCAAAGTGCTTGCTGACCGTGACCTGAAGCTCCTCGGGTCAAAACAGCGACCGACAGACCAAATACATCTCCCCCACGGGGTCATCATCCACAGACAGAAGAGATGACAAAAAGAACACGCGCCTCTTGAGTGGCTGGTCACGTGCTTTGTCCAGCGGGGTCGCTTATCAAACATCAAGCGGGGTCAAGCGGTTTAAGTTGCTCTCTGGGGAGTTTCAGGGTGGTGGTGGTGGGGGGGGGGGAATGTAGCTACGAAGCGAGGATAAGTAGTTGCCGCGGAGCAACATGGAAATGACGGACACGGTCTTGTCTCCGAATATATTAGGCGGTGTTCAGACTCCGTGGATGCTGCTTTACTCGTAGGGGCAGTACTTATAAAACAGTCAGTGGATAAGATGCTCTGGGGTAAATCAGTATCTACTCCCGGCTCTGGATATCGTCTCTAGGCACCGCTTCTCGCCCTGAATAAGATATGTTTTTTTTTTATTGCTCATTCTGAACTTGTGGAGGTCTCAGTTCTTTACGCCGTTTTTTTTACGTGAAATATGCAAATACTGTTAAAAAATCGCGGTGTGTTTTTTTGGGGGGGTGGTGGTGGATGGGGATGGGACAAACAGTAAACTCTGTGATGTCGCTTATCTTAGGCAAAATAAAGAGATAAACACTTTCGTGGATAAAATAAGGAAACAGTCGTGTGTAGACATCTACTTGTGTCTTCTATGCGAGAAGCGAGCATGGTTTCCAAGCCGGTCAACTACTCGTATGCTTAGTTTCCCCGCATGCATGTAATAATGGACTGCTGGCAGACAATTTTTTTTTTCAGCTAACTACTAAAACGAGGCTGCAGTATACAAAGCTTCCGGTTTAGTCACATTCATTGTTTAGGCTCGCCGAGACTAACAGCGGAGAACACACAGACATCAGTCCACCTACACATCCATGGTTGTCCTCTTTCCACTGTCGTGCTGCTCCCATCCAAGCAAAGGCTGAGGGACTGACCTTTTCCTGACCCGAACCATGACCTGAGCGAGGTCAGGGGCCAAAAGCAAACTTGTTTTTGCATCTGCCGTTGTGGAATGTAGGAAATAAGGGGTCTTGCTGGGGTAAAGGGCGGAGGGGGATGCAGAGTGAAAACAGCGACTTGAGGCGTTGGACGACACCTGGTGACTGGTGGTGCGAGCCAACAGATAGCTAAGGTAAACGGTTCATATATCAGCTCTGCGAAATTTGACAATGACAATTCTTTATTAACGCGAGGTCAAATAAGTAAGAAAATGATTTTCCCTTTAGCCCTCGCTCTTTACGGGGAAACAATAAACTAAGTAAATGAAGTAATTAAGTACTATGAAAATAATTAGTAGTAAAGATAAAGTAAGGTATCAAAGAGGAGTGGAAGGTGAATAGGTACAAAAGTGGTGGTTAAGAAAAACATATATTTACAAGGTTTCCTGGAGTTGTTAGGTATCTCTAGAGGTCTCATTAACATACCGCTAGAACTTGTTCCAAGCAACCTAAGTCTCCATCTTATTTTCTTGCAGATGTCACGCAGACATGTACAGGATTATTTATTATTTATTTATGTAATTTTTATTTTGATACTGTCGCTGTGTAGTCTGCATTTCTGGTGGTTTAAAAAAAACTTTTAAAGCTGATATTGGGATTTTTTTCTCTGCACAGTTCTTTGTTGGTTGGCAAAGTGGAGGCAGGGTCCATTGTTAATAGTTACAGAGGAGTCTCAGCATGAGTCATTGAGTACCCGTCATCAGAAGTCGGTTATCCACCTCCCCAAACTATACAATACATATCCAAGCAACATGGAGACTGGGACTCCTCTATAATGACAGGGGCTTGCGGTCTGCTAATGGTACTCTCTCGTGCCGTTCGTCTCAAATGATGCAGAGGTCGGCGACCTCGAGTTGAGATGACATTAAGAGCGTCTGCAGTCCACATCGCACATTTCCTGTCACGTTCCGGTGACAGAAATAGTCTCCACATTTCATATTCTACATATTAGTGATGTTGGCACGATGAAAGAAGGTTAAGAGTGACAAGAACTAGCGCGAGCCATGTGGTCTGGTGAGGTGGATAAAGGGGGTAAGGTTTAGCGCCAGTCATCACGACAGTGAGAATCGGATGTCATAGGTTCGAAACTCGTCTCCGACACACCTCTTCCTGGTCGTAACGCCAAGGATCCACTATTATATGTGGGTGTAATGATAATAATACAGAGAACCCTAATGGTACAGATGACTTTGTTTCTTTATCTGCAGCCAATCTCTGTCTCGGGTGTTCTGTCTCCACTACAACGAAGATCAGGTTTACAGAGTGCGCACCTTGTCTCAGACACGCGGAGTTTTCGCGACAAGTAACATCTATTATCATGATACCTTAGATGCCGTTTCGTGTAGAACAACGCCCATCTGTCTCTGAACGTGTTGTTTGTGGTTAATGTGCTGAACTAGATCCCCATACTTTCCCTCCCCCAATACAATCCTCCTTCCCCTTCATCCGCGGCCACGAGGCATTTACACATCAACCGTAATGAAGGTCCATGCACCTACATTTCTTGCTGTCGTGCTGGGGGTGGTGTGGGTGTGTCGGGAGGGAGGAGGTGGTGGGGATGTGAGGGTTGAGTCAGCAGTAAAGGTCGCCATCACTGTGAACTGCGCCTTCACCGGATGAGATGTCGCCCGCTGCTCGCCATGTGGGTCGAGTGGGTGGTGGTGGTAGGGAAGGGATGGAGGACTGTCGTATGGATGTAGAAACATCGCCGATCTGAAACTAATGGATAGACCATGGCAGAGATTCCCTGGGGTAAAGTAACATACAGCAATATCCGCGAGGATCTGGACAACTACGGAGAGGAGACTTTTTAAAAATTTCCACCATATTTGTTTTCCACACGAGAAACACGCGAGCATTAAGGGGGGTGGTGGTGGATCTGGGGACATTTCTTGCACCACGAAGTGTGACAACCAGGCGTGACGAGAAGAGTGGGAGGACAGAGGGATCTGGTGTACCCGTGGCTGTGAAGGGTACCCGGCCTTGGTCAGTGGATTTTTTTTCACCTTTTTCCTTTTAAAGAAAGATTGACGGAACATTCCTCATTCTGAGGATTTTTTTTGTACTACAAGTGTGATCCTTTAACGTCATTTTCCTCATTTACCAACCACTCACGTGTAAACAATTTTAAAAGCTCAAGTAGTGATGTAGATCCTAACGCACTTGTCCTAATTGTTTCACTATATTACGTTACTGATGAAATGTAGATATTGACAATAAAATTGTAACCATATTCTTCTATACTGAAAAAATAATGTACGATTACAATTACAAGGAACCTGGAAAGGTCGTCTACCCCGGGGTCCGTGTAGGTCGTTTACCCTGAGGTTAGCTCTCGTGCAGGCTTGTATTTCGAGAACATGAGTGTGAGTAGGGCAGCGGTTCTCAACCTGTGGGGCGCGACCCCCTGGGGGGGGGGTCGCGACGTGCCTACAAGGGGGTCGCGAAGGTGGTCATTTTTTTTTTAAAGTTTCTTATACCGGTATTAGTGAAATTAGTTTACATTGTGTAACCAAGTGGTGAGGGGGCTCAAACTCCAAATCTCTTCTCCCTATTCAAGTACACCAGCGGTTCTCAACGTGTGGGGCGCGACGTGCCTACAAGGGGGTCGCGAAGGTGGTCCTCTTTTAAAAGTTTCTTATACCGGTATTAGTGAAATTAGCTTAGATTGTGTAACCAAGTGGTGAGGGCGATCAAACTCCAAATCTCTTCTCCCTATTCAAGTACACTGTCTCGGCATGCAGTGACTTCTCACTTCCAAAACTCAAAACACAATCCCCCTCTCAACACTTAAGCCTCCAATCTCCGTCCTCTCGCCTTTTGCCTTCTCTCTCCCCCAATCTCTCATCGCTGACTCCCCTCTCCCTCTCCAGTCATACCTCTCTCTCTTTCAAAAAAAAAAAACATCTAAAAGGCAGGCATTCAGGAAACGTCCATCATTCACACCCTTTCCCCTCGCACGTGCTCAGTCCTTGTACTCTAGGTCCCTGACAGAAGGCCATGACCAGACAGTGCGGGGTGGGGGCTTAAGAACGACCGATGACTGCTGCTAATGGCATATTTATCGGACATATTTGAGAAGCTGAACGTTGCGAATACTTCTCTGCAAGGGAAGGACACCACCATATTACAAACAACTGACAAGATGAATGCTTTCGTCCGAAAAATTTCGTTGTGGACGCAAAAGATACGCCAAGAAAATATGTTTGATATGTTTCCATGCTTGTGTAAGTGCAAGGCTGACAACTTGAATCTTGATCAGGTGAAGAATGTAATTATTGCCCATCTAAACGGACTGCAAGAAAGGTTTCAGCATTATTTCGCTGAAATTGATGTGACTAAATACGATTGGATTCGTAATCCATTTCTGGCTGATCCTAGCACAAGCGGGTTGTCCACGGAAGAAGAAGAGCAGCTCATCGACCCCCCCCCCACTCTTCCACCTACCTAGCTGGCTAAGGGGGGTCGCGGACGTACCGGTGTTCGTTAGGGGGGGCGTCACAAGTAAAAGGTTGAGAACCGCTGGAGTAGGGAGAGGCGAGGGGTGGTGCTTCCATCCTTTCAGTTTCTAGAAACAATCTCGTTCTGCACTTAACCCTGTGTGTGTGTGTGGGGGGGGTTATGTATGTGAGGGGAGCTGTTGCACTTTAGCAGACATTTAACCGTCGTTTAAAGTTCCGAGGTCCTCTCAAAGGCCAAGTGTTGTGAACCAGCAACAAGGAGGCTCACCTCTAGCAGGCGCACATAGCACTAACAACAACAAAAACAAAAAAACAACTGAGAACTCTTGGTGACCTCTCGTCTTTTCTTAATTCTCCCTCCATCCCCAGCACTTACGTCACCAGTCGCCGTGTGTCCGCCTGAAGCTGAAGATAAATGATGCCCGTGACCTCGTGGTGACGCGACAGATGGTTTGCTTTTTTTTAAAAAAAAGACGAAACACATGAAAAAAATCTGCTGGTGTGGATATATATTTTTATGCATTTTTGTTTGTTCCTCACTCCCTGCTCGGTGAATTCGCAGTGAACTAGCCTGAGCTTGTTTCCATCCATACCCTCGCTCCCTCATCTCCCCTGCCTCCCGTTTCTATACAAGACATCAGTCGACCTATACACGTCTGTGGTCTTTCCCATAAAGTCAATGGCGTAGAAAAGCGGTAGAAAACAATTCCATTACTCGAAGTCCAATAAGTTCTGTTACGTGATGTCGTAAGAATACGCAGGAGTCATTCCTGCAAAGACTATGGAACAGCCACACCATTGATGGTGTATTAGTGACGGACGCCAACCCAAAACTTGCACAAACTTTTGTAGACCTTCGTCAGAAGATGGTCACCTCCTCCGGGAGGACGGGTGACGAAGCTGGGGTCAGCGAACTCTCCAAAGCAGGTTCCTCCTCGGGGGGGACTGGCGTCTCGACAAGTTCTCACCTTCAGCTCTGTGCCTGTTCCCATTTACATTCGGGAGGTAAATCTACTTTTGCTTCATACTTACGACACGCGGGGTCTGGCAGATGACCTCACACTTTTGTCTGACAAAACTGGAACGCAGAACATAACATTTTTTTTTTTTTGCCGTATTCAGCACCTGTGAGGCCTGTATAGCGACTGAGGACAGACTGACATGTCAGCTTGACTTTGATAACGGTCTTTTAGTGCGAATCGAAGTACTTGTCGGTAGGTAAGGTGAGGTGGTGGTTCGGGGGATGGGTTGAAAAATGGAAAAGGGGCGAGATGTGGAGGGCCAGCCTAGAGTATCGCTGACGTTCCCTTTTATTTCATGAACTTCAGCTTAGACGCGTGGCCAGGCGTGACTGTCACCCTGGAAATGAGCGATCGCGCCGACCTGCGCTTGTCATGCTGTCCTGGCGCCAAACCTCTCGCCAAAAATAACTTCTTTCTTCAGGGTGCCTACAGGGAAGAAGGTTCATAGGCAGGAACATGTCTTTAAAAAATTGTATTCATCAGGAAATATTACATATATCACATGCTAGGTTGGTTTTTTTTTAAGGGGGGAGGGAGTGTGTGGGAGGATTGCAATGTCTTTACTGACGTCATTGTATGGAGTCCTTGCTTAAGGGTAATTAAGGAATGTTGTAAGATGTTGTAAGAGATCCTGCTGGTTTATAGATGTTAAAAAAATGGAGATTGATTACAAAATTGTCATACAGTTTGCAACTTTTTTTAAACTTTCAAATAAATGGCCTTTGACAAGTCTGTGTAAAGATTCCTTGACACTCTGGTCCTTGTGAAGGACAGCTGTTATGACATGCATACAAGCACGTATTCGGTCCGCGGGAATACGCGGTCATAGAGACAAGTGAGAAATCCGGTCAAAGGTTAACGAGGGAAGTTCGAAGTGGAGCCAAAAACGCCGTGATCCGGTTCGTCACGTGATCCATGTTTACAACATCTCGCGTGTCTTTGACCTTTGGGGGGAAATATTGTTGTTATGCTAAAGTGAATGGCTTTTGGTTACCTGGATCAGTGCGTACATTCATGTAAGGACAAAAGACATACTTATTAGTATTCGTTGCATGAGTGACGACGTCAACAATAAAAAATATTCTGCAAGAAATTGTTCTTGTGAACTCGGGGACTGATTGAGAAGTTGCAATAAACTGAACAACACAATCAAGTTTATTTTATGATATCATTAAATAAATATGTGCCATTTTGTCTGGGGGAGAAGTGGAGGGAATGGTATTATTAAAAAAAATATATGTACCATTTTGTATGCTGGAGAAGTGGAGGGAATGGTAGGAAAAAAACTATAAAATGTGAAAAAAACATTTCTACTTAAATTTTCGTGGAGTATGGACTAGCAGTTGCAAATTCGTGACAGGTTCACACAATAGCTGTGATTTGTTCTGGGGTTATTGTGGATATCTGTTGTCCACTTCCTAACGTCAGAAGGTAGCCCCTGATAAGGGCAAATTGTATATACAGAAAGCCTATTGTTTGCTCAAGAACCTTTATACCTCAGAATATAAGCTGAATAGTGTAGTTTACAAATATTTCACAAGAACGGATGTTCTGACATATTGTCAAAATATGTATATTACGTAAGGTTTTGAAGAGAACTGGGAATTACGGCTTATTATTTCTGGAAAAAAAACTTTCTCACGAAGAATATCCAACGCTTGTTTGCGACATGCACATATTTATTCTACCTTCAGCAACCATTGTGTGAGTTATGCATGCTTCATGCTGGGATTAAGAATGTTTTCAAAGAATCAAATCACGAGTCAAGTGCAGTGGACACAACCACTACAGTCCTGTGGAGTAAACTGCAGCTAAATTGATATCAAATAGCCAGCTGCTAAATTCATCTATCATAAATAAACTTACAGAAGCTAAATATTGAATAGACACACCGGCAGCAACTAAATTTATGTCGAGTATACCTAGGGAGCAGGTACAGTCATATCGGACTTGACAGTCGCCAGGTAATTTTTTGCCAAGCCGGCAACATCTTCAGTAACTCATCTTAGACAGACATCCAGATGCCAACTTCCGATTACATATAGGCCGTGGTTAAATGTATATCACGTTGACAGCAGCTAAATTCATATCAAGTTGACAGGCAAGAGCGAAGATCATACTGAAGGAGGAGTCTTGTTTCTCGCCCTGTCTTCCGTGTGATGTTCGTCCCTTGTCATTCAGCGTCCTTGGCTAGGAAGACTGATCAGTCACTGTCCGCCCACGTTCATATTTTCGCAGTTACGTATTAGTTTTCTGTTCAACATATTCGAGTATGCACGCTTTTAAGAGAACGAAAGAAAAAGAGAGCGCAAAAAACCGAGTAAAATCTAGCGAGAGTATGTGAGCAAGAACATGAGAGTGAGAAGGAGAGAGAAAGTGGTGAGAGGGGAAGGGTTAAAACGCGACAAATGTGTGTGTTGGGGGATGGAGGAGTGGGGAATGAGAAAATGAAATAAAACGATAGTGGGCGAAGCTAGAGATGGGGAGTGAGACTAAAGAGAGAGATAGATATTCTTTATTGCTACAAGAGCTTACTTCAGTGTGTGAGTGAGAGAGAGAGACTGTGAAAAAGTGATTGATTGATTCTTTATTGCTTAAAAAGCATAACTCCATCAACGATGAGAGCATCTGTCAACAACTGCACAACATTTTAAAACTACTGTAAACACAAACAAGACAGGATCAGCCACGTAGATCTGTATACAGTTTCCCGTGCGCCAAGCTGGGTAGAACGATGAGTGTCGTAACAAATCGGGGTGTAACGACACCCAGAACATTCCCTGCACTTATTTTGTCAGGGGTAGGGGTGTGTCTTTAGTTGCTGGTTGTGGAGTACAGGTAAATGTGTACAGCCTCAGGGCGGCACCCACTTTGCTGTAGCCACAAGCTATCCGTTGGCACGCTCAAGTGAAAAAAAGTGGGAGACAGGTAAGAGGGATGAGGGGTAGTGTTAAGGGTCGTGGGAGCAAAAAAAAAAAAAGGTGTCACCTTGATGTCAGTAAGCGAGTGGTTACGTCAGCTGTTTGAAAGTAGGTCGTGTCTATTCCGGGAACATTTCTTCCTCCCACTCTCACCTCCGGTTTGTGTTACCGCAATCTTTGTCTCGTCTGCTAACTCTTACAATCAAGTACAGTGCCATCCTGTCTAAGACGGTCCTCCGGGGGTATGTGGAAGAAGGACGTCGGTGGGGTAAGTAAACAAAATGGTGACCGGCTAACATCAAAGAGTGGACAGGCTGCCAGATGTTGGGGGGAGGGAGGGAACTTAAGAGGTACTCGTTGCCTCACCTTCGCCATTGCTGCGTCTAATCAAGTCCTCCCGACGGTTGGTAGTGGCTGGCTTGCTTCTAGTCTAATCAGCGCCAATTAATAAGGGGTGTGATGATGATGATGATGATGATGATGATGATGATGATGATGATGATGATGATGATAGAATCTGCCAGAACCTAGCTAACCCACCGGTGCTAACACACTCCCGTTCAGAACTAGCTAACACAAGACTTGTGTTACAATTAGTTACACACCTGTAGCGAGGAAGGACAGAGAGTTGTCGCGTGGCAACGGTTACGTCCTGCCTGCGTGTCAGCTGTGCAGCAGTAAATATTGTTACACCGAAAAGAAATGTCGGTCAAGCTTGAAGATAGGACACAAGTCTTCTACAGGTCGGAATGCTTGGTGACCTCCTGCTTACACTGTGTCAGCGCTCAGGTTAAAATTGAGGACTGGGGGAGAGCAAGTCAGACGTGCACGCTTCTCCGGTGGGGGAGACGAGCAGAATAACGTAGGTGACGCTTTGTATTATGTGTTATCATTTCGATAATAATTATTATGTTTCTGGTAATTTGTAAATTTACCCCTCAGTCGATCGCAGGTTAGTAAGGTGTACTTGAGGCGCCCACCCCACCCTACCCTACCCCTTACATTTCATGGAAGCATGAGTATGACCTAAGGTACGGCGGGGGATCGTGAAGATGTCAAACCTCAGTGACAACCAGATTTACGTCAAGAACACCAGTATGTCAAGATAGATGAGTGGTTATAGTACCGGCGTCACCGGTTCGATACCCTGTGTCACAGCTTGCTGCTACCTCCACCCCTAGCCCCCCAGGTGACAAAGCTGTCGAATGAGTCCTTAGAGGGCTGGGGAAGAAACGACAGTGATGGGGTCTGTATGTTTGCATACATGTATGTCTGTATGTTTGTACGTGTGACTGTGAATGCATAACGTGAACGTGTGTGTGGATGGGATGCTGAGCTGATGTAGGTCTCTCTTCATCAGGAAGATGTAGTGATGACCCAACCTTATCTCAGCATCACCAGCTAGGACACAGTTTCTCACTTGAATGTGACAAACCTCGAAATAACAGCATTCTAGTCTTTTTCCCCTTCCCCTCCCTCTTCCCTGTGTGCGTGCGTGCGTGTGCACGCAGCCCGTGATGACATCATGCAGGCTCGTGACGGTGAAATCCTGGTTCATCCGCACTAACCACTTGCTGAGCGGGTCTCTATGGCAACCATCATCTCACATATTGTCATTTTCAAACCTTTCTGAAGAAAACCTTAGTAAAGTCGTGGCGATGTCTCATAAACTTGTTATTTGCAGGCTTTGCAATCCACTCTATTGTCTTTTGAAGCTAGTTGGTTTGCCGATAGATTTTGTTTTCTCCCCAAACCAACTCATGTGTGGATTAAACAATAAAGTTTTGTCTTCTGATGACTCACCATATGAACTGAAAAACCACACACTTGTGCGACTAAAAGACCTTCTACTGAATGTGTTCGTTGTTAGTCCTAAGTGTTGGACTTTGCGTGTAGATAGAGATTGTCAGAAACAGCTGGTAGAGGAGAATTGTGCCTTGGGTTCTGTGGGGGATCTGTCTGTCGGGTATTTTCTACAGTAGAGAGCACTGGGTGTGTTGACGCACTAGACCAGGTAGTCTAGGTTGTGGGATAATATTCCGTCTACCTCTCAATATGATATTCCTATTTCTGGCCAGAAGGTTACGTGGTGTGACCGTAACTGTATCGGAACTTATAATCCTCGGGAAATCTGTGTCACCAAGTCAAAATCTCTCCCTGTACACAATCGTTTCAGAAAATTTAATGAGAATGTGTGTGTGTGTTTGCGTGTATGAGCTGGAGAAGAATATATATATAATGTTGATGCTGTTTTGTTTTGCAATGCTTCGTGTGCATGTTTCTTTTTTTTTTCTCTGGTGTCTTTGGGTGGTTGATATGTCTGTACATTTGCTATGATTTGGTCTATCAGAGTGATTGCCATATTCATATATTTACTCCGGTTTCCTCCCCACTCTTTTCCCCCATAGTGCGAAATCACCTGGAAGAACTTTTCTTCTAAATCAACAAACCAATTATGTTTGGTAAATACATTTTTTTTTCTGCTGCTTCTGATTTCAGTCGCGTCCCATACTGAGCATGCGTTTAACATATATAAATTACAAACTGTTCAGGTGTTACATAAATGTTACTTTTTTCTCAATCTCACAAGTGTGCACACCTCTCTCTATATATATCTCTCTCACACACACACATGACCTAAGAAGATTGCGTGCCCAGAAAGATATTATTTCTGGAGCAATTAAGTATGTAAGAAAGTATGTATGTAAGAAAGACAAAAGATAAAGCATCTACCAAGGCTAGACATTATCACGATGACGTCATACACAAAAAAAAGATGTTGAGAAACGTGTCGCATTTAAAGAAACATTTTTGGTGCAACAAGAGATTGCTTACTGAGTCGAAGTTGGCGGGTACATATGATGTCCCAACAACAGCAGGTCATGGTGATAAGGTCAACTACATCAGGAGTTAGGGGGAGGGATCTTTATAAAACTGATCTGAATCCTGTACATGATTGATCAAGGTGATGGAGGTTTGTTTGTTAATGTTTCACACCGTGCCAACAACTAAGGCTATATCACGGCAGGTGATGAAGGCGGTTAGTGACTTTAATTATTTGCTGACGGTCATAGCAGCCTTAGATGTCTCACCCTGTCCTTTGCCGAAAGTTGAGCTGTGTAGAATACTTTACAGACGTTATATCCCACAGCTGTTTGGAAGGCAGGTATGGGTTTCATGCCAAGGCAGTCGCGAGCATACAGGTAGGTCAAACCCCAGACTTCTACCCTGCGTACCCTAGCGCGTGCCCCCGCCTCAGGTATTTCAATTATCGGGTCCATGGAGCTTAACGAGACTATAACGGGCACCAAGCGTTATGATATCCAACCCAAGTCTATCACCTGATGTCGTAGGGGATGGGGATGGGATATCTACTCCATCCCTCCATCTCACCACAATCTCGTCCCTCTCCCATCCTCTTTCTTCTGAGGTGATCGCGACCTTTGCTTACCGAGTTACAGTAGCTAAAGCTATAGAGAAGCATGCGCCGTGGTCTAGTGAACTTGAAAGCTTTAAAAAAAAAATCGGTCAGCTTTATGCTCAGCATTAATTTTTTTCAAGTGCAATTTTTTTGGCACAGTGACTGTACATGTACTTAGGCAACACAGGGTTGTCTGTCGTATGACTACAGCGATAAGGGGAACTGTTAAGATAGGGTGTACTGTGTTTCATCTCAGTTTCATAATACGATACGTACAGATAATTGCAAAAAATAATGACTTATTATTTAAAGAAGATAGTGGGGTAAAATGAAAGGAATACAAATGTCTGCAGCTCTAAAAAGAAGAGAGTTCCCGATTTGAAGTCAAGCTGTTCTAGACTTGCTTGCTGGAGCGCGAAGTGATTTTTTCCCCCAACTATTCACACATGATGAATTTTTCAGACCTCACAGGGGCCACATTTCAGTTTATTGCTTCTTCTTTCAGAAATCTTTGTGCACTGAAGAGTGAGGGAAGGTCTGCGGTAGCTCAACCCACGGACGTATATAGATATTAGTTCGTATTTAACCTGCAAACATACAGCTGTAGCGATTTACCACGAGTTTCTATTGTCCTTACGGCAACTCCTTCTGTGAGCTGTATTGCAAGATATTTTACTTTTCTGACCCACATTTATTGCCGATAAACCTGGGAAAGACATTTCTGCAAGTCAGATTTTTATTTAGTTTAGTCTCTGGTCCGCTAACTGGAACTGCGACGTTTTGGGCACCATATTATGATTCTAACCTTTCTGAACTGGTTAGATATAGAGTGAGTCGATAAGATTAAGCGGGTTTTTTTTTAATAATATATGTTAAAAATTTCTAGCTGAAGACGGACAACAACATGCTTCTTAAAACAAACTAGATTAGAACCAGTGAACCTGCAGACTTGTAAGTCCTACGGAAAGAGGTTCAAAGAGCGTTACGCAGTTTAAAGGGGAGAAGGTAACTTGGAAAGTCACCAAAGAAAGAACTGACTTACGAATGTAGAGTGGAGTGACTTTGTCTTTCTGTATGAGGACCTGCTCACTATTGTCCAAGACAGGCGTGAGTGGCCGCTCTGATCCATGTGTTCCCCCCGGCGACTCATGGAACAAATGACTGGTTAAAATAAGTATCTGTATGTGTGCATGTGTGGCGACTTTAAGTGTGTAATTGTCGAGAGAGTGGTGGCCATCTTTAATACATGTTCCTCGTGGAATACCAATTGGCAAATAAATTATACTTTTTCATCAGAATGGCATTGTGGGACGTCCTATTTTCCTGCAGACGATAGTAGCTTTCTACAAGCACTAAACGGGGCTTGACTTTTGTTCAGTGGCCTCCAAACTAAAACTGCAGTTCAGCATTTACTTGTTTTCGGTGCCCAAGTCTTCTTATCATCGTTATGGAGACGTGGAGTGCATCCAGGTCAAAATCTTGGTGTTCACTTATGTTTCAGCTACTTGCTTCTCCTCTGCAGGCGCCCACATAGCAGTTAAACAGTAGCAGCAGCAGCATCCCTTCTCCTCCTTCTCATCTCCCGCTGAGGTCCGTTGCCATCACAAAAGCAAGCACTTAAAACATAGATGAACACGGAATTAATTCAAGACAAGTGATGAAATAGAAATTAATTTATCATCACCGTAATGATTTTTGTTTACGTTTTCAACACAGCGTTCAGTCAGTTCCTTCAGTGTCTTGTGTGTGCATAATAAAGGAGGATTAGGTAGTGGAAACAATGCAACGTGCAACATAATAATTTTTTTCAGCCGATTGATGTCCGAATCTCGAGTTTCAAGGATGCTTGTTCTACTTTTCAGGAAGCATCAGTTTAAGAAGTTTCTGCGTGAGTTAAATGGATGCCAGTTTTAAAACAAAGGATATTAGAACACTTTATTATCTTAATTTTGTGATATATTTAAGCATGCTGAAGCGATTTCAGAACTGGGCTTTGTTTCGTTTTAATCTCGTAGACTTAAAATTTAAATGCATCGTTGCATGTTCAACCAGATGTCGCCAGATGTCAAAATAAGCACGAAATTAGTTTCTTTTAAAATCTTTCGAATTTAAAATCGCCAACTTCCACCAGTAGCTCTCTGTAGCACAAATTACAGCTTTCAACTGGCTTTGTGTGAAATGCTTACGTGTTCAAGACCAAGAACCAGACAGTATAGAAGTCTGTGCCAAGCACAGTTCTAAAAAAAACAGTTTGCAAGATCCAGACAATGCACATCATTTGAGAACAGATCTGCTCCATCAGAAATAACTGCTTGATGTCTTCCAGACACTGTGCAGACCTGATCGCCAAACTGCCAACCTTTTGTTGGAGTGTCTGGGAAAACTCGTTCGCGTTTTCGGGGAATGTAGGGGATTTTTTTTTTTTTTTTTTTTGTTCGAAACAAACACTAAGGCAGATGGTGGGCGAGGGTAGAAGTGAAAAGGCACGGACGGGGTAGGGTACACTGATGACTCGTACACTAGATTTTGAAGCAGGAGTTCTTTCGTTCGAGGCTCATCCCTGGTTTGCGACTGAAAGCTCCCAAGCATTTCAAACCAGATGCATAGATTGCTCCAGATCTCTTACAAAGAGCACAAAACGAACGACTTCGTACACACCCCAGTCGCCATCATAATGTTGTCCCCATTTGTGGGGGGTCGCATGTTATGCACACATTGTCGATATGAGGTAGATAACGACAAATAACTCAAGCACTGCAAAATTGTCGAGCGAAAGGACACGGTGTAGTGGGTCAAGCTGAGAGAAAAGGAGGAAAGGAAGTAGGAAATGAACGTATCATACATTCTAGTCAAATGTGTACATTTATTTATTTTAGTATAAAAAACATTTGTAAATACGTGGTCCGTGCAAGGATGTGTGGCGTGATTGACAAACTATTGTGTGCCAAAGAAGAAAGCTGCTATCATCTGCAGGATGTTGAAGGGTGGGTGGGCGATCGTGGTAGCCTTGTTAGCAACGCTTCAGCTGGCAACAGAGGGCAGTATATACGTAACTAGTCTTTATTAAAAACTAGTTCACCGCGACACGGACGACGTGACTTAGACCGCTGCCTTGCAGCGCAGTTGGTGAGCGCAACAAAAGGCTATTTTGTTATACAAACACTTAGCCAAATGTTGGTTCCGCTTGCTTGGGTTTTATTTAATGTCCGGATATGGAGGGCAACACGTTTATACCAGTATTCTGTTGCGTTTTTTTAAAAATTGTATTTAAAGTCCTTATATAATTCAAGACGGCCTTGCCATAGCTGAATCTCATTGGTTTAGATCCGAGTCAACGTAAGCACACTTGGAAAAAAAATGGTCTATAATCATTGTCAGGCTTCTGCTCATATTAGTGTCACAATTTTTAGTCTGCAAGAAGTACCAATGGCGTGGAAGAAAAAATTGCAGATACTTTATTTTCATTGTGGCTTGAGAGTCGGTAAGTAAAAGAGTCATTGGTTGAATTGAAGCTCTGTGGACAAATGACGTAGTGAAACGATTTTGCTCTTTAATACCTGTCCTAGTGCAACTAGTTGAAACGTTCAACAAACTCCACCTTGATATGAAAGTGCAGAAAGGTGATAGTCCCTTCAGTTTATTTAGTTCAACTCAATGCAACTTCAATTTAGTGCAACTGTAATATTGGAATTACAGAATGTATACAGCATCTAAATTACAATATTATTCTATAAATTAACTTTATTACTTTCTATTAGTCTTACAAGATCCATGTGAACTATTTTAAGTTGAATACCTTAAATAATAATCTTCCAGTTCAGACTGCACGATTTTGCAATCTATCAAGATTACGACACTGTACTCAATGTAAAGCTGTGATGTTGAGGACGAATTTCACTCATTGTAGTTAGTGATTACTTCAAGAATGAAAGAAAACATTTACTCCTAAATTTAATTTTTAACACCCAAATGCAGTGAAATTTAATTCTCTCTTCTGCTCCACAAAAAAGCATGTGCTGAAAAAAAAAGTTATCCAATTTAGAAAAATGATTTGTGATAGCGTTGACAAATAATGCCGCATAAGTGCAACATTTTTTCTTTTATGATTGGTTTAAGTTCATTTTAAAATAATAATTCTCAAAATATGAGTACGTAATTATAATTTTAAAGATATTAAGCCCTGAAACATCGGCATTCTCACCTGCCAGCAGGAAAGAAGTAAACGACTCTCCGACGCTGAAGAGTTCTGTTGTCAGCGAGTCTAGTCAACTGAACAAACATCGCTTTGTTTGTCGTATTCTAAAAGCTATTTGTCCAGAAAATGAAATGGCTGCTTTTGGAATGCAGCCAGACAGATTTGATTGAACTTTATTTAGAAGCTTCAACTGAAGTTGAAAAAAAAAAAATAAAAGGTCACAAAACAGACTGGAAGTAAATCTTCTCCAGATCAAAATATAATGGGCGACAATCACAAACATTGCAGTCTACGTAGTTTATTATTATTGATTCTCTGTTACTAAGTGGGCGCATTTGAGTTTATTCATCCTTGTGTATTATCGTTAATAAAATAGAAACACATTGTCCAAGAAAAATTCCTGTTTTTTTAGTTTATTTGATGGATGGTTCATTTCCAGTACTGCATTTTTATTTTATAGCTACAACAACTGCTGATAATGACTTTTTTTTACAATTAATAATATGACAATAATTTGATACATGTGTATCGATGTAAAAACTTACTTCTTCCTAATTTAGCTGTGCAAAATTTATTATTTACTTGCTGATGCTCGCTAAGACTCAGAATGCAGAAAGTCAATACGTCACGTGTTACAAAAAAGAAAAAAATGAACAGTGGACACGCATGATCTCCAATACGGAATTTGGATATCAATGTTGACGCTCTTTGATCCAACGGGTGTTGAACTCGTAGCAGCAACGATCGAGTCGCAACAGTTGGGCGAGATGAATGCGACCCGTGAAATACGGACATCTGGCGTCCTTTTCATTTATGGCAGTTCCTGTAGCTTTTAGGATGATTTGTTGATCATACCAATATCATGTTTTCGTGTGGAAAAGGTAATGCAGAATGTCGCAAAATTCACTTTCTGATGGTGGTATCGGAAGCGATACAAATCAAAGAAATTTAGTTCGCCTGTACCATGAGAGGAATCAGACGCAAACAAAACGTTCTCTTCAGATAAAGTATTCTTTATTTCGTTCTTTCTCCTCGCCCCCTTCCTACTTTCCAGCTAATCTCTCACTTACCCCACTTAGTCTCTCTCACCCACGTCTTTGTCTTCCTTTCTGTCCAGTCTCTCTCTCAGAAGTTATTTGAGTAATCTGTAGATATCAGCGTTTGTTGTGTTTATTTAAAAGTAGTAGAACACACATACACTCTTTCTCTTTCACAATAAGAAAAATGAAATTGAAGAAAAAAGTATCCGATTAAAAAAAATTGAACCTTCAACCTTCGCACAGAGAACCGTTCTCATTACACAGCGCTCTGTAGCAGTCATCAGTTAATCTATTAGGAGTAATTAATTTTGATAAAACGATCTGCGTGACAGAAACTCCTGGGTGGAAATATAATTACAGTCGTGTAACGCTCACTTCTTTTCGGTGACCTTTGTCTTGCAGGAGGTAAATCTGACCTCTAAGGTCACTTGTAAACATCTGCTACGAAAACATCGATCCCTACCAGACTATACATCATCCATGCTTTGAAAGTGGCCTCAGCGTGAGTCTGAAACACAAGGAACTTGCTTTTCCACTTTTCTTTCAAATCACTAACCACCCTCTCCTCCACATCCATCCAACCCCCTGACCCCTGCTTCATCGAACCCAGCCGCATGACGCAAGCACGCTACCACGCGATCGCGGTTTCCAGGTCATTGACCTTTGACAGTTCAGCGGTGGAGTCAAACCTAACTAGGTCACTGCTTTCCAGTCCCGAAACGCTTCTGCCCGGACACTCGAGGTTTGTACATTGATTTTTCTTGAATCTCAACTAAGACCCAGCAGATTTACAGACAGAAGAGTGTATAAGCAATAGAATATAATTTTGGAGGGTTTACCGTGTGTAATTCAGTTGACAGAACGCGGCGTTTGTTTGAGGCGAAAGTGTTACTTGCTGCAGAAGTAATTCGCGAAGCAGCGGGCTACGGGAGCTTTTTTTTTTCGCTGGGCGAGCATTGGCGAACTTGCACTGGGGGTGTTGAAACATTGCCAAGGGCTCGCGCGCGTGTGTTGTGTGCCTTCCCTCTTGAGTCGCTTTCGATAGTGTGACCGTGGTGCACTGAGCCAGCGTGCGATTATTCCACCATTGGTGCAAGGTGTCTCTGCACGTGGCCTTTTTGCACTGCGACTTGCACTACTGATCGACTCCCTTGGTCCAGCACGCTGCTGAAGCTGGGTTCGGGGCTATGGGGGGTTTCGTCATCATCCACGGAGTCCATCGGGGTGTGTACGTGCGTGCTTTTGTCTGTGCGGTTCACATCGCCACTGGGCCGCTATCTCTTATCGTGCTCGCGCTTTGCTAGACCTTGTCGTCTGCCAAGGAACAGCGAGGCCTGTCGGTGTCGGCGAGCAAACCACAGCTGCGGCTTGGCTTGTCGGCTGGACACGGTTTCTACTTTTTCGTGAGAGTGAACTACAGTTTTTTGTCGGTTAAACAGAGAGAAACAGTGTAGGGCATCGTGCTAACAACACTCGACTGCCTTTGTGAGAAGACTCGAGGGAAAATAGTCTACAAGACCGTTTTGTCAGCTGTTTAGCATTCACATGAATTTCTTCTCTTCAGTCTGCGGGGCGTGGAGGAGAAAAAAAGGCTATTCTTCATTTTTATTCGAAAGGCTTTGCGGGAGCACGGCTAGAACACAGCAAGTCACATGGTCTGTCTGACTCGTGCCACGCGGCTGTGCGTTGATGCGGATGTCTGCTGCCCGCTTGGTGTAATCCCGTCTCGGCGAAGCCGCCATTGCAAGGCTACCACCTTGGTGCGGAGTACTGAGTGTGGCGCGTAACCTGCTGTCTGCAATCCTTTTTGTTCTTTGCTTCGTCCCACCAGCTCTTTGTCTGCCATCGTTGGTCGAAATCATTACCGGCTTCGTGCACTTGTCTGTCGTGTGAAGCGCATCACTTTGGTTTTAGGTAAGTGGTGGTGTGTGTGTGTTTTTTAAGTTTACCGAGGAATGGAAACTTTTGGTTCCATTTTGAGTAAAAGCTGCAGTGTAACATTTATTTTCGTTTCGATAAACTTTTTTTTTTTTTGGGGGGGGGGGATAAATTGTTTATTAGTTTGTGTGGAGGTTTGGTCTTGTGAACGTGAATGACAGATCAGAAGGTGGCACTATAGGGGGTTGGTGGGTGTCCAAACTAATACAGAAAAAAATACTGTTGTACGAAATCTTTGTGTAGCCTTGGCTCACTGAGCACTCCTTGCCGGTGCGAGCTGTGCCTTATCGTTCGCCTACAAGCAACGTACTGACCTAGTATGGCAGAGCCCTCGTTCAGAAGAATGAATGAGCAGTCAGGCAGCACAGCACGCTCGCTACACATTTCACCTGTCTGGCAGTCTCTTCTATTATCTCAACTCCAAATGTACTTCGTAGGTATTTAGAACATCACCCTCTCCCATCCAGTCCTATTCTTTTCCATTTATGGATATCTTTGCTCAGTGTGTGTGTGTGCTCGCGAGCGCATTAAGACATGGATAATGCTTGGTACACCTGCACACCCATATGCACAGTTCAATTAAATAATTAATTTCAAATATTTTTACAGTGAAAGTTCCAGGTGTATTTAATGATTTAAATGAATGTTAAAGTTATGGAACATAATTAGGAGAAGTGGCTTGAAACAGTACATGTAGTCTAGGGCACTTAAATAATACTTTTAACGTTTCACACATGATGGCTTTAAAGATATATATATATGCACACAAACTGGCAAGACCAGAAGCCAGAACAGTTAAGTAGAAAAACATCAGAAAAAGAGCAGGTGCCCTTTACAGCTTTTCTGACCTGAAGACATTGTCAAATGTATGACAGTGTTTGACAAATTATGTACATGATAATCAGGTTGGAAATAGCCAAATATTGTTGCATGGTTGACACTCCCATTTGTGTAAGAAATGCTGCCTCAGCACTGTTCAGTTTAGTGGATTTATCATGTTCTAGATTTATTAGTAGATTGCTAAATTGTTGACCTTTGGCTTGAAGCCAGCTGTACAAAGATATGTGTAAATACGCCAAATGAAATTCTTTGAATTTATGCCAGAATATTTAAATTAAACTTTAAAACATATGTAGTTTGATTCACATAGATTGTACATATAGAAACAAGATGAAAAATTCCTATCTTTAGTTCTAATTAAATTTGTTGTTATTTTTTTGGGAGGGGGGAAGTATGCATATTGTTTTTATGTGACCCACAAATGGAATTTGTGATATACTGAATCAATGAAAAGTGTTGATATCAACTGTATCAAAGGCCTACAATCAGACACATTGTGTTTCATTATCAGAATAAAAAAAGAACACATGATAAATTAAGAGGTAAAGGTTAGGTTTGTGAACTCCTCTGAATCAAAGGTCAAAGGGAAGACAACATTGAACTGTGAATATTGTATAACAACTGTGAACATTGGATTACTAACATTTATGAGGCGATCGACATCGAGGACAGCTAAATTTTAAGATTACATTTAGACCTAAGTGTAAACCATTTCTGTATGTATGTACTGTTTTATTACATTCTTTTCATTCATATATATTGATTTAATTTACTGATTTGGTGAATGGATATGCAGTGATTGTGTTGTAGCAGTTCAAAACATTGAAAGTTCCTGAATACTGCTGCATGTCAACAGAAAGATTCTACATATTTGTATATGATACACCTAGAAATTTTACAGCCTGTTAAGATTGGCATTGTGGGGTAGTATCTGTATATATCTGTTGAAATATGTTGAAATGCTACCAGCAACAGGCATAACTAGTCCATCCTGGGAATTTATAAGCATAGTTCCTTACGTTGATCTGTCATATAGATGTATCACATACATGACCAGCTATTTAACCCTATCTTTGGTCATTTTTTGTAGAAACTTCTGTTCGATATCATTTTTTTTTTCTGTTTGTCTGTTACTTTACACATTGGCCGATATTTTATTTTTGTAATGCTGGTCTCATTCTTAGAAGCTCACTGCTGCTCACCATAACAAACACTTGATGCAGAGTAGGACGGAACTCCAACTCATTGCCAGTGGAAACGGAAGTGTGAACATGATGTTTTCCTCACACTTTAGCAAGCTAAGCCAGCAGAAGCTCCTGATTGCTGTAGGCAAACAAGTGGAATATAGTACAGTTTAACCTACCTGTTAAGATTAATTAAAGCCTACCTTAATCAGCTTGTAGCAGAGAGGGGAGTAGGGAGATCAACCAGTCTGCTTTCATTCCATAAAACCTTGACTTTAAACGCATTTAACAGGGCTTCTGCTTACGCAAAAAATTGCGTACAGTACGCATTAAAAGTTTGGAGGACCCCTTCAATTTTAGTCAATGGGGTCCCCTTCAAATTTGGACAAAGAACAGGGACCCGTTAAAAATCTGAAGAAGGGGTCCCTGGGACCCCAAAGAATTTAGCCTTAGCAGAAGCCCTGATTTAAGTTTATTTATTTAAATGTTGAAATGAAGCTTTTAGAAGCTTTGAGATTTTACTGTAATTGAAACGGCTGGAGTAGGTGTACAGCAGCGGTTCTCAACCTGTGGGGCCCAGGGGGGGCGCGACGTGCTTACAAAGGGGGTGTGAAGGTGGTCATTTTTTTAGTTTCTTATACCGGTATTAGTGAAATTAGCTTGCATTGCTGGCTAAGGGGGGCGTGCGGACGTACCTTTGTTCGTCAGGGGGGCATCACAAGTAAAAGGTTGAGAACCGCTGGTGTACAGTATCTGTATATTTTGCTCCTGTTTTTATTTTTATTTATTTTTTTGTCAGCAATTCAATTTGAAGATCTGTTGGAAGATATTTTTCTTTCTTGTGTTTAGCATTTTCTTTGCCAACAAATATAACTATAAGATACCATAGCATTTAGCATTAAATTGTGTTTTTAAAGAACTAGCAGTGTGTCAGCTTTGTTTCTAGTCACTGGGTAAATTCAGGGCAGCAAGATAATATTTCCTCAGACCTGGGTGAATATCCTCTTTCAATTTCAAGATAAACACTTATAAATATCATGATACATAGAAATCAAAATTGTGATGTTTAACACGTGCACCGCTCTCCCATGCTCTCTCCCATTGGCGGAGGATTTTATAATATCCTGGTGTCCATTTTGTTGACCTCGTTCTGTGCATGATGTTTGTATATGTGTCTTTCGAGAATGGAATAGAGGTAACCACCCAGACTTGAAACAATAGCCTTACCAATCTGTAAAAACAATCCTCCAACCCACTAGTCTTTAACTGTGCTAGATATGGATGCTACATTACAAAGTATACTTTGTTTACCTTCAGATCTTTACAGAAAGGGCATCTCAGACTTTCAGAGAAGTTTGAAACTTTTGGCAGAGAGCTGGGGTTGGGAAGAGAGAAATGGGGTGAACTAGTGGGTGAAAAGGAAGATCAAGGTATGGAAAGAAAAGGTTTGACACACGGCATGTATTTTTGTTCCCATTGAAAAGCACATAACATGAAATTTTTCAGCAAAAAAAACCAACAATATGTCCAAGAAAAGGAGTTTTCAAGTTTTAAAAAAAACTAGAAGCAGTACAGGAAAAACATCTACTGCCGAAATAGAGACTACATGTACATTGGAAACAGTCAGTCCAGGATCCTGTAATGCTTGGGTGATTTGATATTAAAAGTAAAAGAGCTTCCAACCTAGCAGCAACTTTGCTGATGAAAGTGTGTGTGTGAGAGGAGGGGGGGGGGAATCCGTGTTTTCCCCCGAGCCAGCAACTAAGGTTATATGACGACAAGGCAGCCAGCCCTGTAAACAGATGCCACATGCAGAGAAAAAACAGCGTGTCCGAGACGAGAGCTGAACCCAGGACAGCCAACCCTCACTGTATTGGTTTCAATGAAATCCGTTGGGCCACCGGACCGCCCCGATGAAAGGGGAATAGGGGAAGAAACACAAATACACCAAAAAAAAACCTATGACGGGCCATCCTTTTACCGCATCCAGAAGGAAATACATGTGCTACAAGACGAGATCTGAATCCAGTACCATGCAATCTTGAAGTATTGGTGACAGCTTTACCACTACGTGACTAGACTGCCCTTGTGCTTTTCGTCCTTGACCCATATAGATAGCCATCAAAGCCGTTGCCTCACCGCCTGTGTCCTCACCCATAGCCTCAGCTTCTATTGTAATAGCTCGGCAGCCGTCGCCCTATCTTGAAGGAGAAGTGCTTGATCGATGTGCAGGGCTCACTTACCTTGCAGAGGGTAAGGGAGTGGGGTACGGGACAAAATCGGTCGGCGATAGCAGCTTTAGTAACTCGGTCGCTGTCAGTGGTGAATGGGTTGCTAGTGTTTACACCTGGCGCAGGTACACTTTCCTGAGCCGTGTCTTGTCAGGTATAGGGTATCACACCTTTTAGTTTTGAAGCATGTTGGAAGTTAAATATAACAGCAAGTCCTGGGGTCATGGACTTAAAATGAAGAGGGGAGGGGACGCGGGGATAAGAATTTGCGGAATGCCTCGAACGTTGAAGAGAGGGCAAAGTGTTTCACTGATAATAGAATTCCAAATCAGTTGTAAAATTAACACGAATTTAGCAGGAGGTTGTTTAACGCCTTGTCAGCAGCAAATTACGGCGAGCAGCTTAGCAGGATAGGGAATTTTATTGTAATCGATCAAAATATTGTTACTATTTATTTTTGGTTTGTTTCATCCGATCCTGTGACTAGTTTTATGTTTTTTAGTTTTGTCGTGTATTTAGAACATGTCGGTAGTCAGTATATTTACAAATGACCTACTTTCAGAATAAGACATTGCTTTACAGGTAGATTCATTTATGGGCTGACTATTGCCACGATTTCAGTGAGTCACGAATAGTGCACACATAGCTCGTAGTTTTATGTTTGTTACAAAATATAAGTACATGACCTAATAGCTCAGACTTTGGTGGTGGTCTCTGTTAATTTGATCTACTGTCGTTTGTGTGTTGTTAACAGACACCAAGAGAGGGACATCTGTAGAAGAAAACGTCAGGAGCCCTACCACGCTCATGGCCTCCCCAGAACACATCAGCTACCGCAGCCTCTCCCCGCACCCACATGTTGTACCCTTCCTCGGAGACCGCCACCCGCTTGTGTACCTTCGTGACGACCACCATTCAGGGCAATTTCGCCATGACCCCGCGGACAGCGAAGGTCACGCAGAACCGCTGGACCTGAGCTTACCCCGTCCACCCAGAGGTCTCAGTGCTGGTTCCGTGTCGCCGCCGCCCTCTCCGCACTCAGGCGGCTCTGGTGGCAAGGAGCCGAGCGGCAAGCGGACCCAGCAGAAAGACCACGCTGCCCATAGACCTGCTTCTAGTCACAGGAACGTGAGCAGCACTTCGTCTTCCTCTGCCAGGGCCCAGCGCCACTCCCCATATCCCCAGCCGCACTATCCAGCTCCATTACCTCCACCACGCAACGGGTACGGCAGTCCAGGAGTCAGCGAGCTTCATGTTTCTCAGCAGCATTACTATCAGTCGCCGCAGCAACTGCCGATGTCCTCGTCACCTGTAATGTTCCCCCGACGCAGCTCACCTCCGTTCTTCGTTGAGGGACGCCACCACGTTCACGCATACGGTGTCAGCACAGAAGTTCCGACATCTAGTACGGGATCACTGCTGTCACCTTATCCTGTTGGGCTCATGTCAGGCGCTCATCCCTCTGCACCAGTCCAGTCTTCAGCTTCCACCTCAAGAGAGCGAGATCTGTCGTCGCCGTCTTCTGCCCGCCTTTCTTCCAGATCCCGCGACCACTCCCCCCGACCTGTCGCTAACTTCTTTCGCCCTTTTGACGACGTCGACAACGGGACAACTCCGGCTTCGCTCGCCCTCACAACGAGCCGAGTCGGCTCCGAACGCCTGCAAAGGTCAAGTGAAGCCGACCTTTCGGCCTCCTCGTCACTTCTGATGCTGTCAACTTCGAGGTCATCCCAATTGTCGTCGTCCACAGCTCATCGAGAAACGGAGAGGATAGAGTACGACGAAGGAGATTACCGTCAGGTGCAGCAGCGTCGAACTCCACCTACAGAGGGCATGCAGGACGCAGGCGCAGCCTTTGTTCCCAGCGCCTTTCATCGCCTTCCACCACAGCACCAGCAGGTAGCTTCACCTCTCTCCTCCTCTTCGAACGAGCGGCCTCAGCAGAACCTGGAGCAGTACACTTGCACGACATCTCGCCAGTCCTCGTCTCCTAGCTTCAAAAACGGAGGAGAAGCAGATGCATCCTGTGAGGAACGACTCCGGAGCAAAGGATACGAACCCATGGAGACGACACCCGTTTCCTCCTCGCAGACGACCCAACTTGTCAGCCCACCAGTTTCCAGCCAGGCCTGCGAGGACTCATCGGTCAAAGTTTATTCGTCCCACTCTGCTCCGACAATGGAAGCAAAGCAGCAGCAGCAGCAGCAAAAGCCCCTGTCGTCTCGCTTCGTTACAGTTGTGCCTCCGTACTCGTTGTCTCGAGAGATCATCGCCAAGAGCGAGCGTGATGCCAGGCGAGACGGTCTGTTTTACTTTCTGAACGTCAAAGGCATCGATGCGGAGGGGGAGAAGGGGAGGAGCGAGCCTTCGCCCAAAAGGAATGAGGAAGAAGAGGAGGACGGCGGCATCAAGGCGCCTGATCCCAACCTCAAGATGTCGCCCCTGGATTACGTCATCTCTAAGGTGTTGGTGGAGAGGCTGGACGTGCCTTTCAAGGCCTGCAACACTGAGATCAAGAAGATATACCTGGGCGAGCGCAAAGGGAAACTGCGACTGGCTGATCTTATAGAACTGCAGGTGGAAGAGAGCCTGAAGGCTTAACTGCTGATCCCTAGACCATCTCATATGTGACTATAGATTCAGTGCAGTTTCAAAATAAATCTGACAGTACGCATGGGAGACAATCTCTGAGCAGAGCTGAAAGTTACCTCCCCAGAGCAAACAGACAAAATGCAGATGGAGACCTGAAAAAAAACTTTTTTGTTTCATTGTTTGGAGACAGTGGGTTATATTCTTGCCTGGAGACATTGGGGTATGTTCACAGTGCTTGTGTAGCTTGTTGTGACCTATTATGGATTAATGACTTCTGAGTTTCTGCTGTTAGACCGGGTGAGTGGTCTTATGGAGTTTGTTTAGGACATTTGGACAAGGATTGGATGATAAATAAAAATGGCACAACAAAAAGACAGGCTCGTGTTCCAACACTTTCCCATCCCTTCTCCTCCTACCTCTGCCTTCATTCCCCGTGGTCTGTGGTTGGAGTACCAAAATAATTGGCCTGGAATGTCAAGTGATATTATTGGTTGGACCGCGGAGGAGACTTTTTTTGCGGACACAGTTTTGAAAGCGACGGGAAAATTCGGCGAGCTACGTAATTTCCGGACCTTGTCACGGACGTCTTCATTGGTCGCCTATTACTAATACCTCGTTCACATGTTTTTCATCTTGTCGGCATGCACACACACATACACTCTTTTTCACCTCTCTCTCTCTCGTGAGGAACCATGCCATAATTATGGCTGGCAGGGTCCGCTCAGTTCCCATCATGCTTTCGAACCCTGTCAGTGTCTGTGAAGCCTGTTACGTCATCTAAAAACGGTGTGGCATGTCCCTTTCTGTGGACTTGCATTGTATACATATTTCTATATGTAAGTGTGCTTGCGAGTGTCTGTATGTTCGTGTGAAAGTAATGGGATGAGGTCCACGGCCCGTCCTTCGGCTTTGAGTGCAGCTTTAGAAGCTGCTGCTGACACAGCGACTCCTACAATGAGTTTCACAACAAGAGAGTTTAGTGGTGCTCTCCGTGTTGGTCCCCCACTATCAATGCCCAGCCTGTCTCGTAACTCAGAGGAAAACGGCTTTCACTCGTTCGTCTCCATCCGGCACACCCCTCCACCGGTATGGATGGAAACCAACGTGGCGCACCTCAGCCCACTCCTCCCTACTATCTTCTTCCCCACGAGGCAAGAAGTCAGGTGCACCTGCTTTTCTGGATGTGAATATTAAGTCAAAAACCCTGCCATATTTATTTCCATTCATCTTTCCACAATGACAACGTTCACAAACATTTTCATGTTTCAATTAAGGTGTTCCTGTTTAGGAACTATTATCTAATTGCGTCCTGTCGCTGTTGAAGAAATAGACTTGTGGGAATGTAAATTGAAATATTTTGGTTCACGGGTGGGATGGCTTGAAAAAGTGCATTTACCAATGGTATATTTCAATCTGCATTCCCAATCAGTTTATAGCAGAATGCAGAGGAAGATGATAGGTTAATATTTATTTCTCTATAGCATTTTCATAATTTTGAAAGAAGAGTCTTATTGTAAGCTAGCAAATATTTTGGCATTTTTACTGTGCTTTTGGGAAATGCATTGCGTGATTCATGTTTTTGAGGACTTATTTTCATTCAGCGTGCTCTGTCCTATCAGAATCCAAACTCTTTCTTGCTCGCTCGCTCTCAGCGAATGGACCGTAGCTCGTAGTACCGTTTAGCAGAACTTAACTTTAGAATGATGGAATGAACTATACGAGCCGGATCCGAGGCATGTACATAGTACCTGAGCTTGTATGAGGGTTGTTTATTACCAAGTGGGCATCCTACGTGGCGCGAGTAACATTTCTAAAAATAAAGACAGAGAGAGCATGGCTGGTGAACTGGCGGGTCGCTGTTGATGTTCAAGGGTTGGGAATTTTGAGCAATCTGCTTTTCCCTCTTTTTTCCTTCATGCACCTGCTTAACCAGACCCATATTGTGAAATATTCAGTTATGTTGAACATCTGGCAGAGTTAGTATGTGAACGCCGCACACTCCGTTGTCTTGAAGTAGCCGCGACTTGCGCAATTCCGTGTGTATCTGAGAGGCCAAGAAATGCTGCAAGACGTCCGCCATGACTCATTTCTTATCGTTGTGCCAAGTCAGCACACGTGTACTGGAAGTGAATGCTGACGCTGCTTGTAGCCGATCGAGGGGGATGCTTTAGAGAGAGGGGTGGTGGAACGTTAAATGCGTTGCTTACACTACTGAAGCCCCAGATTATCTATCGCACAGCTTCCATCGCTGCCTCCCCCGCTCTTTTTTTGTTTGGTTATTGTCAAACTTTGTGTGCATGTCCACCCTTCTGAGGCGCTTGCAGTCCTTTGCTGTAGCACAGATTAATTCTTAATAGCCAGTTACATGACAGATTGGGAGAGCGTTGTTCTCAGCAGGTTACTTTATAAAACCGTAGTTGTGGTTTCGAACATTGAAATCATGGAGATTTGCTAAAGTTAACCAGTCTGAAGCTTGGCATGTTGCAGTAGAATGTATTTGCAATGACCCTTTATCGTTTGCTAGGTGGTCTTTTTTAGGGTGGTTCTCTGCGTCTTGTGCTTAGCTAACTATACTAGCCAGTCAAATGGTAGGTAGTTTTCACTTATCTATGAAAAATTAGCAATCTCCAAGTTCTTACGGTTCTAAGTGGCTAGATTTAGAGGCCAGTCCACGACGGTCGGTAGTGCGTCTTGAGCTTAAGTAACATTGATAGCCGAGAGACCCACTGTAATGTTAATGTATCTTGAATTTGCATTTTAAAATTTTAAAAATGTTCTGCTTTCTGATCAAGATAAAAGTTAGTCCACAGTTCTCTCTTTGCCTCAATGACGTCAGGGTTCAGGACAAAATGTCAAAGAAACCGTCAGGTGGCCGTACCTGCCATGGTGACGGTTTCACCCCCTCCCTCCTCACCTGATACTGCCAACCGTTAAAGACGAATCAGTCCCCTCACCTAGTGACATTTATCTTTGCGTACAGTCTTGTTGGTCGGGTGGGGTAGAGGGTAAGTTGGGAAAGTGAGTCTCTTTCATTGTTCAACAACCGGATGTGCACCCTCTCCAAGGAGGTGGTGTTATTTTATTGTCATTAAAGCTTGAGGACTGGCCTAGTGAGCCGGGATTTAGAGTGTTTCTTTTTAGTTCTTAATATAAGCGCGCAGTTTCTTTGTTAGTCTCAGTACTCTTTCCCACCCCCTCATTAATCCGTCCAGAACGGGCTAGCCTCCATAATCTGTAGCGTAACTTGTGCTGGCGTTGTTTGGAGGATGGGTGGTAGTGATAGACTATAGCGGCAATATGTGCAGAGTGTGCATGTGGTGACACTTTGACTCTTTATTGACCTCAGCCATTGGGCTCAAATCAAGGGGTCATCCATATTCCAAGATTACATTGGGTCATTAAACATCAAATGGATGGGTGGTAGTGGTAGACTACAGCGGCAATACTACGTTACCTGATGTGCAGAGTGTGCATGTGGTGATGGGCGAGTGTCACTATTTCACTTTTTAGTTTCAAAAAAAATTGTTTCAAGGAGAGACAACTACAAGTGCTAAACTACGTCGAAAGTTGCTGAGGGTGATGACCCTGTGGACTGGATAGTTAACTACAACTAAATCTCCTAATTACATCCCCATCAGTAGCAGAAACACAAATGGATAAGAGGAACAGTGTACGTCTGGACGCCACAGTTTGACACACTCCGACACACTCCGGATCATGGCCGAAGGACCGCGCTACTGTTGATGTTTCTGACCAATGTGCGGGGTGGAAGGAGGGGAAGAGAAGGATATAGCTTTTTAAACAACGTGCCCAACTCTGCACGTTTGATGACTGCGAACGAGGGTTTGAGGAGAGGTTTGGCAATATCGTTACATAACAGCCCGGTTGCGTTGCATGTCGCTAGACTCTAGTTTGATGGTTAACGCAAAGCAGTTGGCTAAACTGCCTTAACGGCTGAAAATAATTTTATCGTTAACATTGATCTTAATATTTATGGCACGTAGCCCTCTCGAAAATCCGCACATGCAGTATGCAGCAATAAAACTGCCATCGACGTCGGAACCTGGAGGATGGGGCTAAACGCTAAGAGCTGTATACAATACACAAATTGCAGTCAATCCCGTTCTCATCATCAAGGTAGTGCACTGTTTGATGTGTATCATTGGTTCGCATACCTATGTCTTTGGTATACAATAGCAAGATATAGGCAAGACTAGTTGTTTTTTTAACCGAGCGCTTGTTTCAAAGTCCTGAAAGGTAGTTCTTTTCCAGAACCGTGACACTGGCCTTTCTGGTCGCTGTTGTGCCTGTGCGTCTTAATTTTCATGCATGATTTGACAGGATTGTCTTAAAAAAAAGTATTTGAATGGTGGTAGATGATTGGCCGATCACGTGATGTGATCTGGTGTGATACATATCAAATCAAATCAAATCAAATCAAAACAGACTTTATTGTCTGCCCAGGAGACCCAGGGCAGAAATTTGTCTTTGCTCACATACCCATACAGACATTTAACACACAGTTAGAAGTAAAAGTGAGGAGTAAAATAGTGTTGATTGCACCAGTCCATCAAAGCAGTGTATGTTTATCCTAACAACAAACCTTGGGTGACCAAGGGCCTAAAAGCACTGCTGAACAAAAAGAAACATTTGTTCATCACGGGCAGAAGCCCACGACAGAAGATTGGTACAGAGGACCATGATGCTATCCGTTGGGTGGGCAGAGGCTCTACGAGCATACTAGTTAGTCCGCTTTCAGTAGTTTGCCGGTGGACCAACGAGTATCGACGAGACTGAAACAGAGGTCGAGTTAGCTCTCGCCATAAACCCGATGTGTCAGAATGCGGCTCGTGGTTACATCTTGAGCTCGCTGGAGGGACCTGCCAGACGTCGAGTTATGATGCTTCCGCATGACGCAAGAGATACGCCGAGAAAGATCTTGGGTGTCCTAGTGGAGGCGTACGGCGAACGGGACATCAGTGCCACAGCAACGTGATGAGGTGGTCGACGAATACGCCGCGAAGCTCCAGAATTTAAGCAGGCGAGGTAGAAGGCGGCGCAGAGCGTCGAAGTGGCGGCGATTGACACCATCTCGGAGGACTGCAGCCCAACCGGTCAGGGAAAGTGACTGCCCCCGTTTTCCGTAACAGGATGACAGGGAAATAAAGTGTAGCTGGCCTGACTGGAAAGTGTCCGACGGCGGAGGTTGTCATTTATGGCAGTTGAGTGATGGCGTTGCTCGACACCGGCAGTGAGGTAACGACGGTCACTGACGAGTGGGCACGAGGGCACATACAGGACTTACAGCTAAAACAAACTCAGGAGTGGCGGTGGTGGACATGTTTACGGCCAGCGTCTGAGGACGTTCCTATCCTGGTGGTCAAGGACCTGGTCGATGTGGTCACAAGTGAGCGCAGGAGGCGCGTGTCGCTTCTACTAGGGAAGAACTGATGACTTGTTATATATATACTTGTTAATCACGTACATGTATGTCTACAATGTGTGCCACCCAGATCGCGGACACCCTTCCGGTCTCACATCACCGCCCAAAAATTTTAACTGAATTAATACTTATTGTAATCATTTCTGTCCAAAAGAAAAAAAAAAGTTGTCTACTAAGAGTACTTTCAAACAAGTGTGCATGCAGGAATGTGGAAGATCGTTGAAAAGCATTAATCTTGAACCCCCAAGGTTCGATACCAGCCTCTGCGCGTATGCTCGCTAGCCTAGGCTGTCTTGTCTTCTTTACAGTGTATTAAATTGCCCCTAAATTTCGAGGCAATTTTATGTAAAATTAATACATGCAAGAACTTCTTTCACCTTGCCCTGGATAGTGCAATAACAGCTTCTAAGTCGACCCGCTTAACGGAAATTGGAGCAAATTTAAAAGTCAAATGTAGCTAAAAGACCGGGAAAGTGGCAACGAATATTTCCGCGACGCGCACAAATGCATCTTTGTTAGTAGTTGTCTTCCCTTCTCTTTCCTTTCTGCCCCTTTCCTCCCTTCCCTCTTCTCTTTCATTCTCATTGGCATCAGTCCTGGCTGCCTTGCCCTCACATAGTCTCAGTTGCTGACGGCGGAAGACACTACCTTCCACCAAATATTGCTCGGATTGCGTTTAGGGCTAACCATCTAGTTTTGTAATAAATAATTTCTTCTGATTTAAAAAAAAATCATCTTCTGTGTTTTGATGCTGTGTTTCCGTCATAATAAGCGTGTTTTGCTGCAGTTTATCTCTACTTCTTCTGTCTGTAACGGGTACATTTCTTAAACATCCAGATCTGCCCTTGCACCTGCAAAACGTTTAGAGGATGAGAAACGTTGACCTGTGGACAGAGTTCCGGGTGAATCACTTGTTTGGTTATTAAATGTCGATCATTCTTGATGTTCGTTAGACCATCTGCCGTGAACCATACGTGCTTGCTTTTAGAATTCATTTGACTTATTCTGGTTAATTTATTGTCCCCCATTTTCTCCCACTTTGTTTCTTTATGAAAGACAGTATGCAATTGTACTTGAAGTAATAGACTGTAGAATGTATGATTTTAATGTAATACAGAACGCTTTGGTGTAAAGGTATGCTAGAGCAAATGTTACGAAGTACGTATATGTTGAGCTATTGTCATTAAATCTTTTTGATTTAAACTGTTTTGTGTGTCAGTTTCTGGCTCAAAAGACGAGTGCTTGTGTGCTGGTAGAACATCAGTAAACCTTTGCCTTCAAATGGACATTTGTAGAGGCATGATTGTACAATGTACGAATGATCAATGTAATTTGTACTCTCTCTCTCCCTCGTGTTTGTGTAAGAGAGAATTTCTGTGTACATGCATGGGTCGTGGGGAGGAGGGGATGAAATACAGTGGTTAAAAAAAAAAGAGTTTAAAGACTGTACTCGTGTACTTTTAAAGTTAAACAATGATGGTCGTCTTGAATCCCAGGAAAGACGATGAGAGGAGCTTAGTTAAGTCGATTGTGACAACAGGAACTCGAATCAGCAGTACTCTGTGTTATACCTGAACAAGACGCTGATGGAGCTGACGGAAACAGAAGGAAAGCATACTAAACCGAGATAACATTCAAGTTTGCTCCTTCCCCATCCCCTCCCCTCCTCTTTTTTTTTTTTTTTTTTTTTTTTTTTGGTATCCTAAAGGACATCGAACATTGGAACTCTTTTGAAAGATGCCAAAATCGAGATACAAGACATTAGTACCCTGGAAATATAGTTTTAGATGAGTGGTATGACTTGAGAAGTGAGAAAATTCAATTATTTCGGGGAAACGAGTCTGAGTAGTTTCATGGTAGTTCAGTGCTGTGGCTGTCGTGATTATCGCTGTTCCTGTCAAATTCTTCAATAGACTTCAAGCAGAAAGCAGTTTTCAAGTAGCATTATTCATCTTGTTGAGATCTTTGGGTTTTTTAAAAAACACACACACACCCAAAACAGGACATTTCTTGTTATATTGAATGTAAGGGATAAAATTTGTTCTGGATAATGTGTCGACTTTTTTAAAGACCAGAATTGGATTCATTCATAGTAAAGAACCACTCCAGATGGTGGTTAATGTTATTCCACAATTCTAATGTTCCTTAAAGCATCAAACACTTAAAACCGTGTGCAAAGTTCTTTCAATGTTTCCATCTTTCGGCTGCTTTCCAGATTTCAATATCATCGAAGAAAACAGCAGTTTTTTTGGGGGGACACTTCCAACAACCAGAATGTATACGTAAGCAAAGCGACCATTACATCACGAGGAGGAATTTTTAAAAATAAGCAACCGTCAAAAAAAAACATCTACCACCACCACCATTGTATTTTTCAATAGCATTTTCTGTGCTTTATATTTATATTTAATCACGACTCTGTCTTCTCCTGCCGTCGTTCCACCACATTCGAAATGCTTGGTAATCTCGTGTTTGTTTTTTGTTTCGTTTTGGTTTTTTTTAACCAATACTCTCAAAGTACTCCGGCTGATCATCTATGAGATAAATTTAAGTTGAAGTAAATCATGGTTTTAATCGTTAGAAATCAAATCAAAAATCTTGCCAAACTAAGTGTACACACGCATTCAAAGAGCAAGCACAGACGTCTTTAATTAGTACCAAATAGCCAATAACCTGAAAGCGTCTGCTGGTGTGATTTCTTTGTTAAGTCACCTCAGACAAGTTGTTAGACAAAACCAGACTTTGAGCCAAAATATCGTGTCAGTCAAAGCCGTTCCACTGATCATGTTTACCCAGATCACCCTATGCCGGCGAAACTGCCAGAACAATACGGTTCTCTTGTCATAAGAAAGAAACTGATATATTTGAATGGCACGTACCTTGTGGTGGGTTGCAACGTCCCTGAAGAAAGGTTTTGTTTGCAACCTCAGTAAAGCCTGAAGTTATTTTAACTTGCTTCGCTTCTTGCTTGATTCGTTTTGTGTATAAATACATCTGTTACGGCAATCATTTGGCCTTGTGTACAAGCTTTTAGAGAGCAGTAAGACCGTTATACTGTTCTTGCGTTTACTCGTCAACGCGAACATGGGCCTCAGGGAACTAGGCTCGTGAATGACGTGATATCACCCACGTTAACATAATCCTGCAAGGGAATATCATAAACAATAATCACAGGTCAGTCACTAAAATTCTCACCACACGGCTCACGTTCCCTGAACAAACTTAACGATGTATAACTTACAGAAAGGAAAGATTTACTAAACATACGTGCATAAGATAATCTGGCTCATATAAAGGAGGTCCAGTATTATCTTTGCTATCAGTACTTTCAGTTACAGTGCTGTTAACTCCCATTAAATCTCTGGTCACTGTCAGAAACATCAGCTTAGTTCTGGCAGTTGCTATTGCTCCTCTTGTCCTGCAAATTCTTCTGGAGTCTCAGTCTCTACACTTCTTTCGTGGCTAAATTATCGCATAGATAATGATGTGGTGAAATCGACTATAAGCAGTGGACGAAATGGCCCATTTTACCCTTATTTTTCTGCATAGGAACAGGTGAAACTGCGGCAACTGCCTTCGTGGATTTCATAGATTGAAAATCAGCCGGTCGAATTGGCAAATGGTTAAATAACCACAACCCTTAGTCGATTCATCCTAGGCAGAATCGACTCGTGAGTGGTCGAATCGGTAAATGATTGAAAAGACTGGTGACTGATCCTAATTACACAATGGCGACCTTATTTACCTGTTTCTATAATATCTTCTTTTCTCTTTTTTCTTGAACCTGAAATCTGGAAAAAATTATAGATGATTGCCATCTTCCACCTGCTGTGTCTACACTCCTCTGCGGTGAAATCAAAGTAACGGACGAATAAAGGAGCAGTGATATTATTGAGGACCCTACAGATTAACCACTCCTTACAATTTACGAAGTCGCAGAAAATAAAAGTATCTAGGATGAAAAAAATGTACGCAATCGTCGGCACTATTGGAGTCGGTCAAGCGGGAGACAACTACATAAGCTATCAGAAAGTTGTAGCGTTTTCTCCCTTTGACTACCGCATTCTTCGTCTGGATATGTTGCACTTAAAAACCACAGTGAATGGTTAAAAATTGTATCTTCACCGACTAACATTAAAACAGCCCACCTTTAGTTTACATCGACCATATGTTATACAATAATTTTGGGGTGGAAAATTACATTTTGTGAAGACAGTTTACGTCACTTGTTAGCTCCCCTTCATCATCCGGTCGCGCATTTACTGAAAATGTGAAATATATAATAGAAATGGGTCACATAATTGATCATTTTTTTACAGTGCATTATAATTATTGATCATAATTCTTGCATAATTTACGATTGAATTTTTTTTCAAGTTTTATAACGTACTTTCATTTCTTTGCGAATTTGGTTTTTGTGCTATTTCCGGTGTGTATAACCACGGTCACGTCCAAGATGTCCTTCATGAACACCGTCTACCGTGCGATCTTTAGACGCACGTCAACTTTCGCCCTGACTATTGTAGCAGGGGCATTCGTTTTCGAACGAGCTTTTGACCAAGGCAGTGAATGGATTTTTCAATACATCAACCAAGGGGTATGTCTTTTATACACTTCGACCTCAGATTAATTATGCTGACATTGTTGCATAACAGTTTTAATACACTACAAAGTAGGTATTTGACTATTTCTCTTTTTTTAAAACTTGCTTTTAGTATTTATGAACACAAACCTGTATCACATATGCTCATGTTATTTTTTACTCTGCAGGCAGGAATGGTTCAATCTGAGCATTTAAAGTAGATTTATAAAACTTGCTCATTAACAATAATGATTTCTTTTTTTGAAATTCTGAACAATGTATTGGATAAAAACAGACCTTATTGATTACATAAGCTAAGTTCGAAAGCACGAGCAAGATGTGTGGGCAGATTTGTATCAATAGTCTTGTGCCCGTCTCTTTTTTCATGTCGCCTTCTTACTCTACCCTTTTGTGGTGATTGTGTGAAGCAAAATGATTGCAATTACAAGTTTCATTATTACTATAATTTTAGTTTTCTATAACTAATTTTATTTATGAATGATGTTCAGCTACCTACTCAAAAATTGATACATGAGTATAAGTCAGTAGATTGATATGTTAAAGGTTGGCAGCAAAATACTGTTTTCAGTATATTTATGAATTTTCTAATTCTCATTTAAAATATTGATATTTTATTATTCTACAGAAGCTGTACAAAGATGTCAAACACCAATTTGTAAAGAAAGACTGACATTTTGATTGGGCCTGCTGTGTGTCAGATTTGTGACAGCAAGAATTTTCATTTTACAAGAACATCACTTCATACAAAAATGCTGGAAAACTTGAAAGTGTTATAATAAGTGCTGTTATTGAAACAGTTACTTAGAGAAAAGCTGTGTTGCTCTGATGTTTTCGAAAAATTATTGAATGAAATGTCATCTAGTCCTGTTATTTCTCTTTTGTTATTTTAGTTTTGCATTGCAAACAGTGTAGCAGTGTAGCTTGAACTAATGAAAGGATGTGTAATGTATAGACGATGAACATATTTTCTTGGTCTGTCAAATAACATGCAAAATGACTTTACGTTAGAGCAAAACTACCAACAAAAAAAAAACCTGTCTGATTTTCACAAAAATGATGATTGCTCTTGCAGTTACAAAGTGGGTGTTTGGAATGTGAAATAAATTTTGATGATTATTTGCAGGTATTTATCTAGAGATCAGTTTGCAGATACTGTATTACTTAGTTTCCAGGCTTTGTGAATGTGATGTTTAATGTAAAATCTAAAGTCTTATCATCTATGTCAAAAATGTGAATATGCAAGTAAAAGTGTTGTGTTTGACATAATAAAAACATTGTTTTTAAACATTACAAAACTTTGGATCTGATTCTATTATTAGATTCTTAAATCTTTAATATATTACATTTATTTTACATATTTAATCTCAGAGAGAAAGGCAGGGCTTAAATTATTTATCCTGGTGTTTCTGCTCAAAATCTGGTGTTTCCAAAAAACTTCACAACAGTTGTGCCTTTTTTCTTTTGCATTCCAGAGGATCATGCCTGAAAGACTTGAGGTCTTTCTGTTGTTTATGAAGAGAGCTTTTTTTTTTTTTTTATTCTGAGCACCCCTGAGCTTTTCTTCTCATGTGGCATCTTGAGGCCGAAGCTTTGTCCATGTCTGTATAGTAGGCACAGCTGCAGATTGGACATGCTCAGGGGTCACAAAGGCAGTTTTCTGGGTATGAATAATGATGCTGTTGGTGGCATTTAAGACTGAGCATCTGGTTGTCTGATGGTGGGTTATCTTCACTGTAGTTGTGTCTAAATCTGTCCAGGCTATAAAAATCTGCTGTTTCCTCTCTTTTTAAGAAAACAAAACTGTTTCTTAGAAGGTCCGTATGTGACATGTATCTCTTTCTGTTTCATTCAGTCCAGTGGCAATAGTTTGATTCACTTTGTATATAAGTTTGATCATACCTCTTCAACAATGCAACTAATACTTTTTGGAGTCTTCTTCTTGGTCCTATTCACCCCCAGTGGAGCATAGGGCCTCAACCACACCCCGCCATCGGACCCGGTTCTTTGTGTCCTTTTCCAGTTGGGACCATGTCATGCCAGATGTCTCCACCTTTCTGTGGACTGGTCCCCTCCACATCTGTCTGGGTCTCCCAACCCTGCACCTCCCCTGTGGGTTCTAGCCCAGAGCATGTCTCGTTAACTTGTTGTCCGGCTTTCGTAAGGAGTATTAGTGATTATTGTTGTCTGTGTACATCTCCACTGCAAAAAAAATAAGCCACCTTCCTTACAGCATGTACATTTACAGCTCAAACTTGAGAGTGACATGGAAGTAACTGGTTAAAATGATCAATAAACTAAAATAATTGAGTCATACTTTTAAAAAAGAGTGGGTGTGATTCGAACTGAATTTGAGTTTAAAAATGTATTTAAAAATAAGTTTAAAAATGTATGGCGCGATTCCCAAATCCATGGTGCCATCATTTTGATGACCGCACTTGAATCTGAAGAGTTATGAACGTCCTCCTTGTACTTCCCTAGAGCTGTATTTTAGACATAATTATAAATAAATGATGGTTATGCAGCCTGGAGGTTTTAGGGGAAGCAATTCAGAATGTCAATATCATATAAACCTGATTTGTTATTTCACTTGCCTATTCCCCTGCGCATCTTGTTTTCCTGCCACAACACATCAGGCCTTCATTGCTGAGTATATGACTAAGGATCAGCTAAATTTATGACTGTCATAGATTTATGAGCTTCGAATGCTAGAGGAAAAAGGAACATTTTTGAATCATTGTGCTGCTTATCTTTCAATGTGCTTGGTTGCTAATATTGTCCATATATATGGTGACTGAAAACAATGCAAAAAGTTTCCTTCCCTGTAGTCAAAGCATTCCACCATGGACGTGTTTAAGCCAGTTTGTGGTCACACAGACTAATGCTTTAACCAATTATATAACCATCCCTTTATTTTCATTTCTTTCATAGTTCATTTTGAAAATTGATTGTTCATTGGGCAAAAATACTTTTCAATATCTATCAGAAGCTGCACCACTGTTTAACAGTAATTACTGCCATTTTAGCATGGCTTTCACTACATTTCACGGTATTAATCTCTTATGAAATTAAAACCTTTGGTAATTTACAAGATTTAAGACATTTTATAACCCTATTTTTCCCCAAAACTTTGTGGCTATTCATCGTTTTTAGGTTTTTTTTTTTTTATATATATATTTCCATCCTTGTGCCATACTCTTCTGAACATGTTTGTATAGACCAGTAGTGTTATATTTTGCGCTAGGGTATTACAGCATAATTCTGATTAGTGCTGTGACTATGGGCAGAAACCAGAGGTTGCATGATTATAGTTAATAGCTGGAATTAATGCGCTACTTTATGGATATCTGTCCACAAGAGAGGCTGTTTACAAAAAAAATGGGTCGGGAGCAAGAATCCCGCAGTTCTGAAATAGCCACGAAAATGTACAAACGCAGCCGGCCCATGATTATCCATCCTACTAGAAAACAACGTGGCAAGCACGTGAAAACTTATGAAAGATGGCATCTATCATTTAATGAGGACCAATGACTAGATGCAAAGTACTACTTTTCCATATTACTTTCTTTAATAATAATGTGGCATACAGCAGTAGATGCAGCCTACAATTCATAAACGGCAACTATGCATGGGCAAGGCAGTGGCAGGGGCAGCCAACCCCTCATAAAAGATAGGGGGCAAGAATATCTTTTCGCCCCCACACTGGCCCAGTGCTTTAGACGTGATTCTTCACAAAGCACAAAAAAAGGTGGAGCTGAGCGAGACATGCACACAAATGATAAATCTATTATGAGAGTAACAGAGTAAGCAAAAGTTATGCTTTTAGACCTGAATCTAAAGGAAAAAGAAACTACTACAAAACGAAGGTATTATTCAGATGCATTTTTTTTTTCGCACACTGACATGCAATCCGGCCTTGAATGCAATATGATTATAAAGTTTATGTTATTCTGGACATTACATCTTGTGGCCTTGATAACCAGGAGTGTCATTTTTTCTATGTGCTGCTTTTGCCTGTGTTGTGATGCTACCACTGTGTACATGGCTGTTGTTATGCCCCCACTCCTGTTTTTTGTAGTGTGCGAATGTGAATGTCGTTCACTGTCAGTAGAGAATTAAACCCCCTCACATCCCAAAGCTGAGCATCTTCATACATCACTGCAAAGTATCAGTTCTTTCAGTGAATAGGGGTAGTATTTGAGACCATTGTTGCAGAATCTATATCCCAGATTTCTTTTTTCACTGGTTTCATGAATTATCAAAATCCGAGAGATGCACTTATTACATACTGTGATGCCCTACTCTTACATAACTTGTTAAAAACTCGAAAACTTGAGATTAATCACCAACAAGACAATTTTTGTTCAATTTTTCAATACACCATAACACACACCCTGAAACTGGGAAAAACCCCTCAAAGCCCTGTTTGTTTGTTCATTGGATGACCACATACATAATTAAGGATCGAGTGTCAGTGGTGATGTGCTCGGAGATGAATGATGAGGCCAATCTGGGCCCAGAAGTCTCCCACGTGGATGTGGAGCCTATGTGAAAAGTGTTGGCTGGGATAGACATTCTGGCCTTGAGTGATGCTGTGCATCTCTGTTTTTCTACCACAACACATCTAGCCTGGAAAGTGCTTGGATTTCCTGGGTGAGGGTGCTGCACCAGGATAGGCCTCCTAGTTGGCAGTATAGATGCCAAGGCCCTTGAAGTTTTTCCCTACAAATGTGTGCTTACCCAGGCATAGCTCTCCATGGAGAAGCTGCTTCTGGAGAAGACTGTCAGGCACAAGGAGTGTTCAGTCTAGCATGCAATTTCAGCAAAAGGATAAGGATACTGGAAAAGCAGGCACTCCTCAAAACTCCGCAGTCGGTGAAGCTGACCGAGACAATTCGTTGAACTGGTTGAGCAGCTTGGCATGTCTGGTGTATATGATCCGGGTCTGAATGAGGTGAACTAGGGTGGTAACTTGATGGTAAGCTTGAGAGCACTATGCTCTCACATTTCCTACGAAGTCTGCTGTAAGCAGCAATTGCCTAGGCGACTCTACTGTTGATCTCCACATCGATGTTTGCTGTGTTAGAGACGGGTAGGTGCTCAACTGCCCTCGAGGCTGCACCCTTCGTGGTACTGATGGTCAGACTTAAGTCGTCACATGACTACATCTTATACTCGGTACTGGCATTTTGAGCGCTATATACAGATCCCTAAACCTAACCCAACCCATAATTCTATCCCATTTTATACGAGTAGTCGGAAAAGGTGTCATGGCGTCATGAGGCTTTGATGTTGTACCTAAGTATGCAACTACCTTGTACAAAAATAATTCAGCAGTACAAGTCTTGGAATACGTTCCATTAAAATTGTCTGTTGTTTAATATCAGATCACTAGGAAAGGATTCTCAAATGCTTTTACATTTCGCACTTTATAATGTTTATTTGTTAATTTAATTGTCCAGCTGCTTTAACACAGTGTCCTTCACCTTAGCTTCCGCTGTGGCATTATGCATTATCTGCGCATGCACACAGGCGAGCTCCCGGATAAACGCATGCGCAGATGTTCGTCGGACATTTTGCGCCAAGTTTCACGGCTTGGTTGATGAGAGAGTTTTGTGAAAGCTTCTTTTGTTTCGCATTTGACGTTACACGAGTGTTTTGTTCACTTAAAACATTTCACTAATGCCCTGACGTAATTTTCGTTTCAAGAAATATTTTTAAAATCTCATATATCATGAAAATATAACGCCCAAAATTAAACGTTTATTCTAGGTTGTTTACCTCCAAATGAAAATGATACGATAGCAATCTGCTGAAGTTGCTCTGTTGTATATACATCAAAGACAACTTTGTAGCGAATGCACCATGACTACCATCGAATACGATATGGATCTGAGCGGGGGTATTATGGAGGTACGTTTCTTTAGAGCATTATCTGTAAGAATTCGACGATATTTAGAACACGATTCGTAACAGTTGAGTCTCAGTGAGAGAACTAATTTTTAGCTTAGTGGTAGAAAATTAGCTAAGAAACAATATTGTTTGGAATGCAGCACAATTGTACATATTTTATAGCAAATCCAGAGACTCGTTGCGCCCCCCGTAAGTGAAGAGACCGCCCGTCGACTGAGAAGGCGAAATCGCACGGTCGAACATCGTCGACATGGGCGAGCCGTCAACCATGATTGTTGTGACAGTTGCAAGGAGGGCGGCGATCTTCTTTGCTGTGACCGGTGTCCGGCAGCTTTTCATTTGCTGTGCCAGTGAGTAATAAGGTTGCATTAATGAACACTGTGGAAAAAGGTTTAAAATATGATTTTGAGTGTTTCCCATCTATGGAATGCAAGAGGTTTTCAGTCCCCAAGTTGAAATTGTAGCAAGATGCCTCAGATCAAAAACATGAGTGTAGGTGGGTTGATATAGTAATCTTTATCCCTGATATCAACAAACTGTTTTTTTTATTAGTGTTATATTTTGTGTATCTAAAACTATATCCCTGACATTTAACAACAATGATTAATCATCAGCTTTCAAATGTAAAGCTGATCACAAAATATCTTATGCAGTAAGAGCTTTGATCTAAACTCATATGTTTTCACAAACCTAGTGCCATATCATTAGGATTTCACATCCTCTTTAGCAAATTTTCTTTATGTGATTTGGATTTCTTTTGCACAATTTACACATCATTTTTGCACACTGTAAATCTTGCTGTAATTTTGTTCGTGTGATTAATTTTCTCAGTATGAACACTAATTTTTCATTTTCTTTTTGAAAGCAGAAAATTTTCAGAAATGTTTTAGAAAAAAGGCTATACGTTGTTATCCTACATATTATGTATGATAGTATAATCATTCTACTTTTTAAAATCTAAAAATCTGTTACAGTGACCCACCATTGTCTGAAGATGACCTACCACCAGGAGAGTGGCTTTGTCATAAGTGCAAAGTGCTACAAGTAGAGGTGTGTTCCTTCTCATTTACTTCTGTTTCCATAAATACTTAATCGTATGTGTTCATAAATGATTAATGTAGTCCTTTAACCTGGTCTTATTATGCAACAAGAAGTGATACATTCATAAAATAGGTCTAGATCTTAATAGACGACACAAAGCATTAGAATTATAGAAACCCCTGATAATCACAGATTTGGGAGGATAGGTGCTTTATGTCAAGCCAGACTTTAACGGAGACTGTATGACACCAAAGCAGCTGACTTCATAAACAGGAACTGTTTGCAGAGAGAGAACAGTGTGACACTTGATCTTGTATGTATAAGGCCAGTCTGAATTGTGTTTCAGCACAAATAAATGTCATTTCTACTCTTGTAACATAAGGGAAACCTGAAATGGCACATACTATGTCAGTATGATTGGTTCATGGTAGCTGGCTTAACAGCCTGACTTTTGATATTTGCATATGGTCACTATGCCTTGTTGTCCCATTGTTCAGTTCATAAACTATGTTTTATTGATGGTAGAAGCAATAATGACAATGTGTCGTCTTGCTAGAACAACCAAAGAAAAAAATTTTTGACATTAGCAGTACGGAGAAAGTTAAAGGCCAAATAGTGCATCAGCTTACAACTTTCCATCATTGTTAAAAAGGATTGGAATACATTTCTCTTTGTTTAAAATTTGAAAGCCCCTCACTGCTATAATATTTAAGTTAAGTAGATTTTTGTAGTAGTCTCATTAAGCATGAGTGTTGACGCATGCTGTAAACAGAATAAACTTGCAGTGCTGCACTTTGTGAGTATCAGCAATAAAGCAATAAATATTTTGCACTCACACATTCCTTTATGTTTTAGATGGCTTTACAGAAATGCTGATAGATTTTATTTTGTAATTTTCTGGAGAGCAAGGATGAGGATGCTGAGAGTACATCAAGCAATAGATCGAATCGCTTGAAAAGGCCATTGTCAGCAGACATCACAGCAGAGGGTGAATCATCAACTCCAGCAGTACCTGCAGAGAAGAAGGATGAAAAAGAACCAGCAGAGAAAGAGGACAATGCATTCTGCATGTTGATCAAAGCAGCACGTCTCATGAACCCAATGCAGTTTGAGCTGAGCAAAGATATTGCTTGCACCACTCCACTACCAGGTGAGTATGGGCATTATAATCTGAAATGTTTGAGAAAGAAGATTAACGGGTTTAATAACTGGTTTGTCTTTTTGAGTGAGGATGAATGTATGCAGGTAGAAAGAATATGTTGCTTGCTCTGCAGCTTGAAAAATGCTGTATCCCATGCTTGACAAAGAGAGAAAGAGGTATTCTACGACATAAAGAAATGATATAATATTCATTCTCCAATTTTTAAATACAAGAAAAGAAAAGCAGGGACATGTAGTAACTGTAATTGTTCAATGTGTTTTGTGAATGATTTCATGCAGGTTCTAGCAAACGAGTGTATGGTCGTAACAGCCGAGGTGCATCAAAAAAGCAGGCACATGAATTGGACAATGGTTTAGTGCCCTTGCCAGCCAAGGTCTGCTTCATATGTTGCAAGTGAGTCTACTCAACCTTGCTGCAGCTAGGTGGGTGAGGTGACTTGGGGAGGAGAGGTTGGGGTTATAGTTTAATCTTAATCTCATGCTGTAGTAATAGCTAATTGTATGGTCTAGTCTTATTAATAAGTATTTTTCTTACATTTGACATATCAACACTTTCCATTGAATTGTTGCAGGAGTTGCCGCATTGGTCCTTTGGTCCAGTGTGATTACTGCCCATTGCTGTTCCACATGGATTGTCTGACTCCACCCCTTACCTCTCTTCCTACAGGCCGCTGGATGTGTCCAAACCATGTAGAACATTTCTTGGTAAGCCCATCTTCAGGATAGTGCATATGGAATAGAGAATAAAATATAGAATTGTGCATTTTCACCTCTACTTGAGAGCTCATTGTACTTTAACTTGGTGCAAAATGACATATACATATATGACCAATACTTTCAGTAGACAATACATTTATTCATAAATATACAGTAAATGTTAGTTAAATGTGCTATTTATTGGGTAGGGTCATTTAAAGTAACATTATTAACATGCAGTTGATACTGCCATGTGTAGATCAGGGATCACGTGGGATTTTTCCTGAGGTTTTTTTTTTTAAGAGTTACATTAGGAGATTATTAGGAGATACCTATTATGGGATAAAACAGTTGTACTTTGATGTACATATTTGCATTTTAATGCCTCCAAAACAAACTTTTGATCAAAATTTTATATATATCTATTAGGATGAGCACATGGTACGAAGCAATAGTTTGACAGAGCGCTTAAAACTGTGGGACCGTTACACTGGTATGGTAGACCAGGATGCTATCAAGCTGAAATTCTTGAGCAAGGTACACCGCAAAGACCCACCTTTTCGCATTAAAATGAGGATGCCACGGCGTAAAATGGTTCCAGTGAGTAGTAGTATTACATTTGTTGAACATGTTCACGCGTTATTTCTTCATAAAAATAGAAAGATATATTTCCGATAGATGCCAAGAAACGAATATTTACTACGATTTACTGCTTTGGTTTTGCAGTTTGTTCTGAGATGTGTCAAGTGTTTACCATTTTCTGTGGCTCATTCTGATCTGTTATGATATTTTCCAAAAACCTGTTTTTTTCCCCTCTTAGTTTTAGAAAAAGTTCCGTTTTGCAATGTTTGCTTTTATGCAGCAAATATAGCTGATATTCAATGACAGGTTCCTCCTGCAATCAAACAACTTTATGCAAATCGACCTTCCCTTTTGCCATATCCTAGTCGTGTATCATTACAAATGCAAGAAACGCCATCTGTAAAGAAAAGCACCTTTGATGCCTCTCCAGAAGAGCAAGAAGAAGTGAGTTACCTTACATTCCTGTAATATTTTCTGTTCCCAGTTTACATTTGTCTGTCTATTATTTGCTTATTCCATGAGACAGAAGAGATGATTATTTGTTTTGTAAGTTTTCACAGGTTGCATAGGAAAATGTCAATCAAAAAACAAAAGGTAGGACTGCAGTAAGAGACCTCTATAGAGAAAACAAATTGAGTGCATGATTATTGTCTATTGCTATTTGGCACAGTATTAGCATTGTCTCATTGTTAATGATGATGATTTTGATCTAGTGATATTTTAACTGTTTCTTCCAGCCAGTTATAAAATGTGGTTTATAGATTGAGATAGAAGCTGTTTCTTTTGAGACATTTGTTGCGAAGAACAATATTTAAAATCTTGTAGGTTTTTACAAGTTAGGAAATAAAGACCACTGCTGCTGTTCTTCAGACTTTGTGGATATTGACATTTTAAAAACATTGAAACTAGCATGAGGGAGGGGGAAAAATAATGAAACCCAACTTTGGGCTCATAAAAGCCATCTTGAATGAGCATAATCTAATATTTAAAAAAACTTGAGAAAAGCATGTTCAGATACATTTCTTACTGAAGTATATAAAAAAAGCAAAACATTCACCTTTTTCTTTTAACAGAAACATGCACCATTTCAAAGTCTCTCTCATGCACATACACATATAGAAGGAAGAGTAGGGGGACCAAAAAAAGATCCCTCCTGCAGAAGATGGAACCATTGAAAAGAGCAAGAGACAGTGTGTCTCATTGAAACAGGTCATCTCAGATAAAAGACATAACATAACTGGATGAATTAAGGGGGTAATAATGTGGACATACAAATATGTTGTAGTACAGTTGAATAATATTATGACAAAGATGATTTTAACTTCTTTGATTATGAAAAAACCTTGTAACACTATACAATCATAACGATTGTACAATCTTCCCTAAAATAAACTTCCCAAAGGCAAAGATGGACATCAGTTAAGCTGCATTCTCGTAGAGCTGAAATTAAGCTGTTTGATTGCCTATATATATATTTTAAATCACAACATTTATTGTCACAATATTTAGTTTGGTTCATTTTTTTTTGTCACTGAGAGTCCTTCAGATTTTGTGAGCTTCAAATGTTAGACACCAACCCACCTTTTTTTTCTGTCGCAGGAAACATTTTGGCTTGTATGATACATAAGGAATAAGCTTGAATTGCATGCATAAACAACAGTGATATTTCTGAACTAACAAACTTCGGTAAAATTTTTTTAATGCAAGTGGCAAGGCAGTGAATGAAGTTATGCCTGGAAAGTTGGAATATGCAGATTCCAATATAGATGGTTAAAAGAAAAAGATAACAAACACTGGATGTTATAGGACCCCAGGACAAAAAGACAAAAGTTCAATGTGAATTTTGCAATGTATGTTTGAATATTGCTTGTATGACTGAAGCTAGTTTAAAAGTAGACATGAAAACAAAGAGAAGAGAAGAATGAGAAGCACCATAGAGATGGAACTTCTTTAGACCTAATAAGAAAATGGCTAATAAGATTGTGCCCCATGTTATATCTTCCTTCTTTAATCTATAAATTTTTAATAAATTGAAATATAAGTGACAGATGACCTGTAGTTTTGTCTGCATGCTATGAAAAGGTTCATGAATGGTCCTTATAACTGCTTTTCAGGTCCTTTAAAAGATTGTAATCGGATTTCAATTCAATTATCAAAAGTGACATCATGTTATTTGAGCATAAAACATAGGCACCAATTTATCACCAGTTTTTCTTACATACAGGGTTCCCAGGTCCTTGCAAGGTCCTTTTAAGTCCTTTTATATTGAATTTTCGCCAAAAGGCCTTTTAAGTCCTTTTATTTGCCATGCGGTCCTTTCAAATTCTCACACAGGTCCTTACATTTTCTCTGTGACCCTTTTAAGTCCTTTTATCGATAAAATATTACCACAAATTTATTTCCGGAGTCGACTTTGGCGCAAAATACCGACGATTTTTCGCCGCATGTTTGGTCTACACATCTGTACAACACTAGTTGCCCTTCCGTATTCGCAAAAAACACTCTTTTTTCAAAAGGTCTTCAGAAACTTGCTCTTTCTTGAACTTTGATCTTCTAGTACTACTGTGCATAGCTCTATTTCTCTCTCTCTTCCCGTTAGAGTGTGTGTGCGAGAGAGAGACACGTGAACTGACTTTTGTATTACACCAAAGAATGGCTTTCAGGTTTTGCAATTATTATTACTTAGATTTCTAGAAAACTTGGAACATTAACGGTGTATGTTATCAGCGCGCTAAGGACACTTTTTAAGTTATCTAATCTAAATATGGCAGACAGGCATCAAAATTAACTCTTTGATTATTTATTACTAGGAATACATGTATTTGAGAACATAGAGAAGACCACAGATTCATAAATAATACATCTTTCCGACCACACAAGAGAAAAACTTAAGCATTGATGACTGTCACTTAGGTCCTTACGAATGCATGAAAGGTCCTTTTAAGGTCCTTTTAAGGTCCTTTTTTGGCACCATCCCTGATCCCTGGGAACCCTGTACATAATTTATCAGATTATTCCCTTGGACCCAGGATACACAGTAATTCTTGTAGAAAGATGAAGACAGAACTAATTTGGTATTTTCACCAATTTTTGATGATTTAAATCAGTATCTTGGTATCACTACTAATGCAAGTGTTAATGAAGAAGAGCACAAATACTAAGTCAACCATCAAAATGCGCTACATCACAAAGCAAAATGGCCAATGCACCACTGCCGATTTTCATGTTGGTTACCATTTATTTTCACAACATATAAATAATTCAAGTAGTCAAACACAATAAAATCATATTCTGTTAAATTGACCTCCCCCCAAAATTGATTTTGTGTGTGTGTGTGTGTGTGATAAAAAAATGAAATTTATCGACCCATTAAACACTGTTTTGAAAATGAATGATTTTTGTATGATCACCCCACTATCCATTAGCAAGAAGGCAGAGTGTGTCTGTACCTTAGATCAGATTTTGTTCGTATTACATTGATTTATAAGATTGTGCATGCTTGGTTGTTTACTTTCTTACTTGTAATTTGCAAGAAGTACAACACACATTCATTTACTTTCATTTACATTTTCTTTGTTTCAGTGGTTGGCAGGATTAGTATCTTTGCAAAGCAGCATTGCCAAGTTCATGGCCCAAAAGCAGCTGCAGTCAAACTCATTCTTAGGTCAGGGTGTCGACCCATGCAGAAATGCAGATTCGAGCATTGCCACCAAGCCTACAGCATCTGTTGCCCCAGTCATTCACTGTGGTGAATCAGATTTATCCATGATGGCACTAGAGCATCCCTCACCTGAGAATGTGCAGAAGATGACAGACAGCCTCATGGACTGTGAGAATACTGCAGGTGATGACAGTCCTGCATGTGATGGTTTAGGCAGCAGTGCTTCAAAAGGCAGCTTGCAGCTGGTGCATGAAAACTCACAGAATGGACCTGGTGAGCCCTTGCCTTCACCCAGCAATAGAAGTAGTGCCGTGTCCCTTCTGCACGGCAATCTGTGCAACAGCAGTGGTGGAGGTGTTAGTAGTGATGCTGAGGTATTGGACATTCAGAAGGCCAGGGTTGACGTTGCAGCAAGAACTAGAAGCAACAGTGCTGATGCAGCTGTAACCACAGCTGGCATAATTAAAGTGTCTTGGCCTAGTGGTGAGCGGACAGGCAATCAAAGCACATCTTCGATGGCTGGACAGCAAAGCTCAAAAGCAAATGTGCTAATGCCCTCTGGAGTATCTGTTCAACAACAGCAAGGTAAAAACATAGTCATCAGTACGATAAACAAGACAAACAATACAGTGGTCACCAAAGTGCTTCCAGGTGCTGCTGGACAGGGAACGACTAGCAAGGTTGTCTTGCCACAAAGTATGGGAGCACGGAACAATGGCAGCAGCCCTCCAACATCCATCTTGTCACCAAGAGTCCTGGTGCAGCCTTCAGCACGCACAACAAACTCTTCCCCTCAGGGTTCAACTATTCAATCTAATGCTGGGACGTCAGTTCCTTCCCCTAAAGTTATTACTGTGTCTTCAAGCTCAGGTATTGTGGCTTAAAATATGGTCATTTTCGTAGTTTAAGAGCAGAGTGTATGAGGGTAAAATAACTGTGATTTTACTTGACAGTTGATCTGTTGAATTTCTGTCTGCTGGATTTTTAAGCTGTTGGCACTTTTTATTGGTTTCAAACCAGATTGTCAAAATGTTTTAGATATCTTTGAGCTTCATACTTGTGTGGCGATTTAAAGTTGTTATTTAAATTTAATTTTACCCTACCTTGCCTGTCACATCTGTTCAGTAAATGCTGATTCATCATTTATATGATGCAAGGCTGCATATCATTTTTCTAATAAACATGTTTACTTTGATAAAAGAAAAATTACTAACTTTATTAATCGCAATGCGGAGTTATAACTTGGGAAGTGTAGTGTACCCAGTTATGGGGTTATTAAGAAAAGAGAAAAACTCAAGTTACTTTTGAACTTCTACTGGATTTGTTGTGTGCTCTCATAACTACCTTATGTTAAGAGTGTACTAGATTTTAATATGCATGAGCCTCTGACAAGTGGACCCTACCATGCAGAGGTTGCTTTTAGCATATATCTTATCTCTGGACTGCTGCCTGTTTGCTGAGAACAGCTTTCTGCCTCTTGCAAAATTGTAGGCTGTCAGGTCTCGGTGAACCATTTAGCAGGATGTTATCGGAACTAGCAATAAAATTCTTAAAGTTAATAGACTTTTTTTACTGTTACTTTCTATTTCCACGACCTCCACTTCCCATGATTCCGAACCAATAAATTAACAATACAACAGACATATAGCTTGAGCTTTTGTACCTAACAGGAGTTTGTATCATCTGTCTTGGTGTTGATCGTTAAACTGGAAGGAAATTTGGTTTTAACCTCGATCTAGAAGTGATTTATCAGCAAGCGGTCTAGAGATGTATGTCCATGGTTTTTAGCTGATTAAAAGTGGCTTCACATCTCTTACTGTAAATATATACACGTTTCTGTGTAAGACGATCATTATCATCAGAGATCACTTGAACAGTGGACAATTTTTTTTTTGATTTTGTGAAGAGGCTTTTTAATATTTTTAGTGGATCCTATGAAGGAAGATCTTAGAAACTTTTCTTTATATTTTGGATATGGTTTTCCTGTTCTAATACCAAACAGGATGAAGTGGCCAGTCCCTTTGCATGAAACACTATAGGCAGAAATACAAAATGACGAAATTGAACATAAAGGAATATGCTTGTCAACATGTTTTAAAAATGTGTAGAAATTTCATTATTCAGATGAGATGGAAACTGGTGTTTTTTGCTCATTTAGGTTCAAAGTCATCAGCTGTACCAGCAGGAGCCAAAGGAGGCTCAAACAATCTGAGTTCAGCTGTTTTGAATCTCAGCTCTGTTCTTCAGCAGTGGGTAGAGGGAAATGCAGGTAATTTTTATGATTTATTCTTATTTGTGAAGAAAAATAATTAAAAAGGTGAGGGGGGGGAAGGGGGACAAACATTTCTCATATGTTTAAACATTTGGGTTTGCTATAATCATATACAGTGATACCTCGGTTCTCGAACATAATTCGTTCCGGGAGGACGGTCGAGAACCAAATTGTTCGAGAACCGAAGCAATGAAACCCAAAGGAAATAATGGAAACTGGATTAATTCGTTCCAAGCCCCAGAAAATGCCTATTTACTGGCCTAATTTGTATATAATATGTAGAAAAACATGAGTCTCAACAAGAAATAAGAAATAAAAGTATTTATTAAAACAAAAACAAAAAAAACAAAACAAAAATGTACAGTACAGTAAATTGTGTTTCATTTACTGTACCTGTACCAAACTTTATGGCAGGAGGGAATGAATGTGGAGGGAGGAGGGAAGGGGGATGGTTATTGTCACTGATGACGCAAGCAAGGCGCTCTGGGCCGAATGAACGGCATTCGGCTCATCTCGGACGTTCGGATGTTCGAGTTCCAAATATTTGTTCGAATTCCAAGACAAAATTTTCTCGAATTTCCTGGTCGAATACCGATTTGGTCGAAAGTCAAGGCGTTCGAGAACCGAGGTATCACTGTACTTTTTTATGCTGTCTGTGCTTGTGATTGCAGACTGCACACCTGATATGGAGCTGAGCAAGATGGATGAAAAATTGCTACACTTGTTGGCATGGCAACGGCTGCAACAGCTGCTTCCTCCGTCTTCTCCTACTACTGCAAGAGCCTCAACTCCTACTATGTTTGGCAAAAAGAGTTTACTAAATGGGCTGATGACACCAGGTCTCATTTCCATTTTACCATTGCTTGTTCTTGTCTTCTTTATATTTATGGCCTAAATGATTAATTTGTTGCCATCTTTTCTCTTCAAAAATGGGGGATTGGATAGTAGGGGAGCAGATAGCCTAGTAATTAGAGCAACAATATCCAAACCAAAAGGCACACATATAAATTGGTTTGATACCCATGTTATACATGTAAGTTTTCAAACTGGGTAAAGAATTCTGGAAGGTAAGGCAGCAAGAGAGAGGAGCTGGCCCTAAGAAAAATGCAATTTCTAATAACTCACTTCTCTTCGACCATAAGGTCAACGGGACTCTCTTTACCATTTACATAACTTCAATCAGCTGGTAATTGAATTATCTAGAACAGGTGGCCATTTACTGAAGTTTTGCATTTGTGACTGTTTCCACTAACATAATTGTTATTTGCTTTTCCCTTAGGTTCTAGTGAAGTTCGGCCTCGAGCTGTTCTTTGTCCTTTGACTGGTAAAGGCCAGGCAGTCACTATGCCATACCGCACACTCAGTGTGGGCACAGGTAATAAAACATATTTTGAATTGTTTTACTTGTAACCAAACTCTACGAAGGGGAATTTATTTGATATTGCTTTTCATGATTTTAATTTAACTAGTGAAACCAGTTTGCAGTTAAATCAGGTTTCAAGCTGACATTGAAATGCAAGGAAAACAGCAAGGAGTAGGCTGGTGGTAGGGCAAGGCATATTGTGTTGTAAAGATGCCTTCAATAACTTTAATAAATTTGTCAAACACATTTACAAAAAGTGTTTTTGGACAAATTTAATAAAATTTGAGTGTCATGTGCAGAAGCTGGTGTGGGCAAAATACAGTGGGACATTTATATTGGCACTGCCTATTGATCTGGATTTAAAAACACAAAGTAAGCCTGAGAATACAAACATTCAAAAAAGCTTGCATGAATGGTACAACAGTTCATATGGTGCAAACGTGTGTGGTGTAAGTTGCCCAGAAGGCTTTTTAAGGTTATCCAGTATATATGTGTTTAACACAATTGATGCATTACAGGTGCTGATATGGATGTGCCTTTATTGAACTTCGGACATTGTAACTACATTTCCAGCAAACATGCTGTTATCTTCTATGATGAGGTAAAATTTGTGAGGAAAACAGAGAAAATCCAATCATGTCTAGGATCTTGAAGACCAGTTTATTTAATTTATATTCAGAAACAATAGATCCCAATTCTGGTGTAGTCAGTTAATCCATTGGTTATGTACTTTGACATTCATGCTGCTACCCAAACACCAATTTCAAGGCTATTAAAAAAAAAAAATAAAGATGACAGAAGGACTAATTAAAATTATTTTAAATTGAACTAAAAAGTCAGATTAATTAGAAATAAAGTGTTCCTGTATCAATCTGTGAAACTTGTAAACCCAAAAGAAATGTTATATAGATATATCAGTGGCATCCCCCTGTCTCCAATAAAAGAAATTTTCGTTTAGATTAAAGAAATGTGTGATGTCTAGTGGATTCTAATGGTCACACTCTGTAGAAATGAATAAAAATAACTTAGATGGTGAAATACAACTGAAGTGTTTGAAATAGGCCCCACCATGGAGAAAAAAAATCACTAGCCTTCTTCATGTGTTCTCTTGTGTTGCCATCATTACTGTAAACTTTACATTTTTTAATCAGCATGCGTGTAATAGGATTTAACTCCATTCAGAAAGGGTTCACCCTCTGAAATGATCAGATTTTGTCCCACTTTGCGAACAGTTTTGGAATAAAAATTAATTGATGCATACTTTATTATTAATTGATGGGGACTGGTGTGTATAGTTGTTGAAGGGAACTGTTTATATTTATCCTTGTAGGAGAAACAAGTTAATCTGTATTTGTTTAAAGCTTGTGTAAAGTGCTCACTTTGTGCTTTCTTATGGATATTTGATAAATTTTGATAAGTATTTTATTTTTCCTTTCTTTCTAATATTGTTATTACTTAGAGATGGGTGTTTTCTCTAAAATGAAATGTGTTTGAAATTTGCATGCTAGATGACCCGGCATTTTGAGCTGCTCAACTATAGTGAGCATGGGACAACCGTCGACAATGTCCTCTACTCTTGTGACTTCTCTGACAAACCTGCCACAACTCCACACCCTTCGCCAGTGGTTGCAGCAGTGCGTGAAATCATCAGCAAAAACAAAAACAACAAAAAGAATAGTAACAACAGCACCAATGGTGACTCCAGTAGAGATCGTTTTCTGATGTCTGCTCACTCTCAGGAGGTGAGAAGCACAAACAAGCAAAGAATCAGCAACTTCTAGTGCAGGCATTTTCTATTCATCTGTTACTCTGCCTTTCTAGACATATTACGATTTTTACTAGATGCTGAAGCCAGTTGCGTAGTAGTGCAGTATTTTATTTTGCTTGGGTGCCCATATTTTCATGGGAAGAATAATTTCTCACTTTTAAATTTTATTGTTTTCTTCTTTAACAAATCTTTTGCATTAGATGTAAATTTCATGGCTTATTTTGACCAGTTCTTATTCTTGCAAAGTTTGTAATTGTACTCTTATTTTCCTATTCTGATCTCTTCACTCTTGTTGTGCTACTGAACAAAGAAGTACAGTCACTTTTCTCTGTGATCCTACAAATTTGCCCACTACACCCAGAAAATGTAGTGTGATATATGTGGACATATCTGCAGGTTGTCCATAGCTGCAGAGATTTATATACTCTCTTTTTTTGCAAAATATGAAGGTAAGAAAGAATTTAATGTTCATGAGAGTATTGTGAAGTTGCTAGAAAAGATGTGTACTGCTCATAAATGTCTTTATGTTTTGGTTTTTTTTTGTGTGTGATGAATAGCCATTAAGACCATGTAACTGCAAAGCCAGTAGCTGGAGCTTCATGGGTGGCACAGGAGCAGGCTGGGAAGGAACTGCTTTGCTCAACCATGGCAGCTACATCAAGCTAGGCTGCCTGCAGTTTGTCTTCAGCATCGTGGACCAGCACATTTGCCCCGAGCCTGCAGGGCCGCCTGGATCACTGACAGTCCCTCGTGCTGTTAAACCGGAGCCCATGTCCTTGCTCAAGACTCATCTAAAGGCAGCTCAGTGAACAAGAATCTCCTCCTACCGTCTGGACATATGAGTAGAGCCACAGCCAACAGATGACTCAGACCAGATCCCCATGATTGTGTTCAGATGCTTTGGTATGAATGGACATGCTTGCGTATGCCATTTTCTGTCTTGTGATAGTTATTTAACCAATTCATTGTAAATTTTTGTTAAGTGACTCTCCTAGCATTCGTTGTCAAGAGTACAAGTTGTGTTTCCTCCATCACTGGAATCAAACTGCACAAAAATACACTCCCAGTTTGCCTGACTTTTGAACATGACATTTGTTGCGGAAGAGGCAGTATAGTTCACTTTATTTCCCTCTCCAAGCAATTTGTTATTCATACAAAGTTTCTTACAGTCTTAAATGTTGTCATGTGAAAGAATGCACTCATAAATCTTATCAAAAGCATAATTTGGGGTCTGTCTGTGCAGCAAGTGCGGGTGCAAGTTAAAAAACCACCTCATGAGTTAAAAGCGACACCTGCTAGATGTGATAATTTGTGCAGAACTTCTAGAACAGTGCAGAGATACTCTTTCTGTGCAGAAAAAAGGTGTAATGACCCTGCAATGCAGCTCATTAATCTGAAGCCAGTGGCTCATCTTCATTTGTCACCAAGCTAAATTTAGTAAAACAAAGCATGTTAAAATCCAGAGTATGAACTGTACCTTTGTATGAATTCCTATATTCTATGCATTTTTAGAAGTGGGCATTCCATCACAGGTGTCTACAGACCAGATGGTCATTGAGTTCATGTGTCTGGTGATCAGATTGTTGCAACTACCACTAGAATTTGTTAATCCTCAGCATTCACCTGGTAGTTGCAATCAACCTTATGTAGCAACATTAATCTGTTGACAGAAGACCTAATGCTCACCACCTTTACAAACGGCTGCATTGTCATCCAAACCGTCGTGAACTAGTGTGCAGTCAATTTACAGTGTGATGCAATTCAATGGGCATTGAGCAGCTGCAGAGTGTAATCCTTTGCAGGTGGTTATTTGGTCTACCTGAACAGATTCAGATAATGTATGTGTTGGGCAAGTGAAATGAGAATAGAATGCAACTCTCAAATTGCAGCTTTTTCATGGACTGAAAAAAAAAATGCTGGACAGGTGTGAATTTCTCTCCCATGGACACTTTGTGGCATGCCTAACTTTAACCCTTACCCAACTGCCCCTTTGCTCACCTAATCTGTGCTTTGTCATCCTCAGAGTAAGCTTACTACACCAAGAACACTTCATATGGATCCCTATGCTCAGTTCATACATTTTATGCCCCCAAGAGATGGAGGTCATGTTTGAGTGGTAGGGAGTTGATGCATTAAACTCTCCGCAGAATTCACAGGCCTGTCAAGTGCTTGGCCTAAGGTAACATACCTTGCTATTTTTGTGTGCGTGAGATTGAGAGAACACCAGCAAATCTAACCTTAAAATAAAATTCGAGAGGTAAAGTCACTGCTCTTTTAAATGCATGTTGACCCCTCTTAGCACGTCTTAAAAATATAGCCGAAGACTGTGAAGTTTGTTTATTATTGCCGCAGGAAACCTATACCTTTTTGGAGAGAAATTTGCTATAAAAGGAATGAAAATCACCTCCACATGCTTCCTGACTAAGCCATCCATTAGAGGGTTAAAATACATTGATTAGCCGATCAGGTTACTGTTACTTTGTGATTGCATTCTTTGTTGATAATAACACGGAAAGTATGAAATCAGACTTCGAGTTTTAGATGCTGCTGCAGAAAAACGCTATGCATGGGATTTGCAACTGGTGCGCTGTGGAATTAAAAACATAGTCTCTAGAACAGAGCTGCATAAGTAACTATTCATTTACCATGTAAACATTTATGGACATATTGTATAGAAAGCAATTTATGCAACCCTGACAACAGAGGAACAGCTAGTACAATTTTGAACTGCCTTTTAAACAGATAAAATTCTTGGTGGTGGGAGGACTGGTCTCACCAACTTGCTGTGGGCAACTGCATAAGCCATAAACCAAATAGGAGATATAGAAATGGGTATGGTTATTGTGGTTTACTATTTTGTCACTTGGCTTGCACATTCAGAAACTTTAATTACATTTCTTGCTCAAAATCTTGTTTACTCCATATGTTATCAAGAGTAGCTGTAAAAAAGGGCAAATTTTTTAAAGAGCCAACTCGTTACTATACTATTGTTCCTTTGCCTTCACTAGACTGTTCTTTGTGATTGCTATTATTCAGATTCATTTCACCAGCTTTGTAGCCGATCTGGGCAGTTCAGTTTAAAATGTGTTTTGTACAGCGGATTGCCTTTTTTTTTCAACTAACAATAACCATGCCCAGTATAAATCTCATCAGTTAAGGCAGGTGTTGTCAAAGTATTTCAGCCTGAGGGCCACTTGCCTAAAGTGAAAACTATGGCGGACCACGGAGGCCTAAAATAAATATTGTGAATTGCCGCATTTATTTATTACAATTCAAAACTAAATGTACTTCTGTGACAGTAGTATAGAAATAAGTTTACATATTACATACTTCGCGAAGTACACATACAAATTAAAATAGACTATCAGAGGGCGACTTTCAAAATCACGTGAAATAAAAAAAGTGCACTTTCAACGTCCATTTTAAAAAATTTTGCCTGTCTCATTTAGTTTTCAATTTTGTTTTACAAATAGGCTATTACAGCTTCATCTAATCCGTGCGTTGCAAAGGAGTTAAAATGCTTGCTTGCATGAATATGCATCTTGTTCAACTTGTGGTTTAGATAACCACCCAAAGCATCTATGCAATGCAGTAGGTTTGTGACTAAATTTAGCTTCAACTAATAGAAAGCAAAATCAGTCTACACTGGCCCATAGTCATACCATGTCAACTAAAATCTTTATTTTCACGCTGAAAACGACAGCCAACAAACAGCACAGCAGCTCATAACGTGATGGAAATGTGCATCATTCACACACACACTTGTTGAACTGCCCCAGCAGAACAACTCCAAACCCCAAAAGGAAGGTAACTGGGGAAGGGAAGCATTTGTATAAAAAAAAAACAAAAACAAAACAAACATGAATCACATGGTAGGCCGCAGATTCGGAAAGGGTGGGTGGGTGGGGGGGCGGGCGGATGATTAATATTTTAGCATATTAATTAACACAATGTGTTTGGAAAGCTGTTTTGCTTTCCACTTGTTTCATGATGACAAACAATACATTGAAGGCAAAAAAAAAAAAAAGAAAAGAAAGGTGAGAAGGGAGACAGATTGTTTTTCTTTTTTTTTTTTTTATGTATATATAACCCACGTGCACAAAACTTGCAATGTCCAAGGTGACCAGCAACAATGCCAATCTGATGTTTGGAACAGGGTAGGGACAATTCTCACGTATGATGCCACACTCCTGTGAACTACCTACACAGGTAAACCCATTAAAAGAACTGCAGGTATATCTGCCATATTTTAAGACTAATGTAATGCCACACACGGCACTAACAGAGAAAATACAAAATTATTATGTCCTTGCTGCATTTTCAACTCCCTTATAATGTTGCAGCAACATCGAGGTACATTGTATCCCTATCTTCAATGAAAATTTTGGAAGTATAAAATCTCTTCTTGTGGTGGCAAGATAACATGTCTCTTTAGCAATGCAAGAATTTTTGCTAGGTACCACAGGATAAGATGTTCGCTCTGAATAAATTTAAGCTATTGTTCTGATGTGTAGTTATCTGTGCACGTTTAAGTATTAGATTCTGCATACATACACCCATACACACAGGGTTTCCATTCTAGATCAAACAGTACAAAATACCATTTACCAAAATACAAAAATCAATAGCACTTCATAGTTCATCATAAATATGACAATATATATATCCCAGTTACACCTTATGTTTTAAAGGGCAATTTGTAAACATACAATCGTTCATAAAGATCACCACTGCCTGGCAACAAGTAGACTGGGATGTACATCTGCCCATGGTGACTGGACAGAACAAAATATAAGCTTTACAATTTTTTTTAAGTTCAAGCAAGCCAGCAATTACAAAAGTAAAACCAGTTTTGCACATGCTAATGCCACCAGCCAGTTCTGGGTCACCTTGCACAAAAAAAAAAAAAAAAAAAAAGATTTATGATTAACAATACATCCTGTATTTCAGAAACAAAGTGTTACCTTTTACATGGACTGGGAAAAAATAACATGCACATGTAGTATGGCATTATCACTAAGTTGCCACAACTGAGTTTGCTAGTTTTTTCCCCTTCCTTATCAAATTCACTATCATCTAAATGAGTGATGAATTTAAAAATAGGTGGAGTGGGGAAAAAAGTCCCAGTGGCAGAAAAAGTGAAGAGCAACATGGGGGAAAAAAAATGACAATTTATAAACTTCAGGAATGTGAATAAATACAAAAGCATTCTGGATTTGCATGTAAATGCTTTAAAAGTGTAAGATATTGACCATGTTAATGAAAAAGGGGGAAAAACATGTTTCAATAAATGATGGAACTTGGCTATGGCCTCTTCTATGCCCAAATACTAAACTGTATGGTTCAGAAGTTTAAGTCATGTACCGTGACAAACATCTAGATTTTGCAGCACTAATAACTGGTTAACTGAAACTGCTGTTTTACTTCTCTGGTATATGTCATATACTCTTACAATGGTGTCATACTAAACAACAGACACAGCGTAATGTCACCCCCTCAAAACTCCCAAATTTTGTGTTCAAGTTATTATGACACACCAAAAAAAACGAAAACAAAACCCAGAAATGCAAAGAAAGAAGCGACTGTTACGTCTTTCATGTTCCCTTCTAATAGAAGCCATGTCTGCAGCCAAAATGAAACAAATTCAACCCTCTCTCTTTAAACAATGAAATGAAAACAAGATGACCACAATAAGAGGGAAGCTTGCAGAATTGGTAATGATTAACTGTGCAAAATGCAACTGATGTGCATACAGCATAAAATGTGCAAGTGACAAAAATATACATAGAGGCATACCTGCATTGAAAATAAAGCTATCGACTGTAAAGAAACCAAAGTGACAGTTCCATGCAAGTCCCAACTTCCCATCTGAAATTATATCTCTTACGATTCTTCCCCATCCCCCTCCTGCCAGTCATTCGGAAGAATACAAGCAACATGTGTGTTACATGAATTCCACAGACTATTGATTCAGTGCTCTTTCTGCATGTTTGAGTGACTGCAGCAGATTACCTGTGCTATCTTCAGAGTTGTTGCTTCATTTTTAAAACAAAAATGCTGAACGGTCACTGCAGTTTGACATATACTTGGAATAGAGGCATTTTGCAACTTGACATCATGGCTTAGTATCGAGACTTTAAAGTGAAAAAAGTCAAAATTCAGAAATATAGCTTTCCCAGATGCAAACATTAAGAAATCTTGGGTCTACAAGTTGCTTGCTTACCTCTCCTGCTACCTCACCATCTAGACTGCATCCTGCACATTTCATTCAGCAGCTGCTATTAACTTCACAATTCCTGCATCATACCATGTTCAACAGGCCAGTAAGCCTTTGCCTATGCCAGTTTCTCTCCTTGCCACGTTGCAAGGCTGCTTCTTTAAGCTTGCTTTCAAGAGCAGCTTATCTCACCACTATTAACTTCTGAACACTCTCCAGCACTTGTAACAGCTACATGGGATCAATGTGATAAGTCTCCTAATTTTTTTTTTCCCTGAAGCTTTTATACCATGCCACTTATTGACTGGGATGTTTCAAGGTATTCAGCCTTCAATTAAAGAACAAATTAAAAAAAACAAAAATCAAAAACACTTAAAGCATTATACTATACTGAGGTAGGAGACTTGCAGTTTCCTTTTGGTTTAAATGGCAGGAGAAAGAGGGTATTTCATTTTCTTCTTGGAATCTTTATTCCATTTTATCAAATGTGCTACCAGAATTTCTATGCTGTATCACCTAATGTTGGCACAAATTTTTGTCTCCGAGCATGTGACGTTCATGCAAGCCTCCCTCCCCCCAACAAAATCAACAAAAAACCAAAAACCAATGCCTGCAGAGTGTGGCAATTTTCTAACACTGGCAGATATTTTGATCCTGGTGGATTTTCTTCAAAGCCATTTGATGTTTATAGTATTTTTTTTTCTTTTAAAGATACAGATTAGCAATTTGCATAAAGCACTTCAGTGCAGTGAATGCCATTTTGTACTTCTGAGTTAGCTGTACGTGTATTTTTTGTTTTTTAATGTAACAAGCCCATGCCTTAAGTTTTCCATCTTATACCATTAATCTTGGGAGAACAATCAGCAAAATAATCTTATGCACAAACGTATTCTGCTTAACTATTCAGTTTCTATTCCAAGAATAACTTTGACAGAGCGTTATTAAAAACCGAGTACAGCCAAATTTTGAGCTCAGATTTCACAATACTTGAACAAACACTTTCTGGATATATGTCAAGGTTCCACTTTTTGAAACATACATAAGAAAGCCTGCTTGAATGTACACATCAGCTACAGCAGGGCCCACACAAAAACTGTACAGTGCCAACAACAGCCAAATGCGAAAAAAAAAAAAAAAAAGGTGGGGGAGGCTTGATTCTGCTATGGCACTAGACTTTGGCAGTCTACTGCTGCTGTTTGAAACGAAGACTGAGAACCCATTACATTTCTGACCATATTCTGAAGAACCACCACATCCGTACAAACTGTCCATGCTGTTAGCTTGCTGGGTTCTGAAACAGAATGTACCAGTGCACCAAGTGAAACAAAAAACCTCTTTTTAACACATTTTATTTCCTTCTATAGAAACTATTACCTTAGGTTTGGACTCCTAGCAATTCTGACCAGCACTGAACCACTCATTGAAGGTAATACACATATTTCTCTTTTTCTCTTATATAGTAAATTATATTTTAAGGATCTCTCACTGACTGGTGTGTCAATGTGACAACCTGTGTACAAGCTAACCAGCTTAGGTCAGCCAGTACACGTCCAGGGAATGAAGTAACGAGTAATTATGCTGACTTTACTCAATGGTGCTGAAATACCACCAATGCAAACCCACCTCTTGTACACTTACAGAAGATGGTGGGCAGAGGGCATCCAGTTGCTCCATGCAGTGGTCCAGTTTTTTGCCAACATTGCTGGTTGAGCATGTGGATGATCCAACGTGACAATCCAGATGGAGCAGCACATCCTATTTCCACCATCTTTAGTTGTCATTGCATCCATCTGTTTGTTTAAACTGGTTGATGAGAGATGAGCCATCTACATTCTTTGACCAACTGAGCTCTGTTGTGGGCTTCAGTGCTAAAATCACAGATCTTTGTTACTCTAAAGTTTATTAGCTTAAGATCAATATGCTAGTTCTTTGTTTTTACAGTTCTGTGTGCAATGTAGAAATAACAGTTGTTCCACATGCAGGCAACTTTTTCAGGTTTTCTTTTGCGGAGATTAAAAAGCGGTTTGTCTACACAGAAATAATGCCAAGTACTATATAAAAAATAATAATAAAATGATGGCAAACAAAACCCCCTAATGTCTTCACAAGTATGAAATTCTGTAAAACAAAAACATTGCTGACTAGAACATGTCATGAACAAAGTGACAGTACAAGAATACCTTTTTGGCAGTTGACATCTCTGTAGGTTACACTCAAACAACTGTGTGACGAATGTCACGAAAATAAGAATGTACAGGTATTTAAAATGTTTGACACTTTCTGATGTGTAATAATTAGTTTCCAATACAAACAGATTCTGTCTTTTGTGATGGAGTTAAGGTCATTCACTCTGGCACAGTTTCCCCTCTACCACACTGCTGAAATGAAATGATATTTTTAAAGGTGTCCTTCAGATGTTTGTTGTGAACAGTGACATTAGAAACACAGAACCACAAATTTGCACAGCAGTGTGCTTGCTGGTGATCACACTGTGCCATCAGACATTTGCTGCACAAACAACAGCAGTAAACGTGGAAACAAAAATATAGGACACTTATCACAGTCAAAGAGTTGCACAAAGCAGCTGGAACATGAAAACATGAGGCAAAAATGTTAACTGCAACAATTTGATATAAAAGATGATGAAAGCCTTGGCCAAACACTTTTGCTTGGGCAGTTTTCAACATGGGAACAAAATTCTCTCTGGCACAGATCCATTTCGTATGCATGGTGAACGTTTGATAGCCTGTAGATTTGATCTTGAACACAGGTTTCTGTTATATAATTCTGAATAAACATTTAAGTGTACATGCTAAAATCTTACTGCCCCCTTGTCAACCACCACACAAAATGAGAAAGTCTGTGTGCAATGTACGTGTGAACATGTGCAGGCCTCAGTAACAGGCAGGCAGAGAGAGGGTAGGGTTGCTCAACAGTACACCTACCCCCAGGGCTTGCCCTCCATTTTAGCAAATTGATCATCCCAATATCCAACATCATAAAAAAAGCTAAAAGTTTCCTTTTAGGGGTGGTGACATGGGGACCTTGCTTGTTCAAGATGATACAACAATAGTTTCAGTGGCAGTGAACCTGAGAGGCACCTGACATTCTGCTCATACTCTGAAAAAAACTCTCTCAAAGATATTTACTTTGTTATGAAGTTGAGGATGAAGAAAACAACTGTGCTTAGTGGTATGTATAATAAAACAGATTGTCTGCATTATGAGAAAACAGATCTTACAGACTAATTTGAAAATTAGTTTTCAAAGATTCTGCAAACTGTTTACAGAAAAGCAATGCCCTATGTGAAAAATGTAAGAGATATTGGAATGGAAACCAGATAATGGATAGAAACTTTAAAAGGTGAATTTTAGTTGCTAGAGCAAGAGATCCTTACTGTTGCTCCCCAGTAATCTAAAATGCCATCGATGGGACAAAAGAAAAATCATGTAATGGAACTGTACAGCAATTTTGTCCCTTCCAACAACATCTCTCTCTCAAAAGTACACTAGACATTTTCAGGGTATTTTGTACTATTAAAAAAAAAAGATCTTTTTGACTGTGATGGATAGAATAAGAAACATAACTCAGTAGTTCTCAAGAAATATGTGAGACAGTGCAAATGTATCCAGAGAAAAATTGTCCTCATGCTGATAAACATCACCACCCTCTTACCAACCAGCTACTGATTTTTACCATCTCTACTGCTGAAAATAGTACAAAAATGTTTTAAGCAGGAAATGAATCTCATTGTCATTACTTCAGGCACAAGCAACTGAAAGATTCAATGAATTTGCAATGAATCATCGTATCAAAAGTTTAGATAAACACACCAGCAATTTTTTTTACATGCATGGGTAAATACAATTTTTCAATAGGAAAGTTTTTTTTAAAAAAAATCATACATGTATAAACAATTGTATAAACAGGCCAAAGATTAAGTTTTTACAGATGTACATATTCTGACCTGATGCACCAACCTAAAACATTTCTAGTCCCCCTAACGCTCTTTGAGGTGAAAAACAAAAACCAATGGGTTGGGGGGAGCATACTTCAAGATGAAATTATGAAACAAGTGAGTACACCTTCACCAATACAAACAACTGTAACAATAAATCATTAGATACATGTTCTAGAATTGCTAAGGACAAACAGGACTTCCTAAACACAAATTTGCATGAATGTGAAATGTAACCTGGTTTACCTACTTTCAAGTCTGTAACAATTCAATTCTTAACTCCCATTATCAAATCTCTGACCAGTAACAGCGATGCATTTGATAAAATTATTACCACAAGCTGTCACATCAAGAAATCGCCACAGGAGATGAACTAGCCTTTCCTTACTCAGCACTTCTTTCCCCACCTAATTCACACTATGTTTATGTATGCTACATAAGCTATGCTCATCATATCATATGCTAGTTACTCAAGGTTGTCTCTGGTTGCCAATGACTCCCTTTCACTCACCCAACTGGACGCTTAACTTTTTCGTGCATCTTAGGCCAAAATTTCTATTGCTTATGCCAAACAAAAGTATCATGAAACACAGAATATTAATAATTTAATATTTAGAATTATATTGTGATGGGGAGAAATTGGAAATGTCTTTGCAGTTGCTGCAGGGCACTAAAGAAATGGCACTGAACGCCTCCCAGTTTAACCCTGCGTTTTATGATGGCAATACATGATGTGCCTTCTTTCTAAACTAGAGTATCATAGATGCAAAATGATAAAAATGTTCTTTCATTCAAACACTGGACTTCATCCTACTCTATACAAAGAAATTTTATCATCAACTCTTCTATCCTCGTGTTGACGAGAAGACTTCATTCAACTGATGATGTGCTAAAGCAAGGCAAGTTACATTAGCTAATGGAGAGTGGTAAGGGTTGGTAGTCAAAGAATTACCTCATAAAGGCTCACTTCAGCAGCACTTTCAAAGCACTAAAGCATGAAATTGAATGTATTTGAAGTTCAGATGCTTTGAGACTGAATCTGCTTATGCTGCACTCTATCCCATAATCTATTTCATAAAGACCAATATATGCTGGTAACTGCAAACAACAGCATACACGAGACAAAAACAGAAAAATATACCCAATCTAAGCTTATAAAAAAAAACAACGGAAAAAACCCCAACAAAAAAAAACAAAACAAAAAAAAAAAAAAAATCAAATTTCACACACTAAAGATTAAATTGGCGTGAATGTTCAGATCACTTAGCCTTTAAAGAAATGGCAATCTGACAACCATGTAATCATACTGTAACAGTACTTTTTTTTGGGGTGGTGGTGGTGGTGGTAATGACTGCATTTTCTTTCAAAAACCTTAAAATAATACGTACGTACATTTTTTTAAATTTACATATCAATGAATCCTGTTGACTTTTTAGTTGACTAAGCTATTATGAATTTTCTAGTGGAGAATTAACAGAATGTACAGCCAGTAAGAGAGGGCAGGGGGAGGGGGAATAAGGGAAGGAATGTAAACACTTAAAGCAAAGCCCACACACCTGAAAGCACTTACTGTTAGTGCCTTCCTTCACTAAACAAGTAAATGAGAGAAAACAAAATCTTGAATGATCTTTTCAGCTTAACTGTAAATTTGGGCAAGCTTTAAAAATTTGACGTTTTTCACTTTATGTACACAAATTACTGAAGCAAGCAAATGAGCAATTCAGGACAAACATGAATGCAAAAATATGAGTGCCAATGTGCATGCATGATTGCCCCCACCCAACACAGTCAGTCTGGGAGCAGAAACCAGCAAATGAAAATTCCATTTCTTCACCTTTCATCCAATAAAGAGAGAATGCTACCCATAAATGTGTATGTACACAAGCTTATAACCAAAATCAGACATCTACAGAAAAACTCAAAAACATGTAAACATGGTGCATCATCAAGTTAATGTAAATTAAGAATGACATGGAGGGAATGCCACAAATGCCAATGTTAGTTATGAATTTTTTTTTCTAACCCTTTCTCAAGTTCTCACTGCACAACTAGTCTTTAAAAAAGTTCCTGGAATGAGGCACCAGCAACATATAAAAAAATTGTTATACGGTTAGCAATTGTGATAGTCTGATCTTTACTTTTTCATGTACAGGTTTGTAAACAGATTTTGAGTGTTAAATTAGCAATACCTAGCTCTGGAGTACAAGAAAGTCTGCCACAGATTTGCTTACAAATTAGCATTCCACCACCCCTCTAAATCCTATGTTATATCAAATCATCTGAGTGATCAACTATGCAATATTATTTTCCTTATTCTTTATAATTCATGGTAAACTTGTGGGGCAGGGGAGTAAATAATAAACTTGCCTTTAGTACAGATTTCTCTTGGAGATGGGGAGAACAAAAAAACAAAAAGGTTGTTCTAAAAATATAAAAAGGGTTGTTTGACAACTATTTGTTGTGCATACTGACAGTAATGCATCATTATATTGGTTGTTTTACACCATACCAGCAGCTAAGGCTATATCATGGTATTACCCGAAAGGGCCAAAAGCAGCAGCAAGAAAAGCTATAGAATGATGCTGCTTTCACTTCTGGTGGAGTAGACTAGCATAATTACACCAGCATGAGATGACGTGCATTATGTTTGCCTTCCCAATTTCAAAATCGATCAGGGTTAAGAGAAAGTTCTATGAAATGACCAACTCTACAGTTTCGGGCAAAGGATGCGATGCTACAGCACAGAGGACGGCTGAAAGTAAATGTTTGATAGCACCACCAGGTTGTAGACAGCACCAAGACAAGATGAAGACACTCAGCTCCTAGGACTACCACTGCCTCCTGTCTACAGGACAAGCTGAATGCCATGACCATGATCTAACAGACTGAACTTGGATTTTCTCATCCTCTCAACCCAAGTCAACAAGGATGGACAAAGTTTTCCACTGAAGGCCACAACTGTGTGCTTAGCCACCAGCCTATACTCTGCTGCTAACAAAAGATATATGCTGCAGAAAGAAACAGAGAAGCCATTGATATCATTCAACACAAAAGAAGTGAATACTGGAGGAGGTTAGTTTTTTTTTTAAAAAAGAAGGGGCTAGAGGGAGTACAACACAAAAGTGGGTTGGAAAGGTAACCAACTTTACACAGCAAGAAATAAATACACAAATAACAACACAGAATGAACTTCCAAGCACAGACAAACCTGTTTCCTTGTTTTCATTACAAGAAAAAAAATCTTCACTAAAAATCACTTTCTTGCCTTACATAGGGAAACAATACTCCTTACTGATATTACTACCAGCACAGCCAGTGGTTTCCGAGTAGTCCGGTATCCAATTTTTAAGCATTAAGGATAGTCAAAACCATATTTCAATTTTTGGTTGTAACCCACTTGGGTTATTTTTTATTTAATGCTGTCAATCAACTTTTTATGAACCCTACCCCTCCATTCATTCAACCTTTTTAAACAGTATGCACATCAAAGAAAACAGCATACAACAGACTGAAATTCTACCTGGATAGCTTCTTGATAACACGTTGGCAAGGGAAAGGACATGAGTGAAGAGGTCCCATAGCAAAGTTAAAGCTGCAAAACCTACACTGCGCACATTGGCCTTTCTTCATTACTGTACATGGCTACCAGCTGTGATGGTTATCACAGATTCTTAATTTGTCATAGCCACTAAAATTAGCATTCCACAACAGCAGGCATGCATTATGAGAAAAGAAAGAGACTACCTAAATGCAAAAGGCACCACTTATTAAAGTAAACAGAATAATAAAATGCAGGAAAGACTCAAGTCTGACCACATCTCAACAACTTTATGCCACTGCTTGTTGTCCCCCTTTTTTCCCACAAAGATACATGAAATAAAGAAATACATTTATACAATGCAGACCATAGTGTCAGCATAAATTTGTAAGTTCTTCCTTCTGTTGGAAACTTCAGATTTCCCTACCTCCCTGGAAGAGCAAATACATAAATCAACACATCCAACACATTGCAGCCAACACTAATCAAAGAATGGGATTTTCAAGTTAAATGAAATATCACACTTGACACACTGATAGAAATCAGTGTGTTGCTGATGTCAATGGTTTGGAGAATCACAAGAAACACCTGCTTCTGTAGGCACAATCTTCCACAACTGAACTGCACCCTCACTTTCTGCTGCCAATGGCAATTTTTCTCTCTTTATGCAGCCGTTGAAAACAAAAGAAAAATAAAGTGCAGAGGTATATGTTTTTTTTAAGTATTTTAGCTAATTTTTTTTTAATGCATTTCACCAATGCCGTGGTCAAAAGAGCTTATAGGTCATTATACTAGCCACTGTATCCCCTTCCCATTAAAAAAAAAAAAAGTGCCATGCAAAGGCTTTCATGGAATTTGGGGTCAGTTGCTTTTTTCCAGTTTTAATTTTATTATATCTAAAAGTTGGAACAGTTCTACTCTAGCTGCAGAGCGAGAGATAAGATGCAAGCTCTCTTGGCATTATGTTAGTGATCCATGGAAATGCACATTTAATCCTAACATCTGGAACTATTCATTCCGAAGACTTTCTGCAGCATTAGCTTGGATGCAAGTTCACCAGCTATAACCATGCTTTTCACTCTACAAATGCAAAGTCTGAAGCAGCAGAGACGCTAAACATGAGTGTGTAGCCACTCAACTCACACACGTACAGGCCAGCTCAATGCAGTTTTCTCAAGAAAATTATAGGCAAAACAAACTGATATTGCTCGTTCTCTCTCACACACACTCTCACATACTAGTTAGCCCTGACCTGGCTTCTGAAGGATTATTTTTTGTTTCTGGTAACAGGAAAAACACCTGATACTGGGTTAACACCCAAACAGTAATGACCAGTATTCAAAAACTGTGGTTCCTTCTCTAGTGTCCTTCTGCTGTCACATTAGAAACCACAGTAGGTATAGAAGCTTGGTGCTTGATAACTTGGCACAAACTATTCACTGCAGTAGACCAGCACAGCCTTGGGATCTAAAACCAAAGAAGAATAGTCTTAGAAATTATCAAGCTATTAAAAAAGAGATTAAGACAACAACTTACACAATCTTCATCTGTAGTAAAAAACCCCAAAACAATCAAGACAAATTTTCTTTATCATCATCTCTTCGGTGACGGTCTACTGTTCTGGATGATTTCTCCAATTGATTGTAAAATCATCTCACTTAAGAAAAAAAAAATACCATTCATAATTTAGATGAATTGTGCTCATCAATCTAATGTGATTCTGGTTTACAACAGTCTTTTAATCTAAAAATGAAAAACACATTTATGTGCCCAATAGTTACATCCATATTTAAATGTCTTTCAATGTTCACGTTCCACTAACTCATTCCCTTCTAATTACACAATGCAGTAAGGTTGTTTTTAAGGTGAAGGAACAATCTATTTTTCTTTTAATTCTTTTGTGAATGCAATGACATCACAACCCAAAATGAAACAGAATAATGGAAACAAGTTAATAAACAAAACACACACAACAAATTATAAAAACGTTTTCTTTGTAAATATAAAAATCAAGATAAATAAATACTAACCTTTCTCTTTAAGTTTCAATATTTTCTCCCATTCTGGAAGATATAAAATGAAAGCTCTTTTAGATTAGCAACATCTACATAAAACTCATTTATCACACTTTATCACAGATAAAAGATTTATGAACTGCAAATTTTAAACTAATCAGGAACATCAGGCATGTTAAAAAAGATAAGTTAAAATGACAGTGTTCCATTGACTAGGGCTTGCAGAATGAATCATGCATCCATTTTGGTGCCTCAGTGCAGGTGCTTCTTTTTTAACAGCAGTGACTAAGTCAACTCGAAGCCTACAAGCTGATTAAAAGATAAGAATACTAACTGCATTTTTACATAACCCAACTTAAAATTCATGTACTCTGATATAGTGAGGACGGATGTACAGCGGACAAAAAGGTTAGAAAGGGGCGGCTTAGACTTATAATTTATGTATACTCCTTATATAAAAATTTGTTACTACTAACTGTAGGATACTTTAAATTGAATTATTGAAAGAGTATATGCTGTATACACTTCATTAGGTGGATGGCAATTCTGAATGACTCGTCTTTACTGGGTTACAACTTTAGCAAGAGGAAATTGTGTTTTTATATCTTGGCAAAGTAGCCAGCAATGTAAACTGATGCCACATGCAGAGAAAGAACAGCATGTCTGAGACAAGATCTGAACCCAGGACAGCCAATCCTCACTGTATCGGTGATAGGTGCTAACTGTTGCACCACCAGAGTGCCAACACAATTTCTGCAGCACTGCCAGCTGGAAATAGTATGCAGTCATATACTTTTGTGGGAGCCATCATGTTTGAGTTAATCACCCTTTAGCTGGTGTGCAATAAATGTTTAGGGGTTGAGATATCACAGAATATTACATTTTATCTGATTTTCATTGGCTGTATTTAAAAAAAAATATCATGGACTGGGAATGCTCATTATCTTCTGCTTGAATACATATTTATATCTGTACTAATGCAAAAGATTTCACAATAAAAGGTGAAAATACCACTACAGAACCCATCACATCCAGGTCATAAAATGTTTACCTTTCTGAAAATAACTTGCAGCATCAACAAAGTTGAAGGAACTACTAGGCTCTTGAGCTTTGCACATGAAGAAAGAGCTTTCTCGCACTTTTCCTGGGAAATGCACTTGTGAGACTTCCTTGAGACCCTCCCCATAGCGAAAAGTCACACAACCTTCAGGTGGAGCAGTTCTAGGCTTGGCTAGCACTGATTCATTCAACACTGGCATTTCTGGAGGTACTGGGCTGTTACCAACTTCAGGGGTCATTGACACTGTAACTTCCGATTCCCCAGACTGTGATAAAGTACTCCTCACTCTCGATGTGTTATCATCACCTGTAACAAATGAGGTCTGAAAGGACGATGCAGCTGGAGACGAATGCTCTGCTGGTGCAATGGCCTCCGTACACTGCCGAACCACTAAGCCATTAAGCCCCGGTATGTGTGGACCCTTTGCTGGCTTTGTTGAAGACCTATTAATGTCATCTGCAGAAGATGCTGTTCCTGCAGTGGAAGTAGGGCTCAGGGAGGTTGGGAGACATTCCTCACTGGCACTTGGCACTTTGTCTTTGGCATCAGATGCACTCACCACAAATGAGTTATCAAAAGCAGGTGACACATCTCCTACCAACAGGGATGAACTACTGCTTAATGATGCACCAGATGCTGAGCTACTTGAAGAATCTGGCATGGACTGCTGGATAATGTTGGATGTAACTAAATTGATGTCAAATCCAAATGAAATACCTAAATTAGTTGGCTTGAGAAACCTCTTGTCAAGAAAAACTACGGAATTCTTGCTTTTCCGCCCATTGTTCACACCCTTGCCCATAGGCACTGCAGCTTTAACTGGCACATCACACTGCAGTGAAGGAACAGATGATGAAACTTGAGATCGAGGGCCAGGAACCTGCTGCTGACACTTGGTTTGAGCAGTGGATGGCCCAGTCGTAACAACAGTGGTGTTGGCAGCACCGCTGGTGGTGGAGGTGGTAACGGAGTTAGACTGTGGGGTGATGGCCCGACTAGCAGTGATTACAGCAGTCTGCTGTGCTACATCCCCCACTGGAATGGTGCTCATCCTACTGACCAAGGAGCTTGCTCTCACCTTGTCCTCGGCCATCAGTCCTACTGTGTGGGAAGCCAGGGTGGTTGGAGGTACAAACACGTCACCAGCTGGATCGGAGCCAACTTCGCTCCCACCCTGTGCCGAGTCCACATCTGACAAAGCACTAGCTGCATCCATGAAACTGCTAGATGAGGCACTCTCATGGACACCACTCTTGCTACCTGGAAGCAGGCATATTCTTGCATTTCTATCTGGTGAATTTCCTGAGTCACGAGGTAAAAGTTCCTGACTTCCACTCTTGGGCCGTGAGCTTTGTAAATCACTACCTGCAGCCACTTTTGAACAGTCTTCAGGGGATGAGCCTATAGAATGTCGTCGTTCTTGCAAGTTACCCTTCCACACTACAGGGCTATGCCACTCACTGCTTCCTCCACCTTCAGTACTAGAAGAAACACTCTCAGCTTTAGAGGAATCTACACTAGGCCGAGGAGTGGCAGCCTTTGAAGCGTATGACACAGGGTATGCAAGAATGCGGCCACAGGCACTCCCCTTAGAAGCTGGTAAGGATTTCACAGATTCTCGGTCACTCTCATAACCAAGAAGTTGACCAGTGTCCAAGGACAGGTCCTCCAGAGAACGCCGCCTATGCTCCTTGATATGCAAACCCACTTTAGGTCCGGTTTTTGCACTCTTACGCAGCACTGGAAATGCAGAAGGGCTGAGGTCACAAGATGGTTCTGAAGATTCTCTTACTGCTATGGTTGGATACGGATATGGAGGAGGGGTGCAGGACCTTGCTTTGGGAAACTGTGGCCGATTATGAATTTCTCGTGACCCACTTCTTGTGTTAGGAGTAATGGCCACAAAATAAGGTGTTTGCTGACTCTCTCGTGACTGGTACATGCTGATCTGTCCCTGACCTTGAAAAGGTGAACGTTTCTTTTTCTTGCCACTTACCACAGTAAATTCTTGTTCTTTGTGAGGCAGATCAACATCAGTAAAAATGAAGGACTCTCCATCCATATCCAGAGAATCAGCATCGTGCTTAAGTGCAACAGCTACAACAGGGAGTGCATTCTGAGCAGTTTTTGCCTTGCAAGCCTCTTTGTCTTCCTTGATGTCTTTGCCTTCCGAAGTGGCAAGCTTACTAATCATAGACTCTGATACAATCTCAGACTTGCTTTCACTCTTGTTCAACACTTTTGTCTTTGCCTTCTTGTTTGAGTTGTCTGTTGAATGAACACTTAAGCCATCACTTCGGATACTGTCTTTAGGTACAGATTTGAGTTTTGTTCTGTCTTTAGAGTCTTTTGATATAGAAATAAGTTCCTGTTTAGTAACTGGACAGCTCTTGATGGAATTATTCAGTGCATGATTCTTATGGTTCTTAATGTCATCTACTTTGGCATCCTCGATGGCTGTTTTAGGAATCAGGGGAGCTGTAGTACCGACTTGTTTCTTTGATAAATGGTTGTTTTTTATGGCAACCACAGCTGACTCCACAGTTTCAGCATCGTTACCGTCTTGTGAAATGAATCCATCTTGGTCCCTAGGTTTTTCTGATGTGGAAGAATTGCCCATCTCTCCAGCTACCTCTTCAACATCTGAGCTAACTTCTCTTATCGATTCAGACTCACCACAATGGCTGTCAATCGATACAGTAAGAATGCTTGCATCCGAGGCACATGGTTCAGATGACTTTCCAGATGAGCTCAAGCCATTCTTACTTTCTGAAAAATTAACACTGGTGTCTTGGTTCTCACTTGACCTGGATGTCACTGATTGTTTTGTCTTACTGCGATCTTTCTTGTTTTTTGGACCTTTTCCTGAATTGAAGGCTATGGTGCTGGCAGAGGAAGAAGACGAAATGTTTGCAATACCTACTGCACCACTGTCACCTTGGCTCAGTTTCTTCAGTTCCTTGGGGCTGATACTTTTGGTAATATACTTGACAAGGCTGTCCAAGCCTAATTTGTCACCCACGTAACCTGGATAGTTCTCTGGGACAACAGTCACCTCTGTCTTGCGAGCCTTTTTGTGGCCCTTGCGGCCTGTCCGTTCAGATGAAATGCTGTTGCTGCCGGCAGAGCAAGTGCCGTCTTCAGATTTGGCCTTTCCCGGAGTGTCAGTATGACTGGAGCCCCCCCCACTACTGCAAAGGTCATGCTGATTGGGAATACTGTAAAACTGGCGGGGCCCACGAGCTCCTGAGATGACTTCATTGCTTTGTTGCTTTTCTCTCATCTGAGTGTTATGCTTAGTGTCAAGGGGGTTGCCATTCACATCTACATTCATCGAAGGCTTGATGCCACGACCAGTACCGTCTCGAACTGTATCATCTGAAAAAAGCATCAGATTTATGGCTTAATAAGGAAAAAATGCTTTTCTTTAAAAGATTTAATATAGTGATTAAATCATGTTCCATTTTTACAGGTCCATTTTATGTCTAGATGATCTAAAATGGAGATAAGTTTATGGAAATTTAAAATTAGTTATGCAACACCTAATGACAAAAACAGTTGAGAGAAATCTGTCATACAGCAGTTTCTTTACTGTGCAAACACTGGTGTACATGTACAAAGGTGGGTATTGACTGAAACATCATGCAGTGCATAACTGCACTTAAAAATGGAATGATCGTTCTGATAATTTCAGTTTTTAAAAAAAAAACAAAAACGGATGCTTAAGACAACCCTGAGCAAAGAAAACTCTCACCATAAAGTTAGTGCTCAAGGCCATTGTTAACCAGCCAAATATGGACACACATCTGACCAAGTTTTACAAATCATCATGTAAAACATTTGCCAAAACATTCACATGTAGTCAGTTAAATGCACACATACAGCCAAATGTGTGAGCACGCATTTTTTAACATATTGGCGATACAAAATATTTTCTTAGCATTATTACATATCTGATGATGTTTCCAGGTAAAAGAACAAGATAGCCACAATTCATGTTATGACTAGCTGAAAGAAGCTCTTTTTAGGCTCTGAGGCTCATATATAATACTGGGATCTTCTGTAGCACTTCGCAACAGGACCATTTTCACTGATGTTTTCAAGTCATCATCTACGTTACATGCATGCAATTATTCTGTGTGAACCTATTTGCAATTGATATGTTGTGAGATCAGTTTATGAAACACTTGGTGTCCTTGAGTAAAATAAAGGTCATACAAAGTACAGCCTTTTCTACAACGCGAGCAAAGTAAATAACAATGGAAGCTTTTATCTAGTAAATAATGTACAATACAAGCACTTCAATGTTGAAATAAAAGCACAATGGCTAGCTATGAATGTTATCTCACCACCATGATCGTCATGTGACTCATACATCAACTCCATGTCAGGTGACTTCAGCTTTGCTTTTATCAGCTTCTATTTGGGTCTTGCAAAGCACACACTATTCTATAAAACAAATAGTTTCCTATGCTACCTCTCCACCACCACCACCCACCCACACAAAAAAAAAAAATCCCGAAAAAGAGAAACAACAGAGCTTGTAGGGTTAGCAAGCTCTTTCTGGTTCTTAAAAAAAAATCTATATTCAACAGGAAAAAAGTGTCTGTAAGTAACATCTCTATTTTGTTTTAATATATCTTCACTTATTCTCAGTTTTGCATAGTCAACAGATTATAAAATTTTTAAGTTTATTTACAAGTCTGTTCATGTTAATGAATATTTAAGCTCCACAGAACAAGCTGTGGTGTACAGATGTTCAAACCCAAGTGAGACTGCAAAAGCTTAGCCACTACTCTCTCCTTGCCTGACTTCACCAAGTACACATACACTATTGCATATAAGTATAATAACGAATGCTCACACAAGATTTTTGGAGATATTTTTATCACACACATTCAAATGATTGTGTAGCATTCTCGTCTAGTATTTTAAGAAATCTTAAAAAACTTATTTTGGGGTAGGGGTAAGTTAGAAATAATTTTTCATTTATGCTCAATATCATCTGAAGCTACCAAAAGTTTCTAGAACCAAAATTTCTTTGAATAAAAAATACTGACACAAATGTGGTCTACTTTTTAATACTAAAAGAAACACTTTAGAGGCATCTACACTTTCCTTGACAGGACAAAATGACAGGTAGTTCAGTTTATTGGTAAACCTGTAGCACTATCTGCATGCTCTCATCAAAACTGTATTATGGAAAACATTGGAAAGCAGACTAATAATGGGTTAATGGGTGCAGTCCTAGAGAGAGAAGTAACTAAATATCAAAATGAATCTTCTTGGCAGCAATCTAATTTATACAAAACCGAGGTGATTGTTATTTAACCAAAACACAAGACTTTTAAATAAGTGAATGTAATTATAATCAATAAAATAATTCTAACAAAATATTTAGAACTACCAACTGGCTTCCTGTTTGATCTTAAATGGCAAGACAGCACAAATTTCCTTTCCCACAATTTATAGCAGAGACAGGACAGGTTAAACTTAAGATGTCCTGTATTGTTTTGGACAATTGTGAGGCGATACTGTGATATTACTGATAAATACTAAATGACAACATCTAGACAAGAAATTGCTCATCTCACAAACTAGAATTTAAAATAAATGCCACAAGTGACTGCAGCAACGGACGGAATATTAACTGCAAAAATCTTTCCATATTCCAGCAGCGTTGTCTGAAGTCTGTTCACCAAATGGCAGTGACCAAGATTTGCATGTTTGAATGGCATGTAAATCCTCAAAGGAGAACTCGGCCATGCACACACTCCTGCTCCCTAGCATTTGCGCCATGTCATCGTGCAATGTACATGCTGATGAATCAACTTTTTCTGAGCAGTTTACGTCCATAGACCACTGGACTCACTGGAAATTCCCCCTACCCCAAACTCTCTCTGTTGTCCTGCTTGGCACGAGAAGCTACTCTGTGGAGAAGAGGGGAAGAGGGCTACATGGTAGAGGTTACCTGCATTCTCCAAGCGACGCGGGATGCTCTGACGAGAGGCACACACAATAAGTGTCAAAGCAAAGCGCGCTGTTCACACACGTGTCGACATACCTGCCTCAGCAACCCCTCCCCCTTCCCTACCTGGCACGTCGTCAACACACGGAGGCGAGCTGACAGCAAATGATGTCGGCCTCCCCGCTCTACCGTGTGCACGGTGCTCGGGGTCACCCTATCGAAATAGGCCACAAACGAGGATGGTTGCTGTTGACTTCTGTGTGCTGATTCACCTTCTTCAAGAATAGGATTCAAAAACGGATGTTTCGCAACATCTTCCCCATGTAAGCTTACGTGTCCGCTGTACGTAGAAGGACGACGATCATCCCACCATGCCCTAGGCTCTTATTTTTAAAAAAATATATATATAAGCCAAATCCCTGCGTGCCAACGTGTCGGCAACGGTTAGTTTGTACACTACAGCTGCGAAAAGGGTTAGAAATATACGACAACATTTACACCCCACCTACCCCGAATGCCTGCCGAGGGCCAGAACCTGTGTTGTTTTACCCCGACAGAACGATAGGCAGCGAAGTGATTTCACGCACAAACTGCGCATAATGCGGCTTCGCATCTCTGCGGCATCTGGACAGTGTACAGTTCCATGAACAAAGACAACAAAGATTTATGACCACTGATGGTCTGTTCACAACAGGACTTGCGTCAAACACAGGTCTTGATTCGTCGAGTGCCTTGGCGTAAACACGGTGTTTGTCATGCACAGGTCGGCACGTAAAAATGTTGTGGTCCTCCGCCAGTCAGTCCATCATACTTTCACCCACTTCACTTTCAAGGCCTTGTTTTCTCGCTCTTCTCGTCACAACAACACCGTTAAACCCTTGCTAGCACTACTTGAGCAAGACAGGAAAACGTTACACTTACTGGATTACTAACTAAAGATCGTGAGCTCCGCAAACCGAAACTGCTCGGCTGGGCCAGGAAAGAACTTCAATTAAAAAACAAAAGTTCACTGACCTGTCGTTTACGAGCACTTGGAGTTGAAAAGTTGATGGCATTCTACTGACATTACACGTGTCATCCTCCCCATACACTGTATGCTTGTCCTATGCGTGCGCATGTATATGTGTGTGGGTGGGGTATACATCCGTCAATGAAAAGCGGGGTGGGTGGGTGAGTATGAGAGGACGCGAAAAGACGGAGGTAATAAAGAGGAGAAAAAAACAAGTTGGTGGCGTCGGGACGTGCGAGTGCTCGCAACATGTTGAGGGCTCAGTAGGGAAACACGTGTCATCGATTATACAGGAGTCATTCTCTCACCGCCCTGTGGCAAGGGCCGGTGGGCAAAGTCTATTCCCTAGTAGATACAACAAAACGTGTCCCATTTATATCTGACAAGGGGACGGACTGCACGCATGCTCCGGAAATCACATGATGCACGACAGCATCGACACTGCACTGGTGACACAGTTGGTGGACACTCGCTGCCACAACGCGCGCTCTCAGACCTGCTGCATCACCACGCAACGCCACGATTGTGGAGGAAGCGGAGGGTAGGTTGGGAAGTTGAGGGGGCAATTGGTGTTTTATACTGGCTAGATCACGGCATGACTACCAGGCCTGTGAACAAATGCCACAGCAGAAAAAGACCAGCTTGCCCGAGACGGGAGTTGAATCCAGGACAGCCAGCCTTAACTGCATTAGTTACGCCACCAGGACTCCCAGAGGGTGGGAATAAACTTAGAATATGATTTAAGTGAAATGAAAGCCACGAATGTGACTTGCAAATGACACGAACTAAAACGTTTTGCGAGTCTCTAACGTGGATCCTTATTATCAACTAATTTTCTATAAGAAAGCAAAGGCGATGCTGAGGGGCTAAGCGGCGACCAGCAGAGCCGCGGCCTTGGGACGATGTTTAGAAAACACAGCCGCGTCCTCAAGACAAGCGGGTGGTCGATGACGGATCGAACTGACGCAGGACTCGGGGCGACAAACGCTGGAAAACAAACCTGGGGCTCCGTAGGCCACGGTCGATACGGGGTGTGCTGACGGCCAGCGCAGCTTCTCTCCAGCTCTTGTGCTCCATCTGTTCTACCTCCATATACAGACACAAGGATGCTGCCTACCCGACCGCCGCATGCTGGCCAGAGATGTCGAGGCCTGCTGGCTGCGGTCAACTGGCAGTGTGTACGGACGCGTCTGGCGCCGACGACGGCAAGTGTACATCGCGAGTGTACAGCCCTCAACGGCCAAGTTGAAGTCGATACTGCAGCGGAAGACTAGACTTCCGGATGATTGTGCAAGCAGCGGAATCAGCAATGTTGTTCACATAACACACTGCCTACAACTGAAAGCACCCCCCACCCCATCTACTACTCATTACACACATTTTGTATACATCACATGGTCTGAGCAAGAAAACCCAAAGGATGGGGGTGGGGTGGGGCGCACGTTCATGAGCAGAGAGGAGAGACCGAGGACTATCCTCACCCGTACATCCACAGTATGAAGGTAGCTGTACACCACCGCCTACCCCGAACCGATCCATGTCCGTCTCGCCTCGACTGAGGGATCTTGCTCCGTCCTATACTTCGACGCTGTTGTCGTGTCTCTGTGTAATTGCTATGCTTCAATCTATTTCTGTTCAGTTGTCAATATTTCTACATGTTAATCTGTGTTTGTAAAACACCTACTTTAGAGAGGTGAAATGCGCTATAAAAATAAAAATATCTACTCGTGATAATAAGATTATTACGGTTGTCATGGCCAAACACGCACTGATGTTAAGCAGTATTTTTAAGACATACAAACCTCCATCATTAACGACGGCACACGTTTGTTTGTTTAAAGATTTTCACATAAAGCCAACGCATATTGTAGGCACGCACACACGCTAACAGAGAAGGGGGGAGGCGAAAAGTGAGAGTCCAAATACGTAACAGCACATAGGTGGCACGAGCAGCACCTGGTCATTGTACACAGACATCGCTATAAGTAGCATCACGAGGACAAAATATGAACATGCGACTAGAAACACAACTGTACACCGCTTGAGCATGAACATTCATGAGAAATTTGACGCCCGCCGTGCCAAGAAGGAAACAGTTTTGAAGGTGCCTAGACACATTGTTAGGGAGAGAGCACAAGAACCGCTCACAGCTCACACACTATTGTTTAGTGATCTCAAAAACACCTTGCTCTTTGTTGGTGCATCATAACGAAACACCTGGTTAAGACACGCGATTGCACGTCGAGTTTGGGACCGAAAGAACAACTCTGTCCGCGAACTATGTCGACGTGTACAACCCAAGTCAACTTTGAGCTCACCACTTTGCTCATCCCGACCTATCACAGGAAATGGTGGGGGGGGGGGGTACAAAAAGAAGAAATGGGAAGAAAACAAACACGGGGTCGTCTGATGTGCGCACACACAACAGCAGCCACTGTTGGTATCCAGCGCAATTACGGAGGTGAAGGTAATTCCTCACGCTCCGCACACCTCCGCTCCCGCTTCCCACCCCTCGATCATCATTGTACGCGTTTTGCGCAGGTGATCTGCCTGGTTTCGCTGCTACCCTGCGAGGTGTCTCCACACGGAAAGCGATTGGCGTAAACAAGGCGAGAGGGCCATCCGACACCTTTGCGCTTGCGCTACCCACATTAACGAGCAAATAAACAAACAAGGTAACGCGTGCGAACCTTACCAAGACATGCAAATATCATCCTGGCCGATAATGCGTGAAAGCTAAAGCTACACCTCGCGGGCTGACTTCCTTGCTTGGATGGAAACCGTTTTCGTTTCGCAGTGCACTATGAAAGATTACGAAATGAAAATCGCTACTTCACTATTTACCGACAGACAGCAACGCTGTGACTATGGAGAGTGTTGTGTTCAAGGAAATGTGTACTTTATCTTCTGAAAGATACCCGGGTGGATGCATCAGCTGACAAGCAAAGGAGACATGCCAAGAAAAAAAAAAGTGTGAAATCAAAACGAAGAAGCTGAAACTGCTCCCCATCCGTGCACTCACCGATTAATCAGGACTTTTAAAAGCTAAGCCCCTCCCCTCTAAATGAAGTTCAAAGCCTTCCCCTATCCCGGCCCCCTACAAGAGCCCTTCCAGTCTGGAATGCTACTTAGTGAAATGTCAGGATCCCGGTTCATCTCTCTCCTCACACCCCCTCCTCCCCAGAAGCAATTAAGCAGCTATGGGATTGAACACTATAAGTGGGGATGTGGTCTCTAGAGAAGCATACAGGACAGTTGGTAAAAGCCATTTCAAATTGGGGGACAACACAGGAAGCCAGGAACTGATACACTGATCAACCAAGTACTATGGCAGCAACAACAGTTTCTGCCATTTCCTGACTGATGACAGAAAAGCTGTGACTGCACCACAATTTTACACGTTTCTTTAGATTCATACACCACAAACTGCAGTAAATGCATAGCTGAACATACTGTCATATGACTCATGATCTGAAAAGAGAAAAATGTTTAATTACACGCAAAGCCTCCCAGAAACAGTTGTGCTGTCAATAGCAGTACCTGAAATTTACTTAAGCTTGTGGCTGTAATAACTGGCTTATCTTGCTGAATAAAAATTTTAACTGAAACGTTTAGTAACAACAGATGAGCATTTATAACCACAAAAACGTATTAGCTGCACTGCACTTCCTCTCAACTATGATTGACTACTCTGGTGGAGTTACCTCCTCTGCTTAACAACTGTCACATCCACCTTCCCACCCACACATTCCATTATGCAATGTTGACGTTTAAGACAGAAAAATGTTCGCATTATCTACACACATAACAATATCACAATCTTTATGGTAAACAAACACGCACAACTATCAACTGGATTACTGAAAATATATGGACGAGTACTGCAAGTGAGTGAAGGCAAAAAGGGTGAATAGCGTGCGCGCGTACATACACACATCCTTCACCCCCTTATCAAGCTTTACCGCGTCCGACTGGTAAATAATTGTAGATGCTACCATAATATGTGCCACAGAAGATTAGGAGATGAAGCCAGGGGAAAAAACAACAACAGTACAGCCCATATCAGCAGTGATCCAGGCACTACGTAGTTCGATTTAAAATTTACATAAAACCTGAATCATGCGAACTCTATCGGTGGTGATCAAAATGTCTATCCTTTGCCTTCGATTGGCATTTACCGCATCATGAACGCCGCCATCAGTGGCGCAACCTTAAAAATAGACGAGGCAGACTCGAGTAACAGAGTTCATGCAGACCTACCGGTGTTTCCTAGATCTCCCAGTCTCGTTGGTGGACCATGAAAGGCTGAAAACTTGAGGAAAGTGCAAGAAATGCGCTGGTGGCGTTAGGTGGAAAAACAGCGCCGTGACTAGGAAAGCACGAAGGGGAATTCTTACTGGAACATCCCAGACGAAAAATCAATGCTGAATTGAGCAAGACTCTCCCATTGGTTAATTCCCGAATGTCATTTTGTTACGGGAATGCTGATAGGCTAGTTTTCATCAAGATGGCTACCGCACTTCGGGCATCCATATTGTGAGATGGGCGAGCAAACGATGTTATTGTACCAGATGCTACGTCGCTGTTTCTTGAGGTGAATGTTCTATAGTTAGCGTACAATGTCAGGGTGAACCTTATGATTCTCTGTTAGGCGCTGCGCCTCCACAATAAAAATAAATCATATGACCAAGACCTATTTATTATCAAGGACTGAATGACTCAGTGAGGTTACGGAGGTAACGGCATTTTACTGCGTGGCGTGCGTAGGGCCAAATAAACAGGGGAAAAGAAGGGGAGGTATGCAGGCACACGTACACACACGCTGGACCTACACGTAGCGGCAGTAAAGGTTGTCACAGTCTAATGATTACGCTGTGAAATAAGTACAACTTTAAGAGAATACATCATCATGCACTTTTGCATGACTTAGTATCATGCTCTACAAGCAAGACTGCCGCTGTACAAGAATATATTTGCACATAAAGGTGTACAATATACATCAAAATATTGTGAATGCAATGCTCTGTAACCTGTATCGTGCAGATTTCTTTTGCTGTAATTTCTAATCTTTATAAAAGATGTCTTTTCTACAATACAAGAGTATGGGATATTCTGAAAGTAGGTGATCATCATTGTCACATTCAACATTATCCCACATATGTAACATCCATACAAAAGCACATTGGTCAAATCTAAGTTGAGTGGGGTGGCCATCCAAGAGCTAAAGAATTCTCTCTGAAAAAGTTTCACTATCAAGGCAGTGCTGGTAGCCAACTCTATTCTAGGATTACAAGGCTATTATTAGAGCTTGCGGTGCCAAAGCTTCAGGGGGTGGAGGAAGGATGCCTCCTTCCAGATTCTGATTAAGTTTCTGCCTATAAACAAATTGGTCCAGCTGTTTTTCTGAACCACCTGTCTTTTCCAAATAAAATAAATTACAAAGTACTTTAAGTAGCTAGTGGCTTTCTCTTGTCACACCTACGCCTTGTGTGCATGCTACTTTTTTAAGCCAAATGTTTATGTCAAAGCACAATGAGTTTGCTGTAAGCAGGGAAATGTGCTATGAAAATGGTTTTATTATTACAGATGGCTTCTCAATTTTCTAATGTTCATTGTCTCTGATGTTTAAATGTCACCAGTTGGATTGGATCAGTGACAAACTGTTTTATTCTTCATTCATATCTTAACCAGTCTGCTGCACCAGCTTGCTCTGGATATCCATATGATACCCATATGGCACAGTGAACTTTTCCCAATGGACCAGCTGTTAAGAATGTGTACTTGACTCCTCAGAAGGTTGTGGAACATTAAAGAAACCAGATGGGCATTGTTGGCACAAAAAACCAGTCCTAACAAAATGTTGTCTCGTAACACCCCTCCTCTATTAACCTAAGAAAGACTTGGATGATCTTTACCTTTTCCCTTCAACAACCATTTACTTACCTTTTACCAGCTTACAGAGCTTTATTTGAAATGTGAAATACATTGTGCCAACATAAATTGCAGGATTAATATAGTGTAACTTTGAACACTATAGTATAATCAAATGAAACTATACTTATAAATACAGTTACACAGTTTTGGTACAAAGTATTACTGTACCCCTGCACATAAAAGGTAACATTACAATGTTATAAATGTATGAATTATAAATAAACATGGGTTTCAAGCCTAAAACGTCAACAAATAATCAACGATTTGCATGCAACGTTAAAGTGGCCCCGAAAGATTAACGCTTGAGGTGCTGATTATAAAGGGACACAACTGTGATAGTAGACAGCCATCCCCAACGTCTTGTCACAATTGCTTCCCTTTTGATTAGGAACAAACTGGTGAAGGAAAGGTTTCAGTCATTTCCCATAAAATCTAAATGTCCACTGCTTGGAATTTATAATTATTTGTTGCAAAAGGAAATTGCAGTGCTGACAATATTGCTGTGAATTAATTTAAAATCAGTTAGTAGAATCTTTAATATAAAAAGTCCTAAAACCCAAAATTTGTGAACACGATTTTTACAAAGGACCTGAAAGGTTAGTTTTCTACATCTTTCTTTTTACTGTGATAGCTGTAAATTTTAAGATACATGCAAACAAAACCAATGTGCCTTTTTTCTATACCAATATTCATTTAAAACTTATACCATCAACCCATTTTTCACAGCATCTCAATTCTCATAGCCACTACCATAAAAATGTCAAATAGTGTCTGAAACTTTTATAAACCTTTTAAATGTTCTCAAACAGTACATGTAAGTGTAAAGAAATGTCAAGTATAATGTTATCTCAGTCCTATCTCTCCAATGATAAAATACTGGCCAAAAAGAAACCAGGCTGGAAAGATCAACCTGTTGTTGCCTATGTATTGCGCCATACAATCTTAATGGAAATTTACTGACTGTGAATATTACTCACACACTCATCCACCCCCACCCCTCAAGTTTTATGTTTGTTCCACACAAACATCACGGTGTTAATGTGTTGTGAAGGCAACAGAGGGTACAGTGGCTGAGTATCTTTATAATGGATATCTGTTTGGTAGTAACGTACGAGTCTAAAGCGTTCTGTCAACTGGACTGTGCTAAAACAGCAAATATCGGTGTTCGTGAGATGCAGAGCAACAACACGCAAATATTCGCACGCCTGGGGGCCTACCTTGCACGGGATAGATGACAGGGTTGATGAAATCGTGGATGCGCGCGTGCTGGATCAAGGCATGCCCTGTGTGCGACGGCATAAGCCGCCACATGATCGCCTACACTTGTACACACTACACTTGTTGTTAGTCAAAGCGCCGCTCACCCCCCTGCCTTCCTTGCGTCCAGCGTGGTGCGAGGCACTGTAACCTGAGCACTACCGGCCAATGTCCGGCGTCGCCGTCGCAGGTTGACAAGGTCAAAGTGGACCCAACGACAGTCTGACCCGACGAGGAAAGAGAACACACGGCAACGTGGTCTTGCTCGTCTTCGGGAAGCGAAGGTCCAAGGGTGAAAGCCGACTCCGAGGAGAGCAAAGGTACTCGAGTTTGCTGGCCGTTCTCCTCCCCGAGTGCGTTACAGTTCGTGTTACGCTTACCTGGCATGGCTATCGGGCAACGTTTGCGTCATTTCTCCCGTCTGTTCGAAATCCTTGACACGCGAGTGTGGCGGTGGTGGCGGGCATGGCGCATCTGAACACGACTCTCAGCGAGACAGAAAGCACCTTGCCAGTCAAGGGACGACAGTGGTAGTGACTACCCTACACATGAGTGAACAGCTAAGGAGCGACGAGCAGAAAAATATATCGTGTGAAAGCGCCAGTTGCGTGCATAAACTCGATGACTGATAAGATTCGCGCGAGAGGGGGCAAGGTGTCCCCGCCGACACTGCTTTCTCATCCACTGGCTCGCGTTACAGTCTGCTGGCCGACGTCTTCGACCTTGTTTTACATCAGCTGACTCAATATCCCTCACCTTCTAACAGTACACCTTGTCGGGATTCGCCTTTTTGTTTGCGTCTACTTCATTGCTGTACTCTTTAAATGACAGTTTTGAGGGTATTATACCGCCTAACTATTCATTCCTGGTTGTCTCCTCGCACATGATCTAGTGTTCAGTTATTTAAATTTTCTCTTCTCACAATAAGGCGTTGTATCCCATCTCTCTACACCCAAGTCTACTGATTTTAGATACCATACACTCCCCACCCACCCCAAAAAACAAAACATGTTGCCTTCTAATAAATGGGCTTAAATGGCTTACAAGGACTGATCCCATTACATTTCATTCTATACTACTTGAATAGAGCCAGCCATCCATATGTTCACAATAAAAAGCACTCAGGGTAGTCACTATAAAGGTAGAGAACAACCGTAAAGTATTTATTACCAGCAAACTGAAGACTGAAAAAAAGTGTCAAAGTATTTGACAACAGCACTATGACAAGATGGTCAAGATCTGAGCAGAAAATAAAAGGATATTAAAACCAGACTTTTAAATTCATCTGTTGAGTTATATAAGCCTTAGAGATAGAAAATGACAATCACAAAAATCTAAATTCCTAAAAAATGACAGACTTAACATGGTTTTTAAACATCCCATAATTATCTTTGCTCAGCAATTGAATGGACCTTAAGTGAGTGGCCTTTGGACAAATCAGTCCATTCTTTACCTATACACCCAAACCTGGTCTCTGTTTTGACAGTAACCACTACCACCAGAGTGTAAACGACAATTTTGTATCACAGCATTTTCTTACTTTTATTTAACCAACGCAATATCAACACCCACCTAGTATTAAGACAAATGGGCGCAGTTACTACCGGCAAAGCTCACAAAACCAGGCTTAAATATCACGGTAGGAGTTTTTGCTTTTTATGTGAAGAAGCGTACTTTTTTTTTTTTAAACCGCGAGACCGTTCATGGCGTGTCCCTGTACAATGATAGCATGATACAGCAACCTGCTAGTCTAAAGCCATCCCTCCCATCTGCTGTGTGCTGCCCTATGTCAAGTTATGATCGTGATTTTCCTATTGGCGATATGTTAACTGCATGGCAGCCAAAACAAGATGGTGATTAAGATGGATGAGACTGGAGGAAAAGGACGAAGAGGGAGGAGGGGGAATCTGGCGGACTGGCTAATCGGAGGAATGTTAACTGCTGCGAAACGGGAGGAACCTGCGTCTCTGCATGGAAACATAGGTAGAGGACTTGTCACCCATCTTTTACCCACCAAAGCCACAGCTTCTATGATCTCTGGCCGCGAGGACGACACCCCAGAAAGCCGTCGCTGCTCAGCTTGACAGTACTTTGACCCTTAGGGCCCGAGGCCGAGCCTGTAGAAACTTGTGGGGTTGTCACTAATTGGACTACCTGCGGTGTCATTAAGCATAGTCACACACCACTGTTAACGGGACGTGCCGGGAATTCAACACACACAATCCAGCTGATGCAAACAGGTTGCCATCGTCCTCCCCGCTTCCCTCTCGCTCGAAGAAGAGCAAGACGATGGAGACGACGACTTTGCCTTCGATGTCCGAGCTTAAATGTTAATACTAGCGCGTCATACTAGGTCCAAGGTCGGCCTGTTACACCTGCCCTACCCACTTCACAAGCTACCGACGACCTCCAGCAGCACTTTGCGTGGGAGGTCGACGCCAGTAGATCACGAAAACTGCGGTGCCCTATAAACTTCGCTCGTCTTAACTATCACACGGCTGTCTCGCACACACTTCTGTATATTTGTCGTCTACAGTTCGATATTCTGCTGTTCTTGCTTTAACACTGACAAATCTCCCATGCACTAAGACTGAATGTCTTACACTTGATTACTTCATGTACGTCTTTCCTAAAACACTCTCTCTCACACCATTCACATCAACGTCTTTAACAAAAACGACCTACGGTCTGCCTGGCTTCGAATCCTTCCTGTAGACGCAGCATCGTATTGGGTCGACCATACCGCAGCAATCGAGGGAATTTTCTGACGACCTCAAGACTTGATAGAGGCAAACACCCATCCGTCTCCACCTCCTTCGGGTAGAGATGGAGCCATGACGTTCAGATGTCAGCTCAGACCAGACCCGATCCCATAATTGACGTCGCTGCCACATCAAGCCTCATCATCCTGGCGGCAGACTCCAGTCGGTATGGAAAATGGCCAGCTGCTTAAATCGCAAGAGGGCGGGAGACATTAACCGAAAAAAAAAAAAACAACCGTCGAGAGGAAATGGGGTTTATGCTGGCAGAAAGAGGCGACACTGGTTTGCAAGTGAATGCGCATCCAGCGACCTCCACTTTGGCATGGTCACCGTGCAAGCCTCGTCCAGGATGTCAACGCCGCGAGATCCGCACTTGGTGGATCAGACTGGATCAGCAGGGAAGATGGGGGAGAAAATGCTGCATTGCCACTACACCCAACATACATGCAAGACGAAGAAACGTGACCTGAAAGTCATGCCTTCTCATTGTATATTTTTTTTCTAGCACCTAGCCTGTTTTCAATGACTTCTGTGCAGGGACTAGGAGACAAATTTCTGGTTTTTAATATCATTCAGCGTTGCATTATTTTGTCCCACTCTCTTCCATCACACACCATACTGCTACAGTGGTAGTTCTTTATGTCACTTAAGGTTTGCCAGCAATAAACATAAGTGTATTTAGAGTGTACATTCGTAATGCTGAAGTATCTGATTTTTATTTGCCATAAGAAATTTCATTATTTTTATCTACAGATATGTTTTGAGTGTTTACAAGACCAAGGAGCCTCCCCCTTTTTTTCTTGAACATTCTCTAGTTTTTTTTCATTGTCACTAGATCTTTCATTTTACGTGGTCACTTTTTAAGACTGGGATTGAATACATATATATAAATAACAATTATATTATAGCTGTCAAATGAGTATGATGAATAATTAACAAAAAAAGTCTGCAGAAGTGAACAGTTTCTAAAAAAAAGATCTGGGGCATTTAACTGGTAAATAAATATCCAGTTATATTCATGCACATGCATATGACAGCATGCCAAATTCTCTCTCTCTAATGCACACACACACCATCCGCAGACAGGCCAGAAAATCCCATACCTTCCTGGGGAAAAAAATCAGCTGCAGCTGATCAATAAAGAGACTGACATCTGATGCTGTCTCCAAGAGACAGAATGATTTAAAAATGCATAGCTGTTCACTCTTACTCCCTATCTATTATGAGGCACAACAGCTGCATATGGCTATGTGTATATGCATGTATGCAGGCAAGTGCACCGTACGATGAAAATATGCAACCATTTCAGAATACAGCTGTAACAGCTTTGTCGGTCACTTAGTATTAGAAGCAAGAAATAAACCTATGACAATTGACACATAAAAGTTACACAGACTTACATCCAAAAATATTGTCTGAAAAGCCTACATCAATTGTTGCATTCTGAGCAGGCTACATGAGTTGTTTTTTGTATGTAAGCAGGCAGAAAAACACTTTCATATCCAACAAAATGGTTGTAGCATAAATATTGAAATTAAATTACTTGAGGAACCACATTATAAAGACTTTTAATCTTGTCCTCCATGGATAGAGATACCCAGTACAATGATATAAACTATACAAATGATACCATTAAAATAAATGTTTCCTGCTCTGGTTACAGCGATAAATATGCAAATGAACCATATATATTTAAGAGAACAGTTGTATTGCAATACAACTTTACAGCAATACAACTTTTCTTCCTTTACTGCATCCTTTGACATCCTATGCATCTTTTTATCACTCTCAGGCTGTACAATAAAACCGACTAATGAACATTTTCCCTATAGCGAACCTCTCTAATACAAGACTAACAAAAGTTTTCTCTGACATATTTTGCTACATAAACGTCATCTCTATGATGACCATATCTCCAACATAAGTTATAACTAACTGTTTGTGCTCTATTGCGACCTCTTTTTTTTTCCGTAAGTCATGTGTTGAAAAAAGTTAAGTCCACTTTAAAACAGATTGCTTCTGACCAACAATTTGTGCTATATTAGTATATTATGACTTCCTGCAGAAATAATGTAACCAATAGTCATGTTGTGCATTTGGCTCATTTCTGACTAGATCAATATGTTTTTTTTCCTGTTTAAAATATATGTTAAATTCTCTTCAAGCAGACCATCAAACAGACGAATCATTCTGGGCTCATAAATTTGACAGACAAGTGCTGCAATTATTTTTTCCACAAAAATGCATTGGGACTCAATAATTATTCAGGGGACTGTCTGATGTAACTGAGGACTGCAGCTAATAAGAGAGGTTCAAGCACATTTTAATAAGTTTACCTTTGTGAAATTGTATAAGATGAAGCTAGACCTTAAAAACTGACCTATAAGTAGGTGAGATTTCCAATGTCCACAAGCAAAGGTCTAATGAACAAAACTGAGTTCTTGGCTCAAACATTACCAGTTAGTTCTCAGGAATGAACTACCTATAACGATGTAAAAATATTATTTGCAACAGTTCTTTTTTTAACAACAACATTCAAATACCTGAGTAACTGAATTCAGAAAAAATAGGAAACGCTTGAATGCAGCAAGGGTTTGGAGCTGGGGAGAGAGGGAAGGGAAATTAACTGTTTATGTTGTGCTCACAACTAAGGCTACACCATGACAAAGCAACTGGCACTATAAAAAGGTGTTACACACAGAGAAAAATGTGAGACAAAAGATCTGAAATGCAGACTCCTGATCTTCACTGCACTTTTGACAGTTAATCATTTCACCATCTGATCGCCCCAAATACAAAGGAATTATTGGTAGGCATCATCTGCAGTTGCTTGCTTTAAAACACATGGAACAAACCAAACACGCCCCCACCTCCCAAAGCTACAAGAGTATCTACCACAGGTATGTGGAAAGCTAGTTAAGCACATCAATCTGTGGGAACAGTCAGGAAAGTGGACTGAAAAGGTCCAGATTACAAAATGAAAATATTTTGAAGGCATAAAATAACACGAGCTAAAATATGAAAAATATCACTACTGAAAACTCCTTATTTTTTCCCAGGCTTTAACCTTAGAAATTTTGGGATAAAAATTAAAGTCTGTGTAAGATTGGTTAAAAACTGAAATGAACAAAGCTTGAAAATAAAAAAATGCAGCAAAAATACACATAACAGCATACAGTCTTCATATCAAGGCATAAGGTACAAAAGTAAATAAAAAAATAAAGTTCTGAACACTGAACACAGTTTTAATGTTTCAAATAATTATTTGGAGTCTTTCTTAATTCTGATTCATCTTTTGAAAATGTGGGGGGAAAAAGTTCTCTGGCATACATTCCTGTGTTTTTTTAAAACCATCTTATGTAGATGATTGCTTATTGAAGACTGAGTATCTACTCTCAGATTTAGAAGAGATAACATTTGACAATAATTTGTGGCGATAGGCAAATACTAATATACAAATGCTTACATCCTGGAATGTGTCTAAGATTTACTAGCTGAAAGATATGGACTACAGATTAGGTAACAAATGCAGTACAGCTTTACTGCCATATTAGAAATGGCAGAGGTAGAGTTATGGAAATTGCATGTCATCTTTGCCCAGTCCATGCCTTACTCCTAACCACCCAACTATAGAGGTGAGTCAATCTGATTTAACAGCCTTTATGATGCTCTATTTGTATTATTTGCCCACACAGTAAAACTAAACTGTTAATGCAATTTTAAAGAGGGCTATTACCAGAAAATGCATTAATAATAAAACAGAGACTGTCTTTGCTCATCTTTATAGACAATAAGTGTGCACTTACCTGCATGACTAGCTGAGCAGTATCTCAAGAAATGAGCCAGATCCAGCGAGTACAATGCATCCATGTTAGACCTAAGCTCACATGAAATGTCTGACTGTTTTACAGGGCCCATTTCTGATATACACTCTGTTATCACAACTCGATGTCCTGAAACCTCTGCTCCTACTTTTCCTGCTTTATCAATTTAATCAAATATGCTAATTTAGCCCTGCACAGAAACTTAACCAAAATTTACAATAGTTTAATCCCCAAATGTTAACGAACAAGAAGTGGCTAGCGTTCTTGCTGACTAATCAAATGTGTTAAACATTCCCGTTTGTGTAGTCGCTGTGCTGGATGTTTTACAAGCCCTCGTACGAGCGGACTGTAAGTGCTACTCAAGAAAGCACCCTTACTCTTCTGACTGCATCATATTAGTATTGAAGGCATATCCATTGTTTTTATTTCTATACACGTCATTTTATTATGAAACATTTAGAACTCTGACTCTCCAAGTGTATTGTGAAACTGGAAGCTGACGACCATGAACAACTATAGCTTCTGGTGTCTTCTGTGTTCATGCAAACAACTGCACACCACCAACACCGCTACACGATGGGGCTGATCTGGCACCAACGAAACCAGAAAAAAATACATCTACCCGCGCACTCCTATGTCTTCTGATCTTCATTTCGCTCTATATTGCGTGTATATGTGCAAACATATGACTGTCGCCAACTTGGCGATAACAGCATGACTCAGCAGACGACGAACCTAGACCGACTGAAACACACGGACAACAACATGGATAAACAAGTGAGCCACTCCCCAGTCTGTCGAGTTCACTTACGGTACTGCCACGTATAGCGATTATAATCTGCGCAGTTGTACAAAACAATACACTTTACATATAGTATATTCCACGATCTAACCGTTTCTAGTACGTTCATCGCCAGTCATCTCAGCGAACACATCGTAGCCCAGTCAAGACAAGCCTGCGGTCCTACCTAAGATGGCGGAGCGCAGAGAGTGGGGCGACTGCTTCGTCGCGTTCACGCCAATATAATGCGCAAAATGCGTTCGAAAGTGCGGACCATTCCTAAGATGAATTCTGGAAACGTTACGCCGCTTGTGGTTAAATGCGTAAATTTTCGTAATCGCCACAAATAACCATGCTACATTCTGCACCTACGGCTTGAAACAGGTTAAAGGTCAACTGGTCAAGATGTACTCAGTAGTGGTCAGCAGTCACTATCGCAAACATCTGACGTACAGCCACATTAACACGTGAAGAGAAAACTGCAGTATGAAATATCAAGTATAAAATGCTTACAAGTACCAGTATCTTTGCAAGAATCTACCTGCTTCTCCTTCCCCGTCCTATTAAAAATAATTTCTCAAAGCTCCATTTTAGTGAGTTTTTCAAGAATGTTAATTTTTTTAATTATTTATGTAAGAACATTTTAAATATATTTCTTCTACCTAGATGGGTGGTTTAACAGAAATATGACTTGCTCGCCATGACCTGAGACTGGCTAAGAGTAGAAAAATTCTATATAACACAATGTATAATAATAATGGGAACTTAACGAGCAGCATCACGACAAAGATTGCCCTCCCTGTGCAGACCAATAATGACAAATGAAAGATAACAGCCAGTGGACAGTGTGGTACTTACAGGCATACTGAACAATATAAAGATGAGGTACAAGAGCAGAATGTAAAGCAATGAAGGTATGAAGGGATGTCGATACTATAAACAGTGTAAGATGGAGTCCTTACATGACAGCATATGTATACTGAGGAAATCCCATTTGGGGGTTTTATCATAAATAATCTGCTTAAATTTTATATCTGGTTCATTCCTTGATTGAAATTTATCAGGAAATACACAATATGTTAACATACACACAATATGTTAACATAGACACAAGTGGGAATGGTTGAGAAACTAATAAATTAGAAACATGCCCCAAGTTCTCATTCTTTCTATCTCCAGGCCCTACCTGTAAGTTGTGCATGTGATCTTGCACCACTCTTGGTGGATAAGATAATTTATAACAGTGGTCAGAATTACACATTAAATCGCCAGCATCTAGTGAGTTTTAATGACATGCAGAGATAGCACAACAGTTTCAGGCAAATCAATCTTCACAAGGCCAAGTTCCAAAGGATTATTAACCACAGACAGCCATGATATTTATTTTGCAAGAAGTAGAGTAAAAGCATAATCCCAAACCCTGTCATCACTCCTACCCACAAAATATCCTTAAAGCCTCTCCAATCGTGCAGACAAAACAAGTGGTCCTTGCCCCAAATTTTAAACTAGTCATTCTTAAAACATGACCACTGGCAATTATAAGCACAATTTATGAATACATCTAGATTAAAATTTTTGTGTATGTTACATCAGCAAAATATTGCAGCTACACATCCAAACACAACTGTGGCACACAGTAGACTTCTCTTCCAGGTACTATAGTTCTCTTTATATGATATTCAATATGGGTGTTGTGAACCTCCAAGAATAGGTACGCGAAGTGGACAGAGGTGTTGTAATAAAGCTGCTATAATCCTACAACTGTCATTATGAATGAAAAGCTCAAGGGTAATAAACCATCAACTTCAAGATAAAATCAAAATAAATCTGAAAACTATCTAAGCTACAGCTGGTGGACTGTCGATTTTAAAAATCCCTGTATAATGATGCAAAAGGAACGGAGTGTATATATATATATGTGTGTGTGTCAGCTTACTAAGAAAAAAAAAGGAGAGGGAGATGAGAAATTCATTTCATCTTAAACTGAGAAAGTAAATAACAAGCATTATTGATCACCACTTGCTCACAAATGACCACGATACAGTAGACTCAAAAAAATAAGACAGAATAAATAAAGTGATTCTCTCTTACCTTTGCCATCTTTCTTCTTCTTTTTCTTCTTTTTTCCATCAGTGGATAAACTATCACCAGATGTAGCTGGCAATGCCCCTGAGGACGTCAGTAGAATATCTACTGACTTTCCAACATTGGCAAGCAAGTCTGTATTAGCACCAAAGGGAGGCGAGCAGCATAGTCCAGAATACAAGTTGGTGCTATCTCCAGAGCATCTGGAAGCCAAGGAAGGAAAATGCACTCCATCATCTACTCTTCGGCAAGCTCCACCCAAGCTCATTTTACCACCACAGTGTGAACTCATGCTACTCTGTCCTTGAGAGGGAAAAGATGAGGCTGAAATTTGGACAGAGGAGCCAGAGGATCTTGTAGAACGATCAGTGTTATCCCATCTTTCACAAACCATAGGACGATAAATACGGATGTTATGGTCAGGGTTTTCATCACTATCCTCCTCCTCTTTGTAATCACAAGTTTCATGGCTAAAAGTAGTCATCTCTGTGGAAGCACTACCACTAGGCAAGTCTTCCAAATCAAGCTGAGTGACATCATACTCCCGAGCGCTTGAGCCATCACTTCTTGGTGACTCCACAGAACTCTTATCTGATTCAACATTAATTTCTGCATCATAGTAGGGATTGTAACTATGAGTGATTTTGACTGATTCTTGGATTCTGGATGACTGGTGCAGCTTTGAGGTGGACAATGGGGGAGGGTAGTAGTCAAATGCCCCTTCTCTTTCCATATCGCTGCCACAACTGTCTGACGACACGCTGGTCTTGCGACAAAGTTTTGTTGATGATGGCAAACCAGGGTCATTGTTGGAGGCAATCTGGTGAGGAAGAGCAGCCGGCCCAACAAGTCTGCCCAACCTATTACAACTGTCCTCGTCTTCATCACTGTGGTCATCTGATGCCACAAGTGTACTGTGTCTGCCACCAGAGCTCATTGCAGAGTTGCAGAAAACAGGACGGCCTGCGGCCAGACTGAAGTCACGAGCGTTTACCACAAGATCATTGAAAGCGCCCTCTGGTAATTCTGCAATATGCCGTGCCCCTTCCTTGATCTTATTAAGCTGAAACAGGCACAAGACTTGTTAAGCAAAAATACTTAGATATCCTACTGACATATTGCTTTAGTAGGTGTATTATGTAGGTGGCATGTGCTTGAAACTGCATTAAAGGACAATAAATTTCTGCAACATTTATAGTACTTGTTAGATACTGACAAAATAAGCATTATCTTTGTTTCTTTATATTCTAAAACTATAATCTAAAACTAATTACTGAAACACATACAATTTACTCAAGTTTTATAGCTGCCACTCTATTAAAAAAATGTTCAAAGGTGTTAAGCATGCAAATATTTGAATTGCAATCAATGTGTCAAGGTACACATTACACATTCAGCCAAGCTCTTGTTAGGAAAAAGAAAGAAATTGGATTTAATGGATTATGCCACAATGTGTAGAGTAGGAGGGCTTGGTCTCTAAACACAATCTGTACAATATCTAAATGACTGTACGGTCAACATCAGCAGAGGGCTAGACACAATCAAATATCTTGACTTAAATCTGTTTTTAGTCAACTCCTAATTTTTCTTTGTGACAAATCATATAAAAAAAACACTTATTTATAAAACACTTATAAAAAAAGTACAGGTATATGTCTGGAAAAAATAAAAGGATCACCATTTTTGCCTCATTATCTTTCTTTTTTCAGATTGTCAGACTGGACATCATCAAAAACAGGTACACACACAGCAGCTGTACTAAGTATGGCACATCATGCCTTGTAGTTGTAATGATTCATACTGCATATTTCTGTATTATCCCTTATGCTGTGCTGTTGCTAGTGTGCATACCATTCTACATAGACACAGCTCGCCAGTAAGACCCATGTCTCTCTAGATTAACAAATACTCTGGCCTTATGACAGAAAAATAATATTGTCTTTTTGTAAAACTAGTTTGGTAATAATGTAAGACCTCCATTGGTGTTTAAAACAATTGTAGCTTAATTAAGTAAGTCTTGTTGTTGTATTAATACAGCTTTCTTCCAGCTCTAGGGTAACATAGCTCTACACGATTTGCTTCTTCTGGGCAAACTCTACTATGGAAATATAACCTGCATACATGTATACACCACAATGGAATCTGTATCTTTTGTATAACGTTTCATTTTACTGCTTGAATGGAATTACAACTGAAGTCATCTTAACTATAACTCAATTGGTATTCCTCTGACATGATGACGAAGGCAGTCCAAGGCCACACGACGAAACTTTCCTCCTCTTGACAATGACCTAGCTCGATTGCTGCTTTACTTCGTATCTCACAGCTAGTGCCCAATCATGCCGATCATCGTGGCTCCTGAACGCATGTAATCATGTATTAGAAGTATTTACTACCCCACTTTACACCTTAGAATATTTACACAAAAACAACGTCTGGGCATGTGACGAAACTGCAATTCTTTCGTCGCTACTTGTGCATACAAGTTTGCCTTGAAAACCGGGGCCTGCTTTCAAGGGATACGCCAACACGGGCTTTCGGTTAAAAAAAAAAAGGGCGTTGTAGCCTAGTTTAAGCATGCATTCTGAACGATCAACAACTTTTTACCTAGTAATCTAAATAAATATAAATGCATGAATAAGACAGGCGATAGTTAGGGGTTAAACACGACAACCGTCCATATTTAGAGCGGAGTCAAGCATAGCTAGGGAAGACGACTTGCAGCAATCGTACATAGTGGCGTCAGCCTACCTGACACTCACATGGCTGCCAGCCCGATTTCCTCGTCTTGTGCCAGGATTTTTCGCTAAATAATCCGGCTCCAGGTCCGAACCAAACGCACTTTAACGGCTGATTAGTAAGCTAAAGCTACAAAAGCAAAAAGGTGAGGTACTTGGAATCACTAAAGCCTATCTGTCAACAAGACCTACAGTTTGTAGATATAATAATATGCTAGATGCAAATGCCTCAGGTCACTCACAGGGGATGGAAGTGAAAGGGAAATAACTACTGCGAAAAGAAAACCACCGCGTAAAAACAAATTACGAAATGGCTCAGGCACTTTGTAGGGAATATTCCTGGCTATTTTAATGTTAAAATATATAACTTTTATTAATATGTTTTATACAAGAGGATATTATTAATCAGTTGGGCTTTAATAAGTATTTGAAGTATAATTTAATGATGAAGTTAATAAATATATAGAAAAAGGTTTTACCTGGGTAGCAGAAATATCTGATGGCAAAATAGAATCATAAACACAAAAAAATTGGTCAAGATCTTCGTTTTTTAACGCTGAGCCTAAAAGAAATGCATATTTGTCGGTATCTGCAACATTTTCCTCCGGTAAATCCATTTTGCTAACCAGCCATCTTGAATGCACATACGGTCGCCAGGCAAGGCAGGCGCATGGACGCTCTCGCGTGATCCGAGACTTACACAGTTGTGCCTTGGAGGAAAAATGGAATTGCTTTCTAAAGGACTTCTAAACAATATCACAATGACAATAGGTAGGGATACAAAACATGGGTAAAATCAACGTTACATGGCCCGCTTACCGTGTCGTTGGCCAAGAATAAGCGACCATGACATTGTCAGCTAGGTGTCCTTGTGAGAATGTTTACACTCATTTCGTGATGTTGATCGCAAAGGTCTCGCATTCTCGATAGCTTGAAATAAAATTAATCATTTTTTAAAAATTTGTCTAGAAGAGCGTTATTTTAAAATTGAAGCTACCGTAAAATATGCTCGAAGGCCACAAGTATTGTCAAGCGTAACTCTGTTCAGGTATCATCCCATGATTTCAGTGTAAATAGTAAGAAACAGGGGAAGCCGAAAGATTGGCATCCGGTTCGATACCCGTGTGGCCCAGTGAGCCTCATCCAGTCGACTCACCTGTCGGAAATAAATCCCCGACTTCACAGAGGGTTGGAGAAAGGTAAAACACAGAGAGAGAGAGATTGATAGGCTCGGCACTCACAAAAAAGCTGGCCCGTAGAAAAATCTAACACTTCACCCCAAAAGACCGAACAGAGCTAGTTAGAAGACGACTTTTATCTTTTCCCTTCAGCAATAAGCATTTGTTTACTTACACTATTGTGATCGACTTGAGATTCATTCCTTTGTTGAATGTTACCAATCATTAGTAGAGAGGGGGTGGGGCAGGCACGTGGATAGCCCCGGCAGCTGAGAAAGCATGGTGAGTTGTCCTGTAGGGGATGACTAATCCACCCCATCACGTTAATAAGCCAGTTCTTCATCTGGCAACTGTGGGGTTGACCTCCCTCTAAATGTACATTAGAGGACAGTCTTCAGCAGGCCTGACGAGAGGGGGGGACAGGGGGGTCTGGTGTACCCGGGCCCGCGGCTGTCAAGGGGGCCCGGCCTTGGTCAGTGGATTTTTTTTTCTTTTTCTTTTAAAGAAAGGTCTAAGGACAGAACAAATAATTTACGATAACAAAGTACAAGGGGCCCGGAGAGGTCGTCTGTCCCGGGGCCCGGGCTGGCTCTCGGCGGCCCTGGTCTTCAGCCAGGTAACATAGCCAAACCTTCACAGTCTATGCCACTTGATTGTTGAAAGTAGAGGTTCCTGGCCTCCTTTGAGTGTGGCAACAATGCTACATAAAAAGATTTTGTTTGAGATATGAGATCTGGAGAAGCTTCCTCAGGTGCTTTTTCTTGAATGCCTGGATTCTCTCCGTATCAGCAAGCATAGTCTATATTTCATATATGTAAATCAGGTTTGGAAGCTATGAAGGACTTTGCAGATTGTGCCTCGTAGTTACCTTGATGATATGGCTGTGTTTGATGCTTTTATGCCGAGCCTAAAATCCCAAGCTCGATTAGCTGTGTTAACACCAAGGAGATGAATATTTGTATTTCTTTGTTGTGCATACTTTTTTTTTAAGCATGTAATAGTGAAATAAATTCTGTTTCACCTTCTTCACCCAGAATGTCAGTGAGTCAGTACAACTAGTATTAGTCAAGAGATGAATGAAATTTTCACTACAGATAGGTGAGAGAGAGAGAGAGCTTTTAAACTTGCATGATTTATCAACCCAATAAAACATTTTATGTTAGATCAGTATTTTATCACCCTGGGAGACACTAGTCATGCAACCTTTGGTCACTTTCAGTAACAAGGTCCAGCATGCTAACACAAACATTATGAAATGATTTTCCAGAAAGTTTAAACTCATACTATTGTTCTGGTAAGAAATTTAGATTTACAGGGGTACCTTGGTACCTCAGCACTCGACCACAATCCATTCTACAATGTTTTCCAAGTTCCAAGTTCCTACCCTTACCCCATAGGAAATTAGTACTGCATATTTAAAAAAATGGGTTTATTTCCAGCTGTCTTTTATTTATCCTCACCAATAATTATGTCATTATGAGATCTTTGCTTTCTTACCACTTTTAGAAAAAAAATGAGATCATGAACACTAATCTTTGGCATAGAGTACACAGTCTGCTAAAACCTACATTATTTTCTTGTCATCAGTTTCTTTTGACTTCACACCTCCTAGTATAAAGCACCTTGAGCTTGCCTGATGGGTATGGATAGGGCGCTACTTAAGCCAAATTTTGTTACCTTACTGGAACTGTGGTGTGAAATGGAGCATTTGCAGTTTCGCTTAATTTTTTCAACTGGATTGTGGAAGCTGGGAGCAATTATGGGCTACGTATCTTTCATCATCCCACATGGCATTCATTAGACATAATGTTTGCATGTTATGTTGTAAGTGCTTTGAGCTAGCCTTTGATGGTGGAATAAAGTGCTAGATAAATTAACTTATTATCATCACTATTAATAACACTAGATCAGGAAGGCCTTTACTGCTTGAAATCGATGCACAAAGTGACACTTTCCTCTTTGTGCTACAGGTAAGCATGACATCTTGTACAGGTTCTGGCATAATGGTTGAGTGCTGAGCAAATGGTAAAGCACCAAAACAGAATTTAAAAATATTAGTTGAGGACTGAAATGTTTGAGCACACAGCAGTTCGAGAGCCAAGGTACCAATGTATTTTTTTTTTCCCAAAGATGGGCTGATCATTCAAGGGAAGAAACAGTTTTATTTAACAGTGGAATCCATTGTCCGGAGCTATTTGTTTCTGAAGGAAAAAGAAATGTTTTATAGGCCTTATCCGAAGTTAGACAAACACTTAAGTTCGGTTATAGATTGGTGATGAAAATGTAACATCTAAGAGGACCACGGTATTTTTTTATCTAAAAATAATTATCAGGTTGATGCTGGTAAATGACAATGAGCTTAGTTGTGACCAGTTGTTTGCTTAGATCTAAAGTATGCTGAGATACTGAACTAGGGTTATATGTTGAGACAGTGCAACATTTCTTGCACTGGGTACAATTAAAGCTGAAATAAATCAAGGTCTATCAAACTTTTTGCAGAAATTGTTTACAAATGGTTTTCATGAGAAATTTAATTAGTTTTTGAAGTGGTTAAATGTCTCTTGAGGACAGAAACTCTTAAAGTATAGCATCATGATTTTAGCATCTGATGTTCTTTGCATGATTAAGACATAATGGCTAAGTAGACACAAGAGCAATCCTTTGTCCTAACGAAAAATATATAATATAAATCAATGACTTACAATGAAGGTGGCTGCTATGTGCTCAATTCACTCATTTATGAATAAATGAAGGTTAGACGTGATTATGTGGTTTATTAATTACCTACTCCTAAATGTAATGGAAACTATAAATATATGAACAACTGTGATGAAAATGATGTGTTGCCTTAAGCATTGATTCTAACTTCAAAGCAAAAATACTGTGCCTCTTTTATAGTGTGATTTTCTTTAGTCCTTAAATAAAATTAAAAAAAAATAAAATCTTGCTTCCTTTGAAGTTTTGTCTTTTATTTTAAAATCCATATCCTTCACAATCATTCTCTACTTTCTGGACATACTATATACAAATATACATATTCTATTAACAACAAAACGACAAGACCTAAGCATATCTGGATTCAGGATATGACACACATTCTGCCGGTATCTGGCTCGAGAAAAGAGCCCGTTTTTTCCCTTTGTCTTTGAACCTCTGCTAATACTGTGTTTTGTCGCTTGCTAGTCCATTCTGGCAATTCGTCATGCCATTCTTTGGGAGGTACTTTACGGTATTCCCAAACATCATTCTGTCGTGCTCCTTGCAGTCGTTGCACCCTTCTTTCTTTTTCACTAGCAATGATAGCCTCCTGCAAGAAATGACAAAAATGAATATGCATAGCTTCTGGTTTGTTGTCCTGACATTACCTGTCACATCACCATTTATTCTAATTGCAGTTTTATCTTTTCATTAAAAAATTATTTTTGGTAACATTTGTTGAAATTTTATCTTGAAACTCTGAGTTTTTCTCACATTGTTTGTATTCTTCATGGTTACCTTTTAGCAAAGTCCTGAAATAAACCTATACATTTATGAATACCAGTGTCAAAGACTGCAATATGAAAGGAGAATGAAAATTGATTTAGTATACTGGGCCGCAGGCTCAATGGGCTTTACAAAAGAAATGCAAAACACAAAAATCCACATTCAATTCACAAAAACACACATGTTGCTGACAGATCTAAAAAAATAAAAAGCAGTAGCAAGGTGGTGCAGATGTGGCCAGAGAGATTGCTAGTGAACGAAGTGGTTCATAAAAATAAAAATGCAACGTATCACAGGCACAGAAAAATGTTGTATAAAGTAGAAAATGGTGTAATGCAAGCACTGATCAACACTAGACCCAAAACGTGACACAGATAAACAGGCAAAAGATGAAAAGGTGAGCAGAACATCTAGCCTGATGGACATCACAAGTTTTAATAGAGCATAAAAAGAATGACAACTCTGTAATCAGAAGTAACAAATATATATATACATTGGTGGCCTCCCCTCAACTGACTGCTTTAAAATACACTTTATTCTCATTCCCTTTTTACATTTTAGCAATGCAGTTATATTACATCTGCATGCCCTCTAGATCAGACCTGGGCAAACGCCGGCCCTCGGGCCGGATGCGGCCCGCCTCCTGTCTCTGACCGGCCCGCCCGCTGGCCGCCCACCAGTAAATATACTATATATACAGTATTGGGTAAAACTGAGTTAACTATATTAGTCCGGCCCTCTAGAACCATCCCAGTTTCTCATCCGGCCCTCTAGAACCATCCCAGTTTCTCATCCGGCCCCTTGGGAAAATTAATTGCCCACCCCTGCTCTAGATGGTAATTTGATTTGGATAAGACTAAAACAAGCTGAAACACAACTTTGTCTACCAAAAGCAATAGGACCAGAAGTAGATGTTTTTTTTTTTCAAACTGGTCTTTAGAACTTCAGAGCATACAATGCATTGAACAGAGAAGAACAGGTGTCAGCTACATATCAAGATATTGACAAACAAGAAGTAACAAAATCTGTGTGGAAGACTATGTACTAGCAGGGGTGTTTCATCCATCAATTAACCAATTAAACCAATGTATTTCACTGTAAGAAAATATTTTGCTGTTACATTAACAAAATCAAATGACAAGAAAAAAAAGTAATGCATTGATTTACCACTGCTGGAATGTCACCACTCTTACGGAACTTGAAACAGTTCTGATAGTCTCGACGCCAGCCCTCACAGTCACTAGAGGTGCCATTTATGTAGTACTGGTGAAATCTCCCCTTCAAGCCTGACCAACATGACCCAAGGTTATCATGAATCCAAATACATGAAAGTGTAAATAGCCTTATATGCATACCCACAGTCCTAAGGAGCATGCTCTTGGCGGCTAAAAACAAGAACGAGACATGGACTGGTACTTATCCTCTGATTCATATTAAACTTGTCGTTTACCCAACTAGTGATCATTGCATATAAAATGTTGGTGTAAATGCATATCTCAAGGGTGTGCAAGGCCAAATGAAAAGGGACAGGGGAGATAAGGCAGTTTTGGAAACTGAATGCTTAATTATGATCACATTAAACAAAGAGGAGTGAAGCTTTGCAGATTGAACAGATGGGAATGGGTTGTGGGGATGTATGCAGTTAATAAATGCCTTGAATAAAGTGGCTCTGCCTTTGAGTTATGCATTTGTTCCAAAATTTTATAATTGATATTTGTTAACACTCATCGCACCTTGTTGGTTCAAGTTTTAATGACAAAAATGTTTAAGTAACAAATAGTACTCACTTTTGCAATCCATGAACTCTTCTTGATATATTTCACATGGTCTGACCTGAAATTGTCACAGACATGCTTATATTATAGAAAGTGTTATTTATTTAAATGCAAACTTTGTTAAAATCAATAAAATCACTGCAGTGTCTGAATGCATGTGCAAGCTTGTGTTAACTTTGAGGAGTATGACACCGCCATAAAGGCATATATTATTTGCAGGGTTTTTAAACACGCTTTCACCTCAAAAACTTTAAATATTACATTCTCGGAGAAATGTCGTCAGTTCTCTGCATACTGGAAAGGTCAAACGAGGGTAAAGTTTACAACGGCGAGGAAAGCTTCGTTTGGAATAGCTTATAGTCACAAAGTATAATATATAAATATCATTATGTATATCATCTAATGTACCATCCAAACGTCAGCAGGGAGGTTTTCCAAGTTCTTGCCAGCTATCGACGCCATGGCTTTAACAGGGGACACAACTATAAGGGGAGACAACCAGACGATTGCAGGTGCCGGTAAATTAAATTTAATTAGAAGAATCCAGGATTGGTTTGCATTAAACGTTCGCCAGCCATTCTCCATGGGACAATTAACTAAGTGTACACTTACAGAGGTTGGGCATGGTAGTATATCCATTATTATTTTAGAATACCATGCTGGACATGCTTGGTGCCGGTCAGCAAAGGCGTGGCATGCATGTAGTTCGGGCAGAAAGACTCATGGATGTAGATAGGGATATCAGTGACGTAGGAACCAGGGGGGCAGCGGGGGCAGCCGCCCCCCCAAGGAAAATACAGGGAGGGCAGGAATATCCTTTTGCCCCCCCAATATTTGAGACGTAATTCCTCACAAAGAGCAAAGAACTGAAGAAAGGTAGGGGAACGTAGAGAGGAGACGGTCATCACCGTCACAAAAGCGGGCCCTGAGGCAAGTGGAGGCTCTAACACCTCTGACGATCAGATCTGGGACAGTCCGTTGGTCTTGTTTGCCATGCTAATTGCAGGCTGTGTTGAAGCCTGAGTGAAGAAAGCAGCCGGACAGTACATCGGTACATCGAGTGTGGTCTCCCTCCCCCCTCCCCCATAATGCGACGCCTTTTCTTTGGCGGTTTTCGTTTGACCAACATAAAACATCCCCCACCCACTCGCTGTCACCCACGGTGTGTGACCGAGTGTGACTGCGTGGCCTGTGCATGCGCGCATGTGTGCATAGGTGTGTGCGCGCTGGTGTATATGTGCAGAGCTGGAATGTTGATCGTTGCTGTCACGGGGGTTTGGTGTTTTCTTTTTAGGTATAATGTTTGGTAGTGTATTTTGTAATAGAGGTACTGGAAGAGCTGACCAGTAGGTAACATGGGAGACGGGGGGATTGCTCTTGGCCGGAAGGGTTAGTGAGAAAGATGTTAAGCGAGATCGATAAGCTTTTGAAACTGTATCTTACTATCCCAGTTACCACGGCAACTGCAGAACGCAGTTTTTCTGCCTTAAAACGAACAAAAACATACCTGAGAAGTTCCATGACACAAACGCGCTTGAATAACTGTCTCATTATGCATGTATTTAAAGAGAGGGTTGATCTGCTTAATCTGGACGAGATTGCAATGGAGTTCATTAATAGAAATCACCGAAGACGCAGTTTTTTTGGCACACTGACTTGCCAACCTTGATTAATATGATTTATATGATTATAACGTTTATCACATTTCTTGTGAATGCGTTAGCCGGGGAGTCATTCTTTAATTTGTTTTTTCTTATTTAATGCTGCTTTGCCTTTTAACAATAAAGCAGTGTGTTGTGATGCTATCACTGTGTACGTGCGTGCTCTACCCCTTCCCCCCCATCCTTTTTTAGGTAATGTGCGAGTGCGAACGCCGTTCACTGTCAGCAGGGAGTTCCCCCCCCCCCCCAAAGCCGAACATCTTCCTACGCCACTGGATATTAGTTCGTGGAAAGAATATTCTCTCTGGTTCGGGTCAAGCAGCACAGGTCAATAAGTATCTATAAGCATCTCTAGAGGCTGACTTGACGTATAAAGGTTTACAGCGCAAGAACCTCTGAAGGCAGAGAAAACTGCTGAACAATGACAACATTGTCAGCTCCGGCCCAAATATGTGAAATATTTATAGAATATGTGCTTTGATTATGAAATGAAAGTCGTTGGAATTAAGTGAAAGATATATATGCTGTAGAGATCTTTTGTCCACATGTTTCCTCTTTCATAAGTCTTATCATGCCCGGAAGAGAGATCCCCACGTCTTTGACGATCATCATCATTAGAGTATGTAATCGAACTATTGTAGTTTATACAGCGAAACCAGCTGCGCGATTCTAGAGAGGCACACTTCTGGTAAACATTAGGAATAAGTGAAATGAAAATAAACTGCAGCGATAGCAGTCACTCCTTTTCCCCTTCACGCATTTTACGTTCCCCAGTCCACTGACATGACCAAACGTTGCAGTTTACAAACATTTTTAATCAGCATTTTAGGGATGAGGTTAATTAATCGACGGTGTCTACTTACTGGACTGATTACCTATTTGTTGAATGATGCTATGCGATTGATGCAGCCATGATGAACAGTTTTGTCGTGGTCTAAGGAAAAACATTGAAAATATGAGAAATTGCTTTTGACTATATGATCGCTACTGGCAGTGTGCCACAACGAAGAACCACTGGAAAACTTTCTACAAATTTCTAAAATCGTAACCAGGAACATTAAAGAAAATTGTAGCTCCAGTAAATAAATAAGCTAACTTGTCTAATTTTTGAGGATATTCTTGTAGTCTGTTGAAGCGAGCAACAAAATTTACAAGAAAAATTTGTAATATGTTGCGTTACACGGCACATTTTAATGAACCGTCTCCAAAACTGATACTTCAGTTATATTGAGCAGTGTGTTTATTAAATTATGTAATAAGAGGGACGGAAAAGGAAAGATGTAAATGAAGGATAGAGGAGGTAGAGAGGAAGAGAAATTGGAAGGGAGAAAGAAAACGCTGGCCTCGTGCAAGATCCTCATCATCGTACCAGGCTACATCAGCAAAGTCGTTAACATTTAAACAAGAACGGCACATGTCATTCGTTGATGAGATAGGCATTCCAAACATACATTCTTTGATGATGCGGAGACCTCGCTGGAATTCCTCTGAATTTTTAATTGGATGGCTATCCGATCAGAAAGTCCTAGGTTCATCGATAGTTGCATAAAAAAAACCTGGCATTTTCTAGAGAGACATCTTTTGTATTTATCCTGAACTTATTTTGTATTTCTTTACCTATGTAGTTTTACTCTATTCATCCAAGAATTTTGCAGATCAAATAACATGCGTTTAGCATACCTCCCTTTTTAAGACCGACTGACCAACCGCCAGCCCGCCAGCCAGCCACTCGTCACAAGCATGAGAAGTTGTCACAGTTTTTTCACGCATGTCCTCACGAACACTTTCGTGTTGGCGTAGATATTGTATAAAAGGCTTGAATTTAAGGTTCAGGTGTTTCTCTTAAAACTGATGAACAGACTGTTTCCATTACAATATAATTATCAGTCACAGTTCGGTCAGTACGGTCCTGTTGCGTGACATGGTAAAGCTAACATGAACAATGGAAGGGAAAAAGAGAACCGATAACTTCTTGTTGATCTGCAACAATCGCATTGACCCTCTTAAGGTGAGATAACCATGCAGTGGCCCGGTTTCTGATCTCGTGGAGGGTCAACAAAACCCTATCCTGGTTTCTACGCCCTTGCTCGGAATGTTTGTTTTGCTCTTAAATTGTGTGTCGTACGCATTAAGATGAATGTAATAGTCAAGACATGGCATGGGGAGGGGGTGTGTGTGTGGGAGGGAGAGGAACATGGTGATATTATTTTAAGACAGGAGGTGTGATGTCACCAGAAATGTGAGAAACAGCAGGAAAGATGTAAGGCCACCAGGAACGCGAGAAACATGCGAGAGGTCACGAGAAACGCGAAAGTACAGCGGAAAACCCTGATGTTACAAGGCATGGCACACCCACGCGAGACGTACAGTGGAACATTGGAGAACAGTTGCACACAAGTCTCCCGGCAACAACAGAAAATTTGCGTCTCAGATTGAAAGCGGAAAACTCTAGCAAATTAGTCTCAAAGTGTCAAGTACTCACTACAAACACTAACAAAATGTCACGTCTAAACAGTTAAAGAGAGAGAGAGGGTGAGGAGTGTGGAGAGAGACGAAAAGAAGGAGAGAAGGTCCATAGAAACAGAAGAACAAACTGCACGAGTCTTATCGTCCTTCCTCACCTACACACACATTTCTTGTCACTTGTCGGGACATTTGCTGGCCTAGCCAGGCGCCATTCTGCAACTTGTCCTGCCAAGCGTTTCGATCACGCAGGTTATCCGAGGAAGACCGGGATCCTGGGAGTTAGTTCCAGCACATTAGCTGCACCAAAAAGGCGATGTGATTGCTTGGTGACCAGAGCGGTCTCGGCCCAATCTGACCTGTTAAAGACGTTACTCTGATGAAGTTGTGTTTGGGTATTTATAGTCCTCCTCCTCTTCTTTTTCCTCCTCCTCCTCATCATCCTGTGAAGTTTTTAAGGCTGGTCTTTCCCCAAAACCTCCACCACTAGGTGTCTTCTTCTCATACCATCTCTCTTTCTCTTTTCTTTCCTTCGTTTTTACAATTTGTAGGTGTGCCACTGTGCTGCTCTTTTGTTCAAGCACATCGAGCTCACTGCCAAGTGTGGAGATGAGCTGTATAAAGTTTTTCTTATTTAGTTATCTATCGTTAAAATTTTTATAATAAAGTTTGTTGTTGATATTCTATTATGATGTCTGTGAAGACGCCCAATCATTTCTAGTCTGTGTAATATTTTAATATTTTTATGATTTGTACTGCAACGATGACGTGAGGATACTACGATAACATAAAACAGGAGAATCCACATCATCTAAAACTTGAGGCAAATATTGGCTCAGCTACAACTCACAAACCTAATGACAATGTAGTTTCAATCTACCTAGCCGTACTTGGACTAGCTCTCAGCGCCTCAAGACATGGTCACTTGTATCAGCTTCGATCTACGCCTCTATTCTCTAAATGCAGCTTTGACCAAAGGCTCCGCTCAGGCTTTCTACTTTTCTCTGTGTCATATGTTTCCATCTTCGAACAAAAGCAGATGAAGCGCAGACAATCAAAGCATCTTTGTTGGAAGTGAACAGGAAGGTAACTCAATGGCTGCACTTGCTTCTGTATCAGGGTCGATTGTCTCTGACCAAGAACCGATCGACAGACACACAAAAAACGGAGATGTTGCCCAGAGAAACTTAAGCAAACCCATTCACACACCACCACAGCAACAGCGAGTTCACTAAGACATCTCTCCCCTTTCTCTCTGAACAATGTGTACGTTCGAAGCTTTGAAGTGCGGCCTCAGAACACACTTGTTTAACAAATATCTTTCACAATCCAGAAAAACTCTTCTGCCCATTCCTTAATTTCTTATTTTTGTCCATGCACTTCATTCACGTTGTCCACGGTGTCATCCGTTTGCTGAAGCTTGTGCTTCTTGTACAATAAATGATGGATTCGGTTGTAGTCTTTTGCACACAGAGCTTTCAGCTCACCTCCACAAGGTTACCTTCTAATAATAATATTATTATTGCTGTTGTTATTGACAGTAGTAAAAGTTGTAGCAGTAACTCAACAGCAGACCATTGACAAAGGAGGAGGTTGTCTAAGATTTACTGGTGACATTAGAAGCTCAAGACAAGTCAGTGCATGACTGCAATTATATTTCTTGGCACTTCCAATTTAAAAATGTTTTAATGAGCATAAAGGGCAAAAATATTAATTTTTTTTAACCTCTTAGTGAATACTTGGGGAAAATAAATAGAAATTACACAGTAGAGAGGGTTTTGGAAGCGTAACATACTCAACCGTGAATAATTTGCAGACTTCTTCCTAGTCCTTTCTTTGCATACTCAATAGTGTTTTGAATCCGAACATGCTCTTTCACATTTCTTTATGTTGCCGGGAATGCTCCCACACAAGCGAGAGAGAGAGAGGATGCATGATTGGACATGTACAACAAATTTTATCAGTCTTCCACGACTGGCTTTGGAAGCTTTATACTGCTGTTCATTTTCTGGTCTTGGTCATCTGTTTCTCCTAACACCGCTGTTTGAACACAGTCGTAATTAACAAGAAAGCTACGCTGTGACATTGCTCCAATCTATGACCTTTCCCAGAATTCGCTGTGCTTGAATAATTAATCTCCACGCTGTGGCTTTTAATTACAGAAGTTAAAAATGCGTCCGGCGAGAGAATCAAGTTTTCAACTCCAGGCGTCCAAAAGCAGCTTTGCAGTGGTAGCTGCATGCCAACGGAGTATGCACAGAGCACAAAGAAACCAGGTAATTAACGACACCCTAATCAATGTCCTGGTGGACTCTCTTATTCTTGACTTAGTTTAGCTGATGTACCCAAAGACGCTTTAATTGTGTTTGCAAGATTTGTCCAGGGAGGATCTGTGTTTGATGACTTGTATTAGCACTGAATTATTCTCAAGCAAATTTAGCCTCCTGATTAAAAACAAAAGACAAGTCGGAGTTGAAGCAAGAAGGAATAAATTAAAGAAAAACAAGCGAAAACAGAAAGAAGAAAAGAACAAAAAAGGGAAAAAAAGCAAAGGAAACCGCAAAACTAATGCAGTTAAAAAGAGGTGGACACATTTCCTATTTTATCTTTGAATGATAAAGGCTTGAATTCTTTTTTTCTTCTACTCACAAGTTTCTGTGAAGTGGACGATCTTTCAGGCACTTCTTGTCAGCGGTGTTTGTCCAATTGTGGTGATCTACGCGAATGGTTTAAAGAATATTGCTGTACTAACCATCTCTTTGCACAACGGGAAATAATTCTCCATTGTTTTTAGAATTTGCGACGTCGAATAAACAAACAAATTTTAGGAAACATTATACACTAAGATTGTAAAAGAGTTTTCTCGAAAATGGAACGTGGTGTAAGAACACGAACCACAGTCAGCAGGAGACATGTGAAAAGCACGTTCTCAAGTTTTTTAGATGGTAATCAGAAACGCACTTGTGAAAAGGGTGTTGATGAACAAATAGCTGTGTGAGGCACCGTAGTGTGCCTGAAGGACCGACGCTTTGTCACACGTTTGAAACAAAGGCCGTTATTTGCTGATAAACATGAGACTTCGAGTGGGGTACAGCCTTTCTGTCACCTTGCTTCCCTGAAGCCCTTTCATCGCCGGGTAGGCTGCCTGGGTATATGTCCCAGCTTTGCCTGACAGTCGAGTGACAACAACACGTTACAGGTCTTGAGGCAGAACATTCTTTTTGTTGCAGTACTTCATAGACAATTACTTGTACGGTGGGTTTGTATCACACATACTTGTTTGGTGTTATGGGTATGTGTGCTGAAAGTTGTGATCATGTACATAAGTATATTTGCATGCGTAAGAGAGAAAGAGAATATTTACTTCCTGAGAAAAGAAAGACAAAAACAAATACGCACAATCCCAATGACATAAATAAAATGCACTGAAGCAATATTAAAGTAAAAAATATGAAGGTACCATATACCCAGGTATACCCGACTCAGTGGTCAGGTCGCTGCTCAATCAACGAAGGCCAGTAATTATTAGTACAATATGAGGTACCCATTCCACATCTTATGCTTTGTTTGGATGGAAACTGTTCCTTGTTGTGAACTAATTCAGAACCTCTCTTAGATGTGATCAATTTCTGCTTTACTTTGGAAACTTGTTTAAAAAGCGTCTTCCTGGTCCATAGCAGACCTGACATTTCTTCTCTCTCTCTCGCTCTTTATTCAGAGAGAGAGAAAGAGAGAGAGATTGCTTCGTCCTAGGAAGATCAATTGACACCTTCCTGATAATATAGGATGCACGGTCGATACGCTCTGTCAGACACAATCTGGACACTGTTTGTGCTGGTACTGGTCCGTGCGCGGGATCAAAGATCGATGAGAGTGTAATCATTAGAGATGATTAAAAATGAAGTGATTATGGTGATTGGAATCCAAATACAATTACAGGGAGCGGCGGTGATCTAATGTACCCAGCTCCATACCTCTAGTGCTCTTCCGTACCTTTCTCATCTGCCATCTCTAAACAGAAAACCTCAAGTGGAGTTCCTTATCCGTTGTTTGAGGAATTGAGTGTGTGTGTGTGGGGGGGGGGGGAAGATGGAGAATCTCTCCTAGACATGCTTGTCTACTTGTAAACAGACATTGTGAAAGTAAAGCGCTGGAACTGCCCACCTATGACCTACAATCCGGATTATATGCCCAATTCTTTGTGGTAGAAAGCTGTTTGTTTATTTATTTAATTTTTTTATTATTGTATTTCATTAAGTCTGAAGATAAAGAGTCGGCATTTTAAACTATTTTTTAATACACTGTATAGAGAAGGTTTTGCTCCACTGTTAGGCAATGAAGTGTTTCCCTTTTGTACAGTTTCTTGCAAACAAAAAAAAAATAGCAGTTGTCTTGATGGTCTATCTCTCTTACTCTGTCCCCTCTTACTTTCACACACACACACACACAGAGTCAGAAAATTTTAAGAAATTTAGTACTTAGAAATTGTGCTCTTAGACAACCATTCCTGAGCTTTCATTCAAGACGGAGCTATTGATGGATATCGTTGAGACAAGTCAGCTCAAAGTTCTGATATATATATATACCCTGACCCCCACCAGCTGCACGGGAGATGTTTACTGTCCTGTCTAGGTATGCAAAAGGACGCCTCATTCCTATCTTTCCACAAATACAAATTACAATTAATCTGAATAGTCTTTTGTCCTGTTAGAGGGTTCGCAAACACGATCGCCAGACGCTGTCCTGCCTTCCAGTCCAGCATCCATGGCAGACATGGCCGCATGAGGCACACAGCGCAGAGTTGGGATGAACTGTGTGTTTTTCCAACTACTAATCTTGTGGCTTCGGTTCGCTTACAAACATGACAGAGAGGCGTCCGGCATGGATTAATTAATCCAGGTGTGGTGAGTACTTCCCAGTCCGCACTCGTTGGACTCCACCGCGCGGCACGTCAGCAGCAGAGCCAGACCACGTGACCGTGATTCCACCTCCGCCCACGATTTTGGACTCCGCTCGTTTTACTGGGATTGAGTTTGTTAACGACACCGACAAAGAAAACGCGAACAACAAAATGTGTTTAGCGTTTTACCTGCGAGTGTAGCACGTACTCGCTTTGCTGGGATTTGGTTTGTTAACAACACCGACAAAGAAAACACGGACAACAAAATGCGTTTAGTGTTTTACGTGGGAGTGTAACACGTATACCTCACAAAAATTACGGATATTTTTTTTCTTCCAAAATCTTGTACCAGAAAAAAAATCGGTTGGAAATTTGCCTCGGTCGATTTTTTTTTTCAAAAGTGCGAAGCACTTCTTTATTTTTAAGACACTTTTACCCGAGCGACAGTTTGAAGAGTCTCGTGCGACGGAAGACAATAGACACTGGTGAGTGTACATTTTTGAAAATCATTTTCTTTCTTTCTGTATTTTTTGAAGTGACCTGTTGTTTTTCCTGGCGTCTAGTACATGTACGTGTCAACGACCAGTTTTCCTGACTTAAGTATACAAAAGTTAAATTTGCAATGCTTGCAAAATATTTTGCATTATATTCCAATAATTTTTTTAAAAATACGCAGAAAAGTCACGAAATAATGCTAGAAATAAAATAAACAGATCACGTATGCGAGGAGTGCCGCAATAACCTGATTGATAGACAAGCTGATGACAAAGATGTCAGATGATGATGATGATGATGATGATGATGATGATCGTCAGCTTGTAATGTCTATCACAGACAATAGTAGTCCCTTTGGGATATCCGCAGTGGCATCTTAACGAGCTTTTGTTTTCCTTTGACCGGGCTGAACTGACTGAGGTCAAAACCGTGACGTCACTAAAGTACACGGATAACCCTCAATAAACTCTTTTACTGGCTGTTTCCATGACAGAGTAAGCCTATCTGTGGTCACTGTCTTGGTCCTTTAAAGCAGTGGTTCTCAAAGTGTGGTCCGCGGACCACTAGTGGTCCGTGGGCATAACTCAGGTGGTCCGCGGCTGACAGTCGTCATGTCAGCAAAGTGATGTTTAAAGTGATGTATTCCTCGCATTAACATTTTAATTATAAATTACGAGGTAAGTAGTTTTGTGTCAACGTATTACTATACTACTGTCACAGAAGTACATTCAGTTTTGAATTGAAATAAAACAAATGCGGCAATTTAAAATTGAAATTCATAGTACAGACTGATTTTTAGGCCTTAGTGGTCCGCCATATTTTTTACTTAAGTAAAGTGGTCCGTGGTCCGAAATACTTTGAGAACCACTGCTTTAAAGCATGAAGATATTAGTAGGCTTGTGTCTCGAAAACCTACCAAGGATTATTCACTCGGATTTTAAGACAAAATCTTTCACTGAGCTGAGTTCAATCCCTTAATTTGACAATTAATTTGTACTAGATTTTTTTTTAAACCTGAAAGAAATGGAAAGTGAGGGAGTTGGTGTCTTGAGCTTTGACAATGCTGCCGTCTTTTCGTTTTCATACAGTACCAAGTAATGTTTGCGGCTCTGACCCTTCACAAGACGAAAAAGAAAAGAAAAGAAAAGAAAAATGATGTTAATAAATATGTCAGCTATGATAAAGTGCATATCAGTGCAGGTTTCGGCTCTAATTTCGTTGACTCTGTAAGGGTAGTTAATGTGCCTGACTGGGGACTGAACTTTGCTCACAAGAAAAGAGAAATATCCTAGTTGGGTTTATTATAAATTTATTCGATAGCCAGGCTGACTGAAGGGGTACGAGAACCTTGACTACCTTGTGGATCCAGCAGCGAGAGAACTGGGCATGTGAACCGTGTTCGTCCGATAATGGGATATGGTTGACAGCGAGGGCGAGGTAGAGGTGGGGTGGAGAGAGAGGCTTGCCAAAGCCACCCAGCCAGGGTTTAGGATAGGTGCGGTATGGGTTCATTCCACAAGACATGTCTAGGCAGCAGCTCAAATAATTATCCAGCTGTGTTAGGTTTCTTAAGCCCCATTGTGTACCGCACATCAACATACATTTAGGGTATTATCTCTTTAGGAACTTTATGGGCATTTTGATATCTGTCAGCTGTTTGATACAAGGTAACAAGCAACATGTTAGTGAATTATAACTCTCTCAACTGTAGAAATATGGCTGTACTACTGTATGACATGATGTAACGCCCCGATTTCATGTGATGTCGTGTGATGTACTGCGGTATCATATTATGTGATGTATTATGATATAGTTTATGGACTATGATTTGTGATGATCTGACACCACGTGGATATTGCCACATACTAAATCTCATGTGCTTCGGATATCAGTTGACGTGCCATAATTTAAATTTAATTTAATTTCTTTGTACTCTTAAGTGATTTTGCTTGTGACCATAAGTTGTAATAACTATTATTAATCTTAGATGCCTTGTCTTTTGCAGTTTCACCACTTGGCAAGCCACTAAAAACAATAAAGTTTATTTCTTACTGGATACGAAAAGCGCATTAGCCAGTTACTGGAAAATACTGTCTGACATTCTTTGGAACATTCTATTTGGTGTTCACTGGAACATACTGTCTGTGGAAGAAAACAAAGCGTGCTGTGGAAGAACAAACCGGCAGCCGTTCCCTGGAACATATGATCTGGCGCTACCTGAAACATACTATCATCCTGGAACTTACTGTATGGCGTTCCCTGTAATAATCTTCCAGGCATTCCTTTAAACAACCGGCTGACATTTACTGCAAAATGTTGTTCAACGTTCCCTGGAGCTTATTCTTTTGCATCTGATGTTTCCCGGAACGTACCGTTTGCTGTTCGTCGTCGCCAGTGATATTGTGAGAGGGACTGAATGCACACACAGTGGCTTTTAGCACTTAGAAAACACATCGAGGCAAAGCACTCAACAAAACGAGATTGAAAAGAGAGAAACACAACGCTCCAGAAGCGGACGCAAGAGTGATAACGGGTACCCGCCAGCCTCCTCTCGTGACAACCATGAAGACTACTCAAGAAGCAAGTGTTCACGGCAAGAGTCGAGAAGAAGCTGTGGGGCACACCGTGGTGGCGACACCAGACAACAAAGTGTTGCAACAAAGTCTGGCCCCGCAGTCACAGACAGTTTCACGGCGCGTGGAGGACAGCGGGGCTGCCAGAGCGCAAGACAAAGGCCCCGAGACGACGACGACGGACCGAAAGCAACGGGGGAGGGGCGACGAGGTGAGTCAAGGGTCCAGGGACCCTGCGACGCTGCACAACGCGCCCACTGGTGGTAACAGCTTCGACAAGGGGGCGCTCACAGTCGGCGGACGAGGCAAGGGGGCGAACGAGGCGGGTGGCTCGAGTGGCTCAACGGGCGAGCAGCAGAACGGCAAGACTGTTACTTTGCGGGCCAGACAGCAGACAGGTCACAAGAAAGGAGAACCTGTCACCTTCGACGTCAGAACAGTCCGACAGCAGCAAGACGAGGCGAGCGACGCTGCGACAGATCTTGTAACTTTTCCCAGGCAGACTTCAACCACCACCGCGGGAGGTGTTCATAGAAGATCACAAGGCAACGTACCGCAGGCTGTGGGTTCTTTAGCGGGGCAAGTCAGCGACAGCGCTTCCTTTGCAGGAAGCAAAAAGACAGGTTATAAGAAAAGCAGCGTGCACGATGCATCTAAGAGTGTCAAGGGGTCTGTAGGCGATGCTAGCAGCATGTCGGCTGAAGAATGGCGCGCAAGGGAGAGTAATGTGCCCGCGGGGAGACAACCAGAAAACGTGGCCAACTCCTCCGCCAGGAACCCAGAGACGGTCTTGGGTGCCGAGGCCAGAGATCTGGGCGCAGACAACAGCGCTGTGGATGACTTCAACTCGAGGGACGTGGACCTAGAAGAAGATGAGTCCAGCAAGAAATTTAGCAAAAAGACTTCAAACAAGGGAAGCAACTTTGGGTGAGTGACTGCGAGGCAAAAACATAAAATTTATGTTTGCAACTGTGGATTCACATTGTGTCTACTTGTACTAAACATCCCTATGTTTGCCCTGTCTCTACTTCAAAGGGTGTGTCCACTTACATTATGTGTACTGACAACAGTCTACTTGCACACTATATATATAAAACACTGTCAGCCATGCGTAGTCACCCCACTGTCTGCCTGAAACTGTCATTTGATCCGCTGGTTTCTCACCCGTGGAGCGACCCTCGACTAAAGCGATCGCATTGATACTTATGTTTCTGCAAAACACTAGGCTTTTGTGGGGATTTGAAGTTGATTTTGTCCTTCTTTGTCCATTTTAATATCACACAGCGTAAGTCTTTCTCTCTCTCCCACATCCACATGTCTATCTGTATATAACATAGGTGCCTGTGTTTGTGTGCGTGTGTACGTCCGCTATAAAATGACACTTCGTACAGCTGTTAAAAAGCCACGAATCACGCTGCCTCAGGAATCTAATAAGAAAATTTAACGGTTGCTCACAGTTCTCACTTGCGGTCAGTTCGAATACTTTAATATCCATCGATGTTTTCCTTCGCCGTTGTCAGATTCGCAGGTTCGGATCCAGTGTGTGTTTGTAAGCCAGCCACCAGATGTCTTCTTGGTAATGTTTTATGACCTTTGACCTGCTTTAGGTGATGTGTTGCTGCCTGCTCTTCCATGCGGGTCGTTTGTGTTCTGGTGAGAGCACTCAGGGTAGAAAAGTACATTCCTGCCGACATTACCCGATTTTAAAGGGTAAAACAAGTGGCCAGAGAGAGAGAGGCAGGGGGGCGAGATGACTGGTGTCATAGGTTGTATGAATGAGACTATGGCGTCACTAAACTATGGAATGTAGTGGAGGGTTTTGTAATCTCAACGCATAAGACGGGTTTTGTCTGCGCAGCCAGAGCTGTTTCTTGTAAAGAAAGAAGTCACGATCCCCTCCTTGCCATAACTTGTAACTGTAATCTCTACCATTGCCCGAGAGGCACACCGCTACTTTTTCTTCAAACGATACATCGGGCCACTCCAGAGAAAAAGCTTTTTCCTCCTCCGTTACTCTCCAGACATGGAACACCCTCGTTCGTGGTCATGTAGGTGTTCGCGATCTCTGTGGCTACCAAACAGTCCTGAACCATTTAAAAAGAAAAAAAATCTGTCACACCTGATGGTGACACCTTTAAGATGGGACTCGAGTACGGGTACGTGCTTGCCACCCAGATCTCGTTCCTTACTAATCCCGCTGAGTCCTGCGGCATCGAATGCCAGACTAGAGAGGTTCGTTGCAACCTCAGGTGACATGACCTCACTGCGAACTTGCTGCTCTAGTTCTGCAAGTACACCTTCTATCTTGTGCTTGCTCCCATCATCCTCTTTCTCTCACTGGTAACTCATTGTATGGTAATTTCTCCTCCACACACCAGTCAGTCTTGACTGACTCCAGGGTACGCTAGAGAGGGTGTGTGGAGTGGCGAGAAAGAGAACACAAGACGTTGGGACAAATGTGCTCGTTGTGCCACCGCTGCGTCCAGGACTTGCACACACACTCGGAAACACTTGAAAGTACCTTACCTCTTCTTTTGCACTCTGAACAGCTTAAGGTTCAACTCTTGCACTATCGCTTATATTTCTCCAACTTTCGTGCCCACGCATCGAAGAACTGGCTTCTTTTGTCTTTTGATTTATTTTTTGATCGCTGTAAATCTGTACCCAATCATGTTCTTGTTTGAAACTTTGTAAAATAAATATTTTAATTTCATTTATCGAAAAGAAAACCTCTAAAGGTCTTAAAAATAAATTGTTTCGAGAACTTAAAGTGACCGTTTACATGTTTCTTTAGCACAAAGTAAGACGATCCATGGTGCATGTAAAATAAGTATCTGTGACGACTGCAGGGCTCAAGTACATTTTACATTTATTTTTTCATTTATTATTAATCTCCTTTTCTCCACTTGTAGTAAATTTGTTTATCCCATTGTATAAGATAAAGCACATCTGGTCCTTGTGCTGGGATTATAAGCCATTTAAACTTTCTCACATCATCATCATCAGCAGCAGCAGCAGCAGCAGCAGGAGCAGCAGCAGCAGCGTCCTCGTCGTTTTACTCCTCTTCGTCGTCATCCTTCATTATCAATCTTACTACAATAATAATGATACTCTAATGTATTGCTTTATACGTTTGTAGAGCTCGGTTGTTTGGTGCCATGTGGGATCCATTTCAGCTGCCATTGTCCTCCGCAGTTATTGAAAGACCGCAGATCGCCAAACTTGTTTTGCGGGCACAATGGCTCGGGCAGTGGTGTGTGACGGTAACAGGCAGTGTTCCCCGGAACACGTTTTGCTCGTGCAGATTGATCCCCTCTCATGTTTCCGCTCTTTGCTACAATTATTTGGTCGTCTGAACAAACTATGTTTGTGAACTGGGAGTGACTTTCGACATGATACAGTTGCCGCTGTGCGTGTTTCTGTAACATATCCATTGGCCGCGTGGGCGGCGCATTTTAAAGACCCAGTCGGGAGCTATGAGGTACCCGCGGGTTCAGGTTGATTACGTAATAACATAACTCCGTGGGTTGATACATCTCAACGCCTGAAATGCAACTGTTTATTTTCTAATTTCGAAGTTGACTATTTCCACCTTTAATCACCTTGTATTGCAAAAGCTCTCTCCTGGGCGACAAACGTGCCGCGTCATGTTCTGAGGATCCAATCCACGCTGTGGGACAAACAGCATAAATAATTTTTTCCAGCAGCCAAGACATTCTGCGTAGTTGTGAAGTACTAAGCCATACATGTTTAAACATTAGAACTGTGTGAGTTCAGCAGATGAAGCAGAACACGAAAAACCTCATACTATTATGGTTAGATCGATGTTCGTCTAGTTTGCAAGCTACTTTCGTTAAGCATCATTTGAAAATAAAACATTGAGTTAACGACGAAGAAGAAGAAGAAAATAAAACATTTGAAAAGAAAAAGAAGAAAGAAAAATCATATTCTTTGTACAGTTCCTTACAACAATTTAGAAATGATTCTTGAATGTTCAGATTAGTAGCAGACGCGCGGACTTCTCAGTGTCAGATCATTGGAGAAAATATGAACATTATCATGTTCACATTCTGTGACCTGCACTTCCATTTCACTTGCGCTTTCGAGATTGGGTATTTACTATCCCAACTGAGTCAACAAAGACACTGTACTCAGCCATACTTACTAGGAGCATACGTTGTTTTACGGCAAGAGGAAGATTTGAACAGGCGAATGCAATCGTCTTTATTTGAATTCTTGATGTTTGTGGTTCTGTTTGCAACTCCATGTCAGAGGCATTAATTAGTGATGCAAAAGGAGTGTCTTAAGAGTGATGTGTCACCAATCAGTAAGGTCTTTATTGATTCTAGTGGTGGGCCTGATCGTTATCAAGTGGGCAAAGGTTGAGGTCCGACTCCTGCAGCGCACCGTTCGCCAAACCGAGTTTCCAGCTGCAAACAGGTATCGCGCAACATCTTCTGGACCCTCTCACCTGGCAATCCAAACCCTTCATGTCTAGGAAGAAAATGAATGAGTAAATCATTTTTGTCAGTTCATGTAACAACAAAAGAAGTACCACTGTGCTGTTCACATTCGACCCTTCTCCCTTCTCCCATCACCACCACCAGACACACACAAACACGGGGTCCAGGACCATGCAAAATTGCTTTCCAGAGTGCTATAGCTGTCCAGTAATTGCACTAACATCTGCATACAGCAAAAGCACAGCAATTTACTTTACATCTGCACTCTCGACAGCTGACATTTTCTTTGCCTCGAAATCAGGGACATGTATCTATTTACTCATGGGATCATAGTTATGAAGTTATGGCAAAGATTCCGTGTGATGAAGGGACATGATCAGCGGAGTCTGGACAGTGCTTCGTAACAGTGGAAATAGAAATGTTTCCCACGATTTCCTCATGACAACGACTTATCTTCGCTTCATGGACACGACCCCACGTGGGGATGGTCTAGGGTTGTTCTTGAAAATGTATTGAAAATTAGCCCGTAGGGTCAAATGCACAGCTACGCAGCAGCTGTATGTTTAACTGAATGTTTGTGTAGAAAGTACGAATGTATGATCTGTGCAGTCTACCTGACTGCTTGATGATAATTATGCAATTAATGCACCTAACGAGGTGTTGTATGTCTGGTTCCAATGCGTCTTTGACAAGGCGCTTGCTTTCCGAGACAGACTAGGAGGACACTAGTGTACAAAGCAGCTCGCATCAAGCGCAATCCCATCTTTACCTGTCTAGTAATTGCGCAGAACGACTGTTTGATCCGACCAGCAACCCCATAACCTTTCGTCAAGTGCTTCTAAATACATCTGGATAATTTCTAATGCAGTATGGCGATTCTTGAACTTCAAATTGATTTGTGGGGATTTTTCAATGGTCTGCCTCACATCGGACAACAGTAAGATTTACTCACAGTGTCTCGTTTTACAAATTGAGAACAAAATTGTTAGAGATATAGTCTCCTTGCCCATATCCCTCATAATTATACCTCCACCCACCATCTACATCGATTAGATAATAGGCGGCATTTAGGCACCAAATGTCACAGGTCTATCAAGCGTAACAATGGCGACAACCGCCTCCTTGTTACACGGTTTCATGAGACCATTAATTATGTGGTGGTGGTGGTGGTGGTGGTGGTGGTGGTGGTGGTGGTGGTGGTGGCATTAAGGATACAGCACAACCTTCGTGTGTTTTTGTGTGTCTAATAACAATGTCCGTGATATGCATGTGTGTGGCGTATAATCATGTTTGCAGCAACAACAGGAACAATAAGGCGGACTGAGGTAGATAGGGAACAGGGAGGGTGACGTATAAGGGAAAGACCCAAATGTTCTTTGCATGAAAATGATATTTAAATTTTTTTAAACCGTCGCAAGGCAAAAGATGAAATAAAGTGGACAAAGATGATGTTCAGAGTGAGTGAATAACCTACGACCCCTGAAGCGTTTTAATGTTTCGCATGTTCGTGTTGATAGCTGTCCGGTCCTCATAGGTCGCAAGCACAGCAGAAGACCAGACCTGATGGTATCTTTGAGTGATGGTCTCTTTCTCCTAAATCTCTCTTGCAAACCTGTTGTCATTGTCTCACATCTCCACGCAGACCCCCTACCCCAATAACGCATTCAGCAAACGTGAAGGTCTGAAGGTCGCAACGAATAACACTTCAGAAGTGTCTCGATAAACCCCAAGCTTTGTACTCTTTGAACTTTCTAGTATGCAATCATACTTAAAGCAGTCCTGCTCTCGTCAAACTTTGCCCTCCCGTACTTGCGGGACACCCTGGAGCCAGGGTGAAGACTGTAACCCGTTGCACGGGTGGCATCCTTGTCGCGGTGCTAAAGCTGTACTCTCCAACCGGGTGGCCTGTCTTCGATCTGTCTGTGCGCAGCAGCACCAAGAGGAACTTGGACTGTTGCACGGTGACAGTAGAGCGGAAGAGTCGACGGAAAGCAAGTAGTTAATAAATGCGCAAAGGTAACGACGTGAGCTGCGTTCAGCCACTTGAGGAAAAACGTGACCACTAATGAGAACAACTCCGTGGGGGAGATAGGAAGGCTAAGCAAAGATATGTGGACCTCTTATCCTTCACCCTGTCACCTTTGTTCTTATTTTATCCCTCCAGTTTCTTTCACTTCCCTTTCGTCCTCTCATTCTTTCTTTCTCCCCTCCCTTCTTTTCCTTATTCACATTTTTATGTCCCCTCTTTGTTCCTCTTAGTGAAAAGGGAACTGAACAGTACGCCCATGCTAAAGGTGAGAGTTCCTGCAAGCTTACAGTTGTACTAGCTCGCTAAGGACTAAGATAAAACTTGCATTAACAAAAAGTGGTGAACTAGACAACAATATCAAGTGTGACGTTCATTTAACACACACACGACCAGAAGAACAAACGATCATGCCAGTTTAAAGCTACACTAATCGAGTCCCAAACCACTCTACAACCAGACAAATCAAGGACCAGGCCACTAATGGCCAGGGAAAGAACCCGACTCCATACAACAAACTGTAAAAACAAAAGGAAAGAGCTAAAGACTGTTTCTTTTCCAGCCATTGGGTTCTCTCTGTGAAGCTTGATGTTGATGATAACATCAACTAATTTCACATAACACAACCGATTATCATCTTTCTCTTTTGCTTGTTGCATAGAATGTCTAGTCTAGCACAAGCCTGCACGATCAAATGCAGTTCACACTGAACAATGGCACTCCACTGACACTCGACTAACAGGTGGTAAAATGTAGACTTAATGGAATGGGTTTTCCTAGCTGAAACACTCTCCACGACGAGTAAATTATTCAGATTGTGTATGGGTGTATATCGGAATGTACGTATATGCATCTGCCTGCGTGCGTTCGTGCGTGCATGTGTCGATGTGACCGCCGGTCGTAAAAGGACAGGCCTTGTAAATGAGATCTTATAATGTCTGCTGAACGAAAAGCATGCTGAACAATTGAGCAGAAAAACACAGAAAAGTCATCAGCGCGAAACGATTATCTCATTCTTGGAAGCGGAATATTTTATCGAGGCATCAACTACACAAAGCCATACAGTGTTTAGGAAGAGGGGTAAACGGTAAACCTGTCGACGCATGCACTGGGAATAAACCGTATTTCGGCGAAGAGCATTCTGCTCGTCATTTTTCGTATTCTTCATGATGGTAAACATAAACATAAGCACACATGATGGTGACAGATGGTCACACACTCCCTCATCCTCGGCTCTAGACTGTCACTGTGCCAACCATACTCTCTGTACCACTAGTGATGGCTATTTGAGTTGCCCACTTGCATGCCACAAGAAAAAATTATCTGCTTGATAGTAGCGTTCTCTCTCTCCTGTCTTCCGTGCCACTAAAGGCGGCAACAGTGATTTTAGGAAGGTGCTCACAAAACAGTTTTCAAATATATCGTTGAACTGGAAAACGTGATGTTACGAAAGTGAGTAGCTGCTCAGGAGCCGCTGGGGGCTAATTTATTTCTAGATTACTCGTAGAGTGCTTGAGTTTCTGACAGAATATAGGAAGGACAGAATGAAACGTAATGCTCTCAACCTAGTGGGGACGAAGCAGAAGATTATGGTGATGAAGTTATACAATTCTTTTTATACAGACATCAAAATATATCTATACTTTCTACTTTTTGTAACCACAAAAGCTGTGGAATACAAAAGTCATAACCTCAGGCACTTGATACCCAGCCACATCACTCGCTCTTCTGCTCTTTCGTTTCTTTCTCCTTCTCGACCGAAAGTAGTTCCTGCAACAGATCCAGGCTTGATCCCGACAACCTGGCTACCGTCGCCAGCACCTTTGCAACAAGGGTTTGAAAGGCGCCTATAGAACATCCAGACCTTGAGCGTGCTGTGAAGGAGTTTGAGGATGTGGCAAATCCTAAAGAAACCGAAGTTGGTCAAAGATTAGACCCTCCTACCATTGTGTTGGGATTGTCGCACCCACACAATTGACACAAATATCAGCGGGGGGGCCCTTATGTGCCGTGTACCTGTGGGGTCTGTACCCTTGAAGTTTAATCTTAAGCCTGAAGACAGCGTCGAGCTTTGTGAACGCGAAGAATGGAAGTTAATAGAAGGGGAGGAATACAAAATGTGAAGGACAAAAATAATGCCGTACAAAATAACAACGAAGAACAAGAAGACATCGGTTACATGTAACCGTAGTTGTGGCCTAGCTTTCGGATTCCGTTCAACCGCAGTAAAGCTTAACTGATTGGTTTCAATGATGTCTGCTGGCTACTCAAGTCTATCAGATAATATACCGCCTAGATATTTGTGTAGTGGCGAGCGCGTACACACACCCACACAGGTTTGGTCAGTATGCGTTTGGGGATCTTTGTCTTCCCCCTACTCCCGCTTTTGCAGTCCCACATTCTGTTTGTACCCTTTGACACACGAGGCAGGTGACAGCCTATAGGATAGGCCAACAGTAGTCCTTGTTGACACTGTGACACTGTGTACAAAGTGTTTCATAGTCTTCATGTGATTGTGGGAAAACTACGACAGTCCACATGCCATAGTTCTTTCACAGCTACTGCTTGAGAATGGTCATTAGTTTCATGGCTTTATTTGTTAAGTATTTATGATCACAAACATTTCTATACATTCCCGTACGTTCTTACCATCTGTGAATAGTCAGGATGCAAGTGGCTCCAGTAAGACTGAGAGCTAAGCTAAGAAATAATTATCGCACGTGACTGTATTCGTATGTCAAGTGAATTTGAGAAAAGAAAACATACATGTAGATAATACATACCTACCTACAGACATACACATAAACACACATGCATAACAAAAACCATAGAGAGAGAGAGAAGAGGTGGTCGGTAAGTTACAGACATGTGCAAGCCGCGTCATCGGTTGGAAGAAATAAAAAACCAGTTTACTATTTACACTAAACTATTGTTTACACTTCGTACAGTGCGGTCGTAGACTTTACATTTCCAATGTATGTTTGGTTCCCGTGTTTGAAGTCTGCTTGTGATGGTAGTCCACCCATCGATTGCAGCACTTGCAGGGCGGCAGGTCCTGAGGTGAATGTTTGGATGCTGGGAGAGCGCTTCCACACGTGAGAACCAACGATGTGTTTCGCAAGTATTCCGAATGTTGTTTGTGGTATTTGTTATGCACTTCATGTCCAGCTTCCATCACATGCTGTGTCCCCAGACACTTAAGGCCTGTGATGCTTAATTTACGAGGCATATTCACGGACATTTTTCTTTTTCAGGTTCCCTTCACATGGAATTTAAAGCGCAACTGTCTATACGCTGAGCTTTAAAATGTTATACTAGCAAGGCAAACAAAATGGAATGGTAGGGATGCTTTCTTGGCATGTCTCTAGGAGCATACACTCACTCAGTTTCCAAATAAATTAATGTTGTTAAACTATGCTGATTTCGACTATCTTAGATCACAAGACATTCTGCCGAGAACAGTAGTTGTTATCAGGCAGCGGCAGGTTCTAAGGCGCAGGCAGACAGAACCGATGTATTTTTATTGCCAGATGTTTCTCTTTCTCAAATTCTTTTTCATTCTCTCTCTCTCAGACACACACACACACGCACCAGATAGCTGGACATATTTTAAAGATGTCGCCATCCCAAATACCAGACATCACCAGCATATAATCGTTTTCCTCAATAATAATTTTCTCTTGGACAATAGTTTTAGACATTTTTTTGTGCTTATCGTGTTTTTTTTCAGTTAGGAACGGCGTGCGTGCAAACGCTAGTTTTTCTCCTTTTCATTGAAAGACGTGTCACATCTTTACAAGAGAAAAAGAGCGATTTGAACGTTGACGGGTAATGGAACGGGAAAATAAACAGCTTATAGAATTCTTTCCAGGGCCGAGAAAAGCTTAAAACGACAAGCTTGTTGACTTTGTGGCCGCTACAGAAAAGGCAAAGTGTTCCAGGTGTTGTATTGAACAGACACTACAATCACCGGGCCGGACCTGCCGACGGAACTATTTCTCGCTGCAGTGCTAGTCCGCGGGATTAGTGGCAAGTGAAGGACGGGGTAGGGTGTGAATGGACGATCGAATCCCGGGATTCACTCGCTGGCAAACGTGCCTCTTCCTCCATCCCCGGTCTCAGAAACATCATCTGAACGTTCACCCTCCAAACTGCTGCACATTAGTTCGACCGTCTCTAAGGTTATGAGGACGGTTTAACCCATTATCCCCCATAAAGCTCCAAAAACATTTAGCTAGGTAATTGTGCTTGCTCGCTGTATTTATCAATTTTATACAGCACTTGTACTCGGTACTTCCACTTAAGCCGTTGATTAAGCGAGATAATTGATTTCTGATTGGTGCGGCATCTGTCGTATATTTGTAAGCGCCAGTGATAGCCGTAACTGGTTAAAGTAGCTGATTAAGTAGCTGCGGGATAAAAGGGTTGTGGCAAGAACACGTGAGTTCTGTTCCATAGCACGTGGCTACACACCACCTGGCGATGTAATGCACCTAAAAAACTCACACAAGCACTCTATGCCAGAGTTCATGGTTGTTACAATCAGGTGGCACTGGCCCACTGGGAACTGGGCAGGTGGATGGAAGGCTAGATGCTTAGTCCGGTCAACCACGGTAACATAGACATGGAGGGCACGATATACAATGATTACAACTTCGATCAAGTTTAAAAAAAAAAAGGTCACACACAGCTCACAAGCTCCCACTCCTACTCTTCTCGCTCCAAAGGACGTAAAGGGATTGTAAAGGCAAAATAAAACTGTGAGTGCTAACCTCCCATGACCCCTTGCTATCATTGGTGCCTTCTGCTGTCACCGCGGCTCGAAACCTCTATGTGTACGGCTTCATCAAACGCTGAAGTTCTCCCCACCCCACTTCCAACCGCTTTCTTGCCAACTTGTGTAACGATCTCAGACAGTTTTAAACGACTTCATTGTTTACACAAATCTGGCCCTAACGTAAACATGAGGCAATAAGCCCAGTTGTTAATCGTGGGAGAGTTCCATGTCCATCTTTCCATGACGATACTTTTATAAGGATTGTAACGTTGACGTTTGCCGCGAGGTTACCTGATTACCACGTGTTTTTGCACCTTGGACCCTGTAACGGCTTGGTAGGTGTTCTCGCGAGAGTTCATCGAGGCGTCGCCATTCTCCTGCATCTGAAAGCGAGGCTGACATCGATTGCGTCTTCTACAGGCTCGTCACGCAGGCGTCGTGCACTGTACGTGCCACGAAAGAGTAACATGCTGCAACCACAAGCTTTTCTTTCGATATGTAGTATTTTAAGTCCTAGTCAGATCAAAGAGGATCAAAGGTCAGACGTCTGAAGCTCGGGCATAACGAATTTTTACATCTACGATGACTATCCTTTTGTTGCTGTTGGTTTTCATTCATGACTAAGACCAAAGAGAAGGCCTTTGAACTTAAGATTTAATGTCTTAATTATCTTTCCTTATTTTTTTTCATCTGATTTATAATCTCACATTCCCTCCCTGCGTGATATCTCTATTCTTCTATCCTCCTAATTCTGTTTATGAGCTTAGTTTTGGTAGTTTTTCAATATCTTTTATCATGCGCTTCCTTTTACTTCACACTACCTCGGGCTTTCAAATGAATTTTTTTCCCACATGACCAATGCACTGATCAAGATAAACAGATCCTCTTCCTACAAAAAATTTCCATACACACTTAGCTCGTGTAAGAGAAGGTATGACATTTCTACATTTTTTTTTTATCTGCGGTGGTCGCTTAGTCTTTGGATTTAGCATTCTTGTCGAATGTCGGGTAACTCCTATCAGTGGTATTTGGGAGATCACTTTAAGCAGGCTTCTGTCCCTCATTCCCCTAGCTTATCAGCTCTACCACAGACGCCAAGACGGAAAAATCTTTTGAGACTTGAACACATAAAGAAACAATAACCTGAAAATTTGTTATAGGAATCTGCTGCAAGGCTCCTGTCTGCAAGCCACGTGCAAAGTTCAGAAATTTTTCGCTTCACTCAATTCTTTGAAAAAAATCAATAAATCTTTGAAGAGCGTTAGATCCTTTAGTATTTCATCAGCTTCACTCTTTTGAGTATTCTTTCCTCCTCTCCTTCCCTAGCTCGCTCCAAGAGAGAACAAAAAAAAAAAAAATGAGAAAGAGACAGCTTCTTTTCTATTTTTTCCCACCATCACCTCACCTTTCTATTTGTCTTCGACGGGAAGCAAGTGAAGAATACAAAGAAGGAACTCTACTTCTGCCAATCAATCACAGACTGTAGCAGCCGTTATAAAAACATTCGTGGCGGGATTCGAGCCTGTAGGACAACACACAAGTCGCACGGTTACACGGCTACCCAATGGTGTGAGATAAATGTGCTGGGCATGCAAAGCTTAATGGAGAGGAAAGATGACACACATTCTAATGACGATAGTACACGCTACAAAAATCACAGGTTTTGCACAAGGGGAGGGCTTAGCCATCATTTGTTTCCCCAAACAATGGAAGTAGAGAATGGAAGCGTATATTATAAGGGAGGCTCATTAAATTCAGGTTGGTCAATGTACCCGAATGATATCGCTATCTGGCGGGCATACCGTGTCCTGCTCTGCAAAACTGACTCTCAAGAAAATCCAGTTGAGCAGTGAAAATTCGGTCACGAGTACTCAGGCAATGGTAGCTTGCGTCTCAAGACCTTTTCTTCGTTTTGTTTATTCGACAATGCTGACCCACTTTCTCCTCTGTTTTATATACACCCCACCCCTACCCACACATTTAGACCGACGGATGTACAGACCTCCGCCTCCCTGCTTTCCTTAATATATATATACAGATAAATATTACAACTTACTGTTATGACTATTATGTTTAAAATCTGCGTACAAAAGAGTAACATCCACGAAAGGGTAGTCCTTTTATTTTACACGTTTTCCATTTCTTTTACTAGATGGTATTTTTGAAACCTCCAAGAAAGGCCTAAGTATGGTAACTATTAATGGCGTCTAATCGTGACTTTGTCAGACTATTAGTGTAGAGGAGTGTCTCGCTTGTCAAATTAGATGATGATATTTGACATATTTCAAGAATTTTTAAAAATTACTTACAAGAAGTCATAAAATAATGCTAGAATAAAAAGATGTGGATTACTTATGCAAAGAGTGGCGTAACAGTAGACAGGCTAATGAAAAAATTGCGTATAAAATCAGATGATGATGATGTGTGATAGTAGTCTTCATTCTTCACGCTCGAAAGTCCACCCACCCTAAAGTCTCACTTGTAAGAGCAAGTCTTCATTCTCGACGTCTAGAAGTCCGAGCCAAGTTTTGTCATGAAAGCAGGTCTTTTCACTTCCAAATCTCTGTGCCACCGAAGCCCACTTCTTAGTGCGCGACACAGGACCCCTGAAGCATTTGCTCTTTTTTGTTTTATTTTCTTCTCGAGGGGATGAAAATAAAAAAATCCTTTTTGCACCTTAATGAAAATGCACAGACGTCCTGAACGAGCATGGAATAAACTCCGGACATGGAGAGTGAGAAGGCCTTCCTCCGTGCCAGCAGTGAATATCAAGAAGTCTGGCGGCAAATGGCGGACGTAACGTCCTGCACGCACATGCCCGAGCCTTCATTCTCGGAGAGCGGAGAGCAACTGGTGCTCATGGTGTAGACAGTGGAGAACGAAACGGAACTTGAATTCTTCAGGCTGGACCGTGGTCATCGTCAGAGTCGGAGTAAGATGTCGCCGTGAACATCGATGATCTGACGTTCTCAGACCGAAGTGTTTGCTGCTCACGAGGAAGATAGTGAAATATCTGCGCCATCTCTCACAAGATAATATTCACGGATCTGACCGGACGTAATAAGAAAAAAAAATTACTGGTGGGTTGTTCAAAACTTTGAGTGTTGAGCTACCTGCCATATCCTATGTGTCAAAGCCACTCAAAGGCCTTGCCTCACATTGTCTGCAGGTAATGCGAAGTAATCTGTGTCATTATAATATATCTGGTGTACAATATGGCAGAAGCAGTTGTGGGTGAGGCTCCAGTCAGTGTTATCGCTGTCCAGTCGTGCTAACCGGATGTCCAGGGGTGTCGGATGTTAAAACGTGACGCCACAGCTTACCAGGGGCTTGGCGGCCACGGAAGCGGTCCTCAGCGACTTTAGTCTTGTTGGTGCACTAGGATCGCGAAGGCACGATAAACCAAGGGTTTGATAGCCTCGTTTGAAGAAATGTGATAACCCTGAGAGAAAGGAGTGAGCCTTGTGAATACAGCTTTTAAAGGAGTCATGACGCGAAAGTTCACAAGTATGGAAATGGACTCGGATTCCGATGACTCTAGGTTGAAGTTCGGGTGAGTGCAAAGGGATATGGTGCTCCCACCTTCTCATCTTTTCTTTTTCGTCTCTGTGTTTGCTATGTGTGCGTATGCGAGTGCGCGCGTATGTGTGTGTGGGTAGATGAATTGGGTGACAGAGTGTAAATTAGAGACTGAAAGAGAGAGTGTGTGTATGTGAGTGACAGAGAAGTGAGGAGGAGAGCACTGGTGTTTTACGCCGAGCTAGCAACATCACGCAAGGCAGTCAATCATGTAAACAGATGCCACATGCAGAAAATGAACAGCGTGCCCGAGACGAGAGCTGAACCCAGGACAGCCAACCTTCATTGTATTTGTGACAGGTGCTAAGCGTTGCGCCACCGGGCCGCGAGGAGGGTGAAAGAGGAGGGAGAGATACAATACAACTTTATCAATCCACAACGGCAATCGCAGATAGAGAGAGAAACCTCCTTGCTTTACACGCATGCAGAAAAGTTACCCATACGATCCAATGTTTTTAGGTTTAGCAACGTCCAGCAAAACTAAAAAAAAGTCAACAGTAGTTTGAAAATCTTTTTGCGCTTGCTATTTCTGTTGGGCTGTATTTATCTTCTGGCCCACAAAAACTGTGGTATTGGGTATCTGTGCATTCAGTCTTCATGTCAGACTGACAGGAGTTACGCTAAGGCAAGCGTGCAAGGAGGAGAAATCTGCTCATACTAATAACTTTTGTCTACAGCTATGTCACATTAACATAAGCTACCAACTTCTCCCATTAGATTACCCTTGATAACATAAGCATATCTACGTATTTTTTTGGTCACGGGTTTCTATACATAGTGATGTTTAGAAGGTATTTTGTCAGATTTTAGTGAATAGCATCATGGACTGAATCTCACCTACCCCAAAACTTAGCTGTACTTTAGGACCTTTGCAGAGTATTGTTGAGGTTCTATACCCACTAAACCTAGAATCCCGTCATGTCCTGAAACCAGGGGCAGAACACCCGTTTCAGACTTTGCTCAGTGACGTTTGCTGACACATTGTTTGGGTTTTGGCATAGAGTACGTTCTGGCAGGCACTACAAATCTTTCCGGGGGACCTGGATTAGAAGCAGATTAATTGCTTAAGATATCATCGGGGCGACCGTCTGCCCGATACTTCATAGTTTGTAGATCACGAAAACCTAGCGCAGAGGTCATGGCCACGATGGGCACGCGATACGAACTATAACCTCTGACACGTCGTCTTAGCCAGCATCGCGATGATGTCCAGGCATGTCCGATAATTGGGTGTCATGGAAGGTCTAAGGGCACTGGCTAAAGGTATTATTTCTCCAAATTCGGGTGAATAGCCTACCCACTCAGCTTCCGTTCTGGAAAAATTACGCTTACAAATATCAGACATATATCTCTTGACTGATACCAGTTGACGAGCGGTTATGCTGGTACAATGTGATTGATGATTTAGGGGAAAAACTAAATAGAGGCAGCGGCTGACAAAGTTCGCCACTTACGCCTGTCTTGAGGTTTACAAGACCATCTTTCCACCCTGGCGTTACACCCACAACTTCGAAGGTATGGTTTTAAACAGAATGTCCTGCCGGGTCACATGGCCAAAGTTCACCAGCTTGAGAGGCTTCACATCTGCCAGAAGGGATTTCTGGGGCCCCACAAGGGCGACGACAGTCAAAATCATTGGTTCTGCGTTCCCTGTATGGGTTTTGAAGAAACTTCCGCACATACAATGTATGAGGAAGAGCGCATGGTTGCTAAAGGAGAACTTAGGAACGAAGAAAAACCTGATTATTCTGCATTACTATATTACTAACTCGTCTTCTTTTCCAAAACTGAACACGCTTACAAACACACAAATTTTCCTTCGTTTTCTGTAAATATCAAAAGGATGCTGACGTGTTATATCAAATGAATGGTCTCAAGAGAAGCAAAGCGCTGTGATGGTGGATAATGTGTCAACCTCTTAGCGAAAGTGTCAATTGAACACGCGACTCGTGTGTGTTTTTGTCCTAGTTCTTGTTTTGCATGCCCTCGCAAATTACAGTCAACAAAAGAGGAACCTATAATGATGTGTTTTAATGAGTACATACGCGTGGCACACACAGACGCACACATGTATATATAGTATTCACTCACAGACACACGTAATGTTTGAGGTTTGTGATTGTTTTCTATTTCAAAGACAATACGCATAACTCATAAGCCGATCCCTTTGTGGTACAACAAGGCTTGAAAAAGCATTCTTAATATCCAGAGTACAAGAACAGGGGTCCACGATTAAAGAACATAACCATATTTGTTGCCCTCGACAGCGGGCGTGAGTATTTGTATGTTTGTCCTGCAAAGCTGCACTGATCGTGACTAGCGACCTCATCAGCTGTCTCTTCAACTCGGTGACCTCACCAAACAATGCTCAACAGCCTTCGGTCGTACCCCGACGGGTTAAAAGGGTGCAAGACAATGGCCCTTTGTGGTAAAACCACACACACACATACAGCACGATCGTGCGATCGCGAAAGGTGAACTTCTTACCTTGGTGCTTCTGTTGTGTGTGTTCATACTAAGGCAACCTTGTCTGACCCACAGCAAAGACAGTCAAAGAATGCAAGAGGGCCAATCTTATTCTGCTTGAATATTTTCTTTTTAAGAATTCAAAAGAGATCAAAGCAATCAAGGAACACGAGAAACTTATTTAATTCTCATCACCTATCATCAGTTCTGTTTAATTGGTAATGATACTGTGCTCATACTGAAGATTTACTCACGTCGGTTGGTGACAGTGAGTTTGATGTGCAAGATTCCATCCGTTATCATTTACCTGCTGAAGTCTCAGACCTCTTCCTCACGCTATAAGTGCGTGTATGTGTGTTGACAGTAAACATATAATAGACATTATAAGTCTAAACTTTCCTAATCATCAACATATTTTGACGGTCACATCAGTATCACAGAACAATAGTCGTCTTTTCATTCCTGGCTTCGGGTCCAACGGCACGATATATATTTCCACCAACATGACAAGCTATATCCTGCGAAATGTTATTCCATTTACTCCCCACTCGCCTTGTGGCTTGAAACAAAAAGGACCCGTGAGAAATATTGTAGAGCCATGTTGTAGAAAGTCCGTGTGCTATCGAACTCTGGTACAGCTGAGCTGAAACTACGGGCTGCTTTTGTCTGCCATGATGGTTTAAAAGATATTTGAAAATAATCTCTGCACCTTTTAATACTAATGAACTCACGAAAAAGTATATACTTCAGTTCTACCTTTTTGTTTTCAGGAGCTCGACAACCCTTTCTTCAGCTACAGAGGTATCTGATGACAGCGATGAGGTGTTTCATGTTGTGCTCAGGTGAGTCGGACTTTGCTCAGTGGTTGAGTGTTTGCATCCCATCGATTGCTGTTGTCGGACTGATTGTCTGGCTGTTGATTACAACGCTTACATAACTAAGGGGGAAGTACGATGCTTATAATTGGGAAAAACCCATCGCACTATCATCAGGACATGTAAATACAGTCTTGCAAAGCTTGGTGGAAGATGAGGGAGAACAACATCCAAGAAGGTTCAGGAGATCTCAGTCAATGGCACACAATGGTGGTGGTGGTGGTTTTGGTTATGGAGATGGCGGCGAAAGTTTGTACTTAAACGTGTTTGTAGTCATCCCTCCACTCACTACTGGCACTGACATAATGTTATATAACACAGGCTCTCGTTTTTGTCAAGTAGTAGGTTTGATCAGACAGTGTAGTCGTTTAACAGACGTTCGAGTGAATAGTTAAAATTTTTGTAATTCCGCTGGGAAAAAAACTTTAGAAAAATCACGACCATTACATCAGTGGCGTGTCTAATCAGCGATGTTGACTTTCCTCAGGCCAAGCAAATGTTCACTTGTGTGTAAGGCTGTGCCGTCCTCCTCCTGTTTCCTCAGTAGGTGACAGAAGAAAAAAAAACAACCAGTGTAAACACCTCGGTTATTAACGTTATAAAGTTACACATATGTGTAGCTTCACAGATATGTTTTCAACCACAGAGACCCTCTAAGATACAGATACTCGTGTTGTTATGACTTGTTTGTGCGCATTTTTTCTAAGCTTTGTTTTCTGGCCCATTCATCTGCTCTCATCAATTAGACAACACCTTATGACTTGAAAGGTCCAGGGAGATGCATGCCTCCGAAGATAATCGTGCACAGAAAGAGGTCGTGAGGTCACGTTTAACCCGTTTATGATTATTTTTGTAGACGTTTATTTCCAAAACAAGGGGTGTTATTCATTCAGATTTTGAGAAGCAGTTTCTTACACCAATCTTTACCTAGTCATTAGGGGGAAAATCTGCACCCCACTAGACCATTAAGTGTACGTAACCGGCGTTGTGAGAAACTCAACCCCGTTTCAAGCCACCCGAGATGATCATGTAAAACCTTAAGTCTGTCACGGCCACTGAAAAACACAACACTTTGTCAAAGCATAGTAGGCGGGAGGCAGTTCTAAATAGGTGACCCCACTCACCCTGCAGTTTGGTGTTCTCCACTAATAGCCTGTGCAGAGTACTCAGTTTTAATCAGACTATATGAAAAGACCGAAATACCCGGTGTGGTTAAAGAAAGACTAAGATCAAAATGCCAGCAGTGATTGTACATGATAATGCTTTAAGATTTATGTATACGTGCGCGTGTGTGTGCATATCTATGTTTAGGACTGACTAGCATTCTTTGTGTGAGAGAGAGAGGGACAGAAGAAGAAACGATATCTTTAACTATTGTCATTCAAATAGTATAAAGAAGCTTTTAGCATGACACAAAAGTTAGTATTTCACTGATATGCATTTGTATGAGCAAATGAATTTCTTTTCTCCTACCTAATCACAAATATTATTGAACACAAACAAAATTAGTGTACATAAACTAACTGTACCGAAATACACACCATTGCTCCACCTATGAAGTCAACAACCCTTTCAGTGTATAGCGGGAAAACTCGTTGTCCGTTGGTGCACAGAGCGACTGAATAAATCATTCTGGTTTAATTAAAGAGGTGGGATCAATTACAATGCCTTGTCGACTGATCTGGTGATTTGTTTCTTTTCAGAGTCCGGCCACTCAGCTCGCAAGAAAAACAGAGGCGCGACATATTTGCAGTTACCTTTCCTGGTGATGGAAAGTGTGCAGTACGTTCTCCATGAATGCTTGCAATAAATGATGATGGTTGTAATGTCAAGTAATCATCATCACTGGCATAGTCACGGACATAATCACTGATTTTTTTTAAAACAAAGATAATATGTAAGGAGTCCCATGTCATAATGACCATTGGGGCACAGAACGTAGATCATTAACCGTATCTACGACAGGGCAAGTGGAAGACAGAGACCAGTCCATTTCTTTATCCCCAGGTAGCCTGGGGGGAAGAGGGAGGGGAGAGGAGAGTTTCCCCATGTCATAGCCATCGTTCTAAAAGATGAGCGCACTAAGCGCTTGCCCCCAAATCCTGTTATTTTCTCTGAAGAGCGGTGTACTCAGTATAAAGATCCTATGATGTTTCCCGTAAAAAAGTGTCTTCTGTATGTAAACGGTAAATGACGAGCAGGTGTGAACAATTGATATCACTTGGTGCATTATTTCCCTCCCCTTCCTCCCATCCCACCACCCCGACAAGGTCTCGCAGTACAGGTCAGCCCTAGGAGCTAGGCAATGAATCACGCCGGCAAGGTTGTCCACCACAAGGGAATACTACTACGAGTGCTACTCTTGCACGAGTGAAAGTAGAAAAGTTTCTCGTTTCAACATGGCAAGAGTTAATTCACAAAGTCGAGTTATAGCAGCCTAGGCTTTGTCAGGGCGGCCTAGTCCTGCGCTTAGACAAGTATCGCATCCTTACTGTGCGAGCCAGAGACCGGATCTGAACCTCGCACCATCGCTGACCAGCGCTTTACCCCGTGTGTTACTGTCATCTATTCACTAACCCAGCTTTTACATCCTACATGTTATACTATTAAAGGCTCGTGAAACTGTCAGGCATTGGCGCTAATAGGATGTTACTGGGTTATCTGGCAGGTGGACAACAGCGGGTCGTCACGTAACTTCCAGTTCAATGTCGTCTTTGAGCCTGACGCCTCCCAGGAGGTCGTGTTTGAGAACTCCGGCATCAAACGCCTCGTGGACAACGCTGTTGCTGGGTAAGGTGGGATACATGATGCTACATTACTGGGTTAGGTGGGATACATGATGCGATATACTGGGTAAGGTGGGATACATGGTGCAAAAATACTGGGTAAGGTGGGATACAGGATTCTCTATTTGATTGTTATTGTGTGCGGCGCTAAGGGTTATGATATTGTTGATTTGTAATCGTTATGTGGATACTTAGTAATTCCTCTGGACAGAAAGATGCGAAGGTGAGGCCATCTTCAATAGATACTTAGAATAGATGTAGGCGTAGGTGTGTAGGTGTGAGACAAATTTAAGGCTCCCAGTGAAGTATCTGTAGCATAATTGCCTTCCTAATACATACTCATTCAAATATGTTTCTACGTATATATCTAGATGCATACAATCGTACATCCAAATGTAAATAAAAACGTAAAAATGCTTGTTTAGGAAAAATTCATTCCGCTTATGAATTGTTTATTTAGAATGCGACAAGTACTTGTAGTGGCATGGAAATGACCGAAAGTTTGAACTTTTCTCAGTTACAACTGTACAGCTTTTGCCTTTGGTCAGACGGGGTCTGGGAAGACGCACACTATGACCGGTCCACCTGCTCAGGTAAGCTGCTTGACTATAGGTTGAAACCCTAACCCTTCCGAAAATTCGAAAAAAAAAAGTGCACGGAATTTGAAGCGACGGCGTCCGACCCGACGGTGCGCACACTAGCCAGTTCGGAACCCGCGTGACGCAGCGTATTTTCTCCAGAAGCAACAGAAATATGTTTTGTATCCACCCTCAGATAAAAGATAATTGATAACGCTCATCCATGATCTTATAATGCATTCACCAAAGATACGACGTGTACCAAACATGGAAGCATTAACCAAAAACAAGCACAAAGGCATTTTGTATTATTGGTTTTTGGTGAAGACTGATATTTACACTCTGCTATATACGCGTTGCTTCTGACTTTCATTATGTACACATGTACAGTACAACCTCGTATTGTGAAGGAACTTCTGACAACTCTTTTTCTTGCATTTGTCTGAACGTAGAATAGAGATGCAAACGGAAATAAGATCGCGGTAAGTAAAGTCCTGTGCTCTCGCGACCATTGCTCCTCACTGTGGATGTGCTTAACAACTGTGAGTTCTAGATGTCACACAGGTGTAATAGAGTGAGTGTTGCAGAGTCTCTAGATGTCACACAGGTGTAATAGAGTGAGTGTTGCAAAGTCTCTAGATGTCACACAGGTGTAATAGAGTGTGTGTTGCAAAGTCGTGCAGCACGGTGTTCATTGTGGATATCACAGTACAGTAGATTGTATGATGTAGAGTGGTTAACACAGTGTCGCATTATGGCATGGAAGTGAGATAGTCTGCATGTTGTGAAGTAGACGATCGCAGCAGGAAAAGATGATGGTGTGGTTGCTCTGCGTAGGACGTGTTAGATACAAGAGAGGAGCTCAATGAAACACATTGGCACTTGACACAAGGAAATCAGTATGATGTGTCACATTTATTTTCCAGCACTTCACGACTCCTTCCCTCTCCCCACGCCTCTGCAAATTAGCCAGTTCACCTTGCATTAATTTCGTGTGCAGGAGCACAACTGTTTCCGAGTCTGCGCAATGGTCCACCCAGTCTTTCTCACATGTCCAGGCACAAGATCCTGCCGATGTCAAAGTTGTATTTCGGACACCAGCTACCTAGTAAAATTTGCATTCGGTGTACCGAGAAAAGATGCTAGTGGAAAAGTGGGCAGTACATTTAGGTTAATGCACATTAAGCATTCAGGATGTGCAAACAACTGAGTTTTGACAGTCAATAATATTTTGATAACAGAAATAATGCAAGAAAAAATTATTTGACTTTTCTCTTTACAAATACAGCCGTTTATCCATAGCCTGTAGGATGTACCTTAATTAAGCAGTGTGAGCTCACGAAATGAGGTTTCTGTTAAGCAATAGAAGCAATTCCAACACATCACAATAGCTGAGCTCACGGAGGTAGGTTTCTGTTTCGCATGGGAATGTCGCAGCGGGATTGACTCGTTCTGTGTTTACTGCACTCCGCCTGTCATTTGGAGAATAAGTCGTGTGCTCATGGTGTTGTACTGTCGTGACATTCTAATCTTCCATTTCTGTTGTTGTTACACACTATGCTGAACAGCCACGAGCGATCGGCATGATCGGAAGTGTCCTACTGTATCAAAGAACCTGGTGTGAAGAGATCTTTATAGTACACACTATGAAAAACAGCATAGCTATTTGAATAGATATCTCCAATATATATACATCGCATTAAGTTTCAAGTACATTGAGATTACTGTCTTGTGTAGTAAACAAGAAGAGTTGACAACCTTGGGCTAACACAGGAAAATATTTTTGTAGTATAAAAGCTCAGTAGAAGTTGAGGGTGTGTATATATTTGTGGAGGCATATTTTATTCAGCCTATAGTCTCGAACGGCAGCAGTAAAGAAGTAGCGAGAGAGGTTTGGCTGGTGGGGCGAAAAGCTGGAAATATGGACGTCCACTTAGATGACCAATAGTCGCAGGACAAACTTGGGATATTCTTGACAACCTTATAAACGATGCAGCTCTCCATTGCTTATAAAAGATAATGATCCAATATTTTTTATCTACCACCTCCACAACAAAATTTGTGTGGATCGTCGATAACCATACTTCCCAGCTTGTTTCAGTGTGATTTCCCACTGCAATCAACATGTCTATTAATGATATCTAAGTGGATTTGTTGTGAAAGGTGTCAGCAACAGTATAAATATACAGCATTACCCATCGGTTTCTTAAAGTAAACATACAGACTGACCAAACTGCAGTGAAACAGCAAGACTAGCGAAGCCTACCAACAACCTCGTGAAATGCAATGAGAGAAAAAAGCTCAAATTATAGGTGACAGCGGCCAAGTGTTTACTGCCAAGGTAGGCAGGGCGTGCCGCTGGTAGAAGTTCGAGTACAGTGTGCTAATATAATCATGGCAGCATAATGTAGCATTACAAACTACATGCTGAGGAATGTATGTGTTCTTTCTTGGACGTAGTTGACTTTAGCAGGAACTGTCGTGCTACGGATCGTTTGTACTCTCACATTGTCTTCTCGCGCGAAAAGAAGCACGTGTGCACGCAATGCAGTAGAAGAGTCACGTGGGTATACGTACAGCTTTCAACCACACTAGCAAACATCAGTCGCGCACTTCAGCATTTCAGTACCTACCGAAATTATGTCGTTTCTCTTTCGCTCATTCCTCCCCCCACCACTCCCACACACGCACACGCACACACACACACAAGTACATGTCTTTATATAAAAAGAGATGTTTATCGTATTTAACGTCCGAATGTATACATTAGTAAATCAAGTTTTTTACGAGAGTATGATATTGTTTAAAAAATCTGTTTTAAGTAATTATTTGTTTACTTTATTTAAACAAATTGTCGTGTGTTTCCTCTGTACAAGATCTCAAAAGATTTTGAGTCGCAGAAGACGTACCGTGAATCTTAAAAATAGCCTCGGGTTTTACTGTTTAGCTGCCAGTGATTCCGTAACAGAATCCTTAAATAATATGGAAATGTGCAGTATCATCAGCCAGGCCTGACACCTGACCCACAGATGTACGGCATTATCCAGAGGTCCTTCAAGTACATGTACAAACAGATCAAACAGCAGGGAGGCGGCAAGATTATCAGAGCCTCCTACCTGGAGGTCTACAATGAACAGGTAAAGTCATTGCTTATATTAATACTCAGTTGTAGGCACTCGTTCTCTCTAGTCACTGACTTTCCTCGTGTCACTACCACATTCCATCGGCTCTCTCACACACACAGAGGAAACCATTTATGTCGCTTGCATATTTTTGTTCCATGTGCCTAATGGTTTTTCCTCTGCCTGTTCCCAGGTGATTGACCTCCTCAACAACAGCCACAAGCGTTACCTGTCAGTGCGGTGGTCCAAGAACAAAGGGTTCTACGTGGAGAACCTCTTCACCGTGGAATGTGAGACGCTAGATGACCTCATGGCTGTACTAGAAGAAGGTTAGCAATGCCCTTGTTACCCATTCTTATGTTTGTGACATCATGCTACTCGCCAGTGATGGAGTGTGCAAACTCGTGCTTCTCTTATCCTCTATCTTTTGTTAAGCTTGTGGTCAGTGCGCTTGACATCCGAAGAGAAGGTCGTCACTTCGAAGCTTGCCAGGTCCCGTGAGTGGATTCCACCACCCCCCTCCCTTGCCTACCCCGCACCTGGGGTGTAGATGGAGCCTGATTTATCAGGAAATATGGCGGAAGGAGAGCAATGGGCTCCGTTTTCCACATGTTGACCTGTAAACACAACGAATTAGTCGTTCGGATCTCGATTCTGGCATAAATCTTTCCGGATGTGAGACCTGTTTACTCTCTGGTTTTGCTCAAAACTCGTGCAACTTCATGTATGTGTTTTTATGAAAACACCTTGAACCCTACTTTGATGATGAGGAAGGCGCTATGATGATGATGACGACGACGATGATAATAATTAACTCAATCCCCTCGCTGAAACGCCAGCACATAGCATCCTCTCCGCTATCCTATCCCGACCTTCTAATAAACGGATTATTTGATTGTGGAAACTCTTCGATCATCGGGTGTTTTCGTTGTAGCGATCATAATACAAAATAATGAGCGCTTGACGCAGTGCGACAGCTCGGTGCTAACACCTGCCTGAGGTCAAGCAAACCCTGTCAGACAAGCATCAGATAGAACCAATCTGCCATCTTGCCGCCAGTAGCCAAAATACTGGGATTGCCACCACTGCTACTCCAACGTCACCATCCTGTCTAACGCGGCATATACTTAATGCATATACAGGAAATCGCTGTTGCACAATATCTACCGTTCATGTTGTTCATGTGCTAGCGCTCAGAGAATGACGTTCATACTCGGGTAGAGGCTTAGTGCGCTATGCAATGTTTTTTATTATTATTATCATTACAAAGTCGCCAAGTCGCCCTGTATCCTGACGGGGAAAGTCGCCTGCTTTGACACCGGCTGCTCGTGTGAGCCGCCTGCAGGAAGGGTACTTCGTGCTGAGGACGGTCATAAAACATACACCACACAGCCCCGGGAGCAAGTGAGAGGCGCGCAAAAGTGAACACAGCCATTGGCACCGGCAAAATGTAGTGGCGCGGATTGACCGACAGGGAAAAGACAATCAATCATCAGAGAGCTGATTGGCGATTTGAAAGCTACAGAGGTTGGAACAACAAAAGGATAACCTGAGCTCGGGGTATATAGACTGCACTGGTGCACAAAGAACCGACAAGGAGGAACATGTAGAGTCCAAAAATACCCAACGGGTGTAGCGGGTACAAGCTGCTGCGCAGAAAGTGCCAAGGTTGACGACCGGTCTTTCTGGTGTCGTGTTAGGTGTCGCTTTGTGTCGACAGAAATCATAAACAGTTGGATATTAGAGAGAGCGAACTACAGGTGTGAACAGTGCGGCAAGGTGAGAACGCTAACACGGAAATATGAAAAAAAGACTCGCATGAAGACGAACAGATGGATCGACGGCGTCCAAGTCGGGGTGGATCGGAGGGAAAAGAACGACAGCGGGCAGAGAAAGGAGGTATCCGAGAGCAGATAACGATCTCCAAAGATCCGGATTCCTTCTCAGATAGTGAGTATGCCGAAGATGGTTTACGTGCAGACGACCTCTCCAGACGAGGGCGAAGCAAATCCAGGCAATCACTGGGCTCTATACCTGGTAGCGACGATTTCCCAGACGACTGGGACAGCGACGACATTGATGGCATGCGTGGAGTGAGAGAAAGCCTCAGACAGCTCAGCGCCAAGATTCACATCAAATGGATGGAAGAGGAGGCAGACAGATCGAGAAGGGAGCGAAAGTCAGAGGTAGGCAGGCCTTCTGGACAGTTCAAGGATTACGGCGGGGCAAGGCGAACGGAGATACCGCACACAGATTCAAGCCGTCCATCAGCACGACGACAGATTCCGGAGCAACTTGTCGATGAGAGGCAGACGATTCGCAGGACTGACACCAGAAAGACGAAGAGAGACACTCGATCAGGCGACGGTGCTTTGGATGACGATGAGAGTTCTCTGGTGGCTGAAGATGAAGAGCCGACAGAGGATGAATCGTTGATGGAGGAGAGCGGAGAAAAGGTGACGTATGTGTTTTACATGCAGACAGAAGAAGGGGCTTTGGTGGGCCCCTTCAAATTTGAGGTCGACGACATTCAGACTGGACTGCCCACAGTTTCAGTACAAGGTACACAAGCTGAAGGTAAATATGATTAACCCGTTGTTTTTGTAACATACAGCCTGCTCGTAGTGAACTGAACACAAGTTGTTATAGAATGAGCAAATGAATTCATTTTCCTGTACCTACCATTGAAAAGATTTTTTGCTCTATCATTCCATTACTATTCAATTCTATGTCCAAACAAACGGATCACTGAGCACGTTTATCAAGCAGTGCTGAAAGGTTGTCGTTTTGGCTTGTCAAATATATAAGCTAAATTTGGCGAAGCTTTATAGCATTGTGGTTAGTCTGTCAACAATGGAGCGGGAGGTCGCCGCCTGGGCCGACTCTTTCTGGCCCATAACAGGAAACCCCACCCCACCTGGGTTTACCTGGCAGAAACTGGTACCTAATGATAAAATTGGAAGATGAAAAGTGGAAGAATGAACGGCACCTCCGCCTTCCATATGTCGTGCCACTGGCACGGTGAGCCACTTGCTTTAGTTCTCTTTACTGCCACTAGGACGGCTTTTAGCTTTACTTTTCTTACCAACAATTTACGACCGATTTCACTCTCTCTCTCTCCATATCTCCCACCCTCACACACACAGCACACCCTATAGCCGATCAACATTTTCACTCAATCGGCGGTGTTGTTGTCTGTCCTGACAGGCCTGAAAAACCGCCAGACAGGCTCTCACGGGCTGAACGAGTTCTCGAGCCGCAGCCACAGCGTTCTGACCGTCACCATCGACTCGGAGACGCAGCCAGACACAGAGGACGAGAGTCTGTACGTCACCAAGCGCGGCAAGCTGTCATTTGTGGACCTGGCAGGTGAACAGAACGAAGTGTGCAGTCGCATCCATTTGTGGGGACGTGTAAGCAGTGTTCACACAAATGTGATGTGTGACAGATGAACTTTTCTATGGTAACGCGCCAGAACAAGTGATGTATGAGCAGGTTGAGGCCAGTAAAGAGATGTGGGTGATGTGAGTAAGATAACAACGATCAAAGTGATTGACTATTTGGATAGGGGGTTGAAAATGATGTATCAATTGCTCTCTCTCTCTCTCGCATAGGTTAAGAGCTCTCTTCATAAAACGCCCTCGATAGTCCAGAAACCAGTATTAGTACATCTACAAAGGATCGTGTGACACATGTAAGAGTCGCATCTCATCGAGTCCACTGATATGTTTCTTACAGGCAGCGAAAAGGTGAAGGACGCCAGCGGATCATTTGGAGGACCAGGGATGCTGGAGTCCAACTCTATCAACAAGAGTCTGCTGGTGCTGGGTAAAACTGCCTTTAGAAAATGTGACACAGCAACTTAACAGAAATGTTTGGCATCAAATGTTATAGTTTCTCACTCCACTGCGTCGATAAATGTATATAAATTAAGTGATTGTTTCTGTCTCTCTCAGTTGTATTCTTTGTGGCAGCAAGGAGGACTGTTTCTTTTGTAGGATTAAGAAAAGTCTCTTTCTGAGATGACTGTATTTGTTCCGTGGGTAACTGTTATTTCTGCTCATCAAAGAGTTTCTATAAGCAATATATGTAGAATTATTTCAGTTCTTCTGGTAGCCACGCTATTTTCCCCAATTTAATACTATTTTGTCTCTCAGGAGTAGCGTTTCTTTTCACCACTTTATTATATTCTTTCTTTCAGATAGCCACGTTCCTTTTGATTAGGAAGTTGCATTTTTGTATTTCGGATAGTCGCATTTCCCTTCCTCACGAAGCTGTGTTCAATACCCTTAGGTAACTGCATTTCCCACCTGGGAGACGCCAAACGTCGGCAAGGTCACATCCCGTATCGAGACAGCAAGCTGACAAAGCTACTGTCAGACAGCCTGGGAGGACATGGCATCACTTTAATGGTATGTGGCTGGTAAAGCGGCGTGTTATACATTAAAAATTTACCACGATGGTCACTACCATGTAGATATTAGCTTGCAGATTGATATTAACTAGTGGTAGCGACATACAGAGCTGTGTAGTGCAAACTGGCACCTACCATCAGGGCCGTGCTTAGGGGCAGGCGGACGAGGCATCTGCCTAGGGCCCCGCGCTTCAAGGGGCCCCGCGCTTTTGATTGATATGTGACTTTAGATCCCAACTAAAACCGTGTGATCGTGGCGTGAGGGCCCCGCACATGCCCTTTGCCTCGGGCCCCGCGGGGGCTAAGAACTGGCCTGCCTACCATGATAGTGGCTAGCAGACCTGTGTAGCTCATACTGAAATTACCATGCTATATGTTGCTTGCAGAGATATGTGGTACAGAGTTCTATCTGATAGTTGATCCGGCCGTTGAGTTAGACTATGCGCAAAACATCTCATGGAGGACAGAAAAACGAAATGAGCAATTTGAATTCTACTTGTATTACCTCTTGTCTTTGCGAGTATTAAACCTTACTTTACAGTTTTACGTTCTCAAGTTGTGCTATATTTTCTCTTTGTGCTTGTTTTACTACTGACTAAAACTTTGTTTACCTGACGTGGTGTCAGATTGCTTGTATAACGCCTTCCTCTGCCAACATCACTGAGACGATGAACACCCTCCGCTACGCAAGCCGCGCCAAGAAAATCAAGACAAAGCCCACCGTTAAGATGGTAAGTCACCATACGAGGGTGTTCCTTGTTGCCATGGTGACGCAGATGTCGCTGATGGCATATTTCTAAAACAAGTACAACGGCGATAAACTTACACGAACATACAATTCATGCAATTGCGTGTCATATGCCTGCCGGCTTGCATCAGAAGGAAGGGGCATATGACAAAGTACAGACATTAGTAAGATTACTTCCACATATTTTATTTTGCCTTTAAAAAAATTAATGCCTGAAGCTAGTTTGTTAATGTGTATGCGATGTTGAATGCGTGAAAGACCTGCTTGAATGAAATCCTGTGACGGCGTGACTGGACGTCTCTAGCAAGAGGCTTGTTGTCCGTAACTAGAATTTACACAGATATCAATGCATTTATCAAACAGGTGTAGAGAGAGCTTACAACTCTAACCACCGGTTTACTGAACAGAAATATGAAGATCACACGGCACTAAATACTGAGTTAAGGCACTAGACGTACTGAACAGATAAAATATTAGAGAGTTATATCATGGTACTAGATGCTAATGATGCTTAATGTAAGAGGACTTAGGGCACTAGACGATGATTTATCACCTCAGTTGCATGTGTCGGCAGGACCCTCGTGAGAAACTCATTATGAGTCTGAAGCGAGAGATCAAGATTCTGAGGAATGAGAACCATTACCTGAGGCAACAGGTGAGACCGATTTCTTGAAAGACTTTTATGTCTTTTTCTCAGCCGTTATGACACTGAAAGTCATTATTTACAACTTGTAACATACTTCCATTACAGATCGTTAGATGCAGATGTTTAGAATTGTTAGACTGATAACTTCTCAGTAAGCTGAGTACGAACTACTAACTGGTTAATACTAGTAATGCGAAAAATCCTGGTAACTTGCATGTAAATTTGTCAATGTTTGTTGAAAGCTTTGAGTCTGAAGATTATATATTGCCGTGCATCATTATGGATTTGAAAACTTACATTATTCCCGCAGCCCTATTAGCGGCACAACCAACATGGCATGCTTGTTGTATTTCGATAGTTGGACTTTCCAGCCAAACCCAAGGGCCAGCTACAGAAGGAAAACGATGAGAAGTTCATGAAGTTTATGAAGGAACAGAAAGAAAAAGGTAGGTTACCTAGCTGGCACGCTTGGATTGGCAAAGCTCTTCGAAGCTCTCACACGCAAGGAATGCAACACATGTTAGAATAAATTTTACTGTTTGTAGGTCTGACTTGAGCTGTGACTGCATTACAATAATAGTTCGCTAATCCTACATACGCGTTTCGCGGTGAATAGAGGGATATGGTTATGGGTAAATTCGTTTGTAGACTGGCTAGTTTTTCAGTTATAAGATAAAAAAGGGCTATGAATTTGCGTACTATGTATTAGGTATTATTTCCGGCTTGGTTTAACGTACAATTTTAAACTGCTTCGAATTATATTTACATGTTGAAAGTGAATAATTTTTCCAGAAACTGGACTCTACGAGATGCTACAAGAATATATGGTGGAAAACGAAAACCTCAGGTCGGTTCACAACGCTTAGTATGTCACATGATTATGATACAGCGATACGACTACAGATCAACTCCGTCTGTTAATTCACAAAAATGTATTTATGTAGGCATCGTTAACATTACTCGTTCATATAGCAGCTACACGCACGAATACACTTATGATTGTGTATGAATGGACGGGCGGTGAAGCAGACATATGAGTAGCACGGATTGATAAGGTCTTAGGATCCACAAATGTTAATTGCCAGTTCATAAAAACTAACAGAATAGAAGACGGCGCAAAATAACACGAGCAGGTAACTTAATGAATTTATTTCCACAGGTCCGAGAACTCGGAAATGCACTCCACGCGTGACCGCATACGGCGCGAACAGCAGCTGCTGTACCGGGAAAATGAAAAACTCATGAAACGCGTGGAGGAACTGGAGAGGTAGGTTATATGTTTGAAATCAGGATAGTGAATTGTACAAAACCTCAAATGTGTGTCAAAATTGCTGACATCTTTACACTCTTACCCAATGCTGCCATGTTTTCCAGCCGCAGACCAGCCGAGACTTAAGCCGCAAACTTTCTGCTCCCAAGTCAAACGCAACAACCACCAGGCTACGGAGCTTTTGTCCTTCTACCCCTTCCCCTGCCAACCCCATCCTAACGCATCACACAGACGATCCGTAGTTAATGTAAATAAGTGAATACTGTAATATTGTACAAGCATGTAAAGACTCCAGCGGAAACTCCCTTTCAACTGTTCCATCTACAAATGACTTCTTTTGAAATTTATTTAAGCAAAGAATGTCCATAATGTCTGCAAATAACTCTACACTAATTGCTGTGTTCTTACAGTGTCGGAAACTTCACGTTAGAGGAAGTCGACAAGACCTCACGGGTTTCTCACATAATCACCGATGTTTTGTTACAGAGTTGTATCTCAAAATCCATCATTCTGGGCAATGGCACAGCACCCTGAACGAACAGATGGCTATGGTCAGTTTGACCTAGCCTCCCCTCGGAGTTCGCCAGTTGCCCCTGGCTTCCAAAGTGGGCTGGCGCAGAAAGGGTACACTGGACAGGTAGGCGTGTTACTCTAGTTTCTCTCTTCGTCTTCCCTTAAGTTACACTTTTAAAAGACTTCTGAAAACAGTGACAAGTCCCTACAGGTGTTTTTCACATTAAGGTTTAGCCCATGCAATATGAAATAAGAACACTTTTTGACATAGAACATCCATTTCCTTTCTTTAGGGCAAAACAGAATTAGTAAACCAACAACAACAAAGTTTTCAACATAAAATTATCAGTAGGAGTTGAGCTGCAATGCAATTATTACTGTGTTAACGGAAATATATGTAGTCGTTTCATTTATTGAAGGCATCGCCGCCTGGAAGTCGAGGAAAAGGAAACCACCCAGGACCGATGAGGCCCCCTCACCGTCTTTCTGATTCTGTCGTGAGACCGGCTCAGCGGTAAGCTTTCTGGTCTTAATGTAGTAAACATAAGATATTCTGTCAGGACACTTCACGTTAAATGCACAGCAATGGGCTGATCAGTGTTTACAGCAATAACTAAAGTTTAATTCTGATGCCATAGTAACACGTTTGACAGCCATAAGATGTCGAAGAACATTCTGTATTGGGCTCTTTCGCACGCGTGTGTGTGTGTGTGGAGGAATGCAAAGAACGCAAACTTACCTGTCTCTCGACACATTGCATGAAGAATTTTAGCGACTACTTTATCCAGCAGTCTGGTCGTACCCTTTCGAGAAGGTACGCAACTTTGATTTCTCGCTTGTCGCAGTCACAACTTTACAATGGCAGACGACAGTCGCAGTCTTGATCCGCATTTTTAACATAACCCGATGTACATATCAATGGATTATTTCAAAATCTACTTTTAGTTATTTTTCCCCTCAAATTTCCATGAAGCGAAGTTAAAAAAAGCACAGAACGAAACTTTGTGTAATTTGAAAAGAATATCTTGACTGGAAAATTTTTCTTCCGTATTACTTAATCATATTTTTTTCATGTGGAATAATTTTGTATGCTACCATCTGCATGTTATTGGTTTTTCAGCTAGTAGATTGGATTTCATTAGCTGTTGTGATTTGTATTTCTTCTGGTATTTCTAGTTGAGCTGTAGCCTTTTTTTTTTTAAATACTCGACCTGCCTTAACTTTAAGGCTACGCAGTTACCGACGTGTTCATGACCCGTCGCCGTTCAGATTCTTTTTCTGCCAATAGATCTGTGCACTGCGAATGCGGCGAACATTTTCGCCATGGCTCTTGTCTTCTCGTGTTGAAGTGATATACAAAATACACCTTTTTTCCGAATACCTTTTTGAGGTTGGACTTCTGAACAGTATTTTCTTCCCCCCTCGATTATTTCTGTTTTCTGTTATGGTGCGCCGTTTCGTTTTTATTTTGATGAATGTTTATCATTATTATAGTTGGATGCGAACTGCTTGCTCACATGATTTATTGAGAAGAGCTGTGCACGTTTCTCACCATTTTGTTGTACTGATTAGATGTTGTGGATATTATTCCAATATGTCGACTGGCATCCGTTTCAGACCAGCCGAGGTCTTGGAGAACGGGGCCGTGTATGTCAACAACGGGTTTGCCACCCAACGTCCTGCACCAAGACAGAGTGAGTACCTCCATGGGGACAGGAAAATAGAGGGAAGGGCACAAAAAGGGCGTATGACATGGACAACCCATTAGACTATTTGTGTCCAAAGGATCCAGCATACTAACGTGTCCTGGATAATAAATCAAAACAGAAACCAAAATATTACATCGGACATATAAATGTTACAGCACTCCTACTTTCTGAGACTCCCGGAGTTCCCCACTCGGAGATGTCCTCTGATTTAACTACATCGGCCCTCGTATCAGGACCACTAAGGATAATAGTCTTAAACCAAGAAGAATTTTAAAAAATCCTTTTAATAATAAACGTATGATTTATATAGCGCACGATCACGCTCATGAAAGAGCATGCCCACAGCACTCGAAATAAGAACGAGACATGAACAGCGCACGAAGGACGCAAACAATTTAAGTATTAAAAACAAACATAGAAGATGCAAAGAGTAATTAGGAAACAGAAATGACCGAGTTTGGTGAATCTGTAAAGGATGACGAGCAAGTCTAGTCAATACTGAAAACGTAAATAGGAGGAGTTCGAAATTGCAGCACAGTCATTAAAAATCCTATGACCACGTGATTGTTCTGATAAGGATTGCTGCCATACGGCCATCAGACGAAGAGCCTAGTCTTCTCGCTGGAATGTTGGGGGAGGCAAGTTCAGAGATAATCTGAGAGAATGAGCATGATTAAGATTAAGGGATTAAGCACGAATCGGCTGTATCGATTAGATTATCACATTCACATCACCCAGTCCCTTTGCTTCTGAATGTCTAGTCTGGGCGGCCATCTTATACGTTCATGTTGAATTGTTTCTTTCTCACATGACCTGTAAACCTCTTCCGATTTTTTTCTTTAAATCACAGCCTCACCTGTACGGAACATCGAAAGACGGGCCTCGCAGATGTCTAATACAGGTAAACACTGCTAATGCCCCACAACACCCTTTTTTCCCTCTATGTAAATGATCTTAACTGCGGAGCGGGTGGAAGAGGACGATTTTTGTTTGAACGAGTGCTTATCCTGAGCAAATTTTTTCGTCATATTGTTTTATCTCTTTGCGCAGATGCTGTTTACAGCATGAATGAACAGCTAAAGAGGGAGGTCGCACAACTGGAAGGGGAAATAAGGCACCAACAATACGTCCATGAACGCACGCAAGACGTGAACCGCAATTCCTACGGCAACCCCGTCAGGTGACCCCCCCAACTCCCCAAGAAGGGACGTTTGACGCGGACGATTTACTCGACTTCTTCCTCGAAAAAAAAATGTTTAAAAAAAAACTTTTCAGAAATACAATGAAAAGCAGTGCTAACGGTATTCCTTCCACCGCCACTGGAAAGCATCAACCTGGCACAAGCGACAAGGAATGTGTGGGGAAGGGGGGTCTGTGAGGTATTATTGATGTAAGAGAAAGTTTTTGTTTAAAAATTGTTATAACCTCAAATTTTGAGTTGTGGTATTTTTGGTGTACATATATTAAAACTCCTACTTGTTACCAAGAACTGACTTGTCTATTATATATTAGATTCACCTGTGAACTCAGAACTACCATAAAAAGGACTTTCATTTGTCATGTCTTAAACATTCCAGGAGGAAATAATCTTTGTATTTTACATTATATCCATACATATTAATGAGAATCATAAGTGAACATTCTGTTACTAATACTTATGCCCATGTATGCACGTCCATCCTCTCGCTTAAGGGTAAGACAAAAAGTTTGGTTTACAGAACTCATTTTGTTTTAGAAACATCCAAGCATCCAGAAAAATGCTTTTAACAACTGGAATTTATGTGCAATATTTATACAGCCTCTTCAAGTCACAGGTTTTATATTATGATAATATTTTAAATTTAATACAACCCTCAACTTCTATGGTGTAATGATAAACTATATTGACTGTGTACTTGGCAAGCCAAACAACTTCCACACAAGAATACACAATCTCTTGTGCATGTTCAAAAAAAAAAAAAAGCAAATGTTTCTTTCCTAATCGCATAAGACACACTGCACATGACTGCTATACAGCACTCGCACAAGACTAATAATGCTTCAAAAATCACTTAGTGCGGTAGAACCTAATCTACACTTCCTTCCAATTTCTGCCTGCCAATGTCCTTGACAGAAATGCACACAACTGCCAGTTTCCAAATGTTCTCCACACAAACCTCACTGACTTCCTGTTATCATTATGCAGGCGCAAATAATGGTTATTAGGACAAAACACACATCAATTCTACAGCCCACAGGACAACTACCAGCATCTGCACAGCAGACCTGTGAGGTGAAGACCCTGTCAGTTGCAGCTGGAGAACATTGAGTGTAGTAACCACTAGTTTTTCAAATTATTTTTCAGGAAAAGTAATCCAAACACACAAAAGCAACAAACCAAAAATCAAATCAAGCATCCAAATCATGAAAAAATGGTACTGAATGAAGCAGTTAATTTGTGCAGCACATACAGCTGTAGGTAATCATTTGGTTTGTACATGATATCTGGGGCAATTAGTCCATGTCAGACCTGTCACTCTTACAGAATACAGGTCACTTTCTTTTCAGTACATTTCTTTTGATGAATAAGAGCTTGTAACTTAATTTTAAAATTCTTTTACTTTCATCACTATTAAAACTTTGCCATACAGCTGTAAATGTTTGGGATTTTAAGTACTCAAGGAAATTACTTTACCAGAGAAACAAATTGGACATTTGAGAGGGAATAATATTCAAAGGTATGTCATTTTTAAGGAAATCTCATAAAAAAGCTACCTGAAGGCTTCTGTAAAGAGATACTAAAAATACTTGAAATACAAGAATGAAACATTTCTTACACTATTGCTTCAAATGTTTTCCCAAAAGGACTTCAGAGGCCTGTTAAAAGTATGTCCAAAATCAAACCATGAATTAAAAAAAAAAATTCAAATAATTGTTTTTAACTGTATTCTTTAACAAATCTGATTAAAAAATTTTTAATCTGGCACTAACACTAGCAGTTCTAGCATGCAAGGTTATTTCTCATCACAGGAACAAAAGGCTCCACTTGTCCATCTAACATTGATATGACAAAAGGAATATGTGGAAAATCAAATGTCAAGAATTTTCAACTCTGCTGATGGTCACAGTCTTACATACGAAATCTATAGGACTATTTTTACTTATGAAGAAAATGTAATATAAATAGTTGTCTCATCCCATCAACTCTGCTACATACATTAGACCATTGTTCTCTAAGCTGCCATTTAATATTCTCGAATCTTCTGTCCTAGGACATAATACACCTATGTCTAAACTATGATCAAGAGATATACAAGTCTAGTAGTAGCTTTCTGTACAAACATAAACAAAAAGAAAATAACCCACAAAGTCTCTGCACCACATATGCAACAGCTACAAGCTTAGGACCTGCAAAAATATTCTTTTAAAAGACATTTCTGGCAATTTCCATTAGTCATGATTTCATGCAATGAGCAATCCTCACCAGAATGGAAAAAGATACTTATCGAAGTGAAGCATAATGCCCTTAATCACGTTAAAGTTGAAACTCTTCAACTTATTCCTCTATGATAAGGAAGAGACAAAAAGGCAGTGTGTGAAAGAATGTCAACCGTTGTGAAAATGTCACATTTCTATAAAATGTTTTTCGGCTTTAGTACAGCATATTTTAAAAAGTTTGAAGCTTGCAGTATGTTTTAGCTTTAACTTTGCCGTTACAATTTCCACGATGTTAACAATGCTCTATGAATGGAGCAAATTGAAAGAATGTGAAAACAAAACAAAAGGAAATATTCATTGCCACCAAATTTTCACTCAAATAGAACCATATGAGGAGGGAAAGGTAGGGCGAAAAACTGCAAGTTTCTCATATGACAAGCGTGTGACAACAACCCCAATCTCAATCCCAAAAAATATTCCTTTGCACAAGACACTTTTCTTCTTTTAAAAGCCCGACAAAATCATGTCATTTTCCTCATTGTCCATTCTGTTACAATACAAAGCTCAAGCTGTAACAGCACCATCCAGTTTTTTTTTCTCTTTCCACACTGATCAAATTAAATTAATAAATTTTCAATTCTATTTGAAAGACTTTTTTTAAAAAAAACTACAAAAGTCATACACCTATACAAAGTAACATTTCACACAATCATTTTCAGATGTCCAAAATTGACCAACAGAGGACACTGTTGCAGTATAAGATGCAACATATTCCCACTCATTTCAGAGCTTTGCAAAGCTGTCACACAATTACAAACAAATATTGGGGGTTATACTCTATTTCATTATGAAGTATTGCTTTGAGAGTTGACATACATTCTGGCAGTTGAAGCATTATTCAGTGAAGTGACAAACTGTCTGCTACAGCAGATACAATGCCATGGCTAGTACACAGTCTTGAAATCTATGACTAAAGGTGTTGTGGGACTATTCTCTGCAGTAATCACTTCCAAAGACATTGCTGGATTTGACAAATCTATTTAAGTAGATCTTATGATTATCTACAAATTAAAAAATCTTACATTTTGCATTCTTTTTCTCATGACATACATGACCATCCCCCACCTCCCTACATGATCATTGTCACGATGCTGATTTTCAAATGCCCCTTAAAAGACTGAATTAAGTGATGCATTTAAAACAGACCAGACACTAACCCTTACATTCAATGGGGAAATTCTGTGCAGAAACTTGATCATAGGGGTCATGCAAGACTAAAAGTTACACTGTTTACTCTGGATAACAAGTATCAAGCACTTGATATCTGTGTTTACTGTTCATATCAAAATCATCACACATGAACAGAACTAGCCACTTCCTGATTTATGTGTTGGGGTGGGGGAGGTGTTTGCATTATACTTTCCAACATCCAAAAACTCACAAACAGCAGAAGCAATTAAAAATTTTCTCCTTCGAGGGAGAACACCTGGTCCTCTCACACTTCTCTGTAACTGTGTAAGCACACATACATGCACATACTTAGAAAGCATGTCAACATTCCTTTCCAGTGCCATGCTTACAAAACTGTGAACACCACAAAATAATAAAATAAAAACTTTTCTCCTTCAAGCATATTTTCCTATTTATGTTACATTGCAACTGCATACACACGGACACGCCACCTCTGCTCTCACTTACATTAAGCGACTGTGCTTGAAAGTTATCTGATGGTGTACAAAATCATGAAATGTCAATGGTTCATTAGTACCACTAAGTTACAACAAATTCATTTTCAAGTCATTCCAATATCTTATATTTCAAATGCAAAACACAGGCTTCATTCACCACAGTGACTATGCATCACTGACTTCCTGGTTCTGTTTCTTTGCTACACCTGATGCATACATTATTTTCCATAAATAAGCAAATCAATCTGATGAATCATACAAGCTCACCATACCTTCATACCATAAACTAAATGGATAAAAACTGTTGGTCACAAAGGTGTTCTAAAGCAGCACCAAAAAACATTCTTATAAACGTAAGTTTTCCTGTTATTTAATAATGAAAGAGATGCACATAAGCTTTTTTCCGATGTGACATTTGACAAATAGGTAGATAATTGTATAAAATAACTTTAAAAGTGACTAATTATGACAACTTTTTTTCCCATTCAAGATGTCCAGATGACACTAATGCCTGCACATTACTATTTCAATATCACCCCCAGTATCAATTCTTGTTATAATCTTCCCTGTACGAGCTGAAGATGCAATAACAATAAAACATCTTAAGGGATGAAAATGTATTTTATATGTCACTCTAATTTGATTAATATTTGCATAAAATGATTTTGGATATCTCCAAGTGGACAAATATAAAACAGGATTTCTTAGGGGAATCTCCAACACTGACCCCAAAATATAACAAAAATCTGTGTAACATACGGTCAGCACAATTTGTGTGAGGGAAACTGCAAAAGTTAAGCATTCGTGTTACTAAAGCTATCAATTCTTTAATCTGCTAAGATCGAGAAATGAGAACGAGGGATGGTAATTAAAAAAAAAGAAATCCCCCACCTTTGCAAAGGTTACAGTCACTTCAGATGGTCACTCAGGGTCACCCACTACTTTGGAATATTGACCCAGTCCACATACCAAGAAACACAAGTGTCAGTAATTCTACTCATCTGTGCACCAACATGCACACATGAACCCACACACATAGAGCACATGTGGACATGCAGCAATTGGAGACAATGGTTAGAAGTCAAGACGATTCTCATTTTCTTTTATAACCTACCCCTGAAGAAGAGGAATGGGGGTAAACAGAGGGAGATCAGTACAGTTAAAAGACCTTTATTCAGTAACTTTTAATTTTTTTTTAAATTAAAAAAAAATAATGAAATAGTGGCATCTTAAATCAAATAGTGGATTTGAAAAAAAAAAGTCAGCAAAGGCAATAATAAGTGACGATATTCATCCCTAATGATCATCTTGCAGAAAACCAACTCTTGCTGTTGTTTCACTGCAGCCCTACCCCTTTGTAATTCTTCCAAAGCCACTGAGCATGAATAGGAATTAGTTATTATTAAACTGTATTTTACCCTTGATATACTGTGATACAAACTTGAGAATTTCCTAGATACTGATGGATGTTAAAGTTTAGAGGAGTCACTCAAAAGCCTAGATTTTCTGTGCTGCAATGAGAAGATATGTTTACAAACATCTTTTAACCATATCATGCCGGATATCACCACCCAAACGTGACACTATTCAAAATAACATGGAAATGACCAGGAACGTTGCAACAACCTTGACTGTGGACTTCTTGGATTTATTTCATGCTATTTCGCTTCTCTTCCAAATGTAAAACAGGATGCAACCCATGCAAGGTTTCACATTTTTGAATGTTAGCATCCTGCGCTCCAAAGCAAGATTGGGAGTGAAGGAGGAAAGCATTGAAAAATATGACAGCATGAAGGGAAGAAACAAATTAAAAAAAAGAAACAGTCAAAGGCCTAATAGATGAAGACAAATGGAAGTGATCATCCACGAATGGGTTTCCCTAAACAAACAAAAATGTTTTTTTTAAACAGTTCAGCCTTGCCTTCCCCAAGTCTGCCTACAGCAGTACACACACAGATTTTGTCAGCTTTTCCACAGCAAACACAGTCATCACAAGAAAATGTCAGGACACATGTCCCACTGTTGCTTAATTTTAGAGTCCCAGTACTTATGAGTAAAGACATGCATCAGGTTTCCAGTGATGGAGTCAATCTCCTTTTTGAACCATGTAGGGTGATAGGGTTTAATCTCTCTTCCTGCAACACATAGATGTCAACAAATAAGCTAACGACTCAATAGTTCCATCTTAAAAACTGTAATGACATATCAACAGATGTTTACTGACGATGATATCTTACTGGTCTGAAAATATTCCAGGTAAAACAGACAAGCAGTTAAGAACTAACCAAATCTTGCTAAGTATTTCACAGAAATAACGGGTACTTATAAATTTTATGATCAGCATAAGGAGTTCATTTTAATCCCTTTAAAACTATATGAGTATACCTTTATACAAATATAAAAAGTTCTTCGAATAACTTTAACTTAAATATAAAATGAATATTAAATAAATAGTAAACCACAGAATATAGCAACTATTATTTTTAAATGGTTCACCAACAGCATCAAGGCATCTCCGCATTTTACCTCTTTGCGCTTCTTCTGTTCACTAGTAACATTCCACAATTTATGTATGCTGGTCAAACTACAATTGCATAAATGGCAGGATTTTTCATGGAAAAGAAAAATATTTGAAGTTATGGATGTTGACTCACTTTATCAAACTATAAGCAAATGTGAAAAATAAGAATGGAAAGTGTTGCAGAGTGCAAAGCATGCACATATTTTTGGACAATGTGTAGTCTCAGAAAATAAAAACTTTGACTACAATCTCACATTCATCTCTGCTGATCTACCAATATAAGGACATCCACAATAATGTTATCGAAAGCGAACGAATGCAGCTATCTGAAACGTGAGTATATGAGTCTGTTTGGCGGATACGAATAGGTTATGGTATTGTTTTGTGGTTTTTATATAGAACTGTCTCAAATAGCTCTTTGGAATAAATAAAGTGTTATCGTGTAATGTGCTCTTGCTAAAATGGGAATGAGCTGTGCCATATCAGCCTACTGAATGCTTTGTTTTGCAACAGTAAGGGATGATCCAGCCACTCATTTTTGTCTTACGAGATGGTCACAGAACTTAATTTGTTGATGTAAGCTCTGGACAGTGAATGCCATTGGACAAATATAATGCAGGCTTCATCTTGATACATCTTTTTTTTACTTTCCCTGATCTTTGGATTTTGTCTTGTTTCAGCTTATGTTTCCTACAACAGGTCAGATGGACCATCTGTGGAATACGAATTTAGACATTGCATTTTCTGCATGTGTAGGAGATGCTTGACTGGATGGACTGGAAAGGTGATAAACATAAATATTTATTTCAAAGAGACAGACTTCTTGCTCACATACTTACACAATATTGAAAGTAGCGCTGCTTTACAGTCTATTAACTGTCTATTTTCTGATCTAAATTTAGGTTGTACAGATTTCATAAGGAATAATGCTTTATTTGGAAACTTAAACTGTAAAGAGATTTTAATTCAAATGAACACAAAGTAAATCAAATTCTGCATGCATACTCCCCAAACATAAAATTGAAGTTTCAGTAAAAATTAAAATGAAATATGCCTTGCAAACAACCCATGCACAAATCAATGCCCCGTGCTACCCCTACATAATAATAAAGTTGATTTAAGTAGCGCTTTACCCCACTATTAAATGCAGGCTCAACGCGTTGTACTAAAAGAAATGTAACAGCTGGTGTCAAAAGCAAAGAGTTGATCATGAGCCCTGTTAGTGTAGCTACTCGTGTTGAAAGTAGGATGAATGCTATCAGGGTATGTGCTATCTACAGCCTTGCTGAACCTTTGTAGTCGACAGTACTGTCAAAGTTATAGAGGTCAAAGGTGACACTTCTCCTAGGATGAAATAATGTCTCATATGTTTGCTCCAAATGTACAGATGCCGTTAACAAAAGAATCAAGAACCAAGCCATGCTGTAGGCTGTAGAGGTATCGATAACTCTAACGTCATCAGCAACATGACCCGAACAGTTTGTCAAAATTTACACCCACTTCCTTCCCACCAGTGCAAGATTCTCCTGTGAAGCAACGTTTTCAATTTTAAATTCAGCCAAGTTAAAAAAAAAAATGGCTTGTCAGGAAACTGCATTTGAAGCTTTAGGGCAACACAGTTAAGAACAAAACACAAACCTGGCTATGAGGAAGTGAATGCAATAGCAGTTCAGAAACATGCATGGAGAAAGATGCAGGATGACACAAAATGCATTTATCACCAGACGATATCACTGAAATGCTTAGATCCAAAATCTCCAAAGCAAAATGACAAAATGAAGAACATTTCACAGAAACCATTAGTGGATGAAGATGTCAACTGGAAGAAATGAAGAACTACAAGCATTGCAGAAAAACAAAAGCAACTGATACAACAAACACCACAGATCCGAAGATGACATCGAAGTCGACATAGATCAACGGATGAGATAAAACGGAAGAAAGCTGATCCCCTCTAGCTAGTTGGGTAAAGCGACAACACTCTCATCAAAAACCTAAAAGGTAATGTGTCTAAATTTTCCACATTCGATAAATATTTTTTCATAGTCATTAAAATGTCAAGCATTCCAGAATAAACTGAATGTGATTTGTATTGATAGAGATCTCTAAGCAGAATGATTACAAATGAGTTCTGCTCTAGTCAATATATGTATCTGAATTCCCATAGGAAGTTCGATTGATTCAAGTTTCCTGTGTAGCAGGGAAGAAAAAAAAAACTTTCTTCTCAGCTGTCCAATTTGAAAATAAGAACACAAAAGAAAACAAAGATGATGCAACATTTTTGGAAAAAACTGCCATCTGGAAATGTAAACTTTAGGTTCAACAAAGATCAACAAACAGCATTTTACCTTCTGGCAAAGGTGAAATAGTTTGATTTGTGTTTCTGACTGCACTTACGCCCTCATCTTGATATTCATCAACACTAAAACCTTAAGTCCATTTAAAAAAGGAAGGAAAAAGAACACAGGTCATTAACTTATTTACTGTCAGACTTAAAATCTCTATATAATTAAACACTGAAAAATTCCAACATAAAGTGAGAATGGTCAAAAATTTAATTAAAAAATCCAGAACTTTTAAAAACTAGTAAATGTGAACTTAAAAAAATAAACAACAAAACAGATTAAACAAAAACTCCAAACGTCAGCTTTTACCTTCTGGAAAAGGTATATCAATTTGGCTAGAACTTGTGACCTTTCTTATGCTGTCCACTTGATATTCACCATCAAAGTCTTAAGTCCATTTAAAGAATGCAGAAAAAATGTCAGTTTATTAAGTTTATTATTATTATCATTACCATTTTTTTAATCATCTTCAATGAGACTTAGAATCTTTTTTTCATAAGACACAAAAATTTTGAAACAAATTTATCAAGTTTTTCACCCACATCACTGTGTAGTGTTTTTTCCCCATAGAAATAAAAGTATTCATTAATGTACATGTGTTATATTATCAAAAACTTATTTATCTTTTGTATGACACAGGTCATTCGACTTCAAACTATATCTGCTAAGATCGAGAAGTGAGAACGAGGGATGGTAATTAAAAAAAAGAAATCCCCCACCTTTGCAAAGGTTACAGTCCCTTCAGATGGTCACTCAGGGTCACCCACTACTTTGGTATATTGAATGTTATGACATTAAAAGTGGAAGGAAAGAAAATTACAACAGACCCCACAATTAAAACTGTTTGTCTTTCAAACTTTTGAGATTTTTCAGAATCCCAAATGTAAGCATGTTAGGTGTTTTATTGACCATTCATATTAAAAGCACACAGCAATGTACATGTGTTAGTGTCACCATGATCTTCATCCTTACTGTCAAAGATGGTTAGTGTGGTTTAATGCTGTGTCAGCAACTGAGGCCATATCACAGTGAGAACAATGTTAAATGGTTATAAATCAAGAAACCCCATGATAACATCATTAACAGAACTGCCAAAATAAGGGACAATATTGTGGCTTGAAAAGCCACCAATAAAATGAGAACACCAAATCAAAAAGCAAGAAGATATAAAAACCTTAAATCTTATTGTATGTGACCCACCACCACGAAATGATTCTAAAGTTGTGCAGAGCAGTTTCGTAGATGAGACCGAGAAAAGTGATTAAGGTCAGCTTTGTGCCATTGGACTTGCACAATTTTTATAACTCAGTACATTTTTTAGGACTAGAAGAACAACTTGATACTGCACTTCCAGATTGATAATTTATGTACAACCTGTACTACTAGTGATGCAGTTCTCAGCCATGTTTGCTCGAAGTAGACCACTAGCAAATCCCTTACTTGACATCATGTCTGGTTTTCACCCAGAGATGAGGAAAATCATCTTTATTTAGTTTCTTGAAAACTGCATTTCTCTTGATTTTATGTTCAAGGCATTGATGCAACAAGATGTTTCTAATGTAAGCTTGTATCACTGTTTGGTAAGATCTTTTAAGACTGAACCTTTTCCAAGAAAGATCCATTAAATGGGAGGTAGGCTTGAGATTATTTTTATGCTAGTACTGAAGCTTTTGCTAGGCATGATATAAAGTGGGATTTGATTCTACAACTTACTTTTCATGCCAAGCTTGGACACCGAATGTGAATTTATCACTGATCAGGGTTAGGCCAAGAGTTCACAAATTAAGTTTTTTAAAAAGTGAAATCAAGCCTCTAACATATGAAGGACATTTTGACCCAATGGCTACCTTAAAGACATCCCCTGCCCCACCCCACCACCTAAACCCCCCCCCCCCCAAAAAAAAACAAAAAAAACAACCAACAAACAAACCTTCAAGATAGTTATAAACTATAAGAAGATATGTAGGAAAAGTTCTCAGTTTTTTTTCTTTTTACCTTCATTTTTAGCTTTTTCGATCTCTTGTTCCCTCTGTCTCCGGGCAGCCCTTTGTTTCTCCTCCAAAAGAATCTTCATATGGTTTGCTTCATCCCACTTGCCTTCTTCCATCAGGCGCTGGTCAGGTCGGTTTCTTGAGTCAGTTGGCGCTACCCCTTCCTCGGGTTCATTCATCTCAATGGCCAGTTGACTGAAGAAGTAAATCCTTTCTGCACCATTCCTGGTGATGAGAAGAGGAGTGTCTTTAAAACCAAAGGAAAACAGTTTCAACCCTCTTGGCTTTTGCGCTAACTTGCCCCCCCACACACCCTCACTATGCTGCATGCCAGTGAACTTGGTATATTACATTTCCTCACTCCTTCACTTCTACAATACTTTTATGAAAAACGAATGTTCAGGATGTTTTAACCTTCTAGTTCTGACTGAACACACATCACAAAGAGTATGACAAAAACAAATAATAAAAATAATCTGATATTAACACAATTACTGTTGGGACTATGAACTTTTATGTCCCATGTAGCACATCATAACTCCTTTAGGGGCAAATAACAAGAACTTCTTCCCCTCAAAAATCCAGTTTCACTCACGGAGGTGGTCGAACTTTCCACAGCAACTTATGCGGGCCAGTCTCAAAGACTGGCTTGCCTTTGTTGGACTCTTCAACATGAATAATAGGTGCTCCCTCCATTTTTGTACACCAATTGCCGGTAAGCACCCAGCGAGCATTGTCCTTTGAGTCAGTGACAACACCAGTTACCTGTATAAATACAGCTACTATTTCTCAGCAATGAAGGTGATTTTGTAGTGAATGCTTTTGTACACACAGGCAAACTTATGAAACTGCCATTGTAATTAGGTGTTGCACACTGACACTTATTAGAAATCCTTTTCCTAAAATACATGTGATATGTACATGTACATAAGTACTATTGTTCAATGCAATAAAGTACAGATATGTGCATACTCACAAATAAGTTCTTTGAATAAAACATAACAGAGACCTTCACTTATTGTGGTAATACTGTTACCCAATGTCAGTGTAAATTGCAAGAAACAGTAAGAAGCAGATGGACCCATTACTCTGACTAAAAAAGGTTCTTCATTTCACAATTTTGCTTTCAGTCAGTCCTATAAAGTGCTTCATAAATGCTGTAGATCCCACAGCAAGCTACACCTCTCGATATTTTCAGCAGTGCAACAAATTCACACAAGGTTGTAACACTTTTGCCTCGCTCACCTTTCTGGGAGTCTCTCTCGAGAAATAGCTGTATGCAGAGTACTTCAGATGGCACCTGTCTCCCGTGATATGGTTGGTGATGTCCATTTCTCCCTGATTGTCCACCCATAGCCGCCCCACAATGATGTTATGAACTGTTGTTGTCACTTTTCGCCATGTATAGTGACCACCAGACTTGGTGAAAGTTAAGTGTGCAATACCTGGTTATGCAAACAGTTTTCATCACAATTTCCGTCACACCTTATTTCAACAGCAAAAACTGATGAAATTTATGCCTCAGTTTCTGAATACCACTTTTTTCAAAGTCAAATTTCTGCCATGACATATAAACGACAAACTAATTGAAAGCAATATTGCGTGTGCTTGATTAAAAACAATGAAGCACACAGGGTTCCCAGGGATCAGGGATGGTGCCAAAAAAGGACCTTAAAAGGACCTTAAAAGGACCTTTCATGCATTCGAAAGGACCTAAGTGACAGTCATCAATGCTTAAGTTTTTCTCTTGTGTGGTCGGAAAGATGTATTATTTATGAATCTGTGGTCTTCTCTATGTTCTCAAATACATGTATTTCTAGTAATAAATAATCAAAGAGTTAATTTTGATGCCTGTCTGCCATATTTAGATTAGATAACTTAAAAAGTGTCCTTAGCGCGCTGATAACATACACCGTTAATGTTCCAAGTTTTCTAGAAATCTAAGTAATAATAATTGCAAAACCTGAAAGCCATTCTTTGGTGTAATACAAAAGTCAGTTCACGTGTCTCTCTCTCGCACACACACTCTAATGGGAAGAGAGAGATAGAAATAGAGCTATGCACAGTAGTACTAGAAGATCAAAGTTCAAGAAAGAGTAAGTTTCTAAAGAACTTTTGAAAAAAAGAGCGTTTTTTTGCGAATACGGAAGGGCAACTAGTGTTGTACAGATGTGTAGACCAAACATTTTCTTGTGACTACAAGGAATGCCAAGGATTGGAGGATCAGATGAGGAATGAAAAGAGTGTGATCCTAATGCTAAACCAAAGATGGAATGAGTCGAAACTGTCAAGCATTACAGCCCATTTATTTTTAACCTTGAGATATTATTTAAGCATTCTTATTACACATACATGTAACACATGCAAACATATACATAAACAGCATGATATACTAATACACATAAGATTAAGATTACAAAATGACAAAGCAATCCATCTACTATAAGCAAAAGTTTCATTGATGAAATTCAATTCTTTGTCACCCCTACAGCTTTACCAATACTAAACAATACAATTTCTTTACACAACCTAATTTCCTCTAAATAGTTCTGGTTTTTTAACATGTTCCATAGCATACATGTACAGAATTGTGCAGGCTTATTTAAACTGAAATAAACATTAATTCTGAATGTCACAATTCAACACCTTTTAATTTCTTCCTGTAATCTATCAATGTCTGACTGAATCTTTGTTATCTCCTTCTTCTTGTCTTTGGCTAACAAACGCATGTTGTTAGATCTTTCAATAAGTGAAAAACTTTTTTGCTCTTCAGCCTGGAAACTATGTCTGTCAGCCAGTTCCAGCAGGTGTCGTTCTTCGGCACTGGTGGTCTTTAGCCTTTTTGTGAGTATTACCAGCTCATCTCCTAATCTCTTTCTGTGGACCTGCTTTTCTTCTGTTTCCTTCTGCTGCTTCTGCTCAGAGAGGTAACGTTCATACCTGCCATAGGCACTAGAAGCGGATATCATCAGTGGTTTGGAGATCTCAACATTTTCCACCCCTCCCACACTGTGAATATGATCAAGAATTACTCTGCGTGCTTTTAGTGCAGTCTGACTAAGATTGTCAGCTACTGTTTCTTTGTTGAATGAAAATCCTCTTTCCACTGTAGCTTGACCATGAGAGAGTAGGAGTAACTGTCTGACAACAGACCACAACACCTGAAACTCTGCTTTTCCAGCAAGGGCATCATAAAACCAACTATCCAGTCTTTGTGTCATAGGGTCAAAAGCCTTACTACCACACTCACCTGCAGAACTGTCAAGAAAATTACGGAACTCTGACAATACCTTGTCACAAGTCACATCATCAAACCTTTTCACACCTTGGCAATACAACAAAACCTTTTTCATTTTTTGTATTGATTTGTCTTTTTCCCCCATGGTCTTTGGGTTTAAGAAAGTTATGTTTCTCACTAGGGTGTACTTCAGTGGAGATTTATCCTGCAATTTTAGAACAACTGCTTTCAAAAAATCTCTGCATTCAGCTCTGAAGGCCATGAGAGTTCCATCGTTTACTGATGACTGTTTCTTAGCTACAGCCAGTAGTCTATCAACCCTGAAGCCAAGTTCGATCATGCTCAGATTGACATGGTTAGAACTGTTGCATATATCAACCTGCACAAGTTGGAGGGCAGTTTCACATTTATTAAGTACATTTGACTTGATAAATTTGTGCATCAGATTTTTCATAATGTCATGTAAGTCTAAACAAAGGAAAGGAAGAAGAGGCTGATCAGCTTGGTATTTTCTCAAAAAAGGTTCAAGTATACTGGCAATTAAACTAAAGAAAGCCAGACGACATGAAAGCAAAGGGGTAGATAAGACTCCAGCTTTTACAATATCAAAAGATTTGTTCTTTGGCAATGTTATTTTTTCTCCATTGCAGCTTTGACAAATTTTTCCAAGTATGGAAGCATAACAATTGCTTTTTCAGCAACAGAATTGTTTTCAAGCCATCGGTGAGCACAGAACTTGGCTGGAAAAGATGTGGAACCAGTTACTTTTATATAATCTTCTCTTCTGGCTGGGCTGTCTCTGAACAAGATATAAGCAGATGTAAGAAATGACTCAAGCTCCCATTGAGAAGCCTCGCACCCACGCCTAAATGCATTGTGCATAACATGGAGTCCACAGCTGCCCACATTTAACAAACCAACATTGTGATTGGTAATCATGTCGTTATTAATTTTCTCAAGAAGGTTTAGGTTTACAGAAGGTCCATCCATAGAAATTTGAAGTAAATTAGCTTGCTTGAAGTTTGATTCGCTAATTACCTTACTGAACTTTTGTTGAAGGTCTATGGCCGCGGAATGACCCAAAAATTCCGAGGTCAGGTAATGAGTCCTTACAGCATTGTCACTCCAGTAACGAACATGGAAATCCAGCTGTTCAGTTTGAGTCTTATGGTTAGAAGATTCATCAAACAAAAGAACATACTCAGGCGACGAATTTACACAGTCCAGAAGCAATTTCGAAAAGTGAGGAGCAAGCCCAAATGAAGTTAGATAACTGGCTTTTGTTTGACCGCACTTAAATTCTGCAGCTACTTGGCTGTCTGGGAACATAAGTCGAAACAGTTCAGCAGACTTTTCAGCAGATCTGAAACTGTAGTGTGATTCCACAATCTTGAGAGTCCACAGGATCTCTGCCTTCAATCGTTCATTGCTCATCACGAAACCTATTCAAAGAAAACATTTAAGTTACCATTATGTCTGTAAACATTATGTTCTGTCTGAATAAAAGACAGGTTTCAAAAAGCAATAATTAATGACATGATAATATAAATAATACTAAACTAAGTTAAAGTATAAAGATGGCAGCATAGTTGAAAATGAAAGTTATTTTCAGCTAACTGATTTAGCTTTAATGTTAAATTGTTTGATTTTAAAAATCCAAAAAATAATGTATTTGCTGGTAAAATAGGATAATAAGCATACATTATTAATTATACTTTCTTTTTAATCTTTCCTGATCAGATGCCAAAAATTCAGATCAATTTTCTGCAGCAAAGCTGTAGTAAGATTCGTGATTGTATAAAACTCTATTTGTAGTTCGAATCATGAGAAAATGAAAATCTCAACTTTTTAATTTAAATAATTCTTTGCTATTTACTGATCTTTAAGCTATTGGCTTCACCGTAAATTAGACGATAGGCTTAATAAAGAGTGGAAAAAAACCGCAAAATGTTATGCACGCTTTAATTTAATGTGTTTTTCTAAGTACCCACATCGTTAACTAAATGAATCGCTAAAGATAAATAATTGTCAACTTACTGGACACACTTGCAGAGCTGGTCGGTGCCGTCTGATTTTGAGCGGGCTGTGGATGTTCTCGATGACGAAAGTAATCAGTTACACAAAAGCGCGCATCTTTCAGAAATACTTTTATTTGCCTTTGGTGTCTTTCGGTAACCATGTGCTGTTTCAGAACACTTTCGCCCATTGATGAAAGATTCAGAGATATTTTGCAGGCAGCACATCATGCCAAATGTTTATTGCTCGAGTCTTTTATTAACCAATCTTTATACTTGTCTTCCTTTAGCCACTTCTCCTGAAAAGAGCACTTCCCCGGCATCTTTCAAATTGTTAAGCAGACAAAGAAATGTGGTCGACACGACGAGAGTGAACTCGCGAAAGGCCGAAACGGACGTTCCCGCCGCGAGCGAGACTGGGTAGTCATGTGATTAAAATAGCAATGCAGCGAAAAATCGTCGGTATTTTGCGCCAAAGTCTACTCCGGAAATAAATTTGTTGTAATATTTTATCGATAAAAGGACTTAAAAGGGTCACAGAGAAAATGTAAGGACCTGTGTGAGAATTTGAAAGGACCGCATGGCAAATAAAAGGACTTAAAAGGCCTTTTGGCGAAAATTCAATATAAAAGGACTTAAAAGGACCTTGCAAGGACCTGGGAACCCTGAGCACAATATCTTAATATCTTGAATATCATACTAACATTTATATGGCATGAATTAATTTAACATCCCTCAACAATCTCATTCCCTGCATAACTCAACACTGCACATGATGCCACTGCATCTCAAACATTTTACAACAGCTGATTGTGACATTGCAAAGCCCAATATTAACTACAACATAATTAGCCCAAACAAAATCTCTGATTAGCTCAATCAAATAATGAAGGAATGCAGCTTACTCATACTTGCACACACACACAAAACAAAACTGACCCATGGGAATGATCTGGAGATAGCGACCGCGGAATTTGGTCGTCATGGTAAATTCTTGCCACAGGGTCCAGCCCCGTCCGTCTGTGTGTGTTGCTAATGTGGGAGGATGATGGGATACCTGTATTAAAACAGGTGATGCTGAATTCAAAAACAGATAATACTTTGAATTCACAAGATAAAACATCTGCCTGACCTGTGACATCACTTGCCATCCACTTGAACTCTTGCAAACTAAAAAATGTCTGCCTCTTAGAGATCACTGGTACCAAGCAAAAGGAAAACAAAACCTTAACAGTATCACTTTTTTATGCTGTACAGTGAAAAGCAAATTCTGAGATCCCTCAATGACAACGAAAGTAGCCCCCCAAAACTAACCCTAACCAAGTCCAACCACAAATCCTACCCCACCCCTCCTACTCTCCCAAAAAACACCCATTGATCAAGTGTCTTCAATTTAACGCTATAGACATATACGCAGTCACAAATTTCCATCCTCTCTCTCCCTCTTTTTTTTGTTTTGTTTTTTTAAGCTCAAACCTGCTCGGCTAAAGACTTCCATCCAAAATCCTCAGTTCTGTCAAATTCAAATGTTTCTCCCAAAAGTGGGTTGAATGGCTTTCCAGTTCGGAATAGTGTTGTTGCATATGCAGAAACTGTAAATGCAGCAACATAAGCCAGCTGTTCACAGGAATCCTCGCACAATGCTGCTTGATCGAGAATTTCTGAGTACTCCAGCTCCTCTGTCAGTCTTTGTAACATGGACAGAGGCTCGTTGAAATTGACCTAGACAAGGGCAATAAATAAAATCAATGAAAATGACATGAAGGAATTTTAATTAAAACTGGAAAATATAACTTGGCTCAGTATCAAAGGAAAAGTTTCAGCTTCCACATAAGGTGTCAGCAAGGTGTGCTCTAGAGCCACCACCAATGTTACACACTGTTCACTCACAGGCATGGGGATCTTGGACAGTTCCTTGCCGATACAGTTCTTCATGACACTCCAAAGGTTCAAGCTGATGTTGGGTTTCTCAGGGATCCATTTTCTTCGCTGCCTCCTTGGCACCAGACTGCCCTCTGCATTCTGTGAGTCTGGGAGAGATCTCGACATTCGGATTTTGTCTTGACTACCTGTCCTCTTATGGTCACGTCTCCCAGAGCCCTGTCTCTGCTACAAGGTTTAACAGAAGCTGTTTAGTGTGATATAACCAGTGAGCACAAAAGATTACACATTTACTTAGCAAGTTTTTATTTATGATAGTGATACATGTAGAACATGCAACATAAAGGTATCCAATTATAAAAGACAGAGTGCTAATAAGAAAAAAGAAGAAAATGTAACAAAAGCCTTACTTACAACTGTCCTGTTTTAAAAATCCTCATATTCTTTTTTAAGCAGCCATCTCCAATATTTCGGGAGAGTGGGGAAAACATGATCTGATGATCAACAACTGAATTAACATAGTTCAAGCAAGTTTACACGAATCTTGTGCATATATCACATACCAGTCCTTTCTTTGGAGAGTTAGCCTTAGTTGTGTAGACTCTTGCTTCATTGACACTGCCTTCTGACTCAGATTCACTGGATAGATCATTGGCATAACTCTCCATGCTCAAGTCACTACCAGTTCGTCTTAAATGGGGAAGAAAAATGTTCTTTTAATTAGCATACACACCAAGTAAATATCAGAGTGTTATAGTACAGCATCACAAATGAACACATCAACAATCATCAAAATAATGGGTATTGAAGGATGACTAGTGTAAGGAACAGAGAAAAAAAAAAAAAAAAATTATGAAGGAAAAAAGGCAAAGTGGTAGAGACGCAAATAGAAGATGTATGTTTTTGACAAGATGTGCTTAAAACTAAATTAAAAAAGTGTATCACTGCTTTATTATGAATTGACAAAAAAGGTTGTAGGAATTGTAGCGCTTAAAAAATATTAAAAGTACTCATACAGAATAGGTAATAGGTAGACAATAGGGATGTCAACTGTCAAATATTAATGAGAAAAAAAAAAAAAACGCCCTTAAGATAATTTCAATCTCTATGATGCAAATGATCAGAAATGTGAATAACACTGTCTGTCCAGTGATAATACCTTTAACACCCTCTCAAAATTTCTCATTCCCTACAAACATTCCATCACTGATCACAAAGAAAGCTAACAGCAGACCAGACAGTTTGGACTCTGTCCAAAAGCAGCCAACCCTACTTGCTTCTAGGTAACAAGAGTATTGACCGCTGTCAAGATATCCTGACAAATCTCGCCTGCAACTGTTTACTTAAAGTGGTTTCTTCGCAGTGATTTTTTTATATTCCCAGGCAAAAGTTTTCCTTTATTCCCCACGAGTCTAGGGCAAAAATAACCACTGCCTCTCAATCTTTGCCAGTTCAGTGAGGCAGTCAACTGTTTACAATATTATAATGAAACATGTGAAATATGTCTTCTTCGGGAATAAGATAGGATATAAAGACAAAGCAACAAATGTGACACTGAATGCTTAAAAACTTTTAAAGCAACATAGTGTGTGTGTGTGCATGTACTTGCATGTATGCATGTGTGTGTATGTACGAGATAAATGGGAAAGCTGCCTGACGTAAATATATGCATATACATACAAGACTTTACATAACCATGCTAAAAATAAACTGTTCATGCACTTTCATGTATGCACATGTGTGTGAATGAACGAGACGGATGAGAAGTTGCCTGATGTAAGTATATTTGTATGCATACATGTAAATAAGACTTTATATAACCATGTTCAAAATAAATTGTTCATGCTGTAAAAAGTAACAATGAAAAGACCACATCCAAAACACAAAGCCAAAAAACATCCTAAAATATTTATGCCATCAAAGAAGATTTTTTTATGCCAGTGTCATTTTAAATCACTTTAAAGAATTTTTTTGGGGGGTGCACGTGCATAGGTGGGGGGAGGGGGGGTGAAGAAACTTTCTCAGTTCAGTCCAACCAGTCCTTTACAGACTGCTGACTCTGGCTTAAAGCCGCACAGTTCAAAATGTGCGAAGTCCAACAAACAAATTAAAACACTAGTTTTTCTGTTTCCCAAATTTTTGCAACTTCATGCAATGTCTTACTGTTTATTCATACATCCACATGTACATGTCATCTTGTCTACCTCATTTATTTGCAGGGAAACAAAATGCAACAGAAAAAGAAGGGAACGGTTAATAGATTTATCAGATACAATATTCTACATTCAGTTCTCAATGCATCATTGAAAGTATTTTTAACACTAAGTGATGCCAGTTTAGAAGTAGTGAGTGTTAGAAAGAAGTAATAGACTCTTTTATTAGGCATGAAGAATGTGCAATGATGCAGTAAGAGAACCCAATTTTTTGTTCTACAAGACAGTTTTGTAGGACTCCTAATTATTTTCAGATGATGCCTTTGATGCATGTATGTTGACTACATTTCAGTGTTAGCTTACAAATTATTTTCCTTCTTCCAACAAGTAATATTGTTGAAAGCTCTGTATTTTTTGACTACTGCTACTGTTTGATCTGTGATTCAATTTCTTGACCATGTCCACTCTTACAGTATGAGAAAAATTGCCTGGTCACTTTAAGAGGCACCAGGGACAAAAAAATAAATAAATAAAAAATAAAATACCGGTAAAATCTATCCCAAAAAATCTGACCCTGGAGACCACTAACAATTTCAGGCAGCTTGGATTTACCTGTGATGCTTGTCTTTGCTGTGAGGAAGTGCTACATCAAACTCTTTCTCCACCTGATGATCGAGAGCATCATAGAAGTCCTCTTCATCGGATGGAATTGAATCTGTACAAAAAGAAAAATGTATTTAAGAATTGCACTTAATTGCACAGGACCAACTAAATTAGGTTTTGCTATGACAGATAATGCAATCTATGTGACATAATCCTCAATGATAACACCATGCATAAATTAACTGCTCCAAGCCCAGATACCCAGATTCACTTTGAAAAGATTCACCTGTATGTCAACCAAAATATTGTTTCATTTAATAATAATAATAGAGCACAAAAAGTACATTTCTTCACTTGGTACCTTGCTCAATTCAATTTGCAAGAGCATAACACAAAGATATAAAATGGACAAATAAGTTATCATCTTAGGGAATAAAATGGCAATAAATAATTTTATTTGTTCAGCCTTGTGCTGCTTTTTTGAAGATCATGATTTCAGACTTATAAATAATATGAAAGCCATTGCTAAGATTAAAACAATATTTTGCTCATATTTTGACACTTCTGAAAACTGTTAACTTCTGTAAGTAGCATAATGTTTTTCCAACAATGCTATCATGCTCTATTTGTCAGAACCCATTCATTTCCATTTAACAGCTTTTATTCATTGCCCTAAGTTATGTGCACATATTGCCACTGCACTGTTAACAGTATTTTATGAAAATGTCCACAGTTTTAGAAATTTCTTTTAAAATTGTAGCAAAACACAATCCAAGCTTCTGCAACTGAACATGGAGCTAGCAAGAGAATATGCTGGCAATGTTTAGCAATATCACTCTTAAAGACTCCTGATTCGTCACAATGTGTTCACATTACCCATTGGAAAGCATAAATGAATACACTATCAGCAAGCTTACTCCCACAGCTCTCTCTGCTGTCAAAAGATACAAATCCTGCCAAACTAGTGCATTCCAGTTTTTAAAAACTGCAAGGTGAAGACTAACGGGATGAGAAGAGACATGCTCATAACACAAACATTAGCTGATAGTGTAATTCAACCCCTCTCCTGCTTTTCACTATTTGGGCTTTATACACCGCTCAAATAGGCATGAAGGAAGATTCACAAATAATTAAATAAACACAGGTAGTCTAATCTCTGCTCTCACATTTTCCAAGAGTTACCAAGATTCTCTGATGTATAATTGGTTCTAAAGCTAATCAATGCATGTGGGCATTATGACAGAAAAAACATGTGTCAAAGACCCTGTAATCACAGAATGGCAGTTGGACTAAGGAACCAAACTGAGAGTCATGTGCTACACTCTTAAGTTTCAAGTTTTTTGGTGCTGTCTGCAGATAAAAGAACATGAGAAAATGTCATCTCTACTTCAGCTCCACGTCTCTGCCAACTCTGTCAGGCAATCTGAGACTCTTCTAGAATGAGTTGGCACAACCACACTGTGTGGGCTGCATTCCTTTCAAGTTCTCATACTGATTCTAGATCACCTTCTCTGTAACCCCTCTAACCCCAACTATATTGGCCTCATGGTGGGAAATAGATCAGGACGTGGTTGAGGGCACCTCGGTGCGTTTTTCTCCTACTACCTTGAGGTTGTGTGCATACCAAAAAAAAGACCAAAAAAAAACTTTACCAGATGATCAAGAACTAGGCACACCCTCTGCATTTTTTTTAAAAAGTTTCTCGATTTTGGTCGACATTTCGTCAAAGGCCATAACCTTCTCCACAGCTAGATCTCTCCTGTCAACAGATAAACTTTGATCTTTGCCAAAAGACCAAGAAACAGACGAGATGCCGAGCAGGAAATCTTTCGCTGCAAACGCCAAAAAGACCAGAAATTTGAACATGTTGCGGCGGCCATGTTATCAAAAAAAAAAAAACAAAAAAAAAAAAAACAACAAAAGTTTCCAAGCATAGTCACGTGATCGACGAAGTATGTCAAGGAGGTCTTCCTTCCTCTCGGTCAAACTGCAGTTCCGGAATTTGATCCTTGCTGCCCCACGGGACAACGATCGCACGAGCAGCTGAGGAACCTTCTCGTGCACTCGTCCTCAAGGACAGCTGTAGTGGCCTTACGTCACCTGAGGTCGATGTTCGGGTCAGCTGATGACACCGACGGATAACGGAAATACAAAATTTAAGAAAACAAAAAACCGCGACGTGTGACATTTTCGCCCTGCTCTCATCCCCTGGTGGAGAGCAAACCACTGATCTCCCCCCCCCCCCCTTTTCAAGCCCGAAGTTCACCGAAGCTGCTCATTTGAACTTTTCTCCGTCAGCTCGTGGTGACCAGATTTTAAACTGACTCCAAACCCTCAAGTCCCAGAGGGCAGCGACACACCCAGGTTTTGTTGCTTGACCACAGGAAGGTGACTGCTGAGTGGAACCTTCATGCCAATGAAAGCACTAATGGGGATCTGGCGCTTGGGCATTGCTGTAGTTTCGTGATGCGACCCCAATCTTCCCTCGTCAAGACGAATTCTACCTTTTTTTCAGACACCGCACGACGACACAGCTGTCGGTACATCAAGTGCGCGAGGAAGACGTTGCCCCCGACCCTATTTTGTTTGGCATGCTGCTAGAATAAAAGCCTTCTCTTTCTCTCTCTTTCACAATGCCAAGCACCCACATCGGCGAAAGCTTTCTCTACCCGTTGAGAACACAGTCTCTGGAATACATTTTCCATGCTTTGGAAACAATCGCCACTTCTCCGCGTCAAAGACCCCTCCACCACCCCCCAATCATAACCAACACACATCAACATTCCACATACCGCTGACACTGCCACACGCTGACAAAACTCTTCACATTTCATTATGCTCTCAATACCTAGGTAACATTTGATGCCCCCTCACCTCACTCTCTGCACATGACAGCTTCACTCCCCGCTACAATGCCGACGATCGACGATGCGTCGCTCACAAAAAACTACGCTGCTACAGATGCTCACACGCCCAGCGAGCGCTTCCCGACTTTCCCGCCTTGTGCCAGAGAATCCTTCCGCGTCTGGAGCCGCCATCGATTGGGGGAAGAGTGCGGTGGAGGAGCGCCGTGCTGTCTCATCCCTCTCCCCACTCCCGTAAACACAACAACCTACACATCCGCAACACTCTCGGCCTCTTTTCTCCCGCTCATCCAAGACAGGCCTTTGCACGTGCACTCCCCACCTTGCAAGCGACAGGTGAGACGGCAGCGATGATTGGCACACGCACGGTTCACACCTGGCACGTGTTGACAGAAACCCTGGCCGCATGCTTTCACCGCTATGGGCGGCCAGATGCCATCGTCTATAGGAATTGCATTAGAAAGGAACTGCGTGACCCCTCCGGCCGTGCGCACACTTGTGAAAACAAAATATTAACTAAAAAAAAAAAAAAGCTTACCAATGTTAAGAATAAATGTAACAGTGCTTGTGACGATTGCTCTGACACAAGCTGTTTAGTGTTAAGTGTAAGGCAAGAGAAAAATGATGGTCCACTGGGCCGGTGCCAACATGCTGTCAGGTCTGGCCACGTCACTGGTAGCATTCACTTATTGAAGTTTTTTGGTCAGGAAACTGCTTCCTTCCACTTTTGCCCACCCCTTCCCTGCACCCATCATTTTATCGACATATCTATCTTTCATATTTATCATCATCCCCTGGGCCAGTCCCGTTATCACAGTCTCACCCTGTTTTCTTGGCTACCTTTGACCCACGACATGAAGGCACAATTAAAAAATATAAGCTTGTGAACATCGAGCAATGGGAAAAAACACCAACCAAACAACTATAAAACAAAACTGCAACTGAAACATTAATTGCTGGAAAATTATATATGTTTCATTTACCACTTGGAAAAAAAGTAATGTCACTGGTCCAATAGCAAAATTGAATAATTGCGCTCTCAAAATGCCAAGTCGTGAGGGAACGAAAAGTTGAAGGCTAGGTAAAAATTTTTTGGCCTGCTGTATGTCGCTTACACATTCTTTTGTCAAAATGTTTTCACCCACAGCACTGACCATCAGTTGGGAATTATTTGTTCTAATTTCACTTCAAATTCACCAAAAGAAAAATAAATCAGTTTTAAATTTACAGCCAGTGAGCTTGATTCACTTCACTGCATGCCACGAATTAGCAGATGGTGGTTTGACAAAACATTATACAATAGTGTTGAAATAATTTATCCCCTGTCTCTTGAGATTCCATTCTAATGTTGCCAATTCATAAGGTTCTATTTCCGTTGCAATCGGTTTTGCCTCTACCTTTCCACCCATGGAAATAGAAAGGGTGGAAAGAATGATGTACTTTTAGCTTCACCACAAGGTCTATGACAGGCTCTAGGTCAGGGGTGGGCAAAATATTGCTCAGGGACATCTTTGGCCCAGCCCATTTTACAAAATGTGAATTGCACATGTTTTCATTCTTTAATTCAGCCTAGATTACCTTGATTGAAATTTAATTTATCAAGTACAACAGCATTAAAAATCGGCAGCCTGTAACATTCTGACATAGACAAGGTATAAAGATAACAAATAACAGCTGACATGTCTGATGTAGTCATTACAGAGCATCTGGAACAGCTGCCTTCAAAGGAAAGGCTAGTTTTAAAGTTTTATCGTGAATAAATTCAAACAGCTTCACTTTATGCAAAAAAAAAAAAAAAAACAAAAAAAAAACAACAAACGCTATTATGTACTCATTTTTTGTCCATTCCATTATCACTATCATTTGTTGTGTAGTCTTCTGGCGTGGGTTTTTGGTATTTCACCAGCCCACTGCATAGCTTAGAGCTTCACTGATTACAAATCTATTCTCTAAAACTGATGTCATCAGTACAAAAGTACTATATCAATATTAATCTTTTAGTCTCAGTTATGCTCACTATCACTTCTAATTATAGTGCTCTTCATCATTGCAGGAATTTGATCAATGATAATCAATAGACCCCCATTTACTACCCAGGCCACCCCTTCTAATCACAATCATCTCCATGATGGCATGCGTTTGCAATTTTATTTTCTGCAAGATGTCATTCTGGAGAATGAATTTGTAAGACACACTAAGACTAAATGAGTTCATTAGTACCTGCTGAATAGGAACTTATAAATGCTGGTAATTATTATTGTTTGATGCCTGCTGAGAGTTTGTTCTCATGGCACTTCATGTATGTAAATCACCTTGAGCTGCCTTGGGTGATGGGAAAGGGCACTCTATAAATAAGTATTAACATTATAAAGACAGACACTTTTGAACAGTCTGTACATGTATGACAAGGCTGTTTATCTGTCACATTAAGAGTTCAGAGGTCAAATGCTTTGTTATCCCTGACATTTGCCCTGCCTGAACAAGTGCTGGATAATACCTGGATCCTTAGGAACTGCCCTCACATGTACAAAGTTCATGCACCACTAAATTGGCAGGGCGCCCAACCCTCTCATCAACACTTCACTTCGCTACAGAAAGTCCCCTAGGGCATACACTGATGGAAAGAGGGCATTAATAGATGAGCGCTACAATAATGATCTGTCATAACCAATTCTGTCGGTGCTTTCTGATATCATGGAAGAACAAGTAGAAAAAAGTTTGAGGGAGCATAAAAGGCTGGGTGGGGGCACCAGGCAAGATCTAGACCCATACAGGATTTCTAGGAAGTCTAAAGTCAAAATAAAATGAACAGATGTAGATGGTCCCTGATTGTTTCTTGCACCTACTACTCGCATCTCTGACACTCAGAATAACTTGTTGCTTTTCTGTAAATATCCTTGTGGCTCATAACTGCATATATCACTATGCGGTCAATCAATCACCTACCAAGTTTATTAAAAAAATGATTTGATATAAACAGAAACCATCATTTGGCTTCAACAATAACAAACAAAAAAATCCAGATAATCTGGTCCCATCCACTGTACCTGGAAGCACATTTTGCAGGCTCAATGGACTGATAAAGAATGACTATAGAAAATTTCATTACATATTGAGCAGAAAAATATTACACAAGATCACAGTTTGCTGATATGACTAGCATGAAGCTTCCATTTACTTTGAGAAGGCACTAAAAATTTGAGGTCCACAATGTAACCTGCATCGATTCTATTATGCTAGAACTTTAATACACTTAATTACTATACAAAGAGTTCTGATATTTAATTAACTAAAATCTATTATCTGGATAAATGCATAATGCACTACACTTTCACATGTGCCCTTTCCCATTTAATAAGAAAGCAAAGTCACTCCATTCCACAAAACCAACCAAATGTTTAACACACACTACAATCTCTCCCAGCTTTCAAAAAGCACAAATCTGTGCACGACCGCCTGCCAGCTATTCCCTGGTGGTCAATATCTCTCCTGCCAAACATACAGGTGAAAGGCAAGGAATGCAATCATTAGGGATCTGAGCAGTCATCGGGTGGACGCTTGTCAGCTTAGACTAGTTAGGCTTCAATTACAAGTCGGGGTGGGGAGGTGCTGGGCACGGATTGGGGCGTGAGCAGGCAGGAGGATATGCCTGTCGACTGGGCGATCGACACCAGTAGAAGCTCTCTCCTGACAAAGCACATGGAAGTTGGCGAGTGATTAGAAGCAGAATCGTTCTAACGCTGTACAACGTCCTCCGGCAGTTGATTTCAAGACGTAGTTTGGTATTGACTATCCTATTAACCTTCTTGGGAATCTCTGCGGTTATATATTCTCCAAGCATCTGAGCAACGAGTATTTACGACTGCTGTCAGCCATCAGGACATCACACTCTTGGTGAGAGAAAGGCACAAACACGTGCACCACGCAAGTACTAGACTTTGTTTTTCGACACTTATATCGATGCATACAAAGTTACTAAAAACAAACCAAACAAACAAAAAACAACAACGGGAAAAGAGCAAGAAGACCGGAAGTATTTTTCACAATAAAACAGGTTTCTGTTTTCATTGCAATGTCCTTTCTATCCTGACAAGGATTCTGGTAGATGGTGAGCGCTAGATACAAATTTCGAGAAACATCTTCAACAAGCAACAGAGCTAGACTCGACGTCATCTCTAGATCTACCAAACTCTCCTGTCACTAAACTGCATACTTTATGCAATGAAAAAAAAAAAAAACAAAAACAAACTAGGTGTACACACTCACCAAAGCCCAGTCTTTAAAACATCCTAGTGAGAGATTCCTCAGGACCAGACACGCGTCCTGGGCGGCAAAGACACGAGGCTGTGCTGGCAGCGCTTCTTGCCTGTACCCGGCTCCATCACGTACCAGCCACTTCCGCTCGCACACAATTCCTTCTCGATTCTTGTCACACACAAAATTCAAACCCTTGCCAGCAGGACAGTGCTACGGATGGCAGCACAAGCAAAAACACCCCCCAAGCCACACACGTAACAGTTGCACCGTATCCTTCGCGCTGGACCGTCCGTACTGAATAATTGATGCAGCTTGCGTGATGGCCACAACATCGGCATCTAGCTCTCTGTCACACACGGCGAAGACAAGGCTGCTGTGGGGCGTGTTCCTGGCGGGGTACTACTCCAGCTTATCACGCAAAAAAAAAAAAAAGGGGGTCTGAGATAGTCTGACGTCTCTCTAACGATTCTGTCTTCCCCTGCCTTTGCCTTCTTGGCCACCCGTTCGATACGAAACTGATGGGACCGACTCTAACTGACGCGCCAAGGCGGGCGGCACTGGAGCAGAGAGTGGAGCAGGCTACTGTGTCAGTGGTCGCTGCAGTTCCTACTTCTGCTGGCACCTCGGAGGCAGTGCTAAAATCGATGACACGCCTCCAGGCGGAAGCTAGTGGCTGATGACTGTGCTCGCGGGCAAGTGAACCCGAACTTAAGCCTAAGTTTATTATGTATCTCGGCAAAATGGAGACAGCTGCCCTAGAATGACACAAACCCTGGCCAGTCAATCCAAGAACAGGACTAATGTTGAAGGGGGTAAGGGTGGATATTCTGTGTCTGTATGAAGGGTCAAAGACCTTGTTAGAACACTACCGGTCAAATATTTAATCAAATTTTAACCGAATGTGCTTCACCTTTTCACACATTCTGAATTTGTTTTTCTATAAATGCTTTTGTTGAACAATCCTGCTATGTTGGGTTTGGTTGGTTGTGTTTTACACCATACCAGCAACTAAGGCTATATCACGGGGAGAGAATCCTACATTAAAATATTTAGGAACAAAAAAACCTAGGTTATACAATAATATCATAAACAATAAAAGCCAACATAAGATGCAAGAATAACAAAATGTAATAGGTAAAAGAGGGGTGTTGTGTCTTATAAAAGCCATCAGTAAACCAGAACCCTCCAAAAGAATCTAGCAAAACATAAAACCTTAAATATGATGATAAAGGTGTAACTGCATTGCAAAGGTGTGTCCTATCTAATCTACTGAGAACTATCACCTAGGATAGCACACAGGCAGGCAGTCAGAAAGATAGGGAAGGATAGTGTGTAACTTGTTCTGGCCCAGACTGTCCCAGTGGTGTTGCCACAGGGACTGAACGTAGGCTACAAAGGTAGACTTACAGTTGGATGACACCAGTGACATCATTTAACCAGGAGACTGGCAAGCGGCCTGGTAACTCAGTGGTCCAGAAGGCCCAAATGAAAGCAATGTCCTTGTTGCGACAAAGGAGAGTCGCATGAATTGTGTAAAGCTAAACCACAAGAGTGTGGTCAAAACAACAGGATCAAGAAAGAGCCATCACAGCTACGCAATGAGAACTTGTCCCTGATAATTTAAGACCTAAAAAAATCTGTGACTGATTCTGACAGCATTCTGCATGCTTTAAATAAATAAAAAGTCTAAAAAGTATGGCAAAGTTGCTGTTCTCTAAAGTTTCTGTTTTTCTTATTCTAACTTGCCAATATTAAAGACAACTTCACTTGTCCCCAATGCAACTGGTACAGTGTTGATACTGTAAACCTCAAACTATCTAGGATAATGTGGGTACAGACTTACACAGAGCTGCTGTAGCATTTTGCATTTTAAGGTGCACTTTTAAATACCTCTATCAGCAAGCAATATTACTAGCCTTTCCGAGTATACATTTATTTATAAATGAATGGATTTTGTTCATGACCTCATTTCACATGTCCCAAATGTCAGTTTTCTGACTGGTCTCATTAGTAAATACCTAAAGCCTTCAGAAACACAAATACACTTTTCCTTTTAAAAAAAATTCATTTGTAACAAATGACAGCTGTCTATTTGAATGCTAGAAACTTTTATCTTAGTTTAATGTTCAACTCTAGGTAGTCTCTAATGTATGAAACAAAAAATGGTGCTGATGTTCTAGACATTTTTCACACATTTGTCTCCCACCCCTCATCATGCGCGCACACACACCACTCTTTTTCTATTAATATTTAAAGATTTTATACCATACCAGAGTGGCTGGGTAGTACTTTGTCATCTCCATTAGCTGCTGTCATACTGTTGCCACCAAGAACATTTAAATCAGCAGTAGAAATCTTGCTGGCAGCACTCACAGCATCATCGCTCAGGTATTCAAAATACAGACTGTCTTCTTCCTCCAGCGACCCTTCCTTGTCGTCCTTAAGCTCAGCAGTACTCCCATCACAGACTTCTTTCACATCCAGCACAGAGAGGGTGTTAAGGTTACTTCCCACCTCGTCTATCAGCAGGTGCAACTTGTTTGAAGGATCTGGTAACTCACCTGGAAAGTTCTTGTCAGGAAATTGGGGGCTTGGGAGTTTTGTTTTGATTGTAAAGTCCTCACCGTCCTCAATAAGGTATAGATCATCTGGGACATTCTCTTGCCCTCCTGAGTAAATCTGCACAAGACTGTCGTCTCGACCGATAGCTGCCACGTAACTTGCAAAGTCCTCTTGTACTGAGGTGTCAGGCTGGAAGTCCTGCACAACCGCATCAAAATCTTCATCACCAACATCACTGTCATCAAACTCACCACTGGGCTCATCATAATTTGCACCATCTGTCACACTGATCTCTGGGATGGGATGAGTGATCAAGGCAGCACCATTTGCACCTTCCTCACTGTATGAAGCCAGTGCGGAAGTGGTGGTGATGCTTTTGTCACTGCACACAGTTTCTTGTGTTTTAAAAGGTACAGATTCCATCCTTTCTATCTCTGCAGCATCCCCATCTCTTTGCTGAGGATCTGGTGACTCAGATGATCTTATACCGTTGCAGCTATATGTGACATTGTCTGCATCTGAATTTGATCTTTCTTGTAACACATGATTACCACTGCTCTCCTCTATACAGTGTCCTTTATCTATTACATAAGATCCTGTGGTATTGCAGTCAGAAGTATGCGCTGTAGCCATGTTGGATATGCTGACTCCGTTACCACACTCTGTCCTGTATATTTTCTACTAAATACTTTTTTACAAGGTTATTTGCATGTTTATGTTCCCTTTGAGGGCAGCTACAGTATGTGCAAGGTGATGTATGAACTGTTTTGTCTGATTGCCTCAAATGCTAAAGTTGTCACCTTAACTGTCTTTAAAACAGCAATGTTCTTCTGACATGTGCCAAATACTGATCCTACAAATACAATCTTTCACAAAACTAGGATAGGATTTAAGTATTTGTTTGAGTGTGTGATTTGTTAATATCTACTTGTATATCATAAACAGAAATCACTTTTTCTATCCACATCTTGTTGACAATTTTTAATTGCTCAGATGCAGCCAGGTATGCAAGTAGTGGTGTTTTCTATATTTGTATACACAATATAAACAGTGGTGTAGTTATCTGAACATCAGATGAGTGCTTACAAGTCACTTCAGGTGCCTCTCAACCTGATTGATGAGCGACTAGCATGCCAGTTGAGCAATGCGGAAATATTACTAGCCCAAAACGGACGGAAACATCTGGAAATATGGCATAGCCTGTTGGCAAAAAAAAAAACACGCTTCACTTTTCCTCCTTTTAAAAAAAATTATTTCATGCACTTGCTCCACAGGCTTGTTAGGCCAGTAAATTCTTTAGAAATTGACAAAATTTACTCCTTCGAACCACACTGATTATATTTAACTTCCCATTCAGATGGCATCTGAATGATAGTTACCAGCTCTTGGCAAACCAGGGTAAGCGTTACACTTGTCACACCTGATGTTTCTCACAAATCTCCACCACTGTCCAGGAAAGAACGGTGCATCAAAATCGTGAGCGGACCCAAGTACAGCTCCTGATAACGGACACAATATCAAAGTCGAGGGTCGGTGCTACCTACCACCAACGTCACGTCACGCCACGCGATCATTCACACACATTACGCACGCGTGCCGCACGAGCCCGCGTCACTACACACCACCGACTCCCTGTGCAGCTTATCGATCCTTGCAGCGTCGCTTGGGGCGTCAACGCACACGAAATGGACGTGCGATGGCCTGGAATAGTCTCGTCTCTACATCAAGAACACGCACACAGCACCGCACAGACACAACGAGTGAAAGTCTCCACGGCAATAGTTGGATGCCTCTGATCACGTCACACGGCGGTCAAGGCCAAAGACTTGACCTCTTCACCGCCATTTTCTCTCGTTCTCTCCCTCTCTCTTGCGCGTGCACGCACTTGGGCTCGAAGTCCACGGCAATGACGTTGTCCGCTGTCGCCGCAAGCAATCACTTAGTCCCGATACTGCCTTGGAAAGAAACAGGTGCTGGCCGTAAACTCCCCTCTCCCCCCGCCTCGTTTCTATCGCAACGAAGCCGCCGACATGGAGGGCACGGCGCCAGATGTTTCAATCACGTACCCTCTCCCACTCATCTGCCATGTCCGGCCCCTCCCACACGCTGGCTCCCGAGAGGATCGCAGATGATTTCAGTGCCAGAACTGCATTCTGATCTTGCGACGGCCTTGCTTGCAGAGTTGGGAGACGGCTGACATCGGGAGGGCATCCCGGGGCAAGGCAACATGCCGCGCGCTCACCGCTAGCACCGGAGGCGGAGAAAGCGGCACAGCGGTGCTAAATATAGATCGTCTCAGGCGCGTCCCTCCCCCCTAAAAAAACAAACAAACAAACACTAGAACGCACGAGTGCATCTCTGCTGCCGTTCCGAGCTGTAGAATTACGACGTAATGCGAACAACTTGACAGGCCAGAGTGTCGGACACAACATGCGTACTGTGATCGACGTGCGTCCCCTCGGGTGAGAACTGCGACTGATGTGGGTGTCACATCTGTCTAGCGCGACAGGTGTTAACGATGTCTGCAGTCGTTTCAATTGAAATTTCATGTTACACGGATGTGCAGTGGGGCTTGCGACACGTTTTCCGTCTCGTCACCAACACCGAGTTCGGCGGGGAGACAGAGGAAGTGGTGGTGGGGAGAAGAGCTACTGGGCTGCGAAGCTGCCACGGTCTGCTTCCTCTCGCAGAAATACTCCCCTGCCCCCAAACTCTCTACGTAAGGTAACAACACTTGGTGTTCGCCGGCTGCATGCGCAACATGACTGAACTTTGACCTCTGGCCAAAAGTGCGGCGCAAGGCGCGACCACCTGGCGTCTAGCAGACAGCATCAACTGTCGCCGCAGCTAAAAACTGGACCATGTTATGCACAACCAATCTCCACCCAACACCATCCCTTCCACACCTCGGACTCTTCAATTTGTTTTACCAGGACCTAAACACGACACGCAGGACTGAGGGTCAAGGTCCAGCCAGAGGCGGTCTCGCACGCGCCATAGGGCGGGACCGACAATCAATATGCTTCAGTCAATATGTCCCCCGTCGGCATGCGCCACTATAATGCTGTTAGCATCGCTAAAGAGTTGACAAAACCTCTCCGTAAGTGGACTGCACTAGTGTAGTTTTAATTGCCACTGGGACCACCAACAGTCCACTGGTCAAGTTTCCATCACTCTCTTGACGGACAGTGAGGATGGTCAGAGTGGTGCCATAATGAAAAAGACTGGTAGCAAACAGTGCTGTACCAAAAAAAAGAAAATATACATCTGCTAATTGGACTATGCCAAGATATACAAGTGTGAACTTTAGTGTTTGAAAACAAAATACACGTAGAGTAACTGCAATGCCTCAGTGGAAACAGCCCATGGCTGCAATGTGGTGAAAAATAAGTTATCCATCGTGTGACACTTGTTAGACCCAGATAACACTGATGACATATAAAGATAATATTAAGAAAAATGAAAAGTACCCAGTCACTCAGCCTATAGCTACTGACAATGACATGCCGAGAGCATCGAGTGTGTAGATAAATTTCTTGAGTGTATCACATACAAATCCTCTGCCTATTTTTTGCCATTCAGAAATATAAGTGATAGACTAGTCAAGATTTTCCTTAGATAATCACTGCATGCAGAATTCTCTTTAGAAAAAATCTTTTATCAGGACACCACAGGTGCATCTCTCTTACCACTCCTTACTCCTAACGAAATAAGTTCTACCATGACACGTCATGCCATCAGTTGCCATCTTCAAAAAAAGTCAACATCTAAAATGTCATAAGGCTATAATGATCATGATAATGCTGGTTAAATGCATTTACATAAAGTCTTTTAATTATGCCAATCTTTAAAGTTGAAATCAAGATAAGGAGTATCTAGGTGTCAATAAAACTGTAGGACAGTTACTCCACTCGGCTTCAAAACTATGATGGCATCTTCCACAATTTGGGCTACTTCAAAGTCTTTGTTCGCATATGGAAACCCTGTGTACATCCGCAGCAAATTTTCTATACAGCGAGTCTGATGTAGTTTATCATTCTCAGCAATGATGAACTATCAGAAAGTCAGATAGTTCATACTCAGGTATTGTTTCTCTCCTAGAGAGATAGCCCTAAATACCAATGCCACTCAAAGGCTAATCATATGACAGCTGCTGCAACATTACAACACCGGCTAAACAAAATAAAAACCTCAATCCTGCTCCAAGTATCTCACACATGAAATGTCACTTTCCTATCACATATGCTCTTGATACAGGTCTCTCTTCATCTTTTGACTGCTGAGACACAATGATAAGATCCACCTGACAGTCCAAGTTGACCTCTTTAGCTTTAACTATGTGATGATTTAAACTAAGAGTAATTTTCTTTCTTCATCACATGCAGTGCTACCTTTTGGCTGACATTTTGGAAACCTGCGTTACCATCTTATGATGCAGGGGAAGCAACTTAGGGTGAAAAGCTAAAAGCTTCAAAAAGTGTATCCATTCATGTATGTGTGCACTGCAAGAAAGACTTTATGCATGTAAAAAATGATCCCCTGGATGGCTCACTGACGATTATTTTTAAATTAACTCCTAGAATGGGGCTATTGACAGAACCAAACGACGACAATGGCTTTGTCAGCAGAGTCTGCAAGAGTAACAAAAATAAATAAACAGCCAGGAGGTGGTTTATACTGTTGAGAGGAAGGATGCCGCTGTGCAAGTGCCAAATGTTTCGGTGTAAGTTCTTTTTGGCTTCCAAGGGCGGGTATATCAAAAGAGCAAGACAAGTGGCAAGTGGCTATCATTCATGCTACATGCCATTCAGGCAAAAGTTTAAATCTACTGATAGCCAAGATTTGTTCAAGGCACTTTGAAGAAGAATGCATTAAAAAAGTTAAGGATCTTATTGTTTGCTCACTTATTCACCTTTTACTCTCCTCTTCCCTGTACATGCATCTAGTTCGTGACTAAGGCTTGGAAAATTGTAATTTTCACATAACTGAAGATAAGGCCAAACAAAAACAAAAAAAGTTATGTATTACAATCATGCTGTGAAAGTCTGACTGTCAACTGCTCACCAAGACTAGCAGTGGAGAACTTCGAAAGAGGCCTAGTGTTGGTCTCGGCATACAGCCATCCACCTATACACATCCGTGGTGAGAATGCTTTTGAATCTTTTTAAAGATTGTAAAGCAAAGCCATCAGGTATGCTCAGACACCTTTTTATACTTTCAATTGCAAAATCCCAAACACTTTTATTTTGAATGAACAGCTCTTCCCATACTTTTGAAAAATTTTGTGAAACAATCCTTTCCAATATTGTGAAAAACAAGAAAATAGAAAAGAAAGCTCTTTTTAATTCGGCTTCATCTTTTTTCCCCAAACCTTTATACCCCCTCTCCCAAACTCACCTTTTCCTAACTGGTAATTTAATGCACAATATTTTGCCTAAAAGGAAAAAGAAAAAAAATTGTGCTTAACTTTAAAGCCCAATGCTTCTGCTTTTATGTGACATAACAACATACCCCTCTGTCCATCAGCCTTGGCAGTGATCACAGACATGCGAGCTTTCTTCTCAAGAGATATCTGGTCCTTGGCAAGCTGCTCTACCATTTCCTCAAGTTTGAGCCTTTGCTCATGCTCTTGTTGAAGTAGCTTCTGCCATCGCTTTCCTTGTACAGCTGCTAGATCATGAAACTCAGAGCAAGCCTAAAGGCAAGAGGGAAAAATACATATTTTTCACTGTGCAAATGCTTCATAACACATTTTTACATGCTTTACAAAGAATTAACAACTGGGGTCATAATGAGCTAGTCCAGCCCTAAAAACAAGGTTAAATCCTGAGGGAAATTACATCAGAGGCAAAATATAAACATAGAACCAATTATCTCCAGTGTTTTGGTCACTTGACCATCATGCCACTGGACTACCCTTTCTCACCATCCCAAGCATTCAATTAAATGAACATCATTTGTCAGAGTAAAGCTAACTTGTAGATTATAAAGATTATACAGATCATAAATAATCAGTTAAATATCTGCCCTTTTAAATAATATATTAAGACCCAAGGTTCTACTGGGAAAGCTAATCTTGATCCATCTCGGACATCAAACAATACATACTAACATTAATCATTGCATTAGATGTGATCCGAAATAACGTTGCTCTTTCGTTCACAGCTTTCAGCTTGCTGGCTGCATCTGCTGGATCATCCACCTGCTCCAATTCTGACAATGTCTTTTGGAGTGCATTGCCATGCTTTGCAATGAGGTCATTGCACGTGTTCAGGTCCTCAAGCTTAGAGGCCAGTGTTCTGACCATTAGCTGAAGTTCATTCTTGTCAGGTTGTTGCCGCTCCTCTTCATCACTCTCTGAATCAACGAGAAGCACTGCTCCAGTCATCAGAGAGGAAAAAAAAAAAAGAAGACAACCAAAAAACCAAAAGTAGGACACAAAACATGGACTGGATTAGTAGTGTTAAGGCTACATTTGCAAAGAAAGGAAGCTCATGGGGCTAGCAGTATCAAAAAGAAGAAAAAAAACCAAAACCAACACACCAAATAATAAGCAAGCTCTGCACGAATTTTGAAAGCATTAGTAAAGCTATCAACACCATTTATTGCAGATTAAAAATGCTAGCTATCCAATATTAAAATGTTACATTATACAAAATGCTAGTAAAGGTATCAAAAGTTAAATAGAAAGTGTGAAAATCATTGTGCCACACCAAAAAGATAATAGGAAATTGAAGTTAATTTTTTTAATTCATTAAATATTATAATCATGTTAAAAACTCAGAAAGAAGCAGGCAATTATGATAGTGCGGGAAAATGTTGCATATTTGAAAGAATCACAAAATTTATGCCAAATGAAATTCTTATATGTGAACTTCAAGGTATTTGATTTATTAACACTTCGTAAAACTGATGTGGCACTGAATTTGAATTTGCCTTGAAATTATGGAATATTTAGTTACTGGTTAATCATGGTCCCCATCTAACATGATTATAAATCTAATGCAGGCTCTGCTCCATAATTTGCTAATGTTGCATATGACACGATTGCTTGACCAAAGCTGATCACTTGATGACCAAACATGAAGCCACACATGACAATAACTGAACAAGCATAGTGTTTGAGGACTAAAGACATGCTGCTTAATATTTTTAGATTTTTGATTTAGCAAGGCTTCACTTTATGCACAACATCATAACATGACTGCAGAGAGGTTTCAAACATACCGGCCTCCAGCATTTTAATAGCTTCTGATTTGGCCAACTCAAGGGCTGTTACCCATTTCTGTCGTTCCACCTCTGATGTGGCTTTCAAGTGGAAAGTCTGAGCTCCGCCATTGGAGATGATAATTGTTGTGCTGTCCTCGGTGTGAATGAGTGCACTTGCAAGGTTGATGGTACCTCGACAAGTGTGGGCCATTTCTGCTTGATTTCTGAAACAAATTTAAATGAAAATAACAGTTAACATCAGAAGAACCGATGAACAGAAGACAGTTCACATGAGCACAGATCCACAAAAACTATCTTAAAATAAGAGTAAGAACAGAGAGTGTGAAGAGGTGTTCAATTTTGTCGTAGATTAATGAGGTAAAAAATTATGCGATAAATTATGCAATTATAAAAATGGCAAAATCAATGTATGCATTCTGTCCAAATCTTATTTCATATACCCACCCCATGCACACAGACCTCTTAGAACTTCATTTGAACTACTTACTAAAGTCTGGTACATGATCATAGATATCAGATGTTAATTGCTACATGCAATTGGCTATGTTTACTGATGTAGTTATAAATTATCAATATATCCAAAATTATATTTACCTTTCACCCTCCCCAACCCTACAAAAATAATTACAGAGGAACATAATTTGTCAATGCTACCTGAACACTCTGCAGCTTATAAATCTCTCTAGAATGTGCAGTCTAAATATTAACAGTAAGTGCAAACCATAAAGGAATCATGATTTAGTGCTAAATATAATTCAAAACGAAATGGACAATTTCATTTCATTGTTGTATATTTTCAGTTCGTGTTTGTGTGTTAGAGACAAGAGACTGAGTAGGCAGTCATGATTTGAATGACAGTGAATCCATTTTAAAAATGCACTGGATGCCTACTGATATGTGCTCATGTGACTTCATATGTGCAAGTGCCTTGAGCCTGCTGTTGTTGATGGATTAAGTGAATCTACAAATATTTATTTTTGTTATTAATTTTGCATCAGCCCAACACTATTTCCTATAACTGCAGTTGCAGCCTGTGTTACATACAATGTCTGGTTCAATCCTTAATTTCATAACAAAATTTGGATGATCAAGTAGCAAATGTGATAGTTTATTACAAATCTACAATGGCAAACAAAATAAACAGTATAAGCATGTTTTAACATGACCTCACCTATGAAAACAAAATTCTGACATAGCTCATAGCTGACATGCCAACTACACAGTGCTTTCTCTGATGTCCTGTCACAGATAAAGAATCTGGAGAGGCATATTTCGTAAGCATATATTTGATAGCTGACAAATTTTCTGAATCTGAGCCTCTGTAGCATCAGTAACAATGTGTAGCAATATATCCATGCCACAGGCACAGATAGCAAGTCACCAGCAAATGTCACCTTAGTTTTTTATTCTGTTATTGTCACCAGGCCAGAACAAAAGTTAAAGTATGGAAAACTGTGTGTCCCTGTTTTAACTAGCAGAGAGTGTAGCAGATTTAGGATTAAACACTCATTGTGCTTGATCTACTCTCCTAACCTTTACATGAGAGTGCAGGATAAAAGGTAGACAATCCAAAGAAATGATTTTTCCATCTGATGATGTGGACTGCCTTAGTGATGAAAGCTGTATAACAGCCTGCCTACATCTGTTATTACCAGAGAATCTCTCAGAGAATCACATGCAGAGATTGGATATCTGACCATGGTCACATCATCTAGCAACTTTATAAACTGGTGCAAAGTTAGAAAATATATATTTTTTTTTTCACGTGTAATGGCCGACTCACTAAATGCTGCACACATTCTTTAAAATTAAATTGTTTGCCACAAAATGGCCACTTAAACAGAAATGTATTTATGCTTCCAAATTTGATCTCTGTTAAAAAGACTCAATATTTTTGCATCCACAAACCACAAAATCTGTGCCTGCTGTATTGCGCTAAACATTTAATCTATTGGGAAACCAGCCATCCATCCTTACGAATCCATGGTTCTTCAGCACCTTTACAGAACATGTCTACCATTCTTACTTTGGCACTAAACTTGCACAAACAGCTTGCAGTATTATTCTGAGCACCTTTAAAGGCATTTATTTAGGAGACTTGAAGATGTTGCCTACCACTGGACAACGGATGAGTAATGCCTCAGTATTTTAATTGATGCCTTCCTCTTGACCTTATTAAGAGGATAGCTGTGTCACCAAAGTGAAACATCTCTCTCAGCAGCAAGCGAAGAGATCATCTAATTGTAAATTTACTTTTCAGCACTTAAACTACACGACTGTAACTAGCTGTTAAAAACAAAGAGTAAGGATTTGATGAAACAGGGACATTAAAAGAAATAATATTAACAACAACAATGCATTTTTAAAGCACATTTATCTGTTCATGGAGGAGTGCTCAATGCACTTACGATGATGAATTCAAAAATGATGGACACAGCAAAGATATGAATAAGTCCAGATATGATAGACAAAAAAAAAAAAAAAAAGTAAAATTACACTTCAAGCAATCACTAGGTGTCCATCAATGTTGAGGACAGAAAACAAATGTATTAGAAGATTTAACCTTGGCCAAGGAACATGACTTAATTTTCAAGTACACACCAAATCTAGCATTATTGCATTTTTGTGGCATTGGAAACATAAGGATATTGAACCAGCAACATTATTTCATCGCATATGTACTACATTCTTGGAGCCACTCCATCACTATTTTGCTTCACTGACATCACAAACGATGTTACCCAAACATGACACATTGATGAAATGAAAACCAACTTCACTCGTCTGTTTAAAAAAAAAAACCTAATACAGAGAGCTGTCAGTCTTAGCCAGTCAGTCGGGCGATTGGATATCTAACAGAATGTGAATGTAAACAAATTAAAAACATTACTATCCATCAGTGCTGGAGTTTACAGCACCAGAAACAGACCAGTTGTTTTGTCCACCTTTTTCTTTATGCCTCTTAGCCCTTCCTTATTAAAACATTAAACAAAAACAGCTAAATTCAAGTCAGGGGCAGAGGACATGTGTAGACCGTAACAAACACTTGAAAGAATCCTTCATCACAATGCAGGCAACAGCAATGATGCATAGTTCACCACCATGCTCTTTATCTGTCTACAACAGTGGTTCTCAGAGTATTTTGGACCGCGGACCACTTTACTAAAGTAAAAAATATGGCGGACCACCAAGGCCTAAAAATCACTCTGTACTATGAATTTCAAATTTAAATTGCAGCATTTGTTTCATTACAATTCAAAACTAAATGTCCTTTTGTGACAGTAGTATAGTAATAAGTTGACATAAAACTACGTATACCTCGTTATTTGTAATTAAAATGTTAATGTGAGGAATGCATCACTTTAAACATCACTTTGCTGACATATGACGACTGCAGCCCCGGACCACCTGACCTATGCCTGACCACACTTTGAGAACCACTGGTCTACAACATTCACATTACAAAATATCTCACCTAAAATTTAGGCTAAATAAATAGCAATAAAAATTAAGGTTATGAAACACATATAAGAGCTTAAAAAAAATCATAGAGAGAATAAGACCAGCATGCAGAAGTTCATAATTGACAACGAACATGAGATTTGTATTTTTCATTGAAACATAAAAGAAACAGTAAAGATCATAGAGTGAGGTATTAGAGCTCCTCTCCCTCACCCCCTTATCTTCCCAAATCTTTTAAAAGGAGTATGGTACCCATTCTAAAACTGGGTTAACTAGGGGAAGTGTGCTGCATCATGAAGATAATAAACCAGCTTTTGGGATTAAATGTAATTACTTAAATCAAGATAAACAGAGCAATATTTTTTTAGGTTTTCATGAAACACAAACATCACAACCAAAACCTTTGATATATCTGAAGCAAAATCACCAACAGACTCCAAAGTGTTATGAAATGGATATAGTTTTACATTCTGCTAAATGGAAGGGAGAGATGATGACTATATTATGCTGTCATAACAATAAAAAATGTGTCTCAATATTATAAAATGTAAAAATCTCATTGCCTCACAGTCTTTACGGTTGTAAATTAAAGAGGTAGTTAAGCATCTAGGGCACAGATTATGGAAGGGAAAGCGCAACCCACACAACCTTTAACCTTTCCTGGCAGATTAAGTTCACTGTGGGGTAGACAATGGGAGTAAGCCAGCCAATGGCCCAAGCTAGTCTTACAATCGTCTGCTCTTACTGAATCCAACAGCCACACAACTAAGAAATCCCTCTAAATTATAGTTTTCTTGAGCTATGGAAAACTTCTCTTAGTCCCTGCACCTATTTAAATGCTAGCTAGTTTTAGCTAACCAAGACCCAACAAAAACATGTATTGCATGCATATGGTTGATCCACACTAAATGTTACAATTTCCAGCACTACCTTGAGACAAACTTATGGTAAATGGGCCAGGTGGCAAAACTAAACTGTATTTTACACTGCAGCCTGGCTTTAACTTAATGGGAAAGACTGAACTGCATACTGAACTAAGAGCTAAATTATCAAACAACTGATTCTTTAACACTGATTTTCTGTTCACTGAAGTGAATCAGAGGCATCTGCTTGGTATGATAATAAATCTGGGCTGTAACGGCATAAGAATAATGTTGGTTGTTTAAGGCTATTTTAAATAATGATGTCATTGAAGCATCACTTTAAAGCGCATATACAGGAAAATCCGGAAATACTAACTTTCCGTGCATGACACTGCTAGTGACAATGCAAAAATTAGTAGTAACATATAGTGTAGAAATATGGTGATAGTCAAGCGCTCGGATCAAATGATGCGTATAGTCTGACATTTTGTTATACAGATATAACGCTGATGTAATTTTCTAGTGTTTTAATTCATGGAACAAGGTTTAAATGACGATAAGCTGCATGAAAACTTCATTAATGCCGGCTCTTGTTTTAACGAAACAAATTTGACTGGCAGTTCCAATATCTAGACCAGTGATCCAACTGCGAAACAATGAGGGACAGTTGCGATAAGCCATCTCTTTACTGAGGATATTTTGCGTGTTAAGTCTGCTGGCAGCTTAAAAGATAATGATGAAAAAGCGGTATACAGTTTCAAAAAGATAACAAGGGCACCTGTAATACGAAAGCAGCCCATTCTGTAGGACAAACCACCGCTTCTGATATCCTTTTAAGTAGTTGGTCCACTTGTACAACCAGCCCTTGTACATAGACTGGTGTTTGGAATCCGACATGGTTTTTTGTACAAAGTACGTAAGTTAAGCGAGACAAAATCGTTCCATTCGTTACGTTTGTTGGACAGCTTGGCCAAAATGGCTGGGCGAAACGTCACACCATATATTTTATCATGACGACTTCCTGTTGACCGTTCAAGAAATAGTTACAACTAACATGGCTGCTTAGCAACTCACGTCATTATATTTCGAATGTACTTTTCGTGTTATGTGAAAGCAAAAGTAAATTGACATTATCGTAAGTACTTCAGGCAAAATAGTGGTTCAAAATTATGACCCATTCAGAATGCGGAATAATATAAAAGTGAAGGTGAAGGTCAGGGGAGTAGGCGCGGTGTTTGCTGTTATGTCGAGGAATATAAAGCTTCAAACTTTTAAAAATTTGATTATCTCTTGGTTATGATCATCAGTTATATTTCTTTTACTCAAATTCATACAAGATAGTTATAAAGCATCTTGGTAAGTGCAATTATTCCATTAATTTAGGTCTTATTATCAAGATAATTAAAATCTTTGTCCTGACACTGGAACATGTATGTCAAAATGACTTACTAACAAATGCGAAACAAGCCCAGTGGGTCATTATCGCTTGGGAAGTGTGCTCAGTTAACCCTGCCCCCCCCCCAAAAAAGTGCTAGTTTTAACGTGAGGCAAGTGTTGCATTGCAGAAAAACAAACACACGCGATCTTACAACTAAAACTATTTGTCCTTGGTTAAACAACTAGATTGCCATGGATACAATTTCAAATACATATTCTGCATACAGGTATTTCACAAAATTTGCCTAAATTCAATAATTTTACTTTCAGGACCTGTTCTGATATGGACAAAATGTAGTACTAACTGTAGTATGGTTGTAATGATATTGAAAATCATATTTAACAAATATATGTGGGATTTATCCATCCGAGTGGATCCCACCTTTGTAGGTGATAAGGATAACGTTATAAATGCTCATCCTGTTATTACTCCACAGAAAATGACTTTTCAGTTTTGAGGAATTGATGTTATTTTCCAACCGCCCATGCCTTCCCACCTAATATCAGTAGTTACATTCTTTTAAGCATCTGTATTGCATGCACAGCTGTAACTATGACAAGTGAGCAGAAAGAAGTGTTGAGATTCCAGATACGAAGCAAGAATGTCCTGACACAAGACGAAGCAGAGCTTTTTGAACTTACTCAGCTTGCTGGAATAACCATGGACCCCAGTGTATTCAAGTAAGTTATTACTAGAGTACATTCATGTTTAATGTTTCTTATCTATTTTTATCATGTACATATTCAACTGTTAACATTGAAATTTAAAATAAAAAAGTGTGATTGCATTCATGCTTTAAGCTGTATCGACAACAGTTGGTGGTAGGCTTTATGCAGACTTTTTCATTTCTCTCTCTGAATAGTTGTAGACATTAATTCATGCTCACTTTGTCCTCTTGCCAAACCAGTATGGCCAGTTGTGACAATTTGTGTTATCACATTCAACAGATTCTTTATTCTGTTACTTTATAAACGATAAAAAAAATGTGTACAGTTAGAAGGCCTCTAGTCTCAGACATTTCACCTTGCTGGACTGTAAGCTGCAGATTTAACATTAATAGTGATAGATGCTTCATTAAACTTAAGCCCTTGAAGATCATAAACAATTTTGGTGCACAACCTCACATCAAGAATGCTAATATCCTGCCACGTAAGATTCTAAATTTCATTTCATTCTCTTTCCAATTAAAGAATCATACTGGACTTGCTGAAGCTAAATGTAGACCCCACAGCTATTCTTCACATGTTAAAGCTCATGTGTGATCCTCAACAACAAAAGGCTGCAGTTGACACCCAGGACTTTATAACTTCATCAGCACCAACCTTTGTGTCATCACATACCACTACACAGAGCCGAAGTCACAAACTGCGGTCTACCAACATCAACAAAGGCCAACAGCCAACCTCAAGTAGTTCATCTTCACGTTTGAAAGACTATCGCCGCTGAGGTCTTAGCAGTTTGTGTGCAGGTGTGTGAATGTGTTCATTTATGCATGATTTATAAATGTGTACCTCCTTATATGAACATCATAGCTTTTGGAGGTGTGTTCCACAGATTTGAAATGTGGCAGCCATCTTAGTATTGTAGTATTACAAGAATATTAATATTTGTTACATGTTTTTAAAATAAATGACATGTATGGATTTATTCATTTTTTATTTTCTCATTGCAAAATGATCTTATCTGACAGTGACACATATAAAAACTTATTTTAAAACTCATTTGAACTCTTATGTTTAATGCATTAATTTTTGTTTACATACATGTACATGTTTAACAGATTATATCACGTTGTATGAAAATGTTTATTATATACATTCAATTACAAATGATAAATCTATCTTTTGTGACTTAGTACATTTTAGCTTATGTGTGCTTTTATCTCTTTTTAAGGAAGTTGATTGTATTATATTTTTTTGTTTTAGAAAATTAATGAAGGCCAAAAATATGTAAATAGATTGAACTAAATGAGTGATGATAAATAAATGATAGATGACATAGAAATGAAGACATCTGTTCACATTAGTGTTCTTTGCAGAAGCAGCTGCATCGATTAAAAAAAATAAAGCAATCTTTCTCTCTCGTGTGTGTGGTTAAATACTGTGCACATATGCAGATCCACGTTGTCCAATCTTAACCAAAGTTTGCAGGTGTGCTCTTTAGTCTATGAGAAAGTTGTTGACTTTATGATTTGTGTAGTTTTTCTATACAGCATCTTTAGTTTTATCTTGATGATACCGTTCATAAGATGCTATTCGTGGCTCCAAATTTAAAAAAAAAAAAAAAAAATCTACATATTGACAGCGTTATTTAAGAGGAAGGGATGTGCTTTAGTCCATAGAACTGCAATCTTTATCTTCACTGGAGTGGTTTACTTCTTCCCATGCTGTCTTTTGAACTAACCTGCGATTGCATTGAGTGTGAACATCGTTACAGGTCTAGAACATTCTAACATTTTTGCGTATACATGTGAGTTGCTTTATTTTCAGTGTAGCTTGTTCTGTATTTAGTTGTACATGCATGAAAGGTAACTGGTTGCTGCTAGATAGTTCATTTCATAGCGTATATACACCAATGAAAATAGGTTTCTTGCAGACATTTATGAAATGTATTTGCTATGCAACACTTGGCACCAAAAAAAAAAAAAAGTTCAAGTAGATAGAAAGACCAAACATGCTGGTTTTGCGTGATAGTGGAAACAGGTAACTCAGTGGTTAGAGCACCAGTCTCTGAAAGTGGGGGTGCACCAGTTCAATACCCGTATGATGCAGGGAACTTCTCCCTCTGACCCAACTGTCAGGTACAGGTACCTGGCTCTAACGTTGCGATAGATAAAGTAGCGAGAAAGAGATAACCCCCCTTGCAAAAAGCTGGCCCTGAAAAAATATTAAGTCACTCTTTGCTCCTCATTGACTTTCAAAAAAAAAAAAGTTTGGGGATAACCTTTACTTTGCATCACAATCAAATACTGAATCTCTTGAATATGTATATCCATACACATATATTAGTACACAGGCAAACAGACACACCTAGTATGCTAACGCAAAAACATGCACATACATTGCAGTATATCCAGTTTGCAAACACAAAAAGTATTGACACATCCATTCAACTTTCATATCAAAAAGAAAAAGCGAACAGTTAAAAAGAAACATAATGGCAAGCATTTTAAAACCATTCTTGATATGCCAATCACTTCAGTCACCAGAAACATGATTATGTGTTTAACACACTGCAAGTTCATCTTCCAAGAGGGATGGAACATTTGTTCTGCTTTATACAGCTGCCACAATTTTAATACAAATCACTTTCTTCGAACATGTGATGGTACATGTAAAAAGTGTACAAGACAGATTATAATAATAGATGCGTGATTTATATGGCGCATGTTCTCAGCATTTGAGACAAGGAGACATGGACAGCAAATGAAGGATGGAAAGAGAAATAATTGTGCAGAAAAGTAACAAAAGACAAGTACAGAAGACGCAAAGAGGGACCAGGGAACAAATAATAAGGATGGAGAGTATCATAAATCTGCAGAGGAATACAAGCAGGTAGACTAGTCAAAAGACTACAACTATTAACAACTCATTAACAGACGAAAAAAGTGAAAGAAAGGGTTAGAAAATGGATGAGCAATTTGTTGATTGGTGTGAGGAGTAATGCACATGAAAAGATGTTTTTAGTGCATATTTAAAGGATTTGGCAGTGAGTAGGTGGAAGATATGAAAGGGAAAGAGAGTTTCACAACACAGTAATTAAAAATCTGGTGACCATATGTTGTTATGGATTGTGATGGACTGCTTTATATATTGTGTTTACCACCTTGCCGATGTGCATACATGTACCATTTGCGATCCAAAAGTTATTTGTTCGGAAGACTGATTTATATGTCGACGGCAGTTCTGAGATTGAAATAACAGTTTTTCCATTAGGTTTGATTTTGGCCAAAGGACCATCAAAAGATAGATGAACAGCTAGATTTAATCCAATTATGCAATAGAAATGGGGAGAGGGGAGCCAATGTAATCACTTTATAATTCTACACCAGAAGAATGAAAACATGGAGAAAATATAAAACAACAAAAAGAATAGGGTAATCATAGGTTTCAGTGTCATTATGTCAACAGCTGCTTTGTGACAGGGAATTGTCTCTGTACAACTGATAAAAACCTTGGTTATTTTCAGAAATGCTTACAGCATCTCTGATTCCCTTCTTCTGCTGTCAGGATGGGGAAATATGCATTCCCAAAACTGGAAAAAGATGAGGAAGTTGCCCAAATTAGGTTTGCTTCTTGATGTCTTTTAAAAGTTCTCTGCTTGCTGCCTCTCGTGCTTGCATCATCTTCAAACGGGCACGTTTGAAGGCATCTGAATAAAGCACCATTACAAATTATGTAAGAATGCAGGTGATAGTAGTTATTACTTTTCTGAGAGGGGTAGGATTGGGACAATGAAAACTTGTGCTTATTTACAAAATTTGTTTAAACAAAACTACTTCTGCAACTTTCACATCTGTGAACATTTGGATATGAAACTTAACACCATGGTTTTATAAAAATCAGTAAACTAGAATGATAATAGGATGCAATGTTAGTGCAAAAGCATGTTCAGTTGAAACCCCATTATTTCATACACCTCATAAAGTTAAAGAGCATTTCTTAAACTATAAACCATTTCATTCAGCATGGATCTTCATTTTCATGATCAAGTAGACAAGCAATATATATTCCTTATATGTGTAAAAACTGATCTCAAAATTCCATAAAAAGTTTTCCTCATTCTATCAGAAAAAGAAGTGCACTAAATACTTCAGATTAAAATAAAATTACGATATATAAACGCTTGCTCATTTAAATGTGTCTTTTTGACGTGCGATATAAATCCATGTCAAAATTAGTAATCAGTGAGATTATTTCAACAGCTACCTTAAGATTGACCTTTTTTGGCAAAGTGGGATTAAAAAACTATAAACTAGGGGTTTGAGCTATAAGGCAAAATTTGTCAAAGGGAGGGAATTCACACACACAGGCTGTGTTTATAGGCTGTGTCCATTATCAGTCTTGTCCTCCTTGCAGTTATTAAAAAAATGGAGATGACTAGGCAACAAAATATTTTCAAAATCTTTGCTAAAGGCTGCAACCTTCTAACTGCTCAATATGTGTTTGGATCTGTTTATAGATTGTTGGTTGATACAAAGATAGTATTTAGTATCTTTGGTTGATATTTCAAATACAATTATTTCAGATTTTAAAAACTGCAAGATAAACATTTACAACAAATTCCTCTCAACTATCCTGCTACCCATTCAGTTGCACTTGTACTCTGTATTGTAAAACTTGTACAAAATCAAATGCTCTTAACTCACCCAGCACATTTGTAATATTGGCTTGCATTGTTGAAATTCTGCATCAAAAGAGAAAAGAAAACCTTTTGATATAGTTTCAATTTACAAGACAGGTTTAAAAAAAATCTGACTTAAAATATTATACTTCAATGCTGCTCATGTAGAATAAAATGAGCTTAAATAATGCAGAACAGGCGTCCAACAACCGACACCAACTCAGCCCAATATTACCAACAGGTAAAATTCAACTGTTTAAAATATTAAAGTGTAATAAATTCATTTTAATTATTATTTTTATTGCAAAAATGACACTAAAAAAAAAAAAAAGAAATTATACCCAAGTGACTCCACAATAGAACCTGCCGTTCTTTTGCTTGCCCTTTGCTCCATGAATTTTCTGAAAATAAAAGAAATCTCAGTGATGACTGGTAATCCTGTCTCCCTTTTAATGCAAATCACCACAGCTAGCTCTTTTGATGAAATGTAGAAGGATGGGTATGTAATATCTATTTCGAAATCTGTCACACATTATAATTATTAATGTGCTGTCTTAACATCTCAAGAAAAACATACACATAAAGCTAATGATAGATGCATCTTTATACGTATGTATCAGTGATGACCAACCTTTTCTTGCCCAAAGACTGCACTGGAGCATACAAGAGCTCGCGGGCCAAAACATGGTGGTTTTGCCAGAATTATGACATTAAAAATAAAATTACGTTGTGCCTGGTTAAAATAAGCAGGCTGGATATGGCCCGCAAGCAATAGGTTGGGCACTCCTGATGTACAGCTACACATAATTCAAATAAATTCATTTAACTGTAAAGTTTTTACTGCCATCATGTTAACTATGTGTGAAATGCCTGAAATACTATTAGCTTTGGCAAAATGTGGATGGATATGGTGCATATAATGAGCAAAGAAAATTAGGGACACTTCCTTTTTTATCCAAATGGTTCCACAGTTTTTAAATAAGTGAGAATATTAGGAATGGATTGTAAACAAAAAACAACAGAACAATAAGCAACTTGCCTTGATTGCATCATGATATTGATCTTGGCTGTCACACTGCCCGTGGTCTCAGTCCTAAAGCCAAACTTGCTAAGATGGTGGCCCTGACAATAAAATGCATATATAATGATAATGATAAATGCAAAATTTGTAAAACGCATATTCGCACTCCTAAGGAGCATGCTTTTAGTACCTAAGAACGAGACATGGACAGCATATGAGGGAAAGAAAAACAAACAAATAAGACATGAACTAAGAGAGAATAAACAACAGTACTATCGATGAGGAAAAACAAGTACAGAAAATGCAAAGAGGAACCAAATAACAAGAACTGAGAGAATCAAGACCTCGCTGGGCGGAACATTTCGGAGAAATACTGAACCGGTCACCACTAACAACCACTTTGGACATTGCCCCAGCCTCTGAACAGCTCCAAGTGAACACCAATTCACTACCATCATCCAGCAGCTGTATAAGGACTCGACATGCCAGGTGATACACAACAGGAAGCTGACTGACACCTTAATGGGAAATCACCTGATAATAAGTTGACATTTACAAAGTTTGTGATATCTTTTTGTTTGTAATGCAGCAGTTTGTGAGAACGCTTTTTTACAACAGTTCGCTCATACTGCTTTTTAGTTTCCATCGATTATATTCAGTTGGATTTCAGTTGTTCCTGGGACAGATACTTGGTAGCTGAAAACGGTCCCTTCCAAAGTTGCAACTAAGGCATGATCTAATAAGCAGTTTAAACCCCAAAGCTTCTAGAACTTAAGAGTTCTGTTTATCTGTAATGTCTTGAAAAATAGGCAAATGTATCTAGAGATTTTCCATCATAAAACAGACCTCGAAAGTGGCAGGTGCAACAACATAAGTAGGATCTTCAAGTTCTGGTGTGCCTCCAGTGAAAAACCTTCGAAGCTGAGACACTGTAGATTTTCCAAGAGGTCGCCAGCAGTCTTTTGTGATTGTGTAAGACCCTGAAATGTGAGCAAGACTGAGGAAGTTATAAAAAAGTACATAATAAATGAACAACAAAAATATTCTTGCATGAAGATGGCTTTTATTACTTATTCCAGTGACATCTATAATCTGTAGTCTGATTTCTATCAAAACATAATATTTTTCATGGTCTCTATTTATCATTTGTGGCTATTTCTGGCTTTTTAAGAAAATTACTTTGTAAAATAAAAATTTCTTAAACAGCCTATCATTTTTAGAAAATTAGTTTCTTTATTTAATATTGCACACACAGAATTGAAAGAGTTACAAGAACTTTTGGACCATTCCTGTAGCATTCTTGCTGAACGGCCCCCTTACTTTCACAATTTAAAAAAAATTACAGATATGGATATATTGCATAATTATTGCCCACTGGATCTAGATGAAGGTGTTCAAAGATATTGCTCCTGGCACCTGGGTTTGCTGGAAGATGGATATATGTATACCCTTCATGGTAGAAGCGATGCCAAGAATCAATTGATAGAACCTCTATCAGAAGCAGTGGAAACCGTAACATTTCATCTGCAAATTAATACACAAATTATTGCACAAAACCACACAGTTACCTGCAGTAGCAAATAGTTTCTTTAATGAATATAATCAGTTTATTAATACCATCTGTGAGCAAACCAGCACAAATGTACATTGTCTTTGCCCAAAATATTTACATTTGTTATGTGTCCTTTCTACATTTACTTCGGTGATCCCCTTTATATACATTATTATATTTGCTTGTATATTAAGTCATTATGTTTGCCATTTTCTGTATAGTTATATATTTGTTTTCCCTTGTGCTGTTATTTTTGCTTTTAAATTAAAAAATATATATATATTCCTCTCACACATAAAATATTATTTCAGTATTTCAGCTGAGTCTCTTAAAGCCTGCAAACAATTGTTCTTTTATTCATTCCTTTGTATGACCATTATTAGCCCATCTATGCCAGTACTATTACTAGAAATTTGGGGGATTGGACAGATGTAATGGTAGACAAGGGTCACCAGAGAGATTATTTTTTAACAGTGGTAAGCAATGTGTGCATGGTAACAAATACAAGAAATCTATGAATATGCGCTTTCACAATCCTTATAGTGAAAAGACTATTTAATACCAGTAATATAGCAGACACACACTGACCTGGGTTTGTGAGACTTGTGGCACTCCTCTTGAAGTACAGCTCAACGTTAAAAGGAAAACTAAAATAAGCCACTTCATCCTGTAAATACAGCAAACAAACAAAAAATCCTGTTTTTACCCTCATTAGTAGAAAGATTTTTGAGACTGAAATAATTAACTCAATACTATCTATAAACTCCTTCTCTTATTTTGCTTATCATTGAACACAACTTGTTAACACAAATCACAATTTAATATATTATCTGATAGTATCAGAAGTGTTAATAATTTTTATCAAAACTATTTTCAGTCATGTAACTGTTCAGTTAATGGTACGCCCCTCATAATGCTTGACAGCAATGTTAACAGTTCAAAGTTCCTTTGCAAAGACTTTAATTTTTACTCTATATTCTCTGAGGAAAGGATCAAATATAAAAAATATAACACATGACTTTGGGTGACTCTTATTTTTAAATAAATGTTCTTTACCCTGCCAACGGTCTTTGTGGCACAGGTCTGTGTGACCCATGACAACTGTTGATCCCGATCAGCATACCAATCTGTCACAGAAGAGTTTCTTAAGTTTGAGTACATGTTCTATTTATAGTGGCCTATTACATTGCACTTTATAATGGCCTATTTCACGGCAAATGTTTAAGCCAGAAAACATGTCTTTAAATTACAAGCATAAAAAATAAGCATTAGACCTGTCTTGGCATCTACCTACAGATAAAAAGATACATAAAGCTTCTCAAAAACCACCAGTTCTGTTAACAATTAAGAGATAAAATAAAGGTTATTATACCACTATATATTCCCCATATTCAAACCAAAGTTAAAACTATAACAGCTATTGTGTATGCTGCTATGGTCACCAGTGACAATTATTTTCAATACTGCTATAAACCCTAAAATATTTTAAATATATTTATGTTAGATATCTTAAATTTTAAGATGCTTAAAATTTTTAATTTATTTTTCTTTTCTAACCTTTTGGGAGGTCCACAAAAAAATGAAGGTAAATATTGTCCATCTCAAATCCCTGTGCTGATACTGGACAAAGAAAAAATAATCTGAGCACTTAGATGCTTAGTGGTTCTTAATAATTTAAAAAACACTAACTAAAACTTTGTACATAACAACAAATGCATCTATGAGCACAACCATTTGAAAAATTGTGTAGAACGAAGACAATACTATGACCAGAATAAATTTCTCTCCAGAGAACTTCTTTTCTTCTTGTTCATTGCATAAAAATGTGTAAAGACAAGGAAGACAAAAACAATGGTCAGAAAGTGATGACAAAAGACAAGACAGTCAATAACTTTCTCATATTTTATATGTGAAGATTTTGTCTTATTCTATGGTTACCCAATAACCTCCATAAATTTTAATCTTGTTTTTATTTTAAATTGCATTTCTATGCCACCACATAACTGGTAAAATAATAATAATAAAAATAAGTTAAAGTAAAATAGAAAAAAATAAACTACAGGTTTTTTTAAAACAGCTAAGCCATGGATAAAAGTACTACTTTCACATAAAGCAAATATAAGCTTTCTGTGAGAACTGTTATAAATCTTCTTACCCATTTCTCCATACACAACGAGGCGAAGAACATCTGACTGTGGCTAAAGCAGAATGCAAACTCTTTCAGGTTACAAATGCATAAGAGTTACTGCCAACAGTTACCATATTTTTTATAAACATGGCAGACAAATCCCAACAAGATGTTTTAATTATGTTAAATGACATTCTAAAAATGCTGCAAAAAATTAGCACATAATTAACATAACAGCACAGTTTAACTTCTTATGTCAAAGTGTCAGAAATACTACTGGAACATGTCCATTTTGAAACAAACAAATATTGTGTTAATTTCTTAAAAATAATAGCACCATAAAACTTCTATCTACATTTGTATAATATGATTCATACATATAATTATCTATCTGAAAATCTAAGAAACCAGAATAGAATCAGATGATGAAACTCACTACTTCAAACTCATGACCAACAAGTGCATTCAAGAATTCCCTGTGCCGAGAATAGACCTCTCTGTACATCTTCATCTCCTTATCTTGTTCTGTTCTGTAAAACATAATGATAATGATGCTTGATTACATCCAAATACAATGATTGATTGATTGATGATTGACCCTACTGCTGATGAAGACACATCCGCCCTATTTCTGATCATGCATCAGCATATCAGTTCTCACTCTTGCAGTCTGGCCACAGATAAGGAGTGCCTCTATACAGAACAAATTATGACCACATCTCATTCATTTCATACACTTGATCAGCTCCACTGGCTGTGATGTTGTGTCAATCTGAGGTCACGTAATGCAGTGTACCAATTGTATTTTCAGCTGTATATTGCAGACGCATGAGCAGCTGTAAATCTTGCCTGTAACTGCCCTTGTAGATTAATATTTTGAGGGTTTTCAGAAATTAATATAGGTAAAACAAGAACAACAAATTTAAATTGTCTGCTCAAGAGTGTAGTTGTTTTTTTGTTTTTTTTTGCAAAACAACTTTTTCAAGACTTTTTTCTATGATTCAATCCACAAAATAGTATGCAATCTTAAAAAAGTATTGATGAGGCAGGGGTGGAGTCAGATAAATTGTTTTAAGCAAATGTTTGAAAGAAAGGAGATACAATCTCTGAAAAATACAGCTGATACTATCATCACTTTGCTGTCTTTCTGCTTTTGTGATAGGACAATGATAGTTTTTTGCTCTCTACAACTTCTGATACAGACGAAGGTCATTAGTGTTGATAAACTGGCTCCTATTTTATCTCTGTTGCTCTTATCACTTCAGTTTATCTCCCTTCTTGTGTTTCACCTGCAGATGTCATGTCAGCATTATAAATCCCTCACTATGAAACTGTCAGCTGTAGAACTATATCCAAGTTAGATAAAGGTTTTGTGTCATATTCTCAGATATACTTGCCTAAGAAAATGCTGAATGTAAAGTTATGAAGACTGAAGTCTTTTCACGGAGGTAAAGATCTCCATAGTATTACCGATACCATTCCTTTCATTTGTTTTCTCAATTATAATTATGCCAATAAGGACTGCTGTACCTGTTCATCTCCATGGAAATATGTTCTATGGTGTACTCATATACATCTGTAAAAAAATAAAACAAGACTACAAGAGTCATATTAATTAAGTTATTATTATCCACTTAAAAACATCTGTCAGGCAATTAGGAAAAAAGCAATAATGATGTGCCTAACCCAAGTATCAACATGTATTCAGACAGGAAACATAAGTACAAGATTTGGGGCGTTCTCTAAAACAAAAATGTAGTATATACATATATACATTGGAATATTGTATATACATATACATTGGAACTTACATTGACAGCATAATCCTGTACCTGTTTGGAGGAAAGCTTAAACCCTGGGATTCCAAATGCTTACATCACTTTGTGACATGCAGCATAAGTGACTTTGCAGACTGTATGCTTAGTAAAGTTTATAACCAAAGATGGCCATTGAAGGTGAAAAAATAGGTAAATATGCTGACACAATTAGATCTTTACCTCTGCCTGTTCCAGTTGTCTCAATAACATATGGTTTGCGTCCACGGTTGAAGTCTGGTCTCATGCATAGTACGCCATTTGCAGTAAGCTGTAAACAACACAATTCGTACTCATCGTGCTCTTCAGATGCCCTGAGAAAACCAAAATGAACTGCGATAATTTCAAGAACCCATTTACAGCAAGAATATTTTCTTAATAATTTGTATTTATATTTATATATGATTTATACAGTACATTTTCCTACGTGGAGGCAAGCTCAATGCACTTTACAAAATAGAAAGGGCAGTAGTGATGCTATATGACAGAGACAAGGATCACAATCAGGCAAACGTAAATATCGCCAGGAACATGAGGGAACACAGAGAGAAGGTGGAAAGAGTAACAGGGTAAACTGATTACAGTAGGTTTTTCCTAAAGAGAGAGGTTTTAAGTCGAGACTGGAAAGCGTATAATGTCCCCACTGTATAGGCATTCCAAATACTGGTTTGACACTAAAAACGATGAACGTTATGAATTTAAAGAATTGAATTTTAAAGTCTGTTGAGGACAGATAGCTCCTAAAGCAGGGCATCATGACTGGGTTAATGCACCATCAAAAAATGATGAGATATCAATCTGATGAAACTGTACATCAACAGTGCTAGGAATGTACATAGGTAATGGTGAACATGTAGACTGCTTCATAAAATGTCTAGACATCCTACCCTTTGAGCCATCATACCTCTCCTTGGGACTGAGATCAGCCATGATGTACATCACTTGCATGGGTGGAGGCTCCAAGCGATTTCTGTTCATGAGCTCTTCAGTTGGTTTCTGCTCAACAATGTTTGTTTTAGGGATCACACCAACATCCCTGTAAAGTGAGTCATTTTTGAAAAAGCCTGAAAATATCATCACCACCATCATCATCCTTAGACAAATTCATCATCTTAGAGCATGGAGCCTGAGGCATAGGGATTCATTTGGAGCCTATTTACCATATTAATCAAAAGCCTGGGGCCCCTGACGACTATCAAAAGTATGGTGCCCTAGGTAGGTGCTTCATCTGCCTGCCCCTATGCATGACCCTGATGTAGGTGCTAGATGCACACATATGTGCAAATTCCTCTCTCACATTCACAATACATTAAATGGCATGACTGTTATCTTACTTTTCCTTAAGCTGTCTTCCACCAACTCGTCTACATCGCACGCGTGCCATTTTCTGAGCCAGCTTGCTTGGTTTCTCATTTGCAGAAGTAGTCAAGTAGCAAACACTCTGAGAGTTATAACACCAGAACATTGAGAAATAGGATACGTATTGTAGCTATTCAATTCAAATGCTGTAACTGTGAATAAAACTAGAAAATATTAACTAAACACCTAGCAATAAAAAAAGAATTTTTTTTTAGCTGAATTATCAAATGCTCCATCCTTAAGACTTTGTTATTTTAAAACACCACATCCTCAAACACAGTTATGGACATTTAAATTTACCACTAGTAATGACAACTTTGGAAATAAGAAAACAAAATATAGTAGGGATTACCTCATCCTGAAAAGAGTAATGGTCATGGTCAACATAGGAAAATAGTCTATTAGTAGGACGACCCTTGGCACTGCGAACAGCAGGAAAATAAAATATTTATATTTCAATTGTAGCCAGCATAGTAGCTTTTATCAAATTAATCCACTCTCTGCCTGTAGACTTTGTTCATGCAAAAAACACACAATACAGGGAAGAAGCTACAATGTATTCATGCACATACAAACACAAGATTGAAGAGATTCAAAAACATGCACTAAATATTTGTAACAAATAATGTAACACAAATGAATGTTTTTTAAAATATTCATTACCATACGTTTTGTGCTTTTGTTATGAGATATATATGTTTTAAAGTGGTGACCCGAAGTGAGCTGAATGGCAGCTTCTGCCAGTTGAAAGAGGATATCTGTAACTGATTTATAAATTGCTGGGTTTTTTTTCTATTTTTTTTTTGAAAAAAATACACTACAGAATATTTAATATTCTCCATACTCTGTGTGTGTGTCGGTCCACACACACGTGCACGCAAAACTGATGCTCCATCACTATAAATATTTAAATTCACAATAAGACAGAACATATTTTTGCAAAAACTAAGCAAACATAAGTATCTAAGGTAAATATATATATACATGGCAATCATGCTTACATGATAGCAGTCACTTCTTCATGGTATTTCTTATCTAATACATTGAAGCAGTTTTGCTCATTTCCATACAGCTCCACCTCTCTCTGCCAGAAACAAATTTTCAAATGTGACTTTAAAATTACACATTTTCTGTAAACAAATGTTTAACTCACCATTTCTTAACTCACACTCATATTAGAACAAAAGTCATAGACTAAATGGTGTTCCTAATTAGCATAAAATATCTCAAACATGAAATAATATTCTTTGAATAATTACTCATAAAGTGTCAAGCATTTGTTGCTAAACAGTTTGGGGTTTTTTTTTTTGAGAAAATTTAGCATAATGATTTCCAGGGTAGTAGCTTGCAATCAGTTAGTCTTAATGGTTGTTACTTAGACTTAATGTGCATGTTCTTACTTGGCTAAAGACTTTTTCCTGCCACTGAAAGGTCCGTTCATCATGGTCTTGCAATGCCACTTCATTCATAACAGCCATCTCTAGTTCATCACCCAACTGTTCCAAAGTATTAATACTGCTTGCCATGGTGCTTGAAGTCACTCGGCGCAAATTTACTCTGTCATGTCAAATTATATATATATATGCAGACACACAAACACACATATACATAGACTCTTTTATATACACATATGCGTAACCCAATGTTACAACATATACAAGGATGGATATATTCAAAAAAAGTGTATAGTTTACATAATCATTTAAAATATTGCTAAAATGTTTCGCTGTTTCTGGGAGAAATCATGCACTTTAATCAATGGAATGAAGGAAAAAATAAATGACAAGAATGTTTATAGTGATAAAGAGATAAAGTGAGTGGCAAACATAAACAGAAGAGAGGGTGTGATAGTCAAAGACAAGCAGGCAGACTGATAGGACAGGTGCATGGCAGTCCACGGAGATTGAATTGTGTCAAAGATGTTCATTTTAAGCCTGTGACAAACATTAAAAACCACTTCAACAGCTATTTTACTGTCTGCAACAGATAAAATTGTGAGATACTTTCCTAAGCAAACTAGGAAAAAGCCTGGCATTCTTGGTAGTGTTAAAATAAAGCAATAAACTACAACTCCTAGAGAAGAATGTGTCCTTAGATACTTTTGATACTTATGTTAGAAAGATGCTTTTCATCCACTCATTCATAAAGCTAAGGGAATGCACACTATTCCTCCATTGCCATAAAATTCTGATCAGCATCAACGTGAGAAAATCATTGGCAAACTATAACACAACTTTCTAATAGTAATAAATTCACTAAGATGTTGGTGGAATGACAATGCTGTCCAGATAAAGGTAAGAGATGGTGATTGTGTGTGTTTGAGTGAAAGAGACTGTTTGCATGAGCATGCTGGATTTACAAATAGTTTGCTATTTAATTTAAACTTTAATACTAATAAGTTGGATACATTTCATGTCAAGGAATTTCTAATAATCCCTCTGTTGAACAGCCCCCATCAAATGCTCCTAATTACATAAAGAATAAATAGCTATCCAGTCAGGAAGTGGCCATCATGCTCATTATGTCAGTCTCAAATTAGTTGTACTTTACAAGAGTAAAATGAAAATGGTCTATAATACTAACAGTAGACTTTCAAATAGGACAAGAAATAATGACGATCGGTTTATTTTCAGTCTCGACGACTGGGCAATCATGTACCGCTTCTACTATGCTTAATGTATTGTTGTTTTGTAAATAATTAAGTGGAAGTTATTCAGTGTTAAGCTACAACTGAAGATGATACATGTAGTAACAAGTCTAACTCAGTGGCTGAGCTAAAAAAGTTGTTAGCTTTTTGATGCATCACTATTTATCGCAGTCAATAATTTTAGGTAAATCATAAAACATAGACCTGTTTCAGAACTACTAACCTAATTTTCAAATTCTTGATTGGGTCAGTAGAACGATAGTACGCCGTCCCCACGTCAGGTTCGTATAGGTCGGCCATTTTGTAATAACCTGTAAACAAAGCAGTTCAGCAGTAAAATGTGAATCAAAAGAAACAAAATATAAAGTTGAGATTGCATTTAAATATTAAACAAAATATATTTTGGTATCTGTTTCTAAAGAATATATTTCACTGATAACCTCTAATTATTTTGTAATTAAACATTCAGTGCGTTATTGATTTGATGGCGAACTCTCAAGCACGATAATGTCAGGAAGGCCACCGAACGAAAGGTATGATTTCACTTTATATTCCATGAATTATTTGGTTTAAATGCTTGGAATATATTCATTAACTATTTTAACATACATATGCATAGATTTGCTTGATAAACAACCTGTATGTTGGTGTCATTGCTACTGACCTAGTAAAAAAACTTGACCAATATAGACTGAAAACAAAGCGTCCCGTGTCACGGGCTTTGACTTGGCCTTCTTCTTAGCTTATGTTCTAAGGAACTTGAGTCTTATCATATTTTACCAAAATCTTGAATCTTCGCTGCATTTATATTTATATCATATGATGTTAAAAGATCTGGTTATTTACGGCTCATTTCCATGCCAAGGAAGTAACAATTCATAGACAAGACTGAGAGGGTATCAACATATTTTACATTTTAATTTGGATCGATGGAGCCAAAAATTGTGTTTGCAACTAAACGCTGTTGAAGTGGGGCTGTTTATTCTCCCTTTCTCCTTTACATTACATCATTATTCGTTATCATCTTTGTATGGGAGCATAAAACTCCCCATTTGGGGAGAGTAATTACTTTGCAGTCGTCCACCATAGCCAAGGCCATGTTGTCATTAGTCGGACGAGTTGTCTACCTTCCAGTGTGTTGACAAACTAGACCCAAAACATTTTGTGTAACTACGTGCAATTGTGATCTTTCTGCCCACATTCATACCTTCTTATGCATATTTTGTTGCGTTTTAATTTATACATAGTTTATAATATGTATTAAAAAATTCAAGACATTTACATGTATTTTGGGATCATTTGGGAAGATTTATCCAGTTTCTCAGTTACATAACTTTATTATGAAAGGTGTAACTTTATATTGACAAGTGATACTGGCCTAAAATTTGGTTGAAGACTTCTTTATACATAAACATTTCAGTGAGAACTTTTTAAAAAAATAATTAGTGGTTTAGTAGTTACTAAGCTTTCACTTTGTTTTCCCTCGCCTTTTCAGTTTCTTGTTTTATTAAGCTTGTTTAGTTTAAAAGCTTATAACTTTATATTGACATATTATACAGACCTTAAATTTGGTTGAAGTTTTCTTTATCCATATTTAAAAATTTAAATGAGAACTTAAAAAAAAATATTGAGTAGTTTAATAGTTACCAAGCTTTCAGTTTTTCTTTCATCGTTTTCTCAGTTTCTTGTTTTGGTTATAGACTGTTTACTTCATAAGCTTTTAACCTTTTATTGACAAAAGATATAGAGCTGCAATTTGATTGAGCTTTTCTTCATACAAATTTAAACATTTCTGTGGGAGCTTTGAAAGAAATGTTTCGTTGTTATACCGTATTAAATCAAAACTTCTTAAAATTTAACACAGCGTTTTGCAAAAAAACTCATTAAAAAACAAGCAGATTTTGCAAAATCTTTCCCATGGAAATGTAGATCTGTCTTTTAGGTAACTATTTCAAACAGAATTTTGAGTCTACTCACAAAATTGACAAGGTTGTAAGCTTTTTAAAATGTTTGTTTTGGCACTATTTTGGATTGTTTCCATGGCAACCAATGGCACATCGAGTGCAGTAAAACCATTTTTTGAAACTTCAAGGGCTAAATAGCTGATACAAAAAAATCCGCACTGTCCCGTGAAACAAAAACCTTTTTTTTTTTAACTGGTACTGGGCCTCATGTATCGAATCAGTCGATTTATCCTGTAGCACTGATACCATAACGAATCAGTGCCTTTTTCCAAATGGGGTCTTTATTCTTTCTGATCTATGGTCATGTGTATTGCATGTTGCTATTGTTTACAACCTCTTGCTCAGTCAGTGCTTTCTCTTACAAAAGATGTAATTTTCTTTAAGGAGACTTCTAAAGTTACAAATGACACAGTATTCTCCCTTTACCTTTCATCCGTTTATATGCCTGTCTTAATGCCTGTAAGAAAACTAAGAGGTTTGTATAATGTAGTATTGTATTTAGAATCCATGTGCGCTTTTCATGCATTATAACTGATATGAGAAGAATAAAAGAAAGTTTCTGGTAAATCCATATAAACACAATACATTGTGAAGACGACAATAAAAGTAATGAAAATCTCCCTCCCCAGCAAAGCCACTATTGTGGCCTATCATGCTTAGTGGGTTAAGGGTAAATATAAAAAAAATCTGTGTATGTTTACAGCATTTCTCTGTGTTCTTGTCCTTTTGTGGGTTTCTTGCTTCAGTTTACATTAACTGATAGATCATTTGATGTTATTAAAAACAAGCAAAGTAAAAAAATAATAAGTCCCTGAATGGATCAAGCTAATGGTCATCCAAAGTAAAAGAAATCATAATTTAAAAAATATCAAAATCTGCTTACTTTCCTCAAATGTTTGACAGTGGATTAACCCCTTCTCTTCTAATGGTGTACATAAAGGTGTTTTTTTTTTCTTTCTTTGTTATAAGGAATTGTGGTTTTAGTTTCTCTTTCTTTTTTTGATATGATACTTGTCAACCAGTTGTTCAAGTTGAGCAGACACTACATATTTTGAAGCTGTGCAAAACAAGATATATATTTTTAAAAACCATAATCTTTGGCTTATTCTTCAACTACTTCATTCTGATTTATTTTTTGGGGAGTGGTTGGGTGGGTGGGGTTGTGAGTTGAGGCAATTTACAATGTTCGTTGAGGAAATTTTGGTATAACAGATTGTCACCAGTTTTGACATAACAAAGGTGAGCTTTTTGAATGTGTTGTCTATCTCTTTACTTTTGTTATTCTGCTTATTCAATTTGTGTACAGTTTTCCACATGCAATGCTACAGAAATCAGTGAATCAACATTAAAGCAGAAAAATATTTTCTGGGTTTAGTTAGCCAGATGAAATCCTACTTCTGATGCCTGTACTAAGGCACTGACACTGGATATTCCATTGTTCCTCACCCTTAGCATCTGTTGCCATGGAAACAAGAAGCAGACAGCAGTTAGGTGTTTTTTTTTTGTGTGTTTTTTTTTGTAACGGCCGCCAGCCTTCAGCAAATTAGGTGGCTTTCTGCAAACATTTGTCAGTTTACTACACTGCTAGGGTGTCTTTGACCTTCCATTTTCTTGTACTTGTTCACAAAAATTGAATGAAAGCAGTGTGATCTGGCTTACAACATCAAGTCCAGAGACTAAATTTATTACTGCTAACCTGTCATTGAATGGGTGTTTGGAAAAGTCACAGTGCCACTACAGCTTTTATTGAAGAACTAGAAGTAATCTAGTGGACTTAAACCATTAACTTGCCAGAGGACAGTTGTGGCTTTTCTTCATACTCTGCTTATTTCTTTTTCCTTCATATATATCCCCAAGTGTCATTTTCTTTTTTTTAACTTGAATTTTTTTTTCTTTCATAACACATTGTCTAAGTGCATATTATATTAACCCTTACAGCACAATGTTGGCTTTGCTGGTGAAGCATGGGGAAGGCAATTTGAAAAACTGTTATTGCAAAGTTCAAGCTTTCTCCTGTCCAAGAATTGTATAGATTTCTTGGTCTAATGTTTACCTGAGAGTAGCAGTAATAAAAAAACAAACATAACCCATGGTTGTCTTCACAGTTTTCAGTTACAAGCCGGTCTTTGTAATACTTATATTTTTATGCAGTGCTAACACTGTTAAGGATACAAAATCACTTTCTGCTGACCTTGAAAGTTTGACAATCTGAAAATAATGGTGCAGTTAATATTAGTGGTGGCTGATGCTGTAAAATTCATGTGCATGACAAAAAAGATCCCTTATTTATGTAAAAGAGGTTATGATGGGAAGGGTGGGAGGGTGGATTTGTCATCTGACCTGGGAACCCTTTTCTAAATCACTTCTGCATCTGCAAAGCTTACATCACAGTCTCTTCATAAAAATGTGAATCACCGGTTCCAATTATCATAACTAAATGAGAAAATTGACATTAAAATGCTGTTTGCTTTTTTTTTGCATTCTCATTGTAGCTGAAAAATGCTTATGCTGTATAAGCTTTTAAAAAGCAAAATAGAGTTCATCTAGCAAGGTACAGGAGCCATTGCAGCATACTTTTATAAATAGAATTTTCATTTACTCTGGGGTACAGCTGCTGATTAAAGTGCTCAGTGCTAGATGGAGGTAAAGTATGCTAATACAGATTTGAATGGGGATAGATTTCTTCCTTCATCAAATGTTTTCTCCAGGCAAAGATCATGTTTGTGGAAAGCTTAAAATCATGTCAACAAGCACTCTGGGTGCCTTAGTGACAAGATGGGGAGGACTGTATTTTAGCCATCTGACATTTCACTGGTCACATAAACTGTTGGTGATTGCAAAGATTATAGTCGACAGAGCAAATTTGTAGCCTGCAGCTTTCAGCTATAGGCAAGCAGTGCAAGCCCAGGTTTGACGAACAGAGTGTCATTTGATGTGTTCTGTGAAGTCTTTGTGAGAGAGTGCACCATATTACCATTACAAAGAACTGCAAGGGTGGCTTCATTTTATTTAGGATATATCTGCGCCAGTGGTGTTTTCTTTTGAATTTCTTTCCCAGGAGAGCACTGCAACCCATATCATTTAGATAGCATCCCACTCACTGTTAAACTCTTCTCCAGACCCAGCATGTATAGCATCAAACTCACATTGAAATGATTGCAGCAGACAACCCAAAGCCAGAAGTAACAAAAAATGTTTTTGCTCTCTTTTGATCGTATATTGGGTCTGCCAATGCATAAAGACAGAACAAAGCTTGCTGTTTTAACAGCATTTTTGCAATCACATTACTGTGACAAAAAATGTGATGGCATAAAATTCCACATTGATTACACTCTACACATAACAGAAAACATTACGGTTTTACAGTTTTGTATTTGCTGGAGTTTGCAACATTGGCTAACAGATATAGAACCATGCAGAGGCAAGTGACTGGAAAGTGGCCTGCACCACCTCATCCAATAGCAAATCAGATTTAAGAAAAAAAAATGTATGTAGTCCAAAGGAAAACTCGGGCTTTACCATAAAATGTTGTGATCAGATGCCATCTCGGTGTGATTATACTGATAAAACATGTTGAGAAGTTCATCAAAATCATTAGAAGTCGGGGCAGGGATTTTGTGGAGAAGAGTTAGCTGACTTTAGATGGTGGTTACTGCCCGTAGTCTGGCAGCAAATGTATGTGTAAACTGAAAGCACTCTGTGTCTTCTGTAGGTCGGATTCTAGAAATGACAGATTTTGTTCCTACTTGGTCATTTAACTTTTGGGTATTCTCCTGTTTTTCATTTTAAGAGTTATGTTGCCATCTTGGCTGTCAGAGAAAGATTGCACACATGGATTTTAACACAAATCAACTAAAGTTTAATAGTTGTGCATTTATTTTTTATGCAAGTATATTAGTGGACATTACTTGTGTTTGACTAATTTTGAGGAATTATTTTATTTTATGTCTTTCGAAAATGAGCCAGATATATTTACTGTAGCATCATTTGCCATTACCCTAGGAAGATGGCAGTTGTAGATTTTAACATAGCTTTAAGGATGTGTGGTAATCAGATGTAAGAAATTCTGTTTCAGAATACAAAAATAGCCTGGCTTTAGTTGGGTCTTCACTTTTTATCTTACTAATGAGCTGTTCTTTAAATCCCTGTCCAGAAAGCTTACTTGGCTGGGCTAAAGATATTAGGGACGGATGTTAAATTTTTCCTGTTTAAGGATCTGCTACATGAGCCACATTTACATACTGTATTTGTATTGTTTACAATTCTTTAATCACATTCTTCAAAATAAAATTAAAAAAACTTTGATTACAAGCACCTTCATAACCACATGGAAGTAATTCACATTAAAGTGTTGATTACTTTCACTTACTCCATCCCAAGTATACATGCTCACATTAAGAACACAGACACCATACTAGTGGCCGAATCACAAAACATCTTGAGATTATGATGAGTCTTTGGAATGAGATGAAGTGGAGAAATCACTTGTTCTTTTTAAATCAGTTGATTTCAATGAATCATTAACAGGATTAAGTAGTTTTAAGAAAGAAAGTGTGCTGTAAATCTGTCAGCCAACATCATTTGAAAAATGAATCATCTCCATTCACCTGATTAAAGAATATGACAGTGAAGCCATATCAGATTGTTCGTATTGGATGATCACATTCAGAATATTGTTTAATGCAATTGTGCTGACAAACCCTACAAGTTTTACTGGCTTTTACCTGTGTTTCTTATTCTGGAGATGGATATAGATTTATGCATATTATTCTCTGAGAACCACATGTCAGGTAGAATTCTCTGTAGCTTCATGTTTTAGGGGGCTGACAGAACTGATGTTTGCAAGGTTTCATTGTTTATTCACCCAGGCTTGCTGAATCGACAGCCTTGTGCTGTGAATGTGCTGTATAGTCCATCAAGATGTTGGCGTTTTAGTTGTGTGGTTAACCGACTCATGTTCTTAGCTGGAGCTGGGTCCATTAACATAGAGTACAGATACCTCAGAGGTGCCTTTTGGGTCCAGCTAAAAATGTGTCCCATCATGCTTTGTAGCTTAGACACAGTGTAGATTGTTGACTCAAAGGCTACTCCTGGTGGAGCAGCTAAATTTTAAAAAAAATGCATGCATACCCCAAAAAAATCCCCCAAATCAGAAACCTCAGAAGTGGCCAGCAGAATTTACTTTGTTTAAAAAAAAAAACAACCCCACATGTATGTATACACTTAATTCAAACATACATTCACTTGTAGCTTTGATGACTCAAAAGAAGAATGCAGCCTAGATCAAACAGTGATGGTGCCATATTAGCTAGATGCTTCCACCATCATCTACTGCTCACAGATTGGCAGTTCTGTGACCAGAATATCATTGGCAAGAGCAGACAAAGGGCTACAAGTAGAGAAAATTGTCGTCTTAACCCTAAGTTGCCCCTGTTTGATACCCACCCAGCGCAGTAACAGTGCGATGGGCAGCGCCATCCACAAAACAAAACAAAAAACACCACTGGTGCTGAAAAAGTGTGGTTCTTAACGCCTTAGTCTAAAGGTTAGAGGATAATGTACATGTATAACCATGTTTTTAAACTTAGTAGTATATCTATTTAGATTGTTTATTTAAGCAGCATCTCCAGTATCATACAACCTTTTGGATGGCGTGATATATCACAGATGCCAGATGATCTGCAGGTAACGATGTAAAGAAAATATTAAGGATGTTGAGAATTTATTCGTTGAGGAGTCTTTTTCTACCTTGTTCGTCGTCTCACCATGTCTTTTCCGTGTCTGTCTTTATGAAGAGATGTGAAAGCTGACCCTCGCTCGTGTCGGTGGTTCTCTTCAGAGGATCTGTCATCTGCTGCTGATCAGGTGACAGTCATCACTGTCAAAGAACAGGATATCTGGGAAGGGAAAGATGTTCGGAGTGAGGTTGCATCAACTGTAGTTATTTTTAGGCCACCACACGCACTGCCATGTGTTTTTCTGATGCATCCGCCTCGTTCCCCATCTTAATGCCGACGAAAATCCCATCAGCCTTGTAAGGTAGGCCGGGTGAGATAAGAATCGCTGTCAAGAGTCCACACCCTCTAATGAGATGTTCCTTACATCGGGGCGCAGAATCTATATTATTTTTCTTTTCATTTTGAGCAGAAATTCAATTCTTTTTCCTTAAGCATCAATCGTAATGCTGATTTAATTCGTTTTGAGATGTCGCTGTTCGTTTTCTTTTGCTGCATCAACATGGACTTTCACGAGGAAGAGACATTCTTTACGAGCTTGTTGCATCTCTTTCTTCGGAAAATGTCAACGCGTCTTCCCCTTCTTCTCCAAACCTGTAAGTCTTACTCAGAGAAAATGAGTGCAGAATGTCAGATGAAGGCCTGGTATTAAGAAAATTAATAACTGATGGAAGGTCGTACCTCGTGCACGCGCGTGCGTGTGCGCTTTGCCGACAGAGGGGAATGGAGGGGAAGGGGAGGGTGCAAGGTGATTTATTGTCGGCACGGCTTTCTCGGCAGAAGAGCGTGTTCTTATTTGGCATTACTAGATAGCGATGTTATTGATTTTGCTGCTGCTGCTGCTGCTGCTGTTCTTGCAGTAAAAGGGCGTCCTTTCATTTTTACGTTTTTTTTTTAAAGCCGTGCTGGCTTTGCCGCACCTGCTCGCTGCCTTTGATGAAATCGCAGATATAGCATCCCATAGACATACACATCCTCCTCTGTGTTCACTTTTTGCCGTCGTGTGATTGCCTGCAGGCAGCGAGTGCGCGTGCGTGGCAGCTGAACTTGCACAGGTCGAGTTGAAGTGTTCCTGTAAACATGATAAAATGTTGTCATTCTTATTTTCTCTCGGCCTCCATAGAGTAGCTTGACATTCACCTGCAGCGTGACAGGCGCAATAATGGAGACGTCCTTTTTTGTTAAAAGATGTCGACAGGTGAAAGGCAGTCGAAGAATGAACAAGATGGATTCTTGGTGCGAAGAACTTGAGATCGAAATGTTAAGCGCATTGTAGCTCGTTTTTCTTGGCAGTTTTACCCCCGAGGGGTATGTCTCATCCCCATCCCCCCGCCACTTGAACATCAGTCTAAAGAATGGTAACTCAAGCTCGTACTTTTTATCGATGAGAAGAGATTTTTGTCGAATAACGGGTTTGTTAAGTACCTCGTTCGTGTTCCTATTTGCAGTAATCTGTAATGTCAGTGTTCAGACGAGAGCCATGGAAGCTGGTGTTGGTCTGCCTGTATGTGTGTGTGGTCAGGTGCCTTTGCAATACAACAGAAGATAAGGTATCATGTTGCCAGAGCAATGAATTAACGTGCGGCAAGGTGGTTTGAACATGCGTGATGTTACTGTTTCCGGTCAGTGACGTTTGTCTCGTCCATAGGAGTTCTTGCGATTACCTGGTGTGTGTTCGCGGTTGCGACAAATGACTTACTACCGAGTGTGAAGGTTGTCTGGATATATGATTCAGATGTTTTTGCGTGTATAAATAAAGACCACGACTATATGTTTGGTCCCGCCATTTTTCTTTACTCTTACTCCATTTCCCGTGTAGCTGGCATGGCGATATGTTGTGGGGGCTACTTCAGTGGACGTTGGAGATTTATGTGAGATGGTGAAGAGAAGGAGAAATTTAGGTCTTCCCCTCCATGGCAAGCTGTAGACTGAGTGAACTAGTTGTCAGTTTATTGTTTCTGTGGCTTTACTTGTTTACTGTTACAAAGCAATTTACCTGGGAAACATGCACAGCGAAAACACCAACACGCTTCAGACGAAGGGAATGACTAATGGGTGGAACGTTATATATGTGGGGCTGTTACAGATAGGTCACAACTCTGATTAGCATAGCCGTTCACACCACATAGAAGACTGGGCGAATAAAGTTGAGATTTAAAAAAAAAAGGTTTTGACCATACTTAGTTGTTTGGAGAACAATTGGTATCTTTCCAGTGCTTACGAGAAACCCGTCCTTGACTTTCAGATGCTTTCTTTTTCAGATAATGCTTATTCATTTTCATCGTATTTGAACTCTAGAAACTGAATCACGCTGGCATACAATTTCTGGGACAGTCGTTCAGTTGGCGACTGAGTGCTTCAGGATTTATACAGCCCCGGCAGATGGTCAGAGCGGACCAAGAGGAAGCACTTGTCCATGATCGTTTCCGCCGGAATCACTCAGACCTCGCCCAATCTTTTCTTGTCGCTCGAGACCAGGTGCACGGAAGGTCGTTAGGCGCTTAGCAGGCTTACACGATGCAGTCAGCTAAACTAGACATAACTCAGCTTAGTGGGACCTCCAGCTTTTAGCGCTTAGCGACGTGCTGTGCACCTGGCCTCAAATTAGGAGGGCACTCACCGTGTGTATCTCTGTTTGCTTTGTTGCGATTCAACCTACTCTCCCCCTCCCGTCAGCGTGACCATCCGTCACAGACATGCGGCTCCTGTGCCCTGCACCCACTGCTACTTCGCCTTGTCGCCAGCCACCAAACACCTGCGGGGTAGACAAGGGGAGATTTCTGATGGGGAATTACACACAGAGGGGGGCAGGTGGAATCCTGAAATTGCACTCTGAGAGTTTGCGCCTGCTGAGGGGAGGGGTCAGGGGAGGAGGTAGAGAGAGAGAGTCTGTGTGTGGGGGTAGTTGTCATAGAGACAGAAGACAGTGATGGAGGTGGGCTGTCAGGCCAGGCTTTTGTTGTTGTTTGAGACGCGAAGTTGAGGAACGTTCCCAGAAGTTACCTCAGAGCTTCTCTCTCCACCTCCACCCCTACCCTAGTCTGGTCTCTTGTGTTTTTTTTTTCTTCTGTCGTGGAATCTCCAGAGTCCGAGTGCACATTTGTCGCTCGCCGTATGGTGAATGGTAAGCACACTGAGGTCAAATGGACTGTTTATAAAATATTAGATGTTTACTGACTGCTATGACTTAGCTGTCCACCCAGGGTATGTCGTGTAACAGTCCCAGAGTTATGCTGCTTCCACTTCATCCCCTTCCCCCAACACCACAAAACAGTTAATCCAGGGGGTGGGTGAAGTTAATCCAAAGGAAGAATGCAACAAAAATATGCAGGTGACCCTACGAAACAGACATCAGCTCAGTCAGGGAAACTGAAACTGGTTGGCCTTGATCTACTGAAACAGCAACTGGGAGGGAAACGATGTACACCCCACCAATTGTGTGCTTCCGTGCATGTGCACGGCAATCAAACTTATCTCCGCATTGCCGGGAGGAAGTGGAAGTAAAGATTGTTTTGACTGAGAGAAGACGAGAGCAGGACGAGCTGCACATAACCGCATTACTTTTCTTTTGGCTCAAAGTTTCTTCGATGATCACGACACTAACAAGGTGGCCGAGAGCTCCAGAGTTCTGTTCCTCCCTCTCCTCTGCCGCAGTCTGTGGATATTCGGTTTGTCGGTGGAAGAGGAACAGGCTTTTTTCGCCAGCCTCCCTCCCTGCAAGAAAATGGAGATTTGTTTACCGATTGTTGCGTGTCACGACTGGCGACCACAGGCCGCCCCTGTTATCAGTTTCTTTCATTTTGCGGATCTCTTAAAAATTCCCGTGTCAAAACATTTGTTTACAGTTCAGTGCTTGCACCATCCACTTAGCCCTATATTCAGCGCCGTCGACTCGCCGTTTTAATGCTCCCTCGGGGGAGGGAGGTCTTTACGAAAGGAGCCTTGTTTTTTTGTTGTTTTTTTTTTTTTTTGCATCCTCGTACCCGGAATGCTCAACAGCGACGATGAGAGGGGTGGGGGCACTATATCTGGAACCTGTCTGCATTCCAGAGTTGGAAGGCGGGGATAGGAGCGACTCCCGCCGCTGATGATCGCGGCACGCACGTGGAAATGGATCTCGCAGATATTAGCTGTCGGCCATTGCGCTGCAAGCGATCGTTCTCTATAGCATGCACTGTGTTATTGAGTGCTGCACGACCTTTGGGCTTTTTCCCCCTTCCTCCCATCATTTTACTCCATCCTTCTTCCAGCTACAGCGGCACGTGCGCAGGTGATGACCTTCCCCCCCAACTCCCACTTTTCTTTTTTTATCTTTCATGTTTGTTTTGTAGCACGCTGCTGTCGTGTAAGCCTATTCAGAAACAAGTATCTGTGGGTGTCAGCGTGGAAATCTCTTGTTTTCACCGTGCTGGAAGCGAAACCGATCCGCGGCATCGATCACACGCAGACGCACGCGCACGAGCGAGCGCGCTTGCATGCGAAAGGGCACGGAAGGTCAGAGAACTTGGCCTGCGCGAGGCTGGCGGGGATGGCGTAACAGGGGCTGGCGTGGGGTTAAGGGTGGAGAAAGGGTGGTGGGGCGGAATACCGGGGTGCCCAGGAAGGGATGAGGCGCGTGCCATGACTGATGGCGGCTAATAACAACAGATCCCACAGCGGGAGGATTAGCTGTTGTGTGCTCACTGATCTTCAGGCGCCCGGCACCGATAAATAACAACAACCTGAAATAAAACTGAAAATAAACGGCTAGGCATGAAGTTTGGAAAAGTGCGCGAGCGATAAGAGATGGATTTTTTTTTTTTTTGGAGGGGGGGGGGAGTGCTAAAAGGATTCCGACCTTTCCCTTCAACTCCTGTTACCTCTGACCTCTCTTGTCATAATCTCTGCCGGGGGAGAAAAAAAGGGGCTATTCCAGGGTTTCATCGATGAGTCGTCTGCTTCGTCGTCGAGGCCCAGAGAGGAGTTTGTGGTAGGGGTGTGTTCAGAGTTTAGGTGTCGTAGAGGCCTTTGCACGATGAAAGTGATCATTCGTCGTCGTGTGGGTGGCTGGTGGGGCTGTGTCTGCGGCAGAGGGTGTCGCAGGTGGCGAGGCGGCGCTAGGATTTAGTAACTGTACGCAAGCCACTGGTTGTCCGCGCCTGGGCGTCTCGGGTTGGTTGGCAAGACAACATAAGATGCTCTGGGAAGAAGACAGTCTTGGCTCGACTGGCGGCTGAGCGGGAGAGAGAGAGACGTGCCAACCGAGAAGAAGAGTACGTGGCATTTCATTGATCATCCAGTGACGTGAGAGAAGAGGAGGAGAGGGTTTCCTAAAATACTTGGGAGTATACAAGACATGGACGTACTGCATGACACAGCTGGAAGAGATCTTCTTCTGCATCCAGCATTCCTTTCGCGGAGGCCATCACGTCTGGCAAGTGTAGAGGAGACTTTGTTTGTCAGACCGCTCGTAAATAGGCTAGGAGAAAGAAACTTGCGCCGGTTGATCTATACTCACCGGGGTTCTTCTTCCAGCTCCCAGTGACTTCAGAGCGTTGTGTAGATACAGCTACCTTTTTTTTTTTTAAATACAAACGAAAAAAATTAGCACATCGATTTTCTGGGCACCGCTGGTGTGTACGTGTTCATCTTGAAGAAGGGCTCCAAGGGTCTTCGGATTTCAGGTTAATAATAGCCATCTTAAGATTTGCTGTCACGTAGCTGGGGCTCCTCCTCGCCACCCTCCCATCAATACCCAATCTCTTGTTTCTCGTCTGCCTGCCCGACGGAGAGGTGATGCGAGCGGCGGCGGCGTCGCGTGGTGCTGCTGCTGGTGGTGATGGTAGTGGCGACGGTGATGTTAACAGCAGCTCTGATCCTTGTTGACTAAAAGTGGACAGCGCTGGCACTGGGGTTGATAAAAATGGGGGAAGGGGAGAAAGAGTGAAGAAGTGAAAGACTCGAATGGTCAGCAGAGTGCCAGAGCTTCCTTCTTCCTACTTCATCCTCGCGCGCATCCACCGTTTCCTGCGTTTCGCAGCTGAGAGCGAGAGCGGCGGCGTTCGAGACCGGAGCAGGCCTCGTTGTCACCGCGAGAAGGAAGAAGGGATTTTCCCCCTCTCCTCCTTCGCCAGTGGTGCTTCGTTTCCATTTCCTGGCGGCAAGCGGCAGATGCCTGGCCTGATCAATTGTGTCTCGCGGGAGTCGGAGGCTGCTGTAGGTGTCTTCCAGGCGCTGCTGTCACGGGACAGCTGTCACGAAAGCGTAGAGCAGGCAGCTGTCGTGGGGGGCGGCGTGCAGTGGACAGCTGTCACAAGGGAGGCATAGCACCCTGCTTTTCAAGAGTGTCTAGTCGGCAACGGTCACGAGGGCAAGACACGGTGGACAGCTGTCTGGGAAGTACATCATAAAGCTGCGACAAGAGAGGTACAGTGGGGCGGTCACGAGGGAGGATAGCCGTCACCAAGAGTAAAGCATGTACACCGCCGGTGGGTTTTGCTACGGTCAGGCGCACCCCGCACCGCAGTGGAACGGCCGGCTTATGCAGTACAATCAGTACTGGAAAAGGTAAGGACTGGGACTTGCAAGGTCTGGACAGGCCGAGTGCATGAGCGATTTGTTTTGTTTTTCCAACCAGTAATCGGCATCATATATAAATGTTGTGGCTAAATAAACAATGTTTACAGATACGCTGCACATTTTCTGCACTCGAGAACGATCGTAGGCTGTTGTAGAAGTGTTGACTATCAAGCGAAAAACGATAACATATTATTAATAAAGATTTAATTACTGTTTACACGAAAGATGGCGGCTGTAAGTCCTGGTGTGCCATGTCGCATGGTGTTTGCCTACTGGGCAAAAGAGGGAGGACACCGAGAAAACAGCGAGTAGGGTTGGTCATTCCTTGCGAAAATCACATCTATGGCAACTGACTTGTAAATCTTGGTCAAACCGTTTCCCCTACCACGTACACCATCAACTCACCGTGACAAGGCCTTGACTGGGTTAACAGCCACCCCACCATCCCATATACATGTACTTTTATCAACATCCCATTACGCACGAACGTAACTCTGCCACTTGTCCTTAATCATTCCTTTTCCTCCTCTTTCTTCTTATTCTTTTGAAATATGCTTACCTGTATGTTGTTTCTGTTTCCTTTATTGTGTGGTCGTTTTCATCACACCCCTCCTTCCCCAAACCTCTTTGCGGAAGCTAAAAAATAGAACAAGGACGTGTGTGAAATATCGGCCTTATTGTTCTTGTAGTCTTTTGTTTTTAATGCGTGGTGTGTTTTAGTGAATATAGGTGGGGCTGGGTGTGTCTGGGTCACGTTGTGTGAGGCTGGGTGTGTCTTGGTCACGTGTAGAGGTTAAGGCGTGTCAGAGAGTACTATTGTATGGGTCATAGTTGTCTCGGTCACATATTGTTGCGTTGTTATGTAGAGCTAGTCTCTTTTGTAACTTTAGAGAAGTGGTTGAAGTTTGACCACCCTCCTAAAATATAGGAGCGGTCCGATGGCGCAACGTTTAGCGCCTGTCACCAATACAGTGAAGGTTGGCTGCCCAGAGTTCATTTCTCGTCTCGGGCACGCTGTTCTTTTTCTGCACGTGGCATCTGTTTACAGGGCTGGCTGCCTTGCCGTAATATAGCCTTAGTTGCTGGCACGGCGTAAAACACCAATTCCCGCCCCCCTCCTAAAATATAGGGATGTTTGACTTTCATGTTCTAGGGAGCATTTTTTTAACAGTTAACTTTAAGGAAAATAGTGTTAATTTTTTTTAAACAACTTCACACAAGAACAAATATAGTTGGGCTTACATCAAAGACATTAAAGACATCAAAGACAGAGCTTGATTGCCAAAATTAACAATAGTTAAACTACTGATCGCCATAATATTACAAATTAAAAATATAAATATTTCAATAGATAAGCCGAGTGCCAGCGTAAATATCTTCGAGAACATGTATTTTGAACATTTTGCGTTGTTTGGCAAAGTTTAGGCGTGAGTGTGTATCTGTGTTTCCACTTTCCCCTGTGGGTTGGGCGGCCTGAATCATTCAGTTCAAATGTGACTATATTTTCTTCATGCGCCACCTCTAACCTTCTGCTCTTAAAGCCGGAGCTGCAGGAATGTAATGGATAGCTATCTCCTAGACGCAAATAGTTCGTGTTGATTCAGATGCTGAGTGGTAGGTAAAAAAAAAAAACTTTAGTATGCGTCACTAGTTGTTGTCTTGTCATCATCAATTTTGCTTTTTTTTTAATTTAATTTTTTTAATTGTTTATTTTTTTGCCCAGGAGTGAAGCCAGTCGTCTCTTCTCTTGTTCAACGACGGATCACATTAGCGTTTATTTGGGGAGCTTTTTTCAGCTTGTAATTGATGCTTATATTTTCCCCGCCACGTATCAGTTAGTGCTTGGAAACAACAAAAATTATTGTAAAATGAGGTAATAGAAGGACTAGCCCTCCATTGCAGTCGGAACATTCTGTTGCCCACGAGGTTGCAGAGCTGGACAAGTTTGATTGGCTGCTGTCACCGGAGACGAAAATACACGAGACTGGAACATTGGGCGCAGACGACGACGGTTTATGGCGGTACTTTGCCGAGGAGAAAAGGGCAAAAGAAATGGTTCAGACATACTCCACGAACCCGCTGTTGACTACGCGAGAGCGCACACCGCTCGTGGTATTAAACAGCGGAGGATATAAAGAAAAAAAGAAAACAGGTTCATTAGCGACATCCACCCTTCCGCACGATCATCATCCCCCTTCACCCGTACCGATCTCCATCGTGTTCTCTCTCTTTTTAAATTTTACCTCAGGCGAATCATTGACCCTCGTTGAGAATGGCTTTTGCGGGATTTTTTTTTTTTTTTTTTGCATTATATATATATTATGGAGAAGCTCGTAATCTTTGACCAGCGATCGCTGTAATAGAGAAATGTCAGTGGCGGACGTCTGGTTATGAGCTTCATGTCTGGAAGCTGAGCCTTGTAATGGATTTTACGAGAAGAGATGGAAGGAAGGCATTAATTTCAGGAGAAAAGGGTTTCGCTGTGGGTAGTAGCGGTGGCAGGGGAAGTATGAATGGAAGACAAGCGAAAGAAAGAAAAAAACCAACCTTTTTCCGACTACTAAAAAGTCGTTTCTTTGCTTTGGTCATTGCAGAGAGTGGATTTGTTTCTTATTGCACTCACATCGTGCTGGTTGTCCTTGGGAGGGGAAGGGATGTGGCCCAAGGGAAGGGTAGACGGGTGTGGGGTGGGGAGGAGGGGCTCGGTGGGTCTGGGAGTGACGGTAGACGGTTCGATTAGCGGCGCTGAGGGAGAAGCTGGATGGAGTGGGAACATCGGGAAGATTTGATTTCTGACGCATGGGCGCCGCTTGTAATGATATCCTTTCGACAAATGAAGGCTTATTTTGGTCGACACGAGATTTCATGTCCTACTTCTTCGGAGTGGAGGTCACAGAATGCAAACAAAGGTCTCGCTCATGTCCGCGTGGGTGGGGGCTACTTGGCGGGGGCAATGTGCGAGATAAAAGCTGTTGTTGTGGTGTTGTCCTTAATGTAGAGGCATGTTTGTTAGCTTCATGGGTACTCCAGTTACAGACGGGCAGAAAGAGTTTAATTTCTGTCTCTGTATCTCTCTCTTTGTATCTTTATCTCTGTATATCTTTCTCTCAGTATTTGTGTGTGTGATTGCGCATGCGCGTTCGTTTTTTTTTTTTACTACCCTGAAAGTTTATTATGTAATCGTTATGCACTTGCCATTCAAACAGCTTTTTTTTTTTTTCGGAGATGTTTTGCTCAAGAGGAAATAATGAAGATAGAGCGCTGATTCTTTCGTGACCTCGGCACTAGCGGCTTTTAAACTCGCACCCAGCATTGCACACAACATACATCAAAGTTGGAGAGTCAACATTGTTGATGCTGAGATACGCAGTGATTGCAGGGTAAGGTTGGGTACATGTCGGTGCTGCTGGCACTAACTCGCCTGCATCCTCCCGCTGTGATGCTGGTAGGCACGACGAATGTAGACTCCACCTATCAATGAAAGTGAAACAGTTGTTAGCATTTGCTTCTTTGGTGTAATTGAGCATCGATTCCCTCATCACACGTGATCTTTGTCTGGTTTGTGTGTGTCGCGTGTTTGTTACTTACTCCACGCCCACTCAATGCGCCCAATTGCACGCGCTTTCAAATATTTTCCCCCGACACAAAAGCGGTCAGTTGTGTGTGTGTTGGAGACCATCCAGCCCTCGGCAGCACTTTGACCTAGGGTAATGCAATGAAAGGCATGGATTCGGTTGCATTGCTTTGACAGATCCCTAATTATTTCGCAGTCTGCGCTTGTGAAGGAAATTCAGATGGCACTCAGAGGTTTAAATCATCCAGTTTCGTTATTCCTCTTTGGAGAGGCCGAACTCTGCACTTATTGCTATGGGAACTGTAAAAGTTCGGGGGATAACATGTTGTTGTTTTTTAAACTATTGGGTTGCTGTCTTGAGAAGTAATATGAGCAATTAAAAGTGTAATTAAAAATGCCTGCTCACTTGTAGAAAGTGAGACAACTGGGACTGTTGTTGTTTGCTCTGAGATGCTAATGTTTACCTAAAATTTAGACCACCTAACATTCATTGCAAATTGTGTGTGTGCGCGCGCGTGCATGTTTGTGTTAACACCGCCAAAGAATGTAAAGATGGTAGAATTCCATCGGCTACTTTTATCTCCTCGTTATTCTCCGCCAGGGAGTTGATTATCTGCTGGCTTGTAATTTGTCTGCCGTGTATATTTGAGCTTTTGTTCGCAGTCGCTGGAGTGTTTCAGCGGACAGACGGCCCTAGCGAAGAACTAGATAATTAAGCTTGGGCACCCAGTCTGTCTTTACGATTATTACCTTTTTTTTCTTTCTTTGTTGAGACTGTCTGGGAGGTCTCCAGACTAATCACTCCGGGCATGCTGCTTATTGCGCACTTAGCCTGTCTTTATTATTTGCCTGTTTCATATTTTGTTTTTTTGTTTGTTGCAGGGGTCTAGGGGGACCGCCACACGATGCCAGCTCCCCCTACAAGCGCGGTCGCCCGCCCTCGCCTCACGTGCAGCACACTCAGGGCCACTACCCGGCCTACGCCGCGGCGGCTGCGGCTGCTGCTGCTGCATCTCCTGCAGGCGGTGACCAGGCTCGCTACCTGTCCTCCACTGCTCACTACGGCATGTACGTCCGCGACCGCTACCACACCGTGAGTCACTCCTTGTCCGCCATGCGTCTGTGTGTGTGTGTGCTTTGTGTGTTTGTATGTGCAAGTCCACTACGTTTGGCGGACAGGTTGCAGCCTGAGACCCGGCTGTCGACCACCTGATTCTCGCCCTCAGCGATCCTCTCACCCCTTCCCCCTCCGCCTTCAGTCTTCCCCCATTTGTCACAGTGTTGGCGCACGAATCGAGTAAGAAACAACAAAGCAAAGAGTCAGAAAAAGGACGCACGGAATGAGAAAAATGAAAGAAGACAAGAGCAGGAAGGGCGGGACTAGGGGTAAGGGAGATCGGGGGTGGGGGAAAGGAACTGGGGGACATGAGCAGGCGGCAGTCACTATAGATGCTGTGTGTGTGTGTGAGGTGAACAGGAGGGTTGGGAGGGTCGGTGATTATTGTGCTGGCTATCAGTACGCGGCGCGATGAGGCGAAAATAAGGAAATGTCCAGCATTGCGGCAGACGGCAGAAATGCACTGCCATCGATCGCTGCACAGCGGCTGCGTTTTCATTACCTCTCAGTTTTCGGGGGAGATCGTGTTTCCCTGTTAGCTCTTTCGGATAGGGTTAGGGGGTTGGTGGCGAAGACAAGGGTAGGGGGGAGGGGTTCTGCGAAAAGAGGGGCTATAATGGAGGTGTTTTGCTAGAACGTCCAGGCTTGCGTTATTGTGACACAGTAGTATGGTGGTTAACCTTTAACCTACCAAGCCTACCTCGCCAAACTTGTTTACCGACCTGGGGTCCTCGGACGACCCATCGTTTATTTATCATATTTCTCAACTGTTTGTTGCGGTAGATTACTCGAATTAGGTTTTTGGGGTTTCTGGTGTTGCAAGGTTCGTTAGAATCAAATATTTTGTTTATTTTAACAATGGTTAGCTAATAAAACGTGTGTCTACATTTTTACAACCAGTAACAGTACAGTATTCATATAAAAAACAATCATTTCATTTCACCAAAATAAATGGTACAGATTCATGTGTTGCCATCACTACAGCCCTTAGCACATATCACAGTTGATCTAGTCTTCATGTGTCTCACAGACAAAATGTTTGCATTCAAAGCAGACTGTATCGACTTTCCTGTCATTGCTTCTAGGGCAATATGAACATCTTTTATGAACAGTTTCATCCTGTGAGCTCTGTCGGCGCACCATTTTTCAAAACCTACCATGTACACATCCTATAAAAAACGAGAATTAAAACAATCCGAATTAATAACATGGTGTACTTAGCATGATCCTGCAAGGACGCCAAACTTGTTTTATTGTTTTACTTTTTTTTAAATAACGTTTTATAAGGCTAATTATGTAATCTTTATCCTAATATGATTCAGTGCACATACACAAATCAAGAGTAAATTAGTAAGACACTCAATTGTCACCACTGCAGTGAGAAGCTAATGGTTCAGTTCTCGCCTCCGGAAACCTGTACATAACACCTGCTCGCTGGGCGTAACCGTTGAGGGTGTTTTTTCCTTCGGGTGATTTTGTTCCCTTTCTTGGCAATTATAATAAGATCTGGAAAGTAAGCCTTAAATTGCTGATCCCAGGTACAAGTCGACTTTGCTAAGTTTGGTCTAAATAATCGTTTTAGACCGGTGACTTACGACTTATTTTTAAAACCTCTCATGCACACCGGGTATGTGAAAGTAAAAGCCGAAAACTTAAGAGCAAGTCCTAATATGCATTCTCAGGTGCCAAGAGAGTGTCAGGAACGCATAAGAAAACAACATTTTGTATTATTTGTTTGATTACTCACCACCCCCCCCCTCCTTGAAAAACTGAACGTTGGTCGTTCCTATTAAAATGGCGCCGGTCGTGTGTACAGCAAGCGTGGCTGCGTTATTGGGAAATGTCAAACCTACATTTCATTGACACTGGTAATAGATGCGGTAGACTGAGATAATGTCGTTTACGGGGCTTATGCTCTTCCAATTCTCGTGTTATGAACCCATTTAATGACTTTTGCACCCATTTTGTTTTTAAATACAATCATTTCCGTTTCCACTGGGTCAGAGCAAATTAGGACATGCATTTCACAACTTCCTGATGGTGATTACTTTGGCACAAAGACAAAGCAGCTTCGCAGAGTTGAGTGCTTTTTTTTGTGAGGAGGACCACATACGGTGCACGCAGCACATAAGTACGTGCTCAGTCTTTCTGGATGTAGACATCGGAGGGAAGTGAGTAAGGGGAGGAGGATGTGTGAACAACTTTCACATTCAGTTTCTTTAGCGATAAAACCAACGGGACCGCGGACAGGACTGAACAAGTCTCAAAGGAGACTGACCGCCAGTAGCAAAGCTGTTATCATACAGTAAGTCATACAGATGTGGGTCATGGACTTTGCTTGTCGATATGGGGAGAAGAATTTAAGGATTCCTTGGACACGTAGGACAGAGGAAGGAAGAACTGGGTTGCAAACATGAAGGAGTATTTCGTTTTACGCAGGACTTTCTCAGCCCCATTCAACACTGGCTTAATGGTGAGCCTTGTCAGCCGCTGAGTCAACTGGCAAAGGATGAAGTCGAATCAATGAACTCTGCTCATAAAGTGTTGGCATTTGAGATACCTTTTAACTTATTTGGTCTGCACTTCCGCTCACATTATTGTGACCTTTTTATCAGTTATTATTTTTGTGAACGGAAATGAGGAAAGGAAATGGACAGTGTCCGAAGAGCTGTGATCTGAAACATTCTCTCTATGAAACATTATTATTCTGTTGTCGCCTAAGCGGGGCGAGTAAATATTTTCTATATTCAGGGGCTTGTAAATATCATAGCCATAGTGGGTTTTTAAAATTCTTTTTCTTTCATTCAATCCTGATTTTATTTCTTAGAAAAACTAAACCGGTTTCTTGTGAAGGTTGAAAGAATAATTTTTTGATAAATACACAAACTTTGGCTAACGCGCTTATAACTCTGTTATACCATGGATGTGTATAGGTGGATTGCTGTCTGCCAAGACCAACGCTTAACCTCTTGCGAAGTGATCCGCTGTTAGTTTCGGCGAGCTGTAACAAAGAATGTGACTAAACCGGAAGCTTTGTCGTCTCATGCCTCGTTTTAGCAGTTACCTGGAAAAAAAATCATCTGCTAGCAGTCCAGTAGGACTGTCGGACATCTTTTCTAAGCTCTTGCTCTCAGATCGGACGACATTCTTTTAATGCTAGGTCAACAGGTCACCAGGCCATTGCGGCCGTATGCTCCTCGGGGAGTAGCATGGACTAAACTAAACAACAGGCCATAATAGCTCGCCATGTGGAGAAGATCCATGTGTGAACACCGCTACTCACACTTTGTTCGTTCAAACAGCTAAAAGAGAATAGATGAGTAAAGTCTTCAGTTGGAGGGGAAATATGTTGATTTAGAGTATGGCAGTGACACATTGAAGGCAATAATGTTTGTAGTAATTGCCGCGCATGCAAGAGCTTTTTTAAAAACAGTTTATTGGTGGCATCGAACGTGTGAGAGCTGCCACACCTGATGGGTGGGTCTTGCCTATCTTTCTCTCCCACTATTAGACATCGACAGCAGGGAAAGGAAAACAAAGTTTGGCGATGAAGATGTCCTTGCAACTCCCATCTATTTTTAGTTTTCACATTGCGCAAAGTGCATCAGCGCCCTAACCCCGACTTTTTATTTTAATATGGCTTCTGCGACAAATTCGTTTTGGAGTGAAGTTGTTTATGGAATTGTTTGGGATTTGTCCCTGACCTGGGACCTGCATCCGAAGTGGTCGGGAAGTGGCTGAAGACATCACTGGTTTGTCATGGGAAATGGAGTAAGAAGGGAAGAGGGATTTGACCAGATTATAAACACTAGTTACGTTGTGATGAGATCCCTTACACACAACTAAAGATGCTAACTCATCCTTTTCTTTTGTGTTTTGTTCTTCCACTATTCCACTCTTTTTCCTTTATTGTTCTCTCATTCTTTGAAACTGCTACTTGGTTTGTTGAAAGTCTGTGTGTGCGTGTGTGTGTGTTGAAATGTCACGCCCCACTTTATTTCGGCCCGTCGACTCTGGCATGCTGCCGCGGCTGTTTATAGAAGGGGCATCAGGATTTATCTCGCTTGGATGAGGCAGGCTGCTTAGTCTGAAGGTTAACTATTTTCTTTTTGTCTGGTGTGTATGTGAGCGGGCCTGCTTGTCATAACAGCGCAATCGATACAATCAAATGTCTGCTGGCGAGTGTTCATCCACAAAGGGCGTAGGTCGAAAAGCGTTCGATTGCGTGAACTGCTGGCATTGGCGGGTGTGTGTGTGGTGCGAGAGTTGCCCGAGAGCAGGTAACGTGATACGTGGTGAGACGCACGTCACTGGTGGAGCCATGGCAGGAAGGGGTGGCGGTGTCAGGGACGGGTGAGATGCTGAAGACATTCTCAGTACTTTCTCAAGGGAATAATTTTCATACCTTTTTCTCTCAAACATCTCCTCCCACTTCGTGTCTCAATGCATTAAAGTTTTAAAGAGACAGGCTTAGTGTAGCAGACAGATTGGGTTAATACAGCTTTTAATTTCGCTGTTACATGATTTTGTTTAAGAAATGTGGGGTGCATTTTGATTGGCTGTTGGTACCACTAAGCAACTTTTGCTTTCATTGTATGAAAAAACACATGATCGCCAGAGGTAATGGCAAGAGACAGGTAAAGAAACAAAAAGGCCTGTTGCAGTTTGAAGCAATACACCTAGAAATAGCAAATGAAATAACATTCCAATAAGTAGCAATTGAAAAAGAGATCCAGTTTCGCTGTTACCTGACTGTGTCAAGCTTTTTTTGATGTTTTTATTTTCCTCTTTGATTTACTTTTGATATACAAATAATTATTTTATTGACAAAATATCTATGTTTTTAATAATTTTCTTGCTTTCCCTATGAATTCTTTGATCTTACAAGATTTTTATTTTTGTTTGATATCCTTAATTTTTAAAGGATTTCTTAGTTATATTTATTGCGTGCCATTTATTTTATTTTTAGATCATTGTCTGCCATTTTCTCTTTCTGGTTGTTAAATAAATGAAATTGTGCATGCAACATATGACTGATTTACTTGTCTGGAAAATGGGGGCTGCCTCCAGAATGGGTAATCCTTTATTCTCTCTCTCTCTTTGCATCGTCTGCTGCTAAGGAGAGATTTTTCCCCCAGTTACCAGAAAGTATCAGTGTGCTTCAGTTTTGATATTCTGATGTTATTATACTCAGCCTTTCAGTTTTACATTACATGTGCTGATGGGAGTGGACATTTTTAAACAGTATTATCTAAGTAGATAAAACAGTTTTCGTTGGTAAAGTTCTAAAATTCTGTCATTCATCATGCTTTGATGTGGTTTAGAAAGCTTTTTTAACTAAATAGATTTGAGGCCTAAAAGTGTTTAAAATTGGAAATGGAAATGGAAGTGTCATGCAGCATGCCTTTGGTTATGCTTGTGTAATTGTTTGCTTTTTGCAAATGTGGTTCTAGATCTTCTGTTCATGGTATTTAAAATAAAATTATTTGGCTCGTTCTTCTTCAATTGAAAATTTTGAAGGAATATGGTAATATTTAGTGGTTTGATTGTAAATTGAAAAACACAGGAAAATACCATCTCACAAGTTATGTGCTTACCTCAAAACAAACGAGGCAGTAGACAGCTCCTAGCCATTTAGCCCAATCTCCTCTTTTTCTGTTTCCTGGTGTCGCCTTTTTGTGTCTTATCCTGTCAGCTCTTCCACAGTTCGCTTTTTTTCCCTTGTATCATTACTTATTGCAATCGAAATCATCACAAATGCAGCAGTCATCCTGTCCTTTTGTTCCTGCTGACATCTCATCCATTATTGCTGTCGAGTCCTTCACCCGTTAGATTCCAAATGCGCTGCTTCCTTTAAAAAAAGAAAAAAACTAAAATAGAATGTTGTAGGCAGCTTATCAGTCTTCATATATGGCTGATCCAAAAAGCAGCTACCTGATTGAAGTGAAGGCTTGCAGAATATGAGGTCTGTGGGGATTAGGTCCCGCTGTCACTTTTGGTCTGAGCTGATTTCCAGAGGTTTCTTTTTTCTCTCTCTCCTCTGTTTTTACTTTTTTCAGATTTCCGTGTCATATTGCTTCCAGCAGTTTTCAGATCAGTCACTGGCAGAGATCTGGCACCTCGCGTGCACAGGATAATTGATTTGGCTTTTATGATTTTTTTTTTTTTTAATCAGAAATTTTCTTTGTCTCTCTGCATTGTAGTTGTTGCAATTTTCCCTGAAGTAAAGTTCTTTAAATGTAAGCCTGAGACGGAGAAGAGGGGACGGAGGAGATAGATGAGTGTAGTGTGCTAGATACCAAAAGGTCAAATGAGATGAAAATACTTCTTATGCAAAGTTGTTTCATTGAGCCTTAACCTTCATCCTTATGGTGGTGTTTGTAGTTTTCCAAATTAATTTTTACTTTTAAGGAAATTATGTAAGGATGAAGATTGTTTTTCGGTGGGGGGAGGAAAGTAGGGTGGAGGGAAGGGTAGGAATGACGCTGGAAACTAGTGATGCACGTGCACACACGCAGGTGCTTGTGCAAAGGGAGACAATACACGAGTGCTCAAAATAGTTAATGTAGTTGCCTCCCGTGCATCAAGCATCTATTTTCGACGCTGCGCTACAGTGGAGTCACACCTTCAGCCATGCTGTCAAAAAGACCGTGGATAAACGAGAAATATCTTAAACGACACCTATTTACAAAACAAAAGTCCAAAGCAAAGTGGAGAGTATCATGAGCTGGACAATAATTATTTTGGATGTGTGGGTGGGGCGGTAAAAACAACACTGGAGCGTTTTCTAACTCTAGACTGCGCGACGACTTCCAAACACCCCACCCTTCAAAAAACAAACAAACAAAAACAAAACAATAAAACTAAATGTTATTTAATCGCATTATACTGACTAGAATCAGTTCCGATTTTAAGTTTCTCGTGAATTTTTTACGCTCATTCGAGTTTTGTTTTGATAAAAAAAAACAAGAAGAAACTTTTCGTCAGTTTTGAATGCTTTATTACAAAGGTCTGCTGTATTGTTAAGTAGTTTACTTTTAGTTCGAGAAACTTGTCATTGTGTGAAGACGACAAACAGAGTTAGTGCAGTCTACAAACAGTAAAATAACAGCAAAAACTATGGCTGAACAATTGTGAATTCTGGTCAGTTGCATAAAACAAAGCAAGTAACCCGAAATCAGCTATGGTTATGGGTTGTCAGTGAAGACAGCAGCAGATAAATTGACAAAACACGCGGGTATGAACTTCACGCGCAGGAGGTAGTCGCCGGCACGTGGCGGAAATGTCCTGTTGCGGCGTGCGCAGCGAGTGTTTGCAAAAATCATCTGGAAAGAAAGCTGAGATCGTTTTGTTGAAATAACTCACAACCGCTCACACCCATTCCACCCACACACACACACGGTGGCGGGCACACACGTAGGACCTGCTTCACAAGCCCGTGAGAATCCTGAAGAGCTGCGTTGTGTGGAGGACGTGCTGACGGACCGGCGGACCGCAGGCGGTGCTGACGTAGAGCGATTGCCGTCAACCGCCAGCAGCAGCCGCGACACAGATGCTGCATTCACGTGGCGGGATGTGCGGCCACTCTTGCTCGTGCGCATGCCCGGATGCCACCCCTGGGGGTCGCAGTCAAGAGGTCGAGGGGCATGCTAGAGCAGCAAGTAAACAGGTGCAGCCACCTTGACATCAGTTTTGTTTTTTTTACTACTACCATCAAGCTTCCTGTGCCTCTTACCTCCCCTCCTTTGTCCAGTTTCTTCTCCTAAACCGCTTTTTGGTGAACCTGCCCTGAAGCCACCCCATGCACTCTCCTTTCCACCCCAACCATGCGTGCATGCCTGGTGCACGATGTCGCGACTCGGATTAAGGTGTCTGGAGTAAAACTGGTTTAACAGACATCAATATTTGTTATCTGTAGTCATGGGTGGACCCAGGTGTCAATACCGAGGTCGTACCTTTAGACTAGTTCTTGAGCGAGGGTCCCGCACCATGGGGTAGTGTGTGGGGGGGATGATTCTTTGGTATTATGCAGATTATATATATATTATAAAGCTTGCACAAGGAGACGGATGGGGCGCAGCATAAACATCTTTTGGACACGATGAACCACCTTTTTTTTCAGCAAAGTTTGCAGTCAACTTTCTACCCTCAGACGATGTCTGCCCGTGCCTGCTTCTCTGTTTGGGAAAGGCAGGTCAAACCGATAGTCTCTGTCCTGCTTTCGTCATGGATGCCGTAGGCTTCACTTCAACTTCAACTTTAAAGATGCCGCCTCTCCCGCGTTGGAGGCGCATGCGACACACTGCGGTGCAGGTTCTGAGAATGGCAGACCAATGTTTCCGCCAGTCGCCGTAATCACAGAACATCGGCAATGCTACCCTTGGGATTAGGTGTGAACTCGCGCCGAGGCGAACACCTAGGAGGTCGGTCTTTAATGTATATCAACTGTTGTGGCTTCCATGAGCTTGCAAAGGGCTGTTGCTATTGGGCGAAGATTAAAAAAAAATGGAGTGCAGATGTAGTTATAAACTATTTCCCTCAAGGAGCAGGGTGTGGTGGTCGCTAGCGCTCGCCTCACTTTCCACAGCGTCCGGTGCTCCCACCCCCGCCTTCCATCCTTTTCCCGGTTTTCGACGAGGAGCAGAGCGAGAAGGTCGGCAGCTGAACACGAGAGCAGACGACCGGCAGCTCACCACAAAGTGCGTGGAACTAAAGAACAGCCCAGACCTGAAAGGCGACTTCCATTTTTCGATCAGCACGTTGCGTGCTCGTCGACCTTAGCGCAGCGACCAAACAATCTTTCATCTTGGTGTATCACAGTGCTGGCTTCGCTACTCAGTGATTACAGGCACGGCAGGGATCAGGTCTTCGGGAAACTACCGGAGAAAAACATCCTCAGCAGGGAGCCGGCATCACTACTCCTACCCTTTTCAGCTCGACTTCCTTCCAGGGTGTACCTGGTGTTTTGCCACAGCAACGGCATCGCTGACGACGAGAAATCTTTTCATTGAAACCTGCAGGGAGGAGGTGTACGATGACGGAGACACTGGCAGGTTGCCATAGTAACTTGTCATGGGAAAAGTTCGCAAACTGGATTTTTGTTTCTTCTTGCTCTTTCTCTCTCTCTCATACAGATGCGTGCGCACACGCTGGTTTGACTAGGTATATGTGATGAGTGGGTTTTTGTGTGAATGTGGGACGTTTGGGTGGGTAATGGGAGACTGATGGACTGGACACACAAACACGCACGATCCTCCGTCAGAGAGGTAGAAACGGTCCATCACCAGCCTCCACTCGCCACGCAAGAGGGCGAGAAAACACACGGGCCCACCCAGCGCGCTGCACGCCGGGAGGCCTTCCTTGCGCCCGAGGCGCCCCGAGCCGAGACCCCCGTCAGTAGGCACTCACATCGCACCGATAAAACTGGTCGTTAGTTTGACATGAAGCAAACGCAGCGACTGAGGAGGGGGAAGGGGAGGACGGTTGCCAGCCCCCTTCTGCAACTGTCCGCCGTCAACCTGTCGGCAAAAGTGTTTGAGGACCCGGGCGTTTCACGCAGTGTCTTTAGTGCAGTTCCCAGCGATCGGGGTGCATCTTCGCTAGAGGGGGTGGGGTGTGTGGAATGAGAGCGGGAAGGTAAGGTCCGGAGGTGATGAGGGCGTCCCCCTTCCTCCTTCCCTGTTGGCGAGAAATTGGGAGGTTGCTGTTTTACCTGCTTCCGGCCTTCGAGATCAACTCGTGCACACCTATTTCACCTTTGGAGGGCCCTGCCATTACGGCACAGCTGGATTAAAGCAGGGGTGAGTGTTGAGGGGTGAGGGCTTGCGGAGTGGAGAGGCAGCGCAGTAATGGAGAAGGAGGAGCTGATGAACGAAACACGAGATGCCTGTTAGCATGCATAGAACGATATTGCAGTGAACACGAACACTTTTTGTTTTCTTAAATTCTCATTTCGTTAATTGGAATTTCATAGAAAATTTGTCTCGTGTAGGATCAGTTGATGAGCGACCTGGTAAAGCGGGCTGGTGTTTATAAGAAATTTCGGTGTGATTATTTTTTTCCGACAATCGTGAACGTGAAAAAAAAACACCTCTGCCGTTACATATTTACTGCACTTCTTTGCTTTAAAAAACAGTTTGTAACAGCTGAGGAAATGTAAAGTTACAAGCTAGATTTTATGAGAGCAGTGACCACCTCCTTTCCTCTTGACAGCCATATTTTTCCCATCCCAAGCTGGGTCAGCCCGGGGAGTCAGGTGCGTGACACGGGTGTCCAACTGACTGGTGTGTGCATCCCCGGGAGGACGAAACATAAAAATGCTCTCAGTGCTGGAAAGGAAACTGCACGGATTTAAAAATTTTATTTACCTTTATATCTAAAAATCCGCACCCTCCCCCCTTTCAGGTTTAAAGGTAGTGTCACTGAGGACTGCGGCATACGACACAAGGTACAGAGAGTGGATGTTTCATTTACTCTGAATAAACTTCATTTTGTTCACAGTAAAACAATGTCGATAGAAGGGTGGGGCGGAGGAGAAACGGGGCAGCAGGAGATGAAGTTTGCTGCTGAGGAAAATTACCTTTCTGTCAATTGTTTACTCTCTTTTCTCTTCGAATTATAAGAAGAAGAAAAAAAATCATCTAGGCAGAGAGAAAAGCTGTTCCATGTAATCTCTCACAGGCGGTAAGAATGTTCACACTGATGTCGAAACAAATGCCTTTGGATATCGTGAGGTGCATGCTAGGGAAAGCAGAAAGCAGCTCGAGTTGATTCTTGTAATTGGGCCCTGCAGGTAGGGGGGCAGGGGGAGAAGGAAGGGTTCTCTTGCTCGTGTGCATGTGTGTGTGTGCGTGCACAACTAGGTTCCCGAGGTAAGCCCCTGTAATGCATTCTGTGGTGTAAGGTCCTCAAAGAAAAGCACAGCCACTGATTTGGGTGCGCGAACTCCGGCTGCCGCGAGTTAGCTCCCTACTTCCCTCGTGCCCAGCCCCCATTGTTTGCGTTTTAAATCGTACCTTTCATCCGCCTTATTGCCAAAGGTTATTGTTGGGAGGAACTGTTGAATGAAACGCGTGTGCTGAGGGAGGACGAGAGAAAAAAAAAAGTGCTTGTAAAAAGGCCGGAGCTGGGGCGCGATCCTGAGCTGGCGACCCCCCTGCCCTCTCTCACTCACCCCTCCCGCCAACATGCCGCGCTCACAGTTTCTGTTTGATCTCCTCTTCTAGAGGTGACGATCGATGAATAGAACCTTTTGAGTGAAACTGGTAATGAAGTCTAGCTTACTGGTTCCGTCCCCGATCTCTTACACTTCTGCCCGCACCGCCACCTCGTTTTCCTGTCTCTTGTATGTTAAAAAATAAACTAACGCAGGCGGGGGAACATTGAAAAACGGGGTGTGGGGGATGTATGTACGGTATGTATCAGTGCTACTAGGTGTTGGATGTCAAAATTCTTCTATTTAGTGGTGTTGGAACTCTTAGAAAGCAGAGAGAGAATGAGTGTGTGTAGTTTATGCTATCAATAAAATTATAGTTTGTCCGAATCCTACCAAAGTTGGCAGAAATTTTGAATATTCCTGACAACTACGGAATGTCGAATACTTTTTTTTTTAAATTGAGGGGGGAGATTGTTTTGCTTCTGAGCATCTTTATTTTCAATGTTTATTTTCTTTAAAGATGTTGCCAGTGGCACACACACACAAAAATCCGAGGCAGTTGCGACCTCTTCTGCTGAGAGCGATGTTAGGCTAGGTCGTAATTGGAGAGGATGGCGATGAGCGAGGGATGAAGGGATGCGAGAGAGCGAGTCGCGTGCTGTGCATCCTCCTACATTGGGTGCGCGTGGTGCGTGGCTTGTGTTGCCTCACGTGAAGCGTTACAGGTACCCGAGGACCGCCACCCCCCCCCCCCCCCCCGTTCATTAACCTTCGTGTGCTCGTCACAAAGATCTCGCGCGCTGCTCTCGTGCCGACCAGCAAGTGCATGGCGGTTGGTGCCCACCCCCAGCCTCCCTGTGGCTTCGTCATTAGTAGTCCTGGTCCTCAACTCCCTGCACTCCTGGCTGCTTCTTGCCCTTAGTGTCGTTATGTCCTTTCCACTATGTGCGTGCTCAGGGGATGAAGTGGGGAAAGGTGGGGGATTGGAGCGGTGGGGACCAAACCTTATTAGTGATAATGGTGGGTAGGTGGGGTGGGGGAGCTGGAGCTGACAGCATAACATGTGACCTATGGGCTTATCAGTTCTCTCTCCTCCACCAGTCCAGTCCAATGTATGTTTACAAATTCAATCCCTAGAAATAAAAACCACGTTATTAGTACACAACGAGTGATGTCATTTATTAACAGATTTTCCCCTCGGAAAACAAGTGCAACAGAATTACGGATTTTTTGCTTGCGTTCATGCGTGTGCGTGTTGAAGGATGAAGGTACTTGCTTCCTCTAAAATATCAAAACATCACATGCGTGCTTTATGGTATGTGCGATGCAAACCCCCCACACTCCACCTCATCCACCACTAAGTGTTCTTCCTATACTTTGGTCTCCTTTTTCCTCGCCTGCCTCGTCATCCCCCATCATCTTACGTGCTGCGATGGATTATCAGTTTCTTTTTTCTGATCGCTCCGCCCCCTTCCAGTCCTTACCTCCTTTCTCCCCTCCTCTTCCTCCAACTCCGTGTCCTCCTGCAGCCACCACCACCACCACTGGCGTCCGCCTCAGTTCGTCCTGCCCTCCGTGTTGGTGTCCTGACTTGACTCGCCTACAAAGTGCGGCGTGCCTTCATCATTCATGTTGGCCGCGTACAACGAGACTGTACCCCTTCCCCACCACCCCCTGATAGTACGTACCACTTCTTCCCTCCCTCCATCACCACTGTGGTTACTGGGGGAGTGAGTGAAGATGAGGAAGATACAGCTGCCTAACGCTCCACCTTTCAGTACGAAGAGCCCGTGGTAGTAGAAGGGTGTTGGGGTGGGGGTGGTGGTTCTTAGGGTTAGGGGGTGAGAAGGAGGGAGAGAGCGGAGTTAGCGTGGTTGGTGTTCCTGCCACTTCTCGCAGTCAACCCGGCGTAGTCGGGGGTTCGCACCTGCGTGGCGGCAGTAGTGGTAGATAGCGTATGGGCCAGCAGCGACGGATGCGGCTAGTGGAGACGGCAGCGGCGCAAGGCTCGAACTCTGTGTGTGTGTGATCGTCCTGCCCAGTCGTCAACGCGTGTACCAGCTGCTGCCGCGGGTTTATCTCGCCGCTGGACGTTAATCCCCTCTCGACGCCACTTACATCTCGCTACAAATCCCTGGCGCACCGGTGGAGCGGAACCGCCAGCCCCTAGCGGAGCACTGCAGCCAGTCAGCGACACGCATCGCTTCCTCAACTGCGCCTGGCCGTCGCGCAGGGTGCGCAGTGCTGTCGGTGGTTTTCCTGTAGGATGCAGCGACAGTCTCAGTGTGCAGCTGTGCATGGTCGTCGTGTCCAGACCCAGTGGTGTGAAATTGTGTAACAACATCGACGAGTTCGTACCCAGGAGTATATAGGCAGTCTGCACACGCACCTGCGCGTGTGTGTGTTTGTGAATGTGTGTGCGCTCGCGCACTTGGGGCAAGTTCGTTTTCTTGTTTTTACCCCTCCTCCTCCCTTTATTCCACTTTGTTCACCTGTTGATATAGTGTCGAAAATGAACACCAGAAGTGTTGCTCTGTGCATTTACTTTTCGTACAGGCTTGATGAGATGGGTATCTGACTTATTGCTTGTATTCCGGAATTACCCCGTGTTCTGGGAATTTCTGTCTTAATACCGGGATTCGCGTTATGAATTCAATAGTTTTTGGAGTACACAACATTATTTATATGACAGCGCTTGCGAACACGTGTTGTTGTTTTTTTTTCTTCTTGGTTGTCTGTACTAAAGCAGCCCCACAGACCTGTCCTTGTGAATAAATTAATTACGACTGGGTAGGACACGCTAGATGGCGCCTTACACGAGAACAAGCTGATGTGAGTAGCCCTCATTGCGCTTTTATTTATCATCCTCATGTTTGAGCCTTGTGGCAAGCCAGAAGTATAAAGCGATCTGGAGGACATGTGGTAAATCCAGTACTTAGCAGCTCCAAGTAGGTTTTATTTTTTACCTACCCGTCCACCCCGATACGGTGCTCAAAGCTGTCCTTAGGGTTAGAATGTTGGTTGTTGAAGCGAGTGACGAAACTAAGACTGGTGTTCGCGTGTTAACAAACAGTAATGTTTGTAACTTAACCAGTCAAAAACTGATTGCATTATGTGTTTGCGGAGGTAGAGGAGTTTTTGTTATGGTGGTATTGAGATGTGTTTCGCTGTCATTTTTAAAGAGAAACTTTAATGAAAATTAACTTTGTGAATTGGTAGTAATGATGATGTGGTAGTAGGACGAGTAGTTGTATTCATTAACGCCAGATTCTTGATTGCTTAAAGAGTCACCTCGAACTACCCAGTGGATATATTTAAATATGTTAACCAAACAAAGGCGATTGCATAGAGAAATAATACATCAAAGACTCCGTCACATGATATTCAATATTTGACAAATATTCAATAATTTATATGTTCACTAAGTCGAGAAGCTACACTCAGCAGAAAAAGTTTCTAAAACACAGATTTCCTTTCGAATCTCCGAGTGGTCCGTTTAATAGTGGTTTTTTTTTTTGTTTTGTTGTTTTGTTGTTTTTTGTTTTTTCTATAGGTCTTAAATGACATGCAAGGGGTTAATGTTGGAAAATCGGAATAAAAGGCGATAAAAGCACACTCGGAGGTTCTCCATACTAGTAATTGTTGACAGACTCGTGCTACTTTGAGTGCCGTGAGGTAAAGGCGTTAGAGAACGTGCAGAGCTGCATGACAAGTGTGGGTACTCATGGTGCCGGGGTCAAGAGGTCGGGTTACAGATTAAGTTTGTTGTTTGGGTCCGCTTTGTTTCCATGCCACAATCCACATAAACATAAACTTGTTTCTCACAAGTGTCCCGCCTGCCCGTGTTGAGCAGCTCCGTGACCATCTGTTGGTGACCAGAAAACAACAGACGATGGAGGGCGTCCCCCGCCTTTAAAACTAAGCGACCTGAGAATGTCGGTTTATGGCAATACGTGTAGGTAATAACAATATAGTGTGTGTGTGTGGGGGGGGTGTGGGTGCCACAAGATAAGAACAAATTGTGTCATTTGGCTGGAACTTAACTGCGAGAATACGTGACGAAGGACTCCACTACTTTACAGTGTTGTCAGTAGTGTCGGTAAGCCCTCCCCACCCTCAAAAAGTAGAATATACAGACGATTGACGATCACGTTTCAAGGGAGGGGAGCTGAACATACCCCTGATTATTATGTAACCATCCGGCTTTACTCTCCCTCCGTCAGCCTCACCCGCCGCCCCCCTACCCCTTGTAAAGGGATGAGAATCAGATTTCAGTGCATTAAAAACAAATTATTAATGTCTCGCACTGGTGTGGAGAAGTCCGTGTGTGTTTTCTCCACGACAGGCAGTTGTGTTCGCAAGCGCTTGCCGCATGAATAGCGTTGTGTACCCCGGCAAACAGCGCCATGTGGGTACAGAGAGCTTGCCAGGCTAGGGCTGTGCTTGGTGTATGTTTGTTAACAGGGCTAACCGCCGCACTTTGAGCACTGCAAGTATGTAGATAGAAAACTAATGGTCAGCAGCTAGTGAGCCTAGCCAGCAGATGTTTGGCAGTCTTCATTAGTCTCCTTCTCCTGCTTGATAGTCGTTAACTCGGTTAATGGTGTAATGTTCCAGTAATGGTATTTGGTATTTTCTTAGTGCTGTTGTAGGGGGAGATATTTCTAAAAATATTTTTGTGTTTTCTTTGAATATGGTTAATGAATAGGTTGCGACAGCCGTTTTGTCACCTAGCATCCAATTACAAAATAAATAAACAAGTCAATAAATGAAACATAAAAGTAGCGACCGTGTAGACGGTGGTATGTGCTGATCGCATGATTTACAAAGACTACTTTAGTGACATGGCTTCAGAGATTGTAATAGAGTGAGATTTGAACTAAAATACTAGCATGTGAAGCCTGTTATGAGTTAGTGTTACCGATTAATGCAGTTCTAGATATAGTGAGATATGTTTATGATATGGTAATAAAATAGAATGAAAACGAGGCTTTTCAGTTAGATTGTCAAAAGGCTAACACCCTTACTAAATAATAATTTTTTTAATGGCGGTTGACTTGCTGGCTGAGGACCAAGACCTTAGGTGGGTGGAGACAAAGCACTGAGTTTTCTGTCTCGTCCCCTGGTAGCTTCCCACATCCTAGCTTATCGGTAGGTAAGGATATGTCGCAATGACAGTCTGTTAGGCGTGTTTGAATGCACGTGTCATTGGGTAAGGGGTGGGTGTGCAAATCTTGCAGGTCAGGGCAGGTCAAGGCGGAAGCAGCGGTGCCAAGTTGCTGGGAGGCGTTTGTAAGCGTGGCGGTCGTCGTCGAGGTTCTCAGACAAGTCAGCGCTCACCACCTGGCGGATAGTGGACCCCGGGTCAGCGTTTCCTCTTCACGTGACTGAGGCTTGATCTCCCGAGGCAACAAGTGAGAGAGAGAGATCCTCAGACTCGGGATCACCTGGGCTGTACGTGCATTTCTTGGTCACGTGGTGTGACCTGGCGGAAGCGCCGTGCGTTATGTGCACCCTGGGTGGGGACGTCGCGCACAGCTACGAGGACACGGCTGCTTGTGTGGGACGCCGTCTGAAGTGAACTGTTTTCTACCCCTGGACGTGAAAGATTTCTTGTTGTTGCTGCTACTGCTCTTGGTGTGTTTGTGTGTGTCGTGCTGCCTTTCAGCCTCGTCCCCACCCGTTTGTTGGGCGGGGGACAGAGGGCGGGTCTCGCGATGTACACGTAAAGGAGTTACGTATGGAGACGTCACAGCACGCGCCGGAAGGAGCCAGGCACGTGCGTATGCGCGGAAGGGCAGCTGGGCGGCTGCTGGTGGCAGCAGAGCGAGGTGAAGGACAGAGGAGGAAGAGGAGGGAGCAGCTTCTTCACCCACAACCCCTGCGCGCTAGATGGGCAACTTCATGCGCAAGATCTGCGAGGCCAATGATGTTCTTCTTGTAGGTTCTCACTTCGCGCGGTGTTTGGCTGCTAGAGCCACTAGTGCTGGACATGTCAGTGTGATTGTTTGTTTGTTTGTTTGGTGAGCAAGACTGCTTAGCATGCCGACTGCATCCTCTGTGACTGCATGAGATTGTTTGTCGTGTGCGGTGAGCAAGGTGGCTGTCATGTTTGCCATGTCCATTGTCGTTGTGCGCCAGTGTTTGATGGCATGTTGAAGACGATTTTAATGTATTGGAACGTGCAGTTTTAAGATTGGGTGGGGGATTGTTGCATACAGGAACTCGTCAGAGAGATGGTAACTGTTTCGATTGATTGTATCGAGTCGTTGGTTTATTGTCAACAAATAATATTTTAGAAACTGTAAAGACCGACATACACGAAGTGGGACAATGGTCAAGCCGGGGTAAAAAAAAAAACAACCAACAACAACAACACTAAAACAAAAACCAGTGTCATTGGTGGGAAAGCGCTAAGACATAAAACCATTGACATTTCATCGTCTCTGTTGACGTCTGAGATGAGAGAAAACCTGATGGCGCTTGCTTCGTGCCCTTCAGTTTTCTGTCAGCTTGTCCCGGATGTGGCCGCTGTCCCGCTTCGTATATTTGACCCCAAGAGTTCTGATGGCTTGAACACGAGCAATCCTGTACTGTTGTTTATTCTTTAATAATTGTTGCATTTTTCATTAATGTCATCAGCTGGTGGTCAGTAGGCTCGACCTTTGTGCTAGAACTTGCCGGTTCAATGACTGCCCTTCCTTCCCACCTTTTTGTCCACTCAGCAGCAATGGGTATCTGATTTTTTTTTTTTTTTTTTTAGAGAAAGTAAAAGCGGCAAATGAAGCGGGTAAACGCATGTCGTGTCGTAGTCCTCCATTCTAGCTGTTTGACTTTAGTAATGAAAATCCTGGTGTGTGAAATGTCCTGTGGACGGTGAAAAGATGACCCTTGTGTTCCGTGTGGGAAATGTATTGTCGGCGACTGGTGTATGCTGGAGGTCAGTGTTGTTGCAGTCGTTGTGTTTGCTTGTTGCAGCAGCAGGCGGAACAGCGGCGGGAGTACCTGGAGCCGCGGGACGCGCGACTACGTGAGGCCGAGGTTCTGCAGGTCAAGCGCCGCCCCTCCCTTCTGTCTGAGTACCACTCACAACCGCCACAGATCGACAGAGACAGGTCAGTCAGTAACACTTTTTTTTTTGTTTGATTTTTCATTTTCATACTTAATATATTTTTACATTACATCAAATTGTTCCATAAAAACACACAAGAGGAAGTGAAAGGAGTATCCAATCATAACATAAGGGGGAATGCTGACATCAGACCTAATTATGATGATGGCAGTTTGTCAAAGTTTTTCAAGATCTCTCTTTTTTAAAATGCGTTTTTATCATTTTCCAATCCATTCAGTGAAAGTATCCTCATTGTATTCATTGTCGTACTGCAAACATATCCTTAAAAATATTGTTTTTACACACTTTTATTTAACTCACTATGTATATATTCAGTCGAATTTAGTACTCGAGTTTTTACCTACTTCTCATGTCCTAGAGGTCTGAAATTTTCACCAGTTACTCATTTCCGGTGACAGTGCAATATTAAGTCGTCTCCAGCAGTCCGCAAGTAGTAAAATATTTTTTTCTTAAATTTTGCTTGTGAATTTAAAGGCTGAATTAACCGAGATATGTAACTGTTGTGCTAGTGCTACTAAACTATAAATTAGCTCCACTTATTCGGCCTTTAAGAAGGGAACTAAGTCACAAAGTAAAACGAAAATAATAGATAACAAATTTAAACATTCAATAGTTCCTTCCTTGGGATGATTGCACTCAAAATATAAAAATGTGAGAGGCACTCTCTAGCTATTAAAAACCTTGTCATCAATGTCCCTCACACTTTTATGTTTTGAGTTATATGTATTAAAATCCCGAGACCTAAGAAAAAACATTATTTGACCGTTTTTAGTGCATTTTAATGTGTTTTTAAATTATGCTTATTTTATTTATGTTCAAAAAAAAAACAAAGATGAAGAAGCAGGGTGTTGACTGTGTTGGGGTCTCTGTGCGCCGAGCACTACTGCTTCACAAAGTGTGAAAAAGGAAAATGTTTGAGTTGAAAACCGTGAAGAAGACAGGTCAGCTAATAAGCTCCGAGGTTTGATGCACTGCATCATTTTCCTGATGAACTTACTTCGTAACACGTGTCAGGTGTATTTTGATGTCGGCCCCTTGTCCTTTACCACAGCCACTCAGAATAAAAACTTGGAAAACAAATTACCCAAATCCAATTTTGTTTGAAATGAAATTAGAAATGTATATCTTCCCTTTGCTAACAAGTTCGTGCAAAGGTCAGTTCTTACTTTATGGGATTTAGTGTTTGTCTTTGGCAAACTTTTAATTGGCAAGGGATGAATATTTATTTATTTTTTGCTATCCGAACACTGTCTGATAAAGACTGCCTGGGTAATAAAGCACACGAGAGTTGTCTAATTTACCAAAGCAGTTTTATAATATCGTAAGTGTGGTCGATTCATGAATTTTTCACGCAGCCCATAAACAATAATTAATTATTATTTGATGCTTACAATCATCCTCAGAAGCTTAAGGCGCCAACGTGCAGTAGTCTGTGAAGGTGCTACTCAGCAGAACTGATGACGACTGCTGTCGGTATTTCACTCCAACGGTTTTTAACCCCAGAACCGGATGACGTATGTCGGAGTCGTTGGGCTTTGTGGTTAAAAGAGTGTGGCGGAGGTTGGTGGGGTGGGTGAGAGTGGGTCTGCACTCTCTGCTTGTTCTTAGAGTGGCCCCGCCGCACTCCGTGTGCCTGCCTGCCGCTGGAGCGATGGCGAGCTTGGTGCCGCCACATTCTGCGTGCCGTGCGTCCTGGTGCTGCCCCGCGGAGACTGACAGCCACGTCAGATGCTGGCCGGCGATAAACCCACAGCCAGCCGCAGCTGCACCGCTCGTGCAGGGCCAGGTATCTGGGGCTCATCGCTCGCCTGCCAACGTCGCTAGTCGTCTGCTCGCCGCGGACATCGTCTGTCGGGGCCCGTTATACCAGCTTGATACACGAGAGAGGTTCTCTGTGGGTGAGGGGTGAGCTGAGGTGTAACCTGGCTTCCTTCTCGTGATGCTGATGCTGCTGTTTGGGGGCGGGAGATGGGTGTTTTCATTTTTGTGCATCTGCTCCATGAACCCTCAGCTCTTTCTTCCCGTTTTTATATTCTTTGTATTGGGGAATACGTGACGTGTGTGTAGGGGGGAGAGTGGGGACATGCTTTTTTTTTTCCTGAAGGAGGAAGTGTCGGAGAGTATGTAGGGTACAGAAGGAGAACGGTGGAGTGCCGTTTGTGTGGCACCATTTGGTTGCCAGTTGTGGGACTGACGCCATTGAGATGAGAGTTACTTAGTGATAGATCACAGCCACACCGAGTCCTTTAACTTGGAACAAAAACAAACAACTTGTTTATTAAAAATAAAACCTAAAACTGTTACGGTACATAAATTATTTCACCTATTTTTTTTTCAGTGTGACACACATGAAGTGTGCCAGATTGTCAATAACTTCTTGTTTGTTGTTTGTGTTCAGAAAATCATAATACTTCAAGTTGTTTGGGCATCTACTAAAATAACGGGAGGATAAAATATTTACAGTGTAATAGACAATGAATATATTTTATAGTAGAGGTACAGCCGAAAGCAATACATTATATTTTTAAAATGTTAGAAATGTCTGGCTGGATTAATTTAAACTACTTATTAAGCGTTTTATTCTTAGCTTAGTAGAATAGTAAAAATAAAATAGCCCTAAATATAACATGTTCACAAGTTGTTCGAATTTGTGTGTTTTGTTTTTTTAAGAAGTTGTCAGACCAATGTAGTCAACGGTTCAGTGATTCGTTAGTTTTCAGGCCACCATCGTCATCCTGAAATATTTTAGTGATAACAGTGTGCATTGAATGTTGGAAAATAATATAATTCTATCATCAAGCCTAGCTATACTCTCAAACCACTATGAAGGTGATCTTCGTATTGAGTCAAATAAGTTGTGGATGGTTAGCGACTGTTGGTTGTTAATGTCAGGTGTGAAATGAATTTTCATGCATGATGATTAATCATATTAGGTACTTTAACAAAAATCTGATGAGGTTTGGCTGCTCCTGTGTGGGAGATGCATTCGCACAAAGGGATTGAAATAGCTGGCAATTAGCTTTAATTTGTTAATCACGATTTTCGTTTGTACAATCATCCCCGCGCATGTTTTAATATTGTGCTGAGTTAATGGGAAGTCTAAATGTATATTTCGCTTGCACAGTTACAGAAGGGGACAGGTCACGTGAGTACTAAAGTGACGTGTAAGTAATGAAGTGGGTCAAGTCATAGCATGACTAAAGGGTGGCTATAATTATACGCTTGCCTGTAGTACTCCTTACAGGTGGTTCTATCGCGGAAAGGACGAATGATCCATTTACCTTACCGAGAGAGAGAACGTTCAGATTGAATCAGATTGGTCAACTGAAACTGACAGCCCCTGACATCACGATAAATTATCCCCCACAGCCCTCCACATCCTGACCTGAGGCTGCTGTGTCTCCCGGTGCGAACGTCAGCCCGTGTGGCTGTTCACACCTGTTCACACCTGTAGGCGACCGCTGTGTGTCGTCCAGTACGAATGCCAGCCCTTGTGACTGTTCACACCTGTGTGTCGTCCAGTGCGAACGTCAGCCCTTGTGACTGTTCACACTTGAAGCTGGTCGCTGTTTCGTGCAGTCGCCTCACAACACCTCATCTCACCCACTCCACCCTGAAGGTGATCACGGACCCCATGTCTCTCTTGTTGAGGCCACAGGTCTTCCTGGCTGCTGCTGTCACCGCCGTGACTTTCCAGATCAGTGCCGCTTCCATTGGCCTTTGACCTCGCAGCTGGTAGCCGCATTATTCTGGCGATGAAGCGAGGGCAGGGGTTAGGGTGGGGTGGAGTGGGGGTCTAAGAAACGAGTCGTTAAAAAATTCATGTACCTGACCTGCACTAGGTGTGAGGAGTTCGGCACCAAATGGATATTATCTCTCGCTGTGACGAGCAGTTTTCAGCAAATTCCTGTCCTGGTGGCTTCCATGGGGTCACTGACCTCCCTGCAGAGACGCTTTTTCTCGGTTGACAGACTCACGGACTCAGAGACATACTCCAACTCTTCCTGTTTAAGACCGTTCCACACAAAGGCATCTTCAAAAAATCAAAATAGGCATGTAGTCGTGTGTTAAAGAAGTAATGTGATATATATATATGTATCAGGGAAGAAGATTGAAGATGTAACTATCTTCCAGCAGCGTCTCTGGCCCCTATGCTCTTGACACTCGCTCCTTAACACCTTTGGGATCCCCCCACACCTTGTCCGCCCCGTCCACCCCACCTGTCGCTAGTCTACAAGGCCCCCATGGCGTCTGTGGTTTGTCACTGTCTCATTTACAACAGAGACTTGTGGAAAGATGCCCCGCCCTCTCCCCAGAGGGTGGGACGAAGGAAAAGTAAATATGTCTAGAGGAGAGGAAAGGCACGCGACAAGACCCACAGTTAACAGGCTACAGTATATTGAAACAGTCTGTGGCCCTGTAGGCGGCCCTGACATGAAGACAACCATCGTCTGTGGGCGACTAGCGGCCACCACTGCCTGCTGGACACGTGGCTTGATTTTCTTTTTTCCTGCCGTCTGCAGACTTCACCAGGCGGCATCACGATGTTGCCAACATGTTTCCTGTCATTGGCCGTGTGAAAGAAGTCAGTTACGATGACATCGCAGATGTTGGCTTGATGATTTGGGTGTCCCTCAGTTGATGCTCGAAGCTCCTGCAGTCATTGCGGCCTTCAGTTCCGTCAGAAGAATGACTTTAAACTACATCTGCTCGATTGAAGTTTTCTGAATAGTTGAGTAACAGATAGATGTATGTTCTTGTTTGCAACTTTGAGCTTAATTTCATGTTTGATATGGGTTTGCTAATTGCGATGTAAGATTGACTACTTCGATGTTCTAGCCAGACGCCTTCCTCCCGCCCTCGACGACTAGTATTCGCGGGTTAGCTTAACTGGTGATCACCTGGTTCCTGTAGAAGGTCGAATGATGATGAAGCAGATAAGGTTGACGGCACCCAGACCCGAGTAATACTTTTTTGGGGAAAGTTTTTTTTTTTTTGCCTCTTATGACTACACATTTCTGCATTTTAAAGCGTACAGTCAGGTAACACCTGATCCTGTGCAATCAAGTAACACCTTTTAAACGTGTAACACCTGAATTTATTCGTAGATTTGTCTCATATTCACATGCAGTGTGAATTATTTGCAAGCCTGCACTTGGCAAGATAAGGCAACCGCGACATCTAAAAATACAAACACGTGGCCCGAGGGGCCCAGTGGGACATCGCCGCTACAACGGCAATAACTGGTCTGCTGTCCTTTCATCGGCACATTTGTGGATTTGAATTGGGTAATGCACCCCGCTACTGGTGCTGTACACTAAGTGGCTGTATGAGCCGCTACCTTTCTGTGACCTCAGGCTGTTTATGGAGAGTGTAGACCCGGTAATAGTTTTTTGTAAATTTTAGGAAAAGCTGCAACCAGAGAGTGGTTGCACGTTGCTCGTGTGTCAGGCCTACCCCTCTCGTCTCTCCCCCTAAGTTTGAAGGAAGAGAAGAAAGGCGAGAGAGTGTGTCTGTTGGCTTGTTTGTTTGTCACAAGTGAGTGCATATGCGTCTTTTTGAGAGTGGGTGGAAAGCCCCTCCCCGCCATCTCTGTCACGCTACGCCACTGTCGAGTTTGGTACTGTGAACCACTCCCTTCCATCCTGTCTCTCTTGATGAGGTTACACCTGCTGTGCGACGGTGCAGGCCAACCTTGGCATGTGCACGCTCCTCTCTACCCTCATCTCGTTTAGCATGCACTTTCTTGCTCAGTCGTGCAAATCGTGTTTACTTGTGTGTGTTTACTTGTGGGTGGGTGTAGCGTAGGGAGGTCATCACCGTGGCGACCAAGAGGAAGGCCTGGTATACGAACGTAAAGGAGTAGATTGGACGTCCCGTGCAAGATTTGCTCATCAAATGGGTCTGGGTGGCAGACCTTGTCAGCTGCTGCTTCTATCCAACGACCCCAACGACCGGTTCCAGTCAAGGGATGACTAAATGAAAGTCGCAGCTCTTAGTGGCCACCACAGCCACACTTAGCAGCAGCGTTCGACTTGAGAGGTCACGGCGATTTACCGGCTGAGTGGCGTATGCGTGCACGCGCAGTTCTTCCCCACCACCCCATCATCATCACCCCCGGCATCAATGAGAGGATGGCAACGGAAGGAAAGGGTGTGCTTGACTGGGGGGGGGGGATGAGCACTGCACGCACGCTCCCGCAGAGTCGTTGGCGCTGGCCGGGGTCAGGGCGGTGCACCCGAGGGCGGAACATGTGGCGGTGGCGGGGTCCGGACAGGTGGCCAGTGTGATGAAGGAGCGATAAAGGTCGCCGGCAGGCAGGTAACGCAGTGCACCCGAGCGCCGCGCCACGTTGATGGGAAAGCAACTGATGCATGTCTGCGAGAGGAGATACCTTTCCAGTCCCTCCCCAGTCTGTTTATTTACCTCAGAGCTGGGATCAGACGTTTAAAGATCGCGATATCCCAAGTTTGTTCTGAGAAGGAAACTTTTGGCTGAAAAGAAAGGTTCCTTTGTCGCACATGAGGTCATTTTGGTCTGGTTCAGCGGGTGCCATCACCCGTAAGAAGGAGCTTTATCCCGCAGAAACAACTATCATCCCGGATGCAACTTTTCTGCATCAGTAGATGGCCATCTAGACACTCAAACAGTTTCACTTGTTGGTCGCTTTTTGTGAAGCACGGTGACAAAACCACTTTATTCTAGCTTCTTGGTCTCCAGTTTTTAATTTTTAATTTCTAATTCTTGTTTCGGTATTTTTGTATTTTTTAAAAATTAAGCTGTTGGCTTGGGAATTGTCATCTATATAATAAATACATATAAGTAGTATATTTTAATCGGTGTCCAGTCACTTAATCCCCAGACACTTCATCCCCGACACTTCATCCCCTAGACTTTTAATCCCCAGACATTTCATCCCCAGACATTTCATCCCCGACACTTCATCCCCGACACTCAAGAACAATTTTCATATCATATTGTTGAAGAACATTAAATTTACTAGTTTATATGAACTTTAACTAATGTTGTAGATGTTCAAATGACATTAAAGTTAATAGCATGATTTAAATTTGAATTTCAATTAAATTTTTCGCTGACTTCATAATTTTTATAGTTAAGGATTTAGTTTAGGGATTAAGTGTCTGGGGATGAAGTGTCTGGGGATTAAAAGTCTAGGGGATGAAGTGTCGGGGATGAAGTGTCTGGGGATGAAGTGTCTGGGGATTAAGTGACTGGGAACCATTTTAATCTTTGATCTAGGGTTGAGATGGGGTTAAGGCTTGCGAGTACAGAATGAGGCAACAAAAAGGTTATTTTTGTAAAAAGTTGTAACAGGCTGATCGCATCATTAAAGATTCGCCATCGAGTCTGCGAAGGAAAAAAAATTCGCATCTCGAGCCAGCGGGAGATATTAAAAAACTATATTAGTAGCAGTGACACGTGTCCATGTGCACGTGCTAATGTGGTGTTGTGCACGACTTGTCTGGTACTATAGTGGATTTGGTTGCCTTGTGCTTAGTAACAGGAGGCAGAGTGCAGTACAGACACACAAGTCTGTTGACGGCGATCTAGTCATGCGACCACATTAATTAACCCTGTTTGTGTTGTAATCACAGGGTAGTCAACCTTTCATTAGCGCGCCTGTTTGTTGGTGTGTCTGTGCCGAGGGATTGAAGGCACCTGCTTGACTGCAGTGGTAGACTAGGGTGGTGCATACAGCAGCTTGAGGAGCACAGTGACTGTTGTACCAGCCATGTGTGTGTTTGGGGGAAAGATTCGTTTAGAAAAGAAGTGTCTATATGGTCGAAATCCGAAAGGCATAAGTGATGTTGGGCGGATGCCCTAGCCTGGTGATTCGTCCGTTCGAATACGGAGCGGGAGGTTGTTGGTTCGAACCTTGTTCGGGCTTATGACTGAAAAACTCGCAACCCTTAGAGCGTATTGTGACAAAATGTTAGCATTGAACTTGTATTAATAAAGTAAAGCCATGGACATAACTGAAAGTCGTTATTTTTCTCCTGTCGGTAGTGTTCCTGTATACACCGCGGTTCATAAAACAAAATTGTTTAGGATGTCCGCAGGGCCTGAGTAGAGGTAAACGTGAGTTAATTAGAATGTCGGGCGCTGCCGCACCATCAAGGCAGGCAGTAAACAGTAGGTAATGTATGTTGGAGGTCGCCATGTGTTTGTTTAGTCATTACCAATGTTTGAGGTTAATGGAGTCCCATCGTGCCTCTCTCTGGTGACGGCGCCTGACAGCGCGTGGGTCTTGGGGACCGTGAGCAGCAAGCGCTGGCACGGCAGATATTAAAACAACGAGTTGATGGCCATGTTGTGTCCTCAGCTGGCACCACAAGTAATAAAGTACAAACCACAACAGTATCGTCGACTTGTCGTGCGGGAACTGTTCGCATGAAGCAAGAACATATGTTTGCTTGAACTAGAAATGCTATTTTACTTTCGCATATGTCTGTTGAGCGTTATTTTTTTCTTCTTCTCCACATAATACCTTTGAAACAGGTTGTCAGAGACGTTTCTGGTAGAGGCAGAAGCTGGCAGTGTGGTACAGCACATTGTCTTGACCAGTGACTTAGTGGTCAGGAGAGCTAGTTAGTAAAATGTTAGACCATCAGTTAGATATCCATGGGTCGCATCCTATTTCCTCCAGCTGTTAAATAGCTACCTAACCTTTTAGAGAACTTAGGAAGGTATAATGCTAATAAGGGAGAGAAGGTGGGTACTGGCCCCGATAAACACACCGGTTTGACCTTTTTAGTCTGAGGGTGTGGGTTTGTATTTGTCTTGTGGGTCAGGGACCGGCCTTCTTGCCTTCTTTGTGTTGTTTTAGTACATCCCTTAGTCAGGGCTCAAAGGACTTTGCTGGTCCTGTGTCGTGTTTCCGTTCAGTCTACGGATGGCTTGCTAGGGTCTGTAGGCATTAAGGTAAAGGAAACATAGGGGTGGATGTGGCCTGCTGAGCTTTTCTGTCGTTCCTTCTAGTATCAAAACTAGCTGACCTTCGAACTGTAGGTCATGGTGGCGTTTATCTTGTGTAAACTGGCATAGAAACGATAACATCGGTTGAAAGGGGTATACACATTATAACAACATACCTAGGAGTTATTATCATATTGTAATACGATCTGACATTTCTGATTCTCTAAACCCGAGGACGCCTGAAAAATGTACAGGATTTCCTGGCAAGTGCTAGATGACAAAGTCAGATGTAAGAGTTTGGAATTTTATTTAGGCCAGACGCGGGAGTGTGTGTGTGGAGGAGAATAGAGAATTGAGCAATTTCCTCAAGGAGTAATAAAGTATTGTCATTGTCATCATTTCTATTGTATACGTGTGAGCAACTGGCTTAATTTGAAACGTTTGCACTAGGTCTCGCGTGACTTTTTCTTCAAACTGTGGAAGTGATGGGGTGGGCTGTCTACCTTTGTCTCGTACTTTCTTGCAGTAGGAGACATCCAGACAGGCAGCCAAGAAACTTTTGTCTGGTGTTTTATTGGAGAAAGCGGCCACGAGCCATCAGCCGCGGGTGCCATAGACTCTGTTTCGCACTCGTTTATCTTTTTGTGTTTGCAGGGGAGGTGAAGGGTATGTACACTACGGACAAGACAACCTGGCAGTGATGGCGCCAAGCGTGGCAGGTCCTTCCCAGCATGCAGCTCTCGGACCGTCTGCACCGCCCAAACGCCCCCGCCTGTCGGAGAGACCCGATCTGGCCCAGCCCCTCCATGTAGATGTGGAGGTCAAGAGGGTAGGTGTCCACAACTTGTTTTTACATTAGTCAGTCGGATTACAGCTTGTCTGACCACCAAAGCTTGATTTATTCGGGGAAATTTGTATAGAGTATACTCTTCATGACTTCTGGGATTACTTTTACAGAATATTTGTTAGCGATGGAAAAAATGTGTTCAGACGTGTTCTCCTATCTCAAATTTCACGATCTTTTGTCTCGTCTTTTGTTATTTACTCTTTTACTGTCTCTGAACCCGCTGTCCTGTCCGTCAAGTTTTGGGAAACGATCGAAGAACTTGGAAAAAAAGTTTGTGGCAGCATGTGGACTACGTGCTTACACCGTATCCTCGCTTCCTCTTCATGGTTCTGGTGCACCGCCGTCACCCGGAAGTGGCGCTGTATGAAATTAATAGCGTCCTTGGCGCTAGGGTGCCATGACCCACAGGCAAACCTCTTTCACATCCACTGCTGGAGCAAAAAGCAGCAGATAGTCAAGAGCACGTGCTGACCTCAGGGGTGTGTCGAAACTGCCACCACAGACACACCCTGGAACAGTTGTGGAGGGAAGAGGGAAATTGCGGGGGGCATGTCACATGTCGGTGTTTTGAGACACGAAATTATTTGCCAGTCAAAGTGGCATTTGATGATTGGAAAATTAATGTGTAGCATCTGTAATAAGTTATGGCAATTAGCGGAGTTTATCGCACGTGAGTTCAGAAAGTAGCGTGAAAGGGTCCTTGAATGGAAGATGAATTGTTGAACATCTGGTCTTGTGATATGCGTGCTGTGATCCAGCGAAAATACATTGTACCTGACAATGTCATACAGCAGTTAATAAACTCACATCTACAGTCCCGCACGACTTCTTCCTTTTGACCCCAGGCTTCTTCCAGTCCCAGTATCTCCTAGGAGGACACAGACTATGAGCAGAGATCTTTTTACCCTCAAACCCCATTACCGTGTATTTGGGTGAGATGAACATGTGGCTCAAACGTCCGAGATAGAGGGAAATTAAAGTTAATATAAGATTGTCTATTATTAGTTTCTCATATATGTATATGTGAAGTGCTCAGAGTTTACTTTTTGAAAAGTGAATAATAATCATCATCATCATCATCATCATCATCTCATCAGACGCAGTATTTATAAAGCAGAGAACATTTCAAACATTCACTTTCACTGGTTGTGAGCTTCTATTTCTGGCGCTCTTGTGATCTCTTTGTATTTTCTGCTTGATAACCAGGAGCCAGCCTACACCCCACAAGTCGAAGCGATCTCACCTACTTTGCCCACAGAAGACAGCACCAACCGACAGTACAAGGAGGAACTGCTACAAAGCATCTCCAAACTCGAAGGAGAAATCACCTCTGTCGAGCAGCAGATTCAAAAACTGAAAAAGAAGGAGGTGAGGCTGTTATAACCTTTGGCTGTTTAAAGACCAGAGTTATTGTTCTGGCTATACCTTGCTTTTGTGTAACTCCTGCTTTTACCTTTGAGGCTGCGTTAAAACTCATTATCAATTTTTTAATTATTTGCAGTATAATTCACCATAGTCTTTTCATAAAACTTGTTTTCCTAATTTGGTATTTTCCATTTTCTAGAAGAAAATACTGTAGTTAGGCCCAAAAGGGGAAAAAAAGTGATCCCCAAAATGTTGCCCTGCTGGGGCATTGCGAGCAGAGCATGACAGTGATTCAGTACCTTCATCTCTATAACTAGTTTTGTTAAAACATTGATAGTAAGTGTAACAGTCAGTACGTATTATGCGTTAATACTCTTGTTATTTGTTTCCTTTGTGTGTGTGCGTGTATGCGTGCGTTCGTATGCGTGTGGCCGCTCGGTTACATAACAGCGGCAGCTAGACGCACAGGCTTCCAAAGGGCCCGAGGAGAAACCGGCGTCCCCAGAAATTCCAACAACGGAGACCAAGAACCAGAGCATCGCACAGATCATCTACGCCGAGAACAGGGTCGGGCGGCTGCGGCCTCATTCTCTTTTTTTTTCTCCCCTCTTCTCCCTCCCCACCCATAAACAGCACTTGCTTACACTGTTGTCGTCCCACCCAGTTACTGCTGGTTCTGTCTTCAAGGCTTAGCTAGTCTGGACTTTTCTGTGCACACCCGTGGGACTAAAGCATTTTATTATTCTCCGTTGCAGAGGAAGTCGGAGGCTGCTCACAAGGCTTTGGACCATCTGGGACCCAAGATTGAGCTGGTCAGTCAGTGTTGCTCTGTACCTCCACTCCTCTTGGCTTTTGCAGCTCATGGTCTCTCTCTCTCTTTTTTTTTTTTGCCCCCACCCCTTTTCTTTTAGACTCTGGCATTAAGCATTAGCAGATTGCGTGGTTTATGCACTAAAATGTCTGCATTGTGCTTCTTGGTATACTGCCTAATATATTCTTGATTTTATCTCCTTTTTTTTTTTTTTTTGTTCGCGTGTCTGTGAATAGTCTTGAGATTTACATATATAGAAACAATACAGTCATAATGATTCCTTGCACGAACTCACGCATGCACACATACAGACACATCGCACGTTATGCGACTCCATAAACCGGCGTCCCACTCCATGTCTCATATGCCCATCCCTTCTTTCATCTCTCTCTCTGGGTGTGCGGGTAAGGATATATATATGTGTGTGGGTACGCGCGTGCGTGCGAGCATGAGGCGGGAGTGAGCAGACAGGCAAGACTGGAGGCGGAAGAGGGCTGCGCCCAGACAGGGCTGAGCAGGAAGCATGTCCAGGGTGCAACTCGGTGCACAACATTTAACAACAAACAATAGTCATCCAAAGGTCGGGTCCCTAGCCCCGCCGCCTTCAAGTAGGGTCGTGCCCTGCTGGGGAGGAAGTCGGTGCAGCATCTCAATGTAGTCCCACTGTCAACTACACCTCACCTCCTCCTCTGTCTGCCTCCCTCCGTCACCTGCTTTGTGTAATGTCCAGATGTTATCGGCAGAGTGGGGCAGGGCGAGTGTAGATGGATTGCGGGTCTGTAGATGGAGAGAAGTAGAAAGGGAGGAGCTTGTGACAGTTGCGATATATATACATACACACATAAATAAAAAAATAGGACGCAAACAAGAAAACTGATTATAATCCGATTAAAACCAACTCGGAGACATGTGGCTTGGTGGTGGTCGTCGTCGACTGTATTGTGTCAGGACAACAAGAGAACGACACGTGTGTGTGTGTGACAGTGTTTGTGATGTAGAGAGGCCATGTTGAGAGGCTGCAGCGGTTGGCTGCACGGACACATGCAACGGAAACATTTCTAAAACTGTTGCTTCCTAGTGGGTGATGGTGATCGGGGGAGGGAGAGGCGAAATATATTTTGTAGTCGCTAGCTGGCAGACAAGTAGAAGGCGGTGCCAGTGAATATTATTCGATGTAGGGTTGCGACTCCGATCCTTCTCATTCTTATTTTGGCAGATGGCCTTTATTACTATACATTTACTTTGCGTGGTTTTATTGTCATTGTATGTCTCCCCTCTTCCCTCCTCGAACTCTGATTTCCGCTCTTTATTCTCGCAAAATCGATGTTTTCCCCATGATCTGTGGCGCTGTCTCTGGAACTTGCGCGGTCACATGACCTGAGTCACCAGTCCACTAAACGTTTTAAGAATTTGTTTTAGTTTTTTTTTCTTTTTTTTTTTTTAAATACAGCGTTTGGGGCTTCTTTCATTAGTTGATACAACAACTTTGCCATTCGTTTGGAAATACTCGAACACATGGACATCGAAGATCATCAGCTTCAGATCTGGGAAAATAAAACCAAGACCCAAAAAAATAGAAAATAAAAAAAAGGAAAAAAAAACCAAACAAACAAAAAACAACAAACAAACAAAAAACAACAACAAAAAACAAACAAACAAACAAACAATGGCCTGGGAAAGACTTCGCGTTGGAAGCTTCCAGTAGTCGGGCTGTATGTTTTTTACAAGTCAGGCTCAAGTGTAATCTTGATCACCCTCCCCAACTCCTCCGACTCGCCCACATGTACATCATTTTCTTTTTAAAACAAAACTGTCACGCATTCTGTTTGTGGCATCACTGTCTAACGGTTTCATTCGGTGTTTATATGTGTTGGGACCACAGTTAGGGCAGGCGGCCACCGATTTCAATATCGTCACAGCTTTTAGGGATTACACATCAAAGATTGATTATTTTCTCTACATTTCAGATGTGTTGGCTTACCATTTGCCGTCTACGGACATGCATTTCTCACTCTCTGACACATGCACACACGGAGCTACCGGCGTGCATCTATCCGCACTATTTTTTTTCAACTCCCTTTCTCATCTTCCTGCCGCGTGTCGGTGCCTGACGGCGCCGTGTCAGAGGGACTGGACAAAAACAGGGGTGGGAGGTGAGGTGATGAGGGATTGGCAGAGGAGTTACCTGCTAATTTAACTGCAGCGTGCAGGAGGAACGTGCGGTGCCATAGTCATCACCTGCACCGGCTGATCTGCGCTGCACTGGCCGCCTGTCCCTGTCGGCTTGCAGGAGGTGGTGACCCTGCCTGCGCGCTGAGCCGTGACGGCTTTTGTGCCTTGCAGGCGGCACGCTTCCTGGTGGCTGCGATACAAGGCTGCGTGCAGGAGAGCGAGTCGATACGGTCCATCTGTCAGCTGAGCCCAGCACCGGCCGACCCACCTAAACATACAGGGATAAGCTCAGCTGGCTTGCCTCCTGTCCAACTGTGCCGACAGGGGCGGCTTTGTCGTGCAGTCAGGCCTACTATTTCATAACCCAGCTTCCTCGACTCGTTCTCTCCCTCGTGTGTATAGACATAACTATTTTGAATGCTACCGATTGCATTTTCAGTAGTGGTTGGGGGTGGGTGGCGGAGGTAGAGAAGAAAATTCTAAATCCAGTGATACCTTAATCTCGTCCTCCTCCGCAAGAAAAATATCACCTTTTGTCTCAGCGGATTATGGATAAATTTTATTCTTTTCTTTAGCGCTCCTCAATACTCCCTCTCTCTCTCTTGCTGTCTCATTCTCTCCTAGGGAGAGAGGTGGCTGAGAGAAAGATGAGTATGCCTGATCTTATGCTCTGTTGCAAGTCAGTAGCTGATTTTGCACCTGTCCTGCGACTTGCATGACACCTAGGTGTTGTGCCTAAAGATATCCCGCCATGCTAAGCCTGCAGTAAGTCTTTCCTCTTGTAAAAGTGCCTCATAGTCAAAGCGCCGTAACGGGCAGTAAACGTGAGTGGTTTACTGTGTCTACGACATGGAATGTGGAAGACGGAGCACATCTTTCCGCCATCAATAACATCCCTCATACTCAGCTACCCGGGTTATAGTTGGGAGTTGTGGGCAGGTTTCCCGATCAGATCTCGAACCGTTGACCTGCCGCTGAACAGTGGAGTGCACTAATTAATCACCAGACCATAAAGTCTCGCTGTTCCTTCCTGTTGCCACGTGACCAGAGCTGGCGTGCAGGTCTGCTTTTCGTGTGCGTGTCTATATGTTGGCGAAAGGTTTCATTATGTGAAGGTATATTAAGTGCACAGTATTATTGAGTGCACGTGCATTAACGCGTGCATTGCTCCCTTCACAGGTGTGTGTACGTGCGGTAATGCAAATACCTGACTCACCCGACCTCGTGAAATGGTGCACGTTGTTTTTTGTTGTTATTTTTTGTTTGGTTGGTTGTTGTTGTTGTCTGAGTCGAGCCTGACGTGTGTTTCTTGGTTTATTATTAGGTTGATCTGTGGGCGAATGAATGCGAATGATGGCTGAAGTGTTTGTTGACCGGTTTTTTTGTTGTTGACTTTTTTCCGGCTGACGTGAAATTGTTTCCTTCTCTTGTTGCAGCCACTCTATCATCAGCCAACAGACACACCTATCTATCATGACAACAAGCGCAGGTGAGCGATATGGGTTTTTTTGTTGTTTTTTTTTAATCTCCTCTGTTCTTCGCCCCATCACCACTCTAATCGCAGGGTAGGGTAGGTGGGGCATTGGGTTGTACAGATAGTGTAGTAGTCGCCGAGTTGCAGTCCTAGTCCACCCCCAATACCATGCGCTAACCTCCTCCCCTCATAAACACTTACGCAATTTACAAGCAAACCGCAAAAAAACAAAACTAATTATTTTCATGTTTGTTCAGCCTTTGTACAGTGTCAAAGGTTGTTATGATCAGGGCTTCTGCTTACGCAAAAAATTGCGTACAGTACGCATTAAAAGTTCGGAGGACCCCTTCAATTTTCGTCAATGGGGTCCCCTTCAAATTTGGGCGAAGAACAGGGACCCCTTAAAAATCTGAAGAAGGGGTCCCTGGGACCCCAAAGAATTTAGCCTTAGCAGAAGCCCTGATGATGTTGACTTTTCTATGACCTGAAGTACCTACATCTCTTCTGTCTCACCTGGTGTGCACCTGTGTATATATGTAAGACCTTTCTTGCAACCACTTTTTGGGTCCACGAATTTCTGCGATTAGTTGCTTTTCAAACAACTACGATTACAATTTGTATGTACGTTACGACCAGATACAAAAGCAGAACACATTTACAGTATTGTGCATGTATGTTCAGCTTTATTTGACAGAACATTTTCGGCTGACACACCACCATTTTTCGGCGATCCAGGTCAGCGACCACATAGTCGTATGAATGCAAAAACAGTTTTATTTCAGTTGACACCATCAAGGAATTGCGCACATGTTAAACTGCCATTAAGTGTAGCTGCGTTTAAGAGCTTTAGGAAACTTCCCCTCTCTTGTCTCTGTGCATGTGCATGCACACATGAACGCGACCTCAGCATGTAAGCAGTAAGACAAGGTTTCTTTATAAAATGACTTACTCATCCATTACAAGTTTGTTTCTTTTCAATTTTTATTTCTTGTCGCGTATTTTTTCAAAATCCTATTTGTTTTTTTTCCCGACGGCTTCAAAATCTATAGACTAGAAGCAAAAGATGTTTATATGACCCTGTTGCACTGGAGACATGTTTCTCATTCATTTTTCTTTCTTTCCTTCATTCTGTCGCCCGATGTTTCTGCCATCCTTCCTGAGGCCGTAGCTGTGAAGTGAGGACAAGTCGTTGTCGTGGGGCAACATGGGGAGCTTAGGACGAGCGTGTTTCCGAAGTTATAACGCGGTGTTCAGACCGTGTTGTTTCACCTGGACCCGGAGTTAAAAAATAGTGGCAAAGATGCCCTGGGGTCAAGATACACGAAGCAAGTGACCACAGGGACTAAGCATCGCATTGGTAATACGAAAATAAGACGCTTTTCCTGAGCTCCCCATTTCGCCCTGGGGGAAAACGACTTACTCTCGCTTCACAACTTTGGCCATGGCGATTGCCTTCTTGATGTCTTGTGTGACTCGTGTTGCAGGCATCAAGAATTCCGGAAGCGCCTCATTTCGCATCTTAAACGCCGGCACCAGGCTCGACGGATACGGGTAAGTCAATGATGTCACTTGTCAGACCCGTTGTATGGCCGCCTAGACTCCACAGTGTCAATATGATTGATGAGCGTGGAAATGGTCAGTGGTTGTACTGGTTGACATGTCGCCACATCAGAGAGATTCCAGTATGTAGAGGTGTAGCTCCTGTCACCACAGCAGCGAAGATCAACGAGCTTGGGTTCAGATTTCCAGTGATTGTGGCGGTTGGACCTGTTCATGGGAGCTGATGCCTATCTGTGGTTTCTTCGGGTACTTCTTGGTTTTTTTTTTCTCTCTCTCTAGTTCTCACTGACTGAGCGCTCTTTAGAAAAGCAGGTCTTGGACGGAGAAACGAGACAGACACTCCAGCACTGTGGCAGCCCGCTGTAGTGGCGTGGTAGTGGTTGTCTGTACAACTAGTTGTCCAGGTAAAGTCTATGACGAACATACCTCACGGAAATTAAGGCGCTGTGGTGGTTTGGCGCACATGCTTGTAGTGCAAACACCTGGCTATTCGATTAACATTCAGTCAGTGCATTTACCGCGCTCTTGCCGCTGTGGGTGTCCGCGACACGCACCTACATGCATGTACATCTCGCACCACACAACCTCCGCCCTCCCCTCGCAGGTTCGTCACGCGCAGCCTCCCGAGTGACGTGGTGAACTTGGTGACACCTGTAACCACCCTCGTGCGGAACGTCATCCCGTACCAGACGTCAGACCCAATCTTTTCTGAAGCCGCCACCACGGTTGCTCTCAGCTCTCGCTCACCTTCACGCGCTCCGCGTGGTGATGGAAACAGCAGTACCTGTCGTTAGAGACTTGAACACAGGGGCCGACAAACAACGTCCATGTCTTCGGTGAGCGGTCGTGAACCGTCCTCACATTTCCACATCCACATCCACCGTTGGGCCACGTGACTTTGCCAACACATGAGTGCAGTTGCAGATGACGTTGTCAGTAAAAGTCTCTACAAATGTAAACACGATCGACGGCGATCTTGCGTGCAGGAGAAACATCGGGGGCCAATCGTCACGTGACCGTACCCTACCATTAAATTTATAACAAAAAAACCGGCTAGTCAGCCCTAGTCATGTATGACTTTTGCAAGAAGTGGGTCATCCAAGACGTTGACAGCTCTGAGACTAAAGGAATGAAAAAAACAAAAAAGACTTACCTGGAGGTGTGTGTATGGGGGTAGTGGGGAGTGAAGGATCTTCCATGCATTTGCTTGGGCGGTATGCGCACGGGCACCCCAGTGTAAATTGGTCAAAGTTCGTGCCGCCAACAACCTGGGCGTCGCGTTCCCCTCTCGCACCCCGCCTCCTTCTCTCTCTGTCACACTCCCTCCTGCTCGCTCTCGTCGTCAAGGTAGCGGCACGTTGTGTCCTTGCTCTCACCTGCGTGCCGTCAAAGCCATTTACGTGAATAGATTACATTGACTGAACATGCATACCTTTGTAGTTTGCAGCGATGGTGTACGTTTTTATGCCAGGGCAGGATTTATTATTATTTATTTTATTTATTGGTCGTGTAGGGTAGGAGACAGGTTGGGCGTCATTGCTTCGACCTGCCTTCCCAAACACAGCAGCTTGTATTAAATAGTTAAGTCTATTGTTGTGACAGCCTAAGCTCGTTTATTTGGCTGCAAGTGTACGCAGGTGTAAAAAGGTCATGGGCATGTACGCAAATGAAATATCTCACAGACACGCACTTGATTCCGAAGCCATTAGTAGTAGTAGTCGTCCTGCTGAGGTCAGGAAGGGCATTCCGCACACACCCATACCCCTCTACCCCTCTACATCCACACACACTTCCCCCTCCCTGTGGGTAATCAGTGCACTTGTTATTGTGGGTAATCAGTGCACTTGCCGTTGTGCACAATCACTCCATAAGCTGGCGTCGCCACTTGATGCACGATCACCTTGCACTGGCCATTGGGCGGCTTGTCAAATGAGCAACAAAGGCGGCGCCTACCTGTGGGCGGGGCAGCACCGACTGGCCTTTTGCTGCAGCGCGGTGACTGATGGCCTGTGTACCGGCGACTAGGGTCAACGGTAAAGCAGCAGGAAGCAGGCGGATCAGCTGAGCCAGCGGGGAACTAGTCTCTGCCTTGACAGGTCTCGGCGTGGAGCTGTACTCAGCGGCTGGTGTAGACCCCTCTAACGTCAAGGCGATTGCAAACCGTCAGCGTTTCCCCCCATCAGTAAAACACAAGGGGTTTACCCACTACCAGTCAACATTGCTGTGGGTTTTGAAGACCCTGAAAATACAATTATTGGCGGGAGGAGGGGGTTGACCACTTGCAGAAGTGATTCTTAGTTGAAATGAAACAGCAGTGGGGGTTTTGACTTTCTTTAAAAGCAGACAATAGCAAACATGAGTAATCTCAAACTAATGCATGTGTAGACAGGAGTGAGTATGATATTCCATGAGCATTTTTTTTCCTGACATAAAACTAATGAGGGAAGCAGATAGAGGGTTAAGACTTCCTTTTTTTTCAAAGGTGAAGGCTGCTCAGTAATTTTACCATTGTTGGGAAATTAGATGTTTGGAGACTGCACTTTTCTTTGAGCCAGATTTTTTTTTGATGGGGGTGGTGGTGGTGATCCCCAACTTCTCTTCCTTGGAGCCTTATCTTCCCCAGCCATCGAAAGAATCAAATAGCCGGTAACAAGGAAGTATGCTGCATCACAGGCTTATTAACTACCTTGTGTGCAAGCCTTCAGGTTCTGATTTCATTAATCTACCCACTAAACTATCTTCATCCCATTTAAGGAAAATCAAATTATACTGAAAACAGCCTCAGCAGTGTCTGTATTAGTGTCAGTCCCAGAACCTGCTTATATCGTCGTCCATCCCACCAATTAACAATTTCTTCTTTCGTCCATTCTCCCATTGTTGGTAAATGAGGAAGGCTTTATTTTGTTTGTTTTAGGAGCGCTACCTAACAGAGCGCTATGACCAGCTGATGCAAGCATGGCTGAAGAAGATGGAGAAGCTCGAAAACAATCCAAAGCGAAAGTAAGCTTGCCAGCATGTCATTCCTCAGTTACTTGAATTCAGTTGCTAATAAAAAAAATAATAAAACAGGATTGTGTACAGTCACCAGGTGTCGAGCTTAGACCAGTATTTCACGACCATCCACAGCATGGAGGCAATTTTGTTTATGCAAGCATCACACCAGCAGGTTGTTTACTTTGTGAGATAACACTGTTGGTTATGATGCTTGAATGTTTTATCTTCAGCTGAAAGCATAATTACGAGGAATAGGCACCAAACAGTAGTCATATGAAGCACAATAAAACTGAAATTGTATTCTCCTGGTTCAGTCTGTTCTACCTATAGTTTTGGAAAGGGGTGGGTTGGGTATTTCTTTTTTCTTCACTGCCATTTTGGCTTATGATCAGAGCTTTAAGTTGTTCTTTCATTTTTTGTACCGACAAATGAAGAATGTTGAAGACCATCATAGTAAAAACTACGATGTTCCTTGTCTATTCAAGCAAAAATCAAACATCAAAGTCATCCAGTCAGAATTTATTTAGGTGTTTCTTTTTTCCACAGGGCAAAAGATGCAAGAACTCGAGAATATTATGAGAAAGTGTTTCCAGAGATCAAAAAGAACCGTGAGGATAAAGAGCGTTTTGGAAGGTAAAGGCAGCCTCATGAGCATTAACAAATTTGTGGGCATCTATTCTGACCAAGATGATGAATAAAATGTTGATTACCTGCTGTATGGTGTGATAGAGGTGATGTTGGGTGGTGGGAAAAAAATTTGCTGAGAAGAGGTGAAGAATATCTGAAACACTAATTCTCTGTTGTACCTGAAGAGCAGGCCTCTGGGGGCAGGATGGTCTTGAAGCCTTTTAGTGCATGTCACTTGATGAAATAAGGTGGATGCTGTGTGCAAGTGACAGCACAGGTGACTGTTGTTAGGAAAGCTAGCACAGGGATGATATTGTGTGCTGCTGAATGGAACCTGCAAACACAAATACACAATCTCCTCTCCAGATTACTTGGCTCAGTTCTGTGAGTGCAGAGCTAAAAAGAGCTTCAAAAGAATTTTTTTTGTTGTTTATAAAAAAATTCTTGACAGTTTTAATGCGCAACCATTACAAACAAGCAGAAGAATATATTCAGTTGAAGCTGAAAGTGCATATGGGTTTTTTGTTAATATGTTTGTTGTGTTTGTGATTAAGGAGAGAAGACTTTTAGAGTTTGGAGAACACTGCAACATTTTCTGAAACGTTTACTTAGTCACTTAATATGTTTTGAAAAGAATGTCAAAGCATTGGTGCCTGTACCTCAAGAAAAAAGAGATGTTCATCTGATTACTGATCAGCGAATTTTATCTTGCAGCAAAGTTGGTGCACGCAGCAGTATAGGTGGCTATGCTCGCAGTGAGGCAGAACTGGAGCAGATAGCTGATAGCCTTCAAGAGCAAGAGGTCAGAGCTTCTGCAGAAGAATAGTTTTCTTGTAAAGCATCATATAAGCTTCGTTTTTTGTGTATCCATTCATCCATCTATTTATGTTGAAATGCTCAACTTTATTTTGCTGTGAAACTGCTTAGCATTTTGCACCATAAGCAACATGCTTGCAGAATTAAAAAAAAAAAAAAAGATTTAAAAGGTAAGCGTCATCTTGCATTAAGTTTGATAAATCCAGCTGATCCTTTTTATCCTGTACCACAGCATCCTTAAGTCTTGACTTGTGTTAAAACATTCTAGGAGGAAGACAGAAAAATGAGGAATCTAGCAGTCATACCTCCTATGATGCTGGATGTCCGACAACGACGGATGCGCTTTCTGAACAATAATGGCCTGCTTGAGGACCCCGTGGCTGTAAGCAAAGAGCAGAATCACCTGGGCCGGTGGACAGAGCAGGAGAAACAGATATTTAAGGAAAAATATCTTCAGCATCCTAAGAATTTTAGTCTCATTGCCACATTTTTGCCGAGAAAGGTGAGGATTTTTTTTTAATACATTTTGTGCATGTGAAAATTTTGTTTTATATCTTTCAGTGTATGCAAAAGTTAGGATGTTTTTAACATGGAAAAGATTTTGCATGGTGCATCAAAGTTTTTGTTTATGCTTTTGGGTGTATGTAGGTCTGTACTTGTATCAAGAAACATGGACATAGAATCAGTGCATCCATGCATGTATGTCTTCCCTTTCTTTTGCATGTTGTGCATACAGAGTGTAGCAGAATGTATCCAGTTCTACTACTTGACCAAGAAGAATGAAAACTACAAACAGCTGCTTCGCAAACAAAACATGAAAAGAAGCAAAAAGGCATTGCAAAAATCACAGGTATGGTTATATTCTTAAAAAAAATTAATTGGCAGTTTGAAATGATGTAACTTTAAACCGGGATGTATGCGAGAAGTTGGGAATAATGAACTGTGTTTTTCAAAATGACGCTGTAATGTTCAAGCCACTAATATTTCTGTGACTCGAAAGCCAATACTAAGTCTTGAAAGATTTATATAACTCTGTGCTTTTTTTACAGTTTCTGTCATTGTAATTTTGTATTTATCTAAAACAAATTAACGACACTGCTGAAACCTGCACATGGCTGTAATGATAGTAAATTATAATCAGGAGATTAGAGGTTTGTAAGGAATACTCGTCAGTATTAAGTTACAAGAATGGCTGACATTTCATTGTTCATGAAGGCAGAAGCTGTATCTTTTTCAGCGTTCTTGTATTGCACTTTTTAAGCAGCAACAGGTAGTAGTTAAAGAGGAAGTCAAAGATGAGACCATACCTACCTTGCCTGCATCTTCCAGTGGTGATGCTACCTCTATGTCTGCTGGGTGAGCAGATTTCTTCATCTTCCTTTCTTGTCTTTGAACACGCACTCATGCATATGTATGTGGGCACACATACTTGTTTTTATAGAGAACTGAATAATTAATGGGTGGAATTTTAGGTTTGATTAGTTTGAAGTTTGGAATAGGTATTAGGTTTGTGTTAGTCTGGTAAATGGGTTGTAGTTGGATTAGGATAGATTTGGAGGCTAAAAGAGAGAGGGTTATGTGGACATTAACATTTTTTCTGAGATTTTGTTAGGGGGAAAGCTTGAAAAGTGATATTTTTGAGGATTATTATATTTTTATGGGGTGGGGGAGACTGAGTTGTGACGTATGTCTCACTGTTTACCTTAGCATAGTTAATGAAATAGTTACTGAAATGATTGAAAAGTTGCCTCTTAAATTTTCAGAATAAAAAAAGAAGAAGACAAAGAGAGGGTTGAAGGCTCTGAAGACAGCACAACTGGTGGCACAGGTATGCATGCTTTACCTGTGGATTGTTCACTGTTTCCAATGTAAACTGTATTTTAGAGTCATCCATCCTGTCAGTCCGCCTATGCATGTGGGGAAATGTAGCACTGATTCTGGGTAAAGTGAACATCACATACTTTTCAGTTCTGGACTAGACAGAGAAAAGCAGACGAGTGCTTATAAATGAGTAGGGATGACAGGCTTTGAACTGTCACATTCCTATATATTTTCTGCATTTGTATACAGAAATTACAATGGACAATCAAATTAGTGAGAAATAGAGGTCTGTCTTCCCCCTGAAACATCTGTTACAGTAGCCCTGGCTATTGTGTGAATGGTATCATTTTATGCAGATTCATACACCATATAGGTCAGTGATGCCCAACCTTTTTCGGCCTGCGGGCCATATCCATTTCGGACAGCTGTGTCGCGGGCCACTTCACCGCAAAAATACAAAAAAGAAAAAAAAATAGAGCAGATACCATTTTTTATTAGAAACAAGTTGTACTTACCATTAACTATGTACTAATTAGTGGGATATTTGAAGTTGTTTTCCCGAAACCAACTTCTGAATGTCCGGCTGCATCGTAGAGACACCAAGTCGGAGCACTGAATCGAAATGTTCGTCCATCGAAAAAAAGATTGGGAAACGCCCCTACGTGGGGATAAATACTTCTTCTTCCCTTTTTTTCGTTTTTTTTTTTATAATTACTAACATGCCGATTTCCTGCACTGTGGGCAGAAGTTTCGCGGGCCGCATGGCACTGGCCCGCGGGCCGTAGGTTGGGCATCCCTGATATAGGTGAACGCTGTGTTTGAATGCTCATCTTCATTCTGTTAATATAATTCTGCATAATTTGTCCCTAAATCTGTGAAAAATGGTCTGAGTATGCAACATTACAGTATGTGTGAGAGTATTACTTTGTGTTTGGCTTTCCCCCTCAGGTGGAACTTGTTTTGTATTACAGGTGGCACTCATCAGTGCTCAGTCTGCAAAGCCCACCTCGAAGACTTCGGGATGAGTCGACCTTTGACCCGCAGCAACTGTGATGACTATGGGGTCAGCGAGTCAGAAATCAAACCAGAGATGAGGGTGTGCAGCAGTTGCCGCTGTCGTTCAGTGCGCCGGCGATACACACAGTGAGTGCCTGTCTTCTTCTCTTCTTTTTTCTTTCCAGAGTATTGTGTTGAGCAGTTTTTCTTAGCACCATGTTTTTAGGCAAGGAACAAGAATGGGACTTACAGCAATTTGTTTTGGCTTACAACATTTTTTTAGTTAACTTAATCTGACATAGAAGTGGACTTCAAGAACATATCTTTTAACCTTTTTTTTTGACACTTTTGAGTGCAGCAGTTCCTTTTTTAGAATGGGCAGTAAGTCCTGAGTAGAAAATTTTCAAGATGACTGTAAGTCTGCTGGTCTGCAGCAAACACTCACACCTTTCTGACATTTTAGTATGTTGGTATTGTGTTGATAAATGACTTTGATTATGTCATACTAGCATTACTGCACTCTCATACTTCAATAGGTCAATCACATCAGTCCTGTTAATTTTACAGCTAATATATGAACACTGTTTCAGACGTGATAGGTGCCCTATACCTACTTGCCGCACTCCACGGCGAAAGATGAAACGTCTTCGCCCATTCCCTCCGAAGTGGAATGAACTTTCAGATGAGGTTAAGGAACCCATCATAAAAGATCTTCGTAAGTGGAAGCTCATCAGATTACCTTTAGAGGAGTTAAAACTACTTTCCTTTTTATCTTTGATACTGGGGACAGACTAATGGCCATAGCAAAAAGTGGTTTACTGTGACTAGGCACATATTATGGTAGACGGGGACAAACTCATCTTGTGATGTTTAATGTGCTATGAGAATGTACCATTTAGTGCTGGTTAGACAGAAGTTTCCAGTCCGAAGATAGAATCTCAGAAAGTGATTTTCTGCTATAAAGCTAAGCTCACTAAATCAACAGCTACTGATAGCTTCAGTACTCCCTTAAGAGCATAAAAACTTTTTTATTTGGGTTTAATGCTAGTCATTTATTGTGTCAGAATATGCAGGGGAATGTGCTGCTGTAAAACAAAGACATATCATGCTTTTTTAATTATTATTATTTATCAGAGCTGACTGAAGAAATGACCAAGTGTTGCTCTGCATGCTTTAATCGAATCGCTCGGCGCCTGGGCACAAATCCTCAGACAAATGAGCCTTTGGTGCCACTGGTGCCAGAGAGCACAGATGGTGAGAGAATAGTTTTGTCAGAATAAGTTTGATAAGCTTTTGTGCGATATATGCAAGTTACTTTGTATTCAAAGCCTTAATGTAAACTCTACTTAAAAGTTGTTTATGAAACTGTAGATATAATTAGTATTTAGCAAATGGCATTGTCACAAATTTGTTTGGAGATCAGGGTGCAAAGGTCAGAAACATGTTTGTTCATCACATTGCTTGATTTAATTATTACTTGTAAGGCATAAAATGTGCTTTTGTGTGATGTATTTTGGTAACACTTGGCTAATAGCCTGTCTATTCTGCCTTTCTCAACCCACTTTCCTCCTTCCCCTGGCTTGTCACACCCTGTGGTTGCGGGCATCAGCGTGCACACATGTGGATATGGTGATGGCCAGGGTTTGCAATCTTCATGGCTTTATAACTTTTGCAGCCTCTCTTTCCACCACAGATGTAGTAGAGACATCGCGCTGGACGGAAGAAGAGATGGAGGTTGCCAAACAAGGTGGGCATTTTGTGGTTTCATCATGTTACAGTAATGTGAAACATCTCCATGATGTATATTCATTACTCGGATGCTTAGACAGTAGAGAACCAATCTTTAGTTTTGGATTCCCCTCTACCCAAGATGTGTACCTGCTGGAACTGCTACTGTTGAAAGACTTTTATTATTTGACCTTGCAAAAGCAATGAGGCTAAAAGTTTGAAAGAGTTTTTAACCTTTAATAGTACAGGGACCACGGTCCCCACTGAAGTAACTGACACAGTTGTTGACATTTTGGGAATTGCTGGCAGTAACTTGCCAGGTTATAAAAGCAAGGACTGTAGGGAGAGAAATTGTTACCAGTGGTCTGCTTTGTCAACACAGGGCTCCGAGAACACGGACGAGACTGGGCTGCCATTGCCACAGCAGTAGGGACCAAGACGGAGGCCCAGTGCAAAAATTTCTACTTTAACTACAAGAAGAAGCTTAACCTGGAAGCCATCTTGCAGGAGCATAAGGAGCAGGTCCAAATTTCTTACATTTAAAAATTGAGGTTTCTAGGCTTAAGCATGAGTTGTTTGAAATTTGTGAGAAATATTGATGTGGTTGACAGCCTCAAGTAGAGCCAGCGTAAGAGAGTAATTTTTCTGTAACTTTTTTTTTAACGAGCAAAGTTCTTTGCTTCGTATGGAACTTTGAGTTCTTTCGGAGCAAGCATCAGCATTTTCAGAGCAAACAAATATTTAAGAGTTTCTATTAGGAAAAGTTAATTTTTATATGTTGATAGTTATTTTCTGTACTCTTTCATTATTACAGTCAGAGAGACGAAAAGTATCCATGTCAGAGAGTGTGGCATCTACCACAACAGCTGTATCAGAAGAGGATGTCAGTTCTAGTGAAGAGGATAATGGAGATGGTGATGATTCTGACACTACAAGTGCTCCAAGTCCTACTCCACTGCCAACAGAAGAAGGTGTGTGTAAAGAATACATTTTGCCTTCATCTTTGCCACAAAAATGTTGTCAGTCCCAATCAGTTGTGAGACAGGCAGTTCACGTAGTAAATTTTTTTCACACATCTGAAATTACTGTGCCAGTAGGCTGTCTCTTTCAGTTTTGTCTAATTTATCTGAAAAGCATCCCCTTCTTCATTAGCCACAGTATTGCCTTCATTGGTAGCATGTGATCTGAAAATGAATCAAGATTTTGATTGAACATGTTTCCTCTACTAAAGGTGAGAGTCAGACAGGGGATGCTAACCATAGTGGGCATTCCATCCAAGACAGGGAAGCTGATGCCACTTTGTCAAGCTCTCTTGGCTTGCCTCCTCCTGGCTCTCTTGCTTCCAACAAGACTTTATCAGCCTCTCAGGGCAGCCTGCGCAGCATCGATAACGACAGTTCAGCCACCATGAGCGCTGATGAGGGCCCACCCGGTTCATTGTCCGCTGCTGCAGCTACTACAACCGTCACCACCGCACCCACTGTCTCCACACCTTCAACACCAGTAGTCACTCTTTCATGTAGCACACCCAGGTAAGACTTTCTTTAAGACCTTTTTACATTTACCTGCAGAGAAAGCTTATTCACCAAAAGGAGTTTCAGTGTGCTTTACCTTTCATGCAATTATATTTGGTATTTGTAGTGAGTGCAAACTTTAAACTAGTTCCGTGCAGGTAGATTTGATGAATGTTGGGAGAGTGGTGTATTCAGTAGCTTATGGTTTTTGTCGAGTTGTTTTCCAACAGTTTGTCAGACATGTTTGACGAAGTACATGAACTCCTAACTGTTTTAAAGCTAAATTTGTAAGCTGTGTATTTTGTTTGTTTATTTTAAATATGAGGGATTTCAGATGTAATCTTAATAAATGAGGAAATCAGGCAGCTTTAGATGATGTCTTTCAGTTTTGTAGTCAGAAGTCCCTTACATAGCAAAATTTGCTTTCTCTTGGATGTTTTATTAGTAATTTTGAACATGTTTTCTCAGTTCCATAGGCAGTGCAGGTCATACTAGCAGTGGTCCTGGCCAGTCAATGATCTGCGAACCATCTCCTAGTCCCCGACACAACCTTGGCGCCTCTCCCGCCCTTGGGACTCGTCTAGACATCACCCCTGACGCCAGGGGTCAAGGCAGTCGACCAGGGTCAAGACCTCCATCACGGCTGTCTGCTGTAACCTCCATCAGTGCAAGTCCAGTGCCAGGTGGAAGGCCTGCAAGTGGTGGCGAAGTGCAGGTCATCCGTGAACTGCAGCACATCCATGAGGTGCAGCCTGGAGCACAGGGCCCAGTTATGACCAGCGTGGGCTTGACTGGCTTCCTGCCCATGCAGATGATGCCAGGAGTGGATCCCACCAGGCTCTCTCCTCGACCACCCAGGTAAAGTGCTGCTTATTGAGAATCCTGTGATGAAAACTAGACATTTATGAGGCAAATTATCCACGTTTACATTTGCACACACAACAGTTACTAAGTTGAATCATGTGGGGGCTATTGCTACACTTTTTTAAAATTTTGGTTTGCAGTGAATGTAAACATTAAATATAAAATGTCGTAACGTTCTTGGGTTTTTGAAATGTCATGCATTTTATATATCCCTTACCCTCCTACCCACACTATGGCTTTCTTTTAATTTCATAGTAGTCATGAGAGTGGTCGCAGAACCCTCTCACCTCATGTCCTGCAAGAGGGAATGCTGGGACAGGACAAGAGAGGCATTGGAAAAGGACCTGCATGTGTTCGTGACCTCATCCATTCCGCCATTGAACGTAACTTAAACGTTGAGCCAGATCGTCCTCTTCGTAAGTGGTGATCATTTTGGTGCTTGGCTTCCTGTGATCTTTATTGTGGAAATCATTTGGTACCTGAAGTAGATTTTAAGCAAGTGTATTATAGCTAAAGAAGCATAACACCTTTCTTCAGAAATGTAATATAACCGTTAGCACTGTCAGTTATTACAGGTCTATAAAATAGAAAAAGGGTAATTACTAAAGTTTTTTCCTGCTCTTCCCTTACGTCCCAGCTAGACAACTCCGCTCCTCGTTTGATGATCGTTTTCTTACTCTTCCTGTCACCAAAACAACAAATGTCCACAAGATTTTTAGTTACTGTGCAGCGAAACAATGGAACTCTCTCCCTTTCCATATCTGCCATCTACCCACTATTGAATCTAGCAAATTATGTTGGGTTGATCCTTCAGGATATTTTCCATGGTTCTCTGAAAAATCTCTGGAGCTGATGAAATACCAAATGGAAATCTAATTAATGTTCCTTGCTCGTCCCTCAAAATTTACATTTTAATTTTGCTTAATATACATTTGCTATGAGAAAAGGATTTACTGAAATCTGTGACTGCTTGAGGGGCCAGATCAAATAACTTTGCAGGCCTTATACAGCGAGATGTTCCACACCATTCCTTCACAAGAGTCATAATGAATTGTTTACAACATGCCTGATCTGCTCTTTCTAGGCGCCAGAGAGCCTGGACCAGGTCACAGCCTCGTGAGAGTTGGTCCAGGTGGACCACAGGACCTGAGAAAAGATCGTAGTGAGCCTCTTCCTGACCCCCGTGCTGCACTGCCATACAGCATGCTGCGTCCAGTCGACAGTAGGGATGCCAGGGACCCCAGGGAGGTTCATGATGCTAGAGATCCCAGGGAGATGAGAGACCCGAGGGGCTTGCCTGGAAGAGATTGTGAAGTACAGGTGAATAGGAAAGTCTGAAAAAAGCTGAGCTATGTTCCTCTGTTATGTGTCTGCTGCTTTTACTTATTATGTTGTGCATATCGATATATTTCTCATTTATATTATATCATACTTGTCCTCCACCTGTATTTTAAAATATGTCCACAGCTCATTTGTTGTTTGTAAATTGGGAGACAGTTTTGATTTTTATTAAGGGTTTTTTGGTGGGGTTTTTTTTTTGTTCTTACAGGATCTTTCCCGTCGCCAGCCGGAAATTCTGGAAAAGGGCCCACACGGCTATAAAGGGAATCCTCATGACTTTTTTGACCGTGGACGATCATATGACATGTACCCACGAGGTCCTCCAGACAATGCTGCACAACTTCACATGTCTGCTGTTCCTCCTCCTGCACATTCTCACCATACTACCAGCACTGTGCAGCTTGAGTCTTTGGCACTTAAGATGCCACGGCGACCAGACAGCAGAAACAAGTCTCCTAGTATGTACACAGGTGACCCCACCAGTGCCAGAGGGGGCCTTCCACCTAGTGGATCACCTTTTGCAGGAATTGATCAAGGAGCCCGACACTCTCCAGCAGCTCGCATTCCTCCTCCTCCCCCACTTATAAACAGTGGGGGCTCGAAGACCTCACCCAAGCTGTCAAGATCACCTCCCCTCCCATCTTCTTCCTTGTCTCACAGTCATTTGATGGTGCCTCCTGGTTCTATAACTCACGGCACACCAGTGACCCATTCACAGTCGGTCTCACCTGCCAGCCATGCAACAAACATGGCTGGGCACATATCTCGCAGAATGGAGAACCTCGCCCATCAGCCTACCACCACCCCGCCCACCTCTAGTGCCAGTTCAATCAGAATGGAGGGCTCAATTACCAAGGGAACACCTGTCAACCGAGAAGGTTCAGGAGGTAGCCGAGGTGGCCCTCCTGCAGAAGGAGCAACAGGAAGTTCACGCATGGTCATGGATCCCAATTTCCAATCCCGATCTGGTCACTTGGTGTATGAGGGCAGCTATGGGCCACCACAACCAGGGTTTTATGAGAGACAGGAGGCTGCTCCAGGTACCCAACCTCCACAGCCAGGTGGCCCAGGAGGCCCTGGAGGGCCATATTACTCATATCCACATACAACTTTTAGGGAAGAGCAAAGCTCCTACAGCTCCCGAGCTACGATCAATCATGACTTCTATTTGGCACAGCAAATGGCAACAAAACAACGAAAGGTTGATGTGTTTTGTGTTTTTAAAAATAGTCTTTTGTATGTTGTTTTTTCAGTCTGATTGCTGAAAAGAGTGTGGTGAATAATGTGAACGTTTAACAAAGAGCCTGGTGGTTTTTAGCAATGTCTTTTTTTTACTCAAGGGGGTTAAGCACAACCAATTACCTTAGTCCTTTCTTGATACACAGGATCCTGAACGTGAAGATCTTTCCCCACGAGGGCGCGACCTTGCTCCAGGACCTTCTCCCCGAGCGGTAGATTCTCGTTTACCACACCAAGGGACCTTGGCAAGTTCTAGTCCCCAGCTGCTGCATCATCACATGGCCCAAGGCCGAGCACCATCAGGAACGAGCAGTGATCACATGCAGGGCAAGGTAATATATAAGAAGTTTCAGATTGAGCAGGGAGTCTAATTTGATGCAGAATGATGCCATATTTTTGTTGTTGTTCCCCAAAGCTAATGGTGTTGACATGCTGGCAGGTGGCTTGATGTATGTACTCAAAACGACAATCAGCAGTTGCAAATTCAGTTTCTTGTGCACCTTTATCTTTGTATATTATCTCAAGGGCTATTTGTCCAGTCTCCATATCTTCCATCAAGATGGCTGTACAGCATGTGTAAAAAATATGAATAATGAGGAAGCAGGCATATAGCTGCATTTAAACAAATGTTTTTATGACTCTGTTTGTAGTTTATTATATTTGTTCAGATTTCACCACACATGGTAACGGCCCGAGAAGACAAAGCCAGCACCCACCCTTCTCACTGGCCAGGGACGCGAGTTATGGTGGCGCCCTCACAACAGCCACCACCTCCCCAGCAGCCAGTTGCTCATCCTCATCCTATGACTCTAGAGTCATATCATACAAGACCCAGCATAGTTATGGGAACTGGACGACCGCCACACCCATTAGAGGCGAAAGATCAGCCTGACTCCACAACTTTGCAGGTACACAGTATTAAAGCTAACATAGAAAAATGTGTGTCCTAAGTTCTCATATAGCCTTCTTCATTTGTCATCGTTTTTTTTTTATGTTTTTTTTTTTAGTACAGCAAGAACAAGAAGAGAGCAATAATGGTAATAATAAACTCGTGGGATATCTGATTACACGTTAAGGATTGTACTCTTTGGGACAAAAAAAGCACAAAAGATCAGATATTAAGATCATGTAGATCACCAAGAACATTACAAATGATTATAGTATTAACTTATTTTAAGGGCGAAATCAATAACAGAGTGAAAGAAAGCGATGCAAACAAGTGTAAAGCACATTTGGAAGGTAAATTTGTGATTAAATTGTTCTGCCAGCGTGGCCCTGCTTCCCCCCGCCAGTCCATGCTGGGTGTGCCGTCATCTGTGGAGCAGAGTCGCACTCGACTGTCCCCATCCATGCCTCATCACCCCCATGGCCATGGCCATTCAGGAGCTTACCGACCAGAAATGGTTGACGTTCACTTAGAGAGAGAACGAGAGCGTCAGAGAGCTGCAGCGCAAGAGCGAGCTCTGCAGGTAACATTTAAAAGGAATTGAAATCAAAAAGAAATTGCAGAGCAGAGCAATTTCTTTTGATGCTCACGTTAATCTCAGATGATTTCTTCGCAGTTTTTGGTAGTTCACGAGCCACCATTTCTTTCACGTCGTCATTGTTCTGATGCATGTACTTCTGGCTCAAGAGTTACAAGGCTTCATGGTGTCTTATTTGCATGCCTGTAGTGCATCTACTTGTTTGCAGGAGAGAGCATCACAGCCAACATCGCGGACAGTCTGGGAACACAATCCGCAGATGCATGTTCGACGTACCATGCAACCAAGTCAGCAACAAATTCAGCAGGTTTGCAGCCCTTTCATACCTTAGCGATAACAATATTTTTGACAGCAGTTTGCTTTTCGTTCTGTTTCTTTGCATCTGGGACGTATATATTTAAAGGAAAAAGAATTATTGGTTTGAACTTGGGAGAATTTGGACCTTGATCCTGATGTACTTTGATTGTGCTTTGATGTCAAAAGCCTCATCCTCACCACTCATATGGAGATCCAGACATAGGAGCTGGTCGGGAGAGTTCTAACTATATGAGCAACCAGCCAGATAGTCGCTCGGAGCATGGCCCTAGTCCTGTTAACACCTCACCTTACCCTGGATCGGCTGAGCCAGGTACAGTAGTGAAAGATATAGTTAAAATCAGCATCTAAAACTTTTGACAATTTACCTATCTGTGTTTTTATTTACAAGATCACTGTTGCATCTGAAAACCTAATTTTATGAGTAACAAATCGAAGATGGGGTAAGTTTTTTTTTATAGAAAAGCTGCAGAAAACATTCACATTAACAATGATCATCAAAATGGCAAAGTGTTTTGTATTGCAAACGGAAATCAGAATCAAAAGACTGAAATAGAGATAAGAACTATAGTAAACTTTATGATAAGTAACATTGTTAGAAAAGCTGTTTATAATCGTTCCTTAGGATTTTGTTAAAATTGTTGCTGGTATCTGAAGCAAAAAGATCTTTTCTAATCATCTTAAAAAACTGAAAAATTGTGTAATCTGCCTGCTTATTTCCATTCACCATCTGTGACTTGGTCCACATAACCATGGATCGGTGTTTGTCCATTTGTCTTGCCATCCATCCATCTTGTCTCTGCATTTGCTTCTGTCTAGTCATATAGCTATGTGTCTCTCCCCCATCTGTTTAGCTCTGTGTTTATATGTCTCTTCCCCATCCATTTATTTAGCTCTACAGTTGTTTTTCCTTCGCCCTTATTACTAGCCATGTATCTATGTAGCTATTCCCCATCTGTTTAGTCATATATCTATGTTGACCATTTGTCCAGCCATACATCTGTGTCAGTTTTATCTATCTACCGAGTCGTACATTTGTGTGTAAACATTTTCCCAGGACACCCATCAGAGCAACCATCTTCAACAGACAGCTCACAGCATCACCGCCAGATGACAGACAGGACCTACATCAGCAAGCTGGCAGAGAGCCATGGGTCAGCTGCCATTCTAGCTGCTTTTCAGAAGGATTCACACCAACCCCTACCAGGCAATACCCAACCTCCATCCACTAGCGGTCGTTCGCTTACGGCAGCAACACTTATTGATGCCATCATCATTCATCAGATCAACCGCTCCACTCCAGAAGCGGGCAGCAGTAATATGAGTGCTAGTAGCAGTGGCATTGCATGTTTAAAAACACCAGAACACGCATCACCAGCACTTCTGCGAGGAAGTGGGGCCATGCCTGAGATGAACAAAGGGTCAGGGCCTCCAGGTTTGTAATTTCAGCTACAAGCATTCATAAAAAATACACTCACTGACAGCACTGTAACATGGGGAGTTAATGTAATGGGCCTCAGGGCTAGAATCCCTTCACTGCCCCACCCCTGCTGGATTCCCTCAGTTTGCTCCACTCTAGGGCTGTTGTGCAAGGTGAGAACTGGCTCCCCATTGTGCGCATTTGTCATCATCAGGTGCATCAGTACACATATTTAGTGGTATGCCTGGGAAAAGAATCCAGTCAAGAGAAGAGGGATCGGGCTTTTAGGCCAGAGCTGAAATTATGAAATCAGTCATTGCATGTAGCAAGTGAATTGGAGTCACAAATGCAAAACTTACCAGTTCCCTGACCTTAATGGATTTTTCATTATCAGTATTACTAAGTTCTGAGAAGTGAGATTTGGTTTTGTTTTTTCTTCAAATCTTATTTTTAATGTTTTTGGTTTATCTTTGTATTTATTTTTGGACAAACAGAATCATCATCACCATCACATTCCCATGCAGACTCACGATCATCGACGCCAAGCAAGTACAAACATAGCCGGAAGACTCATGTCCAGGGAGGGGCTGAATCGGACTCTACCTCCTCCCCTGCCACACCTGGGATGCAACTGGGCCGAGTTAGAACTCCTCCAGCTCCAGATGCTCCCCACTCTTCCTCACTGGTGGGATCTGGTGTTCAGGATCCCTCGCTGGCAACAAGTGGCAGCAGTGATGGAACTAGTGCATCAAGCAACAGCTCGGCACGAATGATCACTTTAGGGGATCACATTGATGCCATCATCATCAGCGACTACAGCAGCTGTGGCAGCAGCAGAGAGGGCGAGGCAGTGGGTGTGCCCAACTTGCTGAGCCAGATCAACAGCACCAGCACACCTTGTTCAGGTAAACAGGCATTAACGTGTGCATTGTTGATCAGTGTGGCATGTGTTGGATGCTTAGTGACAAGGAATGGTCACATGATTTTGTGATGTATGAAACCATGAAGATCTTTCCGTAAAGACATGGCAGAAATGTTTCTTAGCAAATGAAATGAAGTGCTTTCTCAAAGGTGACTCAAGATACCAATATATATTTTTTTTTTAATTTCGACATTATCTCTTACAGTTCAGTCTACACCTACATTCACTACTTCAGAGGTAACCTCTATCTCCACCCGCACATCCCCTATCGTGCGACCCTCTTCTGACACATCTGTGGGATCATCATCGGATGCCCATCGCTCGCGTAACTTCAGTGGAAATGTGCACAGCCCAGGAGCATCTGCACCACAAACACAATCCCAACCTCATCATGATGTTCACCATAATTGGCGCAAGCGAGTCCAGCAGCAGGCCCTGAGTGTAAGGCTCTTTTTGTTCTTTCTTTGTTTTGTTTTTTTCCCCTCCCTGATATACAGGTATTATTAGTACAGGGTATAAAACATTTGAGATTTTCACTCTTAATGTCACTTTTTAAGTCAGCAGTATTTATCTTGGAAGCTTTCTTTACCATGAGTATAAATGCATTCACATCAAATGTAACTGTTGTAATGTCTTATAAAAAATAAATTTAAAGGTCTAATAATTATAAAGCCCCATGAGCAAGGTATGCAGCTGTATAGAATGCTTATTACACGTAGGAATGTAGCAATCTTGCCCTAGAATGGTAGACAACTTGTCAAAATAAATGCAAGTCCAGCTGTTTGTCAGCAGCAAATGCTCGGCCCCTACTGAAACTGAAATATCAGTACATCAGAACTGAGTTAATGTTGAAGAACTATTGTCTGAAATTTTTTTCTGATTATCTCAGCATTGAGTAAGACTATAATTATTAAGTTATTAGATTTCTGTTGGCTTAGCATGTAGAATGTGATCAAAAGGATTTACATTAAAAAAATAGCAATAAAAATTAACTACATTTGCCAACAGCAACCAAAAAACCAAGGGTTTTTTTTTCTAATGATTGCACACAGGAAAAGAATGTAATTATAAAAGAACATTTGTAAGATTTGGATAGAACATTTGTAGAGCTGGCACTGGCAGACAGCTGCTAACCCTTCAGACCTGGAAGGGTGCATCACAAGCCCTTCTCTTGTTCAACAGGAGGCAAATCAGCTTCAGCAGCAACAGCAGCAGTCCCATGGATCGTCACCTTCAACACTGGCCTCTCTTGGCTATGGGGGGTCCCAGGCTCATCATTCTATGCATTCCCACCCTCATGGACACAACAGCATTCAGACAGCCAGCAGCTCTCACACAGCCTTGGACAGCAGCACCCTCAAGATTCCGATTGAGAGACAAGGGGTAGTGGGGCGATCAGCAACGCCAGAGCAGCTGCGATCCCGATCGCCTCAGACTTCGCAAGCGTCCAGCACAGGCGGCAGCGGAAGTGGAGCAGGCATGAGTGTTGGTGCCGGCAGTGGTAGCATCGGCGGTGGCACCAGCAACAGCGGTGCTGAGATTGGAGGTAATACTATGCGGACTCATCACGACAGTCTCAGGCTAGCACGTCACCCTCCGAAAACCCAAACTTTTTGAAAAGGTAGGACCTGGGTGATCATTAATTCTCTTTAATAACTGTCCCTGTTGGGCCCATCTCTCTGTTACTTGCCACCTGGCTTGATTACTTTTCCAAACGACTCATGTTTCAGCCCAAGAAAGGTCCAGTTTCAGATACTAGACAGCTTTGTTGACTTTTTTTTGATTTTGTATTTATAAGATGAGGAATGAGAAATGGCCTCACTGCATCAGTGTCTTGAGAAATATTCACTTTTTCTGTATTATTTATAATCCTGCTTTCTTTTTTAATTTCTTTTATTATTAAATTCCTTGCCTTGAGTTGGTTGGTATAAATTCATCATTTTATTCGTTGCATTGGAATAGGAGTTTGCTACCCAGCTTTTGCTGCCAAGGAATGTGCCAGATTTGTGTTGTGGCTTGATATTTGCATGTGCCCATTTCAAGTAGTCAAAAGCTTCCTTCTAGAAAATATCTGTAACTAAGTGCTCGTCTGATGCTTCACCATGGAAAGTGTTTCAGCAATTGAAAGTCTTCATGTTGCAATTCAAATTGATTCAAAGTGGGGTCTTTTCTCATTTTGTTCACTTAGCCTTTAGATTTCCATCAGGGAATAGTTTCTAATAACTTTAAAGAGAGTTTCACCCAGGTCTTACATTTTCAAGTGCACCTGCCACGTCATAAGTTTGCAGCCCTAAAATGAGAAAGAAATGTGAATCTGACATTACTAACAGAAGTGTGAAACTAATCATTGTCTTGACCTCAATTACAAAGATAAAATGGTGTGGTGTGGTCGTATTACTTTATGGCATGTTTTCCGACCGATCATCTGTTCTTACGCCAAACAGTTTCCCTTACAATGTATTGAGTGCATAACACACGATAGAAGAGGTGCAGGTTTACAGGTTTATTAGCTGGCATCATAACTCAGGAGAGTATGTTTCATCACAATTTGCTGTCTCCTATCCTAATTGTGTTTTATTTGTACTTGTTTCCCCCTCACCACCCTTCCATTCAGTAATCAAATTTTTTTTTTCTATTTACCTGGACTGTTGGACTGGTTTGTTCAAGTCTCAGAACCCAGAGGTGTCAGATAAAGACCTTTTCTTTCCCCTCTGTTTATTGCAGGCAGTGAATACTGTTGTAGTCTTATTTAGAACAAATTCACACCTCAAAAGTTATCATTTTAGTTTGAAAGTTTTCTTTTCTAAATATATTATAGTTTTAGATTAACAACCCATTCCGTAACATTTTTTCCAGCTGTCATCTTAATGCAGTCAGCTACACAAGCATCATATTGAACAGGATTTTAAATGTTTTGAAGAACGTGAAAAGTGGAATAGACAGTAATGAAAGAAATAGAAAAAGTGCAATGTCTCTTTTATAATTTCTAACTGTTGTATCACGTCTTGCTTTGTTATGTTTCAGCTTTTTTATGTTTATGCTTGTTTCAGCTTTTTCTGTTTGTTCCACAGCTTTTTGATGGTATCTTGCATGTTTTATACGTTTGCCAGCACACTTTCATGCAGCGTAGGCTCAGACTCACCAGGAGCCATTATGTGGAACTAGCATTGCAGAAGTATACCTTTTGTGGTAGCAGGAGCTAGCAAATGGCAATGTCCAAGTCCTAGCAAAAAAACTGTCAGCTGTGTGTTTTGTGGGAAGAAGAGCACTGGCAGTATTTAGCTTTTATTTGCCTTTTTATTCTAATCGTATTTTGGATAAATGCAGCATCATCTAAAACACGCCATTACTTCTCATACAGCCAGAAAACAAATATTTTTATTTCTCCCCCATCCTTGTGTATGCATGAGAAAGAGTGTGTTTACATGCTGTTTGGGTGTGGGAGGGAGAGAGGACGTACATGTATGCATGTGCTTAAAAATTAAAAAGAAAAGGAGGAGGGTTTTTTTTTTGTCTAAAAGCATCATTTACTTGTGAACTGGAAGGTACATCTTAAATGTATTATACGATTATTCTAAGACACATTAAATCTTTGCGTATGTAGCAATGGCAGCATTTTTTTTTTTTCACTTTTACTAGCAGCTGTAGATTACCATTTTTGTCAATTTGTAAATTTCCTTTCATTTCTGTGTGTGTGTGTGCACGCATGCATAGGAGCTCGAGAGAGAGAGAGAATGTAATCTTTGGTGGATATCGTACTGGTGTTACATTATTTTGAACATGGGTGTACATTTAAAGTAGGAGTTACGGATTAACAGCAGATGATCATTTATGTTACTAAATGCCTTTACAAAAGCAGACAGTCAAATAATCAAAAGAGCTTAATTTCATTTTTTCTGTAGCTTTTTTTTTTTTCCTTTTCTTTTTTTGTCAGTTGCTGTGCTGTTTGAACGTATGGAGTGTTAAGGTGTAATTTGTTTTCATTTTTTTTATAAACACCAAAAGTACCTATTTTTGTATGTGTGTGAGTGGATGTTGGGGATGTGTATATAAATATTATTATTATAAATATTGCTTTTTTGAAAAGTAGTAGTCACCAGAATTTGGAAGACATCTGAGCTCTTTGATAAACAGGGTTTGGCATGGAAGACCAGGTATTTAGCTTCGCTCATAGTTTCTCTCTTCTCTGTAGGTGTTCAAGCAGCAGACAGCAGTGCAGGCACCATAAGCAAAGCTCGATCCTCTAGCTTCAAAGCCGATCACAGCATTTCATCTTTGGAGTATGTGAAGTCCAAGATCGAGTTAACCCTACGTGAAGAAGAGGTTGTGTCCCAGCAGCAGCATCATGCTGGTGGAGAAGACTCGCTTCTGTCATCATCATCCGCACCAGGGGTTTATTTACAGGCATCTAGTCAAGGGCCAAGTAGGGAGACATATGGAAGCCGACCATCGTCTCGAGCATCAGTGGAGCCACAGCCTGGATCTGCTTATGAAGGAACTGTCAGCTCAACAGCATCATCTTCAGACACTGCAGAATCTAGTCAGTCGACGTCTGGAATAGGAGGCTGTCAGCCTGGTGGAGTAATAGACAGAGGAGCAGGAGTAAGAATGGAACATCACCCATCTCAGCAGGCACTAGACTGCACATCTCTTGGGGGTCGAGTAACCACTTTGACTTCCACTGCCGAAACTTCTGCTTCCCTTTCCTCTTCAGTCTCAAGTAGATCCCTTTCACCTTCCGTAGGATCTTCACAGTCTGCCTCTTCGGGTAAAAAACGTATCATGCACCGACCCCGGTTCCGTGGTGATGACCCTTCAGTCCCCACTCCAGGGCCTGGAGAAAAATTCCAATCCTTCCCTACCACATCCAGTCGAGATTACTCACGAGCTTCTGGTCTCATGCCATCCACCTCTACCACCAAACTGACCACAGCAGACACTGTACGTACCAGCTCTGGTACCAAGCCCACAACAACAGCTGCCTCTATGCATGGAGGGAGTTCAGGTTCGGAGAAAAAGTCTGCCCGCTCAGACCTATATGATTTTCCTGATGATAGCCCCGATGAAGATGCAGGAGGACGGCCGCCCAGTAGTTACATGGCTTTAGGTACTCAAGGTCGCAGTCCTCGCAAAGGTCATGTAGACAGCTCTGACTGCAGCAAGAGTGGGGGCATGGCCACTGGCTCTTCCGAGACCCGAGCTGATACTTCCGGTGTTGGCAGTTCAATGGATGAAAGAAGAGCCAGCGGGGATCATTTGACTGCTTTGGGAGGAAAAGATGGAAATGAGGCACAGGCATATGAAAGTTTTATGTCATCTTCAAGCAGCAGCAGTCATTCTCACCAGCACCGCGACCTGGGAGTGCAAGATGATCCTCGCGCTGTCTACAGAAGCCTCAGGGACTGCCGGGAAGTTGATGTCTCAAACACCAGTGTGGACTCTACGCACTCTGATAGCAAGACATCCGCAGCTCTTGGACCCGATGAAGTGTCTGATGCCATCGACAGTTCCACCATGTCTGGAGAAGGCAAAGTTGCTAAGCGAGGTGCTTCCCCACGGCGTGCGCCTGATGATGGAAATGTGGAAGGATCTGGATATGAACCTGGAGAAGCAGGCCAGAGCCGCAGCAGTCATGATGCCCTGACATACGTTCAGCACGCTCGCAGCCCTCGAGCTAGGGCCGCCTCAACGGAAGGGAGTGGAGGATCTGCTGGGGGTTATGCAGGAGTAGACAGTTCCAGCACTGAGCGCAGTCCCATGGGCTCAGGGTCTGTGGTGAGCACCTCTTCAACCCTGGGGCTCGGGAGTTACTCAATTAGCTCTGCCTCTGGCTCCACTCAGCCAGTCGTGTCATCAATGATGCGCGACACTGAGCATCAGCAGGTGTGCTCCAGAGACCAGGAGCCAAAGCCACTTTTGTCATCACAGTATGAAACTCTCTCTGACGATGACACCTAATCTTGTCAGATAGGTAAATACTGCAGACACATCATGATTTGCAAGTGTCAGAGGTGCAGTCAGTGGAACTTAACCTTTTTCCCATCCTGGTGAATAAATAAATATTAATTTGCTTGCAAGTTATCAGTAAATGACCATCATCAAAGGACAAAATAGAATTTACAATGATCACATCCTTCTGGTCTTTCTTATAAAAGACAAACAATAAACTGGATTCCTCAGCTGCAACAGTTCAAGGACAGAGTAAATCATTTAATGATGACATTAAAAGCCGTTTTGTTTACAGACATGTTTCATGAGCATTGGCTAAACAGTTTCATGTTAACGGTATTCATTAATGAGTTGTTGAGGTTGTGACTAGTGGATTTCCTGTGCTCTGTGCCACACTTAGCAATGGACTTGAAGTTCTAGAAGTTATTTTGAAACAGGAATATTCCAATCTAAAATTGATGAAGAAATCAGGTGCAGTTGAGAATTCATCTTCCTTTGATTCTTGTATGCTGATTTTCAAGTTAACACCTTTCTTGTAGATATTTTGTTATTGTTTATGGCGTTCCATTTTTGAATATATTTAATGAGCCTTTAAGACCTTAATTCACATTGTTACATTCAGCATCCCATTGCCAGCAAACCATCTGGATGCTTTTTTTTTCTTCGTTCATTTCTTACTTCAGATGGAATTTCTTGTATTTACTTTTGTTGCATTCTGTAAAAGAAATGTTCTTCGTGACATTTTGCTTTCCATCCAATTATGCCAGAAAATAAAGACATTCATGGTATTTATGTGTAGAAACTTGTGATAAACTTAGCTAATATACATCAGCATTCTCATAAAAACTGCTCATGAACTAAGAATTGAATTATGGATATATATACTGAAGCACAACCATTTTAGAATAAATGACCTGAACTCTCGAGAACATTTGTCATGTAATCCAGCCAAAGTGGGAGGGAAAACAGTAGTGGGTTAGATATAGAAATGCTTGGAGTCTTAAAAACATCTGAGTATCTTGGTGAAAGGACAATTGTTATTTTATGTATTTCACTTATTTTGAAATCTACCACTGTCATCTTTGCAGACTTTTCTTCTTATTCCTTTATGCCACCAGTAATGTATAGGGCCGCAGCTACACGCCATCGGATCCGGGCGTCCCTTCCCAGTTGGGTCCATGTCATGCCAGCTGCATCTTTGCAGACTATTGCATTTGATTTACAAGTGGATGCACTGTGGCAGCCAGCTTAGGTTCAGTCTGAGTTTTAACTGCCTCAACTGACTTCAATGTGCATCTCAACTTTTTTTCTGATTGAACTGCATGCATTCTCCTCAGGTGTCGATTCTAAACTATGGCATCTAGCAAACAAAAGAACTACTACTATTCTTTTTTTTTTTTGTAAAATATGTTTTGTTCAATTTTGCTAGGTTGTGATCCAAGGTATTGACTGTTCTAAAGCTGAACACTAGCTTGTGTCTGATGAAATGATAGGTTTCATATTTCAATCAGCATCTATGTGTACTAGGAGATAACAAATATGCTTTCTTTTAGCAAGGATCTGGCTATTTTGCAACAGTTGTTTAGCAAAACCACTGGTTTCAAGGTCTGACTTGCTTTTAAGTCCGGTGTTATTCACTTCTCAGTACATTAAGCTTGGCTGTTTGTGTGTTCACTGCACAGCTTTTTGGTTTCTGGTCATGTAATGTGGCTGATTTGAAGATAATGCCATAGGTTATTTCATGGGCTGGTAAATATGTTTTCTTTGCATTTCTTTAATGGATGGATGACACATTGTAATCGGTCAGTCAGAATGTTTCATCTTCCCTCAAAGAACCACGTGATGGAAGTATAGAACATTTGGTGTTTAAATGACAAAAATATTGTGATGCTATATATATGACTATGGGACGAGGATAGCCAAGTGGTTAGAGCACTGGCGGCCCGAACTGAGAGCATGCTTGTTTAATGCACAGTTAGTGCAGCAAACTTCCCCCTCGTCAGCCCAGCTGGCGAGAATGGGTACCTGACTCCTTAGATGGTTGGGGAAGGTAAGGCAGCGAGGGAGAGGAGATGGGTACCACCCTCATGTAAAGCTGGTCCCCGAGAAAAGTGAGATCTCTAACACCTCACCCCCCAACAACTGGAAAGGGTTAGGGGATGACCTTTACCTTTTTTGACCTGACCTTATACGATGATTTAACACTGTTGAATTGATTCATTTCAAGCCAGCATTTTTTTGTGCAGGCTTTATACCCATCTAGCAGTAAATTGTTCTTAAATTTTTTTTTCCATAGACAGTTCATGTGTGTGCTTGATTTCTGACAAAGGTGGCAAACATCCAGCAACTATCAGCTGAATGAAAATTAAAACAAGATTTGTCCATTTTGAACCTCTTGATTCTTCTGTAATGCCTTGGTCTGAGAGTGCCTATATCAACAACATAATGCCAGGTTATAGACTGGATCATAAAATGACAAGGGAAAATATATGCCATTTCTTGGAAGAAAGGTGATTACTGTGCAATGTAGAATGTCACAGCTTACTTTCTTGATGCCTGAAAGTATTGTTAATGTTGCCTTTTATTTTCTATGATCTATAAAAATGCCCGATGTTAAATTTCATGTTGGGTTATAAGGCTATACAGCTGGAGTGAAGTTCATGTGACCGTTTTATTAAGAGAATGATGTGGTTTATGACATCTTTGTATTATGAGTTACTTTCAGGAAAATAAGTGTGGATATAACAGGCACAAAACCACATTTTGTGAATGTCCTAAATCTCATTTCCTTGTCAGACAAAAATCACATTGGGTAAAATCAATCCATTGTTGTTATAAATTTTGGTTTGGAAATGTGGACTATACTTCAATTGAAATTTAAGTGACTTGCCTTTAGAGCAGCAAAGTAAGGAAAACGTTTCAATGTATAATGGTCTCTCTTTCTCTGGGAGGTAGGACAGTTTATCGATGTCTAATAAAATTATATCTCCAATGGAATTGTATCTAAATATGTGTGGGCATATGCATGTGTATACGTTGCATGAATGATGTGCGTTAGTGAGTAAATGCAGATAGGCAAATGGAATATCAGAATGAGTTATGTTTTTGTTGTGCTATGTTTCTTTGATGGTTAAGTTGAAATTTGACATCAACCCTTTTTAAGGACTAATAAAGATTTGTCATGTCCAAGAGATCAAATATTTGTGTTGCTTGTACGAGTCCTTGGTTTGATCAAGTTTACTACAACCAGTTGTTTTAGTTCAGTTTAATGAAAAATCACATTCACTTGGCTGCCAAACAACAACTTTAAAGAGCCTTAAGAAAAAACATGAAACTAACATTTTCATCAACTAGTCGATCCTAGCTGATCAGCTGGACTTGTCTTGAAAAAAGATGAAAGCATACTAATACCAGTAGTATGCAGTTCCACATAAAGAGTGCCCCCCCAAAAAAGTGACAGTGTAGTTCATGTATGTTAAAATATTTGGAAGTAAATCTTACACAGAATAATTTAAAAATAAGAAATAAATAGTTGATAACAAAAAAAAGTCCTTAATGAGACTGTGAAGTCCCATCCTTGCGTCTACAGAGGATACATAAAAATATTTCTTTCTTTTTCCCACTAAAATAAAAAAAGTTATCTGCAACATCATTCACGTGTGGAGGTAGCCATCCTCAACATGCTAGCTATACCTTTAGGCACCATAAGAAATGTTAACTCGGTCATCAACCAACCGGAAACCAGTTTGTGGCTTTAGGAGGAAAGCCCAATTCAGACCCCGCTTAACAAACCTTAGAGGGTAGATGGAGGTAGTCTCCAATCAATTGGTGTTTGCCCAGACTTTTCCAGTTCATTGTTTGCTTGCGAGAAACACTTACAGTTGAGAAACTTCCCAAAGCTGAGTGATGAAGGATGAGCACTTTTCAGTACTACGTGTTTCTTATCTACCAGCTCGCCTTTCTTGTGTGCAAAGTTCCCCCACAGAAGATACACAACTTTTTCACACTTGTCATTTATTATCTGGATGACCCTGTCGGTGAACTTCTGCCAGCCCAGATTCTTATGAGAGTTGGGCTTGTGCTGGGCTACTGTCAAGGTAGCATTGAGTAAAAGCACACCTTGCGATGCCCAATGTTGTAGACAACCATGGTCTGGAGAGGAAAAACCAGGAATGTCATTCTCTAGTTCTTTGTAGATATTGTAAAGGGAACGTGGGATCTTGCTGTCCTTGGGAACAGAAAAAGCTAACCCCATTGCCTGGTTGTTATTGTGGTATGGGTCCTGACCAATGATCACCACTTTCACCTTGTCCAGAGGCGTCAAATTAAAGGCATTAAAAATCAGATGCAGGGGAGGACAAACTTCACCGACCCCCTTATATGCTTCTGCTAGTTTGGCCTCTAATTCTTGAAAATAAGGCTCTTGCATCTCCTTGCATAAAGCCTCACGCCAGGATGAGTCTGTGAGTTGTGTACAAAGTGAAAATTTACCAGCTGCTTCTGGTTTTGCTTCCTTCGATTCAAGCTTAACATCCTCCTCCGAAGCAGCAGTTTCCTTGGCATGTTTTGCCAAGGTTGCATCTATGGGTGCCTTGTTTGTTTCTTCTCTACGCTTCTGCTTAGGTGGCATTTTGCATAGTTTTATAAGAGAGACAGATCACAAAAATCTTCAACTATGAAACTTATTTGGTTCCCAGACATAAGCCCAATATTTGAGATCTATATTACACATGAATCAGTGTATACATGTTATGGAACACTACTTTTCTCTTAGCACAAAAATAAAGTTGATCAAATTACTCCAACACATATAGTTTTAAAACCAGTGGATAAACAAGAAACTCTGAACTGTAAATATAATAAAATTATTAAATGCTAACTCTCAAACAATATAGTGAGTAAACAGTACACAAAAAATAATTACTGCATTAACAGTGCCACATAACTCTATCTTTGTATTAATTCAAACCTTAAAGTCCATTTACAGCTTGCAATGTTGCGGTAAATCAAATAAAACAAAAACTAAGCCAGTGTTGTCAGAAAGAACTACACACTCTTCTTAAAAATCAGGCACCGGCACCTGTGACAAACACCCTTTGAAAGAATTCAGCCTGACATCCACTTCTCCTTCTTCAAGTGGGTCATCACCATACAGTTCTTTATAGCACTGATCTGAGATGCACATCCGTACACATTTTGTGTGCTCAACTCCATACTTGCCCTGACACTCTGCTGTCATCTCACACCGCTGCCTAGCTGCTCTGTATTTTTTGTCATCACGTTTCTTGCGGTAAGTATACTGTTTAAACTTGTACTCTACAGGTTGTGCTGTGCACATAAACACCTCAATGAGTGCAAGTAGTAGCACCAAGACCAAAGCTGTTCGGGATGCACTGAGCAAAGTCTTCATACCTCTCACAATTTTCTTAAGTCAATATCTAATAACACACTCAGTCGCCTAATGACTAAACTGGTAAATAAGTTGGATCTGAAACAAAACAATAATAAAAGCATAAGGCAGAGAAACCAAACATAATAACACAAACATGCTGTCCTAACTAACAATTACTAGAGGCATCCCACAATCAAAAAGTAGATTTGTTTTTTATTAGGAGTTTCTTTGTTTGTAACACCTGTTACAAAATAATTTTCAAGACTGTGAAAGTGATATAGTAAAGCAAACTACACAGCGCTATTAAACAAATTCACCACCACCACCTACCGCTTTTTTAAGCCTCGTCGATTGATAGTCTTAAAATAAAGTTCACTCATGTTAGTTTTTGCTCCACACATGCCTTACATGCACATCAATGCATCAAGTGATTACACCATGTTTTATTATGGCAAATGGGTAAATTAATAGCGGCTACATTGAGTGTGGAGTACGAATGAGCACATTCCAAGCTACACTGTCGTGGTGAAGGGTGGTCAAAACAAGAAGCGAGCAGTCTATCAGTTATTAAATCTAATCAGTTACAATGCTGAAGAAAAAACGGCATACACTGGTCTTAATATATGTACATATTTTTTAATGAAAGTAAATAAAAGCTCAGACAAGAAATTGTCTCACCAAAGTCTTCTGGTTTTCCTGCCACATTCCATTTTCCAAAACCACATTCTGCAAAATGATGTTTCCCTGTATTGTGCGGATTCCCAGATGGTTTGATCACGGACGTAATAGGTGGACTGCTGTCTGTCTACCAAGACCGACGCTTAGCCTCTTGTGAAGTTCTCCGCTGTTAGTCTTGGCGAGCGGTAACGAAAGAATGTGACTAAACCGGAAGCTTTGTAGTCTCATGCCTCGTTTTAGTAGTTAATGCGAAAAGTGAATAAACCGGAAGCTTCATAGTCTCATGCCTCGTTTTAGTAGTAAAATGGAAAAGAAATCATCTGCCAGCAGTCCAGTAATACAAGTTCGTCGTTTGGTGTTTGCCATTTCAAAAACGACTTTGGCAATGCGGAAAATAAATAGGCCGTGTAGAGAATGGTACAGATAGTGTATTCTGGCAGCTAGTTCGATTGTGTGTTTAGTGCAACAGTATCCAGTCTTTTATTGGAATTATAAGGAATCACACCGACACGTCATTGTCACGATTTTCAGATGTGTCGTCTGTGTTGCAGCGCGTAATGGAGGGTCATGTTGACATTCCAGACGAAGTCCAAACAAATAACATCAAAGAACTTACAACATTTCCTTTTCCCCCAGCCTCAGAATGCACATACACAAACTGTTACTGGTACATTTATTTATTTATACTCACTTGCACGTGCAACAAAATAGTCCGTGTGTGTTAAGATTGTCCATTTGAATGCGGCACCTTTGCTGCTATAATGTTTTTTTTAAAAATATATTAATACTAGTATAATGAAATGACATTGAAACATGACTAGTTCATCACTTTGAAGCTTTATGACTAAACTGGTGTCAGTAATTGTGGTCTTATGTTGTTATCTGTACTTTTTCTAGCGAAGAAAATGTTTGGAAGCTGTGTGATCACATCAGAACTAAGCATCCTTCACATCTGGAGAAGTGCTTTGTAGTGTTTATTTCAAATGAGGAAAAACAGGTATTTATAGGCCTTATTTCAAATAGTGTTTTGTTTAGAAAAGAAGGAATAGATGAAGAAGTTACAGAATAAATGAAGAACTGAGCAAAAGTTTGAATGATTGAAGTTTGATAGATTTAAAGATTCAGGGAGTATTCAGTGATAGCATAAATGTAGTCCTCAGCAATAATTCTTCTACCCATTTCTCTTGTTCTTTTTTGAAATAATGAAAGTCTGACAAATGGCACTCAGGTTCCTCTCTGGCATCAGAAAGCCAGCAAACGTCCAGACAGACTAGTAGTATGGGTAAGTATTTATTAATAACTGACTAGTCTAGCTATATCTTTGTACCATTTTTGGATCTTTTTATTTCTTGTTTTCAGTGAAAGAAAGCATTTTCAGACATTTATTTAAGGCTTTTTTTTAAAAGAAACATGGACTAGTGATCGATATTAAGAGTTAGCAGCCTTATGTGCAGCTCTGTGGATTGCAGTCAGAGATTTCTTTCTCAGCCCTTGTTCTATTGTGCCCGTTTGCATCTTTATGAACTTTCTGGGGTTTTTTAAACTGTAATTTAAGTTAAGGTGACCAGATGTCCCGCTTTAGGCGGGACAGTCCCGCTTTTGACCTCTTGTCCCGCCTGAATATCGGGCAGGACGCCCAATGTCCCGCTTTCTGGCTTTCTGGCAAGTCCATCAAATGTCCCGGTTGTCTTTAAAAATCACTATTTTCGGCATTTTTTGACGGTGACGACACCATCATCGGCACGTGTCCCGCTTTCGCCCCCGAAACGTCTGGTCACCTTATTTAAGTCGCACTGTTTCAGGAGCTATTTATTACTGGTGATTTGTGTAGTGTATTAAATACAAACATTATATCCAGAAAATATCAGTTTTGTTCAAGACTAAGCAAAGTGTCAAATTATTCTCAAATGACTAGTGTTAGTTGATTGCAAGAAGTCTTAGCAATATGTCATGAGCTAAAATTTAAGCATTTTACTTTCAAATTTTTATCTGTTTTATTTTTTGGAAAGGGATTGAAACCTTATTTTTGTATAGATAGTACTGACATAGATCAAATTGCAAGATGCATGGCTAATTTAATTTGTGCGCTTGTGGCATTACAGCCGAGATAGGTCGCACTCTCTGGACTGACCAGTAATGATAAAAGGAAGACAATGGAAGGTTAGGCACACTGAACAGATGCAGTGAATGCAGTCTTGTCATTACACTGAATCTTCAATAAGTCAGTAAAGTTCTGCATCCAAAAATATCTGAAAGTTATCATGGCATTTTTATGGAAGCTCAACTCTCAATCTTTGGTGCATTGGCCCAACTTTTGCAAATAGAAATACTGTTCCATCAACACAAGTCTTGTGAGAGCAATTTTCTAATGGTCATTGTAAGCTGAACTTCCTTGATATACATGATGTCAGCTTATTGCAGGCTTGCCTGCTATTCCACGAAAAGCTTGTTGTGATAGCTCGGCATCAAATCTTTCAAAAGCAGCTGCAGGAAGATAATCAGAGTTTGAAGATGACATCAAAACTTTCTGATCCACTCCTGCTGTCTATGATAGCACATGATTCTGTTTCTATTACCTGTTTGCCATTGACTGGACTGAATGTGATGACACACAGTTTCATCAAAGCAGTTGCATCTGCCACAGGAGTCCAACTCTTTTTGCATTTATTACTTTCACGAAAAGCAGGTACAGTGGAGGCCTCATTGGCTATCGAGTCTTTGGACAGTGAACTGTAATTGGTTCAGTCTACCTTCTCCTTTTCTGACATCTTTTCCCCCATCTTTTCCCCTTCACTAGTAATCAGGTAACTGTTTGCTGTAGGCTTGTCATAGTTTTCCAAACACTAGTTTGAGCAAGCCTCAAACTTAATATCGTTACCCATGCTACTGCTACAAAACCTTCCTCATAGTGCAGTAGTCACTGTTTTTGGAACTAAGCACAAATTGTGTTTGCATGAAGTGTAATATCATCATGAGAACCTAGGTTCTTCAGCTGTTTGTTTGGATATACTCAAGTCCATGCTTCATTTTTTTTCTCTACATGATCATTTAACAGCACAATCAAAGGTGTTAAAAGCTCATATTTGTGTGTTATTTTGATTATGATAACAACACTATTACTTTACCACTTTTGCAGACAATCTTTCTCACAAAGCTATTGAAAGCAGTGGAACTCTCTTCCACATCACATTCACCACACTGACTACACTCAAATGCAGTCTCAAAACATATCTTTTCACAAAGTATTATCCCTGAATTACTATTTTTAACTTCCTTGTAATACTGTCTGTCATGCTAATTGTCATGTAATGATTCCATCTTACACTGTTTATATCCCTTCGTACATTCATTGCTTTACATTCTACTCTTGTACCTCATCTTTGTGTTGTTCAGTTTGTCTATACGTACCTCACTGTCCGCTGGATGTTATCTTTCATTTACATGTATCATTATTGGTCTGAGCAAAGAGTGCAGTCGATCTTGGTCGTGATGCTGCACATTATAAATTCTCATTAGTATTATTGCAATGACTTGTTAATGCCGAATCCCTTCTAAGATGCTCCATAGCTCAATTTTAGATATTAACACTCTTAAATGTTCGTATGTGTCATTCTTTCAAAGATCTGTTTCTTCTTCTTATACTGTGCTGCTTTTGTATATTCATTATAAATCGATACTAAGTACTTGTGGAGCTATTATTCTAGCGTTTAAAATTGCTTAACAGTTAATGTATATCTGAAATTTTACCTCGTTCATAATGCCTTTGTAAAATTTTCATCAAGTTTATATCTAAATGTGAAGTTGTTCACTTACCTGCAGCTTAAATTTATGCTTGTCAGTTTTGTGCCTATATCACTGTATCAGTTTTATGCACTTCAGTGACAGATGGAACAACAATCTTTAGCCAGTAAAATAGATTAACAGCTCAGAAGATCAAGATTATATTGTTTCAAAATGTAATTGACACCAGCTCACATGCTCTTTTACTTGTGTATTCAACAGGAGTAAAAGAAATAACTTTATCAATATGATTATATTGATAACAGGACTACCATGTGGTGTTGGTGTATCAGCATGACCGGGGAGGCTTAGTTTATGACCTTGACACAGAGCTGCTTTTCCCTTCCCCTCTTGCTTTGTATGTGGAACATGCCATTGGAGATGACAGCTGGCTTAAGCCAGAATTTCACAGGTATGGGAAGTGAAAAGTGAGTGTCTTAACGAAATGTGTAAAATAGTAATGCGATCATGAGGTGGGTTTTATTACCATGTTGTAAATTTCACAGTACATGGTTTTGCTGTGAGAAGTTATGCTTTTACATTGATTTTTTGTTGTTGTCATGATGCCATCATTGAAAGTCTTTTTTGACTGAATTATGTTTACTTGACTGATGGCAGGCGATTCCGGGTGGTTGCTGGGGAAGAATATTTGAAAGAATTCGCCTCTGACAGATCCCATATGACAAAAGAAGATGGTACCTGGATGGTTGAACCACCTACATACCCTTGTATACAAACGCTGGGTAGGTAACTTATTAAAATACTGTATCTGTGTGTATAAGATTGGAGGCATGTGCAGCCCATGTATATAGGTGTTTTTGTTTACTATGTACACCTCCACAAACATGCGTACATGATTGGTTAAAATGCATCCTCATTCTTTTCCTCTGTTTTGAAGCTTTCCCTCTCTGTCTCACTTCCTTTTAGCATAATTAAAAAACATCAAAACTATCATAAAATTCTTTATTGCAATATTTTTTAGAGAATCCTTTAAAATTGATGAGTTAACAAGATCTTCTAAACTGTCACTGTAAGATAATCACAACAATGCTAAAGTGGTGAAAAATATAGACTGGCTTAACTTTATTGGTTACAAGCGTTTAATTAACAAGAAACTACTGCTATTCTGCTACATTTTAAGACAGTTAACATCAATGCAGACTAAATAAAGGAAGAAAGAAATAAGCACATTTGGAGCTGGTCTAGAAACAGCTGTACTTCTCTTTCTGCTTTCAGCATGTCAGAACAACTTGGCAGATTTCATTTCCATGCAGGAAGGGACTGGCGTTGGGAAAGTGGTGGACACTAAGAGTCTTGTGAAAATGTTTTCACAGTGATTGAGTGTGATTGCATATTTTTGTAAATGTTTAAAATAGACTTTATCAACATTTTGTTCCTACTAAAATAACATTGAGCTGTGTGTTCAACATTTTCCAGTGTCATTACAGTAATTCTCAGTTAATATCTCTATTTGTCTTTTGTCACACACTTGCAGTGTAGTTCATTAACATGCAGATTCACAGTTAATGTCCCTGTTGTCATGCATGTAATACATGATCCCACTGAACAAGTTTGAGGCGCTTGTATAGCACAGCCAGGCATGTCTGTGATCACCTCGATGCCAACATTGTAATCTCAACTTTGACACCGCTAGGAAGACTGCCATATATATGGTCTGTAAAGAGAAAATCTTTAGATTGTGTTTGTATCATTCAAAATGACATCCTGTAACTTGAGAGCTTATTGTGAAAGGCAAGGAACTAAGATTGACAAAAAGACCCAATCAGCCCAAATATAGGATTTTACTTTTTTAAACTTGTGCTTTCTTTAAAGATTTTAATTTGCTTGCTGTCAGGAATGGATTAAATCTCATGTTACTAAGGTTACAGATAACTTTAAAAATCAACTCCACAAGTATCTCGTTATTTTTGCCAAGACGTCAATATCTGTCCCTTAATATGTTCTTTAGCCTTGCATTTGTCATTTTTAAAAATCATGGGATGCAATTTTTCAGGAAGATGGCATATTCTTCTTTGAGATCCTTTGAATTACTGTTAATCCTCTCAGAAGTTTGGAAAGACTAACAATAATATTATCTACACTTGAGTGCTTGTAGAAATGCTCTTAGCTGTGTACTTTTCCTTCCACCATCTATAAGATATAGACGATTTTTTTATAAAGTTTATTTTCATGGTAAAGACAAAAAAGGGCATTAATATAATGTAGAATGTAGTCTCTTGTTGTAACCTTCTATAACAAGACAGTCTACCTCTGTTCTAAATCTATCATAAGTCTCATCAGTCATCCAAACAAGTTCAGTCCTACTGAACAGACTTACATAGACTTAACCACAAGTGCTAAAACTCACCCAGAACTATTTAAGAGTTGGCAGGTTTTATAAAGATAAACATCATGGTCTGATTCAAGCACAACAGTTAAATACTTGTCTTCTGTATAGCTAGGATCGGATGCTGGGTTCAATTAATTTAATTTAGTGAAATGAGAAGTGTGTGTTTGGACTTGAGGTAGTCATGCTGTTCACAACAGAACCTTGGCCAGGAGTTTACAATAGCTTTTCTTTATTTACTTGTAAGTTATATAATATTATGAGCATATACTCAAATGTAAATTAATAATTAGTTTGATATGCGACAGTTTGGGGTCTATGACATTAAATTAAAAAAAAAAATGTTGTTGAAGTTTAATTATTCATGTTTCACCTGCCATATAAAGTTTTTAGGTTTCATGTTTTTTCTTGTAGGTAGTGGGTTAGACAGCAGTTTATATGTGTAAACATTACGAACTCTTTTTAATTGTGTTGTATCTCAAAAAACTCCTTAGTGTAAAGATATACAAATTTCATGTTCTTAAGGAAATTGTACAGTTAAGAGAAAAACTATAATTAAACACCAAGTTATCACTGATTATGTGACTGTTAAAGTAGAATAATAGCATGTGTGTGTGAGAGAGAGCACGCAAGAATTTTTGTTTTTTATACCTGTGTCTCTATACCTATACCTATGTGTGTGTGTATACATGTGAATATGTATCTAAGTATATATGTAGGACAGCTTGAATGCTTGATGTTTTTCAGTCAAAAGCTGGTGAAATTTGTTTTTTTTCCAGTAATTTAGTAGAAGTACTTTTTTTTCAAATATTTCATTAATGCCATAAACTTGATCACATAGCATCTAGCATATTAGAATGTTTTAACTAATGAAGTAGCACTGATCTGTTTTAGTTGCTTGAATAGTTCAATCTTTTCATAAACCACTTACATCAAACAGGCATTTTGGGTGTAGTGGAAAATAAGCTAACAATGCATGTCTTCATGAAGAACCCAAGGCAAGCTAACAAAGTGAAGAAACCAATGATTGTGCACAATTTATTTCTGATTGCAGTAGCAGGGCAGTGCAACATGTACAACATACATGTATACATACGATCAAAGCAGCATCTCTACAGTGCACATATGTATTCTAAAGCAACTCTGCAATACTGCTGTATATGCAAACAAATAAAATCCTGGCTTAAGAAAGTCCATCACTATCACTTGTGTGGGTATCTTTTTGTTTTCTTTTAAACCATCAAAGTTGCTTTCTAGAACATTTCAATTTCACAAAGAGTAGTTCTTCCATCTAATCACCAAACACTGCTTAAAAATTTGCATTAATGCATTGAAGAATTCTATGCTGAGAATAATTTTTATTTTAGCAGGTTTTTTTTTAAAAAGGTGCACAGCAAACTGGTTTATATTTTTCAAGCAATGACTATATGCACCAGTTCATACATATTCAGTTTTAAATGCATAAATCAAGTGTTATGGAAAAAATAAATGCCACTGCAGCTCAGAGAAATTGAAACAATCTCAAGAGTTTTTTGGCGTTTAGAACTTGACTATTCTCCTTTTATCAATGAGATAACTGTATACAACCAAGCTCAAGCAGTCAGTAAAAGGGACCGGAGCAAACTCCATACTAGCTGTTCTCTCTTAAACAGTACACCAGCTTATGCTGTAAGAACAGCCTACCAGCTGCATGGGTAAAGGCTGATGCACAGAGTGAAACACATTACGCCAGTATATAACAGGTTTTGAAATGAATATCTTACACAAAAGCATGGAATGACGAGAAAAAAGTTTTACACACCAGATGCAGGTACCGAACAAATGTTATCTCACATTCATTACTGCAAAAATTTCTCAAAGAAAATCCAGTGTACAAAATATGTGCAAAACAAACCAAAAAAAAAAAAACTGAGTATTTTGATCGTTCAAATGATCCAAAGCAAGGATTTGAGTATTGGTGATGTTTCTAAGTTGGTGTAACTATCAGCTTGTATTCATTAAGCCAGTGAAAGCAGGCTGTGTAAACGTGTCCGTTGCATTACACAATATCACGTCACCTGATACTGAGGGTGGGGGGCACCAAGAACAAAATGTGCAAGCAAAAAAGCAAAAATAGATTATGAACCCCATCAACATCAAATTCACACAAAACCTAACAAAAATGTTTCCAGAGGAATTTTCAGAAAAGAACATAAGTGCAAACTGAGTGCTATTAAGATAATTGAAAACAAAAACAAGATAAAGATTTTCATAAATATTATGGGCTTCAATTTGACCACTTCAAGAAGACATCCATGTTGCTTCTTAATGTTTCATATTAACTTCCATAATTCATTGAACACTGTGATAGTGTGTACACAAAAGGTAGAAATAGCAATGTGAAAAAAGTAATAAGTTTTACACACTGGTGGTGGTCAAAACACTATGTGCCACCACAGGTAATGTGTAAACATAGGATAAGAGGTATGTCAAAGTATCTGTGTATGTATTTTTATCTTGCTTACCCTTAACATCGTCAAACAGATGAAAACACAAAAACTCAACACAGCACCAAAACATGTTCTCAGTCATTGAAAACAAAAAACTTACCTTGTCTCAAGTGCACTCAGTGAACTATTTTTGGTAATTTCAGTTTGTACATAGAGTTCAGACCGACATAAATCTTTACATAGCTGATCATATAGTGTATTCTAATTGGCACATTAATGAGTTTGCAGAAGGATCCAAACAAAGATATTTTGGATTTGAGCAATGCGGTTCTAGAAGCATCATCAAAGCAATAAATCTGCGTCCACTTATGAAAGACTCTGCCAATCATTATGCAAATTCTTGTTTAAATACCTCAACATGCCAACCTAAGCATGCCTAAAACAGCAGCAATAACAAAGCCTCAAAGAGTATTTCAGAGGTGACAGAAATGACAAGATGGCTAAGCCTTTTGGTGGTAGGCTTATGCACGGTACCATGAGGCATGAAAATACATTGTGACATGGCAATCGTTTTGTATTTACCCACTCAAAAACCAACTGTTTCATAAAGCTTTCACAGATAGGAAAATAATGTAAGCATTGTCGACAAAGGCTAAAAATGTACTGATCTTATTTCGTTTCTAGATTATAAATATCACATAAATATAACAACAACATACATGATTTGTGAAGAACATAAGATATACAGACAGTTCTGTCCTCATGTTGCTACATGATAATCAGATTTTAAAATCCCACTGCATACTCTATTGCCTAACAAACATTTTCAACCATAGAAATGAGAAGATAATTTATCCATAGAGTTATGCTGCAGGTCAAGCATTTTAAGGTAGTTTGGTAGAGAAGACACAGCTAAATAAATCTTGAAAAAAAAGTGTTTCTCCATTGAACAGTGTTCACACATTTTTAAATCTTTAAACTACACAGCACAGCAAAAAACCCACTGATTCTTCATCAAGCATTCATTTATATATGAAATCACAGCGCAAGAAAAAAAAAGGGCAGTGTTTGGATGAGTGGACCTTGTTGATGTAACACAGTAAGGTACCCACATCGGGTCAGCGTTCATGAGATTATGCTAATTTCACAACCATAAGTACAAATCTCTTGTTATACAGGATACATCCTGTTTACAGTACTGCCCTGCAGCAAGATGTCCTGGCTTGCAATCCTGTCATGACCTAATATATCGCAAGCAGCATATCCTATTAAGTACAAATAGTACAATAACCTTCCTTCGTACTCAGCCAAATCTGTGGATATAATCTGGAAGGCCTGTTGATATAGTGTGGAAGGCAGTGTACAGAAGCAGGTCATAGTGTTTTGAAACTTGCACCAGCAGATTGCGATTTACAAGGCACGACTCAGAAGTAACCTTTTTGTTCTCAAGACTCTCTTCAAGTACAGGACAGACAACTCCAAGCTTTGGATGAACAGGAATGATTGTTCTTGGTGTATTGGTTACTTTTAATGTGCTAGTTAACAAAGAAAAAAATATGATTATCTCTAGAAGCACATGGGCTTCATGTCCATGGCTGTGAGTCTAAAATAAGACATTTCATGTAAGGGCACAGACACTACACCACAAGCAAAGAATTAAAGCTGCAACTGATGTACATGTGCACTATAAAAAAAAAAAACAAACAGCCTGATGCTCCAACAGTTTCTTGTAGCACTTATGATTCTCCTTTTTCTTTTTACCCCTTTATTTTCTTAAAACATGTTTCTGTTGAAGATAGCCAGTGACAAATATTAAATACAGAAATTAACAAGGACATTGTATGATACTGGAAAACTGGCAAGATGGAAAGTGTGCCAAAGACACAGCAGGATAATATTGAACAGGACACAGCATAAAAATGGTAAAAAACGAAAGAACACAAGCAGTGCTACAAAGGCTAAAAATGCTTGCAACTGTGATTCTTAAATGTCATTAAGCTTAAAGAGAGCTCACGGAAGTGCCTTGTATTTTCCTCCAGTAGTTTGGTTTGATGACTGAACTCTGATAGATTCTCTTGTGAAATTCCCATGTACATTTTTTTCATAGCATCAACACACACACATATCACATAAATGTGAAGATTATAATCTAGAAGGCCTTGCATCTTACACTTTTTATAATACACTATTTTGGCGATTTAAACTTCCTCACATCAAAAGTCTTGTTTTGTCAATGCTGTTTGTTTATGCAATCTGACTTGTTCTCCAAATACTTCTAGCAGTATCACTGTAGCATACCATCCTTAAAATAAGCCAGCTGTAAGTTTAATATCATGATTAAAAAGCATTCCCTACAAAGACATAAAAGTATGTGACTGGTACAAAATATGGCATTAAGTGAGCAACAAAGTTTTTGTAGCAAGTTTACTTAAACGTTAATTCTGATCTGAAAAATAAAACTGTAATATTTGTGTTGCTTATACTTGAGCACTATGTTATTTCTTTTAATCCTGCATCCTATTTCTGATAAAAGTCATTCACTATGCTGCCACAAGAACAATACAAAAAATACAAAGATAGGGAAAATGACAATGTTTCCCCAGTGGATTTTCCATGGTACATGTTAAAATCTCATACGCTTTGATTTGAGCATCTAGCCACCTTGCATGTGTCTATCTCTGGTTTCTTCAGCTGTCAATGACTATTGTGACCTTTGAAACCATCATAAAACTTCTGGATGAGGCACATTACAAGGCTGCCAGAAATTATCTTTGGATGTTGGGTCTCTATGCCAGTAGGTCTTTGTGTTCTCTGTGCCGCAGGGACCCTGCAATGTTAGTCTCTGTTGCTGGGGATGTATGCCATTGTCTTCTTTGTCTCGTGTAGTTTTCCTGTTCCTAGCACTCAGGGTTTCCTTCCTTAACAACTACAGTTATTGTCAGCGTTAACTAATTCATGAAGACCTCCAACACAACAAGCTTTTTTCCCCCTTCACGGAGGGAAAGTGTGTGAAAAAGCTGGAGCTGTCATGAAAACAAACAAAAACCCACTTTCCTGGCAATTTCCAAGGACAAGCAAGTCCTTTAACATGTCTAGTGACTATTATAGACTATTATTGTATGTTACTAACAATGCAATAGCAGCATCAAAAGTAAATCAACTAATGCTGCTTGTTCATGTGAGAAATGTCAATACGCCTGACAGCCAAAAGTGCCACGACAACAACACAACAATTTGACATTAACAATAGCAACATAGACAAAAATTACAAATATATTTGTAAATGTAAAAGAATATAAGAATTCTGAATTCAAAAGATTTGAAAATCAGAAATTCTCAACCTCTCTGTTGACTTGTCCTTATTCTTATGCCTTTGTTCCCTTCAGTAAATCTAGCAATGAATCAACATTGTTTTATGGCGACACCAAATAGTTTCGAATGAACATAATGATTATTTTGTCAATATGGAGGACTTACCAAAGAACTGCAAGGTTGCCCTTGCCTTACGAATAGTAATATTGTTTTTTTCACAAAATAAACCACGGTCATTAGACATCAAAAATAAGTTAGAAAATCTATAGGCACAGAGTCATGATGAAGTTGAATACTTTCTTCAAATGCAAATAGAGATCACTGATCCTTTCTCATGAACAAGCAAAAGGAAACCACAGTCTGTGTGCTTTTCAGAAGAAAGAACTGGGGAAAGAATGTATCAAAACTAACGTACAGTCATTATGCATTTCAATCCTCCTCCCTCACTGTTGTAAAAAAAAAAAGGTCAGATTTGCTGGAAATGTAAACATCTGCAATATGCTTAGCAATGCATGTAATTATTCTCAGTGTGAATAGCCTATGTTGGAATTTAGAAAAAAAAAAATGGTAATAAACCCCTCCCACCAAAACAAAAAAATCCACCAGTAGCTCAAAACAATGTACATTTCAAAAAAAAGTTTAAGATCCAAAAATAAATTGACAAGGGTGAAATTTGTGGTTAAGCCATAAAGCTGCAGAAGCCAGTGAGGGAACATGAGGGCACATGAGGGCACATGGTAAAACTACTGAGATAAAAGTAAAAAGATATATACACAGCAATGATGGAAGTCAAAGTATAAATAACGTACCGATGAAATAATTATACAGCCGTGCATGCTTGGCCTTGTCTATCAACTATCTACAGGACCTTCAGCTTAAAATTATTCATCTCCAAGGTTTTTGACTAGAAGTACACTCATCAGCCGTATCCATTAATGGAAAACACGACAAACCCTAAACACGAAAAGCTATTGACAAGCATAAAGCATGTCTCAGAACAAAACACAAGATTTACATCCATCAAAAATGGCAACCTCCATTTGATTCAGTAATGACATGATTCAGACTGTCTTATCAGCTGTTTAAAACTAGCCACTGGCCTTCATTGCCTGTTGGTAAGTTTGTTTTTTTAAGTGGTGACGAGACAAAAATGAGTTCTTCATGGTTACAGGTTGATTAGTTAATATATTTAAACTAATTAAATCCTATCTATAGTTTTGACCTATAGAGTTCAGATGTTGAAATTCATGTCATCCATCAAGATATTCCTGAGCTGTTGATTTTCACAACCAAAGGAAAGATTTCCCTGTGATTTTTTACTTATTTTGCCTCTAAGGAGCACAAACATGTGATGGCTTGTTCTTTATAATTTTCATCACGATCTGTGCACGTTTTTCTGAAGAATTATGTATGGTCCATTATTTATCATGGAATCATGTAACACATACCTGATTAGTCACGTGGCAGCTTGGGTAGTTAAGACCAGATTTAACTAAAAGCACAAATCTGTGTCCGCTGACACATGCTTTATGGGGTGGTGTGTACGAGACACATGCACAGACACACACAATCTCTCTCACAAGTACCTGTCTATCCGTTTACTCCTCACTCAGCTAAACTGTAACGACAGCTTGCACATACAGAGAAGCAAAACCTTTACAGGTTTGTAGACGTCAAGATGGTCTTCATCTCATTCAAAAGCATTACACAAGCCTTTTCCCCCTTCTGTTCTTTTGTGTTTTTATGAGAAAATTCTCTCTTGCTTTTTTTTTGTTTATGCTGGCATGAAAAGTACACTCCAGATTAGCAGAAAGATAAAATGTAAGGCAAATGGTTGAGAAGATGCTGTAGATGAGATCTGTTCCAGCTGTTTGGCTGGCTGATCAAGAGGAAGTTTCTTGGAACACTGTAGCCAATCGTCAGCAATAGACTTGGGATAATAGGGATCAACTTGCATTTTGACATCATAAAATTTCCAGTACTGCCGGTTTTGAAAGAAGTATGTTTTTCCTGAAATGAAAGAAAAAGAGATCTCTAAAACTAAAAGTATTTATGCTCATACAGCTTGTAAAAGATTACTTTAAAAGCTTATGGTGATGTTCCTTTTGTTTTGGATTAAAAAATAGAAAAATAAAAAAAAAATTTGAAAATTGATGCTGTTAATGCATTAAGAAAATTTTCATTCTAAACATGCAACATGCCAGTATGTAAACACAGGAAATCACTCCTTTTAATCCCTCAATATCTTTGTCACCCCAATTATCAACTTAGTCCCTCTGTATCTTTATCCCTTGGGGTATCAACTGAAATCCTCGCGTGACTCTTGGTCACCCTACACTACAGTAATCCCTCACCATATTGTGGTTCACTTTTTGCGGCTTCATTGTATCACAGGTTTTTAAAAAATATATTCTGTATCACTGAGTTTTTGTTACACCACAGGATTTTGCGGTATATATATATAAGTATTTATATAATATTTATTACTTTAATTATTTTTGCTTAAAAATGAAAATGCAAAAAATATATAAAATGTTAATTCAAACATATCAAAAGAATATTAAATTGAAATAAAATACAGTATATACAGGTATTTCATCGATGGATGAATATAGACTGCACACAATGGATATGCATGTGAAGTGTTTATAAGAGTGTGGGAAAGGTTAATAAAAGAGTAGGAAAGGTTTATAGGAGTGTGGGAAGGATTTATGAAGCCTAAAAATATATATAAATAATAAATATAATGCCACTTCTTCACAGATTTTCACCTATCGCAGGTGGTTCTGGGACGTAAACCCTGAATTGGGTGAGGGATTACTGTAGTTATGCCAATACAGTTGATAACATAAAGAAAATCAAATTAAAAACACACCATCCCAATACTGGAATGCAGCATCCAGAGGTACAGGCACTCCACGCCAAATAGACATATCCCGTGGATAGTCATATTCAACGTAAGTATTGTTTACATCCAACTTCCAGTACATGTCACCATACACAAGGTATGTGCGCTGGTTAAAGCCCCATATAAAGACTGTATCAATGTGCTTCACATCCGCTGGGATTCCAAATTCTGTGATAGGTCTTCCCTCAGATGGAAAACCAGCAACCATGTGGTTGGCATTGAATGTCCAATAACGGTCACCTGTCAACAAAACATTTTTAAAAACAGCTTCAGTCATGGAACGGGGATACATTTATAGTTTACTCAGGTCTGCACACTTTTAAAGATAACAGATTCCATAGCCCAGGAGCTGTAGGAGCAGCGAGTGTATGTGGTCCTCCATGTCTAGGGTATGACATGTGGTAGACCAGTGCAGTATGGAATCCTCCATATCTAGGGTATGGCATGTGGATGGCCAGTGCATAAATGATCTTCCATATCTAGGGTATGACATGTGGAAGGCTAGTGCGATAAGGGGACAGAACTCCTTGATGACCACGAAATAGCAGACTAGCCATACCATGCCTCTATCGGCCGGTCAGTATAGGCCTGAGTGGCAGGCCTTGTGAGTCACTGCATCTATCAAGATCTTCCTGACAACTAGTACCAGCAGAACAGCATTGCTGATCATCAGTTGAGGGGTTAATGAACAAATGAAGGTAGTGCCCAATCCTCTCTCTGCTCTCTTCACTTTCCCTGATAATTCAGTTTCCCTTTTCTACTAGGTAGTGTTGGTAGGGGGGAGGGTTGGGGTGAGATTTGCAAGCTACAGGTCCAATCTGTGGCCTGCTCCATAAAAAATGTAAGTAGCAGAGAAGGATAAACATAGTGTGCACTGTCATAGTAAGTGCACTTTGTCGTATCAAGTAACTAAGTCAAGGGAGACAAAACAAATGAAGCAAAAATTAAAAAAACCAGCATGGGCAATGAAAAAAACTAAAATCATTATATAGCAAGATATTGGAGATACCAAATACTAAATGTTACTTATTCTGCATATCTTTACACCCACAATACACACAAATGTGCAAGTCTCAATCTCTACCCCCAAATCCACCTCCCCAATTCACTCTCCTTCCCTTGCTTGGTACCATGCGTACCTTCTCTATTTCCAAATTTTATTCATATTTCAAAACAGCAAGAATTCAGCCATTCATGCAGGAGTGATACCTGAGAAAAAAACTATCTTCTTGTCCCCAGGTCTCTCGAATACAGCATCAATTTTGGTCAATGTTTTAGGAAGGCCATACCAGAACTTGTGTATATGTACAGGTGCTTCTAATATATTTCGTGAATCCATTCGCCAGAACCACTGAAAAATTAAAAAAAATTATATAAATGAATAAATGTATGCTATGACTCAAGAGCAGGGAAAACTCCATCTGGTAATCTAAGTTTACCTTTATTAACACCTTAAAATTTTATTATTACAATTATGAAAATATAGTATGCTAAAGTCGGAAAGTTTTGATGCACCACTCTCTCACCTACTGATGCGCACACACACACACAAACACCCCTGTAAAGTAAGTCCTGTATCACAAATTCAGATACAAACACCACAAGATGAATGTGCATCCAGTTCTTTCACCTCACCTTTCCTATAAACAAGAAAACTTCAGTGCGTATGACAGTGATGGCATCAAAGGGTGTCGTGCAAGGGTCGGGAGACACCTCATCATCTCCTCCAGGTGTTGGATTCACAGTATGTGTCCCGTCAGGTGTTGAGGAAGAGGACACAGTTGATACAGTTGATTTGTTATCAAAATCTACTGGACCTCGAGGTGGGCCTGTTGATGAGTAAAGACAACCAGGCATTGTTCAGTATTTATCTTCATCATGCACTGCAGTTGCAAAAGATATAGGCGGCAGCTGGGAAAAAAATCCCATAAATCTAAACACACTACTCACCATAGAGGCTTTGAATACCCATGGAGTCATCATGGGGCAAAACAAATGGTCCAGAGAAGCCTTGGTACCATGGGTACATCAGCGCACCTGGGTCAGCACTGTGGGCAAGGCCTAGAGCATGTCCGAACTCATGTGCTGCCACCATGAAGAGATCAACGCCTGCCGCATACAAATTACAAGAATGGGATTACTCCTGGAAATAATCTTTTGCCCCCAAATATCTACAGGACTGTTCAGCTATTCAAAACAGGTTATTTGTAGTTAACCTTCATGCTGGAATCAATAATAAATAATGTCACTCGTTTTTACATGTGAGTGTATGAATGCACAGAAACACATTTATACAAACACACACACAGCCCACTAAAGTTTCAATAAGATTATCTCACCATCTGTAGAATTGCTGGTCCACCGCTCGTCATCATCAAAGTGGGTATCACCACCTTTTCCCTCGCCGGGAAAAAATGCGTGAGCTAGGATCATACCTACATACACACAAACACAGCATTGTGAGCAAGCTATTACATAATTATTATAACTAATAAACACACATTTCCATCAACACATCTTGCAAAAAATGAACTTCACAGACTGCTGTCAATCTGCAAATTTTGTGTACCTCCTTCCTGTTTAAACTCCCTCTTATTCTTTTTCTCTCTCTCTCTTAGATGTATGCACACCCTTTCCCCATAGAAATTCTGTGCACTGTAAGTGACGATCAGAACTAACGAGCTACCTTTGCCATCAAAGGGATAGCCGTCCTGATGATAACGGGAGGCAAACTGAATGAGGATGTCAGCGTTGCTTCCAGCCTTGACCTCAGTGAAGGTGAGCTGGGTGGCGTCGCTCCACACCTTGAAGGCGCTCATGATGGTGTCTCTCGTGACGGGGATTTCCATGTCTGGGGTGTAGTTCAGGATCCTGCACACAAGCAAAAGGCAGTTTGGTGTATCTGGGATGAGGCTAAACCCCTTCAATCCTCTTGCCAGCAGTGCTTACATAGACACCCCCCCCCCTTCCTTCTCTTGTTAGCAGTACACACAGTGCGTGCATGCGTGCGCTTGTGTGTGCAAGTGGGGTGCGTGAGAAAAAGAAAAAGAAAGCTTGATAACGTACGAGAGACCGGGCCACTGAGTCAGAAAGAAAGAGCGAGAAAGTGTGAAATGAATGAGACAGGACACGCATTGTCCAGATGACCATACATCCGGGGGCTTGAGAACAGCTCAAGCAACTGAGTGCGACAATGCTTCATGTAGGAGCGTGCATGCTACTGAACGTGTATGCGCACGTGTGTGTGTGTGAGGGAACTGTTAGTTCAGGTGAGCGGTCCACAAAGCGCAATTTAGCGCCGTAACTTACTGGACTACATGACTTGTTGACTAGCTATGATTTTGAAACCAGAATAAAATGAGTGGAAGCAGCTAAGTGTACATCATGATGCCTAGGCAGTGGCAGTTAGGGTGACGACGAAGCGCCAGCGTTGGGCACGTGATTAAGACACTCGCCCCATCAAACCCCATCCGTCACTACGTACCGTCACTATCTTTCTTACCTTAAGGTCTAAGTTCGGCCTTTAAGTACATCTACAGTCATGATAATACTCGTCCACCCCTAAACTGCACAACCAATTTGTTTTGCAAATTTCGCCGTTGCCTCATTCGTGAGAATACAAGATGAAATATCAACCTCGCTCCCTCCCAGTAAACATCGAGTACTGCTTATTATCTTTCTCCCTCATTAAAAACAAATCGCTGTGATATAGCCTTAGTTTGTAGCACGGCACACAACTTAACCAACCAACATTTTTTTTTTTAAATGGAATTGTAAAATATGGGCCATCCTGTCCCTGTTTTTAAATTTAGACATCTCTCGTCTCCATTTAAGAGGCTTGCAAGACCAAGTCTGGATGATTAACCTGCACTTCCGTTCTCGAAACAAACATCTGCAAATATTTTTTTTAAAAAAGGCTAATTAACATGTGGTCCCAGTTCTTCCACTGACTGTAGCTTTAACAAAGTAGATGTATCCATGACAACATTCTGGTGTCAATGGTGTTTGGCCTCTGTCTGTACATCCTAATGTTTTGTAAACCTGCTGTCATGATGTGGGATGCAAAAATGAAGGAAATTTGAAGGCAGTCGTCTGAGAAGGTGCAAGTATCATGTATACACCACACACAATTTGTATTAAGTCTGACCCCTGACAGTGCAACTGCAACCTTTTCAGCAGGATCCGTGTCAACAAGTGTTTGTAAGCAAGACTGAAAGTTGTTAGGGTCTGTAATCTTCCGTATGACGAGTTCCATTGTTAAACTTCCACCAGCAACTCTTATTTTTATCACAATAGTCTTCCCGGATTATTTGTTTTTACTTCCTTCATTGAAACTAGAGTCAGCTGCAAACTGTGATGCTCTCAATGTGGAGGCAAAGTATCCCAGTTATCAGACAGTCGGGTGGATTCTGTCGAGTATTCACTTCGGAACTTTAAGCCAACGATTAACTGATTTTATTTAGTCTCACCGTATCAAGAATATGAAGAATTTGTCACAATCGTCAGAGATGACTCAATGACACGATTTAGGAAATAAACAAATAAAGGAGACAGACTGGCTCACTGTTGAGATACTGTAATAAACAACAGCCCAGCAACCAGTCAGACGTCGTGACGCGGTGTAGTTGTTGTAAAAACTAGAGGGAAGAAAAATGCAAATTTTCTGTATTTCCTGAAGCCTGCAGCAGGGATTGTACCCGATGACCTGACACATACTAGGGCACAGGGCAGGGCAGGGCAGGGCAGGCCTCAGTCAGGAACTGTAGGCAGGGCACAGTCAGGGCTGGTCATTTATGTCCATAGCGCCATCTGCCCCACATCACCTACATTCCGGAATATTACAAATAAAAAGCTAATCAAAGAATTTGTGCGCGTGTCGAAAGATCAACTCAGACGCTGAGTATTTGTCAGATGAGTGAATTTAGTTTGTTCCAAAATACAATCTCCAAACTCGAACATATTCTTTAAGCCTTCATCTTCAGCAAAGGACGTAAAAAACAAAAGAGAGAAAGAAGTCGTGTTTGTGTGGATAATTATTCATCGTCAAGGCTCGAGTTGATGAGAGACTCGAGAGCAAATGACTGAGAGAGAGAGATGGAGTGAGTCACGCACCGCCTCTGTGAGTGTAACCCACTGACATGAGCTCGTGGCTGGCCTGGCTGAACACCAACCATGTCCTGCAGACCTGACATCAAGTGGATGTCATGGGTGGCGTCCTTTGGGGGTTGAAACTTCGTGTACGACCACGTGACTGGGTGTGAGATCAAAGGGCAGTCAGTATGTGTCAGCAGCACGAAGCTGAGAGAGTGAGTATATATCTCGGCTCGAGTTACGGAAGTCAAATCCGAAGTAAAAGGTTTGTATAGAGTTTCAAGAAGGTCGCAATTCTCACGTGGACTGCCTTTGTTTCAGTTTGGATGCACTCCACATTAACAATACGTCACGTGCAGTTCTTTCCGTTACATTCGGAAATAACTGTTCACAAATGGCAGACAGTACAGGTCTACCCAAGAACCAATTAGGATACATTACACATTGAATAACAAAGTTTTGCTGCAGCTTGAGTACAACCTCTCGTTAGCTGAGCCGAGAAGCAGTTTTAGAAATGAGGTAAGAAGGTATGTTAATACGATATGAAATGAAGTTGCCAGGTGTACGTCAATAAAATGGCAGACTGGGGTCTGCGTAAATAAAATGTGTTGTGGTGTAATAAACAAATCACGTAGAGAGGTATTTGTTCACTAAATGATGCGATACATGATTCAAACACGAAGTATTTATGTCAATAAAGAAGGGAAAGAAAATATATTTATTTCTAACATAATTTTAACAAAGCTTTTTTTTCATCATCTGGAACTCAAGAAAGAAAGTGAAATGAGCTAGAGTATACGAAAGAACCAGCTTTATGATTGACTGTAAAGAATGTGCAATTTGCATTTGAAAGCATTTTTTTTTCTCTCTCTCTCTGACTAAATGATATTTTCCTTGAAAGCAACTTCCGGTTCCTAGCGTCTCCAGTCCAGGACGATGCTGCTATACACACGAACAAACACTTTAGGGGTGAACTCTGTGACGACATATCAAATGTACCTTACAGTCATCACTTTCTCATCACCACCTATCTCTTTCTCATCATCTTTCATTATTTTCCCATCCAAGCCGTCAGACCAACGTTTTTTCCATTTGGTGCATGTGTATGTGAAAAACGGGGGATGCTTCCAGAACTTGTCTTGCCTGACTGCCGACAGCACGCTTGAGTGAAGCCAAGGCGTATGAAGGGGGATTACTTTCAAATCGGCTGGTAATTTCAAATGCATATGAATCTCAAATGTCGATAATTACTCCCAGAAAAAGTCATAGAAGACCACCGACATGTCGAATTACTGATTGCGACAATCACATCCTGATGTCCTGCTGTACCTGGCGAAGTCAGGCACCAATGTTTAGAAGAAAAGGAAGAAATAAAAGACACGCAAAAAAAGCAGAACAAAGAAATGAAGGGCACTTCAGCGAGGGCTGGGGGCACGAACTCAAAAATATTACCCGCTTTGCCCCTCAGTTCGGAGACTATATTACTCTGGTGGGCTGCCCACCATACCATCTCACATTACCATACCACCTGCCCACCTTACCACCCCAACATCGGCTGTCGCTGTCAGTACCCCATAGTCCTGTCTCAGCAGCATTCCCTCTTTCCCTCCAACCCCCTATTGCCCCTTGACCCCTTCTCACACAAGAGAAACCGATAAAGTGTCGTCTGCAAGATAAGCGTAGAAATAGCGACGAGCAGAGAAAGGGAAAGATTTTTTTTTTTGCAGGAACGCAGCTTCCGTGCGACCGACTTGCAGAGCTTGATGGCTGCAATGAGTGTTGTGGTTATGCTAAGAGCCCTCAAAATAATGATGAAGCGACTTGGTGCAAACAGAGGACCCAATCGAGCCTCGTTCTAAACTGCTACGTCAGCAGGGTCCTAATGGATGTAACATATGTTCAATCAAGCTGATCTCCTATTACAAGCCATGACAAGTGAGAAAATAATCTTCAGCATCCCTTAACCCGAACGCCAGCCCACTCATTCCTTTTGCTCCACGGCTAAGTTCAGGAAGGATTAAAACCAGTCTGTCACGTGACAGTATTTTTGAATGTAACAGCCACGTAATGACGTGCAAACTTGTCATGAGAAGGTACCTGGCCCTCCTGAGCTGACCCAAGAGTGATGTGAGCAGGTAGATGCCCTCTCCACCCCGTGAAGTAGTGTTCTGTTCTTATATATTTGTGTTGTATGTTGTTGTTTTCATGGTCTGTGAAGAATGATGAGCAAGAGTTTTAAGACACGCCCCTTGTTCCTGATTGACTGTTCATCTGTTGTCCGCGCCATGTATAATTTTATATTCTAATTTCATGCAAACTTTGTCCTCTTTCATACCTGTTGATTAGTTGACAAGAACGGGTCTTGAGGTCAATTTATGAGGTAGGCGGGGACTGATGCTGAATGGAAGTGTGTGTGTGTGGAGGAACTGGCAATGGTGGAGACTGGAACCAGCTACATGCACGGAACACTCAGTAGGGGATGACAGTTGAAATCTTTGGTCCAATGACGGTTCTGTCTTCAAAGACCTTTACACATGGGTTACATCTGATCGGTGATAACTGTACCACCTCTGATGGGTTCACACTGTCTCTGATGAGTGATGAGTGTACGAATCGTATTGGTTATAACTGATCGTCTGATGAGTTATGATTGTAATATATCTGCTATGTTACAATTGTACAACATTTAATAGATTACAACTGTTTTGTTGGTCTGTGCAGTTTTATAGCATACAGCAAAGATAGTTTTATTCCACCTGTATTGTACCGTGTTGTTCTGTATGTCCCAGGTCCCCACACTTTGACATAGCTCATCCTTAATCAGGATTCAACTCGTTAATACACCTATACTAATCACCGATGTCTTTATCCATATCAATAAAACCAGACTTTTTGCATTCCTTCCATTCACTGCTAACACACGACTAAGATACATAACAAGAATCGGAATCAACAACACGATTATAGTCTTGCTCTAAAAAGCTAATGTGAAGTTCTAGCTAGTCGTATATTGTGCAACATTCTGTTTAGAAAACAAAGCACCTTGTGTGAGTTAGGGGAAGGATAGCTCTTTGCTGGTTACAAAGGCCAGCTTATGTTTATCAGTTATAGGAAATTAGAAAAAAACTAGAAACTTCTTGGCTGCAGGCGCAACATTATGAAATTTACCCTTACATTTTCTGAATAATGTTTAGAAAAATAGTAAAGCAAAGGATTTATAGTTATCGCCAATTTTATTCTAGCCCTAGAAGAGATTTGGCACTAAAATTAAGTCCCTCTGAGTGATGAAGTTATTTAAAATTTTCTTAACTTTAGACATTTTTTGCCGCCTAGAAAAAGCACGACTGTGGCAAACCTTTGAGTTGAAACCAACAGTAGTTAGGTTATGGAAAAGATGAAGTCATTGTCTGTCATATAGTTGGCGTGACTGTGACTGCAATTTTGCAAGAAGAAACTAAAGTGACATTAAAATAAGATTTAAATAAGTATGGATCATGTGCGAAGGGAGCTTGGTGGGACTGTTGTGGACACTGGTGTGTGTGGGGTGTTGTGGAAGAGCCGTGGAGTCCTGGTCAGAGTGTAGCCTGGCTTCAATGGGTCAGTGCGTCCAGCCAGCCGGCCACGATGACCTCTCAAAACATCAAGACTGCCATGCCCTCTTTCATGGCACTGATGCCCATACTGCCAATTTCCACCACGGAGCATTTCATTTTACCAAGGTCATAAGGCTAGATGTGGGAATGTCCACAGAAGCAACTCAGCCTCAGTTTCGGAATCACAGACAGCAAAGGAAAGATGGCATCATGACGAGGACGTCGAATCACACCCAACTCAGCTACAACTCTCTAAAAATCTTCAACCTAACACTTGTTGCCCTTTGCCAGAAAAGTTGAAGCAAACCCCAAGACCAGCCCAGTGCAACTGCAGGCTTGTTGTTGCCGTTATTTCGTGACGTCAGTCCTCATTCATGCAGGTTGTGATGCGACCAACTCCATCACAACCGGGCTGAACAAGGACCGACAACTCACGACATCTCGTCTCCTGGCTCCTCTCGGGACTAGATACTATTTTCTGTAGACACTTATTCCCAAAACAACGTCGATGCAGGCAAAATATATCAGAAAAATAAGAAGGGAAACCTTTCATCTGCAAGCAGTATGTTCGCTTAGCCAAATACCAGAAAATATCAGCAAGGTTCAAGATTAGAGGACGCACAGCTTCGTCTGTGTTATCCCCCATGACATTTCGCTACTCCTCCGTCGCCTTCTGTCTCCGTGGATCACCCAGTAGCTTGCCATCATTATGATGGTCGTACACTCAGGGGAATAGATTGTGGTTTGTGGCGGCGATTGAAGAAGATTCGTCTTAACGATCGCCAACTGAGCCTGCCTCCCGTGGAGACCTATCGGGACATGCCCCCGTGCCTGTGTGGTGATCTTTAAGTACCGAGAGATGTTGACGATGTCCCTTTGTGGTCTGTGAATCCTGTCGGCGAAGCTGGTCTACTTGCTGACTACACCCATGGGCACAACACTGACATTTTCTTTATCGCTGAAGCCTGGCTTCTTGACAGGGATGACCCTGAGTGCAAGGAGCTCACACCACGACTGCCAGATCATGACCTTTTCTCGCCCATCATCTACAGGGCTTGTCTCCACAGCTACTCTTCTATTTCTCCTTCACACACCTCCTGTCAGGGAGCAGAACTCATTATTCACATCATCCCACTAACATTTTTCACTGATCGTCCCACCAAGGAACGCCAAGAACAAGCTGAGAGACTCGGCGAAATGAACACTTACCTATGATCAGTATGCAGTCTTCTCAACTTAATTTGTTTCCAAATGTCATCAGCTACAATGGATTATTTTAAGAAACATCTCATGCTGATTGAAAGAATTACTGGTGCACACCAATACTTGTTTTACAGGCTGAAGTCCACCAAATTCTCCATAGCTACACCAGGAAAAGACAACTAGAAAAGAAACTCGATGGGAAGCTGCAGACCAACAAGACAAGCTACAGCGCCTCCATCACACTCGTGACCTTCAGTAGCAGCCTCGCTGTGTCACAGAATCTCTCGTAGATAAGGAAGGACAATGCTCCTGACCGATTACATAAAGTCTACAACGTTTTAAAACAAAACAACATTAAACGAGCGAGGAATTCTCCCGGTAGACCCTCAGCAAAATGTCAGAAAACTCAGCATCAAGAACATGCGACTGTTGTCAGCAACGTGTATAGAAAAAGTGGAAACACTCAGTCCGGAACGGTTACAAACTTTGCCCCCGACAATGGTGCGGCAAGGACGACGAAGAAGACACGGCAAGGGAGAAACTGCGTAAAATCTTGCGTCCTATCCTTCCCTGCGACAAAAAACCGCATACAACAGCCAGTCTTGAAGATGAAACCTTCGTCCCCATCGACGAAATGTGCTGGCGGATCGAGGTTTGTTTCCAGCATGCCACTCTTCGGGGCAAAGAACTCGCAATCTGCTCTCCCCTGTCACAGATGTCTGGAGAAAGTAACCGAAACCCCATGAAGTTGGGACTCCGTGTACCCTTCTGAACACATTTTCCCTTCGCACAATCGTCTTTTTTCAAAAAAAGAGAGAGAGAAGCCCCGAACATTTCAAAGCGCAAAGCCTCGTATCAGTTTGTACGCATGCGCGGTGCCTGTGAAGCATGACCCAGTTCCCAAGCACGGCTGGCGCGAGACAGAGTTGCAAGAGCAGAAGCTGGTGTACTTGCAGGCAGGCAGGCGCATACATCAGGCAGCAGATAGAAATGCCATTTGCCTCTCTCTCTCCAAGCACTGATCTCTTTCAGGGGCGTTTAGAATTCCACACACAGCTCGCAGCGCCGCTCGGCGGGAGCAGTGGCTGGCCCAAACCTGCGACTGAAAGGCAGACTCCAGCTGTGGAGGTGATCGGGTGGTGGAAGTCGTAAACAATTTCGGTTACCTTGCACGCGCACGCGCACACACACAGAACACAGAACAGACTTCCGTCAGTGTGCCTTCTGCAAGCAGCGGCGGTCGAAAATAACCTGTTTGTAAATGGCGGTGGAGGGACTGCAACTTTGGACAAAGTCTTCCCCCCGCGAGCAACAACATGGAGGCCTCGTGTTAAGCAGGAAATTACGAAGCAAAGGTTTTTCTCGATCTGACAAGTGTTTTCTCAGCAGTGAGACTTTCGGAGGTGGAAGAGACAGATGCTACCGTTTCGCTGACTAAGGAACGAATTCTTGCTACCAGCGGCTCCTGGGGTCGCGCTGATAAGACAAGAGGTTCGGCACCACCTGTATGGCTGCCAGACCGTGGTCTCTGTGTCCAATGTTACAGCCTTTCGTCTAATGTAGCCAGCATCTATTGCAGCCGATGTCTAATGTAACCAAAATTTGATGGACTAGTCATCATAGCCAAGATAAATACGAGGAAAAAAATGGAACATACAAACATTTACCAGTCGTGCTGACAAATAATCTTGATGAAAGTGTTTCGTTTTTAGACGAAAAATACTGCAACAAGTCTCTTCGCCAAAAAAACGCATACAGAAAGTTGTTGTATCTGCCTGAGGGATAGTCACTAGCCTCACATCCCCGAAACTGCTAAACTGCCAGTTATTCGTGTAACTTATTCGCACGGAAGCAGCGAAGCTTGTGAGAAAACCACCAGTCAACGGAGAACCGCCGGGCTGCAGGCCTGATACTCACGGACCCATCTTTCTGAAGCGAGAAGAACCATGCATGGCAACCACCACCGCCGACGTCCTGACAACTCCATCAGCTACCGAAACCACGGGATCCCGTTAGTAAGTCTGGAACTGACCCCCGCCCGCAAAACGCCAAGAAAGCATCCAAGACCAAGACCAGCCACGGACCTTGCACTCCCCGCACAGCCAGTGCCACGAACTTTGACCTGCCCCTGGCGTCTTCCTCCTTGTCACTGCCGAGCCCCCTCTGCATGTAGCAAATTAATAAGCCATCTGGTGGCGCGACAGGCACGCATGGCGAACGCTGATTGGTTGAATGCAGAGGGTAGGTAAGGGGGTAAGACCGCCGGTTTGAAAGTTTCCCTCCACTTCAAGCCACGTCCTCTCTCTCTGTGTGTCTCTCCTTGCTCACTCGTCCTGCTCTCGCCAAGAGGGCGCTCTGAGACCCCTTTCCGGTGTGGCTGACAGTGGAGTAGAAGCCATATATGCACACGAACACGCTTCCCGTCGCTGCAGAATCCTAGTCTCGCTTCTCATTGGTCGTTAACTTTGGCAACACAGATGATGAGCGTGGTCATCAATAGGCATGGGGTTAAAGTCATTCGTTTATCATTATTTGAAATGTACTCATAGATCCGGCAAAAGCATCCCGCTGAGGTTCTGAGCCCTGCAAGTGTCTGAACTCTGTATAATAAAAACTGTCGTCTGCTATACTGCATACAAACAAACAACTGTAACAGACTTGTCATCAATATCCGGAGGAGGCTGAGAAGGAGGAAGCTTAATGAGGCTGCAAGTGTGACTAGTTGGTGGCCCGCCACACAGCAAACAGCACAACAACGCAGTCACACCATAAACACTTGACAAAACTCTTCATGTCTAGCTGTACATACACTTTTTGATGTGTATGAGTGTATCTATTTCACATCCCTGTGGCTAGTGTACACTGTACGCGCTGTATCACTGCATGTACATAATAACATAATATTTAAAATGACTGCAGGGTTAGAGAACAAACAGTTGTAGCCAAGGTACAAAACAGGTTCAGTTCATTAAGTGCCACGATGTTCAGTTTCCGAACAGCTGATAGATTCTTTGTCACAAGACACTGTTTGCTGAAACCAAAAGAAGTGACAAAGGGTGTCATCGCTAAACTTATTTGGAACAAGACTTTGATCGTCAACCAAGCGACACCATCAGTAAAGTGCTTGCCTGCTCTGCTCCTCAATACTAAGGTCCAGGGCACACACACACACACGTACACACACACGTTATCAGATTTTTTTCTCACGATTTACCCCCCACCTTCAGTAGACCACTCTTACACCTTTCACCCTCCATCAGCAGGCTGCCCCTCCCCCTCTCGAGACCTGAAGATGCAGCCTCCCATCGCCTCATGAGGCCAAAAGGTCAGTGTTACTGGACCCCAGTGTTACGGTCACCATCGACAAGGAGTGAGATGCTGGAGTGGAGCAGGGTACTCACACACTAGGCTCGCTTCCTGCCGACCCTCGGGTCGACTGGCCAACAAACTGGAGCTGCAGCACACTTAGCAGCCGCTGATCCCGAGTTTACTCTCTTCAGGACAGTGACCCTCCCGACACAAGCCCTGGGCAGACCCCTCCCCCTTTTCATCGTCTTGTACAATAAACATAAAAGGAATTAACAATAAATGATTCCTTAGCCTTGTTGTCGTAGGGGCAGGGACCTGCAAGTGGCTCACCGTGTCTAAAACACTGCATGCAAAACCCAGCGCTATTCTTCTACCCGTCTTTATGTAACCCAGGCTGAACGGTCAGAAAGTTTTTGTCACTCAACCAGGCGTGTTTCGAACTGGGGACCTTTTGTTCTACAGTCGAGTGCACTAACCGCCAGACTACGGCGCCCTCATTGTAAAATAATACTGTTTTTAACGATGCTTGTTATGTAATTTCTTACAAGTTTTTTTTCAAAAAATATTTGCCAGGATTAATTTTTGAAAAGTGCATACCATCATTCATGCATTCCTACAATCATCTATCACTATCATAAGAATATATCGTAAGTACATTACAGTAAACCACTTTTCCAGAAGACAACAAAAATTTCCTACAGTGTTATGTCTGACACGAGGCAATCACAGTTGTCCTCTGACCACGTGCATGTCTAGCTCCTGTTTTTTGCTTTGTAGCAATCTGTCACAGTAATAACACCTTGTGCTAAAATGCTTTGTTCCTGTGTGTAAAAGTCTGAACACTTTCTGTCAAACTGCTTTATTTGCTTCCATCTGTGACACTAGTATCACCTGCTAAACTTTAGTACATTTTGTGACATCTGTACATCTGTGCATACTCGCTCTAGTTTTATCTCTGTTCAGGTGTGAGATGGATTTAGCAAAGAGAAGAACAGACCTCATTTATGTCAGCCACTCAGCAGTTCTAGAAGTAAAATCAAACATATTTTAAAAGAATACCCAATACAGCTACCCCTGTGAGTTGTCAAAGTAATGTCAAATCAATGCCAGCTTGTTACAATAATCCTCGGGTGTCACTCGAGGTCGGATGGTGACAATGTGGAGCTGCGATGGTGAAAAAGCTTAGCATGAAAGGATGTGAGAACAACAAGCCGCCTCATCCGCTTAGTCGTTACAGAGGACCACTTCTGCATCAACGAGACCGACCAGAGATTCCGGGGACGCGGATTTCCAAAAGGAGACAAGACCGGAAACATCCGGGTAGCTGCATCCTGCCGACAAGTCACTTGTTCAAACTGGAAGTGCCCCACGTCCGCGGGTCCTGGTATCAACAACGAGACAGGTCATTTTAATGACTAATGACCGTTAGGGTGTGATGTCATCTGATGGCAAATGGCTGTTCTGGTTGTCGTCCTTTCAATACTCAGTCTGCGATGATTAAAGGAGCCGAGGCCAAACAGGATTATGGGCAGCCACCCGTGTCGATGCTTTTTGGTCGCAAAATGTTGCCACATAAATGTTCAAAGCTATTTTCATGGATTACATGTTCAGCTTTTATTTATAACTATTTGAAGATGTTTATGACACAGCCATACTGATCGAAGTAGTTTTTATTTGCTTTTCTCCTCCTCCTCTAATGTTCTTCTGTTCTGTTCCTCTTCTCCGATATCTTTGTGTAGCGCAGTCACTTCATTTGTTTTGGTTAATCTGTGGAAGTCAAGACCTATGCAAATTCACTTAACAATGAGTCCCGCCCGCACAAACAAATCCCAAGTAAACAACCTAGGTCTTTATACCAAAGATTTTCAGTGTGCATAGGATGTATGACGAGGTGTACGACGATCATCACAGGCTGGTGTTTCGTCATCAGGTGAAAAGAAATGGCAACGTGGTGTCAAGCCGGGTGCAGAATCACCACAGCCCGGGTTGGGAGCTTCCGTCCAGTCACGTGACCCAACCGTCGTTTGGCGTCGTGCATGCCCGCCCCTGCTTGTGCTGCGATGCTGTGCGAGATGGCAAACGGAAGAAAGTCGTGTCTGCCGGACACCACACAGCATCTCGCCCTTCCGCTCTAACAAGTGAGCTCTTGTTCAGACGGACATCTTACAGCGACAGATTCAGCGGGGACAAACATGGCCGCCTGGGTGTTCACAGCGCCTGACTGATATTCACGCACAACAAGAGTCCTTGTCTTCTGCTATAGGCCACACGAGTGAAGTCTTAGCCGTCGTCTGTAATCTAACAAATTCCTTCCTTGTGGCGAGCTGTTTCTCTTCGTGCACACAGCATCCTGAGAGAGCAACACATGCACTACAGTTGTCACGCGAACGCCATACCACCCCACCCCAACCACCCGTACCCGTGATTAATGCATGTAATAAGCACAGCCTTTGAAAATAATGTAGTGTTGTTGTGACCACACTATGACTGAATATTTTGTAGTGACTGATGCACATTTGTAACAAACTCTCTGACACTAAAATGGAGTGACCAACGCATACTTTTTAAAGCACGCTAACAGACCAACATATTTATACACAGTGATGCTGTACCCGGTAGTGGCTAACGAACATTTGCAAGACTGTGGCACTCAGTTGTTAAGACTGACACGAAGGTTTTAGGGCTCAGATGAACAAGACTCTGAAGTGACCGGTGATCAAACTACGCACTAGGATATCAACACTCATTGCCACCTACCGTATTGCAGTGACCACACAATGATGGAATGCTTTGTAGTAACTGTTGTACATCTAGACACAATGCTATAATGAATACAGCACTAGTTCCACGTCATGGGGAAGTAATAACTCGGAATTCGACACAAACACAAACACACTCACACACAAAATGCGGGCAACAGATAGAATATTTGTGTGTGTGTGTGTGAGACAATATATATGTGAACGAGAGAGAGTGTGTGTGTGTGTGAAAGGGAGAAAAAGATTGTGTGTATGGGTGGGTAAGCTTCTGTTCGTCTCTATGCAAGTGTGAATGCACGTGTAGGTGCGCGCGCTCGCCCTGTCTGCCCTTACACGTGGGAATAGGCTGAAGGGATTATCGCTTCTGCTGCTGACCTCGGCCTCTGCAGCACGCGCGGCGCCAGATAAGCTGGCTGACACGTCACGCGCATGGTGGGCTAGGGGTGGCGTGGGGTGTCATGTGACTTAAGTGTCACTCCTCACAGCCCCTATGCCACACTTTCGTTGAGGAAGCAAGCATCTTGTTCACCCGCTGGCTGCTGGGCAGTGTGCACGGCTACAACAACCATGGCCGGCAACTCTCACCCCAAGTCAGTCCCCCCTCCCTTCCAATACAGTTTGTGACGCCATCGATACGACTGACGCAATTTTTAGCAGTGAGTGACGCAAACTTGAAAGTGCGCCATCGACGTCCAAATATATAAAAATAGGTCTAAAAATAGATTTGCATGCCATGGTGTATGACGCTGTGCTGCCGTCACGTGACAGGGATAGGTTACTTAACAGCATCTTCATTACCAAGGCAACGCATGCCTCAAATTTCTTTCTTTTTTTCTTTTTTCTTTTTTTTAAATCCCAGGTGATATCGCACCCAAACATCATGAGCACGGAAAAAAAACCCACGCGAATGTTTACAATATCTGCTTTCTGGAAAATAAAATGTTTGTGTTTAATTTTGTTCGCCGCCCTTTGCACTCCGTGGCACGAGATGCAAGCGCTGCATCACAATCCAGACATAGGTAGCCAGCATGTTCCGAGGTGGCAGGGAAGGTGAGGTGGGATTGTGCAGTATGTCCGCGCTGCCGCTGCGGTGTCTGGATCTGACAACCTCGCGACATGCATCTTATCGCAGGTACATGGCGCCTCCCTACCACCAGTCTATTTTAAAGCTTGCACCAGGGTATGCATCCCCGCAAAACGGAATAGTGAACGCCTCCACAGTACGGGGCAGCTATCATCTTCCTAATGCAGTATGTAGAGGGGGGTGTCTTAACGTCTGTCTAACCCTACAAAATGTGGCAAGTAAGGGTTATGTACCCCATGAATATCTGAAAACTTGCGTGATTGTTTCCCCGAAACACGTGGATTATCTGAACTTGTAGCACTTTGTACCCAGAATGTGCGGCGAATAATTTCTCTAAGTCCCCGGAATATCTTACAAATTCCAGCCCCGTGTCCCAGAATATGTGGTAGCTAACATCTGTAAACCTCGTAACGGTGATTTGTGCCTAGTTTTCCCCAGACTGTGGGGATGTGGCAGCGATTGGCGAACGTGCTGGCGACTTACTTGAAGGACAGGTCTTTCTTGCCCCATTTGGAAGGCGCCTGCGTGTACCGCTTCCGTCGACCAGCCCGGTTGGACTCCTCCCTGCCGAGGTCAGAACGTACTTGATTGGAATCTGGACGCATCCCTGAATCCAGGTTACCACAACGAGGCTTTGACATCAGTTCTTCGGTCCTTCTATCAATGACACCTGTTGACACCATCGACATCATCATCAATTTAGCAACGGCGACATAAGCGCTGATGTCTTGGTGGGTGTTGACAAAACCAGTCCTGCACGAATGTGTGTATGTTTGTATTTGTCTGTTGTATGTATCATGCGTAGTGTTTATCTGTGTGTTTCTTTTGTAGTGGGGAGCGTGTAAGCTTTTCTGTCAATTACCTGTCTCCGGAATGCGTCCCATTTTCTGCAGTTTTTTGATGGCTCGTGTCAAGTCATCTGCACTCATCAAGTTACCCGTCTCCGTGCTGGGTCCAGACAGGTACCCGAACTGAGCCAAATATTTCTGCAACAGAAGAAAATGCGTGCAATTAGACGTGTAACAAGCGGGAGAGGTTTGTCTCTCTCACCACACGCACCCACAAACACACAAAACACAGAGACAAAACACTTGCGGCTATCAAGGCTAGCTCATAAGGAGAATGAAGATGATAAGAGCAGAACAGGTCTAAAAGCCTGGCCACAGCTAAAGACGATTTTTGCAAAAGATCTGCTACAGTTAAAACTATTAGGTATTCGTTAATTAAAATGTGGTTACAGCTCTCCTGTTGGCTATAGCCTTGATGATGTAAGCATGTCCACTCAAAGGTCTGACGAGGAATGATTTCGTGGCTGTGGAAGGGTGGTCACGGTTGTTTACACAATTGTTGTAAAATAGTGATTAAAACATGTTCTTGTCATTTCAACGGACTTTTAAGTCTGATATGTCGTTTACATGTGCTTGCTTTTTCTTAAAATAATCGTTACAGTATCGGTAGTGGTACTACTAGTACAGCCAGGTCAGATTCTTAAAATAATTTAAAATGGTCCAGTTCTGGAATTGAAAACTCGTGTCAAGGATTTTTTCTTTCTCTCGTGCACCAAACCTTACCCAGTTGCCTCCATGCTTCACAACGAACAGGGACTTGCAAGGTCTGAGGGCGAGGGTTAATGCTAATTTGCACAAGTGTAACAGGAAAGCAGATCGACATCGCACCGCGGACACCATTCTGTTAGCTACCCCCTCGTTTGAGTGCCCATGGCCCTGGTGTGTGTGTTCTGTTAAAGATACATGTGTTGAAAAAGGCAACGTCCACTGCCTGACGGATGCGTCCAATGCTCCATGCAAAATTTAGTCTAAGATATGAGGGCACACAGCTGAACAGACCACTGGTGTAGTCTTCGTGGACCAGGACAGGAAGTCAGGCAGCTGCATGTCATGGACCAGGACAAGGAGTAATGGGGTCTTGCAGCTATGATCTTCATTCAGAATTGACTAATGGAAGGAAGAAGTAATTAGAAAAGGCTACAAATTGTCGTGTAAATACTACAAGCATTTTATGCAGATTTCAAATGTCCTTTTTGAAATAGTTGTTCCAGAAGTGGAAGCTTATTTGTTGGAGGACAATACGACAAAGATGACAGTTTACGTCTGTGGCAAAACAAGATGGCTGACGAGGAAACAATTTGCACAGATGTCGAACAGTGCGACGTTGTGTGAGGGGGATGAGGGATGGGGGAAGAATGAAGGGCGCTGTGACCAACTTGATCCATCGGTCAAACTAGTGGAACATGTTTGAGGCACTTGTGCTGGGCTGAGTGTGCGTGTGCGCATGCCCAGTCTTCAGCGTGCGTGAACAATAGAGATAGCGGTAACAAGGACGCTAAAGACAGGAAGTTCTTCGTGAAGTGGACCCCGACCGGATATGTTTGCGCTCGGCCCGCATGAGCCAACTTCCTCTTCGTCGACAGACGAAACACACACACGCACGCACACCAGCGACACGTGCAACACTACCTTCCCTCCTCTCCTCATCCCGCGCATTTTTTTTTTTTTTTATATTCCATGCAACATTATACACAGGCGAGCACGCGCACATGCTAGTGCGAGCCCGCACATCTCTTCTAGAAGGAAGATAATGTATTGCGTTCACAGTGACACGATGAGGATGCAGGGTGGCGGGGGAAAGAGAGAGTGTGTACGGTCGAGCTTTACAATGCTGATACACATTATTCGCGCTAGTTCACGAACAGCATCATCCCAGCTAGTCGTTGATGGGTCCGTGGTCACACCATCTCATAGTCAACCATTGCAAAACATAATTGTCTCAGGATCCGAATAAACACCTACCCACGCACACACTGTCGTTTTTGGGTAAATAAACGTGTGTTCTGAGCTCTACCCGTTCAGCTTTCTTTAACGCAGGATGTTAGCAACAACAATCGATCTTCTAAACATTCCAAAATAAACAAAATAAACCAGAAAACAGAGATTTTGATGACTTGTAGCAGAGTAGAGCAGTACTGAATGTGTACAGCTAATATACAGAACATTTTTTACAGCTAACATGTACATGATGACTGCGCACAGTATTGTGTACAGTTAATTATAGTGAGTAATACTGTGTACACCGCAGTTCAGTGTGGAAAGAGTGTGCTCACCGAATTATCCCAACACATGATGGTATAATTGTTACATTTACTAAGAACTAATTGTGCACTAACTAGCTCATTGTAGTATGGTCGTGTAAGCTAACTATCGCAGTGTGGTATAATCATGTAAACTAACTAGTTGCCTGTACAACTATCTACAGCTGACAATTCAGACCAGCACTGTGTACAACTTGTACCGTTTCTGGAAATGTCTGTGAGTGCGGTGCTAATATTTAGACCGCAGCTGCCAAGGCTCGTGCGGAACGTAAAAGGCGGGACGCGGTGTTGCAGTCGCAGCAACTGTCATAGCAGACACACGGCAGGTGGAACCCTGCTTTTCTCGCAGATATCCGTCCAGTCTTTACCTACAGCCTCTGCAGCCTGCCGATTCCGCTCATAGAAACCACCTACTTCTGTCAGATTGCCAATGCCTTCACTACCTTTGCTCCGGTCCTAAGACCAAGCCGGCAGCGACGCACTCCGCCCTCGGTTCAGTATCATAATTAAAGCCTGGGGTCATAGGTCATTGTCAAAAGCCATGGGAGTGGAATAGGGTAATGGCTAACAATTCATATGGGTAATAATAAAGGCTCTATCTGTACAGACAACACAGCCCCATACCCTGCCCGTTCACAAGTCTCGGTCTCGTGTACTTTCGGACAGCTTTTCAATAGCTCTCAATTGTCCTTAAATATGTCCTGCTTGGATACCCCTTGTGATTGCGAGGTCAAAGAAAGTACTTTGTGTCACTTCTCGCTCATCTCCTGATTAGGATGTCCAGAGACATTTCAACAATAACAAAGAACAAGGATAAATTAAAATCAGTTGTCTCGCTAACTCTCTTCATTCTTAACGAATCCTGAGATCAAAGAGTCTGCTCTCTACATCTTGGTAACGAGATAAAAAATATGAAACTTGCCTTTTTACTTGTTATAACTGAACACGACAGAGAACGAAATATCATACATACAAATATTGTATGTATATACAAACATACATACGCAGACAATTTAATTTGAAATTAAGAAAACGAAGACTACAGGCGACGAGGAAAACGAGCGTGAGGTTGCAAGTACAGTAAAAGGGAAACAACTGATCCACTAGCGGTTGCGCCCCCTACTGTCGTCATGAGTGCATGCTAGGAGGATTTATTTCCCTTTAACTCAGGGAGCTACAGCCAAGTAAGACACGCACAAATCTTATCTTCCGTAGGTTCAAACAAATAAACAGCGTGTCGTAGACAGTGTTTTGCGGCCTTAAGCTCCATTGCAGGTGATTAGGAACAACAACAACAAGAAGACAGTGTTTTGAAATTTCGCTGCGAACCTGTTTAAAAAATAAATAAATAACGATGACATGCAAAAACTAAATATTTTATAAATCTTAAGAGAATGTGTTTATTAACAAAAAACCCAAACAAGTTAAAAGTTATGCTACTCAGTATTTTCGCTTGTATCGCCCTCTCCATCTACCACGTGATATGACGTCATCACCTAAGCGACTTGCCGGAACCTATGACGTCACGCACACAGCATGGGTGCCGTGTAGCCGGTGCGTGCGTGCGGTCGTTGGGAGCGAGAGGAGCGATGAGCACGTGACTGCAGGAGTAGAGGGGGGGGGGCGAGTGAGGAGCGAGGCTAATGAAGGAGGTTGAGAATCCTACCCACCCTTTGACTGTAAGCACACTGCCAGGGTTTCCCGCACCCACACAATCTACCCGGCTAATCCTGCCGTTTGTTGCAGTGCCCTGTGCATCTTCTGATCCCGCATGTCTGAGCTTGTTTCACCTGTGCTCTAGGTCAGAGTGAAAATACCTGCGGCAAGCTGCATGTAGTTCTTTCTCTCTCTGAGCTCTTTTTACCTGTCGTCAAGCTCTGTGGCAAGCTGCATCCCTCCTCTCTGTACCCCTCGTTTTGCATGCGTTCGTGTTTGTTCGCCTTTGCCAGGGTTCTGTACAAAATTCGCGGTTGGATGACACCATGTCTGTTTTAATTTCACAACCACCACTACCACCGCCCACAGCTTCTCGTGTCTTCCATCCCACTCTCCATTTTGCTGCAGCAGCAACTGCACTCCGCTGCTGTCTGTCCACTAGTCCACAAGTCTACAAAAACAACCAAAGGCACAACGTTTATCAACACCGATGTAAAAAGTAAATAAATGGACGGCCTTCAACACCCCACCCTTCGACTTTCCGCGGTCACCCCGCCCGTCCTGAGGCCTGTGAAGTGGTGACCAGCTCTCACGTGTAAACAGGTGAAAGGTGGTGACTTGATTACAACTCAGGTGTCGTCGTCACATGAACATGTGTTTTATAAGTTTTTTCACGCCTGTACTCGCGGATTTTTTTTAAGTGCCTAAAATTTTATTTCTTAACTGCTAAAATTTGTATTAAGTTCTTGTTCTGTCTAGAACACACCTAGACTGCTGGAAGCTTCACAGGTGTACATCGAGACAACTATAATGTCTCCGACACTTAGACACCGTGTGGGCGTGGCTACTGTTACTGAGAGCATTCAACGCACACGTGTTTCATTTGTTTAAAAGGAGTTGTGAGGGGGAAGTTAACAAAATGTGCAATTAGAACCAATCTACCGTAGATTTTCTGAGGAACGAGTTCAGTAATAATGTACGAGTCATGAAAGCTTCATTGAAAGACGGCCGACCCACCTAGTGAATGAGATCGGCTGATCAAAGGCAGGCAGCAAGCCATTAGCTTGCCCAAAGGAAGATCAGTCGACAGGTGAATAGCATTATCAACCCATTAGCACCATGGCACGTACACCTCCTAACGCCTCACACCCAACATAGAGGGCGGGTAGGCCAACGAGGAGAGTGACATGGGGAAACAGGGATGGGGTGGGGACAGGAGGTCATAATGATGGGGCTGGTAACGGATTAAAAGAAAAGGTAGTCGTAGTGTCGAACCAGATGACATCTAGACAACAACACCTGCACTGTAGTCCGCTCCGACTTTATACTTCATAGAAATAAACGGACATGAGAGACTCCTGTGGTCAACTCGCAGTCACAGCAGCAAACACAAATGTTGTCATCAATCGTATTTCTCCTTTCCCCTCTTCCCTTTATGCATCGGTGTGTTCCACTGCTCTTCTCGCAGTCTGTTAGCGAGAGGAGAGTTGGAGGGCTGTGTGGTGTATGCTACATACCTTGAACTATAAAGAAGCTCGAGGGGGGGGGGAGAACAAGATGAAGCTGAAGAACATGAATCATCGTCGACCTTGGATTGCGGTGCAAGGACAGTTCGCTGTGGATGTGTGAGGGGGATGGGGCAGAGCTCCCTCACCTCCCTGAGCATCAAGGGCAGAAAATAGTGCAAGGGATGCAACTCCTGAAGACAGCTGCTTCACAATTCAAAAAATTATACCTCCAAGGTCCGTGACCTCCTCAAAACATCATTCTGTTTATTTGTGATAAGTACGCGCGCGGACACACTCAAACACAGAGCGACAAATGGACTGACAAAGCAAGGAAGAAGAGGGGTGGGTGGGGTAGGGAAGATAAACGGAAAAGTGATGAGCCGGCAATGGGAGGAACAGGAATTTCCAGAAACCTCTTCAGCGACTAATTGCTACGGTTCCGAGATCGCAGTGACATAGCTTCCAGGTCAAGGTAAAGGTTCTGGCGGAAAGTGAGCGAGAAACAAAGAAACGAGCAAACCGACGATTTCATTGCACTCGCCAGTCTTACATGGGTGGTTTAATACATTCTGTATCCCGACATACAGTTATACAGTCAATCACACAGGTAAATACAAAGCTTACAGGTGTACATTTCTCACGAAGACCTGTATACCAGCGACAGATGAACATGACGCGAAGCATTGTTTCAACTACATTTGTGCAAAAACGGACAATAAAGAGAGAAAGATGGAGAGAAAAAGATTGATGCTGGAGAAGAGGTTTATCGGGTAAATGATAATTTTCGTCCCCAGATCGTGATTTACCTCCTTCAATCGATCTCCAATGGTCTCCACATGTACATGCTTTGATTTGAGAGTGAAGACAGATGAAGCAAGCACGTGCTTTGTTGTGTTTTGTGTCTGTGTGAAGGAAAGCCAGTGTGTGGATGATGAGGAAAGAGTGAATAGTAAGGAGGGGTTGTGGGGGGAGGGAACCCTCCAGTGTACACTACAGTCGACTCCACAGTCCCCCATCCGCCTCTCACTGTTGCAGAAGCTGCGGCCGGTCTGCGCGCCCTCTGGCGGGAGCGCCAAGGGCAGACAACAGCTGGTGGTCATGGCCAACGTGGCAGCAATCAATTTTAACCCTTTCACGCCTGCCATAAATCGACTGCAGCTGCTGACATCCACGTCAGGGGTGTGGGTGATGAGTCGGGGATGCGGGGATGGGGTGTGAGGTAGCTGAATGGCGAGTCGTATACTGACATCACCGGCTGTTTCGTCCGCATAGTACACAGCTGTACTAAGCATGTCCACGCAGCTGTAATAAGCATGTCCGCACAGCTGTTTAAAGAATATATCTACACATCTGTACTAAGCATGTCCACACAGCTGTACGAAGCATGTCCGCACAGCTGTACGTGCTGCGCGCGCACACACAAATCAAATAAGCATTTTTAAAATTTTTTTTGGTTAGTTCGTGATCAGCATTTTTTTCCTCTGTAACTTCCAGATTAATTCACACATGAATCTCATTGTACAATTGAAGCTAGCCTAACGAAGATGCACTGCTACGAATAACCCGCACACACACACTGTCATGCACGCTAGCCTGCCGTTATTTACAGCACACGCACATCGTGGTTTGCACGACAGAAAGATTCTCGGGTATAAAAAAAAAAAAAATGGAGGCGGGGAGTGTCGCCATCATTTACTCTTGCTACATGCAGCTTTTTATCGCTCTCACAGGATGCTTCCAAATCTTGTTCAATAAGCATTGATTGAACTCTACTTGCCCACAATTTGTTAAACTTTTATCTGAACTAATTACATTCAGAAAAAATGTATGTTTTTATATCATGAAAGCCCATCAGGTTTTTTTCTAATGCCATTATGTAAATTGTCTTGTATGCAAAGTATGAACCATTTATGGTAGAGTCTGCTGGAAAAAAATGTGTATTTGGCGTAGAGCTATGTTAGTATTCGAACACTTATTTTATCGCCTGACTGGTCAGTCCCATTCGTCACCTGTCTCTGATGCAGTGTGGTCAGCAGGTTCACAGGTTTCCCGCCGTCTTGTGTTGTCTCCTCTGAGACCTGCCGAGGTTTCTCACTGGTAAGATGTCCTCATTCTCCTGTCTGCCTCTATTTGTTGTCGTAAAGGTCTGTAAATCATTCTTTCCCTTCGTAAGAGGGTGGGAGGGATAACAGATGTAGACTTTGCGAACAGCTCTACAACCTCTTAAGTTCCGCGTGTTGTGAGAACGTTGGTCCTACCCTACCGACTACCACGCATGCAGCTTGCACCATGAATCACATCTACCCGACTACAGATGTACACGTCCAGCTACCCTAGCTACACGGACTGGGAGGTTTTCCGCAATTGATGTTTCAATTATGACGTTCGACATCAGCCAGTAGTCATCAGTTTTTTTACTGTTACCCAGAATCTGCCCCAAACCCATCCTCCATCACTCTCATTTTAAAACACAAACCACTTACCCCTTTCTCTCAAGTCGTACACATCATAATATTTATGCAGAATTAACCCAGATGCGAGGTTTTAAACCAGTTTAACGACAGGTAAATCTGCTAACAACGCAACACACAAAGAATACGTATCACGGACACTTTAAACCAGAAAATATTACGGAGATTGAAGACAAGCAGATCCTTACCGATGTGAGCGGGATTAGAGGGTAACAAAACAAAAAACGCGAGGCTCGTTGTACCTGTTTCTAAAACTTGAAACTGTTCTAAATAAGTGACTGTATTTTTATTCATTAAAAAATAGCCATTTAGAATTTAGATGCATCCTACAAGCGTTGTAGCTTCCGCTGCACACGACGAATAAGGTTTTATCTTAATCAAAATAATTTTAATTGAAAAGTTCTAAACTTGTGCATATCTGTAAAACTGATTTCTTTAATTAGACTTAAGACTTAAAAAAGTGTAAAATTATAAAAGTGTTGTGCAGCTAGCCCCAGAGACCTTAGCTACAGAACGATGAAAAAAAACACAAAAAAACAACAACAACCAAAACAGGAACAAAACGGGTTATGGCAAGCACGCGCATGCGTGACTCTGTAGTCGGGTCACGTTTCCGCTGCGGCTGAGCGCCACTCATTTCTTCGCACGCGAGTTTTAAAGAACGGTCGGTGGGGGGGAGGAGATGGGAGGAGGCGACTGAGTGTAGGGTCCTCCCTACATCCTCACGTGCATCCTCATTACAGGTGCGTGTGCATGTGAGTGTATATGCGCACGCCAACCGGAATTCGTCTTTCACTTGCTCCCTCTTCCAACCCACCAACAGCCTTCTCGAATCCGATATTGTTACCCTCTATATCTAGGTCCCCGTGGCCGGAAGTTAACAACAGGAAATGACGCAAATACACTCTGCCAAGCGCACCCTGCGCCTGCGTACGCCGGCCTCACCTGAGAGTTGCAGGCGGACCTGAAAGACTCTGGGCCTGAGTTGCAGGCGCAGCTCTGCCAGTTGCCAGGGAAGCATCGCGCATTGCCTCGTTCCTAAAATGGCGCGAGGCACGCGACCGTTCCCTCCTCTCTTCTCGCAAGGTCACGCTGAGCTCGCCGAGTAAGATGATTCATGGAAACCTTCATTTGTAATTCTTTATCCTTCCTTCGCTCTCCCCACTTCATTTTTTTCCCTCTCTCATCTATTCCCTTCTCTCCCGTTTTTTTCTTTACCTGCCCAGATTTTAAAAAAATCAAGCCCAGGTGGCTGTGAATATTATGGCAGCCCTCCAGAAGAGAACAGCTGTGCAGGCAGCACGTATGTCTGGAGGTTAATATCGAACGTCTGAATGCCACATGTGCAGGTATTGCGCCAACGATCGCCACAGAGTAATATCACGCGAGATAAGCAAGAGAATAGTCACCTGCAGGAGAAACCAGCCTCACTGGCCAGTCCCACACCTTGTCAAAGCAGTCTGACATGCGTAGACGGCTGACAGAAAGTCGACATTCTTTCGAACTGTGTGAACGTTTAGAAGAAATATCACTTTAATCAGGTATATAATAAAACATTTGGTGTCTTAGATTGCCCGTGTCTTGTATGATCCAAGCTTGTGTACATTTTTTTAATGAGTGGGTTAGTTACAAGAAATAAATCTTCACATAACCCACCTTTGGGTTCAGGCGACACGGGGCTTCATATACACACATCCTCATCACAGAAAATGATATCGTGTGAGGTCATATTAACATATTATGGCTAAGCTTTGAGCTTCCCACTTTTGCTATTGTTAATGTCTTACTAGTATCCCTACTGTAACATTACACGCAAGTCTGTTGCTTCAAGCCTTGTTACCTAGCAAGCTATGCGCCCACAGTTCGGGAATTATTTCCTTGCAATCAAGTAAACAGTGTTTTTATACTTCCAGTGGGTCTTTAATAACTAAAGGATGTGTTGATAGAGACACTTTAAGCTTCAACGGTTGGAATGATGAGTTACGTTTTTTTTTCTGCCTCTGCATAATCCTCCTCCGCAACTTCCTCTCTTCTGCGTGCGCATGCGCAAACGACAGTTGTGGCCAACCATGAGTAGCGCATGCTCGCGTGTGTGCATGTATGTCTTTAACTGCAAGTTAAATTAATATATTTGCGATGCCAGTCGCGCCAGCAATTCTCAAGCTCCGTGCCAGCTTCCTGCAGACACCGAGAACATCCTCTCTGTAACAAAATGAACTTTCTTTGTTGCCCTGACATAAGGCGAGCAGCTCGTACACCGGCCTTGAGACCTCGTGCTGCAGCTGCCAGAGTTCTTTTTACCTTAGATAATTACTTTAAGACAAAAGAACAAACGGATTCCACGTCTCACATAATACAACGATCAGATTTGTACTGATTTACACGGTAGAAAACGGAAATAATGAATAGTTTCGCCGCCGAAGTTTCTTAAAGACAGATGAAATCTTAAAGGGTGGAGCAGTCTGATGATAAAACTACCCTAACGGCGCCGTCTGTGTGAAGTGAGCCCTTAACTACGATGAATGAAAAGAAGTCTTGCAAACGGTTCACCCCATGGATATGAAGAAAAGAAATTATGTTGTAAAGTGAGTTGCTAAAGTACCCGAAAATAAACTATGACGATGTATGTGGAAGCCAGAGAAGCTTTACAATAGGATGTAGGTATTCAAGGTGAGGGCAGATCGTTCGACGGGGGTCATCTGGAGGTATAGCACTTTGGTACATCCCAATATAATGTAGACTTGACCCCCAAGGAATAAGAGTTAGACTAAAACTAGACCTTGGGTTATCATAATTTACAAATTGTGATGCAATGATGAAGACACCCCGCACATCAATTGCACCTTATGATCAGCTAGTTTGATCTGTCATTACAGGTGTGTATAGTATTCAGCAGGTTTCACCACAAACCATATAAAGATAGTAATAGTATAGTACAGACAATCCACCCAAGACTCGGTCATCCAGGGGAAAAAAACACAGTATGGCTAGCTCCCTTCCTCCCATAAAAGACCCCCGGTCCTCCTCCGTGCCAAAGTGCCCGATATGCAACTCCCAAGCCCCGTCCCCCTGGTTCACACGGACAACAGCAAGTACGGCCACACAGCTTACTGCAGACAGACGTGAATAAGCGAGACTTGCCGAGGACAGACGAGACTGGTACGAGGAAAACATAGTTGAGCGAGATGAGCGGCATGACGTCCGACCTGGTGCTGCGCGTCCTGGGGCTGCTGACATTTGGAGAGGGTGAGCGCTGTAGCCGCTCCGTGTCATCAACCTTTAACTCCGAGATAATGACGGCGATGATCGCATGCCATCGTGGTCGCGATGACAAAGATCTGCTCTCGGCACGCACGCGCTTTTGGTACGAGAGGCAGGTCAGAGAGCACGTCGAGAACCGTCCGTTGCAAAGCTACACGATCGTTGTCCCGCGTCATCGTCATCTTCGTCTGACTCATTTTCGCCACGCAAGCTAATTCCCAGTCCTTAGCAACGTCGCCATCTTGCTACCCCAACGGGCGTGCTTCTGGGACAGACTAAGGGTCATCATGCTCCACAGGCAGGACCAGAAGGTGTGGTCACAGCGCTCTCTCGCTCGGCAAGTGCTCCGGCCTGCGAACATCGGGCAGGTTGTGTGTAATTACATCAGCTCAACACCTCCTCCTCCACCACCACCACCAGTAAAGGACACGTGTGAAAATAGTTTTGGGATGGGTGACGAAGTGATGGAGATATCTGGGTGTACCCAACCCTCAGATTATCGTGTTTCATCTTCCACAAACATCTGGCACCATTTAACAGGCCGCGTCCGTCTCACTGCGATATCCCCGTAGTTACTCACCCGGCGGGAAACACCACGCAGTCAGAAATGGCAGAGTTTGAAATCGATGCAAACAATGAGCAGGATCAACACATTTTATATTTTAAATGTGAGCATTTATGAAGCGCTCTTTCTTGGACGTTAGCAATTACAACCCAGACGTGTTAATTATTTATTAAGAGTTAACCAGCTCGTTGATGACGATGGCGGTGTGGTGAGTTTTCAGCTAACTGCGGAGCTAACTTAACTCTTATATTTTACACAATACTTCTTTCAAAACCAATTATTTACAGACAACTTCGATGATTTTCCTCTTTGTTAATTTTCTGGAATTGTCTGTCGTGAATTACAGTTTCACAAATAAAAAATATTCCGTGGGGTGTTCTCTTTATGGGCATAAATACCCTGTACACATTGTAAAATATCTTGAAAGGGAACTGAATCTATTCTCAGAAAGCTAATCACAAGAAAGTGATATTTATGTGGTCAAGCTCAACAATTCTTAAAAATAATGTAGCTGCCAACAATGTCTGTAAGGATGGTGGTGGTGGTGGGGGGTTGTTCAGTTTTTTTGTTTGTTTGTTTTTGTCAAAGAATTCTGCACACATAACTGTTCTCAGTTAACACGGCACAATAAATTCTAGCAAACAATTGATCCTCTTCATCAGTTTGCAAAATTATCTTTGAGATAGCATACAAATAATGAAAGAGCCATATTATTCGCTGTACATCAGAAGAATAATTCCAAAAAGTGTCTAGTAAAGCTTTCGAAAATACTTTCGATAAATAAACAATGAGACTAAGACAAGATTTTCCGTTACTATTAAACCAAACTGTTCGGAACATCTGGTGTAAACACGATGCGACAGAGAACGGAAGGGTTATGACCTACATCTCCACATCACGTGATGTACAGGAAGTCGCAGCTCCAGAGAACAACATCATCACTAGTTGGAGGTTGCTCAATTAACCCTCCGAAGATCCTGAAAGAATCATGCAGGAGGGGGGAGATGGGAGGCAACCTAGAGCTTGAAGCAGACGGACAGAATGGAGGAAGGCTGTGGAGGATGGAAAACGCTGTAAATGCCGAGGAAGGAAGGGGCAGCCATGTATCTTGAAGGCTTAAATTTCTGAAAAGTTCGTTTTTCAGCAAACCACAAGGAAAAGGCACAGAGCAAGGATTTCATTTACTTGTAGCCAGCGGCGATTAGCCACGACAATATCCTCCTCTCACGTCTCTGTTCACCTTTTTCTTCCCATCATGCATCCTTGCAGCTGTGGCGAGGAAGAGGGGAGGAGGGGGACTCAGGCGTTTTTACCTGGTAAACAAGTCTTGCTAGATTCTTTGTGCATCTCTCTCTCTTTCTCGTTCTAAGAAAATATGTGTTTGTGTGTGTCTGTGCACGCGCGTGCACGTGCGCTCACAAGAATAAGTCCCCTTGCGCGCGCATCCCCATCTCGTGACGTCCCACTGCTATTCCAAGAGCTGAGTAAGAGGCTGAAAGTCGCCGGCGTTCCTAATTTTATCCCGGAAAACTAAGGGAGCATTCAGTTTTATCTCGACCACAAGATCAACACTCTTGAACCTCGCCGCTCTCTTCGGCATCAACAACAAGACCAGTGCTTATGTTACCTCAAGCACGTCCACGCGAAATTTGCTCCTTTCTGGCACCCTGCAACTAAATTTATGCTGCTGTTTTCTTAGCCCAACCCTTATTGGTCTAAACTCGTAACCAAACACGTCTGTATTCCAGACTTTGCTGCCCCCTCCACCTTACCCTCCAGCCCTCAGAACATAACTTTCTACACGAGTATAGCCACAAGGCGCAAGTCCTGTTGGAAAAGGTCGAAGTCGGTTTGTTTCCCATTTTTCCAGGCAGGCTACTGCACAGGTTCCATCGTTTGCTCTCTGCCCGTCTGGCCCACCCACGAATGATCACGAGTGCTGGCGACTTTTTGATGTGGCTGATGGTGTTTTGAGCAACTTTCATGAAAATCCACATATTTATGTCACTACCCAATTCACTACCATCCCTCTCCCCACATCCCTTTCTTTGTTCTCAGCCTACTCTACAGCTTCAGACCTGAAGAGGCCATCGAAGTCTTGTTCCTACAACGTGTTTACAGCCTTGTAACCACAGCCTATATTGTAGTGTGTGCGCCAACAATGGTGAATACCGATCTTGTATTCCTTGGCACCGACATAGGACGCTTGCAATGTCCATGCAAAATAAAAATCAGCGCTAGTGTCTTCACCTGCTAGACCTCAAGATGAAATGAGTCTTTTTTCTGCAGTGTACATATATACACTGAGGGCTTCTTGTTGATAAATGTATTTGTGTTACATCAGTAAAGAAATGGCACGAAGCAATGTCACGGTTTCACTAACAGGGAGACAAGGGTCTAGCATAAGTTAAGGAGAGAGAGGGGAAACAAATTCCTGGCTTTATTTTACGCCCAGGTGTCATGTTTACACGATCGGCAGTTCAGCAACCTCTCTCCTCTCAACCCCCTCTCATCTATACAGGGTAGACCTACTCCTTTCTTGCTTACAGCATCCTCCCACACGTCAAGGTCAAGATAAACATTTTCCCTCCTTGCAGGCTTCCATCCGGTGAGCCAGACCGTTATGGAGATCCGCTAGTGACCTGCTGCTGACTCCGTGCGTCGGTAGACAGGTGGTGGGTCAAAGGGTTAATCTAGCATCCAGCATCTCACCCCAGTCCCTCCACCCCGTCTGGCTAAGGCCAACAGACATAGCAACAGAGGCAAGAAGGCGCCATGCACGCACACGATTTGAACAGACAGACCTACTGCGGTCACAAGCCTGGTTCTGATATTTTTGTTTTCATCCATAAATTTACCAATGATGACTCAAATATGGCGAGCCAACTTATGTTTGGAAGATGATGGCAGACAAAAGCAAACAAGTCATCTTTACCTGAATATCGACAATGTATAAAAAGAAGGAGATAAAGATGATTAAAAAAATGAAGATGATGTTGAAGATACAGCAGAAGACAAAGCAAACATACCATAAACAAATCTTACAGCAATGAAATTGAGACACTGCTCTACACGATGCACGTGCATTCTCCTTTGCGCTAAAGACAAACATAAAGGAGATGGGTACTACGTGTGCAGCTATCGGCTCCCTTGTATTTTTATAAACAGGTAGAGAAATGTGCTCGGCTTGTTATCAGACCTTCCACCTCACCTCTCCCCCCGCTAACGTCTCCAGTTGCCAGGAAGTTTGAAAGGTAACGAAAACAAACCTGACATTGGTAAGGTAATGAAAACACAGCCGCAGACACTTGCCGTAGGGAAGGCTTGACAAGCTATAAATATTTAACAAAAATTCTTGGCGGCGTCCTGCCTGAGTCGGCAACAGCCATCGTCCATATGCAGCCTCGTTTAGCACGTGTCACGTGACTTGGTCACCCTTCAAAAATCGACAGCCAGTTGCAATAGACTGGCGCCGGAGAAAATATATTCCATCTTCCCCACTATGGGAGCAACTTTCTGCCCTGTCCACACACCGCCATCACGGTAACAGTCTACACACCCACACACACACTCTGCACGCAACCAACCCACGGCAATCAGTCACGCACTGCACCAGCACACTTTCGTCCACACCGCACGTGTTAACCGTTGAACCAGCGCACGTGCCCGATCTGCTCCCATTACGAGCCCAGCATCCTTGAAGCCCGCTATCTCCAATCCTCTCGGATCTTCGCTGCGCCACCCCTGATACCTGAAATCTGGCAGTTGAACTCCGCTCTGAGAAGAAAAAAAAAAAAACCCAACTAACCGTACCGTCAAATTTCGCTTTGGGGAGGAGAACCAGCAGTGAAGGACTAAAGAAATTACTAAACCAATGACACGATGGCGGGTGGTGGCAGAAGATTACGCAGGAGTTATCACCCCCTTGTCGATGCCGGAGGTATACAAGAGGAGTCGGAGGAAACTGTCCCGATGGTCGGGGGAGAGGTTGAGGGGTGTTATCTCAGGGTCGGACGAGAAACAGCATCTCGCGCTGAAAAGCTTACGTCATGCTGGGTGGAAGGAGGGAAGGGAGGTCAGGAGATAACTCGCGTCAGACGGGTGTTTAAAAGATAAAGGGGCGTAATCAGGCCGAGCACTAAACGAGGTCATCCAACTAAACTCAACTCCTGGATTTCGAAACAGTGTTTTATCAAAATGTTCTTACGAGATATTATTCGTAACGAAGAACTTTAGCGCTTTCCTGAAGTTGAGAAGAAAATTACAAGACAGCTTAAACTTTTTCCTAAATGGTCAACGGCGGCCTTCACCTCGACACCGCTTGCTCAACTCGTCCTCTTGCTCTCGTAAAAAACTTTGTCCATCAATGGTTGTGAAGGAGAGGCGATATTGCCTGTGTGTATTGTGTGCGCGTTCAATATCCAAAACAAACAAACAAATAAAAAAAATACATGAATGAATGTACCAGTCAACTTTCAGAGCTTCTGGACTGATTCGCTGTCACCTTACGTTCATGCACCAAAAGTCCTTGACTCGGAAGTACTGTGACCTTTCTGTCCTGAGGCATGCCCCCCGCACCTCCCTACCCCCGTAGTACGTGCGTGTATGATAACTGTCAAGCTGCGACATCTTCTACCACCAGATGGTGCGGGGCAGTCTTCTTGGTCTTCAGCAAGCCGACACCCGGCCTTACTAAAATGTAAGTTAATGTCGTTGGTCGAGGTCGTGAGAGATGATGCGATGCCGGTAGTGTGCGTCAAGCAGACTGACAAACTGACTCGCAAAATGTATTTCATCACATTCATGTTTCACTCGCTATGTGTCTTCAAACTGAAGGAATGAAGTTGTTTACAAGTACAAACTTAAGAACCACGCACTCTCACAAATACGCATGTACGAACGAACGCACGCACACACACTCATATGTCCACACACCCAAATGCAAGGAAACGCTCTGAAATCGAGGTCTTGGTACAAAAAACTAACTTGAGTGTCAGGACCATAAAAATAAGGTAATGCATTACACTGGGAAAAACAGAGACTGGCAACACGTGAACACACCATACGGTACAACACTTCATCTGTGCTCAACGCAGTACCAGTAATCTCTGCCAATAAGCTCTATAAATAGCTGGCGACATTCTGCCCAGACCCCCTATATCCCCTCCCCCATTCCCCTCCCTTCGAACCCTCCCAGCGCAAGAAACTCGCATTAAATTCCCTTATTCCTTGCGTCTCTGCGTCAGGAGATGAAAGATGCACGGCGAGGTAGATGACAGACGATCGCATCACTTAATGTGTCTGTAAGCGCGCGCGTATGTGTGTGTGAGCGTGTGTGCGTGTGTGAGCGTGAGTGTGTGTGAACTAATTGTCTTCCACTCCTGTGGTGGGCGAGTCGCACGTGATTGCGCCCACGGACGAGTGGTTTGCGTTGGGTCATAGGTAGCCAACGGTCAGCGTATTGAAAATACTTCAATCCTCGTACGTTTCTGGCTTCTCTGAAGTTTTCATGCTCGGCTGATCGAAGTTTCTATAATGTATAATGAACGCCCGTTCATTGTTTGTCTGTACCTAAGTATGCCTCGCTTGCCACAGACCGCATGAAGCACAATTAAAAAGAATAAAAGCTTATTAGATGCATAACTGTCACAGCCGTCAACTGGTCTCATTCAGGAGATTAATGCTGATTTGTTTTTGACTATTTTATTAATAACGCGATAATCTTCATGTTTAATGACTTTTCTCATTACCGAGGCTTCAAATGACTTGTGGGTTGCGGTGACTCTTTACACCTTGGTCTCAACCACTGACTTCCAGAATCATGATTTAAAATATGTGTGGATCCGGTAGAGCTTCCTCAAAAATAATCGCTTAAAAACAAATCGGGATAAACCATCAGTCGTGACCTACTTCCCGGCCAAATAATTGTGGTAAAAACTAAATTTATTCCACGGTCACGACCCACTAACCTTCCTCTGCCCAAAACAGCAAAAGAACCTGGGTGCAACAGCAGTTGGCAGGTAGGTACGAACTCTTACTCTACCCACTCCCTCTCTGCTTCTCACTTATAAACAATGGCACCCACCCAGTTTCTCTACGACCCATCTTGGCTGTGAATGAAACTTTCTGGCCCGATTCCACCCGTGCAAATCCCAGCCTGCCATCGCACCCGCCCACTCACTTCCTTTACAAACTCGAGCTAGACGACGAGAGAAAGCCGTTCCCCCACTTGGCAAGAGTTTGTCTTTAATACTTGCTAAACTTCAATTTTCCTCTCGTCTCTCATAGTTTACTTAAAATAAATAAAATATTTTAAGACTGTAATGTTTTGCATATTAACGTTTCCACCAATATTTCTCACACTGGGAAATTAAGATCTCTCTGGCATCTACCACATGACCCATCGCTTTCATCTCTCTCTCTCACACACTCTTAAAATAAAACTGGAACTGGAATGTGTTGTGGTCGTTATTCAAGTGTGAGCCTCTCCCTAGAGGATGCGTCAAGCCGAAAGCTCGCAGTGTCTGGGAGGCAGGGCCTGTGAAGGACATGACACAAGCCCCTACAGGAGGAGGTCAGGTGCGCCTGTGCACAGATGGCGGAATAACAATCACGCCAGAAATAAGTCCCCTGAGCGTTTTTAAGGATTAAATATCGATGTAGTTGTCAAGACTGGAGTCTGCACCAGGGCCTGCAAGACTTCCATGTGACCTCGTCTGGGCACTTTCAGCACCCTCAAAATCCCTCAGCAGCATCATGATTACAGAAAAAACAAACAGGTTTAGCGCAAGGATGGAAGGGATGTTGACATTATGTCAAACCAGCCCCGTGAACTTGGCGACAGCTGAGCAGTAAAGGTGTGAGGCTGTAGTGTAGGACAAAGGTAGATCTCAGGGTTATTTAGCTCACCCTCTCCCTCCCCAACACTACCATCTCCCACAAACCCCACTAACGGCCCATCCTCAGGTCTGTGGGAACATCTTGGAGCACTGTTGATGCGCACGCACGTTCATGCACGACTGCGCACTTGACCTCACACACCTGGGTTCATCGCGGCTACTTCGCCCAGCCCCAACACTTCCACTTACTCATACCTTCGCGTTCGATGAAGAGATGGAAGACCGAAGAGTTGCGGGAGAAGTTTACTCACTCCGGCCTTTGATGAGAGCGAGCTTTTTGCAGGATGGAGTCGCTGTTCATTAAATTAAAAGGCACACCCTTCCCACCCTCCTCCCTTCCTTCGACTCGCAGCAGGTTTTCGACATCCACTCAGGAAAGAACTCTCTCCGTTCGTTAACTACGAAGCACTTCATTTCATGTGCCGGGAGGAGAGAACCCTCTCAACGCCCAAGCGCGCCTGTGTTTCCCAGGTCGTCAAGCCGGGGAATTCCGACAACCCTGGGCACCAAAGTCAGGGCAACGTGGAGGAATGAATGAAAAAAATAAATAATAAAATGTTAAACTAGAAGAGAAAAAAGTGTAAAACAAAGCTGTGGGAGGCCCCGCCAGTCAAGATGAAGCCAACCATTGAAAAATCGAATCACACAGAAAAAGGAGAAGAAGGAACACTAACTATGAACATAGTTTCTCAGACAAAATAAGGTTAAGTTATCAAAAGATTTCAGTCAATAATAATCCTACTTCCAGTGAGTTCAGAGCTAAAGACTATCAGGTGTAGAAAATGAACACAAAAAAGCATACAAACACAAAACAAAAGCAAAGGTGTGGAGAGAGGAAAAGAATGAGGGTTAGAGAAGGGAAGCCCAGCAGCTGTTGGAGGTAGTCGAGAAGATGTTCTCGAGATGCTTCACAGCTGTTCGTAAAAATGAATAATGCAATCAATAGCGAATAAAGCCACAGTTGGTTCTGTGTGTCATCAACGGACACGGCATTGCGCACAATGAACGACAAATCAACGTCTCCCGACTAACAGTACTCGTGATACACTACACAAAGCGGTTGATATTTGTGTGCAAGTACCCGCGATACACTACACAGTGCATACTATCTGTACATTGTATGTACATGGGAACTTCACACACATTTCATCAGGCAACAAGGACTTCTGGTTCTTGCTACCTGTAGGACAATTTTTTTAATGACATCGTTCTCTCTCCTGCATGCCTGGCCAACCTTTGCCGTGTCATCTGAGTATGAGGGAGAAGTTGTGGGAGTGGATTGTATGGGTGGGTGGTGGGGAGGATGACACACGGCACTCCTCGTTGGACTTTCCCGGTGTCTTGCAGCAGAACCCAGTGGTTTGTGGGATCGACCCTATCGATTCTCCAACACGGCCGTCAGTCAGAAGCTACACGCACATGGAGACTGACTAAAGTGCACGCATACATTCATGCACGCGGACATACACATGCACGCACAATTAGCAGGCTTTCGCGGTGCAGCTTGTTCTAGTGGTGATTCACGAAGCTTGCTGTTGAGATGCGATCCTTTAGGTCAGGACAAGACCATGTCTCTGAAGAGACATCCCTCCCGACAGATCTTTCAAATGACCTACCTTCACGCTTTTGTTTATTGTTAACACGTTCTCTTTGGCACAGACCGAAGTGTTTGTGGGTGGGAATGTGAATGAGACTGTGAGAAAGATCGAGAAGCAGAAATGGTATTGTAAGCTGTGTTCTTGTAAAGCGAATGGAGCGAGCCTTGAAGGTGTGATGTGCTCTATTAGAGACAGTGACTCAGCGAGCGAGGGTTGAATGGAGAAACAAAGAAGACCGTTACAATGGGAGCACGTACATAATTTTCATCTTTGACTGCGTTTATAGGACGTAACACGAGATGGCGGGGTATCTGTACTGAAGTCCCGACAACACTCGGCACGATGTGGCTGGCATCTGCATGCCGTATGTACATGGCAATGTGTACGCACGTCCAATAAATGTAACAACATGGGTTTGCTTTGTTGCCTTGATGAGTCCGGCGTTTGTGTTGTCAGGCTAGAGCCTTCCTTGGACATTGCAGCAGACCACGAGACGACCAACCACGTCACTTCCGCTGCCTGTTGGGTCTGGAGACGGTCAAAAAGCGAACAAGGGGAGTGCACCAAGAACAGCCAGTTGGAATGTTGGGCCGTCGTGGGAAAGGAAGTAGCGAGAATGCAAGCATCTATGCGAATCACGAAAACAGCAGGAGCCCCTCTGAGTTACTCTTCTACCTCCCTCATTCATTCTCAGCCGGGGTTGTATCAACGTACTTAAATTTAAAAAAATATTCTAGCGATTCAAATCACCCACCCAGTGTGTGCAGCACTGTCTAGAAACCAGTGTATGGGTACCGTCAAAGACAAAGGCAAAATGCATGAAGCAATAGCCTATAATGTATCGTTTATAATCTATAAGTTACAGTATAACTGTAACATACTGTGATTGGGACACCTGAGGTGGTGTGCACAAGCCAAATTTGATTCTTAGTATTTTACCGCTGGTAATCTGCCCTTCGCCATAGTTCAGACAGACCAGAGACAAGACAGAAAATGTGTGAACAAGCATGACGTCATGGCGGGAGGGTCGGCTTGGAGCATTGAGAGTCACGTGATGTCAGCTTGTCGCAAGGAGATGTCGAGCGGTTGTCAACCAGTGACGCTTCCTCTGAATAGTCAAGAAGGTTTTCAAAGAATAGGCGAGGCACTAACCATTTTATGTCTTCTTTCCCACACCCACGCAGGCACGCACACACACGGGTCGTTCAGCCAGCAGACAGACATGAATGCATAAACACTGGGCTGAAGGCAACGATAATCAGATTGCGATGGCATAAATATTCCGGAAAAGCCCTTCATTTTGCCACAGCTCGGCTGCATATGAGGGCTGAAGACAACTTTGTTTGCTGACCACGTCACAGCCTGTTTGCAAACACCCACGGATCCACTTACGTGTGAGCCCACACGTACACTAACGCTTAGGCATCAGATAGATAACGGCTATTGTTTGGTGTGGTGATTGTTGGTGTGATATGTGTGAGAGAGAGATGGGATCTTGCGCGTGTTTGGTACTTCTCCATTACACAGTATCCCGAGACGAGATCGGAACCCAGGGAAGCCAGTCCAAGACACTGCTCAGCGCACAAGCGACTTCATTTAAAATACATTATTCGTGTGACCAGTATGAACTGGATCAAAGATACATGAGTAATTTTCTTTATTTGATATCAAGTGGAAACGTATTTTTTCTGAATTCTGATCACGACGCCATTTTGGGGTTGTAACTTGGAGGTAAAAGGGAGCCTACTCTGTTCCATCTGAGTGGGTACAGCCCTGCCATCTAAGTCAAAGCAGGCAAGCCACTGGAGAAGGACAGCATCCTAACCTTGTAAACCATGTAGAAGCTTACTGCAACAAGCGAGTCGCTCTTAGACTGCAGCCCGCCTTACCACTACACACCACATTCTGTGCATCCCACATAAGAACGGGGACAGAATCGCGTGGGAGTTAAAAAGGTGGGTTCTACCTCACTCCCCCCGCCCCAATCTCAGTATATCATCAGCTTTCGATTATCGATACTCCCAGCACGCGAACGAAATAAGAATTTCTTTCTCCCCCGTAAGCCGCGACAGCTGCCACAGTCTATACAGCGGATGAATACACAAGCCGACGACCGACTTTCGCCTGGAGCAACTCGCAAAGCAAATGGCTGGAAGGTTGGACAGAGGCCATCAAAGGCATCCTGTCGGTTACTGCGCTTCTTTGAGTAGTCGGACAAGGGGTATAGCAGAGCGTTGATACCCCGATACCACGTGGTACCCTGTCTCCCTGACCCCCTCCATTTCGTCGACATTCTAATGTCTGGATAAAACACAATACAATCGATGAGGGTCGGAGGGTCCAGCCACATTAAGGTGGCAGAAAAAAACCCTAAAGTCATCATCGTGTTTGTTAGCAACATGAGAATGTCGGGGCTAAAAGCAGAAGAAATATTTCTTGCCTGACAGGCTGTGGGTGGCGACGGTCAAACCAGCGCAGCGGCTTAGTCTCATCGACCTGACATTTGCTGGCGCTCGGGGACCGTGATACGGGTATTATGGGTGTCAATACCTTGCTCAGGTATACGGCTGGACGAGACGGTTTACAAGTTCACGCTCAGTTTTTTTTTAAACCTGTAAATTTAAGAAAACTCAGCTTTCCTTTTTATATAGTCAATAGAAGGCATCGAGCTGTTTATAGGTGCGCGCAAAATAGGATAGGTGTGAGGAAGGGTGGGTCAACACACCTACCGCAAATATTTCCCCCGTAACAGTATGACGGGAGGTGGGGACTGCATCTCCTGAGGCCTATCAACACACACAGACGCTGTCTGACTCAAAGAACAAAAGCCAGACTGGTCAGACGAAGGATAATAAAACTGGCATCCTAACAACGTGAGTCACGTGATGATTACAGGATGAATGCGCGCTGAGTAGCCATCACGCGCATCCAGAGGACCACATCCGAACAACGCGATATTCCCTGCCGGTGTAGCGAATCGAAACCTCCGGGCGTATCTAAACGTATGGGTATAGTCTGCGCATGCGCACGAAGCGAAACTTCACTACCGCCTGGTAGTTTACTTGAAATAAAATTAAAGGATGAAGCATTACAAAACATTACGAAATAAAATGGCATTGCAAAAGCAAAATTATGCAATTCACAATATGCTTTGAGCTGGATTTTGATAAAATAAACCCAAGAAAATATTTACTTATCCATCGGATGTTTATTTATCAAAAACCAGATCAAAGCATATTAAGAGTTGTATAATTTTGCTTTTGCAATGCAATTTTATTTAGTATGTCCTGTAATGTTTCATCCTTTACTTTTATTTCAAGTAAAACTACCAGGCGGTAGTGAAGTTTCGCTTCATGCGCATGCGCAGACTATACCCATACGTTTAGATACGCCCGGAGGTTTCGATTCACTACACCGACCCTCGCCACCTGCCCAGCGAGAGGAGGGTGGAAAGTGGCCGGGTGCTGGGCAGGTGGTGAGGGTGCTGAAACCGGGTGCCTGCGCTGTGGGACGGGGACCAGGAGCGATGAGGACTGACGGGACGGCCGACACGAAGATCGATGAATGATAACAGGGCGGGAGTGTGGTCACGATACTGCGATATGTGACTGGAGCTGGCGTGTGGCTAGTCGGCCTTCAAGTACCATCACCATCACTGCTTCTCAACGAAAGAAAAAAAAAAGAAGAAACTTTTATCTTTCTGGCCCAGAGGACCGGTGCTGAAACCTGAGATGTGAGCCTATAATCAAGCCACAATTGTAAGCCCTTCTCACTTTCCGTGTTGCCGGACGCAAACCTCTAACCACGCCTCCCACCACCACCTCCCTTCTGTAATTTCAGCCTTCCTGCCTCTCTCTTTCTCTCTCGTCTGCCGCAGAGGATGGTGTGCAGTGCTGGCAGTGTCAATGTATCATTTACTAGTAATCTAGGCATGGTAATGGTAATCAAGACAAAGTGTTTTAGCAGCTAACGCCAGGTCCACGGATAAGTCACCAAGTCTCTTCACTCCGCCATCTTCATCTCTAAAGTGTTTCTTCCGTTAATGCGAAAGTTGCAGAAGAAGTTACATCTCAGTTGGGTTTTTTCATTGCTGTTTTTGGTTTTTCCAAAGACCTGATGATTCCTGCTACTATATACTAGAAAAGTTTCAGTTTCTTTATATGATAATAAGTGTTGGAGACTTCGACAGATATGTTTCATTGCTCGAAACCGATAACGAAGCCGTTCGCTCTGTGAAATAAATGCAAATATCTCTTAACAAAAACAAAAAAAAAAAAACCAAACAAACAAACAAACAAACAAAAAACGTCGATATCTAGAAATGTCACGACCTCTAATATTTGTTATCTCAGTCCTCTCTCTGTCTCTCACACACACAGCTTGTCTGTAGGCCATGATACAATGACGATTGCTTTATTTCGGTAGGTTGGTGCCCATAATATTGGGGGAGGAGGAGAGGGTAAATCAATTCTTGGTTCAAAATACAATGGTACAGAATCGATGATACAATCCAAGAAACAGTCTGTGTCAAACCGCAGACTAGTGCACACAGCAGACACTCCCCAGTCAACGCCTCAACGAGCAGAAGACTTTCAATCCATCCTTTGTTGGTGTCACGTGCCACGCGACAGCAGTTGCCTCCACGGGGCTGGCAAGACGAACGAGTGTGTGACTATTCATTCCATTGTTGTAAGATCACAGGCCTGCGTTCGTGTTGAACCACGCCGACAAACTGCTGGCTGCTTCTAGGCCGGGTGCCGGGTAGTCTGCGAGGGCCTTGCTGAAATGTCAGATGCTTCATTGACCACGCACAAATGCATCGACCACCTCGGTTGTACCCACCGGTGGAGGAGGGTACAGAATGACATCGACACACAAACGGAACGTGGCTGAATCCCCCATCCCCTCAACTTGTAATCAAGACAATAGCAACGAGGGCTGAGTCATTCCAAGCAAATTCTCTGAGTCCACAAATCGAGGCTGCGGATTATTTTATTTTTTGTAAACAGTGACGAATAGAATTGTCAGTCAGCGCTGGCATGCGGCATTTGTCCTGTTCCCTTTATACCTTACGGCCTACATCCTCCGATCTTTTTCTTCACATACATGCGCACGAACACACAAAGCAAAGGAGAGACAGTGGGAGAGACTGATTTTTTTTGTTTTTTGGGAGGACAGAAGAATTTAGGGCGTTACAGCGGCCAGTGCTGCATGGACGGGCAGTGCCCCACAGTCGCCATGTCCACTACGATGTCTCAGACCAGTCTAAGCTCACGTTTTCACTCATCCACCTCTTTCCTGCCTTCTCACTCCTCCACTCCCTCAACACACTATCACGATGACAAAACACGTGAGCGAATTCACATAGGTGTAATAGTTCTCATTCGGCGTGTTTCTCGGGTAGATTGCACAGACTAACAACCGCCAGCTGGATTTTATACCGACTTCTCTCTCTTCAGATTCCTTCGGAACCACCTCGTTCTCGTCGATAATTTTTATTATCGATTAATGCTGGGTGCGCGCGTGTTTGCCAACAACCAAAAGTGAAATACGTTATCGTCGGTGGTGCGTGTGTGAGTGTTGGACAGTCTTTGGGACTGCGGCAGCAGCAGGCATGGTGTTGTGAGAGGACCTATTAGCCATAATTTGCCAGACACGAAACTCATGCCATCTGACTACCTGGCGAGGTGTGCGCAGCGAGCCTCTGCTTCCAAATACCTGTCCACGATAAGCATGCAGTCTTTTGTTGCCATGGTGATTGGCTACAACCACCGCGCTGGCAAACGCTCAAATGCCCCACTCCACTGTCTTCTATAATCAATAATTTATTATTATTATTTGTGCTTCTGTGTCCGACCTTCCTCTTTATTGCGAGCAAAGAGATTCAGAAGTGTGAACTGATGGACCGTACCCGTATGTTTCAATGACGTTGCACACTAAGTCCTTTAATTAAAAAAAAAACAGAGCTGTTCCTTCTGGCATTCTTACCTGTTAGCCGATAATATACATGGCTGGTAATTATTGTAACTGCGCCTTCAAGGTGAGTAGGCACAGCATTGTGTGTGGGTGGGTGCGAGCGCGTCCATGTTTACATGGAACCAGATGGACGGAATTTAAGTCAAATTTATCGAGGATCTAGGTTTTTTTGTTTATTTATTTTTTGGGTGTTAAAGTTTGGTGAGGGTGCACGCATGCTTGTGGATGTCTGAAAAGAAGGAAAATGGAAAAAGGACAAACAGATGGTGAAGAACCTTGCACGACTTCGAACCCTAGTGTGTTCGCGACCGAGGATCAATAACAACTGTACCGTTAGTACCAGCAGACCAACCGTGGTGACCCCACTCCCTTTCTGCCCATACACCTCTGCCTTATGAATCATCCTACAGTTGTCATGGTGACGCCGACACGTGGTGCTGGCGTTGGGAAGCATCATCAGGGACATCCAGCTGTTATTTATAGTTCGCAGTCATGTGCATGAGATTGGACTGTCTGCCTGTCACTCGGGACATGACTGAACATGCAGGTCTGTGGGGGAAAATGCTGTAATTATTATTATTTTTTTTTAATCTGAAGTGTAAGTTGAGCAAATAGTCAACAATTATAGTAACACTTCAACCATACTTTTAAAGGTAGCCCTCATATGTGTATCACAGTATGCGAAGTTCACCGACTGACAGCGACTCTGAAGAAGCTACGGGGGGAGGGGGGGGGGAAACGAGAGAACAAAAATGAAGCAAGAGGTACGTGAGATTACTGAAAGATGTGAGATATTTCTGATTTGAGAAAGACGATCAAAACGTCTCGACCAGAGCACAGCAAGGTTGCAGGAAATATATACACTCGACAGAATATGGGACCAGCAGTTTGATACCCAGAGGACTTACCCCGGTTGTAGAAAGAGTATCTAATAAGGGTTGGGCAAGGAAAAGCAGCAAGGGCGAGGAAATTACACAGAAAAGCTAACCCTGAGAATTGTTTGGCCTTGAACTGCAAGTCCTCAACATCTCAATAAATGGTAATTTTTCATTTTCTTCAGGTATAATCGAGTCTTGTAAACAGGTGCCACATCAGAAAACACATCACGTGTGTCTGAGATTTCAGCCCACAATTACCAATCACCTATCCTTTACTCAGTGAACAATCACTTTACCACCGAGCCTATCTCCTTCTACCCTCCCCCACATCTTGCAGTGGTAGGGGTCGCTGTTACAATAAAGTTAATCAAACTGTCAGCAGAGAAAACTCCCAAGACCTGACAGATGACTACCTGCAGCCCGGAATGAAACATGAAAGAAAGACATACCGTGTCCATAATTTTTGACTTCGGTGTCAAAGCCTGGAGGCGGAAAACTCGCTGATCAAGATTTACGCGGAAACCGTAGAAGGCTGCCAATTTTCCTGCGGAATCAGAAATCGGTGCCAGGCTTGTAAAACTGCAGGCAGACCTGGCGTCTAATCTGCGCCCAGAAACCCAGAAACATTTTATCCTATCAAGACGAAGCCGACACGCCGGACCTATAAATAATGGACGTAATCATCGAGGCCAAGAGAGAGAATTCTCTGGTTAGACCGCTCGTTGCCATTTTGTTATAACGTCCGGCCAGCCCGGGCGCCTCATCCACCATAATTATTGTCGCGTGCTGAAAACGGCTGCAGGACCAGGACTGATGTGTGTGCATGTGTGCGTGCGTGCGTGTGTGTGTGCGCGCGTGCATGTGTGTGTGCGTGTGTGTATGAATACGCTCGTGGGAGGCAACAGGAGACTGATGGAGCTCATTTTTCGTTTTTCTGCCGATTTATTGTCCACATTTCAGACATCCGGGCCTCGTATCCTCAGATGCGGTGATTTTCGTTCCGGCAGTCGAGTAACTGTCTCAGTAAATGAGCCGTCTGCCCGCCCACGGACCTTTGCGCACGCAAAAGGAGTGCACGCCCACCCCCCCACCACCACCATCCCCCCAATAAAACCTGTGCAGGGGAGGTTGTTTGCTGTGGTTCACTCCAGCCTTGGCAGAAGAGAGTCGAATCAAGCTCAGTTTTCTTCCTCTCTTGAATTCGCCATAGACAACATAAAAGAAGAAAGGTTGACAACTCGAGCGTAGGAATACGTAACTTACGACGCGCATGCGCTAGACTAAACAAGTCCTTTCCGGTTCTAGGTAAGGTAATGAGTTTCAGAACTAAGGTTGTATTTATTTTGTATCAGCCCACACCACTAGCTGTCTTATAAGTGCATGTAAAGGTACAAAACAAATTGATCCCTCTCCTTTCCCCCCCGGCAATGAGAATTAGAGGATTTTATTATCTGTTTATATGTTCCTACGCCAAGCCAATTTCCATTTAAAACGATTTGCTTTAAAACTACTATTCTGCGTCTTTCAAGTCCCTCTCACCAACTAACGATGTGTACACAGACGACCTAAAGCTTATAAAGCTCGGTTTCTTCGTTTTATTATTTTTCTATTCATCCTTCACTACAGCATCTAATCCCTGTGATTATCCTTCATTTCTGTTGTTGCCAGGGAGTTAAGTCGTTAGTGTTAGTCAAGATCTCAAGACAAACCTGACAAAAACACAATTAAAAAGCATTGCTCTGAGTTTAAATAAAATGGATATTTCACAATCTCTTTCTCAAAAAGAACCAAAACGTCTTCAAAAATCTTTTCTCTTAAAGTTTAAAAGGCTTTTTCCTCTGGGGAATTAAATATTAAGTTAACCATTAGAACTCATGAAGTTGAGGATAAAAAAGAAATATAAATAATCAAAAAAGCTCCGTTAATGCCGTGTAACCCAGTTGAAACTATTGGCATAAAAGGAAAAGCATCCAGGTCTTTGTTTACTTCGTTGTTGTCTAGCTTAGCACCAGCATTTTCACTGTCACTAAACTCAGAGAAAACTGTGCTCCGGAGTATTCCGAGTGTTTTCGATGCTTGTGGCAAGCGATTATGAATTCAAATACACGCTCGTGTTACGGAGAACAAATCAAAAAGAGGCATTTGAAGGATAAAGACAAAAGTCAGTTACTTTAACCCCTCTATAACAATCGAAAATATATCTAAGAATATTTACTGATAATTTATTTGATGTCAAGCTAAGGATGCATGCAGGCACAAAACAAAGTGGAAGTTGCCTGTGTCTGACAGTGGAGAGACCTTCCATTGTCCCCCAAAGAGCCCGGGAAGGGTAGGTAGCTCCCTATTGTCACTATTGTCTCTGGCATACTGGGGTGTGGCCATATAATCACTGCTGACCGCGGGCAACAAGATATGACCACAGGGCCTGTGACTGACTTGTCGGTCGCTAGTGGAGCTTCCATGAAACCTCTAGCAAGCAATCATGGACGCTCCCTGATTGCCCCTCAAAATATACGTTGTTATTGTGATTCACTTAATACAAATTGAAGCTTCAATGAAAAAAAAGCTCCTAGATTTATTGAATTTCGAGTACCGACTGCGGTTAACTTATCAGCTTCACGATGAATCACACGGGACATTGGGCTTCGGGACTTAGGATTCAGCCATGCTTCCAACACAAGACTGTTCTAGAATCTTTGTCTTTGTCACACTTCAAAACCTTCTTCAAAACCTTCATCGTTTGTTTGAAGCTTTTGTTTTCAAAGTCCAACTTTGTTTATCTTTAGAACAGAGGGAATGCCACTAAAAGCATGAGACAGAGTAAATTGTTGGAGACGTAAACAGATTTAGAGTATACGCGCATATACACAGATGGACCCATACGATCATGTGAAAGAAGTCGGGTGGACACTCATCTTTGACGATGACGTGGGAGATTCTGCTGAAAGGGTGCTTGAAAGTTATTTGAGGCGCGTGGGGTGGAGTCAGCACCACATGAAACAGACTTCGTGATATTTATAAAAATATATGAGTTATTACTATGTCCTGTCTTGGAATAAAATGGCTTTCTACTTTCACTGTTGACTGACAAGTACCGCTGCACTTTTTTCTTCGGAGTGCACAAAAACTATGAACGATGCAAGACATCTTGACTTCGAGCCCGGGACTTTTGACCCCGACCGCGCACATCCCTTGACAAACGGATTCTGTCCGACGAAGACATCACTTGAGGCAAGTGAGAAAGGTGGCAGGAGATAGGCAGGAGTATAATATACCGACCGACACCCAAACAGGAAGTTAAAGCGGAAGTAGTCTACACTTCCGATGCATGAAAAGTGATGGGAGAAGTAAAAGGAAGGGAAAAGACTTGGGGGAGGAGACAAAATGCATCGAGTGCCGACAGGCACGTCCCCGTGTGACTGCTGGCAGGGGAGGGTCAGGCGATACCAAAGTGCCACTTCCCCCACAAGTGGTAAGGGTCGTTTCCTCGGGGCGTGCACCTTGACTTTTTTCCCGACTAATGTTAATAGGCTAAAGTAGTGTCGATGTACTAGAGGCTTCCGCACCGATGAATTGTTTGGACCGCACACTTCCCAGAAAATAAGAAAAAAACAATAATTAGACAGTTCAGATTTATCGAGTAGATAAATTTCAAAAACGGCTGCCGAACAATCACCTTTATAAGTTGTCTTTAATTAAGTTAATTTGCGCAACCAGTTTCAAAAAGGTCATAGCACTTTCTTTCATACTTACACTGAACTCTCTCACACACACACACGACTGTACAATAATGGGCTAAAAAAAACCACCCAATAATACTACACTGCTCTCGCTATTAAATATTTGTTTTCTGAGATAACGAAACGATCTAATGGTGCCATCCATCAACTCTGGACCAGTGGGTGCCATGTGCGAGTGTCCCGGGTAGAAAGGCCTGGGACTGCAGCTGAGTGAAGATCACTGCTCACCGATACCGCAGGCCATAGCAACGGGCATCAGTGCCACGGGGCAGCCATCCGTCCCCGTCTGACAGCATGTGGATACGCTACACGGATGACATCACACACCTTGCACACTCTTCTGGAGACCAACATCTTGGGATAAAATTCAACCGCCTTTGTTAAAATACAGAAGAGAGAGGGGTGGGGTGGGGCATATATTTTGCACGTGATTGCATATTTTGTGTGCTTGCGCTCGCGCGCATGTGTGCACCTGCGTGTACGAGCATCAAGCGAAACACGGGCCAGAAGCCAGAAACAGATTCTAGACCCCACCCTCTCCTCACTCCTAGACCCCGTTCCCCTTCTCGTGCAAGCGCACCTGTCCATACGCTGCTACCGTGCCAGATGAGGTGAAGTGAGCACCAGGTGAAACCCATCACGACCCGGCTGCAGGAGAAAGGCCAGGGTTTTTTTTTTTACAATTTTCCCCAACATGACTGTGCTGCCAGTCTGGCAGTGGCGGTTTATCAGGTGGGTCATCTATTATTGTTTTCTCTTAAAGGGTCACAGTTTTTCTATTTTCGCCCATAAGCTATAAAAATATCTTTTGGAGAGAATATTCTCTTTTTTATAAAAAGGATGTGGAGATTCTTTTCTGGCAAAGTTGGACACGGCCCAAGAAGCTATTGGCGTATAATCGGGCCATTCAGGACATGCACCACCGTCAACATACGGCACTCAACACACGTTCCATTGTACCCGAGGGCACTCAGCACTCGAGTTCCTGCCGCGGCCTGAAGAATGCGTGTCCCACCGTCTACCTGCCAGACAACCCACAGAGACCCCTGGGGTCGGGTGCCTGAACCTTCTCACCTGTTTTTGCGCATGCGTGCAAGTGTGCGCGAATGTATAAACGCATGCATGAGGAAAGGCCACCACCCCAGTTCCTCCACTTCACAATCCACCGAGTCCAGACCGGCCTTGCGCCTCCAGGGAGTGTGTGGGAGAGGTGAGAGGGCATTGGGTAGGTAGGGGGGGGGGTGGAGTGAGTGACGAGAGAACAGAGACAACAGACAGACGTGCGCAAAGCACGCGCATGGAGTGCGTGGTGTTAATGAAAGCCACGAAGCTGTGGGTCAAACGTCGGTTGTCGGTCAGTTAGTTGTGGGGGGGGGAGGGTGCTTCCTGGTCAGATGCACCAGGAACATAGGAACATCTCATAACGCAACACCACAAGGTACTTGGCCAACAGAAGTGACAGACTTTACAGTGATACAATAGGAATAACCTCTGGCATCATTACTTCCCCACCCTACCACACTTTCGAAACATTACAAAAGCAAATGGAACAGATAGGCTGTTGTAAGAGCATATTTTCAATAACAAATAATAATAACAGTGCAAATGACAACATTTTGAGAAGTTACAAGCCCCTCGCCTCTGACTGCCTCTTGCACTACACGCACGCTATTCCCGTATCCATGGCCTTGGTCCTGTACAATTATCATTCTTAAGGGCCGATAATGTGCATGAATTATGTCGGCACTTGCTAGGTCTTGCTAAGTGTCACCATCTGGGCTAGCGTGTGTATACAGTATGTGTGTCGGGCTCCAGTTCTCTGCTCCATCCCTCACTCTCTCCCCCCTCTCACATGTTACAAGTGATGGCGGTCCTACTGGGGCCAGTAGGGGACGAGGCTGGGATAGTCTACACTCTACAGGCTACAACTCAGCGGACCTGCTAGGAGCGGCGACCTGTGCCGGGTAACGTGGTGCCAGGCACTTCTGCAAGACAAAACCTGTTCTTGAAACACAACAGAACAACAGCGGGAAGAACACCCACTGCCTCCCCCCTCTTCCCCAGACTTCACATAAAACAGCGATAAAGAAACTGGGGCGTGACACACATGACCATGTCTGAAAACTTGTTTTTATTTCTGGTTGTGTGTGTGATGTCTTCTGCAGTTGTGGTGGTGGCTCTGGATGTGGTGTGCACACACATAGAGCAGTAAATCTCTGACAGAGAAGATAGTAGCAGGTGGGTGGAGTGACGACGAGAGAAGATAGATGTTAGACAAGGCAGGTGAGGACTAAATTAAGGAAGAAGTGTTTGGCAGGTAGTAGATGACAGACTGCACCGAAGTCTGAACAATGTCAGCAAGACTGAACGAATTTGTGGACAAAAAAAAGATATCAGTAAGACTGTACCACTTTCTAGGCAGTAGGGTACGAATGTCCACAAAACTGTGTCAATGTCTCTGAATAGTAACAATACCAGCAAGACTAAAGCAATGCATGACATTTCTCCACCAGTGAAATGAAGTAACCTAACACTGCCACCTCAATCTGTCTTTTCTAGAGAGAGAATTGCCAACACCAGGGGCCACCTCACCATCACCCCTAATTTCAGTTTTAATGGTCTCGAGTGTCCACAATGAGTTCCATAGTTCACCTCGGTTAGTTCAGTGTTTTGTGGGACTGACTGTGGGTCCTGCTCGCAACAAGTGTGGCTTGCTCTCCTCTTTCTCAATTGTCAGAGTGACACATCCATGCACGTGCCCGTAATTTTCTGAGGTGCGCCAAATGCATGTTGTATAGGCAGTGCACAAAGTCTGTATTGGTGCGGCGTGTGCTACAAGGAGGAGACATCCACCTCCACCAGACCTCCCCGACACACAGAGTGGCCAGGGATCAGTTGCTGTAGGAAGGGCCGATACAGTTTCAACAGGCCGGGAAATACACTTTTCTTTGTGTAGCTCAACACTCCCTTCTGTCTGCTGCGTGAGCACACACAGACCCATAGGATGCAGGTCTCGACACACATATACATGTAACTGCTTATTTCTCTTCTCTCTCTCTTTTTTGGATGGGGAGGAGGAGGAAGGGTGTTCTCTTCCTGTTAGCATCAAAGCCGAAGTACATTTGATAGTTTGTGTCTGCGCTGTAAGAAGAAAGTGCTAACAGCAGGGTTCTCATGCTCCCACTACCCCTACTTTAGGCGGGTGCACACCCACACACACATTGCGGTTATTGTTTTGACATGACCAAATACTGAAGTACACACGTTTTTAAGAGACTTGGTACGGGTTTTAGAAACCAGGACGACACAACAACTAGGCGCAGATGCGTGCACGTGCGTGTTGTGTATTTATCCCCGCGCGCCAGTTTTGAACATGAGCACCCGACTTCTGGCTTCTGGCGTTCCAGGGGGACAAAAAGCAGACTTGCCTTGCAGACATGGGAGCTGCTGCTTCCACTGCAGCTGTGCCTTGTGCCAGTGGCAAGGGGCACGAGTCCTAGTGCTGGAGGCCAGAAACTACGGCGAGAGATAAGAGAGTGGCACATGGACTCGTGTTGTTGGTTGGTTACCCGGAGTGGCAGGCACCCGCGCCATCGGAAGCTGGGTTGTTGGACAAAAAACATCACACCGGCCCAGCAAATGTAATCGCTTCCTTGGTGCCTGGTACAATATTTCGGGAGAGATTAATTTTGACATGTTGTCGATGTGATAGAAACAAATCAACGGTAACACGCATACAGACAGTGTTCGTGCGTGCGTCTGTGAATGTAGGTACAGTATTTTTCTGTATATATGGAAACAGTTTGCTTGTGAAGTCGAGATGCATCAAAAGCACATTTCTACTCAGAAATAAAGCTCAAGAAAAACAACTCAATTATATGGAATCGCAGGAAAACCTGTGCGTAAGACCACTACTACATAAAATTTCACTCATCCCATCAACCTACGGAAAACAACAATCCAAACCTCAAAACTGATCTCATCTCGTCCTGAGGTTCCCTCCTGCCTTCTTGATATTAACATAAAACCAAACCCCTACTGACATCAGTACTGTCCTACATTTGCAGGACATAAAATGCTTTTGTGGTGACACGCATGGGGATGGGTAGGAGCGGGTATGAGAAAGGGTGGCTTCCCCTGTAAGCAGACATCCCCAGATCGATTCTCCCTTTGCGCGTCTACTTTCTCGACTACCTGACACTGCACTCTCGCCTGGTAATAACAGTAAAGAGACAGCATGATGACACTTGGAGGTCCCCTGACATAACGTGTGCTGGCGAAGAGGAAAAGACATGACATGACACTTGGACGCCAGGGACAAATCGTGACTGTCGCATTTGGCAAAAAGCGGAAGATGACACAAGCTGTGTGTGGCTCTGGAACATAGCCGTTGCATCAGCTGGGTCCTTGACAACCTCTCAACACAAAAACTGAAGCAGCAACAAACAAAAAATAAAACAAACAGAAAAAACAGGCGACGGCCACTCACCACGGCTCTGGACTGCAGTTCTCTGTAGTGTTTCTCGTTATCAGACAAAGGCATCGCCAGCGTTACTCCTAGTGACGTCAGAAGTATCAACAAAACGAGGGGTGACCACGCCGACGACGACGACGAGGAAGAGGAAAAGCACGAACTACGTGGAGGATGACCGCACGGTGCCGAGGCAGTTCTGCAGCAGGTTGGGGTGGAGGGGTTGGGGCGGTCAAGGGAGGCCCGGTTTTCGTCACCGCTAGCGTTTTTGGTCAGCTGACACAAACACGAAGATGAATCTGATGATGATGTTCTTGCTGATGCTGTGGTTGTTTCTCCTGTTTTTGTTACCGTGCATTGCTGCGCGTGGTGTCGATGGTGTTGGGGGTGCAAGTGGCGGCGACGGAGGTTGCTGTCTCGGAGGGAATCATCCGATGGGAGTCGGGAGGCTGGCACCGCCCGTATCGCGGAGGTAGATGAAGGCATGGTACCTGCAGATACAGGTGGGCGGAGGTCTGTCTTCAACAGCAGAACTGATGCGAGCATTCCGACTGCGCTGTTGTTGCTTTCCTGACTTATCACTCGCTTTTTCTTCTTTTCTCTCTTTTTGTCCTTCTTCAAGATACGATACGATCACTTGTCTGAACTTGCTAATCACCTGGTTGAATTTTAAGCCAATTAGGAAGCGACGATTGGGGTGAGGGGTCGGCTCAAGCAGAACGGGTGGCGAGGGTGAGGGTTAAGCAGTCGACAGCATCGTGTGACAGAAGTCTGACAGAATGTTGTGGTCGTGTCGTGGTCTCAGACGTCGCACCCTTTCCTGGCTACTCCACATCGGCCTGGTTCAAATCCTGTCAGCGTAGAAGTCTATCTAGGAAAGCAGGGTAGGAAATCAGGGTGGGGAAGGGCAGGATTCTCGCCAGACGTGAGCGTTTGTCCGCAACTACCTTCTTATCTGCTTCGCAGATCGACCTTGGCTGTGGACTAGCTCTCTGCTCGGGTGGAGGTGCAAGGGATGGGGGTGGAGGCCGGAGCAGGTTGCCCTACCTTCTGCTGTCTACCCGCCGGCGACTACCCCAACCGACTACTTGAAACGGTTGTGTCTCTCGCCTCACTCTGCCAGCCGCCAAAGAGTGTTTTGCATCCGCCGTCTCCTCCAGCATTCACCGGGGTCCGTCAGCTGCTCCCCCCGCCTACCGACTAGCTCCAGAGGATCAGCGTGAGACTGGTTCCCAGCCAGGCGGTCCGCCACAGGCTAACGTTCGCTCGCTCGTCCTCCTGCGCCGGCAAGTGTCCGCCTCGCACACGTAATCACACTCGCCACCGCCGCCGACCACATCTGGCACCGCCGACCACGTGACTCGCGTGCGTGCGCGTGCGTGCGTGCGTGCCTCGCGCCCGCGAGGACTTGAACCCTAACCCCCTTCTCGGACTTGAGGAGAGAGGGAAGGAGGAAGAGGAGGCCGGGTTGAAGATTCAGGCGGTGCGATGCTCAACACGCGTTCTCGCACGCACGGGGAAGGTCATCAGCAAGGCAAGTACAACAGCTTGTGGACATCGACTTTTTTTTTTTTTTGCTCACCCGAGGATGGGAGTGAAGGTGGTGGTGGTGGTGGTGGTGAGGGTAGGGATAACAGTAACAAGACGAGCCGGCCTACCACCGTGGTAAGACAGACACTCCCACCGCCAAGTTACTACCTCGTCTACCGTTGATTACAAACCTCGATGATGTTCCTTCTCCGTGTTGCACGTTTCCTGTTGCTGACGTGTCACGGAACCTCCCGTTGCTGCTGTCACTACACACGCACACAAACGTGTTCTTGTGACGTACACGCTGTGTATATATACACACACATATGTAAACCAGTGGGAGGTAGGAGAAAAAAAGGAGATAAAAGCCCCGCTTTGTTCGTCTGTATGGTGTTTATGGCTGACGGAGGTGAGGACTACAGTAGGAGGCAGGCGCGAGGGAAAGTTTCACACGCGGCTGTGAACACCACTGTACACGGAGGCAGGCAGGCAGTGCCAGTACTACCATGCCAGAGCGCACGTCGCTCACAACACTCCCAGCCTCTGCATGCTGACGGGGTTGTTTGGTCTCTTGTTCCAGAGCGACACTTCCTGTCTGGCAGGGTGGAGGGTGAAGGTTTCTTGCATCAGCACGAAAATCGGGTTCTCCTAGGGTGCTGACGTTCCCTTCTGGCTGGGTATCCTTCACTCACGCTCGTCCGCACTGACCACGGTTGCTACGCTTCCAGACGAGAAGCCGCTTTGCCATCCCTTCTCTTTCTCTCTATCTTTCCTCGGCGCGTGTTCCAGCCAGCACTCGGCTTCCTGCCACCATCTCCAGACTGAGGAGGAAGTGGGAGGGACTGGGGGTGGGGTAGCGTTCGATATGCGGCGCTGCGCGGCAGGCACGCTTGGGAAGCCGGCGGAAAGCTGCAGAGGGAGAGAGAGAAAGTCGGACGCGCAGCAAGACGTGTGACGTCACGGCGTCAGGCTTTCTCTCGCCTCGCTCTAGCGCGCGCTCACTCGGCTGGTGTGGCCACCCCGATCGTCGCTCACGTCACCCTACCACGCTGGCTGGCTTCAGATGGTGGATGAAAGGGGAAAAGACGTGGCTGTCGATACTCTATATATAGCCAGGTGCCATGTGTTGCTGGGAGTGAGGGTTCGAAACCCAGTGTAACCATACTTTTTTCCCCTAAAAGTTTATTTTTGATCCTGTGGATATGTAGATTTGAATTAACGCCACGATGAGTAGTATATATTACACTTCAATATATATTTTTACATTATACTATGTATACCTTACGATGACTTCACGATCATCACTTCATTGGTGACATACTGGGGCCCTCATCATGTTGAAGTGTAGAGAGATATTCATTTTAAGCTACTCCTAGCATCACCAAATTCTCCTTTGTTGATTTGATGGGACTGGGAGAGGCAGGGGATGGGACAAAGGGCGCACTGTCAGTCACCTCGTTAGTGAAACATCGTCACGATCTGAATAGCGGGGTCCTGCTTGTATACTTTAGACTGCGGGTACCCACCCTTTTCAGCTGTCGTGAGTTGTGAGATGAGACAGACAAGGCAGGCGCGACCGACATAGACGGGTACATGCAAGCTCACAGCATATGTGTATTCGTGTGTGGGGGTGGATAGGAGAGAAAGAAAAGATGGAGAAAAAGAAATAGAGGAAGATAAAAGACGAGTAGGAAGAAGGCAGGGGGGAAAAGTTGAGATGGGGAGAGATCGGAAAAGAGGAAGAGAAATGTATATATCTGACTCATTCTCTTTCGTCAATGTCCAAACTATTTTAGAGTGTCGGATCATAACCGCCGTCCCTTGGAGAGGTTTAAAAAAAACGCGCAGTATCCTTTACCTGGTTAGAGTACGGAACTGAAAGAAAGGGGGCATCTACTTTGTATACTATCGTTCTTACAAGTCCCCTACCTTTCTACTCTAACCCAGGGGTAGGAAACGTCCGGACCTCGAATTCATTTAATCCGGCCCGCCAAGGCAATCGCAGATTTCCGTAGATATAAAGTCTTTTTTTCTTAGCAACAAAAATGTATAATAAGTGAATAATATTAGTAACTTAAATTTTGAACGTGTTGTGTTATTTTGCTTTGCTTTTCTTTCTACCAATATGTTATTGCGTTATCTGCCAACGTGACCGAGTGTGTGACAGTCATGTGTTGAATGCGTGAATGAAGTGTATGGGTGTGCATGCGAGCCCAAAATTACAATCGTCATTGGCATGAGCTGAAATGCTAAACAGCTAGGGGTATGCATGAGCAGGGCGTAACGAGCAATTAATCTCATATACGTCACACCATCTTAAGACGTCACCTGCTGCTCCGCCGTCACGTGACCTCCATCTTGCGGACTGCACGCAGGGACAGGCCCACGTGTTCGTCGAAAATTTAACTCTTTATGCGCTTCGATCTCACCAACTGAAGATGGATGGCGCAAAGGAGTTAATTAACGAGGTGAGGTGGCAGCAGCTTGGTGGTAAGTCAGGACAAGCCACCTTTTCTTTCCTTTGTGAAGGAGGCGTGCCATTCTTCCTGACTCCAGGTGTTACCCGAGCCTGTGGATTTAGCGACATTTCATCTGCAGTTTCTATCGACGGAACTTATAAAGAAGTAAGCTCAAACTGGAAAATTAGCAAACACAGCTTTATCAGGAGTTTCTTATAAACACCGCGTAGGGAATTCCAATTAATTTATTTCAATAGGACACACATGAACTGATGTATATTTTAATATTCTAGCGACTCACAAAGGCCCACAGTCAGTGCGAGAGGCCGCAAAGACACACCGCCATTCATTTAACAAGCATACTTTAGTGACTTGGAGGGAAACTAGGTCTTGGCCTCTTTCTTATACTCTGGTAAGAATTCGATGAACAAAGGCTTTTCCAAGTTTTTCACTCAGATTTTGGGAATTAGCATCCGATAATGAATTAAAACCTTTGATTGGAAAAAACGCGTTTGGGACGGTAAGGTAAGTGTGAGAGGAGGGTCCCTGTTCCGTAATGCCTCTGGTGTATATTACTGTTGATTGTTTCATTTCCAGCTATCCCCGTCTCTTAGAGGGTCTATGAGGCCAAGTTCTCAGTGGTGGATTTCAGACCTCTAATATTATATATCCAGATGTTCCTATATATTATATTACCATTCATTTTGTGTACGATACGTATCTATACTGTTCATGATGTAGCTTCACTTTTATTGTGTTCTGCTACCTTACCTTAATGTTAACAGATTTTTAAAATACGTTTGTGATTTACAATTGTTTAATGAAGATTATATTTGACTACAATTTGTATAGTTAACCTCTGTTTATATTGTCTCGAAGCTTTCAGAACATGAAATTATTTTATATTTTATTTAAAGACAGGGAAACCCTCGATTTTTGTAACTATTTTTTTTTTGGGGGGGGGGGGAGAGAGGTATCAGTATATATTGTTCCTCTCGTTTCCCTGATTTTTTTTAAAATGTAAATATAAAATTTGAGTGGGTTTCTATGTTTACAGCCAAATGCAGTAAAGTGTGCTAAAGATCTCTAGGTATGTTGAAAGGTTTATTTACATTTAATGTAAGTTTATATTAGCTGGTTGGATCATTTACCTGACATCCCTCCCCATTTTAAACCATTTTTTCACACAATAAGGCAGGAAAGTTCATCTGACCAATTTTTATGTGACCGTCGCGTAAAAATGTTACATACTCGAGAATGCAAGTCCCTTTCAGAAAGCCCTTCACCATAAACCATAGCTGTAAAGAGACTTTCTATCTTTTTTTTTTCTTCGGGGTTTGGAGGTGGGAGAGGAAGGCATGAAAGTACCGACTTCCTACGACAGCAGTCATCCTTGAAATTCATGAGTCATGCCGCCAACCTGTAACAGTCAGTCCCGCCATTGTGTGCGGCCTGTTCGTGACTGCAGGCGATGTAAGGGTTATTTCCCGTGTTTCTGGAAGAATTATTTTCCCCCATTTTGAGGATCATAGCACCAATTGGTTCGTACGAGGTTTCTTTCATCCAATATGCGAGCTGTGGCAGCTGATGAGTCAACAGGAAGTGACGTAAAGTACCGTCCGAACGGAAATGTACCAGTAATCAAAGAAGATGTTCCGCTTTGCGATTTCTCAAAGTTAATTGTTTTAATTATTCTCTGTGTGTGTGTGTGAGAGAGAGAGAAGACTTGGGTAACAGAGTGGGTTGAAAAAGAGACATTATCTTTTTTCTGCAATGGTCGACAGTTTTGTGCGACAGAATGTGCTTTTTTACTTTACTTGCTTGTTTGCAGTAACAAGATAATTATATCACTACTTCTTTATCTTTTTTCTATGAAATTTATTTTACTGTATTTTAAAAGCAAGTTTCCGTACTAGAGCGGTTAGGTATCCCGACTTGTCCAGAGCGTGGCTAAGGCGCACCCTGATTTATCAGACAGGGTCCACGGCAGATGAAGGTGCGGGATGGGCTCCGACTTCAAATTGCTGAGCTTTAGATACGGTGAACCACATCAAGTTTCTAGTTATGGAGTATGGGTATGAGCGCGCGTGCATGTGTGTGGACGAGCTTAACCATTAAAAAAATTAATAATTAATTAATATTAATTTGTTTTGAACGGGCAACATCTGCGGAGAATTGAACACACCTCTGAATAGAGTTAAAATGGTGCGTGGTTGCGCGTGTGGGCATTTTGTATGTATCGTATGTGTGTGTGTGGTTCTTATGAAAGTGTATACCTACATGTATGTGTGGTTGTACAGGCAATGGGCCGGATATCACGAGCATAAATAGTCATTAACACGTGTGTCTGTGTGTAGTTGTACACCGGTTTGGTGATGTACAAACATTCGTATGTAATTAAAAATTTAATAACTAGCAATCTTACGATCACCGCCGTCAGCAGGCGACGAGAAATAAAATTGTCAAACTATTCGATACACAGCAGACCGTAAAAAATATTTAAAGGCCGGAGGTTTGTGAATAAATTTGTTTCATTAATCTCTACATTATTCTGTACGTTCCTATACTCTTCTCTTCATTCCTCTTCTAGTCAAATAGTGACTAAAGTTGCAGAAATAAAAAAGAAAAAAAAAATCTGTTTCAGAAACATTTCTCAGGAGAATTTCGTGAGCGCTAAATTAACTCCAAGATTCAGCATCAGTTGATAGACAACAAAATGTACAGCAATAAATAATTATTTGTCACACTTTACCGGGGCTATTCGACCAGTCGTGGACATCTTTTGCATAAAGAATAAATAACGACCTCACAAACACAGTCTTTTACTTGCTAATGAGCACCGGTTCCTTAAATTGAGAATTTTTTAAAATAAAAAAACCTGTTTACAACCCAGTTGTGCAACCATCCTAAGCAGAACCGGATGGGGTGTGAACTCTGCTCTTTTGATTGGTTGTTTCCGGGCCATGTGACAGGGCTGGGTTTGAAGTTCTGAATGAAGCGTCTTGGCTGACTCACAACGAGAAGCGGGAAGAAACTCCAAGTAATACCGAACACGCTGGCAGCAGAAGAATTAAAAAATTGTCACTCTCTCTCTCATTCTTGTCTGCTTGTCTTTCCTGTTTATCAGTCTCTCTCTCTCCTTTACTCCTTTCTAATTACAAAGGTGCTAGTTTAGATGTTGCTAGTTGTAGTGAGGCAGAGGAATACAAGTAGAGCAGCTGTAGAATCAGGAAGTAGTAGAAACAGTTGATGACGAGAAATTGTAGAGAATGGGGCGCAGGAGCTAGGGTGGGGCGTGGGGCTACGAGGCAAACAACGGGACAGAAAAGCAACTGTTGTACCGAAACTGTTGTGTTTAATATGCAGGTTTCTCTCTCAAGACTTCTAAGATAATCACAAGCGGTGAACCAGCTCAGGGTGAAACCAGTACCTGTAACAATCACGGAATGAACTTCATCGAAGAAGAAGAACATCCAAGCAAAAAAGTGACGTCACACTTCCTCGATGCACACGCATGCGTGCAGAGATTTCACATAAATTGTCTGCAACACTTTTTTTTTCCACAGATATGTAGGGACTGGTACCTGCCTCCTTTAGCTAGTTCAAAGAGCATGAACTAGTTAAGAAATCTTCAAACAATCAAACAAACAAACCTCCAAACATCCTGATGTGTTTGCGAGCCCTGCCGAGCAACTTTAAAGCCGTCACAGTGACGTTTCTTCTAGCAGCAAAGACGAAGCCGTAAGAAAACAAGCCCTGACGTGTATGTAGACAGGTCTAGTCTGAGATACCCTGAGACTGTACTCACAGTGAGCGGTGCTTCCGACAAAGATGCCGTGTGCTGTGACAGATCGTTTCCTTCTTCTGCTTCTAAATGGTTGGTTACAATGGATGGGGGTGGGGTGGGAGAGAAGACGGAGAAAGTTCGGTATCTCCGTCAGTTCCTCCTAAGATTTCAGTCGATTTTACGTCCTCGCCGGCGTCGGACACGCATGGTCTGTGTATCGGTGCATGTCTGGCGCCTGTAAAGCGTTCTTGCATCCTTCTGGTCGATAACCCCCTGAACCCTGTCTGTTACAGCGCAACGAACAGGCCTCAGATTAGCCGCCCCTTTGATCTCCGTGTCGGGACAGCGTCGGGTAGGGTATGGCGTTCACAGTAAAATGGCATTGAACACGAGTCTTTCAAATAACAAATTAATAACACGGTGACACGACACCAAAGCTGTTAGACATGGTGACGTCATCGATGTTGTAGGTGATTAACAGACCAACTGTTATTTATGACTTAAATCGTTCTTCTGCTGACGTCACGTTTTCCGGGTGGCGGGCTAACGGTTGTTTAACGCCCAAAACCTAAGCAACAAAGAAGCAATCTAGAATGCGCATCGACGTGTGATATCAATGTAGTACGAGACCAACCCTCTGTTATACTATGATAAAAGGGGAGGCGAGTAGGAGGAAGATGGACATACAACAGATACCTGTGTGTCTTGAGAGTATGTCAGTCTATTGCCTAGCAAGGACCCACAGAGCCCGACAGATACCTTTAGAATGTCTCCAGATTGTGTCAGTCTAGAGCTGATGGCTGTGCCTCTCTTCACCGGAAACAAAGTTTACATGCAGACGACGAGATCTGGAATGGAAAGGAGAAGGGTGGGGTAGAGGCAACGAACGAGATACAGGGCTGTAGGGTCTCTCACTTGAGAAAGTCTTGTCTCCATATTTGGTGAAGGGGGGTGGAGGAGAGGAAGATAGAGCAAACGGATCACGTGATTAATGTTCTAGCAAATGTACTTCCAAACGTAAAACCACCGACAACAATAGCTGAGGTGACGGCCCTGATTAGACGTGGGGCCTTGTTAAGACTTTTACAAGAAGGGAACAAATCCACAGGAATAGTGAGATGAGTCATTTCTTTTCTGAGAAAACTAATTGTCTCTCGTGCCCTTGCGAAAGAGAGATTCTGGTAGAAGATGTTGGCATTTAAAACCATGAAAATTCGATAGTGTATCTGCGAGGAAGTGGTTTAGGTATCTGTTAGTGTTGGTGTCCACCACCTAACATGGAGACATCGACCCTTTCCTTGTCTCTCAAGCCGGACTGCTACCTGTTTGTTTGCCTACCTTTCTGGTTTTCTGCTTGCTCGTCTGTCTGTCCTGTATATTTTCATCTGCTAATGCGTGTGAGAGAAAGAGATGAGGGCCAAGTCACATAATCCCACTTCACTATTTTCCGTGCTGTTTTCTCCTAACATTAAACTAATCGTCTAATCAAAAACTTTACCACTTCATCTCCATGGCAACCTGTCCTTATTGTCATTCCCATCAGTTTAGTCAGCCTCGAGAGGACTGAGACTGGGCAAAGGTCAGACGAGATCCTGAGACTACCTCCCACTGACGACTACGGCGTTTGTCTTGAACAGGAGTGACTCGCTGTCGGCGACAAAGACACCCCTTAACGGACGGGTGTGTGCCGTCGTTAATCTCTGTCTTTGCTGCAGTGGCGAGATACAGGCTTCTAAGAGTGACTCACACTGTTGCTGGATGATGTCTCGCTAAATCACCAACCAGTTCTAGAATTTCCAGCATGTCTGGCATACCTTGCCCGCTATACTTTCCACCCCTATCTTGATTGTTCATGTAGGAAGTTTCGCTTCAACGGCACCAAGAAAATTGCACGCTCGCTTGCAAGCGCACAGTAGATCAATTGAGCTTCGTTACGGCGCACCTTACACGTTAGTGACAACTAAAGGTAGCGGCACCCAGATCACCTAAGCACCAAATTCACATACGTGCCCATCCACTTAACCGAAAAAGGAAAGATGGACAAGTGTAGAAAAAAACACAATAATTGATAGGAGTTAAGAACAACGGGGGAAGAATAACCTTGGATTCGAACTCTCTGGCCGTCAGAGTGATAAACTGTCCGTGCAGTAGGGTGTCATGGGCTGACATCACAGGCTGTCCCTGTAGCAGTGCGTCAAGGACTGACATCACAGGCTGCCCCTGTAGCATGGCGTCAAGGACTGACATCACAAGCTGCCCCTGTGGCACAGTGTCAAGTACTGACTTCCTCAAGGACATATCACAGCCAGGCTGCCCCTGCAGCAGGGCGTCAAGGACTGACATCACAGGCTGCCCCTGTAGCAGGGCGTCAAGGACCGACATCACAAGCTGCCCCTGTAGCAGGGCAGGGCGTCAAGGACTGACATCACAGGCTGCCCCTGTAGCAGGGCAGGGCGTCAAGGACTGACATCACAGGCTGCCCCTGTAGCAGGGCAGGGCGTCAATGACTGACATCATATGCTGCCCCTGTAGCAGGGCGCCAAGGACTGACATCACAGGCTGTTCCTGTGGCAGGGCGTCAAGGACTGACATCACAGGCTGCCCCTGCAGCAGGGCGCCAAGGACTGACATCAAAGACTGCCCCTGCAGCAGGGCGTCAAAGGACTGACATTGTAGGCGCCGCTTGTGCACGGGTGGCGGCAGAGTGACGAGGGCGCAGTGACTCACCCGAGTGCTGGAGGCGAGGCACGCTGGGCTCCTACCCCGACAGCCACCCGATGACTCACGGACCGCAGCATCTGCCTGCACAACGAGTATGAAGATGTCTCTGCACGCGCACACACACACTGATGACAAGAGTGCTGTTACGGCAGGTTCGTGTCATTAGTTTCTTGCCGCATGGGGGCAGTACTAGCAGGATAACCCATCATACTGTCCGCTGGTGTCCTTGTCTTCACTTTGTCAATTCTTTACTCAGTCTAATCTTTAATCCTGTCTACCAGTCTGGCATTGTGTACAGTGGTAATTGTGTCACGAGATTTATTCATTTTCTTCCTTGATCCTGGATTCACGAACTGATCATGTCCTCGAACAATGCAAAAGATGTCAGACAAACTGACGGAAATATGAGATAAACTCAGTTATTGAAGAAGGTAGTGGTGGTTGTGGCGGTGGGGGGGGGGGTCGGAATAATACTGATAAAAAGTAATATTTCGAATGTCTATTAATGTTTCCCTAAGGAGCGACCGATAGATTAAATATGTACACATATATTCCATTCATTCACACAAAAACACACTCTTTTTTTCTTTCTCTCTCTCTCACACACAGAGAGGAAGAAATAGAAAAACTCAGTTTCTTAGCGATAAACCAAACAGAACCTTGCCGTCAGCGCCTGTGTTTCTGTCTTCTGGTTCTAAATATCTTTTTACAGAAAGTGTGCCGTGTGCAGAGGCTACGTTGTCACTTGTTGACCTTATTGTCTGTCACTCAAATCTGGAGATAACAACTCACTCGCACGGCAAAGCCTGGCTCCAAGCACAACACTTGTTCTGGCATTGTTTCCAAGCATGAAAAGTGTAGAAAAACAAATGCAGCTCCAGAAACGGTGTGAAATGTGAGAAGGACAAATATTCCCCCTTCCCTTTCGACCAGAAAATCTTGCAGCGCTTTGAGTTTCTGCCCTCAGCCATCACAGGCGGCCCGTCTTTAGGGCAGTCAGGGCGTCACGTGCCATGTGATACGAGGATGGTTTATGTACACACACTGAAAGCAAGGTTTATGTCGATACATTTACATGTAGAGAATTTACTATGTTAAGATATTTAGTACAATGCTTATGTAAAGACCTTTAGTTTCAGATTGATTTAGGTATGTAAAAACCTTCAGTTTATAGAGAGACCTTAAGGTCAAGGTTTACGTAGATATCTTCATTGCAAGGTTATGGCGAGATGTTTAAGCAAAGGTTTATATGAAAGTCAAGGTATATATCAAGATATTTAGATGAAAGTTTATGTCAGAAGAACTTCAACGTTTATACAGAGAAATTTAGCTTCAAGTTTAGTTAGTATCTACGAACGTTGGAAGTTTATTGAGAGACCTCAAGATTTACGTAGACATTTAGCTAGAAATTCATGATGGAAAATTTATTTCAAGGAATTAACAAAGAGAGCTTTATTAAGTTGAAGAGTCTCTTTAAACACACTTTCAGAAATGGAGAACTTTTCTTATAACAAGGCTTAGCTTAGAACGATAATTGAAGCGAATATTGTTGGAGAGACACATATCAGTTCAAAGGCCTCCTGCAGTTTTGTCGATATTCAGTAATTTTTAAAAGGAACAAATTTCCCAACCTCAGCAAAAAATAATAATAAAGTTCATTAATTAATTCAACATATTTAATAACTATAAGACTGCGACAAGACTGGCCAACGTAATCGCAGATATTACAGCACGTATCTCAACAATAAAAAGACTGCTTCTACCACTTCTTTTTCCTTCAAACACCCATTGATCCCATAAGCATCAACAGTCATTTTCCACGTTCGCACAGAAATTAATGTCAGATATATCAGCTCTGACTGCCAATAAATAAGGAATAATGCCAAGCCATTCTACCAACGCCACTTAGTTTCACAACTCCTACGGACGCGTTTCCAAGGGTCGTGTGAATGTGAAAACAAAGTGTCGGGGTTAGAGGTCACACATGGCCGGGAAGACGCAGACCCCCGAGGTCTTTGCGCCACCGACTAACCACGCCCTAAACACACGCTGGTGCACGCGAGCCCGCCCTGTGTGAGTGCACGTGCAGTGGGGTGCAGCCAAATGCACAGCAGACCTCCAGTGTTGAGCCACGTCAGCAGGATTACAAATGCCAGCCTTGGTGCCTGCTCTGGTGATGGGGTGTGAGAGCGGGTACCGAGAGTGAAAGAGGTGGTGGGAAGGAGAGACGACAGCAGGCGTGCAGCATTGCGCGAGTACCCGCAATGATATACCGATAGCAGGGACAGACAAGAGTAGGAAGAAATGAAATATAACACGAAAAAGGAAAATAACAAAATAAAGTAGGGAAAGAAGAAAGAAAAGAGAAAAAGTAAAGAAAAATGAAGAAACAATAGGAGAGAAAAGTACAAAGATAAAAAAGAGGGAAAGAAAACAGCACGGAAGAAAGGAAAAATAAGACAGAGAAATAAATAATTCAAAGAAAGAAAAAGACGAATAAAATGGAATAATGAGAAAAGAAATACAGAAAACAAAAGAAAAAAACAAAAAAACAAAAGCACTTGCGCTTAAGTATCGCCTCTTAAAATGCCAGTTTAGAACATCAGCATCTGACCGGAAAACACCCACTCACAATTCAAATAGCTCATGCTCTCTCGCTTTCCTTCTCCACAAACACTATCTCATTACCCTCCCTTCTTCTTCAAAATAAACTTTCACACAGCGATGTCTTTATATATATAATGTGTGTGTGTACACGTGCGCGCGTGGGTGCCAGTTTTTGAGCGTGGTGGACTGACAAAGAGAGAGAAATAGGGGACAGAGAAAGGAAAGAATGGTCCAACCCCAAATTGTGACTCGACTTATCCTGCATTCATTCATAAATTCTGTGACCTGTGTGAGTACAGATAAGGCGCCAAGTGCACGTCTCCTGGTCCACTAGGGCTAATGACCACGGTTCCCAGCGCGCTCCGTGCGGCCGCACGGTAGGTCAAAGCCCCTTAGGAAAAAAAAAAGTGTTGTCCCGCCCAACCACTTGTCCCTGTCAGTCCCCTGGCCGTACCAACACCAAGCGTACGTGGCACTGGTGACCCACTGCCGCAAGAGTCGCGGACCTTTCTTCCAGCCACCCACTTCTCGACATCCTGCTGCAAGACTTTGTGAGATCTGAAAGGGCAAAGGTTACAGACACTGTTCTCTCCTATAGATATTCCTACCCCTTACTGGCCTCATAAATGAGATTATACATTTTTAAAAAAAATGTCGCATGAGGCCACCAGACTGATTGATGTTGATATTGTTGTCTTTCATCTGAAATTGTAACTACTTTGTCTCCTCAACTTGTAGCGATGTTCTAAGGTCTAGTGTCCAGGAGAAAGCATTTCACTCAGGCGTGATGCACCGAAGTCGGCTGAGCGGTCTCTGCACCAGAGGTTCAGTCCTCTGACCTAAGAATGTTAGTCGTGGATGCTAGTTTCAAAGGTGGTTCCGGAAATGAACATCCGTTATTCAGTGTGTCAAGAGGTTGCTGACACACATCTCTGAACAAGAACTAACAATCCGCCTGACACTGTTACAAAGGAGGTTTTCAATTCAATATTAGTTTCCTGTTTCCAATTTAACAATGTGAGTTCTCTGACATTTCGAGAATGCAGTGAATTTCGCATTATATACAATATTTGCAGATGATTACAAGCCACATTCAAATGCTAAAACTGATGATCTTGATACAGTTCCGTCAAACTTTATTTTTGTAGTACTTTTGGCGTGTATTAAGCATTTAAATATTTTTGTTAGGTTTTTTTCGATAGCTTATATCTTTCTCATGCACACACGCACAGTCATGTATGTAATCACTCCATCCTTCCTGTTTAACAAAGGAAGAAAAAATATCAAAATAAGGACGTGTATAAAAGGTATTGGGTGACTGGGGTTTGGAAGGGAGATTCCAACATTAAGTCATCGTTAATGACAAGGGATTAATGATTTTTCCTCCTTTACTAATAAATTCATCGTAAATCCTCAGATATATTCGTGGCTCAAAACTGGGGCTATTAACCTCACCAGTTACTCGTTTAAATATTTCTTTCTTCTCAGAAAATCCTGGAAAGAAAAAGTATCAAGCAAACAAAATCATGAGATGAAGAGCAACCAAACCCGTAACCGGAATTGATCTTTGTACTCAAGAAATTATTATTGGAAAATGTGTGGAAACAAAAGACCGATCCCAGCTTCAAATTTATCAATTTCTCCTTTACTAACAATGTTGCTGGATTTTATTTGTTATTCTGCACGTACAACGATGGAAGATGCGATGGAAGATGTCATCAGTCTTTTTGTTTGCTTCTTGAAAAAATAATAATAAACAGTTGCCCACACGTCACTACTTTTCTGGGTTGGATGCGTGGACTGTTCTTCCGGGTAGGTGGATACTGACATCAAACCAGCAAAGTCTCTGTGACGACTCAAAGCTTTCATCGTCGTTTGTCCGCAACGACACGTGACACACACACACAACGTGTGAAAATAGCAACGACACAGGATACAAACAAATAATGCAAATAGAGACGACACAGGATAAACACAAAAATGCAAACAGATCAAGAATGTGTCCACTCCGTTCAGCTCACAGAAGCTCTGTTCATAGCGCAGTGTTTCAATGCGCATGCGCACCAAAATCTGGTAACGTAAGATAGCGCACGAACAGTGTGGCAGCTAAAGATAGACTAAGTATTTAGGTATGTAGACTAGGAACCTTTTGCAAATTGTTGTATGAGTGATGAGTGTCATTTCTGATTTATCCTATTTGTGACACCACTGTCACCATCTCATTTCTTGGACGTCACCAGTGCGGTCTCGAACCTGGAACCAACAGAACTACTTGCTCTTTCGACTCAAACTCCACGATGACACTGCATAGTTCCACACCTCAGAGAGCTCTAGGAGACTAGGAGGGAGAGAGGGGTGATGGGTGTGGAGGGTCATTGCTAGCGGTTGGACCACTGGTGCTGCTTGGCATGCAGGCGTTAATGCCATCTTGAACCATTGACACGAAGGAAGGACCTCAAAGACGCAATTGTCTGCAGATTTGTCATCGTCCACAAAGGGGCCAGGTTAAAAAAGGGAACAATGTGAGCCTGGAGACCGATTCAATGTGATGATAATTACACTTTAATACCGGTGCTCCACGGGGAGAGCTGTCCGTGGTATTTGTCACAGGGAGCAAATTACTCAGTTTTCAGTCCGGCCAACCTTTAACTTCTAAGCCCACTTTCCTTCCACACTTTTTGCCTGCTGGCTGCATACGACGGACAAAAAGTGCACCAACACAACGAATCACGCATGCAAAACATACATTCCCCCTTTCTCTCTCACACACACATACACCAGACTGTATATTTTCTTCAAAAATTAGTAGACAGTTAAAAGCCAAAGTGCATGGTGTAATAATAATTTTCTATGGTTTTCAACTACATTTCGATGCTTTATTTATTGTTGACTTCGCTCTACTGTCAGCTGAGAAAGAAAATTTTGTTTTCCGCTGACAAAACTGTTGTAATCCACAACAGGTGCAGAAACCAAGAAAGCGATGAAGCTATGTTTCATCGAAACAAAATCATTAAACAGAACTCACTGCTGATTCTAGTTTCAAAGCATGATTTGGTTCCCCATCTATGATTGTACCTGACAGAATAATTTCACGGACCTCGTACCGAATATTTGCCACAGTGAATTTCCAGGACCGTGTGTAATTTGGTGCTCATTAACACATGAGAGTTAGTTAGGGCGGAAAGGTTGTGTTATTTACTCTCTGCTTAGCCAGTACCAGTTTTATTTATTCGTCCCTCTGTAAGGACTGAAAAGCGTTTTGGGACCTTATACTCTTGTACTCCTCACATCATGTTGTAGAATTTTAGCTTTTAAAAATAAAACGTCGCAGAAAAAAACCTGGTTAAATTCATAATTACTGTTGTCAATGATGGTGGTGTTTTTTTATATATTTTTTATTGATTCTCTGCAGAGATGAGGTCGTACGAGGGCTTGCAGAAAAACAACAATGCAAAACGTTCATTGCGTGCATTCGAACAAACAAAAAATGAGGTTTTCTCAAATTTGTACCTGCTACACAAAGGATAAACGAAAATAAAGCAGTGTTATGTTCATATTCCCGATAGAGAACATTATCTAATAAAAATAACAAATGAAAAGCTTACAGATACTGGAAATTGTTTTTAATAATATACTAAGTACTATTCTCAAGTCCCTGCACCATGGACAGAAGAGCATATAATGCGATTCCGACTAACACTGGACAAAAGGTAGATAACAGATCATTAACATCTTCGCTAAAGTTTATGACAAATCGTGGCTTGAGACACGCGACGCTGAGCCGAAAGCGAAATAAAACATCATGGATCCTATGTGCTGAACATACAGAAAAAGAAGATTTTATTGTTCAATGAGATGAAAAATGATCTTGAACTGTATAATTCCATGCGAGTCTCGATGCCAATTATCAAGTTTAAAAATTATCTTTGTTTAAAAATTGTCTAGATCAATAAAACATCTCCCACGCTCTGATTTCCCCACACTTATTCAAAGACATATTTATCCAATGAATAAGAAACATGAGATACCCACGTCCTATGGTTCTGTAGAGGCATATTTAACAACATATTTTATGCTTTATGTGCAATTCGACCTGTTGGCATTTGAAGGACCAGAAGACAGTAACGAATACAGTAAGTAAAAACATTGGCGTACCTGTGTTTGAGAGAAGAGAGAGAAATACATGTCACAATTGCGAGAATCGCGATACAAGTCTCCATCCTCCCCTACCAGTGAGTGGGGGGAGACCACGTTGTCGCCGAACATTCTCAAACATCATGACAATGGGAGGGTGGGCGAGGTACACCAGGCAGAACAGTCACTGGACCTGCTACACTGTGATAACGGCATCCGCGCAACGCACGGTGGCGGCGGCGGCGGTGGTGCAAGCAGCATCCAGCAGCGCGTGCCAAGGGATGCAACCACGACAGCCCGCAGCACTTGAGCAAGTCGTTAGAATCCCCTCATTGTAACTGCCAGCTTGAAGAAAGCCGGTGAATAGTTTTGTTTGCCTTCTCGCTGTGCTTCAGCACATATTTGCGATTGTTTGCATTTGGAACAACGAAAGAAACTTAAACAGAGAGGAGGAAAAAAAAGAGCGTTAACTTGCATTTTGTTGCCTATCTCCCTACAGTATGTACGTTAGGAAAGAAAGGTTAAAATTTCTTGAAAAATACAGGCTACATCCAAATGGTATGGATGCATGTATTTTTAAAAAAATAAAGCCCTAACAAACGTACGCAACAACAAAAATAGCGGACAAGCAATGAAGCTGTTATGTATATTCTCATGGTCTATTTTATAGACATATTAAAATACAGGTATCTCTATATTCTGTATAAATAAACAAATCCGGATAAGGCTCAGTATTTATATGTCAATATAAATCTAGGTCTATATACTATTCATCAATATATATATAGAGGTATCTATATTATGCTTCAATATAAATCCAGACATAGCTCCATATTGAAGTATAATTCTAAATCTAGGCATATACTATGTAGAAATATATAAAAAGATATATCTATAATATATAGAAAGATATAAATATAGATATATCTCTAGTTTTATGCATAAATGTAAGTCTTTATATTCCTCTTCTCTTCTTCTTCTTCGTCCTGCACCTCCTCGCTAGTTTGAATTTGATCTCAAAAAAGTTATTTAATATTTTCCATTTTCTTTTAGTCACGACCAATCCAAACTCATGGAGGTGATGATAACGACGAAGACGACGACGATGATTGCAAACTTACAACATGCGGCATATACCTTTCTGTTTAGGTGAAGAGTATGTAATGGAGAGAAGGGATTTGAAGGTGTAAAAGAAAGGTGGGAGAGAGACACAGCAAGTGAGAGAAAAAAAGAGAGAGGGGAGAGAGAAAGAGCGAAATAAATGACCGTCATTCGTCCTGCGGCTGCCAGCGTGAGAGGAAGTGGTGGTGAGGGAGGAACAAGACACCCAAGGAGGATACACACAGGGGAACAGTTGATGCATTAAGAAGCACTTGCATATGTATAAGCGGATATCATTATACTGATGAACTTTCTGGCGACGAATTTTTTTTCTTTGTTTTAAATTATTGATAATAGGACGCCAAGGTGGCGCCAGCGTCTACACGAACGATGCCGCGTTTTGGAGCGATCCTGTGTCCTGGAATGTCACATCGCATCAAATGAAAGATTCAAAGCCAATTTGGTCAGTTTCTTGAGGTGATCAACTATTTCTAGTTCCACACTTAATGCTCATTTATGTGAAGACTAGGTTTCTAAGTTAGCATACAAAAACACGTATTATTCACGTCTTGAATCCACATTTTAAACTCACACTGCTTTAATATTGTTTGCTATCTTTGAACATGTTTACGTTTTTACCGTCAGCCATTTTTTAAAATCTAATCATGAGCTTCCCAATATTAAGGCAAAAGTAAAGTCTCTAGTCGGAGCCCTATCACAACATGCATAATTAAAACACAGCAAACGTGTTGGCAAAACGATTTTGCCACGACGGAATACAATTGCTGCGGATGTTCGATGCACAGCGGCCTGGGAAGTGCACCTTGAATGCATCAAAACAAGATGACAACAGGTCTGCAACGGTCTGTGGGAGCGCGCCATCCAACAGGTGACCGCTGGAGACAACCAGTCATCTGTCTCGTCCAACCCACGCTTGAGAGAAGAGGCAGCATGATCACAAGCACCACACGTGCACCATTATGCGCAATGTTTGCAGCACCGCGTTAAGTAGTATCTGCAGACACGTTTTGCATGAAGCAGAAACTGATATGGAGGCTTACAGTAATGGTCTCATGCAAGCCGCCATCTGCATATATTTCAAGCAAAAGTGTGCAGGGAACAGTCTGCAAGAGCGATTTGACACAAAGGGGAGATGTTGTGCACCCATCCGCGATCAGGAAAATGTTTGCAGCTGAATAACAAGCTCGATTTCTGATAGAAATTATAGCCTAGTGTGTTCGTCGATCAGTTAATCCCGAAGCATCTAGAAACAAATATTCTGGGACACCCTGACCCACCGCTCGTCGTGCAAAAGTACAGAAAGGACTTCAAGACCTGCAAGCCATTGTCTTCAAAGCTCCCCTGCCAGACAGCTTCTCATGAAAATTCAAGTTGTTCTCCTTTATTAGCCGCGAAGCACAGTTTTGTTTATGTCGCGATAAATTCCCAGATGTAAAGAAATCATAATGTAAACAGTAAAGTAAGCTAAACGGCAATTTTACTAATGTAATTCAGTAAAAGGCGGCTTTAATAATGCAAAACTCTCTCAATGCATTCGTAGCATACGATTCAGGCTCTTTCAGGATTTTTGTTAAAGTCTGAAATATGGCGCTAAGTTTCTTACGAATATTTGGAATATCAGGTTTGTGTAATTGTATAATTAGTTAATAATAAAAGAGATTGTTTGAAACAAATGCATGCTTAATAATATGTCAATGAACAGCTAGTGTAGTTATCCGTGTTTAATTGCTCCCTTGCTCCTTGTCGACACACTGGTCATGCTTTCTTGACATTCTACACAAAACCGGAGGTTGGGCATGTGGAACACGTGCATAGATCTTAAATGCCCTTAAGAAAAAAGTCCCATAAAATTAGACAAACCACCTAATTTTCGGTACTTAAGTAGGTCTCATCTAAACAATCACAACAATAATAATATTGTCCCTGATCAGCTATAAATCACAAACGTTGCAATAACACTCACAGCAGTATTTCTATGCAAAGATTAAAATATAATGTCCACTCGATCGTGCACCCGATCAACCCAGTGGGTTGCCGCTTTCATCATGAGCTATTACGCATGCGTTTAGATTATTGGAGACATGATACACCAGCCGAATGTTTTCATGCAACGCAGGCATTGTAGGACGATCGAGTGTGTGTTCTTGAGAGCAAAGGGGACTTTAGTAAACAGGATTACACAAGAAGCCGAAATTCGAAGACATAAGAATATTCTTGCATTTCACGTACTTTGTAAACTATGCCACAGTAACTTTAGCCTCTGGTGTTGAAAAAAAAAAAAAACTAGCATTAAAATGCAGGGACAGGCAAGTCAAATACATCGTCAAATGAATCTTTCTCGATCGGTAACAGTAGCGGGTTTTGAGGGAAAACATCTCGTTGTTGTTAAATAATTACATGAACGCACTTCACTCGTCAGCGGCGGGAAAACAAAATGAAAACAACGCTTACATCTTTTTCTGTCAGGTTCGTCAACCCCACCATACAAAAGACAAACAAACAAAACCAACAATTAAAAAACCCTTCCGCACACAAACCACTTTAGAGCTTCTCCCCTCCCCACCAAAGTCCCCGCCCTTCCCTCACCATGCAAACATAATAAACCTGATTAACTTGTCAATATTTTACCAGCAATACGGCAGTACGACCACCGGGCTGCCTGGTCTTTTGTGGAGGCGCGTGCATGCCTGCGCGACGTGAGTGCTGCTCAGTGCGGTCGCTCCACAAAGGCTGTGGTTGCTGCCTCGTGTCGCGGTCCACTCTCCGATGGATGACCGGGTACACGCAGGCGGCACCCGAGCTTCGTGTCACTACCCGTGGTACACGATGGTCGTGTAAGGAACAAACAAAGGCGGCGCTGGAAGGTTAGGGTCGAACGGGTACGCCCTTGCAATGAGTGCATCGCGCCATCGTTTACATATTTGTTGGTTAAATACGAATTATTTGCCAATGAACGCTGCATAGCTTTTTTTTAAACTATTATTTTTTCTCTCGGTGAGGTCTCGCTTGTCTAGCCATGGCAGTATGTGTAGGAGAATTTTATTTGTATTTTCTTTTATTTACCTGAACTTTTTAATTTTTTTACGTGATTTATTGTTTAGTTTGTTTCGTTATCGTTTTTCTATCGCCCCCGTCTTTTGCTGGAAGTGATGTTTGTGAGCATGGAAGAAAGGATATGAGTTATATTTTAATCTTATTATGTTTTTATTATTACTTTCGTCACGAGTAAGCGCATTGAAAAACTGTCATGGCATAGATTTTGACTAAGAACCAAGTTACTTAACAATAGCGTTGAGGGCATTCCTAATGGAAAATATCGTGTCTAATCATTGACTATGAAAAATGATATGGCATATGTAAAACATTTTGTAAAATTTGCAAAACGTCTGTAAAACGTAGCCACATGTTTGAAACGTACTCGAATAAGAAACCCCTTTATGGGCTCAGGAAGTTCCAAAGGACTGCACACTACTGTAATGAAAATCGCGATGACAAAATAGAATTTTTGACTCAGACTTTAAACAACTTCAGTCTCAAGCAGGACACTCGAATACTCACACCTACGTCCTTTCTCTCTGTCCATACCTATGCATTTTTATTGTAGATTCTCCATCACAGTACTCGCAGTGTGTGTGAACCGAAAGTAGCTCGTGTTATTGCGTGCGTGTGTGTGAGAGTGGGTGGGACAGACACGCGTATGTACAGGCAGCATGGCACCCAAGCAGACAGGGAAACGGAAAAACCAAAACACATCCGCTCGCCAAACTTCCTTTATCGTTAGACACAAATGTTTTGACTTGACTTCCGAAAAGTGGTCGATCAAGCCAAGCCACTCTGAAAAAGCAGGCATCGCCTGGCCGCACCCCCCAAGGAATTAATGGAATGAAAATAAGCCTCGTTCCTTCTTTCCGCGGGGATGTTGTCCCATCATTAGACCCTCTGGACGGGCTCGTATTACCAGATTGCTGTGCAGCCGCAGTTTCGCATTTCGATGGCCAGTGACAGACGATGCAGAGGCACGAAACAGTTTCGTAAGAAAGCAAAAGCATGATTGGTGAAAGGTTATCGGCGTTCTAGGAATAAAACCGATTTTGCGATGAAATGACGGTTGTGTATCATTCCCTGTTCTCGGTGTTTTGGTAGGACAGACGTTTCTTTAGTTCCGATGTTAGTACTGTCTAGATCAGACCTGGGCAAAGGCCGGCCCGCGGGCCGGATCCGGCCCGCCTCCTGTCTCTGACTGGCCCGCCCGCTGGCCCGCCCGCCAGTTTATATACTATATATACAGTATTGGGTAAAACTGAGTTAACTATATTAGTCCGGCCCTCTAAAACCATCCCAATTTCTCATGCGGCCCCTTGGAAAAATTAATTGCCCACCCCTGGTCTAGATGAAGTACAATAGACTATGTGAATGTCCTGTTGTTAAGTGCTTTTATTTCGTGTGTGCGTGTGTGTGTGTGTGTGAAAACTTGCTTCTGTCGCTGCATAATTTTTGTATCCTAGAAAGTGGACACTTCTACATCAATTAAATCCTTTTTTGGGGGGGAGGGGGAAATCTTTCAGAATACTGGCTTCAATTTCAATGACATAGTACATGGGCTTAAAACATTTGCGATAAATTAAAGCAATCTTATAAATAGCCTTTCATATTGTCTTTATTTTCTAACACACTTGTGTTAATGTAGCTATTTACTGTTGAGAAAAATTTTCTATCTTCCTTACACAAGAGAACTCTTGTATACAATTTCCGAAATATTTGTAAAAAGGCATAATATACGTAAAAAAAATAGATGACAATGGACAGTGTGCCAGTATTGTATGTTCTTTGTGTCTACCGTTACAGCAACGTGCTACCCTGGAAGGACATTCTGGGACAGTCACCGGAAAGTTCTAGGTATCTGGAAATAATTCGACTAGGAGCTTTCGAACAGACAGGAATGAATCAAAGATAACATGACAGAGATTATAGTCTATCTGTGCATAATAAAGCTATTTTGTCCGTGAGTTGAATAAGTGTAATATTCGAGACATCGTTGTAAAAAAAAAAAATTCTAATGAAACATTCTTCACGCCCCTCCCACTCTCCTTCTCTCTTTCTCTTGCTCCATTGCTCTAACGTTCCATCTGTCTTTTCCTCTTTCAACTTCCTCTGACGTTTTTATACTTCGTTGATAACAGCTTCGCATAAGCTTTCAAGATGGTATGTGGAAAGTAACACGTTCTTCACGAAAAAAGGATAATGTAAATGATCTTTGCATACATGGTTTATTCTCACTTCTTTTCACTCGTTCTTTTACTGGGACCATTCGAAAGTCCTGAACCTTCAGCTTTCTCGACCATACTGACCTTCCAAGAGTACCACCATTCCTGATTTGAAAAAAAAATAAATAAATAAAAAGAGCCCCGGTTACTTCTCTCCACATTTTTCCTCCAAAACCACGACTCACTAGCTCACACCGCCAAGATGCTGACAGCCCCCATCCAGCAGTCTGGAGATGGTAAATGCCCAGATCGATTCCCGCTAAGTGGAACCTGTGACTTTTTGTTTGTTTGTTTTCGAAAATCCAATAACTTTTATGTGGAAAAGCTTTTGAAACTCGCGAAGAAGCTGTAAGCAGCTGAACAAATAGACTTAAAGGTTTTATGTCATGCTTTGGCGGTGCATTAAGCGCCCGAAAAAAAAGGCTCGATCTTGATGGTGATTGCGCTTAATTCCTGAATAATTAAGATTTTCTGTCGTGAAACATTTTGTTCTCAGAATCTTTTTTACATGAAACGCTCATGACTTTCTGAATGCCCCTGGTATTTCAAGCGTGCAAAGGATGACGCTGGTTTTCACAGCAAGAACGGAGTGAGGGGCGAACAGTCGGAAGAGCGGAGTAAGAGAAGAAGCGGAAAGGAACAATGGACGGAAACTAAACCAATTACACGGCCATTGACAGCCAGCTACCCTTTAGTCTTGTTCCCACGCGGCGCTGACCCCCAAGATTGGCCAAGACCAGCAAGAAAACAATGGAATTCCAGCCACAGGCGAGACCCTGCCCTTATTATGACACTCGCCGCGACAAAAAGACTGTCAGGAAGGATGTAGTGCTCGACCTTAAAAAAAACAATAACAAGAAACACGCTTTTCCTGACTTCCTAATAAGGAGTTGATGCTGTCAGCAGGCTGGCAGGTTGGCAGGCTGGAAGGTGCCGGAAGTCACTGAACGTCCTTCAAGTGTGAAACACAAGCATAAGTGCTGTGGAGTGTGGTTTTGTTAACAAAAGATATCTACTGAAGAGCTGTGCGCTTTTGTAAAACCGTCGTTTATGGAGGGGCAGAGGAAAAGACTCAAGTTTAATTAGCTTGGCATTGCCTTTTTTAAAATTCAGCCGACAAAGAGGAGAAGAAGAAGCTTGCCAGTGGAATAGGCAAAATGAAGCAAAACATGCACATGCAAGCTTCATTCCTGGTTGAGAGAGAGAGAGGGCGCACATTTGAGAGTAGGAACGACCACTACCGCTAATTGTGGCGCAATTTCTCGAGCAGGAATACCGAAAAAATGAGAAGATTAGTTGCTATTAAACTCATTTCAGTCATCCTTATCACCATTGTTGCTCTCTTCTCCTCTGTCATTCGCCATTTCTATCTCGCGGTGTTTAAAGTCCTCTGCTCAATGTGATGAGTGATTGCGATTTGCGCTGCTAAAGGCCGCCGCACACGAGCGCACGCGTCCCCTTTTCTATCTCAGAGTGAAATGCGTACATCTGTCAAAAATGGTGAACCTAAGATATGGGGTCCAGTACGATTCTTAAAGCCTAACTTGAAAACAAAACTATTTTCTAATGATTGGGTTTAGTTCACTATAGTCTGATCTAATGACTCAATTCAGTTCTTGTGAGTAACCTCTTCATATAGATGCCAAAACCCCAGTTTCAGTGAGGTCGTAGAGACTTGATATAAAACATTGTGAAATGACAGACGTTCTCCAATCACCCCACCCTCACCCCACTGAATCAAAAAAAAATATTATAACATATTTATGAAATGTTATACTACGTTGTGTAATACTGCCTATATTTGGAAGATTAATTTTATGCTTAGCGGTTACTTTCTGTGGGCCTGTCAGCGGTTTTGAGATTAAGTATCTGTTCGACTCCAGTTCCACTTTAAAACCAGCTTAAACAGACCATGGTGACAGTTCTCGGAGATATGCTGGAGGTCTTGAAATTTTGTCATTGCGGCGGCGCGCGGAAGGCCATAAGCGGTGATGCGAACACTGAAGAGCACGCGCCTTGCACGCGAGCCAGCAGCGAGGTAACCCGACCTGAACCCTCTCGACTCAAGCGCGGGTCCTTGTGACAACTGCCCCTGTTTCTTGGCCCCTCGTGCATGTTCAGCCCGACCCCAAAGCCAAACACACCTATATAGATTTTTTAATTGAAAAAGCAATGTTCCTACCTTTTATCGCGAAGACTGTAACTGCCGGTCTGTCTTGCTGTTGAGACTGTGGGCCACTCAGTCGTCGCAACATGATTATCGTCGCCGCAGTCATCGTTGTTGACGAGATCACCATTCGGAAGCTTGCGTAGAATGAGAGGGCAGTGATCGGCGATCTGCACGAAAAACAGGAATCGGTTCCTGTAACTTCCCAATGTCAGAAAATAAAGCATTCGTTTCCTTTTTGTCTCATTTTTCTGTCGTATTCTGTCAGTAAAGCAAACTTATTTCCTGAACACTCAATCCTGGTTCTAGCTAGCACCATTATAAGCTAGTGAGCGATCGATCGATTGATGGATATATTAATGAATGAATGGACTGATTGTTTAATCGACCTTTTTGCAAAGAAAATATAGTTGTATAAACTAGTTGTATTTAACAATTGATAAACCGTTTTAATGCGACTCCATTCTGTCTCTAGACAGCAAAACAACTACATCGCAAGGTTTATGTTTAAACCAATATGAAAGCAAGCAGAGGACTTTGTGGGGAAAACGTACACGAGCATTGTGTTCTTCTCCAGGCTCTCGGCTATTTTTGTGACTTCAAGCATTCGATGCACGTTTTAGTATCTCCAAAGCTTTTTGATAAAATGGCGAGAATGATTAGCTCACAAATAAACTGTTCAACGATTTTTATTTCTTCTACTGTGTGAAGATGGGGGAATCTAGATGTGTAAAATAAATAAATTAAAGTAAGCATAGCAAACAGACGGGAAAGAAAGGGACTGGCCGAATAAATTTCCGCTAGCGGGGTTTTGCCAGAAAACGAGAGAAAATGTAAATAATCGACGGAATACGATAAGCAGTTATTTAATGCATGGTTTTCTTCTCGTTCTTTGACGTAAGAAAGACTGACTGTAAACAAGTGGAATTAAATAAATACAAGTTAGTTAAAATTAAATTTAAGAGCTGTGGAGAATGAAATTAAAAACTTACTAGAATTTTTAAAGTTTTAAAATGGCAGACTACAGTGGTGAAGCTTAGCTAAAAGACACGAATATTGTTTTGTATGTAGTAAATAAATGGATAGCTGATGAGCATTTCGAATTTCTTTGAAATGAACTAGTTAGAGCATTAACTAGTTTACCGATGCAAAACCCCGCGATATTGACGGTGGCCCCTGACTCCAGGTACAGAGCGCTTACAGAAACCCTCGGTGGCACCGTGAAACTTGCTTGTGAACAAAGGATTCAGTTGAAAGGTCACCAGGGGAAAGAGAACAATCAACTGGTGGGCGGCGGATAGAAAGACTATAGATATTAAATGACAACGATTGTTTCTCTGCGATAATATCAGCCTGTGAAAACAGACACAAATGCGCATGTGTGGAAAACTCGCTCAAACAGAAAAGATACGATCTAAGAAGGTACACGCACCCACGCACGCTGCCAGGGATAGCCAAACCAGAAATTAGTTTAAAATATGCTTAATTGCCGTGAAAAAAATGAAACTAAGAACAGAATAAATAGATGCATAGACAGATAAATTAATGGATAAATAGACCAGCGGTCATGATGTGTGAAACGTCGGGAGTGACCGAAAGAAGAAAAGACAGCAAACATACTGGAAAACAAACAGAAAAACAAATAAACGATGAAAGCCTGAAAAAAGAAACAGAAAACCAGTGCTACTGTAGAGTCCTCTGTCTCCTCAAAATGTACTTTTGGTAACAAATGTCGGCAAATATGTATGTCAAGCACGTACATTTGGCGATGTTAGCGGCCCACAAAACGTCGGGTGGGTTTTTTTCAGACACTCGCCAAGAAACGCGACCCCCACGCCTCACCTCATTACCCATTCATGTCGCGTGTCCTGAAATGACATCTCTCTTCCATTAATATGCACGCTGGGGGCTCCGCCATATCAGATTGCAGACAACGCATGGCGAGGCACCGTTTCTGGAATTTGTCAACTGTTGCCTCCCAGAAAACAAGCATCGAAATTGAGCGGCGTTATGCCACCGGAAATCACTGTGTCCTTGGTCCCAGACGGACGCCGCTTAAGACCGCGGGATGATCAAAGCGTAACCATAGAAACACGAAGGCGCGTCGGACAGGCTGAGGAAGACAGTCGTCAGGAAGAGATACAGATCAAAGAAAGTCGGATCACCGATAGGAAGGTTCAATCAGGTGGCGATTTTCTATTCATAGTCCGAGGCCAGGAATTCTCCCAAGACACATGCCGATAAGAACCACACCTTTGACAATTATTATTATTTTTTTTTTACATCTACTTTGGTTCCCGGTATGATCCACTGAGTTCCTTAAGTTATGCACAAGTTGGATAAGTGGAAAACAAGCATTCGTTCCATGAATATTCATAATTTTAAAATACTTACTTGTTAAAAACGGTTTCTCCTGTTTTCCACAAGTGCCTGTAGGCGTCCAAGGGAGGCAACAGTGACCATCTGCGATACACTAGTCTGTCTCTACTCTCATTTCTCACGATTTTCAAGATTAGCAACAATCATTGGCACTGCAGAAGTCCTCGCAATAAATAATTAAATAAATGTTAAGAATACTTTCAAATTCTTTAGTAGTCAAAGTAGGGAAAATAATTTTCAGAACTTGCTGGGTTTCACAGGTGCCGCTGAATTACTCAGGCGGCACTGGAAAAAAAAAAAGTCGGAGCTACACTTTGGTGACTGCGTTCTCAAAGTCCGGCGCGACCAGAACCGTTTCAAGACTGAACTGTGAACGGGACTGGTGCCAAATCGTGCGCCGCTGCCGAGGCACTGGCCCCCCTTGTGTGAGTGTGACAAAGCTCGACCCACTGGCTTCTGCAGCCCACTCCGAAGTCGCAAGTTCTATCACACATAAAATCAGCCAAAACGGGTATGGGGGGTAAGGGTAGGCGAGGAAGGGGGTAGGAAAGAGCCGGATCGGAGAGAGCTGGGAAAAAGGATGGAGGGAGGGGGAGGGAGCGGCAGTTCGGGAACCAGAAGGAGGGAGGTGTTGGGGGAGGGATCGCCGTGCGAACGGGTGACGAGAAGTAGAGAAGGCCAGCAACCACTACAAGCAAAGATCGATAACTCCGTGCCAAGACGCCGTTTGGGAAAGAAAATAGGGAGCTTGGGGGACGGGGGAACACGGAGCTTGGAGGAACAAGCAGGCGTCCGATGTGGAGAAGAGCTCTGGCACCGGGCGGTGGACGGAACAAATCACAATCCAAAATTTCAGGAAACTTTGTCCTGACCACTCTCTTGTTTAATGCGGTGGAACGCAAGTCTTAGTCACACAATACACACCCGCACGTATGCCCGCCCTGATGTACTTACACTGATGTACTTACGTGGTCGTTTGTTTGCATGCACACACACACATACACACAGGCGCACATACCAGGACACAGGCGCTCATGCAAACACCGGCGCACAGACAGGATGGATTGAGGGGGAGACGCAGATACATGCAAGCACGACCCTGGAGGAGATCCCTAACAGAAGTGAAACAGAAATGGAAGAGGACAGGCAGAGAAGGGATGGGGGAAAGGGGCAGGAGGGTGGTGGTGGAGCTACTAGAGTGAAGGAACTTGAGAGGCCGGAGAGCGAGAAGGGGAAGGACAAGGAATCAAAGGAGGTGATAACATATTGGCAAATGTGAGTGGACTGGATCATCCATTTGCCGGGGCCCGGGCAGCGTCGCATGTACAGGCCCAGCCAGAATCGTATCGATCTGCCGAAAATCGCCCCCAGAACTAATCAGTCGGTCCTCTTGGTGCTTGCCCGGGTCCCTGGCATTACCTCCCTTGTTCTGTTCGGGCCCAGGACATCCCAGCGACAGATTTGGACCTGGGCCAGTCGCACGAGGAGATCGTAAAGTGTCTGGTTCGGAAGATACATCGGGCTTTGATCCCTTCTTGCCAAACTGTCCCCTTTTCTGTACACAAGCATGCGTTTACTTCACGCTGCAATCGAGATGCTTCCATCAAATAACCCGCAGAACCTTCGGAGACAGCAAGATCAATGTTTTGGTCTTAGTGTTACCAACTGAAAGGCAAGAGTAAGTGTGGGGACTGCTGTCCGAATAAACCTAAGATGAGGTCGCATGGCTTCTACGCATGCGCAGAACGTCGAGCACTTTTGTGTTGCAATATCACGTCACCAAGCCACAGCGGTGATTCATTTTCTTAATTCCGCTTCTCAATTTCCTTCTTCTTAGGATTCAGTTGAGGTTTCATGTAGCATGTATTTATAAATATGTTTCTGTTTGATTATTTGCGTTCTTTTGAATTTATGGTTTTATTTTTGCTGTTGGGTTTTCTTCTGCTTGAAAAAGAGACAAGAGAAACAAACCTGTTCGGAGCAGCTTTTGGCTATTTGCCCTGATATCCCAGTTTCACTTTACACAAGCCATTTAACTAATCTTACGCGCTACATTTAGTAGCAATCAAAACAACAATTATTGCAACATCGCTTTTTACATATAAGCTGAAAATGACAACAGTACGGGAATAAAGCACGGAGACAACATATTAGGCACTGTAGCCACATCATTTTTTTTCTCTATACCTTTTTTTTATAGTGCCCATGCATAAACTTCACTCTAATAACTAGAGGTCATCGACCCTTACATATTAACACAGTGATATTCAGAAACAGGATGGCAAACTCCGTTCCCTCCCTTTAAAAAAAAAAAAACCTCCAATGTCTCTATGAAGAAAAGTATGTTAACTTCCAACATACTGAGATACACGCACGCACTGAGAAATTACCACACACATAATGGTGAAAGTTTAAACACGTATGCATTCGTCACACAGATAAGAACACGCTCCGATATTTCACACCAAGCTTGCCAGAAAGAAAAAAAAAAGCGCGAACGGTAATCATAATTCCTCTCAATAATATTAGCATGTTATGTCCGTTCGCGAAGTGCCGACCTTCGAAGAATTCTATGCCCTCGCCGTGCTTTCGGCTCCGGAAACAAAACAGTCACATGGGTGGTTTATGGGCTGCATTTCTGACAGCCTCAAACCCTACAATTCAGATTCATGGGCGATTGTGTGCGCAGGCGCAATGCCTTGGAGATGAAGTCAGCGAAATCCAGCGAGATAATGGAACTGAGAAGCTGAAGACGACTGGCTGCTGGACAGAACGAAAAAAAAAAAAAAAAACAGAAACGTCTAGAGTGTTTCTTGACATACCCCTCTAGCCTTTTCTCTCCAGGCCCATCCTCTCCCTCCCCCCTTGCTTCGCGTTCTTCTGAAGTAAATGCTCCTCCACTCGCAAGACGCTTAACCTCTTGTTGCTGAACACGAGGCAGTACTAGAGTTAATGCAAAATTGATGTCGGACTTGCGCACTCATTAGGACAAAGTATATCTTTAGTCACGCCAAAACTGTCCCAGTCGTTAAGTGAAAGACGGGAAGCACAACAACTGCAACATTTGATGAATTAATAGTTATAGTGACCTCGCATTAACCTGAAGAAGCTGCAAATAAAATCACCGTCGCTAATGTGTTCCTTAAAACATGACAGTTTTTATCCGATGTACAGTTTTCAACGATTTTGAAAATTAAAACGAAATATGCTTAGTGTGAATGACTTTCAAATCCTATATTTTCGTTTGTTGAGGCGAGATGTCTCAGAATGAATGAATGAAATTTCTTTTAATGTAGCAATATTTGAGTAGGAGTGCGTTGTTTGAATAATAAATAAATGATTATATAAATACTTTTCACTTTTATTCGCTCAAAGTCACAACTCAAACTGTGTGTGTGTTGGGGGTAAGAGGGTGGTGGTGGTGCGAAAAGAGTGAAGCAAAAGTATATGTAACAAAGACAAGTTCTTTATTTATTTATTTTTCTCGCACTGAGATCTACCTTGACAGTTCTGCGTGTGGCGTGTTCAATATCCCTGGTAATCCTTTAATTTTATGGACTGCGTTTTAACTGTGTACTTCATTTTCTCAGCTCATAAACGTCAACAAACATGACAACTTTACCCACGCAGACGACAGCCATTTGTTTACGAGGCGTGGGGTCGACGTCGTGACATCACGCGGGGTCAAGCTGGGGGGTGGGGGCGATGTTGTCTGACCTTGATACTTAATTTAGAACAGGCTTTGTGTTTTGAGTGTCTGTTGACAGGAAGTAAAACTTTGTTCAAAGCCTAAGGTAACATTAAAAACAGAAACTCGCTTCTGCTTACAAATATGGAACTAACAATATGTAAAACGATAACAAAAATACGGATTTAATACTCAAGGTTTAATATTGCTTAAGCTCACACAGTGTTTTAAAATAAAATGAATACATTGTTTTAAAGAAACAAGCAGAATGTATTGCTTTGTACGAAAGTGATCATAGTGTTCAAAGTGAAAACGAGAAAATCGTTAAAAAAAGAAAGCTAACATAAATATATTGTGTTTGTTCTAATACGAAGAAAACAAAAACTGACAAAACACGTTCAGAAAAAAACTATCCCACTGTTTGTAATGAAAAATGCTATTTTGTTCGTACCGAGAAATAAAACATAGGTGAAATCGAAAACTTATTTTGAGGACTCAAATTTGCTTGTTGCTTAAAACGAGAGCTAACATAATTAAAACGAGAGATAACATAACTTTTGGAACGAGAGATCACAAGTTTTTTTGGAACCAGAGCTAACCCCGTTTAGAACTAGTCCTGACCCAGGGTTATGTCTCACAACCCTCGGAAGAGCTCGCCTTTAATGTGGACAGAATTTCGTTTACAGTTCAAGAGACAAAGAGCATTAATGGCAAACTAAGTGTAGGGTAACAATCAGCACACGCTATCAGGTCGGTAGCCAGGCTCACAAAGTGACGTGGGACTCACGCTCGAGCCCCGAACTGCGTGATGATGGCGGGGCTGCGGCCAAGATGTGGGGGCATTTGATACAGGGGCTATGGAATATTTGATACAGGGGCCGGGAAAAAGTTGCGTGGACACGATTTGCGGGCAGGTTCATGCGCTGACAGTTATTCCACAAAAGATTATGCTGTTAGATGACTGTGCCCGGCAAAATTGCGCGCGCGAGAGAGTACACGCACACACACATACGCACACGCGCAAGCAAACACACGCGATCGAAAATAAACTCTTACGTACTAAACATAATAGATATATATTACCAAAAAAAAAGCGAAAAAATACATTTTTATAGTGCATTTCCTCTTTTAATGTAAGCACATTTCGTTGCACAGGCACAAAAACAAAGCAAAATACAGAAATATAAAGAAACAAATAAAGAACAAAAAGATAGCAAAAATAAAAGATGGGAAGAAAGAAGAAAAAAGAGGAAAATAGAAAAGTAAGCATGTCTAAGTAAAGTATAATTATTTCCTGGATGTTAACTCAAGCAGAAATGTTCTTATATGAAACTTCAACACACCAAGTGTTCGAAAAGACTGGGATCTACCCAAGTCAGTAATGATACAAACGAAGGTAAACAATTTTATTTGGATGCAGAGCTTTACCCTTTGGTCATGGCACAAGTGACAGAAATATCTTTAAAAAGAAAACCCTCACAATAGCATCCACAGCTGGAGAACATGCTGTGAATTCCCCATCGAATATACAAGAGCCTTTGCGTACAATGCGTTATCAGCCATGTTCAAGTGCTGTTATAAAGTGCCCCTCGTTCAGAAGGAAATGGCGTCCAAGAAGTGAGTTTCATAACAAGATTTTCACGACCAGCATGATTTATGACAATTTGTTTAAGACCAGGCGTCGACTTGACACGATCTGATTTGGTTTTGATCGCCGTTTCGTCCTGGCGAAGCGTTTCACCGTGACTCGATGAATCCGCGCCATTCCTCGAAAACCCAGCCTCGACACTAAGACCCCTCTTCATGAATCTTCCACTAACCGAATGTTTTCCCCAGTTGTCATTCAGGTCCCTAAATTTGAGATTCGTTGGAGATGAGATTGGAGGTGACCTGTTGGAACCCCCATTAAGCCAGCTTCTGAGATGATTTCCCGTGTAGCTCTTTCAACAGGTTTGACTGATGAGGAGCAAGAAATCGCTTCACGCGAGAGCGGTGCACCGCGAAGTTCTTTCTGCACCAGCTCAGCCCAAAAGGACGCTCAGCATGAAGATCGATACAAAGGGCACTTTGGCACCAATGGGAGGTTATTCCGCCTGTCGAACATTCTCAAGTTCCGCCACGAGTTTCTTCAGTTGTGGAACTTTGGCTCTTTAGGCGCGCTGCTGCAACTTTTTCTCATCAAGCGGTTATGACTTCTACTTCCAGAAATCTGATTGGTCTGCCGCGCGATATTTTATGACTCAGTGGTTCGCAAAGGGGGCTCCATCTTTCCAACAAAGGGGCGCAATCGATGGAGGTCAAATGCAATTAGCCTCAAACCCAGAACGTCTCAGCGCTGGTCGCTTATCAATAAGAGGCATCCAAGTTACCCTCCCCCCACCACCTCGACATCATTGGATTAGATGTCTGTCTATTGCAGCGCCCCAAGTAGAATTCGAATTCTGGAACAAGTCGTGCACCTTATTAGACGCATTTGCCTGGGAGTCGTTCCAGATTGACTTTCTTCAAACAATCTGTCAGGCAAGCACCTTCATATCAAAAAGCTCGGAAAGAAGCAGATTGTAGGTTGGGAAGAGAACAGATCTGGCGGGCTTCGACAATAGAACTACTCGTGATCATGTCTCAAGATATTCTTCATTCGATATCTTCTGCTGATCGCCTCCACCCACGTTCCCATGCTTCGTATGGCGATGTTGCTGACTGGATAAAACACACAATAAAAGCTGTATACCTCCTTATACTTCAAGCATCCTCTTGCACTTCTAAGAAATTAGCAACCGACATACGTCGGCCGACACCCAACATAATTTCAGTAAGGATTAAAGAGAAGAAACAATTGTAAAAAATAATGTTATATTTATACAAGAATTCGCTTCTGGATCCAAAGACGAAGTTGAACATTATTCAATATACTACTCCAGCGAGATTTACAGAGGTACATCTTTAAGTGCTTTGGACCCATGTAAGCACTAAGTTGGTGTTTTCTGTTGAATTTATCCATTCATTTCCACGTCATCGGACGGCAATTGACCATCATAATCATATATCATCGTAATCATATTTCATCATAATCGTTTATCATCATCAGTCCTCATCATTTAACATTAATCATGTATTCATTGTAATCAGACAGCGAAGAGCACCACAGCAATGGTGGGCGTACCTCCCTTTCAGTGGAGAAGATATTAATGATGCGTTGCGATACATTTGCGACGTCCATGAATGACGTGTCCTGTTTCAGACCCTGATGAGAACTGCGATTTTCAGAGCCGTGTATCTCTCTAAGAGATTATTCGCTTCGCTTTGTATCCTGTAATAGACTGCACCGCTCATTTGGAAATAATTTTGCACTCAGGCATGCCTTTAAACTCGTAAAACTTGCATGCATGTCTTTAAGGCGGGTACAAACGTCACTGGCTATGGACAGAAAATTCCGATGGCCAACAAAACTGGATTTTTAGCGTAGGAGTCGCATGCATGACGTGCGGACCACGAGTTTCTTTACAGTTATCGGAAAGGGTGTATTGAAATTTTTTGCTAAAACATTGGGTTATGTGTTTGCTATCATTAACTGTTCTTGTAGGTTGGGCAAATTCAAACTTGAAAAGCACTAATAGTAACAAACTACGGATACTGGTCTAAATGAAATAAATGGTTGTCTCTGCATTCAAAAGCTGGAAATGCCCTTCCGCTTAACTGTTTAACTAATCCCCTCACTGATTGGATGTGCATAGCTCTTATAAGACAGATAAAGTACAGACACATAACATTTGAAATCACTTTCTAGACAGAACTATGCATCCCTTATTATCTTTTACCAAAAACAAAACACACAAAATAATAACAAACACTTCGTCATTTTATGAACAGGAAAGTGTGCAATGAATCCGTGTGCACGAGAAGGAGAGAATCAGAAAGGACGAATATGAATGCATACACAAGGCTGTAATCGCTAAAAGATTGTTGGGAAACGGAAAAGAACCAGCAGCAAAGACAAGCCGTTGCTCGCGGGACTCTATAAACACCATCTGATGGAAACCAATCTTTCAACACATGCTGCAGCAACTACTAACTAGCAATAACTGTATCAAATTCAAATTATCGACTTTCATTTCAAGACTGACGGTGTGAGATGCTATCTCGCACATCATTAAGATCTTCAACTGCTTTTGTATGTAAATTTTGATATTTGTAAATCACTGCTGAATGAACAATATTGAGGAATATATTAATGCAAATTTCCCCGTGTTCCTTACAAACATTAAATTTAGCAAGATCTGTCAAAGTTAGATTGACGGGAACAGCTCCCATCAATTAGAAGAAAAAAAATTTGGAGGGGAAAGTTGACGATGAAGGCAGTCTACAAATCTCCAGGACACGAACCAATCCGGATATTTCTACAAGTGACCAGCCCAGCCCTCTGCGGATCACGTGCAGCCAGAACTACATCGTGTTACACAGCTCGGTGCAGTAATTTCGCCGCGCCCTCCCCACCCCTCACTCCCGTGTCTTGGGCGCGCGACCTAATCCCGCGGAAACTCGCGAGAGCCGGGAGAGCCGAGACGTGAGGCAAACGAGGCGACTGAGCAGGCAAACCGCAGTGACTTCTTTTGTCAGCGCGGCAGGTCTGATCACGGGGCGCGAGGCTTCAATCACGCATCGAAGAGATGCTTGTGGAGGTGGAGAGGTTGTAGGGTGGGTAGTGGGTGGAGGAGCTGCGGGGTCAGGGATGAGGGTGGCGGAGACAAGCAGAGCGGAGTGAACGTGTAAAAGATGCAGGCAAAGCCGCTCGCAGACATCAGAAGCGAGAAGGAAAGAAATAAGTGATAAGAAGCAAAGAATTTGGGGGGAAAAGAAGAAAGAAATTAGAGTAGTCGAGATGGATTTGCAGTCAGGGTCGGTAGACCGTGACCACAACCTCGAAGAGATTATTATTGTTCCCCATATGTGGTTAGTGAGCACAATACGATCTTAAGCATTTTTATAGTTATCGTAACAATCAGGCCCAGAAACACAATTATTTCTTTTTTGAGAGGGGTGGGGGATGGAGGATTAAGAGAGATGGAGTAGATAAATGTTCCAAGTAACTACAAGAAATGCTAAATGAGCTGGTGCCTGAGCTGTTAGGAAGAAGAAGGTTTGATGTGTCATCTGTGGGTTAATGAACGTCGCTCAAATGTCTCTTTAAGTGTTCTGTAAGATAATTTGCGTCCGAAATATCGCCTGCAGGATATCGTAATTCAGTCACCCCCTTCTATCCCCTTATTTCTTTCTCTCTCTCCACCTCCTTTAATGTTCGGTGCGACTGTCCCTCAGCCCAATCCCCCATCCACCTTCCCGACATCCTAAGAGTCAGTGAGTCCCGTTGAAGTGTTTTCCTCTTTAAATGAAAGAGTCGTCTTCCGTCACTTGTGCTTTGAGGAGTGACTGCCCTTTGTTTCTCACGCGTTTGTTTTTGCCACGGAAGTGGTGTCCAGCACCACATTCTCTCCCTCCCTACTCTCCACTCTCGTGCCAGCACGCGCAGCGCACGTCCGCACCACAAGCCCACACGTGCACTCGCTCTGCACTCAGCTCATGATTGTGCGGCATACCATTTTAAGGCAAAGTGGATCAACCATGAGGTTTGCATAGACCGAGGGACAGGTGAACCGACACCAAACTGGTGAACAACAAATACTGAAAAAACTCGCTTGCAGACTGGAAGTGACGTCATGATTGAGAGGGTTAGAGGGACGAGGTACCCACAGCTCATCATCATGAACGCCGGGAAAGGATATCGGCTTTGGAAGAATTATGATATCGTTGAGGATATACGGAAGTGTGAAATATATTTATTTTCAAACTTATTTTTCATTTTCAGTGTTTATTAACCATTAAAAAATATGCCTTCAATAAAATTAATTAGCTTTAAGACATGCACTGTTGTTACTTACTATATATAGAGAGAACTACAGATAAATATAAGTTTTTAAAAATGTGCAATTGATGCTAATGCCAGATTTATTTTTAAATACACAAGACAATTGGCTGGATTTTAAAATGCAAGCAGCCCAAATGGTAAAATTTAGTGAAGAAGCACGAGTGCTGTAGGCTTTCTGTCAGCAGTCCCCGCCCACCTCTCCATTTCACACACAGCTTACAATTGAATTGTGTCCTGCTTTCTCGAGCAAATAAATGGCACTTGTACAAATCACTCAACATAAATAACCTATAATTAGCTCCTGGAGATTGTTTAGAGACCCGAATGCCAATAAAAATAAAACTTTTATTGGATGGTGCCGTGTGGAGTCTCTTGCTGGTCCGCCTACAGGGTCTTTGACCTGTCGAATCGTTTTGGCTGCTCCTTGATGCGATGTTAGCATGTTTCTTATGATAATAGGAAGAAGAACTGCCCCAGTTTTGCTAACAACTACTACAAAGGGAATTGTGGTGGCGGTGGACCTAGTATTGGTGACCATTGTTCCTCAGGTAGCGTGAAAGATCAATAATTCTTTTTATTCACTCACAAATGTTTTTTTCTATTTAGTTTATTTGTTAGAAAATAGCAACAGCTTTTCGAGAGAAAGAAAGAACGAACTCTAAACGAAGAAAGCGAAGGTAAGGAAAAGATCATGTGTCTGGGTTGTCCTTTGACGATATCAGAAATCACTAGCTTCATCTAGCAGCTTTCTGACTTTGATGACCTGCATCACCCCTGATCGCCTCTGTGATCAAAGGGTAACAGTGCGAGGTTTTGGCTTAAAGGTCAGCAAGGGGGTAGGGGCTTACGGATCTAGGAGTCTGAATATAGGATGGGTTTCACGGGCATGATTATTTTTGAGACAAATGCCCAAAGTGATTTTACAAAAACATGCTCTCAAAAAACAAACAAAAAACAAACAAAAAATTAGAGATTCGTAAGAGTGACAGGAGTAAGGATCTGGAATATCAAAATGTTGCTATACAGCAAATTTATTTGCCCCTGATACGGGAAAAGATACACAATACTACACCAGGGAAAGAGAGAGGTAGAGAGAGAGGTTAAACTCGTTGAACTCTCTTCGACACAGGAGCCGGTGATGTACGACGAATGGACTAAGTAAGAAATATTTAAAATGACAGTAATTGCAAATCAAATTTGCAGTCCGCGCCCAGCCGTGCGATTGCAGAGAACTAGAAACAGAAAAAGCTCGTAACCTAATTTGCTCAACCATCCCTAATGAAATTTGATGAAGCGGCGCACATCAGGCAGAGAAAAGTTACTTGGCCGGCTCAAATGTTTGCGTTCCCAGCAACAAGGGAAGGGAATCACTGTGACCGCAGACTTGCGGAGTCGGAAAAGACAGCCAGGGACGGGGTAAGGACAATATTTATGGTAGCAGATGTGAAGCGCTGCTTGGACAATCTCCGGCGTAATAAAACAGCTCAGACAAGAAGCTTTACACGATCGACGACCAGAGAACGTTGTCAGCACGTGTAGGGCTACGGCAACTGCTTGAAATGACGGGTGGAGTACGGAACCGGTCAGTGAGTGAGTCATGAGAATGCCAGGAGACAGCTACCTGCTGAAGATGCTTAATTAATCATCAGGGTATACAGACAGCGAGTTTCAGCAGCAGGCACACTCAATAAAAACACTTCCTCTAAAATCTCGAGAAAAAGAAGTGGATAATAAAACAAGAAAAGATAAAAATCAAGAGAAGCATTTTTTTAAGGTAACTAATTTTTTTTTTAAATAATGATGGTGACTTAATCAGGCTGAACCACCTGATGAGCATTTTAAGTTAACTTTAAAGCAGCCATAGTAAGCAAGCAGAAGATATGTTGGAGAGAAAGAACGAAAGAGTGAGTGAGGAAACGGATATGGATAGAGAGGACGGTTTAAGTAGGGGTCGTAAGGAGAGGAAAGCGAGAAGGGGGCTTTGGACGCCGGCCCAACGAAGTTTCCCTCAAAATCCACTCAGCGAGATCAGAACCGAAGGAATCGCAAACATTCGATCGCCATGTTTGCCAAAACGAGATTAGTTACATGCCATTTAAAGGCCATGCACCGTTCATTGGAACTCTCCGGCCTCGAGAGACGGAGAAAGTGCCATCATCTGCGCAAGCACAGCCGCCTTTTGGCGATTGGTTCCGCCTCAGCATGATGGATCGGCCACAGTGGAGGACAAGAGGCAAACGCTGGACCGGCGTCACATGTTGAAGACTCCCTCCTGAAAAACGAATTTGTTTTTCTCTGTCGATTTTCTTGATGCAGCACAGAAAGCAGTCACGGTTCTAGCATGGCTTTTTACGGTTTCTTCGCAAATTTAATCCACAAACATAAAAAACTAGTTTTTTAACCAGGTAAGCTCAGCATTAAACATTTGCCAAAGATTTGAATAGTTTTCAGCGATAAAGAAGAAGACGACGAAGACGATGATTAAAAGAAGGAGAGAAGGGATGATGATATGATTCTTGTGTAAAACCTTGTAAATTTTTTAAAGCATAAAATAGAAACTGAATGCGATTTTAGTGCAGCCACTGGACTACTAAGTCTTAGACATAAGGTACAAGAGAGGCTAGACAAATTTTCATGTGCATTTACTCGTATTTATTCATATATGCGATATGATTTATATATATATATACAAATGCATAGTCACGAGGACACGAGGACACACCCACACACACACTCTCTTTCTCATGATACAAATATAAACGCACGGAAGTACATACAGAGGAAGAGAGGGAGCAAGAAAGAGACAGATAATCAAAGTCAATTAAGAGATTATACTTGTTCAATGCAAGATAAAATAAAAAGGCATGAAGATATTTGTGTGTGGTCTTGTGACTTTGCCTGTTTAACCATTTAAAACTATCACACACTCATGTCCATCGGTGGGAGGCCAAATATACAACATACGCTTTACAAACGACATCGATCTGATGGCAAGCACCAACTGAGAACTGCAAGATATTACCACCAAACTGACAGTTTGAATGCATATGGAATTGAGACCAGGACTGATAAGAACAAAGTTATGGGCAAAGCAGAGATCGACATCAACGGAGTACTGCTCCAGACGCTGAGCAGCTTTAAGTACGTACGAGCCGCCTTCTTTAAAGCAGGCAGCTCAACGGCAGACATCCACATCCTGATCGCGACAGGCGCAGCAACAACATTAGGCTTGCTACCAACAGCAGACTTGACAAATCCCTAGTAATTCCAGTTCTCTTGAGTGGATGTGAAACGTGGACTTTGCTAGGAAAGGTAAATCCAGGCATTCGAGCACGTGCCTTATGAAGCACAAATGAACATAAAACCAATGAGCTTGTACTAAGAACTGTTGCCCACCCTCGTAGGACACCAGAACCCCTTCTCGCAACAAGCGGGCGCAAGCTGGTCTCTGTCGGGTATGTGACCGGCACAACACTCTCTAAGCCGGGTATTTGATGGAGTTTCGACACCTACGTGAACAGAAGAACTGGTGCCAAAAGTGAATGAGAGAACTGGTCATTCCATGCATGACAGGCCTAACTGGCAAGTCTTGTCAAGCGTCTCTCCAGTTCCCATTAGCGATCAGTTCAACTGGTTGCGGTGAAGGGACGAACGAATGAAGTTAAACATCCTGGTTTTTAAAAGAAATTGTATTTTTTTAACCTCCCATCGTACAAAATCCAACAAATAGCTTTGATATACATAAATAACTTTGCTAATGCAAACTAAAAGAAATGTAGAAAGAGAAAGAAAGAGAGATGGGGAGACTGGTGAGAAGAAGAGATGGAAGGAGGGAGAAAAAAACTAGAGTTAAGCACCACCTAATCGAAAGCTGATTTTTGATCAAAACTGACTGCGAAAATTAGTGCGATGTTTGGGGATGAGGACTGGGTCCGAAAGGTTACCCACTGGGAGAGGAGGCAATTTGTCAGGCAGCCAATCACAGCACTCCACGGGTGACGACCTTACGAGGCCTCTCTGGTCTTCTTGACAAGCCAGTTCTCGTTTGTTCCGAAACCTTGTTTGAACTCGACAGAACGACCGCTGCCTTGCAGCTCCGACTGCCTGCTAATGGCTGTCAGTGCTACAACTCTTTGAAATCCTACCTCTGCTTTTCGAAGATTTTTTTAATTTGCAGAACTAATGTTTAAAATCGTAACTGAAACGGATTCAGAGAGATGAACAAACGGAAAAACGCAACAGGGGTTGGGGTGGAAATGAAGATTAAAAGAGTTAATTTTACATTTTTTGATTCGCACAATTATCTCAAATATCGTGACTAAATCGGATTGAGGAGATGAAAGTGATGCGGAGTAAAAAACGGAAAAACAAAAGTTAAAAGTTAGTTCATTTTAGAACATTTTTATTTTGCAAGAAAAAAGAGTTTAAATAATAAACAGATTCCAGAGACAAAAAAGTAAAGAAACGAAAATACAAGCGTTCAACATCAGTTTAATTTGTGTAAAGTCTTGGTATTGATTACTGAGATTGGTATTTTCAGTTTCGAGTTAGCAGGGAGATGACTCGGTTTACAGTAACACAAACAAACAAAACGATGGCATTGTTATTGATTTGTAAGACGAAACGCAGTACACGCATCGCACATCCAAGTCTTGTCGTCTAAACAATGATCAGTGTTCACCAGATCGAATTCAAATTATTAAGAAAGTTCCAAAGGCTTTCTCTTGACATTATTCTCTTAGATTATTTTACAAAAACACGCCAACTTCTGCTCACTATAACTATACAAATTAATCGGGTATTTGGGGGAAAAACAACGACTAAAAACAACCGTCCGTGTGACGTCGTTGATGCAGACCACACAGCCTCATTACCATCATTGCTGCTTCTGTGATTACATTGCTGTTCGACAACTTCATCACAAAACATCAAAACTTAATACTACGACTTCTTTTATTATGTCGAAGATTTTGCGCAAAACTCATGTTTATTGTTGGTTTTTGTTTTTGTTTTTTTTGTGGTTTTTTGTGGGTTTTTTTTTTTTTTTTTTGGCATGCTCACCTCTATTCATGTTATTTCAAGTTTTAAAAACCTCTTTCACATAAAATAATAACTTTATTTTTGTTACCGTGTTAAACATAATCTTTACAAGTCTGCGTTGACCAATAGAGCATGGGTACATTTATGTAGGCTATATAATGAGCATTAGTTGTAGCATTATTTTTACTGTAGTTTGTTTTTGGACATGATAAAACCGGTATCCGGTGTCATGGAGACAATATATTGCGCACTGTCAGTAGACAGCCTTTACATTTAATTGGTCGTTATTTAACTATCGGAATAATTGTTGTTATAGTCGGAATACTCTCTGATAAAGCTGAAGAAATGAGAGATAACCTAAAGAATTCGGCTTAAGAATTTTTTCCCTGAAAGCAAGAATTTACTCTATATTTTCCTAGGAGATAGAAAAAAAAATTAATTAAGATGAGATACATATGCTCAGTGGCACTCACATAGAGACATGGGTGTCTTGTGTACAACCTACGGATTAAATCTGCTCACTAACTTTTGTTGACAGGAATTTACCTTCCTAGTCACCTACCTACCTTCCTTCCAAAAAACGATAGTGAATCTGCATTTTTGCCAAAAATCTGTGCTGTGGTAGCTTCAAGTATTGAACCATAAGTCGTGTGCCGCAGTCAAAGCACACTTAATATACTTTAGGTCATGTAGGAGTGAAACTAGATAAGGGCATCTTTGTAGTCTCACCGATATCCAAGTGACCCTCCAAATATAACCTACCTCCCATTCCGTGTACAGCTTCGATTTGTGGTTCCAGACTACCTCTGCTAGAACTGCCAGAAGATTTTCTATCTGACATCATTCTGAATCACTAGGGGTTATGTTGGTGTGAAGGAAGACCGAGAATTACTTATTCAAAGTAGATGTGTATTTACGACCTCCGTCAATGTAGTGCATCAGTGAAGAGTTCATCACAAGTAATTAATGCTGATGTCTCGCAGCAAAGCAGTTAGCCGATTAGTAGAGTACCGGTGTACAAAGCTGAAGGTGCGCACACGATGTAGTTCGATACCTGTATGGTGTAGAGTACTTCTCGCACTTTATGCAGCGCTTGAACTTGTCCTAGACACAATATGGTTAAGGAATGAAAGGTAGCGAGAGTAAGGAGATGGGCGCAGAGCTTTTTTTTCTCACATACTCACACAATGGCTCATAGAAAATGTGCGGTCTCCAACACTCCCGTCCCAAATAACTTTCTTTAAAACTGATAATTTGACACTTGTTTGTGGTACCGCTATCAGTGTGTGACCTATGATGCTACTGTATCTTATTATGCTACTAAGTTAACTGCAGCTTTAGATACATCTTCGACAGATTTACATCACACTCGCTGTTACATGGATGTGTTAAGGATGATTTAAAACGATTATTGGTGGTTCTTAAACTATATTTCCAGTGTCTTGTCTGTTTTACTACCACAAAGCTGTATTATGTTTTCTGCTATATGTATCACAGTAGGTATTTTTGCGGCTATTTAGTTCTACTCCATAATCGAAAGTTTTGTAGCACAAAAAAACTGAAATCGGTTGTCCGTAAAATGCAATCATCAATGCATCAGATTTGACACAAGAAGTAAACATTCATGTGTTTCTGTTTTATATTTTGTGCTTAACTATTGATTCAGTGTGGATGGGGAATAAGGCCGCCATGAAACTGGAAACCGGTGTATTTTGCAGTGAACAGAACGGAAGATTACTGTCAACATTCAGTTAAAAAGCAATCTCACTTCATTGTTTTACCTCAACCTATCTGAGCAATGCCTTTTAGAATTAGTTTTAAAACACATAGCAGCAAAAGCAACAACTGTACTAGCTCCCACTGGTGGGAACCCAGAAGTGCCTGGAGTCTCCCCATCAAAAGGAAAAGAAAACAAAACAATCTCCGGCAAGCTATAAAAGCCAGTAATGACGATAATATCGACATCATAAAGGCCGCTGCCTTTTTTATTGTTGCAGATGACATAATGATAAGAGAGGTGGCGGCAGAGAGGAAGCGCAGACACACAGAAGCAGACATTTCATCTCTTTGTCGCTTGGGTGAGTTAGTGTGTTACTGTCTGTGTGTCTGTCTAGGAGACTGGCTGTAGAGTGGTTGTCTCTGAATATTTTTATCACATCTCTTTCTCCCAAAGAAAGACACACCTGCAAGCACCCACGCACACACAAAACACACACACACACATAGACAAAGAGTGTATATGTGTGTGAGAAAGAGAGATAGAAACGGACAGTAGCAAAAATATCCCTTAGAGATAACAATTGCAGCAACTGTCTAGTGAAGTATATGAAGCTAACAACCGATGTTTTCTAAAAATGAAAGAAAGAGGTGAGATATCAATCAATCAATCAATCAATCATAAATCAATCGATCAAATCCCTAAGCTGAAATTCGAAAGTAGGGATGAATTTTGCTATGTTTTTCTTATCTCACCATTAAAATTCGCCCGGCTACAACACGGACATAAGAATACAAGCAGAGCGCTACGCGCCTGTGGAAGTGTTTTGAGGGCAAACGTGTGGTGAAGGGTAATAAAGAATGGAGGGAAATGAAGGGACAGCACCTAATTCATTGTCTCCTGTCACGACAAGAAGTTCTGTCAAAATGGACTCCTGTGGCTGTTACACAGCGACCGTTCTTACCATGCACCCCAGCTGTCCACCCAGTCTTCCACATGGCCCACCAGTCATAATGTTAACGCGCGCTTTTGCCATATAAGCTTTCCTTGCACGCGCATTTATCTGTACATTCTTTTATTTCTATTTTTTAACTGTCTGCCTGTCTTTTGTTACTTTACTTTCCTGTCTTGCTTAAAATTCTTCCTTTCTTCAAAATAAAATATCTAAAAAATACATTCATGGACTTGATCTAATTCCTGTCAGTCAATCCGCAAATTATGCTAATGTTCGTGCAATGTCTGAACAACCTTCATTTCGCTAGGCCGTTCCTTTTAAAATGTATGTAATTTCCCTTCTCTTAAAAGAAGACAACAACAACAACAACAACAACAACAACATGTGATTGTTGATCATAACTGGCGACATCTGCTTGAAACGCAAGCCATACCAAAGATTGTGGGTGTGGGTTTAAAATTCTGATTTAATATGCTGGTATTGTAGTTCGAGAAATCGATTAACTTTGACAAAATATCATGGTGAGAGGTCATAACGAACCAGTGACCTAACTGCAGGCCGCTCGAGCCGAAACCTCTGACCTGAGTGTTGTAACATGTGGTCCCGTCATGGACGCAATGACCTTATAGGGTGCCAAGATGGGGGAAGATTACTACACACGGAGTGCCCGTGTCAAAAGAACACTCGTCAAATGCCAGAAAATGTTCATGATAGTTACCGTAAGGTTAAAGGTAGGGATACGATGTAAGATGTACGTTTATTTTTATAAAGTGTATTCTAACGTATCTTTCAAAAGGTGTAAGCAACTTTGCCATGAAGATGTATTATGATACACAACATTATCTGAAAGACTCGGATCAATATTAGTTTAAAGGTCAACGTGTGGTCAGATGTATGGCCATGTGTGCAGGAATATCATTTCTAATGCTCCAAGGAACTGTGCTGGATCTTTTGTAATTTTTAAAAATAAATGTTTACTTTACCCAAAGGAGAAAATTCTCGACCTTCGGTGTTTTTTCTGTTAAACGTAATATAATTAATTTAATATTAATTTCATAAAATTTTCTTTATTTTTTTACATAATATTTTGTAATACATTTCCTGCAAAACTGCAGCGTTAACAAACTTTAATGACAGAGGAATTAAATCATTTGAATTTGCTTAAATGCACTCATGCGCGGGAGTCAACAACTCACTTCATGAACTTACGTGATTAAAGGAACAAATTTATGCAAGCCTGGTGGCTAACTCATTTAAAAACTTTTTTTTTTTTGACGTGCAACCCGTTTCGAGGAATCTTTAAAAAGGAGGAAAAGCGATAAGAAGAATATTATTAACGTTTTCTACCACAATTACAATGATGACGACAGTCGGTCGATGGATCAGAAAAGAACACAGCTCCAATACCATGCCTTTTCAATGTTTAGCAATGGAGCGACAAATCAGACGTGTCACTATTAGCCGAGAATCGAACACCGGTATCAAAGAGACGACAAGCATCTAACCAAGGAGCTTTGCGAGCTTAGCCTTAGAATTCACTCACGTGGTGGAATGGCACTTTAAGCGCAGCCTTGGAAAGCGTTTGCATGTTGTGGCGGTGGCGGCTCAAAGGGCACGTGGCAGCGAGCGTGGGCCGCAGTGGGAGCGGCGGGCAGGTTTGACAATAGTCGGCCATTAGCATACCGGCGTTTATCAGTCCCCGAGGGTGTATAAAATGCCGCGCCATGACGTGAGGAGTATTCGTCTTCGCGTCCCACGAGACAGACACCTTTGTAATGTTATGTCTATACTCGACGTTCCAACTAAATGGATCACTTTGGGGGATTTTTTTTTTTTTTTTGGTCGGTAGTTCTATTTTTTTATTTATTTTTAATGTTCATGTTTTACTCATCCTCTCCCAAACTTGTGCATGTTCCTTGGAAGACACTAGTGAGGCTTAATTCAATCACTATATAAGGGTGATCCTGGTTCAACTGTTAGTAGTGTGTCTAATTTCAACTAACATTGCTCTCGTCTTCTTCTCCTCCTCCTCCTCCTCCTCCTCCTCATCATCATCATCATCATCATCTTCATTAATAAACTGAAAGTAATATTTTTGAAAACAGTGAAAAAATGTGCTTGAAGCAGAGCCGAAAGAATATCAACTTAATAAGAACCATCATCACGGCCACTGTTGTTCCTGTTCCAACTACTGCTAGTAGGGGAGGGAAGGAAAGAAAGAATAGAAAACGAAATGCCAATTCAGAAAAATGTAAGACTTGAATTGTTGCAAATGAATCCAGTAGAGTACACGTGTGTCAGTTTTCAAGCCTCCTTTCTACCATCAACATAGGAGGAACGAGACAGGCGACACACATGAGAGAAAAATCGCAAGCAACAAACTAAGGTCGTAAAGAAAGCTGCAGTGGCTAAACAGCTCATACAAACAAACACATTAAATAAGAAGTGCGCGAGACGTTGAAGCCGAGTATGATCATTATGACATTCATCTTGCGCCCATGTTTGTCCAGCCGAGACTTGGTGAGAATGAACAGGCTGGCCCGCTGCCAGTTATACGCTCTTCCTCTCCTGCTAATTTGGCCTTATGATTGACGGCTTGTCGAATTTCTAGTCATCCTCTGGCATTTCGCATGCCAGGCGATGCCGTCCAGACTAGCAGGCCAACACAGAGAGGGAAACGACGGGAGGGAGGGGTGGGGCTGTGAGGAAGCAACAAAGTCTTCCGCGGAAACGATGTCTGGGACAGCGGGCAACAAAACGAAAAGAGGCAAAGCTAATTCATGAATAAAGTAACACTTGGACTTCTGTTTGATCATGTGCTGCATCTTACGGATGTCTGTCTCTGCAGAATCCGTTTCTTGCTGCTCCAATTCATATTCATGTTTCCCCTCCCTCCTACTAAATCACACGGAGGAAATTCTGATCAAACCGCTCATCTGGCGTCATACTGTTACTAAGCTGCGTTGGTATCGATGCTGATGATGCACTATTTTGCATCTTCTGCCGCAGGAACAGAGCTGGCTCGGACACCTGCACGTCAGTCACCAAGCTTAACCACAGATGCGAAGCGATCAGTCGTAAACGGCGGTTAAAACAGTCGCAAACAAGAAGTCAGGACATAGAGGTTCAGACTGCCTTCATGACTTAGGTAAAAGGCTTACATACCACAGTGCGCATAGTTAACAGCAGTGTGACCAGGGGAAGTATTTAGGAACCAAACGTACGTCCATACCAAATGGTTTGATTTATCTCAGCTAAGTACCCGGTCTCTGGTGGTATAGGTGAACTCGATCTGCGCCTGCAACCAAGTCACAGGACTGTGCCACGCTTCAAGTCTTTAGCTAAGTTAACGTTACTGACCACTGCTTCATGAGGGTTAAATGAGTGCTGAAACATAATATTGCAATGTTCTCTTCATAACCCCGCCTTCTTCCGCATAAATAGATGGAAGATATGAAATGTTAAGCAAGAAGTAAAAACATGTTCTTAAGAAAAAGGTTTATTCAAGCGCACTTTCGCAATTTACTGCTAATTGATATGCCCCTGTTTTATTATTTTAATATTTTTCCAAAGATTTCCTTAAGAATCATTTATTTTAAATTGACTAGGCATGATGCGGTCGATGTATTCAGTTTTCCATCTGCAGAAAATATTGATCGTCCTCACCACAACGAGAGTTACCATTCTTCAAGTAAGACTTTATAGCGCAGACAGCACCTTCCAGAATGAAGGTACACGACTGCTTGATCAATCCCACCACTTTCCTCTAATAATTAACACAAAGATACCCTGCTTCTAAAGTCAAAGCAGTCATCAGCCAAGTGCCGTCTTAACCAGAAAGTAGAATGCGTGACTATGGCATTCTTTTATTGTCACAACTGTCAAAACACATTTAGACGTCGGGCAATAATGTGTCCGACTACGAAGCGCCATGACGCAAACTCAAGTTCAAAGAGTGAAGAGTGTTTATCCACTTGACAGAGTCAAGCACCTTGGTGATGTACTTTAGAAAACACGATAGTTTTATTGTGTGACTTGAAATACATAGGCAATCGTAAGAAAAAAAAAAGCAGTGAAAGACGTGATAGAACGCGAAGGTCTGGTGCTGAAAGCGGTCCACCCGGTCTGCGCTGGGTCCGCTGCCATTTGGCCGCCTCTCCACGCGAACAAAATTACTGGATGTCAGTAACGTATTCACGGAAACAGACGTTTTTGCAAGTTTCCGATCATCACAAGTTTGTCAGGATTGCTCAGAGGGAGGAAATGGGGAAGGAAACCGCAAATAAGAACTGCAGACTTTTGAAGAGCCCGTTTGACTGTCGCGAATGCATCTTGTCACGTCTATATGGAAACAAAAATAACTTTTATTACTAATATATGGCGGTGTAGTACTACTAAATGGCGATGTACGGACATGCTGGTTTTTAGCACAGTTTGATTTCGTGATTCCTATCTTATTTACTTATGAGGCAAATGACAACCAAAATACGTTCATTTCGTGCAAACACTAACACACCTATTAGTAAAGGTGTTGTATAGTGTTTTGTTGAGGACCAAGATAAGTCATCATCTCATACCAAGCAACCAAGCAGCCAGCCAGCCAGCCAGCCAGCTAAATAAATACTAATAAAGTAAACAAAAAACATTATGAACTCTTAGAGAGGTATGAGAGAAACCCTTGGTGAACATGTAATCATTTCAGCGCAATGTGATTTGCCCACATTGATAGGAAAATATTCAAGATAGTGTAATGAAAACAGCTTACTGAAGACATACATACTTGTGTTTGTAGACATCGTTTAAGCTCTAAATATTTCATATTTATGATTCAATATGAATATTATTGAATAATATTATGTTAGGAATGGCCGTGGAAACCAGTACGTTCCAAGTGGGTTTAGCAATGAAAAGAGTGAAAACAATCCAGAAAACTCCCCCCAGGGGGTAGGTTAGTATGTCTCCGATAGTCTTGTAAAAAGAACTTTAAAATGCAATCTTTTTAACGTTTCAAAACTCTTTTTTACCAAACACAAAACACTGATAAGGACATTCTTTGAAACACTCACCGTGCACGTTGTGCCATTAAGCAGTCATACATCATGGTGGAACGGCTCAGCAGCTGACTGGTCGGCCACATGAAGTCAGTCATGGGTGAAGACCCCTTGCTGATGCAAAATTTGTCTTGCAACAGGCCGCTGTCTTTTTCGTGTTCAGAACTTGGACAAACGTCAAACGGGCGAGAGTGAGAGAGAACAAAATTCGAAGACCGAGGACAAGCGCCGCTACCGAAGCGGGAATGTTATTTTGACCTGTCAAACATTTTCATCACTACTTGTGCCAACGATTGGACTGCTTGGCATTCGTGCATTCGCGCACACTTCTTTTGCACGCGCTCATCAAAGGGTTGTCTCCACGCGCTCATGGGGTGTGGCCGATGAAGAAATGCCCGATGCAAGCCTGATGGTAGCGGCTTGTGTTTGGGAGGAAATTGTGCGACATAATGAATTGTAACAGAGAAAAGGCAAATTTTCGCGCAGGGTCGGCGGACAGAGAAACATAACATATTGGGTGGTTTAACTTTCGCCGCGCCGAAATCATCGTGCGCGGGGGAGGGGCACCGGGGATGGGGATGGGAAGGCCTGGAAGGGGACAATGCAAGAGAAGCTGAAGGATTGGGGTGAGGATGCTGGTGTGGTATAGAACTACCGATACAATCCTCCCGAGTCGGAGATGAACGCAAAGAGGGCAGGGGAGGCGTTGCTTGTGGTGGTGGCGGCGAGGAGGTGGAAGAGGTTCAGGAAGGCTGCTACAGTTCTACAAGGGATACCAGTCTTGGGAATCGTTCATTTTTATTCATGGCTTCTTGGTGGTGTGCGATCTGGTTCAATGGGAGATGAAATAAAGGGACTGGGCATGCGCAGTGGAGATGGTGGAGGGGGTAAGAAGAGAGGAGAAGGGGGAATGTTAGCTGGAAGAGCCGTGCAGCCAACTTCCTTGCCGGTGGATGTAGCTGGGAAGCTGTTCAGCAACGACAAAACCCACTTCATGAAGCTGTGTTTAGGGAGGCATTCGGGTATTTATATCATTGTGTAGCTGTCCTTCCAATAACTACTGATAATGAAATTTCAGACAGTTCCTAAAATTATTCTCAGTCTTAATGTCTTACAGTATTCCCTTTGTATAAAAAATGTAGGGCTAACTTTCATTTTTTAACACGTAAAAATGTGAAGGAAACTAAAGAAAGAAATTTAAAGTTGTATAAGAAAACATGATGACAAATGATATTTTATAACCGATGCGACGTAAGACTAAAGGACTCCTTGAAAAGAAAGCTTAGAGAAGTTAGAAGTTTACATTCCAAAAAGGGCATGTTCTCTTCAGGTACACTCTGACAAGAGTTCAAACAACAACTGTCTGGAAAGCCATAACGAACATCGAAAGACAAACAAGCGACACTTTTCTGCATGAGCACAAGAACATACCAAAAGTGAGCTAACCTGAACGAATTTCAAAAAGTAGTCAATTTTCTCCAACATTTCATAGCAACGACTTCATAAATTTAAATATTGCTATTGGGGGATCTCATTTGCAGTTTCAGCAATATTTCTATATCAATGAAGCAATTTTCCTCTATCTCTTTCTCTCATTCGTTTTATTGTCGCAATTTAACAATTCATTCTTTGTAAAAATATAAATACACTAAATTGTCCTTGAATATATTCTTTTAATTATACATGCCTGTAACCGTCTTCATCCACTGCAAAGGATCTTTCGCAGTCTAAAAATGTACTGATTAAGTTGGAGTGTCCCAAACCAGCTTCTGGTAAGGACCATCTGCTTTAGTATTGAATATCATCTGACTGTTGAGCAAATTTTAAACTACACAAGTGAAGGCTTTGCGTATTGTCAGCTAGTATATTGTCCCAACGTTATGTTTCAAAGTTTATTTTCGGTATTCCGGACTTAGTACCAGACACGCTGCAGTCCTACAGTGTGACAAGTACCAATAGCGCACCGTTTGGATTGCCGGAATAAGGTGAACAAGGTGGCCGAGTTTGTAACTCAAGCTGAACTTTTGAACTTTCTCTAACTCAATGAATTTGTTGAGTATAATTGTAACTTTAGATGTCCACCGACACAATTAACTCTGCAGCCAATAACCTCTTTTATTTAAGCACGAAGCAGAAAATTATTGAATCTTCTGCGTCATTCTCCAATTATTTGTGTGCGCGTGTGTGTGTGCGCGCGCGCTCTCGTGCGCATGTGAGTGGGTGTTGGTTATATATCCTGGACGTGCAAGAGTTCTTTGTCAAAGGTTGTCAGTTTACTGTCTAGGTCCAAATGAGTATACGATCTTTCTTAGGGAATGAAAGTCACTTATGAAGCTGAACTTGGTTTTGTAACATAGAAAACAGAACGATAACATTTCAATTTTCTCTCCAGCGAGGCGTTTCTTAACAAGAACGCCATTTTGAATGAAGGGTGTTATTTCCAAACAGACGAACTCGAAAGTCGGCGTCAAGAGAGCAGGAGCGCATTACTCTCTTTGATGAGTGAGCGTCTGGACGGGATATAGAACCTCGCACGGAGCGGTAGCGAGATTTGATTAGCTCCCTTTCTCTTGTTTCCGGGCATGCGGCCAGAGTGCCGTCCCTGGATAGTGAGGCCGCTTGCCTGACGTCAGATGATGCTGACCGGTCTTCTCCCTGCTCCTTTTTATGATTCCTTTGGTCTAAAGCTCTCTGACAATACAAAATCGAAAATATGTTGTGTTATCCAATGTACGAAGAAACAAAATTGTAATGACTTTCTCAAAAACATCCCTGTCTCAAGAAGTGTTATGGTCCATTAAAGTATTGCATAAAACACGGTTTTTGCTGCGCTTCTTCTATTACAGGATGTTATATTTCTTCCTCATCGAAAGTGCTCAACATGCCTCGTCCTTACCCGATTCCTCAATCTGGTCGGCAGGTTCATCTACTGTCATCGCCATGACATTTCCCCTCCTTGCTCCTCCTACTCACACATCATATCCGTGCATGTAAGTGAAACCACAAACTTGTATTACTGGACTGCTGGCAGACGATATATTTTTTTTTTTTTAGTTAACTACTAAAACGAGGCATGAGACTATAAAGCTTCCGGTTTAGTCATATTCTTTGTTTAGGCTCGCCGAGACTAACAGCGGAGAACTTCGCAAGAGGCTAAGCGTTGGTCTTGGCATATAGACAGCAGTCCATCTATATACATAACATCCATGGTGGAACTGCGTGAGTACAAAAGCCGACGATTAAACGTCGAGTGAACAGATCTGAAAGACACAATCTCTACAATCAAAGAAATATAAAGTGTGTGTTGACAGTGCATAAACAAAACCTTCTCTTTTAAGATACTGTTATTCCTTGATATCAATCATTCTTTTCTTTTGTCAACTCTCTGATCTTGTCTTCATCACATTATGTTTAGGACAAAAGATCTGCTACGAATGTCAAAGGACAACAGGAAGACAACATTTTCTTCTGTGTGATCAGGCTGTTCTTCTTATTATTATTTCTAAAATATAACAACACAACTATAATGCTTTATTTTCAAGATACATGTATAAGCCTTCAAACATCGGCATTTTCACCTGCCACAAGAAAGAAAGCAGGAGAAAATTATTCTCTCACACTGGAAAATTCCGTGACGTTAAAGTGGTTCAGCAAATATATTCATGTCTTCGCTCAGGTTGTGTTCAAGAAGCGATTTGTTGCCCATAAAATGAAACGAATGATTTTGGAATACAACCAAACAGATTTTAACTTTATTTAGAAGCTTCAACTGAAGTTAAAATAATTAAAAGATCCGAACTGGACTAACTCGACAGACTGGTAAGTATATGTGTATTATTGTTAATAAAATATAAACACATTTCAAATGTACGTTTGTCCAAGATAAACTTCTCTTATCTTTGGATTGTATCCAGCCTGTCTTCTCTGTCCCCGATTTGAATTATCGTCAAAGTGGAAAATTACAGTAACTTGGTAATTTTACCTAAGTAATTGCTACAACACACTAATAAAACACTTTCAGCTGCCATCTCGTGCATTGCAGCCAAGAATAGCATGAAATTTTCACCACAAGCAACAAAGATGCCAAACAACAGCACTACCAACTGTTTAGCCATCAGTTAGTAATGCCAAGGATTATTTAAATTTACAGAACATTTATTAATGTGCCTGCGTTCGGTGAATGTTGACTAAATTTTAGCACTAACATATCAAAGGTCTGGACTGACCTGCAGTTCATTCTAAGCCAGGAGAATAAGGTGTGTTTGGGCAGAAATGTACAATAAGGCTGTGGAAAGACTTCAGTGCTGACGTTTTAAATAAAGATGACAGCTTTCTGACATCTTTTGACAGCTTTTTGTCTTCCACAGCCTTATATATACTTCCTCACATTTTTCTGATCATGAAACAGAATATTTATGGGCACGAAAAGTAGTTTAAAAGTAAAATGGTGGAAAATAAAATTTCCACTAAGAATACTGCTAAAATTTCCTTCAGTCTCTTGATCATTTTAAATAATATAAACTACGTAAAATAATGAAAACTCAACACAAACCTGATATAAACCAAATTTTTCTGACACATACATGCACATAATCAGGGAACAGATAAACAGTCATGGGAACAATAGCCCTGTGTCTTGAAGAAATTGTCTCACAGCTGTGCCAAGTCACAAGGTGGACATAACCAAGTGTACGTCGTTTTAGTGTTATGAGAAAAGGGACCAGAGAGATGACCGTAGTCCTGTGTTAATACAATGTCAGAGTAATTTTTGAAACGTCAGGGTTTCTTTTTTTATATCAACAAAGTAGAGCTCATGTTTTGACCCATAGATTCAGTTATTAGTTACTTTAGTGCACGTTTTCTACCTACTGATCGAGTAAATTTATGAGGAAATTCGGACCCTTACTTTAATACATTAAAATAAATAAATACATATAAATTTACATCAGGAAGTAGGTGACGCCCTTGCTTACTGGACCGTCAGCCATGAGACATAAAGTTGTGTGGCCAGCAGAGATATCAGCCCATTTTATAGGCGTGGCTTTTTTTCTTTTCTGTATGGCTTGTGAGTGTATTCGCTCCCCTCACAGTATTCTGCTCAATCACTGAACTGTTTCTCATTACGTGTCCAGTCTACCTCTTACAGCATTGATTTTGGCAAACAGCAATGCCGTCTAATTCCATCTCTGATACGGCTCCTGCCATCTCCTTATCTCGCGTTCACTTGCAAGACTAACATGGCGGCTCAATTTCTTTCGCTCTCTCCTACAAGTGAGAGAAACTGATTTTGAGGATAGCGACTGATTTATCGGCCATTTTCACTCTTCTCATTGCAGAGAGTGCTGGATTTTTTTTTTAATTCATATTTTCATCTTCGCGTGTTTCCTTGAAAGTACATTTCGCTTGTGGATTTTTGTTTTATTGTTGCCTAGGTTTCTATGAAAGTTTACTTTATTCCTTAAAACTTTGCAGAGAGAAAGAGAGAGAGAGAGAGAGAAATGTCAGGCTACTTTTCATGTTAAAAATGGGGCTAGAAAAGTGAAGGAAATGATTTTAAGTGTGTATAACAATACGACACGAAAAATAACATTCTATGACCGGTTACTAATTGTCAAGCATACCATATTTTTGAAAACAAATTTCACATGAGCATTAGATAAAAGGTTAATATAGCTTCATATTCCACAATTTGTGTACTGTTGAGAAATCTTTAAATGTATGTGTTTATCTCCTCTGCTTGGTTAGTCAGTGGTTTGTGTCTGTCTGTCGTAGTGTTTATCAGTAGATTCACATCATTATTACAGGCAGCAGCAGCGACATTAAAACGCCTTAATAGCTTTTCGTGTTCAAACAAGAGGTCATAATGCTGTAGAGGTAGCACGACGTAGAATCCTGAGGCAGTGAAATGTCAAATTTATTAGGGTCTCGGCGCTTGTTGGACTTGTTCTTAAAAAAATTATCTCAAGAACTCATTGATCAAGTGAAGGAACTACTGCATCCCTGCCCCTCTCCTAGAACCATCAAAATCTTTTTTGTTCAGCCACGGACACCACAACACCGGAGGCAGTTATAGACTTTCCCCATTCTGCATTCCTGAGTATTATCGAGTACAAACAGGCAAACAAACACATAACATCCCCAAAACAGAAAAAAATTGCTTTTGGAAGATCGGCTTGCGTGAATGAGAATGTATATAATGGAAGTGAGAGTTAGGCTCCTATTTCTGTTAAATATGCCTGGATAATATTATTTCGTTTGTACAAGAGACTTCTGATCCTTCGTACGGCTCACTAAAGATCAGAACTGCGCTGCGGTTTTTGGTAAGACAAGCCTGACAGAAGGGGCATACAGGGTAACACGCGGCGCTTTAACCATTATTTTCCAAGCTATGATAGTCTTCAAGAAAATACGCCATGAATATGCAATGGTTTGGGACCCACGGAGCAGCGGCTGTGCTGGTTTCATGCACAGCTAGCTGTCAGATTTCTAAAGATGGGACCGGGACTCGGGCAGGAACTGTCATGAATAAAGCACCGAATGGACTAAGGATTCTTGAGATTTAGCATTCATTTCTATCCGTGATTTTTCTAGTAGTACTATGCAGAAAATTATTGTAGTAGAACTAAAAGCTGTGTTTGTTCACGAAACAAGGTAGATCTTCACATCCTTTCAAATTCTGTAGGAGGACTCATAAATAACAACATAAAAACAAAGAAACAAAAGTACATGAAAACTATGCAAATAGGTTTAAATGGAATGTATTAACTCAAACAATGATTTAAACAAGCAATATCAAAAGTGACAGCTATTACGGTAATATCTGATAAGAAACAGCACGCTGCATGAATGGAAGATATAACTTTTTTTGCTATTTTGGAACGCTTGTTCTTCCTTTCTCTCAATCTAAAAATACACACACCCTCATCCTCTTCTGTCACTGGCACTCTCACTCATTGATATAAAGAAATAAATGAATTAATTAATCAATCTTCTGTGAAAAATGTAAATAACGTTTGAGAAAGCTGTCATTTAAGTGAAAGATCTGGTCAATTCTTGGTATCACACCTGATGAGAAATTTTGGGGTATGATTTTGGCGTAACTATTGTTATTGTCTTAATTTTATATATATATATGTCTCATGTTTACCTTTTATAAGACATGGAGAAAAGAGAGAGTGTGAGAACTGCATAAAGGTAGTGTGATAGAAGTTAATTAAAAATGTCTGTGATATTTACACCCATTTCGGGAGTCCCTGTAGTTAATCCTAAGGATTCTACTCAATCTTATCCTAAAGTATTTTACAAAGCTGCTAACGTAATAATACAGTATAAAAATCATATAAAGACCTCAAATATTGCAAATGTCTTTGAATGGTCAATAGCGCGAAACTTAAATCTTCCTAAATCAAGCAAGCAAACAGTTCAGCACTCTATGGACTTAAAGATTCAAGTATTAAAAATCAAAGATAATGCCCAGATCGAATGTATAATTTTGTATGTATATAATTTTGCCATCCTTTAACCCTCGCCAAAGCCAAGATAAAAAGTCTTGGTTACACGTCAAAGGGTGGGAAGAACTTGGAGGGATGGCAGGAATTGGGGAAGGGGGAACACGCGAAGGGCCGAATAGGAGACCTGCGCTTGTCAGTCAGTGCTTGATTGAAAAGGGGTCAAAAGGCAAGTGTAGAAGGGCCGAGCCAGACACGAGTGCTTGTAGGAGATGTGAATTTTGTCCTGGGACGGTCGGGGTTGTCGCAAGGAGCGAAGATGGGCAGTGTGAATTCAAGAACGAGGAGGGAGCCATCTTAGAACAGAGCAAGCGGGCTCTAACGCGATGAAGTGTCTGCTGTGGATATGAATCACCATTGCTGCTATGCTTTTTATTGCGTCCTTGGAGACTAACCCGAATATTAATAATTTTTTTTCAAACGAGTTAGTTGCTTTCATTTAAAGATATTCATTCCAAATATCTGAGCCAAAAATTATATTCAGTTTACGAGATAAAATTTTGAACACTGCAGTTTTAGATGGCGAAGGGCGAAAAGTGGTCAAAACTTCATTTTGTGTGACGATACAAATGCTTGTTCGCTGATTGGTCAACATTTCGTTAGTACATGCTCAAGCCTCTAGTACTGGCTTTACTTCTGTTTTTTTATACTTAAAGGCCAGCAAAGCGTTTACACCTCCGTACAGCTTGGTGTCACGAATGATCTGCTAACTTGTTCAGAACTTTGTTTCACTTGAGTCAACCTTTCATAGGAGTCACACTACATATTAACACGTCTATGTCCTGTTACTTAAACATCTACAAGCTTTTTTAAAAAAAAACACCTCTGATCAAGATATATTAATACGATTATAGAGAAAAAGCCCGCACCTATGCAGTGTAGATGCTAAGGTTTCATTTCCAGTTCTTTCTTTAATTCTGGTTAATGAATACACGTTAGTAAACATGCAACCATGCTAATGAGAGCTGAGCGAACAGTCGGCTTCACAGAAACCTTGTTTAATTACACAGCATCACGCCACACGGTTTGTACACACGTAACAAGGAAACCTGAGTCTGAATGCGCTGTGAATAAAACAGCTGCACGAGAAATATATTCATGGCTGCAAACTGAAGAGATGAAGCTTGATTACAACGTCTTTGTGCAGCTAGAAATGTTGATAACTCAGGATGTCAAATAAAGTTCATCAAGATACTGAGTAAACAGGTTATGAATATTTCCAACGAATGGGAAAACTGTTTCGGAGTGTGGGCATCAAGAAAGATAGAGACCGAATTCAGAATACTCAGGCAGATGAAACTGTAGTCTATTGCGATAAAAATATGTCAGAAATAAATGTTTACAAGCACAAAGGCTTGATAATAGTTTGTGAGTCGTAACATGTTTTTATACCTGTAAAACATATATCATTCAAGGAACGATACACCGCCTGTTCGGCTGCAATTGAAGCAAAGTTGAGCGTGCTTGACGGTTGTATCTACGACCTCGAAAGACAATATTTCTTCTGGGACCTCGCTTCTTCTGTCTGTGCAAAATCGCATGACCATTTACTGCGAATTTCGCAAATTAAACGTCCTTCCTCTTGTAAGTGGAGGGGGTTGTCTCCCTGCCGGTGAATTCATCTCCACAGAAAGGGGAGAAGAGGAAGCGAAAGTCAATACTTGCACAAATTGGCCCAGCACTTCGGCATCATCAATAACGGTGCATAGCTATGCTCGACCACCACCCATAGAATAGGCCACCCACGGAGAAAACACTCCAAAACTGACTTATATTTTCCAACTTTGCTTAAAGTATCAAGCAAGAGGAAAATACATTCATTTTTCTTTCTTTTGTCCATCAGTCCGTTACTCCGTTCACAAGGGTATGTTTTAGTCCCAGCAGAAAACGGAATCAATCCTACCACATATAAACAAGATCAAAATGTTGAAACGGACACCTTTTTGTAAAATTCGCGGTGTCGATCAACATATAGCGCCATGTCTGTCGCTGGTCAAATTCAAAAAGGATTATATTAAAGGATCTTTTACTTTAGTTAGCACACAACCCTTTAGTTCTGCTATATCAATCCCGTACTCAAAATATATTAAAAAGTATAAATAAAAGAAGAAATAAAAATAAAAACACTGTATATTAACCGAAGAGTTTACTGCGTTATTGGAAGTGTATATATATATATTGCCTCCTCCCCTTCATATCACTTTTAAGAATCGTCGTTTGTATCATTTTGTTAATAATATGCTCATCTCACCTTTATTTTAGTGTGCATTCTAGTTTCTTACTATTCTTTTACCTGCGAGAAAGTAATCTAAAGCCCGACTTTGTGCGCATATGCTTAAGGCATATTCTCACGCTGCAATGTTCGGCACTTAGCGGGGTTAGCAGCCCCTGCAATGCCTTCCGAATCGACTGTCTAGCGAGAAATCTCACTCCCATTATTTGTAAATGTCTATTACAACCTTCACAATTTTTGCTATCGTGTCTAGTAAATGATTTCTGCACCCGAAGTCGGCGCACAAAGAAACATACTGGGTGGTTGAACTTTCGCCGCGTGGAGACCGAGGTTTATCTTCCACCTTACTTTTGTACGCATTTTTGCAGGGACCTCTATTTATCTTTTTTATTTTTTTTTTATATATTTCAAATCATATTATTTATGAATCTTATTTATGAAATAGTAGTATTACTACAAACATTTTACTTACTATTTACGTAAATATATTCCTGCTAAAGATCTCGTGTCTTTTTATGTATAAACATTGCAAAACTCTGTCTTAATGTCAAATTTATTGCAAACTTATATATCTTATCAATATGCACAATACACTCACAAAAACTATAATAACTTTTACTAATGTAAATCGAAATGAAAGACCGTCGCACTGACTTTAAGCAGAAATATTAGCCAAAAGACTTTCTCTTCCCATATTTCGAGGACATGTCTGTTGGAACCCTTGTTCTCATCTGACGTTGCCAGCTTCATCAACAGCATGACGAAAAAATCAAAGGCACCTATCTTTTATGAGTCAGCAAGAGAGGAGAATGGAGGGAGAACTAAATGCCACAGGAGAGGAGTCCCAGTCGACATGAAAAACCACCATGATAACCATCAAAAACAAAAAGCTATACAATTCATGCTATAGCCACTGCTCCAACGGGACGATGGCCGAAGCAGAAAGGGCGCCGCTGAGATCTGTTCTGGGTTCTGTCTGGCTGAGCGATAATGACAAGGGGAGAAAACCTGCAGAAAATTGTCTACTGGAGAATGACACAGAAGGTAAAACTATATCTTTGAGTGGAGGTCAATAACGGTCGACTTGACACTAGAGTGGGGAAGAAGAGTTGCAGACATTCAGATAATTTAAAATAGTTTATAAAATAAACAAAAACAGGCTTTATTCGTGAAATCTCAAAAGAAAGCCGAAGCTTCTGAAACAAATATTCAGGTTAGAAAGGTATGTATTTAATCTAAAAGTTCTGGGCACTTGCTACGGAGTATTTGCTGTATGCGCTTCTGTGGCAAGCTTGGTGCATGTGACTTGTGGCCATGCTTGTTGCCGCTGATTTGAGCGGCTTACTGCGACATGCTTTGCTCCAAGGACGTACGATTAAATCGGAAGGCAGATCAACGGAGCGTTGAACAAATCATGGATGAATGGATGGAAGAAAGACTAAGCAAATTAGATCATCTTGCAGGAGAAAGTACGAACGAGCTAAAAGGAAATGGCGCGTCGGGGGTGAGGGTAGAGGGAGGGGAGGAAGGGAGAAAGCCGATGTGAGATGGGTGTACCGAAAAGTTAAGATCAGAACGATTGAGCCCGACGCAAACTAAAGACGACTTTTTCTGATTAGAGAGCTGGTTTGGAGAAACTGACTCCCAGATTCGGACTGACAGAAGCCTTTCATCAAATTTCCCCCTCCCCTCTAATTCTCCTCGACCGTTGTTGGACAATGCGGCCTGGAGTACGGCAAAACTAGCCTGCAAGATAACCAGCCAGACAGCCAGCCGTGTCATACATTCTTGTCGCTATCTTGCGATGGCGAGGCATTCTGCGGGAGGACCCGCCAGCCCTCTTGGTGCCATAAAACGGGTCGCAAAGCTCGCCGGTGAGGTGTATCGTCTCTACTGGCGTGTACACCGACTGGGGAGCAGCGAGAAGGGCGAGTCCCACTGCTATAACTTCTCCCAACTTTTGGACGTTTGACTAGGCTCAAGTGAAAAAGTAGACAAGGGTTACCCTCGACTGGCAATCTCTTCAAGCGGACAGGATGAGAGAACTTTCTTGCTGACAATTTTTTTAATGTAGATACGGTACTCTAGGAAATTGAATTTTTTATCTACATGTCGTAAAAGTTATTTTCTATCATTTAATTGCATAACATTAGTTGTTTCCTGATTTCTTCATGTCAAAATAAAGGTGTTTAACCAGACGTGTAATTCATTATGCAGAATAAATGCAAAACGAGGTTCATTGTAATAGAAATTTAAATGGCGTTTGCGGATAAAAGGCATTTTAATCCAAGTTGTCGAGGAAATGAATCAGTAAGACCACTAGAGCTTACAAAGTAGGACATTTTCTTTAAGTTCACCTTTTCTCTGTATCTGCAGATCCAGATACATGTCCACACAGGCTTGTTTGCTTACATATGAACAACAAAACACACACACACACACACACACACACACACACACACACAGAGAGATACGTACAAACACATACATACACTGACGTCACAGTTCATCATTCAGGGAATTAATGTTGAGATATGCCCCTCAAAATCGCGTCTTCGTAATTTTTTGAACAATTTTAGCATTTACTCTCCATTTCTTCTTTATTTATTTCACTATTTATGTTGTGCATTGTACTATTTTTGTAGCTTAGTATATACATTTCCCTCTACGGCAACGGTTAGACGTAAAAATGCACATTGAGTTGTTATTCTGCTCATCCTGTCAGCCTCCTAAATGAAGAACTCTTATTTTCATTGCAGTAATTCTCTCTATATGTGAGTCTGCATATCTGTGTGTGCGCACGCGTGTGTATAAAAGTGGACAAGCATGTTCTGATGAAAGTGCTCCACCATCAACACTCTCGCTGCCCGGGTTTTCCGTCGATGCAAGGAAATGGCCGAAGCCGCTCTGTCGAGAGGAGCTGTTCAAAGTCAGCTCTTCGCGGAGCAGGTCGCGAAGCTAAGGCTTGTGGGACGGCTCCAGAAGCGGCCGGCGCAGAAAGCACTGGGCATTACAAGCCCCGGACGAGCCCCTCTATCGATCTCGGCCTATGGCGGCACGCTGGCGCCCGCGGGAGCGGCCTAGTAGAGAGAGAGATGAAAAAGTGGCCCGCAACTGAAAAGTGGTCTCTAACATTTTTACCACTCCCCTCCACCCCACAGCTTGTTGAGAGGAATTTGGGGAGGGGGTGGAGATAGGGTGAGAGAGTGGCTGAGAGCGGGTGTGCTTATAGGTAATGGTGGTAGAAGGGGAGGGAAACTGCACAACGAAGCGGCCTAGCCGCACTGCTGATCCGCGAAGTGTTTCAAAACCTCCGCACACCAACACAAACACACACACATGATTATGATAATGATAGAGTTTATATTGGACTTCATTCCTCTACTTAAATAGAACCGTGCGCGCGCACACACACACAACAAAACACACACACGCGCAAACATACCCACGTACGTTTCTACTCAGTGGAACACAAAGATCCACAGAAAGCCATATGCTATTCAATTTTGTTGGCGATCATAGGAAAGAGGAAACATGAGCAAAGGAAAGAGATAGGAGGAATAAGCAAGGCGCCTAGTGGAAGTTAACGCCACGAAGTTCAGACTAAGGACTTCTACACACAGACGACAGCTAGTGTTGGGTTGGCCCAAAGCAGATCGCGACACTCTCCAAAGTTTAGAAAACAAGCAACCACTGAGCCACCTTCACTCACATTGTGATATTTCAGAGGGAATTAAAGTTTCGGAATACTCGTATGATGAAGTGTTTGTCAAAGTGCAGATGTCAAACGGTATTTTAACTTAGTCAAAACAAAATTAGATATGTTGATGATGTTCCTTTAAGTGCAAAAAAAGTGACCGAGTTTCAGTTACATTGGAACGGTATACAATCATGCAAGAATTTACTTTGCAGATGATCTCGAACAATTTTTCACAGAAAGTTTAACACTCAGAAGGTGAATGCTTTTGCTATTTTAGCTCTGAGAAACAGACACACAGGAGAGAGAGAAGGAAAAAAACATGTAGGGGAGAGAGAGAGGGAATGAAGAATGAGGAGCAGCAGAGAGAGAGACAGACGAACAGACAGGCTCAAGCAGGCAGACAGAAAGACAGACGTGGCGGCGTAAAGAGAGGGGAGGGGGAGAGAAAAGCTGTTGAATTCTTGATTGTGCACTTCGTGCTTACAAGTGGTCTTGCGATGCTGTTGCAAAACAAACATCCGAGGATATGCAAATAGCTGCGTCCGCAAGATGGCGCTAATGAAGCGGGGCGCTGATTAGTTACCCAGGCAGGCATGATTCATTCAAGGCGCATGCGTGGATCTGAGTATTGGGCATTAGTCACGGCGCGTGGCCAGTCCACAAACAGCGTGAGAACAAATCGTTGCTTAATTTATTATGTCACGTCCAGAAGCCAAGTTCTCCTCCTCTTCTTTCTCCTCCCTCTCTTATACTGCATGCAGTTTTTTATGATTTGGTTTTACCGAGTTTTAGTTTAAATTTTGCCGAGAAAGATGGAACCTGCAAGCTGGCGTCGTGGCGCTGAAGGATCGTCTTTCAAACGTCGTTTCTTGATGTTGAGTCATTCCAACCTATTGACTGTTGTTACATACTGTTGGGGCTCGTTCACATTTACACTTACTGATTCATTCCGAGTATAAGCATTACATGAAGGAACTCGTGAGTCTCGCCCTGGATGTAGGAACTGTAAGTTGTTCACCGCACAAACCACCAGAAAGAGACAAGCTGAAACAGGGAGAGATTAAGAAGAGGACGAAAGTGGGGAGAGAGTCTGAAGGTACGGTTGAACTGAGTGTCAGAAAGCACGAGGATTGATATAACAGCCCTATCTGATTATGCTCTACTTATGAGAAAGGATTTAAGCACTCGAAATAAGCGAGGTAGATTGAGGAAAAAGAGAATAGAGGAAAGAGAATAAAATAACCCTGAGGGAACGGTTAAATTTATCGTTTTCCATTAATAAGAAAGGAAAATGGAAAGAACAAAGAGAAAGAAATACTAATAAATAGAACACTAGATGCAACAAAACTGTCGTTTGTTCGTGATTATATGTTATGTCGTAATGTTTATGTCTCTCTGTGTGTTTATATAAATATGTGTCTGTATCTACATGTGTATATGTACATACGTACGAGTGTGTATGCATGTGTGTGTGGGAGTGCGCGCGAACATGAATATGCGTTTTCCATACTGGTGAGTATATGCGGCTCATTTAGGAGAAAAGGAAAAGTGGCGATGTGAGTGTGAAGGCTTAGAAGGAAGTAAACATTTGACCGGAGCGGCAGAGACAAGTAATAAAACTGTCCAACTTTTCCAAACTGTGCTTCTTCATTTCTAAAATAAGCAATAAAAAATAGTACGCTTTCATTCACACGGGAAGCAGTCAGGCGTATTACGAGGAAAATGCTAATCCACAGGCCGATGCAGCTATGGAGTTTTCCTTTCAATCCCTCTTCATCCCCCCACCTTGCTTCCTTCTCAGCTCTTCATCCTCCCCACACCATTTTTACTACCTGCCTTCTGTAAGCCAAGTGTGTGTGCGCGCGCGCGTCTATGTGTGGGTGCATGTTCGGGAATTATGTGTGTTTCTTTTTGAATTATTCCTGCTTCTCCCTCTTTAGACTGGAAATTCAAAATAGAAAACTACTTTCTGTAACTGCGTCCTCTGTCCGCCTTCCTGCAGCCACCAAGTTTGGAATCAAGTGCAAAAGGAACACGAAAACTACGCTTCTTGAAGATGAAGAACAAAGTAATTTTTGCGAGTAAGAAGGCTTCATAAAATCTTCTCAACCACAAAATACAGTCCCTTACCCCATCACACTCAGGAATAGATTGTACAGTTCTGCCACATAAAACAGGGCCGCCTGATTTGCAGTTTGACGTTTCCAACCACTAACCCGCAGGCCATTCGTCAGAGCATTTTCTTCTTCCAGATATCGTCTCTGGAGACTTTACAACAAGGGCCAAACTTTTCTACTCACCCTCCATATTCCTTTCTTCCCTCTCTCTATCCTTCCCCTCCCTTCTCACTACCCTCTTCTCTTCACCAACACCGTAAAGAAGGATCCCTCTCCTCCCCTACCCGGCAGGAAAGTTCTAAAGTCCCTAGCCGAGCTTACAAGAAGTTATGAATTTCTATTTTCCGAAGAGAGGAATCTTTGACCGCTCGCGAAGATAAATGGCGCGGCACCCAGCGTCTAGCGTGTCAGAAGGGAGAGTGGAGAGGAGCCCAAGTAATCCGGCGGCAAGGTCCGCAGCAAGATTTGGGTAATTTTGCACTTCATTTCCTCGCGGATCAATTGGGCCAACAGCGAAATGGTCTTGGCTTGCCGACCTCGCTGATGAAATATTGTCATGATGTCGTCGCCGAGTTTGACACTTGCACTGGCCGCGGCTTGTATTGGCGTGATTGCTACAACTGTGAACAAGTGTGCAAGAGAGGGGGTGGGTAGACAGGGTGGGAGGGCCTGGGGGAAAGGATAGTAACGATAGAAGTGGTCATGCTGGCGGGCAGGCATGCTCACCGTACGCGTGTGTGTGTGTTTTACCGAGCCCCGTCACTTACTGGAGACAAACGCAAAAACCCGCAGTTCAAAATCATTAAATATTTGCCCTAATGTAGACACATACTGATTTTTAAGTTATTTCTTTTATGTTCAATCAAAACAAAGTGGTATTATAACTTTAACTTCATAATATTACAAGTACAGAGTGATTATTACTACACACACAAGTAAAAATACATTTCATAAATTACCGAAAGAGAGAGAGAATGATAGAGATAGTACAGCAGAAGAGCATCAAAGACATCCACTTGAATTTATACTATGCACCTAAAACCTGGAAATAGCTACCACGGAATCTTTGCCAAAGGGCTGATTACGATTACCCATGCATCACCAGAAATGTTGCCTGGCACTCGTACAACCCATCTTTGCAATCTTCTGGTTTAGGTGTCGTTAACAAAGAGAGTACGTGCGACAACCACTGAGGTATGCAAGTTAGTGCGGGTAGTTTCGGGAGAAACTCTAGTGTCTGTAAGTGCAGTTTAATATACATATATATTTATCTCCCGTTCTACTGGATCGTCTTCGAGAATTGACCTTCGACGCGTGCTGTAAAGTGCATGGCAAAAATAATTGTAAGAGTTATGGAAGCCAGCCAAGGCATGAATTAGGAATCTGTAACAAGACAAACTAAAGTTTGTTTCTACGTTTGTCTCTTACCACTATGATCGGGTCATAACATCTTACCTCACTCGTCTCGCTTCTCTTCCACTGTTGTTTCCAGTGCAATTTAATAATAGCCGTCAACGGCTTTAGGAGGGGTTGGTGTGGAGTGCTGGATCAATGATACGAGCCGTGTCACTAATGCACCAACTTGTTTTCTGTCCAAGAGCAAACCTTTCGTTGTAGTATGTTAACTTCTAACTTCCGGTTAAGTGTCAGGGTGGGGCCAGATTGCCAGGCCTGTTTTCCACTTCTGCTGATCGGTACTGACACCATCAGGTAACCTACCACAAGGAAGAAGGTGAAAGTCACCCAAATGTTCAGCATTGCAAGCTCAGTGTTTTGTCAGTCACAGTATGTTGTTTGACTTGAACAGATTTCTTATTGTAGCGGCGTCGTGAGACAAGAAATTCGCATAGAAACACAGTCGAGGCAAGACTTTGATCTAAGACAACTGCACTTTTCGCATTATGCTAGGTTTTGTTTTGAAAAAGAAACATTATTTTGTCCGACACCGTTACTATAAATAACTACAAAAATATAAATGAGTGGGTGAGCATATGTAAAAAAAAAATATTTTGAACCGAAAAATAAGTCCACAACATTTTTTGCTTTGAAAGTGTTCTCACTGTAAGTTAGAAAAAACGTCTTTCTGTAATAGAATACCAATTTATTGAATATGTACCACGGACTTTTATACACGTCCATGTATATACTGTAGCTATCATACCACAAACATATATTAGTATATAGCTTGCAGACGATTTTTTTCTAGTTAACTACTTGTGTATACAAAGCTTACGATTTAGTCCCATTCATTGTTTAGGCTCGCTCAAGACTAACAACGGAGAACTTCGCAAGAGGATAAGCGTTGGTCTCGGCAGGCAGACAGCAGTCCACCTATACATGTCTGTGATCATACTGAATCTCTTAAAATCTCTAAAGCACACTAAAAGATGAAGTAAAATATCTGTCAACGTTGAAATGAGGATGAAAAAGCCTTTTCTGCTGAATCCGTCGGTATATGACATAGCAGTGTCGAGTTCACGATAGCCACCCGCTTCCCGGGTAAAGCGACAGACTGTTACAAAAAGTTGGTACGAGCGTGCAGTCACTATGGCGGCTAGCCAGACAAGTCAAGCTAAGTCAGCGGAACAGAAGTACTTAGGTAAATATTCATTTTAAAGACTTATTTGACGAATACTTAAGTTAAGTGTGATTTATTTTGTTTATGTACGACACAAGGTAGATTATTAAATATTAGCACAAAATGAGTGAGTCCTGTTGCGGCCATTGCCGCAGACATGGAGTGAAAATGGTTATGATGTTTTAATTACGATCACATTGAAACAAATACCCACCAAATATGCTTTTGAATATGTAATAAATATACAGTATTTTTGATATATTTGTCTCATTTTCTCTGCCTTTGTTTAAAACAAGCCCCATTAAATTACGAGATAATGAAATAAACGCACCATATTTCAAGTACTCCATTTCCAATACTAAATCTTTTAATCTATATTATGTTAATTACACTTGCATGTAGTGGATGGGGTAGTGGTTAAAATTGAAGAGTAAGTATTTAATATTTGCTCTGGACACTCAAGTCTTCAGAGTCAACCCAAACTTTTATTTAATGGTGCACATTAAATGGTATCTTGATTTTCTTCCTTATCCTTCCCCCTTTCATAACTATAACAAACACCGTATTGTTAAAAACAAAAGATTTAATCGAAGCATACATACGTGCTCTCTCTCTCTCTCTCTCTCTCATATAATTATAGAGGCACTCGCACATATAGAAAATAAGTTGAGTGGCTTTAAGCTAGCGACTTCCTAATATCTTTCCTCTTCCATTTTTTGTTTTTAATTCTTAAATCGAAATTACTGATCGACCTATAAGTTTAATATTGTATTTCCCGATCATTTTACCCTGAATTTACTGAATACTTTTAAAAAAGTCAAATTACACAGCAATCAATGTGAAATGAAAAGCAAAGTATTGTGATAACAGGTATCGTTAACTGTAAAATCATATAACCTACTTTTTGTAAAGACTGTTTTCGCGAAACAGTTTTAGAGCTGACAAAATTCGATCAGCTTTTCAATGGAACCAATACGTAATACGCTTAGTCTTGAAAAAGAAAATCCAGTTTCTAATTTCAGGAACGATTTTTGTCAATCGGGGATCGAATACTAGCTATGCTGTATCATCATAAAATGAGGAGAGGCTTCTAGACAATCTGCATCCTCGATTCCAAACCGAAGGGAAGATAGCATGTATAACATTGTGCGTGATGGCGAAACACGAGAATCACGTTGAAACGGACAAAGTAACGAATCTGTCGAGAACAAGGAGGAGACTGCAGGATGGAAATGTCAGCCGCCTCTTCAAACACTCGGTTCGACAAGCACTCGCTCAACGTCCAAACTGCGTGAGGCCAAGATTAAAACATTGTACGGATGATGCATGGGCGCCATTCGTCATACTCGCACGAGTGGCGACAACCAATGAGTCAACGCTTGGCTGCGCTTTGGTGGCATTGCTGCGACGTTTCCCATCAGTGCCAGTGACCAAGCACTTGTTACGGCCTTGAACTAGCTTTCTCATTTGCACGTATACTTGACACGCTTGTCTGGCAAAAACTCCTCTTGTCCCTTGAAAATGTACGAATTCAAAAATGTAAAGCCATCACCTCATGGTCACCTTTCCTTCAAAAAAAAAAAAAAAAAACCTGCAGGGAATAGTACAGGGGTAAAAAAAATCATGCAGGAAACAAACAGTAATTGAGACGTGAAAGAAGAGAAGAATAAAGGAAGCAACATGATGGAGAACATCGAAGACTGATCGTCACACAGCATATCCCAAAACAGGACAAAGCCGAGAAAGATGGCGAGGTAGTAATATGGATCCATGCCCCAACAGCCAATGACTAAGGGAGTAGAGGATCTTGTTCAAAGGCGGTTTATAATACTCTCCAGAAAGGTGGTAAATCCTATGTTTACCCATTAGTGACAGTCAGCAAGAAGATAAGCTATGGATTCTACTGTTAAAAACACTACACCTAACGGCACAAGAAATATTATGCTTTTCAACACAATTCCATGAATTGACCTGTAAGGCACTTTTAATTTTGTTGAGTCTAAAATGTATTTTTCTTTACTCAATGCATATTAAGATAAGCTGCAAAAGCGCTTGGAAAACAACCCTATTCGTAGAAACAAAGTGTAGTTTTCCCACGAATTGGAGCATTGCCAGCAGACGAGATGATTTGGCAGGTTAATAAACGTCAGGTATCGTCTACAAGTCGCTCCGTCTATGAATCGACTGAAACACGAGTGAATGTTTTTCTCCGAATCTCCCAGTGTTCGGCTTGTACTCTGGAAGCTTTGGGTTTTCCAAACCATCCTATACAGGAGATCGTGCTCCAAAAGTTAATAAAAAGATTTGTCCAACGCAAGGACCTCAACATTAAAAGACCATTTTCAAACGGATATACATTATATATATTCAGGGCTTCTGCTTACGCAAAAAATTGCGTACAGTACGCATTAAAAGTTCGGAGGACCCCTTCAATTTTCGTCAATGGGGTCCCCTTCAAATTTGGGCGAAGAACAGGGACCCCTTAAAAATCTGAAGAAGGGGTCCCTGGGACCCCAAAGAATTTAGCCTTAGCAGAAGCCCTGTTATATAGTCAAATATGTGACGATGCTTGGCACATGTTTTACTGCTGCTTGTCTACCATCTTTTGATGCCTCTTCTGTCCACTTTTTATCCTCTTTATTTACTAGCCATCCCTTCCACTGTTTCCATTCTGCAGCTAAAATCTCCTTAGGGTCCCAAAAGCTTAACTCAAATCTTTATATACCATTTCTTCAGTTGTGTTTCCCAAGCATGTGGAACTCACACCACCCAGCGAAGAAATACACCGGCGTTTGCATTTTCATTTCTTTCATCTCGCTTTTTGTTAAATAATCCTTCATTTCCTTTTTGTGTAGTGTATAAGTGTATATGTTCTCACTGTACAGTTTGAGGAATTGCAAGTGTGCTTGTCATTTTTATGTGTCACTTTGTCTTTATTTTTCTATGTTTGTCTGGTTTAGCACCGTAAGGCTCGTTGATCTTTTATGGTAAAAGTGCTATATAAATGATGACTATTACAATAATGATGATGATGTAACAGGTTTTATAAAATATAGACAAATGCTTCCACATCATCTATATTTGTGCTAGCGTCGAACTTTGGAAATGATGGTATAGGGCATCACACGCTCCAGGAAGTACGAACGTGCGACATTTTACTACGACAACGTCGCAAGTTTTGGTGGATAAAGTTCTCGCGTATGCATATCAAGACAAGTCGAAGCACACTGCTGAACTGCCAACTGTAAGACATCGGTTTCAGATCGCAGAAAAGTATATCTGAAGTCTCCGACTTTTCAAAATTCCTCTTACCTATTTCCCATCCGCCATGCATATACATACATCAGGTGAAAGGTGGGGACCAAAGACGCGTGAGTTGCCATAAGGACACAACCAGAGGTGCTTCTTCTGTCTGCCCACCTCATACAAACAAACACATATACACACATTATCATAGCCTAAATGCACACATGCATACATTGCATATGAGCGTGTGTGCGTGCACGCGTACATGCACGAACATGTCCTTTTATGTCATTGTGTAGATGTCACTGCTGACGTTGTCTTAAGCACGCTAAAAGTATGAGACTATAACCTAAACAGAATTTTTTTCAAGTACGAGAAGCGATGGAATTCGTATTTAAACATTTTTTCCAGTCCTTCAATTGTTTATTTGCAACATATTTCATAACTTTCTCTAGCGTGTGACAAACTTATCATACTGAAAATCTTAAAGGGCTCATTTTTTTATGATGTGAACAGGAACTAGAATCAACAACACTTCCACTACAGCACCCAACGATAGGAAACAACGGATTGTCAAAACTTATGTCCCACGAAAACTATCTTTTATTTGCTTTTAGAGTTTTAATTAGAACTCCATGGCGGAGTGCCCAAAAAGAAGTCAATCACTCGGTCATTCGACTACAGTACCGTCAGTGACACGTAGCTCAAGAGTGATCAGCTGTGCCCTTCTCTGACGTGCACCATGCATCTTTTATATCCAAATGTAAAGCAATTTTTTTTCAACCCTGCATTTATGACCATTAACATATTGACAGAATACTCTAATATATATATAAACATTGAGAGTTTGGTCATAAGTTGAAGTGTAGAATAAGTTGGTTGTATGAATCATTGCACTTTTCGACTTAATTCGCCTTTAACAATCATCACAAAGATTGTTCAATATTAAAAAAGAAAAAGGGAAGATAAAATAATGAAGATTAGAAAAGGAATAAATGGAAAGAACAAAGAAAATAAAACCCAAAATGGCGTACAACTGGGCAAAGGATGTTCTCAACCCTCATCTCCTTCCCTACAAGGTGGCAGTAGACCATTGACAGTAACCGTCATTTCTTACTGTATCTGCATAAAAGTCACTGTCTAATTTACGTAAGCTTGTCAAACTTGGCTTTACGCAGAACACAATATAAAAATAATCCATCTTACTTTATCCTCGTCTACGAAACAAAAATCTAGTTTACACGATTGGTTTATATGCCTCTCCAGGACAGATATTTACGAGCTACAAAGAACTGAAGTGGTCATAGATTTTACCGATATGGTCACGATCCATGCCAAATGCAGTTTAATATTATTAAATCTGTTTTTAAGAGGCGTTTTGCTTAATTTTACACGTACAGCTAACAATATAAATAGTTGGAAAGAAAACAGGATTTGCTAGGTATTTATATACCTATTTTAAACTTTGAGTTCTTCAGAACGTTAGATATTTACACTCATAATTCACCTACTTTTGAGGTTATTGCCGTTTATGATGTAAAACTTAAAAAAATTCAGAAGGAAGTGAAAGGCAGTAAATACGATACAAAAACGTTTTCCTGAAATGTGAATGAAAAGACACGCGTGAATATTGTCTTCATGATCTGAAAATAAACCGACAGTGTAAACTGCTCCATCAAGATCATGATACAAAGAGATTTATCACTGCACGTTTTACATCAAAGATGCAGCATGCTCACCTAGACAAACATGACAGACCGGTAGTCAAAAATAAAAAGGGGAGTGGGAAAAGGTAGAGCAGGAGATGTGATGACATTTCAGAGATCTATTGGTTCCATCAAAGTATAAGTACGCAGCCGGCACAGCCACTTTCAATAGCTAACCCTTCCGATCCAGGCTCGACGGCAGCAGGTAGGTACGAGGAATGTTCTAAAAATTCGACTTGCTAAACTTCTTTAACTTAAAGCCATATCTGTTGATGTTACCTAGGGCCAGGTGTACAGCTTGATGGCATGCCTAGCAAGTCAGCTAACATGTTTATAAAATATAAGCATTCTGCCAGCAGACAGCTAACACGAATGTGCATCCTGTGTGTGTGTGTGCGCGCGCGCGCGCAAGGTATGTTACTCAAACTGTCAAAGGAACACTCAGTAATTTCTCCAAAGTTTTAAATTCTACTTCAATGTTTAGTATGAATGGAAGCGAAAGTTTCTCTGTTGAAGTCTGATTTCCTCTGATAATGTCTATCCTTTTGTTGATTTTAGTTGGGCATTTGACAGTGACAATACAAGTATTATGCGTACGTATGTGCGTGTAAACCCTTCTTTACTTATGTGATATATACCAGAATATATACATAAATTATGAAACATCTTAGCAATAAGAACGCTAATCACTCTAAGATTATAAGAATACTATTACAAAATACTACTTATTAAAAATGTATTTCGGCTCCACAAATAATTCTGGCTTTGTCTATTCCTACAGTTTTAACTGCAATAAGACTAAGCAGTTTGGAGGAATGTTTTTAGACAGGCGGCAGACTCAGATGTTTTTCTTTATAATTAATACACCAAGTTGTCTCTTGATCGAATCATCATTATCATCATTTGTCTGTCTGCATCGTTCCTCCATTTTCTCGTCCTTCTCTTTTCTTGCAGTTTTCTTTTTAATGGAAACGTAAGTAGTGTACATGTGACACTTAAAAAAAGCATGCTCTTTAGGTAGATATCAGAAGATAGTGTTTAATCTTATTGCTATTACTGTGTCAAGTGCGACTGGTTCCTGTGTGTAACACGCCCCTCACCAGTCATAAGTATGACGACCTGGACGACAGCAGGCCTTCTGCTGGCCACTGCAACAGTTGTCTCTTCTTTTGGTGAGTTTACCACTTGTCCTTTCTTGGTATTTACTTCTCTCTTCTTGAATGCGATGTAAAATTTCCTGGGTGCTCTTTGTCGTCTACATTAGCGTGCAGTGGATTTCTCCTCGTTCCGTCCCTTTTTCGTCTTCCTTGTCCTCAGTCACGAAAAAGGGACGGAACGAGGAGAAATCCGACGAAGACGGTAAAACATGGACAAGGCTGAAAAGCTTGTTTTTAACAGAATGCAATAGGCCTTTCAGTAGACAAGCAGTCGTTTAAGATGAACATGGAGTTTTATGGTTTAAGATCTACTTTTCAAAAAAATTTGTAAATCTATGTCGTTAGCTATAATGTCGTTAGCTATAATGACAAACGTTCTTAAGTCAAAGGCTTTTTTAAAACTATGTTTCAGCAATTGGAATTGGACCTGGCATTGGACCTGGCTTTGGACCTGGCATTGGACCTGGTATTGGGCCCATAGGACCAGGTCTTGTTCATCACCTTGGTCACGGTTTCCCAGGTATTATTCCAGGCCCTCATGGCATTCACCCTCTGCCTTTGCCCCACGGCCTGCCAAAACATGTACCTCATGGCCTGCCTCTACCTTTGCCACACGGCTTTCCCTTCCCTGTGCCACACGGCTTCCCAGTGCCAGTGCTACATGAAGTGCACGTGCCTGTGCCAGTGCCGATTCCAGTGCAACAAGAAGTGCCAGTTCCGATGCCATTCCCTCACCATGTGCCTTCTGAGCCTCTTCTTCATCGTAAGTATTTGTCTGTATGAGTTTATCGCCTCCACATAGACACATATACAGAGGCAAGGAGGCAGACAAACAGGCAAACCTGTGTGCGAAAACTAGCGTAAAAGCATATCAGAAAATCTTAATAAGATGGTGAGAATTGGAAGTCACACACATACACTAACATCCAAACGTTAATGTAGCACGCATATATATATGCAGACATTATTTTCATGCGATTCTTTTTCTCTTTTTTAGCTGGAAACAAGTTTGTTCCAGCAGGTAAGAATTTAAAATATTATGATGCTGCCTGTACATATAGGGTATTTAAAACATAGGGTCTATGTAGTAGTTTAAACATCATCATCATCAGACATATAAACGTATTTAGGATAGATGTGTTATATCCAGAATATTTAAAAAGCCTATACAATTATTTAAAGTGAAAATTGTGTGTGTGTGTGTGTGGGTGGGTGTTAAATGAACTTAATACAAGATACTGTTTCATCACATGCGAGTGAATAAGCTCCTATTATTCTCGAACTATAAGGGCTACAAACACTTCCATGCACAATATATTTTCTGATGCATTAAATAAATTAAGAAACCGGACAAGAAGAAAGTGACTGTCATAAAAGACGGGCTTAATACAGAGAAGAGTAGATTCGTCTCAGCTGAAAATAACGTCCGTGCCTGAGGCTAATGATAATAATAACAACAATAAAACTGTTTCTCCCTCAGACATTATATGTGTGAAGTATATACGCGGTCATATTGTGTCTTTCGTGACAAGTGTACCTTGTTACAGGTGACTATCATGCAGTCAGCCCCTATCTGGGAGGTGAGTAAACTAACAAAAAATCTTAGGTTTAATTCGTTGCTGTAAACTGTTACTTCAGATATATAGCATTCTCCTACACTAAAGTTTGGCAAACGAATGATTTTCCTAACTCTTTAAGAAGCGGGAGGGTTGGAAAAGTTTGGGCAGACCTGCTGATAGAGATGTTAAGGGTGGAACTTCAATGTCGATGTCAAAATTAAAAAAAAAAAACAAAACGAAAACAAACAACATGCAAACACTTTCTTAGTTCAGTCCCATCCTTTGTTGATTACACATGTGGCCAGAAGTTATATGGGGCCTTCTTACCTAGTCAAATATTGTCGAACACGTGGCTGTGTTTGGCAAATTTGTATATCGCCGTCATGTAAACATTTCTCAAGCATGCTCACATATTTTGACAATGTGTCAGGTTAAGACCGTTCTTAACTGGGCAAAGTGTCGAAGCCTTAGACCTCCGAAGTGTCCTAAAATCCCATTGTATTAACAGATGTTTTTTCAGTGTATTGGTAATTAAATTTGGACTTAGTATGCTGACCAAATATTAAATGTATAATAGTAAACCCCAAACGCCCCCAAACCATCAGTTTCATGTGACCGTGACCTTCATGCACGACTTTGCCAACTTGACTAAATGTTCGTCTACACTTGCCCGTTTATAAGAGCCTTAAAGAAGATCCCAAACAACCACACAGGGACACAATTCTTGAACCCTTCTGTGTCACTCTCCAAACCATGTTTTCTTGTACATGGCCCAACAAAATTGGACCACGTCAACAAAGCAAAAGAAAAAGTGTGTGCACAAAGTATATATGTCCGTGTGTGTACGTACGTTTGACAGACAGACTTACAGTTAGTGAATGGTAGAAAAGATGACGTACTTACATCTGACACATTTCCTTGACTCCCAAGGTGGAGGTGCAGGCGCAGGCGCAGGTGCAGGTGCAGGCGCAGGTGCAGGTGCCGGAGCAGGTGCAGGTGGAGGTGCAGGTGGAGGTGGAGGTGCTGGTGCAGGTGCATGGGGAGGATCTTCTAGTGCTTCTGCCTCATCTTTGGCGTGGGCCGGTGCAGGAGGCTTGCGGCCAGAGTACCATCAATACCTTTCCGCCAATGCTAGCAACAACTATATCAGAGGAGAAGAAGGTAAACCTCTCAAACAAGTGAACATTTTGTCAAGAACATCATAACGTATCGTTTAAAATCGAGGGACAGTCTTACAATCGTATGCAATTCTCCTGTGTATGACGGTAAGATTCTGAGCAAGGCTTAGGATAAGCTATAACAAGAACTTGATTATATTTCATGGGAATTACACCCTTAAGTCGAGGAAGCATAATATAGAAAATGATGTCAATGCTACAGTATGATAAGCTTGTAAATAGACGTACACGAGCTAAGCTTCAATACGATAAGCGTGTAAATAAACGTAGAGCCAGGTTACGTGGACATCTCAAAACATGAAAATTCCCGAAAGCACGCAAAACACAAGCGCATGCTCATACGCACGCACGCGCACAAACACAATGTTGAAACTGCCTAACACAGGCCCCGTGCCTAAGTATTCCCCTCACACCACCCACAGGCCACATCGCACTGTATATAGATTGACTCCTCTATTTCGCTCCATTCGTTTTGCCACCACTTCAACAACTCTCGCCCCATGCGTTATGAAACTTCTTTGGTAACTATCTTGTTTAAATTACGCTGACTTCCATAATTTATTTTTCCTTTGCAGTTAACAGCAACATTGTGGCTGGCATAGGAAATACAATCGTGAACGATTATTAGATTTGTAATAAAAGGCTGCTACAAAATACCATTACAGACGATTTCTAGGAAAGTGTTATATCATCGAAAAAAATACTGCACTCTCAATTCCGTTGAACATTGGCGTGGGAAGTGATGGCACTCTTCGGAAGATGGCTGGTGGTAGTGTTTCACCGGTCTGTAACAACAACGATAATGCTGGGATGTCCGCTTCATGTCAGATTTGCACAGAGAAATCTGGTTAACAAAAAAGCTAACGATGGTATTTCCAGATATGCTAACAACATTGATACATCTGTAAGAACTGAGCGAACAAAAATGAGATTGGGGTGGGGGGAACAGGATGGACCATCGAACGTATACCTGTTCACATTTGATGTACTTCTTCAGAATATGTTGAAATAAAGATGTTTTCACATTTTGATTTGGTTTTGGTCTCAAAGTATTTTCACCTACACCATTCTTTGTGTCAATATTTTTAAGGAATCATGTCTGCGAGATTTAATTTATGTCTTTCTGCGGGTGTACGTTGAGTTTAATCTTCTTTTCTCGGCCTTTGTTTCTCTCTTCACTTTCATATACGCACATACATATTCACATAAACTCTTTCACACAGAGAGAGAGAGAGAGAGTGTTGGTGAACACGCACAAATATTCACACCCAATTGTTGGTCATTTACACCCCCACACCCGATTGAATGTTCAATTGAATGTTCTGAGTATGACCCCAATCGTCTGATAACAGAAATTCCCTACCTTCACATACAAAATCAATGCATCAATCAATAGCATCCCATTAAAGTCAATTAGTCACTGCAACACGTTGAGTAATTTACCCTAAATTAAGAACTCGCAAGGTACGATTTTTGTACAAATCTTTGTCTGGCAGACGTGAGGTCTCGTGCAGTCGTAAAATGACCTATAACCGCACTTCAGATACAGCACCAGTACAGTCTTACTCCAGACCTATAGCGTCACCATAATAAGCTTACCATTACTACACTTTAGAGACAGTCAAAAACTATACAAGCTGCCTCTGAATATGTTGATCTCGTCCAAACCTTCTATAATGACTTATCTGTTCATCAAACAAAAACGTTCTATAAACCCTCTATCGGTTGACCTAGCCGCGACATTCTATAACCCCGTTAACCAAAAAAAAAATTACAGTATTCGATGAAAGTGGTCACTTTTCGTCATCACAAAAAGGGCTGTATCATTACGACAGAGGTCTATTTAGAAGATCAAATTTGAGTGTGGATTATACATGCATCATTGAGAGAAAAAAAAAAAGCGCCTTCCAGTGGTAGGAAGGGTTGGGTGAAAGTGTTACTTGGCGGTTGGGAAAAACTTTAAATGTCTTATTCTACACTGAACCAACGGGATCATACAAAATACTGGAAAAACGTGTACTTTTCTCATACTGACTAAAAACTGTTTTTTGTGTGTATTTTCTTATTACAGTTTACACTTAATACAGCACAGCTAATGAGAACTTAATGATATCTTATACCAAAAAACTGGTCGGCCATTTGACGTCTGCAACAGTGGACGGTAGACAACTCGAATTTATTGATTTCTCTCACAGAGTGCTCAGCCCTTATTAAACTGCTTTCCATCATAGCAGTGGCTTTTAGATGGCTCTGATTTTATTTACAACAGCTTGACGGAGTCGAAAACAAGATAAATATCGGACGGGATGAAAATATCAATATCACTATTTTTGCTTTAATTGCTGTTGCTTTTGTCACAAATGGAGTCGTCTGTTTACCTGTCTCAAAAACTGATCTATTTCGAACCCAAACTGACAGACAAGACTTCCTATATAGTCTACCAAAAAATATATTCACGTCTGGAATATAAATAGCCGCAACTTGTTAAAAGCTGTTAACACATGAAAGCCTGTGAAAGCACAAGACGTAAAGTGAGTTCCTCATAATTTTTTTTTTTAAATATACGATGTCAAAATCTGTAACTCCTAACTGGCTGCAGGAATCTTGTGAAGACTTGGAAGGTAGTGGTGAGCCACTTGAAAAGAAAAGAAAAGTTTTAGGTAGTGAAGAAAGCCAGAGAACAGAAACACGAGAGACAGACAGACAGGCAGAAAATAAACGAACAGAGAATGTAATCTGTGTAGAAGATCAACCGGGTAGTGCCTACCATGAAGAGAAGGAAGAGGAAAGCATAGATAACAACAACTGTAACCATCCAGGATACGTAATAACTGGAGATGGTAAAATCGTTTATGAGCATGGATCACTAGAAGAAAGTTTTGACCATGTTGATGATCCTATGTTCTGGGGTCCTTATTTGTCAGAGAGGCAATGGGGAACTGTTAGGGAGGATTATTCTGATGACCACAACTGGTGAGAACATAGCAATAACTTTACAATAGTATGTAGTATAGCTATATAGCAGTTTGATGCTGTTATTTTATATCAAAATCACATGGCTTTGTTTGCTTAGTGCACTTTGAATGCATTGTCTTCTTGAACAGTCTATGCATAGAGTGTGTTACCAAGGAATAGTCCACTCAAGTGCAGTATGTCTGCTTAGACTTCTTAACTTCATTTATCTTTGTTAAAAATTTGTTGAATTTGTCTGTTTTTGACAAAAGTTGGGAGCACATAACATACGAAGATGCTACCAGTCATGCTTATGTATCGGGAGAAGATGGTCTGCTTGGTGTCAGTGACAGGTTCCAGTTACTATGTGCATCACTGGCATTGTGGAATGGGAAAGATACAATTTTGAAGGAAAGGCTGTTTGGACTAACAAGTGTTGAGGTACAAAGCTTTTTAAGTGTTGATTGTTATGTACAATTTTGGTTATGTCGGGTACTTATAGATAATTCTAAATAATTTTCATAAAAGTGTTCATTTATTAAAGTTGTAACACTCTACAATGTTGTAGGGCAACCATGGTGAGGATTTGAAAGAGCTATATTATTACCTGGACAACATACCTGATCACAGCTACATGAGGGCACTGTACAAGTACCCCCAGGTTGCATTTCCCTATCATCAACTTAGGGATGAAAACAAAGCACGGTCTTTTGCAGATCCAGAATTTGAAATTATTGATACAGGTCTGTTTTAGAGAAAATATGCATTTAAAACAATGGAATTCTTAATCATCAAATAAATATTTGTGGCCACAATTGGCAGGATAATTTAAAGAGACATGTTTCCAGGACTTTTTTTCACTTGCATATTATCCGGTATACAATTGTGCATCCTTACATCCTTCTTTGCAAGACTCCTGCATTAGCTCGGGCTTTGATTCTCTTGTTCTTGCTGCATGGTTTTAAAACAGACAAAAAAACAAGATGCTTCAAGATTCTTATTCTTTTCTGACCATTTAATGTTTTACATTCCGTTGCATGCATGATGATAAGCTTGTGTTTTGTGTTAGACTTTCTTGAATTTGACTATTACATCGCAGTTGATGATAAATAGCCTTTGGATCTCATCTTGTGAAGTAATCAGAAGTAGGGTTTCATGTTCTAATTATTTGGCCAATAATAGCATTTATATTTTAAATTCTTCTACCATATTTTTTTCCATGGGTGTAAAGTCAGCAGCTGTGATATTTTCTGATGTACTTTTTTGTGTTGTAGTTCATTAATAGAGACCTGCAAATGTTCACACAAAATATTAATGTTGCATAGATTCCTGAAAAAAATGTTTTGAAAATTCAGAATTTATTTCTCATGTGAGAGGCAAGGACATTCAGTTATGTTTTACAATACATTTTCCAATAAGAGCACTCTTGTTTTTCTATGTTTTTAAAAAACAGGAGTGTTTGAGAATGGCTACTGGGATATCAGCGTGGAGTATGCTAAGACAGACAAGCTGGGTCTTGTGTGCCGCATCATAGCGGTCAACTGTGGGCAGGACGCAGAAACTTTGCACATTCTGCCTCAGTTTTACTTTAGGTCAGTTTTGTCATTTTATGTGTAGAAAAATGTTTTGCTAGGGTTTCTCATCACATAGAGATCTGTGTAAATCCTGTCAGAGCTCCAAATCACATAAAAAAAAACTTGCCAATTGTGTGATCTTCAAGATCTTCAGAAAAAACTGTTATGCAGAAGAGACTGGCAGTTGACGGAAAATCTGAATGTTGCAGAAGAAAACAAAAATCATACAGTCCTGCATAGTAACAACGCAATGAAAAAAGCCCTGGCCTACACTACAAACTAATAAAAAATATGTAAATTGCGGACAGCCTTCTCCCTCAAATCTGCTAGTCCAATACAATTTGATGTTGAGGGTCTGATGATATATGAGAACTTAGGTCAGAGGTCTCATTGCTTAAAAAATTTTGAAATAAACTGGACATGAAAGCTGATCTTTCATTATTGCTGGTTTTCATATGTTAATGACTCATATTTAAATGCATAGAAACTTGACCTTAATCAAGCTTAATATCAAGAAAATATTAACTTCTGTACACTAGCATATTTTATCATTATTTTTATTAATAATGCTGGTCACCAAAACACCCTTAGTTTTGAGGAAGAGAAATGTGTTGATCTAAAAAAGAAATCTAACAGTTATATCTGAGATCTGAAAACCCCCAACAATTGCATCTGGAAATCTAGTACTTGATTTAATGTAAAATGGTGATTTTGCTATGATTCATGAAAAGCAGCTTGTTAGGATGCCACCATGATACAGCCTTAGTTGCGGATATGGTGTAAAATACTAACAAACAACATTGTTGGGATGCTTTGTCTGCAAAAATTTATGAAGATTTGTGTTTTAGAACCTTAATATAAAGTAGATAAGAGGTTAGTAAACAGAAATTAAAGGTGCATGATCTTAGCTGGTGTGGGAAGTATCTGGATTTAGCTGAAAAGTAGACTGGCTCTACTCGACACAGTGTTAATCAGTATTAACACCAAAACCATGGTACATAAGGATTGAAGTAAGCAGGTCTCAGAGCTGCTTTCTTTCAAGACATTTTTTTATAAACTTGTCAGAACTAATATTTATAGTCTCTTAATAATAAGTTTTTTATTTAAATATGAGTATAAAATTATTTCAGAAGAAATGAAACAAAATTGTAAAGATTACAAAATGCCCAAAACAAAATTGTAGGTTCTGTAGCAGCTATGTGCAATGATCTTTTATGAGCCGAAATCTCAGTTTTGTTATATAAAACAGATGCATGCAGGCACAGAGACTCATACATAATACACATGCATGCACAAATAGCTTTATGTTTTTTTGAGAAGTGATAAATGTTGAGCTAGTAACATGTGAACTTTTACCTTTTTCATTTTCTTAATGCAACTGGTCTGTTTGACAAAGAGGTCTTAAGTATTGTTCATTCGTGCAGGAATACAGGCAGAGTGAAAGAACCTCTTCCTAATGTTCCAAGGAACCAACAGATGCTGATGTCAAAAGCTGATAATGAGTCCATCAACATTTCTTACCACCTTGGTTTGTAGATTTTGACATGGTACACTTTGGTCTTTTCATATTATTTTTATTTTTAATTACCTGGGTTTTCTAAAAAGCTAACCCAAGAGCAAAAATGTTTTCAGTTGAGTGGATTTAGCACTTAAATATTCTAATTTCCCTACTACACAGCTCCATTTACTAGACAAAAGTCTTTGAACTCTTCCATTCTCACTAATATCAAGAAAGAAGGATCAAGACCTCATTTCTCCACCAGGCATGCTGTTAATGGCAACATCTCGTCAACATACATTCAGACCTCTGGAACTGACGACAGCCTTCAGTATCATCAGAAAAGAGAATTCATGTACCCTCCTCCTCTCCTCAGGAGATTAAAATAAAAACAAAAACAATATATCTCTGTGACAAATTAATAAAAGTGTAATGTTCTTATTAACCTGCCAGCAACTTTGAACCTAATTTCATGTTTACTATGACTAGCTGTTAAAATAATATTTTTTAGTTTTGCAGTTGATATCTAATGTCAGCTGTCACGAAAAGTTTAGAAATCAGGCAAGAAAAATTTGGCAGATGCTTTTACTTCTCCAGAACCACTATTTGAAATTTCAGACCTCTTTTTCTTCAAACTATCTCGAAGTTCAAAGCTTTGTAGTTCAGCCTTTTTCCTAAATACTTATCATAATACAGTGTACTCATCATCTTGTTACTCAATTCCCTGTCTCCATCTATGCACTATGTTCATGTTTGCCACTATGTCATCTGTATGCTGTTGTACGTGCTCCTTGTGTGGTAAACTGTCAGTTTCAAAGGATTTGATTGTCCACAGTGCATTGAGCTCACCTCCACACTGAAATGTGCTCTACAAATTGTTGAATTTTATTTGTTGTCATTATTATGTTCTTGACAATTACCGCCATTGATGGAGACCTAGACAGAAATGATTGAGAGAGAAATGACAAATCTTTATATACAGGATTATTACAGGAGTAATAGAAGAAGCAAAAGCTATGCTCTTTTTTTAAAACAAGAAGGAATATTGGATTATTTGTGAAACGATGGGCATTACTATCTTAAAGGAAATATCAGTTGTATGACTCATGCCCACCTAAAATGTTAGTCCCATTTTATGGCATCAGATGTTAGAATGAGTTTTATAATTGTGAGATTTGCACTCTTACTATGTTTTAGGGTTTTATATTACATAGGATTAGCTATAAAGTTGTACCTAAAAATGTGAACACTTACACAGAAATTTTGCATATGCATTCATGAACTCATATGTGCACATAGTTTAGTTAGTGTATTCCTTGTTGCTCCTTTGAGGAGCATAGGGCCGCAACAACACCTCGCCAGTGGACCCGCTTTTGGGCAGCCCCCTTCAGTTCGGCCCAGGTGGTTCCGATGTCCTTTGCCTCGCTCTCTAATGTTCTTTTCCAAGTCTGATATGTGCACATGCAAGAAATATATCGCTGTCTTCTTGGATTGTTCACAGGGCATTGGCGTCTGCAGTTTCTGTCTCCTGACTATACAAAATCACCAACCCTCCTATTCACAAACAATATCACCCGTCCTTCAAGGGATGACTATTCAGATGGTGTGAGGTTGTTTACCAAAGATGCTTTTCACAGATTTATAGTTGATGGTATGTATAAATACATGCTCAGAAATGTGTACATGACTATTCTTTTCTGGGTGATTTTACTAGAGAAGGTGAGATTACACATGTGCACATATCTGAGCATGTGAATGTGCATGCACATGTGGAAAAGATCTTAAATATTAGCCTTGTTCTAAAAGTGGAGACTAAGAATTGAATGGCTTTGTGTAACGTAAATTATTAGAGTAGATTATATTGTGCACTCTGGAATGTGCATCATATATTCACTTCCAAGTGTGGCTGTGGAAAGGAGGGATTTGTTACTTGTCCATTTGCCAGAAATGATTTTCATAGATACATCGTTGATGGTGTGCTTCTGTGTGTCTGCATATTTGCATGTATGCACATGTCACAGATTTTGTGAATTATTTTAAGAGTGGGTGTGTGTTAAGAAGGGGTTGTGTATGTGCATGTACACGCAACATTTGTATCATCTATCATTAAAAAAAGAATGGTCTGAAATATTTTCTTTGTGCTGTAAGTATAGTAAAGACACAGATCTGTTATTTAACAGCTCAGTGAACCACAGGAAATGGTCACATTATGCTTTCTAATATGTGCATCTAATGTTCAATTGTTGACAAGCATGTCCCGCACATTTATATGTGCATGTATCCATGGATGTGTGAGAATGAGAGGAAAGGGGGGAAAAGGAAGAAGATTACACAGGTATGTGTGTACAGCTGTACAGTGTATATATATATATCTCAAAAATTATTTACATAAGTGTTTTTATTCTCAGATGTAAAGGAAGCAGTAAACCCTGCACAGAATGGCACAAAATGTGGAGCTCTGTATGTTGTGACTGTCCCACCTGGTGGCCATGCATGTGTATACTGGAAAATTGAATCAAACTTTGCAAGCACAAAAATCAACATTGACCATCTTCGAAAACTTTTCATTGACAGAAAGGCTGAAGCAGACGCATTCTATCAAACGGTCTGTGCAATATTTGATTAAAGGATTAAACGAAGCTAATTTGTTTAAAATATTTAGATTCAGTTATAGGCAGTTAATAAATGTGCCTTTTCTTTTTTTTTTTTTTTTTTTACTTATGTTGGTGAGTTACTTGCAAGGTCAGTCTGTAATTGACATTGTTAGAAATTTAAAGAAAAGACCTACTAACTCTTCAGGGCACAAACTCAAGCTAACAGAGCCAAACAGACTAAACTAACTTGTAGTTTTAAGATATCAATATTTTGATAAGAATAATACTAATAATGAGGATTTATATAGCTCTTTTCCAAATATTTCTCATAGTGTTTTATATAAGTCATACATAGACTAAATCATTAACAGCCATGCACCCACACTTGCATATAACAGACGCGCTCACTTCTACAACATGCACTATTTTTACAAGTTAAATTACAGAAAAATATATATGTTCATGGTCAGGACAGGGTTGCAGTGAAGTTAGAGTTTGGAAAAGATGTATCTTAAGTTTAGACTTAAAGGAGGCAATAGAATCAGAGTGACGAAGGCTGATATGTAATCCGCTCCAGATTGATGGGGCTTGGTAGGAGAAAGACCTCTGTCTATGCATCTGTCTTAGTGGGATTCGAAGAAGCTTGTTGAACAAAGAGTTCGTGCAGGCATATAGATGGAAGTGAGTTTGGAGAGGTACTGAACTGAGGACCAGTGCCAATCCGGGAGAGCACAAAGGCATAGATTAGAGTTTTAGTTGCGTCTGTGGTGAGATAATGAGGAATGGTACTGATCTTACGAAGTTTAAGGTAAGAATTTCTGCAGGCTTGATAAATATTCTGATTGAAAGTCAAATTCTGGTCGAGAATGACACCCAAGCTGCAGACAAAGGTGAAGAAAGGAATAGTTGAGTTGCCAGACAGTATGTTGGTAAGGATGATTTAAATTCTTGTCTGACAAACAAATAAAAAGGACTGAATTTTTGTTACAACAGGTGACAACTGGTAAATGGAGTGCTGATGAGGCTAACATTGCTCGGCAAGCCCTTGCTGGTCTTCTGTGGTCCAAACAATATTACTGCTTTGATGTCAAATCCTGGATGCAGGGTCAGCTTATTTAGCCAGATTTAAAGGAGAGATATGTGTACTGTCTTATCATTTAAAGCTGAAAAGTCAGGTTTTAGACCAGTGGATGATATTATTAATTTTAATTAAAACATGATCTAAACTAGTAAACTACATGTGAACTTATTATGTGCAATAAAGGAAATGCTATTTTCTTGTTATCTGTTAAAGTCTTTAATTTTATAGCAATTAATTATAGTTTGTTTCTGAAAAGGTTTGAATATATCATTGAAATAAATAAAAATGTATTTGTGTGAAATATTGAACCAAAACAAATCTCATGTATGAACTTTCTCCTTCATGCAGACTACATGAAGTGTTCACAAAATAAAGGCAAAAAAATACGCAATTCAGGATGGCACCACCTCAATAACCATGACATTCTTCTCATGCCTGATAAATGGGAGTTTCCATGGGTGAGGCATCTGCCATATGTTTGTTCATCATGAATTAACATGTTTCATCTTTTGGGAGTTGAGGATATATTTTTGCAATCAGTTACTGTTTTCAAAACTTTTTTAAAACTTATTACAAAATTTTGATCTATTCCAGGTTTTTGGACACAACTCGATGGAAATATTTAGTGCATAAATCTGTGTGGGTACGATTCCTGCTGAATGGAGATAAATAATTGGTTATACTGCATTAAGTTTTGAGCTCATATATAATTCTAGTTCTGGGAGATATGATTTACATAAAATTAGATAGCTGGCTATGGTCAAGTAATCTAACAAATCATAGAACTGGTGCACTGTGTTATCACCCTTGTGCAAATAATACGGTTTTCTGGAAACTTTCGGCTGAAAAATGAGTATATTTTTGCTTTTAGAGTTTTATCAATGTTAAGCAGATTCACTGTTTCACGTGTATATACCATACACATCATGCACTAAGCATTTGACCTATGTGGGGCTTCAAAGTAGGCTTTATAAGAGCTGGAGGGGCCACTCAGCTACCCATGTATATCTGCTAATCTATTTAACAAAGTTATCTATGTATATCTGTGAATGTATATAACAAAGTCTTCACTTGTTTCTAAGATGGTACCGGATAAAAATGGTATGGTGGCATGATGATGAGCCTGATTTTACTTTTTTTGAGAGAGAGAAAGAAAGAAACAAATTTGTATTTATGCACATTTAAGTGGATTCACTACTTCTGAAAGCCACTTTTGACAGTATGTTTCCTTTAGTTGTCTCTTTCACAGAAAACAATAAACCAATGCATTGCTGCTGTTTTACTTTTGTACAGTATGCTGGCTGGGATCTGGCCATTCAAGCTGTGCTGTATTCCCGCTTTGATATCAACTTTGCCAAACAGCAACTCCTGGTGTTTCTGTCAGACCGCTACATGCACCCACGTGGGCAGGTTAGACAACTTTTCATGTAATAATAGTGACAATAGACGAGATTTTTATTAAACATTTGGTTGCATCTCTCCTGCATTGCTTTCCAAGAAATAGCATTTATCAGTGGCTTGACCAAAACTGAATCATTTGATTTTGCACATTAAACTACAAATCATGCAAGAGCACTCATTTTTTTCTGATTGAGAAATAGAAAACTGGCAGATAAAATAAATGTTAATGCTACAGAGGATTTTTCCATAATCTACAGCTGCATATAACATACTATATTCAATGCCCAAAAATGCCTATGCCTTTTTGCATTGAAGAGATATTATCTCATTATAGATGTTAACATTCCATTAAGGTTTACATCTAAGATCATAAGCATTTCTGTTGTTTTTAATCAAAATAAAAGTCACATGAGAAAAGATTGAATAATCCTACATGCAGTTTGCAGTCTGAATATTCTCTAAATTGTATTTGAACAGGAAGTAATTTATTTGATAGGACATTTTTAAAAATGTGATTAAGTTGTTCATCTTTTAGATTATACATTTCAACTCTAAAGGACAGATATACAAATTAAAATTAGAGAGGAATGATTAAAAAAATAACAGTTACAGCTTGTTAAATGTTATCTAAAGGATAAATTTAGCGTGAGGTCCTTAATTATATGCTATCTTGAATGTGAAGTTGGGGTACTTTGAGAAAATCCACACTTCTGTACGTAAATATCTTCCCAGTATTCTCCTGATGTCACTAACCTTATTCTGTGGAGTCGTTATCGTTACATCTTCAGTTATCCCCCTTTACTGTGGGAATGTAGCGAGTCCTCGCATTGTTCTTCCTTCTTCATCGTTGTTACTATTTTATAATTTTGTTCAATATCTTTGTTACTTTTTGTTGACTTGTTCTACATCTTTGTTACTATTTTGTGATCTTGTTCAGTGCAATACGTTCGCCTTTGGCTGAGATATTACGCTTTTTAAATTCCCACTTATTATTATTATTAACAACCTTTTCCATAATGCTAGTCCCTTTTCACATCCTTCCTTTTGCAATATCATGTTACTCTCAGCTCCTTTTCTTGTTATTTGGTTCCTCTTTGTGTTTTCTGTATTTGATTTTATTCTAGTACCATCGTTTATTCTTTTATAGTTCATACGCTATTTGTTTTCCTGTCCCTTGAATGCTGTCCATGTTTCGTTCTTGCTCTTAAGCACTAAGAGCATGCTCCTTAGGAGTGTGAATACGTGCTTCACAAATTTTGCATTTATTATCATTATTAAATGTTATTATCAAGGGGAAGTAATTTCTGGTAGAAGAATACTTACTACTGCTTGCTATACATTTGCTTCTCTTTATGCATCCTGTATTCATAGAAAAACTTTTTTTTATTATGGTTGTAAATCATGTACAAGAAAATCAGTACAATGAAAAAGCAATGATGACCCGTGTAGAATGAGTTTCTATATAAGGTGACCAGACGTCTCAATTTAGGTGAGACAGTCCTGCCTTTGACGGTGCATCCCACCTGCTCATGAAAGGTCCCGCTTTCATCTAAAAAGTTGATTAATGTTCCGCTTGTATTTAAAAATCTGAATCTGATTACCATACATTAATTCACATCCATGCCTTTGGTTTTGGCTTTTACCTATCTCCTCCTCCCAACCACCGCCACCACCACTCCCGCTTTTCGCTTTTTCAGTTGTTGTTGTTTTTTTTTTTTGTCAGTGATGACACCATGATTGACCTGCTTTCGCTCCCGAAACATCTGGTCACCTTATTATATGTGAATGCTGAATCTTTATTTTTCTTGCATGTTCATTCTGAGCACATTTCGACTTATTATTATGGAAGTTTCTAAATGAAAATTCTATTATGGTCCTCAGAGTACATTTTGTACGTTCTGCAAATGACCAGCACTTATGTTGAAAATCACAAAGTAAGCAGCTTCTGTCATGATTGAAAAGATAGCTCGTGCTAGAAACGTGGCTTTGAGGTTGGTAGGCTTAAAAATAAATAATTCACCAAATTTATATAGCACCTTTCCCCAGCACCAGCCAAGGTCAAAGCTCTTTAATACATATTAACAGGCCCGTGAGTACATACCATTTTAACGTAGGCATCAAATTCACCATCATAAACATGCACACAGACATGAATATACACAGCATGACACACATTTGCGCACACACACATTATAAATATGTGTTTCTCATGTGAAGTTTACTGTCATTGTGTGTGTGTGTGTGTGCCAGACTCTATATGACCTGGGGGTTTTCTATCGACACTGTTAATAGAGCACATCACATTGTTCTGTAGATTCCAGGATGTGAGTTTGATCTTGGTGAAGCAAATCCTCCATTACAAGCCTGGGCATGTCTTCAAATTTACCAAAGAGATGGAAAATCAGACACTGACTTCCTGAAGCGGTGCTTCAATCGCCTTCTTCTGAACTATGGATGGTAAGTGAAACCTTTTTTTGAAAAAAAGATTTGTGTTTGAGCATGCATATGCATATGCATGAACATGCATGCGTGAGTGAGAGTGCGTTATGCAACAGACTGAGAGACAGCCGAAATGCATTCAGAATGGAGACCAGCACTGAAAAGAGCAAAGATATGGTCAATGGCAGTGGCAAAGCAGAGATCTAAATGAATCGGGTACAGGTTGAAGAGGTAAGCAGCTTCAAATACTTGGGTGCCACCCTCTCCAAGGACGGCAGTTCCAGATATCTGCATTAACAACAGCGGTGATGGCTAGACTAGACAGGATGTGGCATAGCCATAAGATAAGGTTCACTACCAAGTTCAAGTTGTACAAATCCCTGGTAGTGCCGATCTTGCTCTATGGATGTGACACGTGAACTCTGCAGAAAGAAGAATCCAGGCATTTGAGAGCAAGTGCCTAAGGAGGCTGCTCTAGATTTCATACAAAGAACATAGAACCATGACTTTGTATGAAAGAAGATTGTCACACTCGCAGGATATCAGGAACCTCTACTTTCAACAGTCAAGCAATATAAGCTGATCTTTGGTCATGTGACCTGGTCAGACACCCTGTCGAAGACTATCCTTCAAGGCACCTTGGGGGGTAGCTAACACTGCAGTGGCCAAAGAACTGACTAACAAACTTCAAAGACTGAACTGGTCGTCCTGTACAGGACCTGCTAACTATCGCCCACAATAGACAAGAGTGGTGGCCCTGTCACCTGCTGCATCTATCCATGTGATCCCCCCAACGAAAGGTGCCAGTCAAGGGACAACTGACAGATTGACTGATGTGTATATATGTGCTGTGGATGGGGTGTGTTTGTGGATGTGTATATGCATGTGCATTGTTTGAGTGGATGGATGTTCATCCATGTTTATGAGCATTTTTCTGTATTTATCACTATTAAAGGTGGTGTTCCCTTGAGTATGAGGACTCCCGTATCTATGGTCGAGGTTTTCTTGGGATGGACAACATCAGTGTTGTGAACAGATCTGGATCTCTTCCACCTGGCTGGTCTCTAGTACAAGTCAGTTAAAGCCCTTTGATCTGAGAAGCCATTTCTCTGATTTTGTTATCTTTTTATGTTCAAGGATTTGCTTTATGATCTAAGAGACTTTAACTTTGAATTTAAAAGAAGAGGTATATTACCACTGATATATTGATGATACAAATATTTTTGTTGCAGAATTTAACTTTTAAATGATTGTAAAGAAGCAGAAAATGCTTGAAAAGTCAAATTTTACATGAATTATGTTCATTCCTGTCTTATATTATGTTTGGGTGGTTTGATTTTAGTTGCTAAGTACTTCCCTTATGTGCACATTAAATACAAGGTGCTTTTATTTATGTTTGGTATGTAACATTCATTTTAGAAAGGAGAGAACCTGCAACACATGCTTGATAATAATAATAAAATGTGCCAGTGTGGAATCACACTCATACAGGAGTGTGCACTCAGTGCTTGACGAAAAAAAAACCTAGCTCAACATGTAGAATATGAAGCAATAATGAGGATAAAGTACAAAAAGACAGTGAAGACACAGAGGTAATACTAATTATGAAGAGGTAGCTAAAATGTAATCAACAAAGGGAAATCAGTAGGACAGGCTAACCCTGAGATAGAAAAGGAGAGAACGGGTTAGAATGGGTGGAGTGTATGTAAGAGTGCTGCTACTGAAGAAAAGAAGTGTTTTTGATGTACGTTGAAAAGACTTATTGGTGGGTAAATGGTGGATATAAATTAGAAGGGAGTTCCACTGGTTTGCCGCACCATAGCCAACAAGTCTGTGACCTTACATAATTGTTTTGGTGAGAGAAGTAGATAGTTCGTGCTAGTCAAAGAACTGACTTTTCTGGTTGGGATCTAGAGGAAGAAAAGGTTGAGTAACAGTATAAATGTCATCAAAGAAATTGAAGCAGAGCGCAAACAAATTGCACTGAATGCCAGTGTAGGGAATGTAGGAAAGGAGTGACATGGTCCCATTTCCTTGCTTTGAGCAACAGACTTGCAGAAAGTTTGAAAATGACATATGCAGGGTATATGGTGGTGTGCAACTGTGTATCTTATGTTTCACATTATGTCTACAGGGCCAGCATTATTATTAGGAAAATTAATCCTGATGATTGAGACTTCCCATTGAACTCTTTTATGCATTATAGGCAGACTGCACAGGCTGGGTAGCTTGCCTCTGTCTATGGCTGCTCAAGATGACGGTGGAGTTGGGCAGAAAAGATTCAACCTACTTCGACCTCATGTCAAAATTCCTCACCCACTTTGTTGACATAGCCGTCGCAATTAACAAGCACATTGACAATGGTGGTAAGTTCCATGACCTGCAATAACTCTTCCTGCATGTTTTACATGTCATTCTTTCTCTTGTGTTGAATCTTCTCTTGTCGATTCTTACATTTCATGTGAAGTATGGTGGAATTTTACTCAGAACATGGTCACACAATTCACATTGACCGCCCTAAATAAAGGCAGTTATTGGAAGCTGGTCTAGTCCAGGGATGTTACTTGGTTTCTTCAATGACTGCTTATTCACCTGACTATACAATGCTATACAACACACAGTGGTGTGCACAGGGATGAACAATTCCTACATGCAGCCACCGAACAAACACTACCTGTATAAGATATACTCCTCCCAATGGGTGCTTTGGAGCACAGGCAAATACACATGAATACTCCTAAGCTCACAGATTAACCTTTACATTAAATTAAATGTTAACAGTTCCTTAAATAAAGTAAAAGGTAA